>NC_069678.1:6761345-7961345 GCF_023699985.2 Odocoileus virginianus | reverse complement strand
CCCTTCCTCTCCTTCCCTCAGCCGCCCCCGCTCTGGCGAGGGGGCGCCGCTCCGACTGCACCGAGAAGTTCGGGGCCGAGCTGGAAAGCGGTGCAACTTTTCACGGCAGTCTCCCTTCCAGCCCTGACGCCCCCTCGAGCGCACGCATCTCTTTTTTTTCCCCCCTCACCTCCTCGTCCGGGACGCTGCCGGCTGTGCTTTCACCGAGCCCGCCAGTTTGGTCCTGTTTCCTTTTCTAGTTAAAACTCCCTGTCAATGACGGTTACTTTTTGGCCTTTTCACATATGCATATTTTGGGGGCCTTTAACCCCCCCTCGTGAAGAAATGGAGGCAGCAAAATGGCGGACCCGGAAGTGAAGGCTCGGCGAATATAATTTTTGGCGGAGGAATCTATGAAGAGAAAATGATCGGAAAATCCGTATTTGTATTCGAACAGGACTATGGTGCGCCCTAGAGGTTCACTGTCTATCCTCGGAAGGCGTTTTGAGGTAAAATAGTGTGTATTCGCGACGTTTTAGACAGGACTATTTAGCGAGGCGGAGGATTGTCGATTACGTGTCGTATAGGTCCGGCAGGGGACGGACCCGATGGTTTGTTTTGGCGCCAAGAACTTGGTGAAATCGGATTCTGCCCATCTGTCCCGCTGTCTTTTGGTTGTTTTTAGAAAACTATGTTTCGCGGTCCCACCCTCGGGTGAAGATGTCTGGGACTTTGCAGGGTTTGCGCGTGATTTGAGCTCTTGTGCCGGACGGACATGTTTTCCGCTACAGCCTGAATGTAAGGATCCTAGAGCCAAGCTGTCAGCAGTTATTTCTTGGTGGGGGCTTGGAAGATGATGGAGCAGGAGTTTGCAAATTCATTTAGGCACCTTGCTTACCAGTTGATTCCCATCTCCACCTACCATTCGCCAGGAACTAAAGGACAGCGCGAAGTCGGGAAAGAAGACTTTCGAAAATAAATAGAAAAGGAGACATCACTGCTCCACTCTATTCGATTTTGGCTTTTGTCGTTGATGGTGGGGACCATCAACGCTTTCCAAAGCCTATGGGGAAGATTTACGTGCTTTTTTAAAAAAAATATTGAAGTTTAGGTGATAGTGTGTTACTATCTGCTGTACAGCAAAGCGATTCTGTTGTAACTATATATATATATATATATATATATATATATATATATGCTTATATTCTTTTCTATTATGAATTACCACAACGTATTGAATATCGTTCCCTGCGCTATACAGTAGGACTTAGTTTATCCATTCTGTATGTAATAATTTGTCATCTGCTAATCCCAAACTCCCAATCCATCCCTTTCCTCAACTTCCGTAGATCTGTTCATGTTCTTCAAAGGACTTATTTGGCATACTGCCCAAGTTGGTATTTACAGCTTTGAGGGTCAAAATCAGCCTTGTTTACAACCTCTTCTGTTGTCTGACTCGTTGTCTCATACAGTAGGTACTCATAATCTACTTATAAATTAGCCCAAATAGCTTTTTTTAATGAAGTGACTTGTAAGTATAAGCATATAACATATTTGGGTTAAAGTCATTTGTTTTCCTAGGGACCCAGGCTGAGATAATGAAGTGCAGATTTAATGCCACAGGTTCCTTCTGCAGCATCTGGAATTACTGCCTAATACACTGGTAGTCGGGGGGCAAGCCCAAGAGTGGTTGGTTACAGCTTTCTCCAAAATAATTTTTTTTTTTAAGTTGTTTTCACCCTTTTTCTTGTTACTTATCTGTACAACCTGAAGTTCATCATTATAATGTATAAAGGCTACTTAAATCCTTCTTCCCCAAAGTTGCACATCAGATAAAACATATAAGCTGAACATGGAAGCAAAGCTAATTTTTTAGATCTATGCTGCTTCCTGTGAAGAGAGAAAACTAGAATCCAGTCCTGGGATTGAATATCTTTATTAAAGAAGTGATTAAATGGCAGCACAAATCAGCAGCAATAATTTGGGGAGGAGTGGGTAGGGTCAGAGTTGATTGTTCGTTTCATAGTGTCAAGGTAGCTGAAGAACTGTGCCCAAGGCCCATTTGATCAGTATCCTACACTAAATGCAGGAGGGCAAAACTAAAATACTAAGGCCCACGCCTATGCCTTTTAGAGACTGAATAAAATCTTAAAATTATCATAACAGCAGGATTGCATTTTAAGATTTGAAATCTGATTTTCCTCAGCTAATGTTTTCAGCCCACAGGAGCAAAACTGTAAATTGAGTAGGCTTAAAGGAGGAACAACTTTTGAGAGAGTGTAACTGTTTCTGAAATGATTCAGGGCTTTTTTCTTATTATCATCTCCCACACTGTGTTACTTCCTCTTGTTTCATACCTTTAACTGCCCCTAATTTCTCTGAGAAAAAAGTGTATCACAAGAAGCAGCAGGATTACCTTAACCTTTTAGAAACCCTACAGTTTTATAGCAGATAATCTCAAATTTTACAGGGTTTTGTAAGAAACCTGTAAGTATTGAAGAAATACTTGTTTCCTGGCTTGGGACAAGAAATTAGGAAGGTTTGAGCACTCTCTGAAAGCTGAATAAAATGAACTTAAAAATCAGTCCTCCATTTTACACTGCTATACAACTCAGTGGTGCCCTCACCAGTCTTTTTTCTGGATTTAATGTCTGGGGAAGGAAAGGAGGAATCCCTGTGACCCAATACTCCATTGCTTGAACCCTTTACTTTGTGACTTGAGGACTTTTGAGGAAAAATTGGTAAGATAAATAAATAAATACATACATAAAACAAACTCGGGCAGATTCATCAGCACCACCTCAACACAGTAAGGGGGAGACAGTAAGATTGATAGGGGAAAAGGGTGGAAGGAAGGGGGTCTTAAGGTCAGGCAATGAGGGCAAAGTGGTGGAAGAGAGAGGTCTTGGGCTTAAAGCAAGTCCAATTCGAAGGAGTGGATGCTGGCAATGGGAGCTCTCCAAAAGTTGAAGGTGCTGTACTCAAGGAGGGCATCGTCTTCTGGGTTTTTCTCCTGTTCTGCTCCAGTTGCTTGTCCCGTCATTTTGCCAGCGCTGCTGTCCTGGATCTTGTAGGTGGATGTATCTGACAGACCCAGGCCTTCCAGCTCCGACAGATCCAATTCTGGAATGGGCATCCTCCAGAAAAGAAAGGAGCTGTACTGGCTACTCACAGGGTCCCTCATAACTTCCTGGAAAGAAACCAATTATCAGTATTCATGCTACAGCCACCTCTTTGTGGCCCATGGCCTTTCCCCATTTGCCTCTGTACATAATCCAACCAGGACAAGTTTTCAGGAATCTGCCTCTGTTACCTTTTCCTGCCATTTCCTAACTGCCCCATCTTAGAATAACTTATTTACTGCCTACTGCTTGGGTCTGGTTTTCAAGGCCTTCCAGAATCTGGCCCCATTCTTCCTAGTACATTTTATGCCACAGCTATACTTTTATTCCTGTCTCTTAACTCTACACTCTCCATCTTAAAATACTATCCAAGTTTCAAGGCTCCATTCAAGTCCCTAGAGGAATCTCCATTGACTTCTTACTATATTTCATATCCTTGATTTCTTCCTGCTTAATAGGTCATGGTACCTCTGAAAAGGGTTTCTGTGTCCATGATTTTCCTATTTTCCTCCCTGCTTTCTAAACCCTACTGTAAACTCACTTCTTCTAGGAGGACATCCTTAAACTTAACTCCATCTAGCCTATTGCAATATCTCCTACAATGCCTGTAGAGTTTTACCTGACTGCATCAGTTTGGGGTTACAGATCACCGTTATGTGTCTTATATAAGGATAATCTTACCTCCTTCAAGGGACTGAGAGTTTCCCCAAGTAAAAACTAGTCTACTTTACACCTTCTTCACAAGTGCTGGGCTTTGCACACACACAAAAAACATCCAAAGCTGCTGGATGTATTACAATGAATACTTTCCCACTCCCATTTATAAGCCCACAGATAACTCTTACAGCCTATCTATTTCTCTCTAGTCTACCTCTCCTTCAAAACAAAACCTGGGTTCTTACTTTTCCTATGCTATAACAGGATCTCTTTTCTCTGATAGTGCTGGAATACACCTGATGATAACAGCAAATGGATTGGAAATTTCAGGAAAGTTTAGATTGGAAGAAGATCCTTTAATAGATTAGATACTTTTCCATGTTTTAATGAGTACTCCTTTTATCTTTCCTGTGTGCCCCATGCACACCCTGAAGTTAGACTATTACACCTCCTTGCGACCTCCCTATTGCTTACTAACCAAGGGAAGGGGCAAGAAGCATTAGTTGAAATGTTCCCAGAGGAGCAGAAAGAACATTCCACTGCCTCCAAAAATAGAATCCCCATCTCACAAGGCTCTCCTCCAGCACACTCCATTGGCTTTCACCAGGCTTTGAGACTACTAAATAGTGACCTTAAATAAGTTCCAAAATGCCCCCATAAATGTGGCAGAAAAAGTAGGCTTTAATCTAGTGTACAGTTATATGCGAATATAGGGGTTTTAGGAATGTTAAGTGGGTAGACTAGGGTATTTTCAATGTTAAAAGCGAATTCTGAGTTGCTCTTTGTCTTCTTAGATTCAGGCTCCAAAATAAACCCTGAGAACTGAGCATTACTCAGCAGAGAAGCTGCTTAGAAGGAGAGTAATTTGGGGACTTGAAAAGGGTGGGGGAGCATGTTGGAAAGGTGAGGTCATCATCCTATGATATTCAGCTCTGATCATCTCCACAGTAATTTGTAGAGATGTGCACAGAAAGCTATTAAAAAAAAAAAAATGTTCCTATCAACCAACTAACCCTGGCTTAGTCTGGGACTGTAGAGACTAAGAAAACCTTCCCACAGGGATTTTAATTAATAATACTAGTTTGCCTATCTAACTGGTCTCTTTTATATTTCCTCCAGAGTAAGCTTAATATAATGCTTAGCACATCATAGGCTTTTTTTTTTTTTTTAAGAAATCCTATTTTACTTACTTATTTATTTATTGGCTGTAACATGTAGCATATGGGATCTGAGTTCCCCCACCAGGATCAAACTCTCACCCCCTGCACTGGAAGCGTGGTGTCTCAACCACTGGACCGCCAGGGAAGTCTCCCTGCCCCCCTCCCCTTTTTTTTAGAAATTCTATTTTAAATAGGCTCTTTAAAGAATAGAATCATGGAGGAGGAGAGGGAAGCTTAGGATTTTAAAACTAGAAAACACATTAGAAATTATCCAGTTTGGATAGGGTCTCATAATTTCCAGTCTGACCCTCTTTTGATGTATTATACATAGATAGTTGCCTGCAGCTTGATATAATCCTATACCAGTATTCTCAGAAAGAACTGGCAAGAATTCTTACTTCCTGAGGAACAGACATTCAGTGGGTTTGGTGTTGATTATTCCCATGATTAGAATTTGAATGGTGAAAATGCAAAAGGTAGATGAGAGGAAGATAGGATCTGAGAAAGGGAAAAAGCTCTTTGACAAACTGACTCCTTTTCTTCAACCATTGTATGTATAAAAACTGCCCAACCAATTCTGAGTGTCTGGCAGAGCTTTTCTTGAAATTAAAAAAACAAAAGGAAATTTTTACAAAATACTAACTTAAAAGGCCCCAAATCCCTAGCCATGCCATTCATTGACTCAGAGACAGTTATGTGGTACCAAATGCATTTCAGAAAGGCACTCAATCAAGCATATCGGCACTTAAAATCAAGTCAAGAATATTGGCTGTACCGAAAATGAAGCTAAAATCTGCATTAGCAATGAAATTTCAAATTTAATATAGTATAGATTTAATCCCCAAGTACCCGAATTTTGCACAAGTTTCCTTTTCAGCTAGCTTTCTCTTCCCCAAATATTCTCTATCCATGCCTCATCTATCTTTATCTCTCTCATTTATTTATTTCAAAGGGCTTGGATAGTGCCTTGTACAATACATGCTCAATAAATGCTTCCCACTATCCTTCATTTTAAATTATTCACTTGTTTTAGGCAACAATAATTTCTAAATATCACTGTCTATTCTTAGAGATACATGATTAGCAAATACACAGCATAAAGTGGCTCTCTCTGAGCCACACGGACACGCCCAAATACCCTTTGTCCAGACCCTCTGGGAATCCAGGGCCTACCCATCAGGGCCTTGCTGTGTCATGCTGCCACCATAGAGGGGACAAGGGATGGTGGTGGAGGGGAACGGAACCTCCCTGGCATCATTGTAGGTGTCTCATTCTGGGCTTGGATTTTCCTACTAGCCACGTCCTTCCCCCACCTACTCTACTGAGCTACAATGAAACATTCCCTTTCCAAAATCTGCCCCCATTCCTAGCTCCCGTGGACTGCACTGATTGCAGTAGGAAATCAGGCAGTTGTCCGACACAGAGGTCCCTACCCTCCTACCTCAAGCTGACTCTTCGGAGCAAAGGTTTGGGAATGGGACAAGGAGATTTAAAAGAAAAGTCAGGATTAATCTCAGTATTATCACATCTCTCCCCCCAAACTCCTTCCTATGGAGACAAATAAGTTTGGGGTGAGGGTAGACACATCAATGGAACATGACAGAAAAAAAATGAAAATACAGAGAAGTAGAGGCCAGAGTGGTACAGGAGGACTAGAGAGTCATTAAAAAGAAAATGACAGCTTGAAAAGAAAGATACAGATAACTGAAGACAATAATTTTATTATCTTCAGGACAAATTATAGGCAGATTAACAACTGAAACAGAGAGATAAACGCTGAAAAATAGCTACATGTAAATTGTTAGAAATTAATGTCTGTGTAAAGGATTATAAGGCATGGATGGAGATCTTAGGAAAGATGTAAAACGGTGAACAACTACCTACCTATTGTTCCCAGCGCCGCCTTCGCTCCTAAAGAACTGTTCCCCCACCCCACCCTCATTAGGGGGTCTTCAACCTAACTAGCAGCACCTCTCTTATCTTTTCAGCCCGTTGCCCTCCTCCCTCAGTCTCGTTTACCTGTTATCAATGAATTACTAGCGTGTTCCAAAGATGGAGGGAGTACCTCAGGGCTCCGGTGTGTGCTCTGGGCTGGAGAAAAAGAAAGCTACTGGGGCTTTGACGGCTTTGTCTTCACTCCCTCCCTGCTCTGTGACAGAGCCAGCCTGCTCGGTCTCCCCCTGCAATGCAGCCCCTCCTAAGAAGGGCGGAAGGACTCCCCGCCCCCTCCCGGTCTGACTCGGCTAATTCAAATGATAGGTTCCAGAACACTTGAGGGAGGGAGACAGGATTAAAGCATCTCCGTGGGTTTATTGGTCTGCACCACGGTTCCAGCACCCCCGTGCTGACTGAGGGAGTAATGAATGAGCACTTAATTGTCCTCTAATTTTAGGTTTATGGATTAAAAAATCTTGACTCTAGATAACGATAGAGGAGTGTCCCTTTATTCCCCGATTTAAGGATTTCGAGTTACTCGAAGTGTTCTCGAGAATCAGAAAAAATTCTCCAGCCCTCCCTCCCGATTGCCTCCCCACTCTCACAATGGGTAAATAAGCTAGCCCCCTTCCATTTGGGTAAGGGTACAGGAAGATCGGGACGGGGGTGTGCTTCTGCGGATCTCTGAACTCGGTTGGGGCCGGAGGATTCCCGGGCTCCGCTTCCTTTTTGCCCCGCAACCGCCGGCGCGCAAAGGTGACGCGCGGTTCCGGACGGTCCAGGGTGGGTGCCAGGCCCTCCTCGAGGGCCCACCTTCCCGGGTTCGCCCGGCAGGGCGGCGGCCCTCGGGGGCTTCCGAGGCCCCTCCCACGTCCTTGCACAGCGCAGCGCCTCCTCTGTCCGGAGCAGGGCTCTGCGCCCGGCTCTCAGCCGGACGGGTTTCGTAATCGCGTCGCGGCCGTTTCCGCCCTCGGCCAGCCCCACCTCTGCCGGTCCGCCCTCGGCTCCCCCATCGCGCCGAGGAGCTAGCCTGGGAACCCACACTGGCGTGCCCCGAGCGGGAGCCCCCCCATCAGCTGCCGCCGGACGCCTCGATGCCGGAGCAGAGCAGGTGAGACCTTGGGGTCGGCCACTCCGCCGGTGCGCCCCGCCAGCCCAGCCTGGCTGAGACGCACCGGATGCTGGGGGTGGGGGAGCAGGGAGTCCGCGGCTGTCGAGATGCTGGGTCGGTGGCAAACGCGGGTGCGCTGGGTGAGTAACCGTCCCTGTCCACGCTCCGGCGGTGCGCAGGTGAGGCCAGTGAAAGAGCAGAAGAGAAGAGTGTTGGGGGGAGAAGGGCGGTGGAAAGAAGGTCTCTTTGGAGACTCACCAACCACGGTGCTGGGATGTGCCAACAAAGTGAAGCACAGCTGGTCCAGGAAGGTCTGAATCTGAGACAGGCAGTTACGGAAGACAGTGACAAAGTCGGAAAAATTCACAGAGAGGTCCCAATCCTAGTTCAGCCTTAGGAGAAGCAGAGAATTTCTGGGTAGAGTTGCGGGTTTGGGGGCAGAAATGGAGTCTATGGGACTGAATATATTGGGGAGGGGGAGTTGAGGGTCTAGATCTGTTTGCTCTTAAGCCTCCACAAGACCTTCCCGGGGGAAGGGCCCGGTTGGTGCTGGGGCAAATGCCTGTCACTTGACTGAAAAGTGGAGTCCCCGCTACTTCTCTAGAGCCCCTCAGCAGCCCTCCTCCCTGGAGGTCTTCAGAAGGGCCAGCTGCAGCCCCGGGCTCATGGCCAGAATTGCCCGCTCCATTCTCTCCATTCTCTTTCTTTCTCTCTTTCCCCAGCTGCTTCTTGTGAAGGCTTGTCAGGCAGCGGGTTGGAGGCCTTGGGGCTGGAGGCAGCGGGACCGGGAAAACCGGTTTGGGGCTCGAACAGTACTAGGGAACTACCTCTGTAAATCCTTTCTCCCTGAACCTCTCTCCCATCCGTTCTCCTGCTCACTCCCTGGCAGTTTTAATGTTCTTAAGCTCCGGTGTGATTTGGGTGTCTTCTCCACCTCTGTATTTCACCCTTCCTATTTGGGACTCAAGCCAGGTCAAGGCACTGCTTGACTGTCAGGATATGGCCTTATCTGATCTGATCCTGACCTCTCCTGCTGTTTACCCAGCCCCTTCCCCTTCATTTGTGGGGTTGAAATAGTGGGTAGTGGGTTCTGGTGCCTCTTCCTCCTGGACTGACCAGGTCAGGGCTTCGTTTGTCCACAACTCACTGCTTTAGAGATTTAGATATTTTAAAGGAGAGTGGCAGCCAATCACTCTTACTTCCTTTTCTGACCTTGCTCCCCTCCCCCTCGCCGCCACCGCATTGACCCTGCCCAGTCTTCTCCTCACGCTGACCCCGCCGCCGAGCTTCAGAGACCCTTATGTCCTGTGTCCTAGGGAATGGAATTTCCTGGTCACTTCTCATCATCATTGGTCATTTCATGCCAAGTCCCACACACACACTTTCCCTCCACCCAGCCCTGGCCAGGTCCCTGGAAAAGGAACAGAAACGTCCTTGTTCCCTCCACTGCCCCCTTCCCTCTCTCCTCCTCCCCCTCCTCTCCCCCGTTCCCTCCCACCATCCGCTTCTGTCCACTCAGCTTTGAGCAAGGGGGGGTTTTGGAGGAGAGTCCAGTCTTAGTACAGCGTGTCTGGTAGTGTTGGGGGTTTCCTCTGATTCTTCATTGTTTTCTTCATCCCCTCCCACCCCCCAATCCTTCCCAAGCAACACCACCACCAACACAACAAACCCTGTGACTGACTGACTTTCCCACTGACCACAGCCCCCCTCTGGACAGCTGCATTCTGACTTCCTCCCCGTCTCATTACTTGTCCCTCCAGTGGTGGAAAGGGAAGTTAGAGGAAGCCTGGACTCCTGGGTCCTTCCATCCCCCAGAAACTGTACCTCAGTGTTTGTGTGAGCTCATCTCAAAGCTGAGAAAAAAAATCCCTCTCAGCTCTTAGGTCAGTCTAGGGTGCCAGAGCATCGGGGTTCCAGTCCTGGAGGGAGGGGAGATTCCTATCCAGGCTCAAGTATGGTGTCCGTGAAATTGCCCTGTCTGGAATCTTTGAGGTTGCTTGTATTATCCGACTAGGAGAATGCACTGAAGACAGAGGAAACCCATGTGTGTCCTAGTAGTGAAGTAGTGTCCTTGGACACTAATGCTACTGGAAAGTTCCTCATACCTGGTTGGCTGATGAAGACTGGGGGTGGAAGTGCTAAGGAGGGAAGAAAGAGAACAGGTCAGAGCATGAGGGGAGGAGGCAGGCCGGCCCAGGCCCCATGGGCGGAGTGGCACGACACAACATGTGAGGAGGGTGGGGAGCCTGGAAGGAGATTCCTCATGGGACAGAAGATACCTGGCGTGTGTCCCTACGACCTTTGCACAGATGATCGCCACAAGACACACGGAGAAAGGGCCCTGCCGCCTATGTGCACATACAGGTGCACACACAGGAGTGCGTTGATACAGAACACAGTAAAACAGTGTAGGCAGTCCGCAGGAGGGATCTCAAGGTCAAGTAATGAAGGAACTATTAAATGGCTTTTGGGAGGGGTTGGAGCTCACTTGAGGGAAATGAGGAGGAACCAGGGCAGGGAACAGAGAGGGAAGAATTCCTCACTGAAGAAAATCTTTCTTAGGTTCCAGCCTGCTGCAGTTAGTCACCCAGGACCTAGGTAATCAGGGCTTCTCTTGGTAAAGAAAATCAAGGTGTTCAGGGTAAGGTAAAGAAAAAGGGAGGGTCAGGGGTGGAGGCCTTGTTTGTGAGAACAAAAAACCACCATTTCCTCTTTAAAGTCACTTAAATGCCCCTCCCCTTCTGCCCTAAACCCAGGGAGAAGGGAGGTGGAGCTTGAGCACCCCAACTTTGTTCATTTCTGCCAGCATCTTTTGGTCCCCTCCCATCCTGTCACCTTAGCTTCTAGCCCTCTTCCTCTCCCAGCAGCTGCGGCTGCTTAACCCCTTGCTGCCCTGTTGGTTCTTTGCCTTTCTCTGAGCGTCATACTTTAAGGTTATGTTTACAGAGGTTAACACTGGTTACAGGACTGTGGCCTTAAACAGGAGCAAGAAGATACAGGTTCATAGGAGGCTTCTCATGGAGTGGGGGATGGGGGACTTCTCCTTAACTTTTCTTCTCTCTTTACTCTGTTCTTCCAGGGTTCCAAGTCTGTGGAAGACATAACCTTGCACCTGCCTGCCCACCCCACTCTCTGACCTTGCTAGTCTCTCAGGATCTGAGACGTTGACCTTCACCGCTCATCTCAGGGCTCCAAGGACTCCACTTTGTCTAGACCTGTCCAGCTGAAACTCAGGGCACTGTTACACCTGAGGGGCGTGAGGGGAGGGCAGTCAAGGCACAAGAACAGAGCCCTCTGGGGCCTCAGGCAGAGGTGTGAAACTGGAACCATCAGGGAACATGAGTGAATTTTGGCACAAACTGGGCTGCTGCGTGGTAGAGAAACCCCAGCCGGTGAGTCTCCCCAACCCCACCCCAACACACACAGAAATCAGTTACCATAGACTGTGACGAAGACACTTTGTATGGAATCTACCGTCTGAAAAGCCCACTTCTTGCCTCCCTCTCTGTCAGAATAGCTTCTAAGGCCAGGCTTGTGTGGGCATGGAATAAAGGGGCTGAATGATGGAAGGGGTGAACAGTCCCAGCTGTCACTTCCTTTTCCTGTCCATTTTGAGTTGGACAGGAGGTTGTAGGTGGAGCTTAATACCTGTCAGTTTGCCCCATTGTTTCCTCATCAGCCAGAGGTGACTTTGACATGCCCTTTCTCTGTCTACTGTGCAGGCCACTGCTCTTACCACCCTGCCTGTGTCCTCTACATCTGTGTTGTTCTAGCCCCGCCTTTCATACCCTAATGGTTTCCCTATTATAGTGCCATATCCCCTTTGCCCCCAGGCCCTTAGCTCTTCCCTTAGTGGTTTTTAAGACTCTTACCTTCCTCCACTGTGATGTAACTCCCTATCTTCTCCAAGCAGAAGAAGAAGAGGAGACGGATTGACCGGACCATGATTGGGGAACCAATGAATTTTGTCCACCTGACTCACATTGGCTCTGGGGAGATGGGGGCCGGAGATGGACTTGCCATGGTAACGAAGGAATGGGGAGAGGTTGAGATGGGATTGTGGCCTGGAACTGTGCCCCGTTTTGAAAGTTGAACCTGGAGGCATAACAGAATACTCGAAGGGAAGCACGAGGCTAGGATTCTAGTCCTGTTCGCAGGCTGCATAAATCTGAGATCTGGCATTTCAGGTCTCTGGTATAGTCGCCCTCATCTTTACAATTAGCAAATTGTTCTTCATTGGGATGGAGGATATATGTCATAATAGTTATTTAGAGGGCTTTTTCCCAAAATCATAACCCTTCCTTCTTTCTATTAATTAAGAACTGTCTCAAAAAAAAAAAAAAGAACGACTGTCTCAGCGCCATAGTAAGTCATATTGAGGTTGGGAGTGTTGGGTCAGGGAAAGGGCTGAGCACCTCTGTCCTAAATACTGTTTAATATGCGTTTCTGCTCTCAGAATAACAGAGGACTTCCCTGGTGGTCCATTGGTTAAGACTCCACACTTGCAATACAGGGAGCATGGGTTTAATCCTTGCTATCAGGGAACTAAGATCCCACATGCCATGCCGTGCCCCTCCTCCCCAAAAAAAAGAGGGGGTGGGCTTGGAGATATTGAAGGAATCTTTTCACCAATTATGAAATTGAGATAAATATGAGAGAGTCCTTTGTGAGAGAATCTTACTTGTAAAAGGCCTACTTTATCGCATCCTCATAAAGGTCGATGTGAAGGGAGGCATTGAAACTTCCCTTGGAGGAATGGAGGTTAGTTTTGACCTTTTCATATTTATTTTCTTGTCAAGGAGATGGGGTCAACCTCTTCCCTGGAGAGCACAGGGGAGAACTCCTGCTGTGCTATATTAAGGTTTTGGAGGGTCTCACGTGTGCTTTTTCACAGACAGGCGCAGTTCAGGAGCAGATGAGATCCAAGGGAAACCGAGACAGGCCATGGAGCAATTCTAGGGGCTTATAGCTCCCGACAGGAATGGTGAGTGATTAGAGCAACTGATCCAGCGCCTCTCGCCCCCTGCCTTGGAACCACAATCCTTTGCAGGAATGGGAAATGAAGGGAAGAAGAAAGAATTAGGATCCAGAAAGGCAGAGGGAAAGAAATAGAAAAAAAGAGCACGCTGTGGAAACCATTAAGAGTGTGAACCAGGTGGTGCACTCTCCCAAAGGTTATCTTCGAGGCTAATCTTCTTTTTTTCTCTTTAATCAGGATCTGCTATGTGTCCAGCCTCCACTCTGTCCAGCCCAGAAGAGATGCTGCCCCTACCAGTTCTCCTCCCAGAATCAGTGACCCAGGGCCCCTCTTTTCCCTGTCTGTCTCATAGTGCCTCAGAAGGCTTGGGGGCTGGACTCCCTTTCCTCCCTCTGGTTGTGGCCCCTCCTGGAGATGGGGTCAAGGCAGCAGGACTGACCAAGTGATGACTAATTGGCCAGAGGAGCTCAGCTGAAGCCTTGGACGCTCTCAGATCTGAGATAGGAGATTTCTGGGAACTTGGAATGAGTTCCTGTCTCCTGAATGATGGTCTAGGTGCCGTATGTTTTTAAACTCCTAACCTGGAATTCCTTACATGTGGTGGGTAGGTGAGATGACCTAAGCTGAAACCAGCTTTGCTGAGAAGCTCCCTACCTCCCTGCATTTGTCTTTCCTCCTGGAGTGAACTGAAGTGGATGTCAGGTCGGGTCTTAGGGGGTGACAACTGGCTAGTCTACTCCTTCTTTTTAGATCGTGGACTTTAAGCTCACAGTCCCTCACTATCTCTGCCAGTACCAGGTTCTTTCTCTCAGAAGGTCTCTAGCTCTATTTCTATAGCATCGCTGACTCCCTCAGATCTTTTCCTCTTTTTTTTTTTGATTAAAATTTTAATTTAAGTTGAGATCTCTTAGTTTCCCCATCTTGCTACTACCTCTGTCCTTAACCCCAACCTTGTCATGAGCCTTATTATTTCCCACTGGATAAGAGTTAAGGGGTGGGTCTTAACCTGGAGACATTCCTTTTTAGTCTTGGGGATCTGCCTTCTGCCAACCTCCCTGCTGGCCTAAGTGAGAGGAAGAAGAGGGATCTTGGAGAAGAACCCAGAAGGCTGCAAAACTAGGAGTTTATGTCTCAGGGTAGACTTATTGATCGCTGAGGATGGGAGGGGTGGTGAGATAAGTAGGTTGAAAATAGTCATCCTAAAATGAGCTTAAGATCCTCACAGCATGGGAGTTAGAAGACCTCTAGAGCAAGTTTTTTCAAAACTAGGCACTGTGACATCTTGGACTGGATAATTCTTGGTAGGGAGGGACTGCCTTGAGCATTGTAGGACATTTAGCAGCATCCCTGCCTGCCCTAGTTGTGACAACCAAAAATGTCCCCAGATGTGGCTAAATGTCTCCTAGAGGGCAACCTCCCTGCTGA
This sequence comes from Odocoileus virginianus, assembly GCF_023699985.2. Taxonomy (NCBI): domain Eukaryota; kingdom Metazoa; phylum Chordata; class Mammalia; order Artiodactyla; family Cervidae; genus Odocoileus; species Odocoileus virginianus. Next base: position 7,946,978 of record NC_069678.1, on the reverse strand, counting down.
GAACCACAGCTTGAGAGTCAAGATATTTTCCTCTTACCTGACTTCCACTTGTTCATCCTAAGCCTGAACCATGGATCAGTGAGGGTCTCTTGTAAAATAGGTTCGACAGGGCTGCACCTAATCCCCAAACTCTCCTCAGTGTGTTGCTTGTGCTTGCATGGGTTCACGTCTCTGTATGGACATGTGCTGCAGTGCTCTGTCCTTATTCTCTCCAGGGTAGGGGTTCCTGCATTGTGGGGGCCTGAACAGGGTGAAATGGGGTTGTGGAAGGGAGGAAGAGAAACAGTAGAGCTGCAGTCAGCCCAGCTTATCCTCCCCACATTTAAACTGTATTTCTGTGCCCTAGTCCTAGAACCAGACACAAATAAGACTCAGGGAGTTTTGTCTGACGACCAGCGTCTCACTGCCCACCTGGCTGAGGAGTCTGCCTTAGGTGGGAAAATGTAGGAGCAGGGTCTTTAAGGCACTTTCAGTTTTCTCAGGTGTTTTGTTCTGGCCCCTTCCTTGCAGGGTATTTAGAAGGGCAGAACAGATAAGCTCCTGCCTGCTCAGAGATGAGAAGGCAGGGGTCTCGTTAGCTCAGTAACAGGAAGCATCCTGTTTGATGGGAGTGGGAGTCAGGAATGTAAGAACTAAGGTCCACTCTGCTGATTCCACCATCCATGTGGTTCACCCCCACCTAGAGTAACTGAGGTTCTAATTTCTTCAAATTTCAGTTTATTTCCTGCAGTTTTTCAGTGTCTAAGCTTGGTCATAGGGATGCATTCCCAATGTACTCAGTTCCAGTTTTGCTAATTGCTCTGCAAGTAGCTCAATAGCCTGAGGGTTATACTAGATCTAAAGGGTGATCAGGATAGGGCAGGAAGATGGGGACCTCCTGGAATCTCTGGTCACCCTGATCTTGAGCCCTATTCTACTGCCTGTTCTTTACACACAATCTTCTTTTCTTTGGTGCTCTCTCTCCTTTAGCTACCTTCTCTAATGTGTATGCTACCATCATTTTAACAATATTGAGAGTGATGGGAATGGGTTTGAGAGTCATAATTTATATTAAAAATTGTTGGACTTTTAAATACATTTTCAAATAAAAAACAGTTGAAGCAAAATAGTTGCAGAGTAATCACTACAGGTATGTGTGGGTTAGAGGGTTGACATTGTTAATGAAGGCAACTCCGAGAAAGTGGCTGTTGTCGAGTTTTGGTCTGACCTTGCCTCTTCTGAGGAGAGAAGGCGAAGTGTTGCGAAGGCAAGGAGACCACTATCACCTTCCAAGGGCTCAACTCGTTCTTCCTGTTCCTTTTTTGGGGGCATTCATCTGAGATTTTTCAAGTCTTTAAAGAAGTACTTGTTTAAAAACAACTTTAGAAATGAGGAAGATGAGGACTTCCCTGGTGGTACAGTGGCTAAGACTCCGAGCTCCCAATGCGGAGGCCCCAGGTTCCATCTCTAGTCAGGAACCAGAGGCCCCTTGCCACAAGTAAGAGTTCACATGCTGCAACTAAAGATCCCAAGGCCTCAACTAAACCCGGCGCAGTCAAATAAAAATTTTAAAAATAGAGGACATGAATAGACATTAAAAAAATAGAAATGAGGAAGATAAGCAATATTAACATTTTTATCCTGGAGGAGAGGGGAAGAGACCAAGTCATGCTGTTAGCTACACAGTTCAGTTTTAAGGTTCAAGAGATTTATGGTCTCTCCTTCAGGTACCTCTCTACAAAGATACATGACCAAACAGTTTTTTTCTAGTTTTGTTTTTCTGTACTAAAAATATATCCAGTGGGTACTGGGATTCAAGGGGGAGGAGAGGTTGAGATGCTGACACCTCCTCTTGTGGTTGAAGTGGCCGTTACCTCTGATTTCTCTTTATCTGGGTGAGGAAACAAAATAGAAGGGAAAATATTATAACCACATCCATATTCTTTTCCCTTCCTTGCCTCATTTCCCTCTTTCCACAAACCCTCATCCCCTCAACACTATTGCACACTATGCTTTATTATATTGAATAATGGTTTTGGACATAGAAGGAGAAAGACAAGGACAGAAACTGACAAAATGACCAAGTATACATTTTATTGTCTTTCCCCAAAGGACCTATTATCCTGAGACCTTGAGAATATTTTATCAGGTCAATCAGGAACTTTGGTAGCTCTTTTGGTAAAAGTAAAGGACTATCCTTCCTTGAGAGTTCTTAAGTTTCTGGGAATAATCCCAGAAGGACAATTCTTTGGGTTAGTAGTGGTTAAGAGCATTGGCACTAGTGTCAAACAAACCTAGTTTAAATCCTGCTGTGATTCTACTCCTTACTAGCTTTGAAAGCCCTGTTTCTCCATCTGTAAGGTGTGAGTAATAATATGATAGGGTTGTTGTGAGGATTGATCCAGGCAAAGTGCACAGAGGAAGACCTCAGATATTGGGGGCTGTTACTGTTAAACTGCATTAATAAACTGAAAACCATGAATATCTTCCACATGCATTAATCATCTCCACATCAAGAATTCTTTATATAAAATAAATGGAAAAAAAAATCTGAATTATGTTGAAAAAAAAAAATTCTTTATATAGCTATCATCTTAACAATTTGGTCAGTAAACATCTAGTGACCAACAGTACATGTTGCCTAATAGCCAAACAGCAGTTGCTCAAGAAATGATATATGGAATCAATGGCTAACAATAATGTGAATAACCAATGCATATTATGAAACAATAACCAAACAAGTTAACAGTTCATGCGGACATGCTGGCTGGTTTAGCAACAGGTTTCTGTATATCAGGACTTTTCAGATTCATTAACAAAAATCCTGGCTCATCACTAAACACTTACTGGTTCCATCTCTGTGAACATTGTAGAGAGGTTGTTCCAAATATCCTCCAGCCCAATCCTGACCCGTTTCCAGAAAGCATAGGCTGGGTGGGGGCTGGGAATGGGACTGGGGATAAAGGGGGTGGGCCTGAGTCTGCTGGTTAGAGGGGGCAAGGGAGTGGTGGTGGTGGCGGCCCTGGTGGTGGCGGCCCTGGTGGTGGCGGCCCTGGTGGTGGCCTGAGTGGTGCAGCTGGTGTCAGCACAGAGACCTGCATCTAGGGGACACTCCTCCCGCTCGCGGTTGCAGGGGCATAGGTGGTAGGTGCAAGGCCGGTGCTCGGTGCGGAGTTGACTCAGCGCCCCAACTCGCAGGCGCCCCGAAAGGCCATGCAGTCTCCCGGCCCGGGTCCGGCTCATAGTGCCCGACTTGCAGTGGCAGTGCCACGGGCCCCAGGGCAACAGCACCAGCCGCAGATCCTCCGGCGCTGGCATGGCCGTGGGCGAGGGAGGAGGCCACCGGTTCAGGGTGGACCCTGCCGAGGACCACAGGTTCGCGGTACTCTCAGAGGGCTGTGAGTCCACATTAGCTTTCCAGGTGGAGTGAGGCAGGCTTGAACTCATCTTGATGTCGGAATCCTGGTCATTCGCTGTAAGGTCTGGGCTAGGCCTCCCAGACGTAAAGCGAGTCGTACCGTGAGTCTCCGACTCGGTGTCATTCCTTCTGGCGTAAATTACAACCCCTTCTTCCAAAGACCCATCCTCCTCCTGCGACAATCGTGCCCTGCTGCCTGTGGCCACCGTAGAGGCTAAGAGCTCCGCAGCGGCCGGGCCTGCCAGGCGGTCGGCAGCGGCCACGACGTCGTCCTCATCCTCCATTGTCACCCTCATTCTCGGGGATACAACGCCTGAAGTGGTCCGGGCGGTGGTTCTGTAGCTGCGGGTCACAGGGCCCCCGAAGCGGAAACTGTCCCGCGGCATCGCGGTCGAAGTCAGGCCTTCGGCCCCCGCCGCCCGGGGCCCCAGACTCAGCAGCAGGGCCCAGAGCAGCGCGCCGGCGGCGGGGACCATGGGGCTGGACGGTGTGGGGTTGGGAGGGAGCCAGTGAGGAAGGCTGGGGCTCCCACCTTTTCTCCCTCCCTTCAGCTCTCGACCCAGACCCACCGGGTCGTTAGAACCGAGGCCCGCGGGGGGAGGGGCGGGGGGTTCGCGCGCGCGCCGCGCCCCTCCCCCAAGCCCGCCCCCGCAAGGGGCGCCCTGGCAGGCCCCGGGACTCGGGTGAAAATCCCACGGAACATCTGCAGCGAGAACTCTGTGCCGGAACCGACCGACGGATTGTGTGTGATGCAGCGGTTGGGGAAAAAGTAGTTCACTTCCTGGGCGCAGTGCTTAATAAATCTCTGATTTATTAAGAGATAAAATTTACTACAGATCAGAATTTACTAAAGAGGACAAAGTACAGGTTTTGAAAGTGCCCCTGCTTGGGCTCACAGGCAGCAGACGTGACTACTGACGGGAAGAGGGAAATAGAGGCTCTTCAACGTTGAGGCTACTGGTTCCTGGCGCCCTGGAACAGGCCTGCCCTCCGCATCCGCCCACCCCTCACCTCTACAGACTGCGGGAATACCCCAGGTGAAAAGGATCGCGGACTCGAAGAGATGAAGTGATTTGCCCAAGGTTCTACAGCTAAGGCAGCACAGCTTTCCACTTGCCTATTAAAAAATGCCACGACATGCAGCCCTCCAGCTGAAACGAAAGTTACCCAGCACATCAGGGCCCTGCTTTGAAGTCAGGTGCATGGAAGGAAAGACATCCCACGGAGATGTGAAGATCCAGTGGTACTGGGGTTGAAGATGAGATGATTTACAAAACAGCTCAGATGTGTCTGGGTTTAGGGTGTAGGCAGATCCATATCTTTGATTGGTTCTTAAGCCCATTTTTCCAGTCCTACGCTAGGTTCTTCCTGAGCCATGGAGATCGTGGTCCAGCCTAGGAGGAAAAGAGGGGAAAAAATCGGTACAAGAGCAGACCCGGTTTTTATTCAGGGATTTGGGGAGAGAAGCCAGGTGAATTGGAAGATGCTTGGGTCCTTTGTTCCCTAACAACCCTCCCCCACTGGATATTCTCTCCTATTCACTGCCAAAATCCTTTCTTAATTTCTAGAGCTGATCTGAATCTCCTTAAATTCTATGCTGTGATTACTCCTTTATTCCTTGATGCACTTATAGGGATAATTTTTTCATTTGTTCTTTTTACAGTAGTGTCCTTAATTTCTTCTCTGCATGTAAGGAATTTTCCCAGATACACAGAAGCAGCTGAAAGCAGAGCCTGTCTTTCAATTCCTTTGTATCTCCCTCAAGGCATTAAGAAAATGCAAACTGGCTTTTACATATCCCATCCCAGACTTTTATCCTTAAACCAGTACTCACTGTCTGACAACTTCTGGGATGTGGACCTGATCCATGGAGATGAGTTGGGCCAGCTCTCCAAGGCTGTTCAGAAAACGGATCTTTCGTGTGAACTTGGAACTGAAAAGAGAGGATCAACCAAGTGTCTTTTACACTAAGAAGAGGGCTCCTGGAGATCCTTACAAAGTGCAACATAACAAGTAGAGAGTGGTTAAAGCTAGAAGGAGTCACAGTGGAGCAAGAATGTCTTAATCTTGATTGTAAAAGTGGGGAGAGGGGCAGGGGGTCTTTGTCCCCCAAGCAAGTACCTGATGAAGGGCCGAAGCAATGCCAGGAATGCCTTCATGTACCAGGTAGCATGGACAACCACCAGAGCGCGCAGGTTTTTCCGGAGCCTGAAGAAGAACATGAGACCATCGTACTTTCCTTCCACCTTCATACCTGAAGATCAGGTGGAGCTACCTTCTGTAATTTATTTATTTTTTTTTTTTCCTTCTGTACTTTAATTTCCTTTGCTGCTTCTCTAATTCCTAGATTTCTCTTGACAGTTGGGTTGAATCCCCATTCCTTTAATTGCCATCTCAGCTCCATCCATCTTGCTTAACCTTCTCTTTTTCTAGGAAACCCTTCTCTCAGAATCCCTTAGCCTGGTCTTCTCAGCCCCACTTCCTTCCCTTGCCCTATGCCCTATGCTCCCCATACTTCTTTTTGTATTGTCCTTCATCCCTCCATGGCCAGGTTAAGACCAGTGAGGAGAGAGAAAAAAGGAACCAGAAGAGAAAATTGGGCAAATGGAAGATGGAGGGAAGAAAGGAAAAAAAGAAAAACCAGGGGGAAAAAAGGCATATAAGGCAGGGGTTGTGGGTTGGATCCCTGGTAGGGGAACTAAAATCCCACATGCCTTGGAGTTAACTAGACCCATGCACTGCAACTACTGAACTTGTGTACCTAGACCAAAGAGCTTGTGCATGGCATCAAAAGATCCTGTGTGACACAGGAAGATCCTGCATGTCACAACTAAGACCCAACACAGTTAAATTAAAAAAGAAAAAGGCATAAGGGTCAAGGATGAAGGAAGACAAGAAAAGACAATGGACATATGGAAAATGAAATAATCAGCAACACCATGAGAAAAGGAAGGGCTGCCTGCCATGTGCCAGGCAAGGCACCATGTTGATTTATTTGATTTTCACAAATGCTTAGTGGCAAAGATATTATCATCATTTTACAGAGAAGGAAACTGAACCCCAGAAAGGTTAAATCACTTGCCCAAAGTCATACAGGTAGTAAATGATAAAGGTAAGATTTGAAACTAGATTTCCTTGACTCCAAGAGAGGACAGAAAACAGAAGAACTGTAGGGGGACAAAGAAAAGTGGAAGAGGGAGTTCCCTGGTGGCCCTAGTGGTTAGGATTCCAGGCTTTCACTGACTGCCTGGGGTTCAATCCTTGGTCAGGAAAATGAGATCCCAGGGCCAAAAAAAAAAAAAAAAGTAGAAGAGACCGAATAGAAGAAAAAAATGGAAAGATGGAAGAGAAAATGATAAGATAGAGAGTTATAGCCCTCTTGTCCGAGAGGCTCACCGCCGATCCAGAGTGTGATAACACTGGCGTATCCAGCTCAGAGGTGGAACCTGGGCCCTACTTGTGCCTCCACTCAGGTGAACCAGCAGATAATTTTCAGCTACCAGCAGCTCCAGAGTTCCCACTATGTACCTGGAGAGATGAAATTGTCAGGGAAGGTATGCGTTTGGGGTTATGGGGAGTGAGAGGGACATTGCTGTAGACTTGACAGTCAGTTACTGATCAGAGAGGGGTGCTTTTTAACGTTTCCCTCCATAACATCCACTCTGGAGCCCTTTAAGCCTTCCACTTCACCTGAACAAGTGTTCCATGACATAGGTGTAGTTGGGGATACTGCTTCTGGGTAGGTAACAGGAAGCAAAGAGGATAACAGCATTGAGGCCATCACCATGGTAGCCTGGGGAGGAGAAGGGGAAAACTCACTCAACAAATAAGTACTGATGGACAGTACATCTGTTTAGGTTGAGCATCTCTGTGGGTCTCTGGAAGTTGAAGGAAGGATTCTGAACACAATAACTGAATTTCCAGCTTCAGCATTTTATTCAAGAAGTCACAGTTCTTACCCCTTCACTTATTATAGCCATTACCTCCATGAGATAGGACTTTCTTATAGGGCTCAATGACAGTCATGTCCACTCGCTGCTCCCGCTGTGCTGTTCGGAACACCCTCCAGCGATGACCATCTTCTCCGGCCACATCCCACATACAACCTCGGCCCAGCCTTTCAGCTGCCTCACTGGCCCCCAGGCCCTCTGCCCGAGGCAGCTCATCTAAAAAGAGGGAGGGGGAAGGATCGACAAGGCAGAATACTATCTTTAGCATCTTGAAACTTCCTTAGATTCTTAGCATTTATTACCCCGACAACTAATTCCTCATGTTCCCCCCATGACTCTAGCCCTGGTTTGTCCAATCAACCCAACTTTTTGCTGATTTCTCTTTCCTGTGACTTATCATCCTCACTTTGTTACTGGACAATGGCCTGGAGGTAACCTTGAACTATGGTAGCTTGATGGCCCCTGCCATTTTCCCAGATTCTTTCTTTCTTCTGATGCCTTTCCTTCCTTGGGTGAGCTCATTTATTGCTGTGTCTTCAGTTACTGCCAGTATGGTGATGACTCCTCTCTAACCCAAACTGCTTTCCTGACACCAGAGCCATATTCCTGAATGTCTGGAGTGGACATCTCTATTTTGTGTTTCTCTGTCATCTCCAAGTCACCAGACCCCAAGTGCAACTCACACTCATTCTCTTCCTCTTTGCCATATTCTTTCTTGATGAATGACCCCATCCATATAACTGCCTGGGAGAGAAAATTCTATGCCATCCAAGACTCTTACTTCTTTACCAGCCCTCAAGCCAGATCCTCCTCCATCTACTTCCATTAGATAATAAATTATTCTTTCTGCTCTTACTGTCCTGGTATAACTTCTTAGCATTTCTTATCTGGCCTTACTACTAGCCTTCTATCTCCCTACTCTTATCTGTTTTCTTCCATCCCACCCACCACTGCTAGAGCAAACATTTTTTCCTCCCCTCCCATTTTCACTCAAATAGCAATATTCTCAGAGAAGGCAATGGCACCCCACTCCAGTACTCTTGCCTGGAAAATCCCATGGATGGAGGAGCCTGGTAGGCTGCAGTCCGTGGGGTCGTGAAGAGTCGGACACACTGAGCGACTTCACTTTCACTTTTCACTTTCACGCATTGGAGAAGGAAATGGCAACCTACTCCAGGTTCTTGCCTGGAGAATCCCAGGGATGGGGGAGCCTGGTGGGCTGCTGTCTATGGGGCCGCACAGAGTCGGACACGACAGAAGCGACTTAGCAGCAGCAGCAGCAGTATTCTATATTCACTAAATTTTTGCATGATTTTTCCATAGCCATAGAAAGAACTAATTCATCTTAAAAAATAGTTGCATTCTATTCCATTGCATGGATACACAGTAAGAGAATTAACATCCTACTCACAGATCTTTAGGTTGTTTTCAATCTTTTAAAAGCCATTAAACCTGATCATGTTATTCCCTTGATTAAAACTCACTGCCAAAAAAAAAAAAAAAACTCATTGCCTACAGGATAAAATCTAAGCACCTTAGTGTGGCAGCAGGGACCTCCATAATTTGACCCTTGCCTATTTAATACAGTCTTTTGTCACTCTCTTCACTGCCCAGTCCTTCAGATCTGTAATATAATAATATATACTTTGGTTTTGTTCCTGGCTCCTGACTCTAAAGGTGAAAGTAATATCTTTTCCTATTCATAACAGGCCTCTTTCAACCACACAAATTTATGTTAATGAGGTGACTTTGGAAAACTCCTATGGATGGGTGACTGGTTGCCAGGTGAAGTGACCATGATTAGAGGGATGAACTTTTGCCGTCTCCCCTCTGAGAAGGGGAGAGAGATTGGAGGTCATGCTAAATCACTAATGGTCAGTGATTTAATCAGTCATGCCTACATATGAAACCTCCATAAAAAAAACCCTAACTGAGACTTCCCTGGTGGTACAGTGGATAAGAATCTGCCTACCTACCAATGCAAGGAACATGGGTTCAGTCCCTGGTCTGGGAAGATTCTACATGCCGCAGAGCAACTAAGCCCAAGAGCCACAACTCGTGAACCTGCACTCTAGAGCCTGCCCCGCTGCAACTACTGAAGACTGTGTGCCTAGAGCCTATGCTCCGCAACTGGAGAGTAGCCTCCACTCATCCCAACTAGAAAAAGCCCATGCACCGCAGTGAACACCCAGCACAAGCCAAAAATAATAATATAAACAAACAAACCCTAACTGAAGGGATTCTGAGAGGTTCCAGTTTGGTGATACACAGAGGTACTGGGAGGGTGGTGCTCCCCTTTCACATCACTTGTCCTATGTATTGCTTCCTTCTGGCTGTTTCTGAGCTGTATCCTCTTATAATAAACCTGTAATCTAGTAAGTAAACTGTTTTCCCAAGTTCTGTGAGCTGTGCTAGCAAATTATCAAATCTGAGGAGGATGTAGTGGGCACCTGTGATTTACCCCCCGTCAGTCAGAAGTACGGGTGACAACCTGGATGTGTGATTGAAGTCTGAAGTCTGAGGGCAGTCTTGTGGGTGAACTCTCAACCTGTAGTATCTATACTAACTCCAGGTAAGTGTTGTGACTGAATTGTAGGACATCCAGTTTGTGTCTGGAGAATTGGTGGGGGAAAACTGATACATTTGGTATCAAAAGTGTTGTGAGTAGAGAAGAAATCAAAGTTTTCCTTAATACCCAAAGAGTCACGCTCAATACCTTGAATTCCCCGTCATACCATGCTATTGCCCAATTTGCTTTTTCCGTCTCGAATGCCTCTCCAGCTACCTGATAAGCTCAGAATTGTTTCCTCTGTGAAGTCTTTCTTAATACCTCTCAGGCAGAACTGACCTTCGCCTTCTCCCTGCTTACTCTGAACCCCACATACATGTAGATCATAATCTTTACTGCACTTATCTGTTCATATGTTTATTTTATACTAAACAGACAGTTCCCTGAGGGTATGGATTATCTTATTCATCTTCATAACCTGGCTGTAGCTCATTGATGTCTTCCCTGGTGGCTCAGATGGTGAAGAATCTGCCTGCAATGTGGGAGACCCAGGTTCAACCCCTGGGTTGGGAAGATCCCCTGGGGAAGGGCATGGCAATCCACTCCAGTATTCTTGCCTAGAGAATTCCACACACAGAGGAGCCTGGAGGGCTAGAGTCCATGCGCTTGCAAAGAGTTGGACACGACTGAGCGACTACACTTTCACTTCCAGCTCACTGATAGCATATAACAGTTATTCAATAAAATTTCCTTCAATAAATGAAGTGGCCCTCCCCTCCCCCCATACTGACTACTCTCACATTGGATCTGTAGGCTCCACCTTTCCATTCCAAGGAAATTTTGCTCATCTTACCTCTTGATCCCCTTACTAGTTCTAACTTCAGTCCCATTAAATCCATCCCGAGCTGCTTTAACACTGGCCTCTACTACCAGCTCAGTCCTCAGCTTTCTTTCCCACCTTCCCATTCAAATTCATGTCCACTGTCCAGCAGCTCCGAGTCTGAAGGCGTCTCCAACTCGTCTACCTCCAGGTCAGAACTGCCATCAGAGGAGGAAGGTCCAGAGTGGGTGGGAGAAGCTCCATCATCTCCAGGCCCCTTAGTCAGATTCAGTCGCAACTCCGGGGCAGAAAGACGCTTGCGCATGGGGCGCCGGCCACACAGGGCTAAAGTGCTGGGGGTGCCTGGGGTTGGAGGAGGGGGAAAAAAAGAAGAGAAAGATGGATATGTGTTGGTGCAGGACATTAGAATTCCTGTTTATGTCAGTGACCCTATGGGGTGAATTCTAAAGAAGGACTAATGCGGGACATTTGGGAAAAGGGAGGTAGAACCACAAGGGGACAGGCTGGCAAAAGCTTGAATCTAGAATCAAGGACTTGAGGCCTAGGTTCTCATTTACCTACCTGCCTGTGTGTCTCTTCCAGGATCATGAGGATCTTCAGAAGGGCCAGTCTCTTCAGGAAGCAGTCTAGACGGGGAAAGCCAAAAAGGGGGGCAGAAACATAGGTTAAAGCATTAAGCCAGGTATCACTTTATCAACTCTGTTTCCCTACCATAATTTTATTTCTTCTTTTCCATCTCGCTCTCTTTCAAGTCCAAATTTACCATCCCCACCCTCCATTTGTGACCAGCTCTTCTTTTTCCCAGCCTCACTCATACATCCTCACCTAGGAAATTCTTCATCTTGCCATTCTTCCTTCAGCTCCAGTTCCCCAAGTCTCAAGGATGCTCCTAGTATTGCTGTTTCTGCATTCTCCCTGATGCTAAGATAGTCCCCCAGAAAAAAAATATTACTATGAGACAAACTAGATGTATCTTTAAAATATATATACATAAGTATGTATGTATGTATATATATATATAATTTATTTATTATTTATTTGCCTGTGCCAGATCTTAGTTGCAGCACCTGGGGTCTAGTTCCCTGACCAGGGATTGAACCTGGGCCCCCTGCATTGGGAGTGCAGAGTCTTCCACTGGACCACCAGGGAAGTCCCTAGGCAATATCTTAAGGGAACTGGAAAGGAGGTGAGAACACTGGCAGGAAGAATAGAAGTAAGGTACAGCAGAGGGCAGGCCTTAAATAGAACTCAGATCTGTTGTCTCCTAGATGTTTCTACCACCTTCACTTGTTGAAAGGCAATCGTCCCTACTGCTGAGTGTGGGAGCAGAGGGAGCATGGAAGGTCCCTCTAAGATCCCTCTAGCTCTAAGGTCAAAAGCTAAATTATTTTGACCTGTGTGGCAGTTGTTCCACCTGGACTGTAGGGGTGAGAGGTATTTCGTATTACAATTCGCTGCAACCTGACAGACCTGCCCAGCTGTCACTGGGCAAAGCGGGGAAAGATGGCACCTTGTCAGGCTCGCTTTACCTCCATCACACTGGGGAGTGGTCAGGGGAACCATGGCATGGGTGGAGGGGTGGGGGAAGAAGGTAAGGAGGAAGAGAGATTTGCTGGGAAGGAGGACCTGGATCTTAGCATAGTTCTGGGGCAGCTTTTCTTATGGCCATTCTAGAGGGTAGGAGTTAGAAAATGAACAGGGGTAGATTTATTAGACACAAAGTATAGAAATTAAGCAATAGGGAATTACCCTGGAAACCCCTGTTCCCTAATTCCCGTAGGATACTGGTACTTCCTACCTAAGGCCACCCCCATCCCTTCCCTGCCAATTAGTTCTCTTAGTCTTGTCTCTGCTAGGACTTGGTAAGAGCTGGATGGTGGGAAAATCCCTGAGGACTAGTCACTCCTTGTTTCCGATCACGTCAGCCAAGATCTTACTCACCCGAGATCCACCGTCTTTTCTCCAGCTTCTTGTATAGTTCCCATCTTCACAAGTCTTCCTGTCACCTTCAAACACTTGTAGTTGTCGGGGAGCCGGATGCCCCAGCTCCCCAACACTTCTGTACCCCCTTTTTCTCTGTCTCAGCTGTTGTTCCTCTTGCCTCTAAAGAGGAAGGAGGGTTGGAAGGGAGGTAACCTCACCTTCAAACAGGTTTTGCCACCTCCCTTCCCAAGAAGCAGGTTTGCACAAAAGACAAACCCTGCCTATGTGGGGGCGGGTTGTGGGGAGGAGAGTACATTTTCTAAAGTGGCTAGTCTTGGGTGAGTCTAGGAAGACAATTTTCTAGACTCCTTGAAACCTTCTGGAAGCTGCTTAAAAAAAAAAAAAAAAAAAAAGGCAATGGTAGAAACCATTTTGGTTTTAAGACTATCATGTGATTACTTCTCAAGCATAAGCAAAATCAAGGACACAGAAATATGTGATAGAGTTCTGAAGAAGAAACATTAAAGGAAAGGCTGAGGATGAGGGGAGATAAAAAGACTGTTGCTCCTTATTCCCAAGGAGCCAACAGAAGGAAGACAGTAAGTACAGCAGAAAGAAGGGAAATGAATCTTGAGGAAGTTAAAACAATTACCCAAGGGAAAGGGCTGATTATAGTTGTAAAAAGAGACAATAAGACCTCAAACAGGAAAAAAGTATTTAATACTTTAACAAAATGCAAAATAAAAGTAACCAAGTTACAAAACGTAAATTCCTTTGGTTCAATAATCACACCACTATTTTACCTGCCAATGGCTACAAACATCATCCCTTCAAAGTGAAGTCAGACTGTTTCCCTCATATGAAGACATCATGCCAAAACCATCACATACCCCACTGTTCAGCGAAACTGTTGACAACCCACAGGAGACAGAGCTGTTGGGGAGGAAACGGGGGAACAGGAAGAGAAAAGGGGGACTCTACACATGCAGAACAAGTCAGGGGCGGGGCTCTGTGCTGGGTCACTAGGAATCATACCCCTGTACATGCTACATGAGGCTGAGGACCTTGGTACAATTACACAGAAACAGACAATCCAGTGACCCTGAGCATTCCCAGGGAAACAGAAACAAAAACAAAAAACCAGAGAAGCAGAGGTGAGAAAGGATGGTGGCAACGGGACAGAAACCAGGGAATATCAGTTTTGCAGACAGGGAAATGAGACTCGAAGGAGTGAGTGTCTGAGCAAAAGACACAGTTTATGGCACTCGGTATGAAACTCCCTGTTTCCCTCTCCTCTGTGCAAGAGGAAAATGAGATGGATAAGAAATCAATATTTTTGCCATCTTTTGGGAAGAGTGCCTAGGTCTTAAGGCCTTCCCAGGTGTCTCCTGAACCAGAGGTCTTCTGCATCCCTGCTCTGGCTCAGAGGGATCCAGAGAAACTGAGAGCTGGGCCACCTGATCAGGACAGAAGACAAGGGCCTCCAATCTGCCCCTGAACAATCCTGAAACAGTCATAATAAGCTGAGAATAGAAATTTAGCCATCTTGGATCAGACACCATCACCTAATTGGGGGGCAGAGAGAGGAGTCATGGAGGTGGAAATGAGCTAAAGGCTGAAAACTAGAATAAGCTTAAGGTAGGTATTGTGTTCAATAAATACTTGAATTAATAAGAGAATAAATGAATACTGGAGACAATGCATGTTTGGGTCCATGAGAAATACTGGTTCTTTTAAAGAGCCTGAGTGAGGGCACTCTCAGGTACACATTATTTCTGTGCCACTCTGTGGCACCTGTATGTTACCACATTATGTAATACATACAAATGTATGTTATTACATTATGACCGTGGCAAATGAAACAGATGATAGTCAGCGCAGATTTCAACAGTTAAATTAAATAATAAAATGTGTTTGATTGGTTGAGATTGTGGGGAAAAAGGTAGAAAGCCAGCTCAGCTTTCTTTCTCTTCTTTCTCCTCCTAGGTTAATGACAACAGTGCACCAGATTCTGGAACAATGAAGAAGACAGAACTGCTGAAACATCTCAAAACATGCATTCAGGATGGTTCAAGCAACCTCTCTCACTTTCCCCTTCCCTCCCAACAGTCATTTCTTGGACAGGGAGGCAGTGGTAGATTCTGACAGCGAGATCTGACTACATTTCTCGAAGATGACCTCGGCTGAGAATTTCGGCAGCCCCTGATCCAGGGGGCACTCGTCCACCAGGCTGTTCATGGGTGTGGGGGGCAGTGGAGGCTCCTCCTCATCCTGACTCAGTCCAGAAAGCAGGGAGTTGCCTGCCCTGTCCAATTCTTTGTCCACCTGCTCCCTTGACACACCCTCTGTCTCAGGCTGTCCTAAAGGGATGTTCGTGGAGTCAAAATATGCTGACAGGGCTTCCTGGAGCAGAGGCAGAACTTTCTTTCGAGAGACCTGGGTGTTGCCTTGAAGATAGGCTTGGAGGTTAGGGTGGCTGCTTGGGACAGGGGTCAGCTTCAGGGACGGAGAGTGGGAACGTTCCAGGATTCCACAGATCTAAAAAGGAGACAAGATGGGGAGATGGTATATAAGGTGGTGAAGCAAAAGGCTGAGACTTCTAAGAGACTTCTCTAGCAGAGGAGGAAAAAAAAACTGTTTGGTTTTTTTAAAATTTAAATGAAATTATCCAAAGTTGTTTTATTGCTTGCACATCAGCTAATACTGATTACTAATACACAGTATTTTAGAAACAGAAGAAAT
The DNA here is from genome assembly GCF_023699985.2 of Odocoileus virginianus. NCBI lineage: Eukaryota > Metazoa > Chordata > Mammalia > Artiodactyla > Cervidae > Odocoileus > Odocoileus virginianus. The sequence continues at coordinate 7,931,616 of NC_069678.1, read as the reverse complement.
ATTTGAGATCATATATTTCATTTTGTTAATAAGTAAACCAAAGTCCAGAGAGATCTGATGTCTTGAACACAGATGATGGTAGAGTCTGAACCAGAATCTGGGACTCCCAGCTCCTAGAATTTTGTTGTTTCCAAGGGTACTGCTCTGTTTAAAAACTTAAACTCTATCCTTAGCTGAGATGGGCCAAGCATCTGCACTGAAGTCAGGGGAACGACAGAGGCAGAAAGAATGAATAGATCAAATGGGTCTGGGAGGTATGCCAGGCACTGTGCCATGTCTGGCCATTTTCAAATACTACTTTTCTCACTTAATCCTCACAACTACCTTACTGGTTGTTATTTCTATTACCCTCATTTTTAGGTAGGGAAACTGAAGCTTAGATAGATTAGGTAACTTGCCAAAGGTCAACTCTGAATGAAGCAAAGCTGATAGTTGAACTCAGGTCTGTCACTAGAGCAGTGTTCTAAATTATTAGATACCATTCTGACCAAAGGAGAAAGACAGGAAATGGTAGGGCAGACCTTGAAAAGAGGACTACCATTTCCCAGCACAGAGGCAGCCAGAGTGATGGTCAACTCACCAGAGGGACTGTGGCAGGGAGAAGAGGGGAGACTTAGGAAGGTGGCATCAAAGCACCCTTTCCTTCATGACATGATTACTAAGAGCACCTTGTGCCCAGCAATGAACTTCACATATGATATTATGCTTCACGATCATATCACACTAGGTAGTAATATGCCATTTATGGACTCAGAAGTCAACTGACTTCCCTTTGGTCAAAAGGCCAGTAAGTGGCAAATCTGGGACAGAAAAGCCTGTTTATCTACCTTTAAAAGGGTAGTTCTTTCCACAATGCCAAACTTACTTTCCATTGAATGAAATTACGTTTACGTTTGCTTCCTGGAGGAGAAGATAAAGACAGAGAGAGGTGGGAAAAGGCAGACATACCTTTTATGAACAAAAAGATTATCTGGCTATATTCAGACTAGTCTAGCAGTCCTCATTGCTAAGAAGTCCAAAGACTCTGGACTGCCTTAAGTCCACTTTTAAATTCTTCCCTGAGTTTATGAGTAACCAACAGAGGAAAAGAAAAGTGGAGAAGTGAGAAAGGTGGCCAAATGGAAGATCAGAGTTAAAAACCAAATCTGCTCCTCAACTACTCTGCACAGTTAGCACAGAGTAACTAATCCTTGCCCAGTTAAAGAGTAAAAAAGGTTTTTCTTCTGTTTTCAGTTTTCAAAGCAATATGGTAAAAATAAATTGATTTCCAGGAGTTAGGAATTAGTGACTAAATCAAGTTTTAACTCCAGACTTATAACAGGTTCTTTTAGCCCAATTTCAAGTCTTACTAAGTAGGAATTGTGTCTCTAATTTTCTTTAGAATCTCCATTTCTAACCAATAGCATGATTAAGGATAGTCATATATAGAGAAAATGGAAAAAAGGAAGAAGGGGAGATTCTGGAAATAGATCAAGGACCTCTGTATAAATACAAGAACCAAGGAGAGGTCTTTATAGAACAGAGCAGTGCACACAGGCCGAACTCCATAGGACCCCTAGGACAGAGACTCACCGTCATTCGAAGCGCTGCATGGGGACAGAAAACAGCCAACTGCCGCACTGGCTCATTGTAAGTGTTGAAAAAGATAGTCATGGCAACCAGGGCATCATAGCCGTGAGCCTGGCAGAAGGCATGGAGATCTGCAAGGAGGCCAGACCTCTGCAGAAAAGCCTAAAACAAAAGAAATGGACAGGGGTGAGGGCTACAGCTGGACCCTCATTATCATCCCCAACAAAAGATGCTTATGAAAGGTTTCTTTGCATGATAACCTGATAACCTGGGACTTGTACTCCATAGAAAGGTATCTAGTATTTACTCTGTGCTATTTATGTGCTGGAAGGCAACATATAGAATGAGAATACAGGCTTTGGGTTCAGACAGAATTGGTTTGGATCCCTGATCATAAGTTTCCTCATGTAAAATGAGGATAAATCATTTACCAAACACGATTGTTTTAAGAACTAAAAAATGATAATGTAACTAACATGTTGGGCATGTCCAAGGCTATGTTGCTCTTGCAATCAAACAAGCAAGGTCTTTGCCTTTTGGGTATTTTTATTCTAAATTAAAATAGAATACAAATGGTGCATACAAATAAGTACAGATAACATGACAACTGCATCCTTGGCTCTTCATTCTTTGTCTATATTCTTCTCCAAAATCTCATGCGGTATTTCCTCCAATGAATAGCACCACCAGCTGCTCCAGATTAGGGCTTTTCTTTATTCTTGGTATTTCTAATGAGTCAATTTATACTGTGATTATGGTACTTGGAAAGCCTTTTGTATTCTTTATTTTTCCTCCAGTTTTTATTATAAAAAAATTTTTTTTAAAGAAAGTTTTTGGCTGTGCCATGTGCCATGTGGGACCTTAGTTCCCAGACCAGGCTCTGAACCCCTGCTCCCTGCAGTGGAAGCGCAGAGTCCTAACCCCTGGACTGCCAGGGAATTCCAAGCCTTTTGTGCTCTTATGTTTGGTTCCCAAACTAGGTTATAAGTAGTAAGAGAAGAGGCCAAACTATTCTTTTTTTGGTTATTTGGTGTTTTTTACATGTTATTTAGGAGAAAGCTGTGCATTCTATGAAAGTATGTGTTTAGATCAGGCTGTTGACTGATTTAAACCAATATGATATGGAACTAGGTATTAAAATACCATTATCAGAGTTATATTCATTCACCCATTTGACAAATTCACTGAGCATCCACTATGTGTCAGGCACTGTCAAAGTGCTGGAGATATACCAGAAACAAAAAAAAACAGGGTCCCTGCTTAGGGGGAGTTGATAAACTAGCAGAGGAATATAGACAAAAAACAAGGAAACCATGAAACATGATTATTTCAGTGTGCTGAGTGCTATGAAAAAAAACAAACAGGAATTTCTTGGCAGTCTGGCAGTTAAGATTCTGTGCTTTCCACTGCAGGGGACCCAGGCTTGATCCCTGGTCAGGGAACTAGATCTTGCAAGCTGCATGGCCAAAAATAAAAAGTAATTCTTAGAGATTTTTGAGCACAAAGGGCATTACTTTAGTTAGGGTAATCAGCAAAAACCTTTTAAAGGAGGAGACACCTGAGCTAAGTCCTGAACAAAAAGAAGGAGCCAGCTCTGCAAAAGGAGTGCAAAGGCTCTGGGTTGACAGTGAGTTTAATGGTTCTGAAAAACAGAAAGCAAACTGGGGTGCCTGCAGTACTGTGAGTGCAGGAATGGGGCTGGAATGAGCAGGTGTCAGAGAAAAGGATGAAGGCCTGATCAAAGATGGCCCTTTAAACCACAGTAAGGCCTTTAGATTTTATTAGAAGTGTGATGAAAAGGCAGTCAAGGCAGGAGGGCCGATAGGATCTGACACATCTTTGTCCATGCCTCGCGGCTTGCAGCATCTCAGTTCCACAACCAAGGATTGAACCCAGGCCAGAGCAGCCAAAGCACTGAATCCTAACCAATAGACCACCAGGTAATGCCCCTGGATCTGATTTATTGTCTTAAAGAGATCACTCTAGCTGCTGTGGGGAGAACTGTTTGCAGGGGCCGAAAGTGGAGACAGGGAAACCAGCATGGGGGTCACTACAGGTCACTGGGGGTCTCACAGTGCAGTGAGAGATGATGGACTGTGGAGTTACAGTAGAGATGGAAAAAAGTAGGCACAAGATATATTTTGGAGGCAAGCCAGGAATAAGGGACAAGGTTACAAACAAAACTGAAGGTTTTCTCTCTCCACCCACACCTACATCTTGCTCTTACCTCCATATCCATATATATTGCACTAATGGCCACCTTAGTGCCTTGTCTGGAGATGGTCTTCTGGTCCTTTCGCAGCATCTGCTCTGTGGTCAGTCCTAGAAATTGGATGTGAGACTAAGGGTCAAAAAAGAGAACCAAGAGAACCCAAGGTCCTAGGATCAGGAAGGTGAGGACACCAAGACAGGTCAAGCAAGAGGAAAAACAGTCACTCTTTGAGGCAAAGAACAGGGCTCATAACTCAGGATGTAATTCTAGAATGGAAATTTACTTTAAATAAAAAATTATTTTCAATTAGTGGGTCACAACAGTTACCTTTAGAGCAAGGGACTTCGGGGAGCAGGGAAAATGGAAGAAGAGAGGGTTTTACTCCTGATTTTCCCCTTTCTGGGTTGTTTCACTTTTCTAAAAGTACATGTGACCTTTCGTTCTCTTTTTTAAATATCCACAAGCAGTGAAAGAAAGTCGCTCAGTCATGCCTGACTCTTGGACTGTAGCCTGCCAGGCTCCTCTGTCTATGGAAATCTCCAGGCAAGAATAATGGAGCGGGTTGCCATGCCCTTCTCCAACCCAGGGATCGAACCGGCTCTCCTGCACTGCAGGTGGATTCTTTACTGTCTGGGCCACCAGGGAAGCCCTGGTGGTCCATTTCTTTCTCTTTCTAAAAATGTAAACAAGAGATAGCTGGGTAAAAAAAGTCGTGGAATTTTTTCTCCCTTTATTTTGTCCTTTGTATTATTGTTTTTGTTCAGTCGCTAAGTCGTGTCTGACTCTTTGCAACCCCACAGACTGCAGCACGCCAGGCTTCCCTGTCCTTCACTATCTCCTGGAGTTTGCTCAAATTCATGTCCACTGAGTCAGTGACGCTATCTAACCACCTCATCCTCTGTCTGCCCCCTTCTCCTTCTGCCTTCATTTTTTCCCCAGCATCAGGGTCTTTTCCAGTGAACTGACTCTTTGCATCAGGTGTCCAAAGTACTGGCACTTCAGCATCAGTACTTCCAATGAATATTTAGGGTTGATTTCCTTTAGGATTGACTGGTTTGATCTCCTTGTAGTCCAAGGGGCTCTCAAGAGTCTTCTCCAGTACCTCAATTCAAAAGCATCAATGTCCTTTGTACATTCACCCTAAATGTTTCTTCTGCTTCCCTAACCAGTGATCTAGATCACCCTCTCATAATTCAGTACGGTTGACCCTCTGTATGCAGGTTTCACATTCACAGATAAGGAGGGCCAGCTATATTCATATATTTTGCTATTTTATATAAGGGACTTGAGTTCATCCAAGCATTCTGGCATCTGTGAGGGATCCAGGAACCACTTCCCTACAGATCTGAGGGACAACTATATTCCCTCTGCATACTTATGTCTATAGTTTCTTTCTTTTTTAAAAAAATAAATTCTTTTTTTTGGCTGTGCTAGGTGTTAGTTGCAGCATGTGGGATCTAGTTCCCCGACCAGGGATTGAACCTGGTCTCCCTGTATTGGGAGTGCAGTCTTAACTGCTGGATCACCAGGGAAGTCCCTAAATGTCTATATTTTCTAATTAGACTGAAAACCTCTGAGACTCTTAATATATTCCTTCGTATCCACACAATATCCAGGACAGAACAATCCAGTAAATCAATGATTAGTCTATGATTAGACTCACATACTAGCCAGCTTCTTTCTGGTGTAAAGCTTAAATCACTCGGCATGCTCTGACAGTATTTTGCTGGTTTTCAAGCATATAATGAACAAGGCTTTTGTCTACTAGTTTAACACTTCATACCTGATACATCAAACTTGGCCTTTTGCAGAGAATCAAAGATGTCATTTCTGCTGGGCAGATCTGGGAAGAGGGCCTCTAGTTTTTCTACATAGTGGTTGTCCTTGAGGGTTGCCTTTCCAATTTTAAGGTCCATGTTCACACAGTCCAGGATGATTGTTCCTGCAGAGAAGGAGCATGGCAGAACTCAAATCCTGTGGCCCTCTATTCCTGGCAACTAGAGCACACATTACCCTCAAACCCAATGGACACAATACCTAAGGAGACTGTATGGCAACTCACAGGAAACAAAACAAACTGGGACAATGTCCTGAGTGAGACATCCCAAATCCAAACTGAAATGTAGGCACAGAAATGGGGAAAAGGTAGAAAGGAAGTGTGAGTATCTCAATTCCTGGAGATTTTGAAACCTAGTCAGAGAGAGATGACCTCTCTTCTGTAGGCCAAATTCCAGTTGGAAGAGATAGTTGAATCCAATTCTCTCTCTCTTTTTTTTTTTTTAACAAATGGAGAAAATAAGAACAAAAAAGGTTAAGAAATTTGTTCAAGGTCATATAACTACTTCCTGAGCAGAAATGGTATTAGAATTCATTTCCTGCTTCTTTGGCTAGTTCTCCTTTCATTATACAATGCTACTAATAGGCAGCTTCTAGGTCTGTTTGATGCTTCCTTTCCGCTCTCTCCAAAATATTCCCCAGGCCTTCAAAGGACAAAGTACTCGAAAGCCTTTATAATGCCTAATTGCTCCTTGAAAGAACCTCCTCCGTTAGGGACTAAGTGGCTTTGAGAGGGTATGGTCAGACTGGAAGACTCTAGACTTCTTCACTTTCCCTTCTCTGGGATGGGATACAGGGTCAGGTCCCAACCCCCAGCCACCCTCACCATGAAGAAGGGCTGCAGTTTGCCTGTCCAAGATCTCTGGTGCCCCCTGCAGGATTCTCTCGGCCACCAGGGTAGCGCAGGACCCCACCAGCTCAACTGAAACATGGCAGGGAGGGCAGTGTTTCTGATCGACGGGCCGATGGTCTAGCACCTCTGCCACTGCCTCCTCTAGGGCTGCGTCACTTCTGTGTGGGAAAGGGGGGGTGTGGGGGAAAGAGAGAGAGAGATAGGTAGGGGCACTCCAGCTGTACTGCTCATGAAGAAAAGACAGACATCTCAGGCGAACACTTAGATCCTTGATCACTTCCACCTCTGCCCCACTCCTCTCAATGCTCTTCTTAAATACTATAACTGAGGCCGTCTTTAAATACTGCATAAGTGAATTTGACAAAGCATCAGTTACCCGTATCTCATCCACATATTTGATGTGCCTTTCCAGTCGACACCTGGACACCCAACATCTAAATCTCTCCTGTTTCCTCAATTCACTTAATGTCCAAATTTCACGCAGCTCACAGGATCCTATGGCTTCTGGCTCAATTCCCATCCATTCCCTTCTCTCAACCCTCTGCTACTGCCTTATTCTCGGCCCTCAATATCTCTCATCTGAACTATTCCAATAGTTCCCTAGCCAAACCCTTGCTTTCAGGGTCCTCCTCAACTGTCCTCCACAAAGTTACCCACAAGATCATTTGAAAAATGCAAATTTGGTTCTGCTAAGACCTGGAATAAAGAGAATTGACAATAGCTCCCCACTGCTCTAAAATAAAATCTAATCTGGAAGGGCCTACAAGGTCTCCATGATCAGGCCCCTGCCTACCTCTCTAATCATCTTTTTTATGTCCTGCTTCTCCCTCACAGTTTATGTTCCAGTCATGCAAAACAAACCCCAGTTCTCCCAAGTCACCGTACTATTTCATGCCTGCCTGCATTTTGCTTATCTTAATGTTCATTACTCTGCCTGGATACTTTTCCTAATTACCTCACATCCTCATACACCAAGCAAATACCGAGTCTTTCAAGACTGAGATCAAGGATCCACTCTGTTAGAAAAACTCTCCTGACATTCTCCACTCCCCACTTGTATATTTAACCACTCCATCCTCCATGCACCTGTTGTTCCCTAAATGACAGTTACCACTTACCTCTAACACCCATACAATGACCCGTTTGTCTAGTTCCCTCCTCTGACTGACAACTCCTTGAGAACAGACTCCACTTCACCTTCATCCTCTAAACAGAAGTTTATTAATGAGTGAGTGGATAGATGGACTAGTGCCTGAAGGCTGTCCTCTATCAGTAACCCTGATATAACCAGTGTGCTCAAGGAAAAAAATGTACATATTAGCATTAGCAGGAGCCAGACACTTGGAAAGATCAATATTCATATTGCCTTGTTGGCCAGTTTTTTCCAATCCTAAATTAGGGATGGAATTATTATAGGTGTGTACATTTGTTAACTAGCACTAATGAGATACTGCTTTATGAAGGAAATGATTTTGCTAATTTTTAAAAAATACAGTTGTAACCATTATTCAAAGGTTTCTATTACAATAAATCTGCCATGAAATCTTAAAACAATGATACCAAAGGTAGATCTAAATTATTTCTGAGTTATCCTTTAGTTTGAACTCTTCATGTTTCTATTTATTTTTATTACTTGTATAATTAGAGAAATGACAATATTTTTTACTGCCTTTCTATATCTGGTATCACCCATCAATTATGATTAGCCCATGAGATCCCTGAGAGCAAACATTCTTCTTCTCTTTGAAAATCTTACTCATCACAGCCCATGGCACATGATAAGTATCAGCTTTATTTCTTCCACTTACCTGGGTAAGACATGATGGTCAACAAGGATGAGGGTGAGCTGGCCAGCCTGGTGCAGTGCATGGAGGTCAATCTCATCCCGGAAAATCAAGAGGGACTCTGGAATGTGAATCTTCTGAAGGAAGAAGACATTGTCACCTCGTAGAGGTAGCTCTGAACGTTTTATATTTAAAACTGGTACAAAGACTTCCTCGGCCTCAGTTGTCTGGATAGGAAAGTGAAAACAAGGTCTGGTTGTGTTATGTGATAGGACAGGAAAAGTCACAAGACCACTGGAACCAAGGGAGACATGATCTTGGGGAAAACTGCCTTCCTCAAAGCTGCAGTTTTCCAGTCTGATCAAAATAAAAGGATGACCCTTGCCCTCTTTCCTTCTTAGCAATAACCTGAAGGTCAACAAGACAACTCATGGAAAAGGTCTAGTTCCAGATGCTGCAGAGAAGAGACTATCAGTCCTCCAGAGCCGACAAGGGCATGAGGAATATACACAGACCACTGACACTCACTGTTGTTCAGTCGCTAAGCTGGGTCTGACTCTTTGCGACCCCACGGACTGTATAGCACACCAGGCTTCCCTGTCTCCACTATCTCCCAGAGTTTGCTCAAATTCATGTTCACTGAGTCAATGATAACTCAGTAACTGACTGTGTGAATATTGCTTTATGGTTTACAAATTCTTCAAAATACATCTGCTCATTTGACCCTCACAGCAACACTGCAAAGTATTATCATTTCAGATTGTATAGTTACTGATATGAAACTCAGCAAAGTTAAGGGATCTGAGTTACCTAAGGCAAAATGCTATCAAACAGCAGAGCTGGGTTTTGAATCCAAATCTTTTCATTCTAAGGGACTCTGTTCTTAGGTACTCACCTTTGCCAGGTAAAAAGCCAGGGCAAGGGCTGACACCATGGAGTCCAAGTCACAAGCTTCATTTCCCAGCACAACATGTATGGGTCGGGACTCCTAGAGAGGTGGGAGAATGGGATTAACAAAAGCATCCTCTAATCATTTCCATTTATCTAATACACATGTAGGGCTGCACACACATCCTCTCACTGACCTTCATAGAGGAGGTAGGTCAGATATTCTTATGGGTCCTCATTTCATGGATAAGGATATTAGCTAAAAGGGCATATGTGTTTTGGCCAAGCTTTAAGCATTCCACATGTATCTACTTAGTGGAAACGTACTCCCTCCTCTCTACCACAGTCTCCTTGAATGTTAACTTTCAGAAGAGCAGTAAATAATTCTCTGATTCTTATGCTCCTTGGGACACTCAAGGAGTAGTCAAAGGCACAGCGTCTGGGGTCGCCAGTGTACTCAAACCATATCAACTCTGGTTTGTACTTTTTTCCTGTTTTCAAATAGGGAAAAGAATCCTTGTACTTCTAAATGAGAACAGGTGAACAGACTTTGAAAATAAAAGTAAAAATAAGATCAAGTCCCTTAGCCAGATATCTAGTCCATGAAATTCCCCCTACTCAGGGGAGTGTCAATGATAGCCAGATTAACCAACACTCTCACACCCAAGAAACTGATACTTTCTCCAACGGGTTCAGATTAAAACAAAAACAATTGTTGCTGCTGGAACTTTTATTTTTAAAGCTTTGAAAATCCAGCTGCTGATAAGAACTCTGAAGAGGGAGACACATCTGTTGCTATTATTAACCTTGTTACTTTGCATCTCCCTATCAGACTTTAAATAAAATACACTAAAACCTACAGGTGCCCAAAATAGCAAAGATGCATTTGGCCAGGTGGACTGAGACCATACAGTCCATGGCTCGGCTTAGGCACAAGGATTCTCTCTTACCAGTTTACTTTTGAATTTCTATCTCAGCTTACTTCTGAGAGAGAGGAAGGAATACGAGAAATTCCTTAAGAGATACACTAGCTTCTTAATTTCAGCACTACTGGCCTTTTGAACTGCACAATTCTTGGCTGCAGGGGCTGTCCTCCTGTGCATTGTCAGATGTTTGGCAGCACCCCCAAACCCCACCTCCAGTCATGACAGTCAAAATGTCTCCAGATTTGCCAAATATTCCGCGCAGGGCAAAATCACCCCCAGTTGAGAACTGCTGGGTTACAGAAAAGTGAAAATCTACTCTGGCTTCTTCAGTCAGGGAAGATTTGCTAGACAGAAGAGTTTAGAGAAGTGGGGAAGCATTTAGAAGAGTAAAACATAACAAGTAACGCTTTATCAAGTAATATAACTTTCGGAAGAAAGAGAATCTAGGGGGACCGAGAATCAGCTTCCCTGTATTGACTGTTATCCACTCTCCTCACTTGCGCAGAAACCCAGAGCCAGAAAGGGACAATTTTAGAAGACTTCTGGTGGTAAAAACTGGCCTGTCTAGTAACTAGGTAAGTTTTTATTTTGAAACCACCCTCTTCTCCATCTTCCACTCCCCACCCTAGTTGTTGTTCTTGTTTGGTTGCTAAGTCATGTCCAACTCTGGTGACTCCATGGACTGTAGCCCACCAGGCTCCTTTGGGATTTCCCAAGCAAGAATCCTGGAGTGAGCTGCCCTACAGAGAAGGACAAGAGGCAGAGGTTATCTGTCGAGGTTTTGCACAAACAGCTTCTGGGAAAGGGCTTCCCCGGTGGACTCAGCGGCAAAGAATCTGCCTGCAATTCGGGAGAGGCAGGAGACGTGGGTTCCAGTTCCTGGATTGGGAAGATCCCACGGAGGAGGGAACGGTAACCTACTCCAGTATTCTTGCCTGGGAAAATCCCATGGACAGAGGAGCCTGGCAGGCTACAGTCCATGGGGTCCCAGAGACAAGACACGACCGTGCAACTGAACACACACACACCCCCAAGGTCACATTTTTAAATCTTTTACCTCTGGGGAAAGTCTGCCCTTAGGTTCTCCCTTGTGCCCATTTCTCTAAGCCTATTTCAAGGGTGTGGCAGCCAAGACCCATTTACACCGAACAGCATGGGAGAGGGAAGATTCTTTTCAATATTAAACTCTTTGCCAACACAATATGAGAATTCTGTACCCAAGACCCGGGGCCCATAATAACTCCTCTGACTTGCAATTCGTCCTCCTGATACCAGAGAAGGCCCCTCTGTTTCCTGGATACCACGAATGGACCAGATGGCTGTGGACCAGTGACAGCAAAGCACTTGAGATAAGTGGCCGCAGAGATAACTCGCTCACAGAAGCGGAAAGGGAGGGCACTATGTTCTCCAGAGAGGGAACTACACACAAGAGAGGCCATAGGGTCCCGACTCTGGAGAATAAAGGTGAGAGGAACAGAAGGAAGGCAGATCAGGAGAGGTCTACTGCTGCGCTTGAAGAGGCCCTCAGAGAACCCTTCCAAAATTCACACTGGTGCTGCTCCCTCCAAGTGGCAGCTGAACTAGGCTCATTCAGATCCCCAGCACCAAGAGAAGGCTAAGCCGAAAGTAGGGACCAAATACAACGTCATGGCTCTGAGGGGAGGAGAAATGACCGCCAGAGGAAGGTGAATAACTAAGCCCTTGTGCTGAGCCAAGCTCAGATAGCAACCAAAAAGAATTCACACAAAAGGAATACTCTGGGACCGTCAGCAAATCTTGGGAGCAGGAGCAACCAGGGGAGGTGGAGGCATTCCTTCCCCCCGGCAGCACCCACCACTCCCCTAGCCTGACTGGTCCATTCACCACCCACAAAACATGATGTGCACATTCCCAACTCTGCCCTTCGCACTGTTTGTTCTTCTCTGAGAGCAGCCGAACTGTCACTGGAAAAGACCACAGGCTGGGGTTGAATCCCAGCTCTGCTTCTGGTTGTAGGACTTTGGCCTCTCTAAGCTTCTTTTTCCTCATATAAAAATGGGGATACTACTGTAACCAATTTCATGAAGTTGTTATGAGGGTTAAATGAGATAGCACATAAGAGCCAACTCTGTCATAGTTCAGAGGAGTTTTCTTCCATATTCTTTCTCCAGCCCTTGCCGTCCTTACCCAAGCTCCCTCTCTCTGCAAATCTTCCCTCTACCCGGGCCACACCAATCTCTTCTACTTCCAGCTTCCTGTACTTGGGGTACAGAACTTAACTACCACTTAAGGAGCTCGCTATCTTTTCATGGGCGTGTATCACAAATCCTTAACATAGCTTAGAAATTAGGTGACTATATACTTTGCTGTTCAGACCAGGACTCTTTTGAAACGAAAAGGGCTTCAATTAATGATTATATTTCAATAAGCTATCCTGGGCAAGTCAGGTATATGAATGCCTAACTTACAAGGTACCATTCTCCTCTTCATTTAGGAAAAACATGTGTAACTCTTAACCCCCGCCCCATCCCCCACTAGCTGAAAGCACAAGCCAAACAGCCTCAGTTTTCTGACCATCAGAGGAAGAGTTCAGGACAAATATAGCTATACTTAGAGTGTGAGGAAACCTGAGCTGCCAATGGAAGAAATACAATCTGAGAGCCAGGAGTAGATATAAACTTTTTTTTCCTTCCTTTAAAAAAACCCACTAGTTGAAGTGACTGTATTCTGATGTTCTTTGTGGGCTCAACAGTGTGAGAGGGGATGGTTTTAGGGCTAGCACAGAAAACCACTTCCCTTCTGAGGCTGAATACGGTCTGAAGCTTACTCTATGAACTAGTTAATGAAGAAGGAAAAAAGGAGACAAGGAATCAGAGATAGAGAAGTATTTCCGGCAAGGAAGATGGGACTGAGTGACGCAAGGACTGTAAATTTCTAAGGAGAATAAGCCACTCCTGATTTCTGCCTCATGACTGAGAAGTGCAGACAACATACATTATCCAAAGCTTCTGGATGAACACCTAACTAGAATGTGGCCCCACCCTGAAGCAAAGACCCCCACCCCCGCCACTGAACTAAAAGTGACAGATGACTTACCATGACTAGGACATTTAGTTAAATAAGATTTCTTTGAAATAGAACAATCTACTATCATTGTGGTAGCAGACTGTAGAAAATTTCACTGGTATCAAATGCTAAAAATATGGTATCAATAGGAAAGTTGGTTGAGTTATCAGCTGTTTCTGTCTTATATAAAAGTCCAAGCATTCATGATTTCCTAAAAGTTATACTGTATTTTAACAGCAACACTCAAACTTAATAGTGTCTCTGGGGACTTCCCTGGTGGTTCAGAGGCTAAGACTCCACACTCCCAATGCAGGGGGCCCAGGTTCCATTCCTGGTCAGGAAACTAGATTCCACAGTCTGCAACTAAAGATTTAGCATGCCACAATGAAGAAAGAAGATCCCGCATGCCACAACTAAGACCCGCCACAGCCAAACAAACAAATAAATAAAAATGTAGAAAAACAAAAGGAATGGACAGAGGAATGGAGAAAAAAGATGTGGTACATATATACAATGGGATATCAACCAGCCATTAAAAAGAATGAAATAATGCCATTTGCAGCAATACGGACGGGCCTAGAGAGTGTCATACTGAGTGAAGTCAGTCAGCAGAGAAGAACTATCGTATGACACCCCTTATTTGTGGAATCTAAAAAGTAATGATACAAATGAACTTACAAAATGGAAAGAGATTTACAGACTTAGAGAACAAACATGGTTGCCAGGGAGAACGGATAATTAGGAAGTTTGGGATGGTCATGTATACAACGCTGTATTTAACAAGGTTAAGTAGGTCCTGTATACAAGGACCTACTGTATAGTATGTGGAACTCTGCTCAATGATATGTGGCAACCTGGATTGGCAGGGAGTTTGGGAAAGAATGGATACCTATGTATGTATGGTTGAAACCCTTTGTTTGTTCACCTGAAACCATCATAACACTGTTAATCTGCTATACCCCAATACAATAAAAAGTTAAAAGAAATAGTTTCTGTCTAAATCATGTCTTTCTTTAGATAAGAAACAACAGTGTGGCCTCTGGGAAATTGGATATGGAGAAGAAAAAGATCTTTCTCATTTTCTTTTTTTTTTTCATATTCAGGTAACACTTTATTATTCTGGCTTTGAAATAGTTATGACAATACTCGGCAAAGTCCTAGGCAGTTCAAGTTACAAGACTGTCTCCCCAGAGTTACTGAATAAATCACTTGCATGGAGCATCCAGGTTTTTTCCAATATAAAATAAAAGCCTATGTAGCTGTTAGGCTCTGATAAATGCTTTCAAGTGAAAGTGAAGTTGCTCAGTCGTGTCGGACCCTTTGCAACCCCGTGGACTGTAGCCCACCAGGCTCCTCTGTCCATGGGATTCTCCAGGCAAGAATACTGGAGTGGGTTGCCATTCCCTTCTCCATTTTCTCATTTTCTAATTGTATATCTTTTTTGTATTAACTTTTTTTCACTATGTACATTCTCTACTTCCATAATTAAAAACAATCTAAATCATTGGGTGTCCATCTGTATGTCCTACTACCAGGTCACCCACTAACATTGCTAGTCTAACTTTCTAATTCAGGTCGTGTGATAGGAGCTCTAAGATATGATCTCTCCTTCACAAGTTTGGAAAGAGGAAGATCTAGATCCTGTTCCCTGGGGGAATGAATTCAGGCAGAGAAAGGTCAGGATATCAGTAATACTGAAAAAATCCAGTGTTTTTCAGCTTCATATTCCTGAGGAAGACATACTCTTAACCTGGGACACTTCTGGAGAGTAGACACTGTAGAATAGATGAATGCAATGAAATGCCATCTGGCAAGGTTTCAGGCTCAAAGACTCTTTATCAAATGGTGAAAAAGACTGGTTATTTGGGTCATTAGGGAAAAATCCAACTTCTTGGCCCTTGGAATGGTGCCAAAAAACCTCTATATTAGTCTTTAATGAGTTCCCTATGGTGGAAATCAGAGGTAACCAAAATGAATTGGTCCCAGATTGTGTTATACATTAAAATGACTTTCCCAAATTTGTATTTCACAAGGAAAAATTTGGTATAATTGGTTTTACACTAATTGAACTTCACTCCTATTCTTTTGTTTTCAGCCATGCCACACGACACATGGGATCTTATTTCCCCCACTAGGGATCAAAACTGCACCTCCTGCATTGGAAGGGTGGTCTTAACCACTGGACTGCCAGGGAAGTCCAGCACTTCACTCCCATTCCTCAGGTGAGGACATTCCTTTATGACAGCAGCTGATTCTGCAGGAGGAATTAGGTGACTTTTAGGATTTGTTACAGACCAGAATCTTATTTCCCAGGGAAGTTTGTCGAGTTTAAGATACTTTAAAAGGAGGCAGAGTTAACCATCTGTCAAGGTTTCTCCAAGGGTAGTATAACTTGAAGTAGGGGGGCCAGGTGACCTCCTGGAGCCTCTCTGGCCCGCTGTTTGCTGCTAACTGGGAATAGCGACCTAACGTTGCACGACCAGTCAGCATGGCTGGGAGATTCCAACTGGCTCAGAGAGCACCAAAAATAAGCCACAAAGCATTCAGGAGTCATGCATATAGTTTTGATTCCAAACATACTTTGTGCTTATCCCCATCCAGGTCGCGGATTTTTATGTAATTTGTGTGTGTTAAAGACAAGGAAGTAAACTGGAGGCAAAGGAATGCAAAGATGTGGATCAACAAACATGCCTGATGTACTGTGTGCGTTTACCTTAAAAACAGATTTAAAGTGTAACACCATGACCACCTTTAATTTAGAAGGAGTTAGGCCCGTCAGACAAAAACCGCCGTTCAGAGGCAACAAAGCCGTGGGCACAGGTTCCCTCGTACCCCCGGGGTTCACCTGGAAGCCAGGGCGCCAGGAAGGCCTCGTGAACGGAGAACTGAAAGAGGGGCGGGGAAAAGGGAACAAATACACCTCGCGGCCGGCACAGCCCGGGTCCCACTGACGGAACTAACCCAACGACACCGAGCAGCGGCTCAGAGGCAGGACCCGGCCCCACGATTCCGCCTCCCCGCTCTCGAGCAGACCCCAAAGGCTGGAGCCCCTAAGTGAGCATGCATTCCCACTCTCAAAGGCTAGGTTCTCCTTCCTCCCTCCTCAGGTTTCCAAGCCCCCACCCCACAATTCCGCGTTCCCTCCACACAAACCCTCGGTACTCCCCACATCCCACATCTTCGTCCTTCCTGGACCCCAAGATCCATTCCTTACGATCACAGACAGGGATCCCTTACCTGCAGAGCAGCTCGACAACCCTGCAGGTAGTTCTCCATGGTGAAGCCCAACGTGTGCCGCCGCCCCTCGCCGCGGAGAGGTTAACCGGCGAATGCGCCCCGCCCCGGACTCAGGGGCTTGCGACGAGTCGGGAGGCGGGACTCGAACCCGCCACACGGAGATTCACCCCGGGAGGAAGTGCGTAACCGGGCGCCCCGGGAGTCCGACGTTGCCCCGCCCCCAGGGGCGGAGGCCAAGTTCTGTGCCCAGAGACTCACGGGAGGCGCGAAGTGGGGAGTAGTGCGGGGCATCCTGGGAAATGTAGTCCCGCTGCTCCGCTATGGCCCCCAAGAATTGCGGGAAGAGAATTATCTGCGTTCACAAGTTTGTATGTGTCATATAATGTATCTTTGTGGCTTCTGAACTTTCCCTCTTGAGTCAGGCTAAGTATAGCGTCTTTCCATAAATTATATCCACCACCTGGTTGACATCTAAAATTCCACTGGGCAAAAACAACTTCGTCTTTCTTGAATTCTCTTGCTTACCAAACTGACCCATTATGTGGTCATCCTTGTTATAAAAAATTTTTAATAATCTCTGACCTCTCTTCTTTACTTAATACCTATAGTCTCTTGCCAACTTCTGCTGCTGCTTTTACAACTCTGTAGCCATTTGGCAAATGTCTCATTCTTCCCCGGTCTGTTGTAACCTGGGATCTATACGCCCTGCCTCCCCAGTTGTTCCAACTCCCCTTTCAGCCTGCAGAGTTGCTTGAAGTTTCATCCTGCCGTAGCCCTGTGAGTAGAGCTTGGGAGGCCTTTCAGAATGTAGAGTTGGGTTCCAACCTCCTTTAACTGCCATCTTCCAGCCCCAGAGGAGTGCAGAGTACTGCATGTAAATGTACTCTCACCATCAAAGGTTCCCTCCGTCCCTTTTTTTTTTTTTTTCTGCAGCCAGCCTCACACCAGTTTTTCCTCCTCATCAAGCTAGGAATTGAGGGGAAGTGATGGATGAGAAGCTGAGGCCTGTGGGGGTAACAAGGACCAGAGCACAGGGGTATGGAATTCCCTGCTTGCTCAGCTAGTTTTCTGCTTGCTGCACTCGCTGCTTCTTCCGCACCTTCTGCATTACCAGGGTGCAGCCCCACCGGTTTCATTTCTTAACTAAAAAAAAGAAAAAAAATGATACAGTAAGGGCTTCAAAAGGATCAGGATTTTTTTCACTTTAAATGAATAAATATGAAAATATCAGGCTCTTTGGCCCTGTTTTGGGGAGGCAGGGCAGAGGACTGCCGCACCCAGGGAGATCCACAAAGCTTCTGTCCAGCCCTGCTCCTCCCAGCTCAGCCAGGGCCCTTGCTCTTCCCTATTCTCACCAGAGAGGCACAAGTGCTCCATCCCTTCCAGCGGCAGGCGGAGAGAAGAGAAAGGGTCTGTTGTTTTTCTCTCCTTGTTTCTCTCCCTCACTGCTGATCACCAAGCTGCTGACCAGGTCAGAAAGCCCGAATGGAAATCCGCCAGTGCCGGGCAGGCTCCTCCTCCTTCGGGAAGCTTGTCCTTGACTGATTTTTCTTTGTCCCGATGGGGGAAAAAAGAGAGAGAGAGAAAGAACAAAAAAGAAAAACCACAAACTTCCTTTGAAAACCAGCGCTTGTAGACGGGGCCTGGAGCGCGCGCCCTAGACTCGGCGACTCAGATCCTGAAGACGCTCTGAGCGATCTGGGCGCACCTGGGCTGCACCCCTGCCTGGCTGCACCCTTCTCCAGGGCCCCCCGGTCGTGGGCGTGAGCCCGGAAGTAGCCACGAGCCAGCCGGGACCGCCGCTCGTAAACCTGGGTAAACCTGTGTAGACTCTGGCGTTGACAGCTGGGAGGCAGCCGGGACTGGCGGCGCCCCTCTCAGCCCTCCTCCCTCACCGCAGTCCCGGAGTGGAACCCTTCTTCTAAGTCCTGGAACAGCCCCCACTTCTTTAAGGTAAAAACTGTCTTAACCATTTCCTTCAGCTTTTTTCCTTTCCCTCTCTGGCTTTGGAGAGGTGACCCTGCCTATCCTCCCACCCTGGGTCTCTGTAAGTCTGGATCTCTAGAGGCGCTCAGGCCGGAGTAAGTAAAAGAGATGCTACCTTTCCCCCTTTTAATTACACCTTCCCCCTCTCCCTTGCTAACAAGTAGACAGGGCACTGTGGCGGACTTACTCTGAGGGGAAAATCTAAACCATTAGTTGCATGAAGATTTGGGTCAGAGTGAGAGGGAGATTGGGATGGAACCCTACGCACTTGAAGGGAGAGTAAAGTTCCTGGGGAGCAGGGGTGGGAGGGGGGAGTGTCTTCTTGAAGCTACAGACCTGATTCCTGAGATTCTTCCAACTTCTGGCTATTTATTGCTACTGGCTAGGGAAGGGCAGGGGCTGTTTTACCCCACCCCACCCCTCTCCCCGCCCCGTCCGCCCCGTCCGCCACCAGAGGATGATTCCAGAAAGTGTAGGATTTAGTTAAGAGGGAAGGAATGAATTCCTTGTTTAAGTACCTGTGAGTCTCAGAATGCATTCTGCTCTCAAGTACTCCATGCCCACTCCACCAGGTGTGGACCCTGTAGCCTGGAACTCTTCCAATTACTCTTCCTTCCCCTCTTCTGAAGGATTAGCCCATTTAGCTTTCCACCCAGTTTCTCTGAGACCCAGCTTCCTCTGGTAGTCCAGTTCTGGGTTCTTTTGGTTCACGGGACTGCCCAACCCCCACTTAATTATAGACCATTTCTGGCATTTGGATAGAAAAGATAAGAAGTAAGCCCTGTTTTTCTCCAAGCTTTTAAAAAATTGTCCCAGGCTCTGCTTTCTGCTTCTGAGTCTCATCCTAAATGACATTTAGGAAGGAAGGAAAAAAAGGAGAGAGACTAAAAAAAAAAAGTGTAAGGCCTGTGGGCAAATTTTGCTACTCTGATTCTAAATTAATCACATGGAAATGAGATGCAGCTAGCATAGATTATATTTGAATCAGAAGGGTGATCCATTTGGGTGACTAGTCTTATTTCCATGACTTTTACTCAACTTCACTTCCGAGGCTTTACCTTAGCTCTAAATTCCTGATTTACCTGATTGCGAAAGGAAGCATAGTCTCAGGTTAGGAGGAAGCAAGAGAAAAGGTTTCTAACAAGTTTATTCCTCTGCCTTTCTCACCCTGACCAAGGTGGAGAGGGGAGCAAGGAGGTTGAAGGGAGATATTTTCCAGGAGGCAGGGTTTGTGGCTTTTTATCATCTACTATCCATAGTGTTAATTAAATGTCTATGCTTAGTGCTGGTATAGAGCAGGTTAAACAGGTCCTTAGTTGACATTTAAAATGACCTAGATGGGAATAGATTGAAAGAACATTTGCACAGATAGATGAATGTAGAGGGAGTAACTTTTTTTAATGTAAATCAATAATCAGTGTTTTCATATTCCATGTAGCGAGCAAGGGAGTACGGGGTTTGAGCAGTTTTCAGAGCATAGCGGAATTGAGGAGAAGTTGCTATCCCAACTCCAGCTGGCAGCAGAAGCTTACTGGAAGAATGGGGCTGGGGGTGGGGTGGGACAAGTTGTACCTTTAATCTGAAATTCCTTATCAGAACCGATCTCTGTTTCAAGTCCCCAAGCCTGCATTTCCCCTCACCAGCCTACAGGAAGCTCCTCCTTTCTGTTGTGGTTTGCAATTGTGTAAAGCTGGAATTCTAAAGGTGGAGTCCTTCAAGGAGAAAGACTTCTTTCTCACCAGTGTTTCCCCTTTAGGGGTATGATACTGACTCTTTTTCTTCACCCCAAGCACTGTTTAGCTATTTGGCCTTGGGATGAAGCAGAGAAAACAGGGCCCTAAAGATAGATATAAGCCATGTGTGCTCAGGATGTTCCCTGAAGAGTCAAGGGCAGGGGTGGGGGATGGGGCAGAGGATTCACCCTCATTCCAGCTACGGTGGGTTTTACTGACAGGATGCTTATTTCAAGGTTAGCCACAGAGCAGTGTATTAAGATCACTGTCAGTACTGTGTAAACATTTCTTTCTCCATCTCTTTTCCTTCTTTCTCCTTTTGCTCTCCCTTTCTGTCTTGTCTTCATTCCTTGTCATTCTGGAAATGACATTCCTTGTCATTTCTGTTTCAGGAAAGCTGACGCTACCCAATGTCTTCAATCCCACCAGAGTTATCCCTTCCAAACCTTCGAGTCCTGTACCCTCTTTGGTCCCATCTGGTCACAGCAAGTTAGAGGTGACAGCTCGACCTGGGGCCCTTCTATTTAACCGAAAACTGTACTGCCCATAGCCTGGAGTGGCTGAACAGACGCTCACCAAGCCTTCCGCACTACATTCCTTTTCCAAGATTTTTCTGGGTCTATTTACTTTTCAGCCCAATGATTTCCTTATTGGATCCATCTCCCTTTTGCATGTCAAGCTTAGAGTAAGGCCCGTCTCTGAGGACAGTAAAGCCCTTTGGCACCCCTCAGTCGACCCTTCCTGGCCATGGAACACCATCAACCTGAGCATCCAGCCCCTGGTGAGGCCAGGACTGCAGAAGCAGTCAGCCCTGAAAACCACAAGGTCTTGTCAGAACCCAAAGAGCACCCTCAGGCCAAGGATGCCGAAGAGGCGGACGGGGCAGATGTAGAACAGGAGCCGGTAGAGCAAGCTTCACTGCCAGCCCAAGGCCAGGATAACTTCGAGTCCCCTCCACCAGATGCTAGCTCAAGCCAACCAGGGCCGTCCCAGGAGACTCAACCTGAGATAGAGACAGTGGGGGCCTGCTCCAGGCTCCAGGAGCTTCCCCAGTCCCCCAGGGCCCGACAGCCTGAGCTAGACTTCTACTGTGTCAAGTGGATCCCCTGGAAAGGAGAACAAACACCTGTCATTACCCAGAGCACCAACGGCCCTTGCCCTCTCATCGCCATCATGAACATCCTTTTTCTTCAGTGGAAGGTAAGAGGGAATTTGGATGGGGTCTTAGAAAATCTTGGTCATTCTGCTTTTCTCAAACCTGTCAAACTTTCCAGGTTTTTCTTCCTTTTTCTCCAGGTTGAACAAATGAGATAAGATATTTGCAAAAACAAGGCAATTAAAAAAAAAAAGAAAACAAGACAATTATCTGTCCTATTCCTTCATCTTCTACTGTCTAGCAAATGGGAATGCCTTGCAGTTTTTCACATTCATTCCCTTGCTCCAGTTGCAAGCCATTTCCCCCACCACACCTGACTACTGGATAACCCCTGCCCTCCTGCCTTTCTCTGGGCTCCTCCTTCAGTGCTCCAGGAAGGAAAGCACACACCTGGCTAACTTTTTTAAAAATTTATTCATTTTTGGCTGTGCTGCGTCTTTGTTGCTGCACACAGGCTTTCTCTAGCTGTGGCCGAGTCGGGGCTACTCCTTGTTGTGGTGCATGGGCTTAGTTGCGCATGACATGTGGAATATTCCCTGACCAGGGAGCAAACTTTGTCCCCTGCATTGGCAAGCAGATTCTTTACCAATGACTGGCCAACTGTTTGATCTCTCCTTGCCTCCAGGTAAAGCTGCCACCTCAGAAGGAAGTGATCACGTCAGACGAGCTCATGGCCCATCTTGGTGAGTGACTGGGCCTTCAAGAGGAATTACCCGAAAGGTTCCAGTGCTATCTACTGAGCCAGAAATCCAGAGTATTGAGGGACTCCTCATTTGGGGATCTATGTGGCAGGGAGGGTAAAGGTCTGTAGGGCTTTGCTGCGAGGCTGGGGAATGAAGAGCAAAAGTCAAGGGGTCAGGAGTCCTGGGTCGTCATCCTCATTCTTTTCTTAGCTTTCACATGTGACCTTGAGTGGGTCCTTCACCTTTTGTGGCTTCTTTCTTCCTCTGAGAAAGGAAGGCCCTTTGCAACTCTGAAAATCTGTGGTTCTCTGATATTACCTCTGTTTTCTTGAAGAAGAGGAAGCAGCTTTTGGGACAGTGGTGGGGTAAGCTGATAAGGAATCCTGTCTTGTAGGAGACTGCCTTCTGTCCATCAAACCTCAGGAAAAGTCAGAGGGACTTCAGCTTAATTTTCAGCAGGTGAGGTGAAAGATCTGTGAACTGGGGGGTTGCAGGTTCATAAGGGGACACCCAGGCTGTTAAGAGAGGCTTTTCTGATACTTCTCAAGAGGGTTCTTTGAACCATCATTTCTTTCTGCAGGAGGGAGAGAGTGTATCTCTGTCTTAGAAAATATGTTCGTTTACATAAGATAAAGAAGGATTGAGAAAAGGGAGGACTTTCCATTGTAAGAGAAACCTGGGGGAAAAAGCAACAAGATTAATTTTTTTTTTTCTGGAGGTAGGAGTGGAACAAGAGGGAAGGCTAGAATATCCATCATTTTCTTTTTCCACCAGTTTTATTGATATATAATCGACATATAATACTGTGTAAGGTTTATTTTTTTCATTTCATTTTATTTTTTTAATTGAAGTATAGTTGATTTACAATACTGTGTTAGTTTCAGGTATATAGTGTGGTGATTCAGTATTTTTGCAGATTAAATTCTGTAATAAGTTATTATAAGATACTGGCTATCTTACAATTAGATTGGCTGGGTATATGGGACTTCCCTGGTGGTTCAGTGATTAAGACTCTGTGCTTCCAATGCAGAGGGCATGGGTTCGATCCCTGATTGGGGAACTAAGATCCCACATGCCTCACAGCCAATAAACAGGTAAATAAATAAAATTTAAAAAAAAAAGATACTGGGTATAATTTCATTTGCTATACAGGATACCCTTGTTGCTTATCTATAACACTAAGTTTATGCACAATGTGCTGATTTGACCTATCCATCATTTTCTTTTCCACCCCAGAATGTGGACGATGCAATGACAGTGCTGCCTAAGCTGGCCACAGGTCTGGATGTCAATGTGCGGTTCACAGGAGTCTCTGATTTTGAGTATACACCTGAGTGCAGTGTCTTTGACCTACTCGGCATACCTCTGTACCATGGCTGGCTTGTTGATCCACAGGTGAGGGTGGGAGGGCCCAAGTGAGCCTCAGCCAGCTCAAGCTGAGACAGAAGCAAAATTTTGTGGGGTTGGGGTTAGGGAGGTAGGGAGTAGATTGGCTAGGGAGGGGATTGGGGTCTCAAGGTTGGATTCAGTGTGGAATTCCTTTAGTTTTTAACTTTTGGGTGTAACATTCAAACACAAGCAAGCAATATGAGAATGGGTCAGTTCTTTAGACATCAAAAGTTTCAGGAAGCTTTTGTCATAGGGTTGCAATCCTTGTGGGCTTGGTTCATTTCCTTCCTAAAAAAAGCTCTCCATTTTGGGGGGTATCACCCCAACCCGCTGCCCATGCAGAGTCCTGAGGCTGTGAGTGCAGTCGGGAAGCTGAGTTACAACCAGCTGGTAGAGAAGATCATCACCTGCAAGCACTCCAGTGACACCAACCTGGTGACAGAAGGTGACATTCCTCCCTTCTCCTCAGCAATCTCATGTGGAGGGGACGATGGCTACTGAGGCTTAGTGTTTATTGTCTGTTTTCCCACCACCACGTCCCATGAGAATGTAGGCACCATGAGCGGGAGTTTGCGGAGTTGTCTGTTTCATTCACTGATGTACCCCCTAACCGAGTGCAGCACCTGGTTGCTCCGTTAGCATCTGTTTGTTTATTTATTTGGCTGAGTCTTAGTTGTGACATGTGGGGTTTTTCTTTAGTAGCAGCATGGACTTCCCAGGTGGTTCAGTGGGTAAAGAATCTGCCTGCAGTGGAGGACATGCAAGAGACTCAAGTTCGATCCCTGGGTTGGGAAGATCCCCTGGAGGAAGGGCGTGGCAATCCGCTCCAGTATTCTTGCCTGGAGAATCCCCATGGACAGAGGAGCCTGGTGGGCTGCAGTCCATAGGGTTGCACAGAGTAGGACATGAGTGAAGCAACTTAGCATGCGTGTACACCTGCGTCTTTCTCTCTCATTTTTTAAAAATAATCACTTATTTATCTGTGGAGGGTCTTAGTTGTGGCATGTGGGATCTAGTTCTCTGGCCTGGGCCCCCTGCATTGGGAGCATAGAGTCTTAGCCACTGGACCACCAGGCAAGTTCAGCATCTGTTGAATGGATGAATATAACCAGGCTTCAAGGAGGGAATGTCACAAGGTGGGACTGATCCCTAGGGCTTTGGTAGGGGCTCTCTGGATGATCCTACTGTGGACTTTGGATTTGAGTCCCCTGTCCCTCTTTTCCCGTCCTTGCTGCCAGGCCTGATTGCAGAGCAGTTCCTGGAGACCACTGCCGCACAGCTGACCTACCACGGTCTCTGTGAACTAACAACAGCTGCCAAGGAGGGCGAACTGAGCGTCTTTTTCCGGAACAACCACTTCAGCACTATGACTAAGCATAAGGTGATGAGGGTTTGGAGGTGGGAGGTTGGAGTGCTGTCTATTTCCTCGTGCCTGTTTCTTCTGGGTCAGTGTTTCAGTCAGGACAAGGTAGATTAAGCTGTGGTAACAAATGACCCCTAATGTCCCTGTGGTTTGCCATGACAAAGGTTTATTTCTCATTCATGTTGCATGTCCACTGTGGGTTGGCTACAGTTCTGTCCCACATTATCTTCACTCTGCGGCCCTGGCTGACAAAACAGCCTTTATCTGGAACATAGGAGAGAGAGAGGGACACAACATGCGCAGTGTTCGTTCTGCTACCATCTCGCTGGCCAGAGTGAGACATAAGGAGTAAGCTTGCCATCAGTGGGCCAAGAGAGTGTACATCCTCTCCCAGGAAGGGGCAGTGGAAGTTTTGAACAATACTATAGTTTTCCAAGCCTTCCCTTGTGGCTTAGACTGTAAAGAATCTGTCTGTAGTGCAAGACACCCGGGTTTGATCCCTGGATTGGGAAGATCCTCTGCAGAACAACCCATTCCTGTATTCCTGCCTAGAGAATTCCATGGAAAGAGGAGCCTGGTGGACTACAGTCTGTGGGGTCGCAAAGAGTCAGACATGAGCGCGTGACTAACACACATAGTTTTCCAAAGCTGGAAACTGTCTAAGCGTTCTAGGAATTGAGTAGAAGAGGGAAAGATCTTTGGTTCTTTTTTTTTTTTTTCTTGGTCTTGTTTGATCTCACAAGACCTCCAAAAATTTGTTGGTGAGATAAAGCTTTCTTGGTCTACTTCACTTAGTCTACACGGCAGTACCGGAGACTAAGCGCAAGCAGAAGCAAGAAAGAGCGTGCTGCCACAGATCTTTGGTTCTTAAAGGATTTATCCTCATAGGCATCCCGTGAGCCCAGAGAACCTCGGGAAGTAGAATAGGAGGACTTCAGCCCCAGGACTCCATGCTTAGCCGCGGTGACTGCCACACTCACACTGACACGTTTCAGCTAGCACGCCGATCAGTCACATGGGCTCTGCGAATCTCAGATCACTTCTGGCCATGAACTGCGGCTCTCGCCCACCCCACCAGCGCATGTGTTCTCTTCCTCACAGGGTCACTTGTACCTTCTGGTCACTGACCAGGGCTTTCTGCAGGAGGAGCAAGTGGTGTGGGAGAGCCTGCACAATGTCGACGGAGACAGCTGTTTCTGTGACTCTGACTTTCACCTCAGTCACTCCCCGGGCAAGGGACCCGGATCGGAAGGTGGGAGTGGCTCCCCGGAAAAGCAGCGGCAGGTGGACCAGGTGTGTGGGGCCTTGGGGGTGGGCGTGGGGTGCAGAGAGCGTGCCCGCCCCGGAGGGCTCTGTGCCCAAGGCAAGCAGCCTGTATCTTATCATCTGGAGACTGTAACTTATGACACCGGGCCCCTCTGTGGGCTCTGGGGACCATCTCTGCGCTTGGGGTGTGTTCTCTGGCATCACAGATAAAATACGCGGCTGTGTGTTTTGCTCTGGAGGAGAAGGAGCTGGGGGATTGGAAGGATAAGGAAAGGCTGAGCTGGTTTGGAAGCCTAAGCCTAGCCTGGCCTGCCCCCTGCCGCAGCCTCCCTCACTGCCCTTGTTCTTGCCCCTGTCTCTAGGACTACCTGATCGCTTTGTCCCTGCAGCAGCAGCAGCCCCCGCCCCAGGGCACGTCAGGTCTGAGCGACTTGGAACTGGCCCAGCAGCTTCAGCAAGAGGAGTACCAGCAGCACCCAGCGGCCCAGGCTGCCCCTGCCCGGGCCCCATCGCCGCAGGTGGGCCTGCTCCTCCTTGCCCTTGCTGCCGCCCCTCCAGCGTCCCCGCATCCCCAGCGTGTCACTCCACTCCGGCTTCTCCTGACCCAGACTTTTGTTATTCCCACCAGCACCTCTTCAAGGTTTCCCTCGGGGCCCTTCTGTCTGTCCCTCTCCCCTGGGTCCCCTCCTGTCTCTCTCTCTGCACAGCCCCTCCCAGTTCCGATCCCTGCTTCCATCTAGAGTCCCTGTCCTATGTTCTGCCATGGTCAATGGGTGACCAGCTGTTAAATCTGACACAGGGGAGAGGAGCCGCGTCTGGACGCCCAGCTGCTGAGCGTCGGCAAAGGCCGAAGCAAGAGTCCGACTGTGTCCTCCTGTAGCCCTGCTCGGGCCCGGCTGCCTTGCCTCCCCTTTCAGAGGTGGGGGCTATTTGCTTGCTCCCCCAGCTCAACTTGAGATATGCAGGGTAACTTATTTATGGGATATTGGGGATCAGAGCAGGCAGTGAATGCTGAGGTCAGACTTGGTGACCTCTTTGCCCTCATGTGCTGCCGCCTCTTCCTCCCAACCGTCCAGGGCAACATTGGGCTTGATGGGGTGAGGATTTCTGATTTCTAACTCTTTTCCCCCAGAATAGTCACATTAATGTACAGACTCAGGCTCCAGGGTGAAGTCCCTGTCTAGAATCCATCTCCACTACTATCCACCCCTGACTGGCTGGGTCATGCTACGGGCCCATCTGAATCCATCCATCCATCCATCCATCCATTTGTTTCAGGGTTTGATTTGGGTTTCTTATCTGTATTATTTGTAATGCCTTCCTAGGGGTTTGGAAATAAAACTTCTTTCCTGAAGTCTGTTGTTTGCCTTACCCTGCAGCTATGTGGTTAAGTATTTGACCCAATTGAGGAATGCAAAGCGTGGTGGGGGTGGGGGTGGTGCGGGGATGGTAAAGAGGCTAGAGGGGGTGGCCTGTCATTTCTAGTAGAGTCAGCAGGGGGAGCCAAAAGTCTGCTTTTTCCTTTCTTTGTTTTTTTCATGTGGTTGTTGCTGTTAACCCACTCCAGTATACTTGCCTGGAGAATTCCATGGACAGAGAGCCGGGCTCTCTGTAGGTTTTGCACACCCTACAGTCCCTAGGGTCGCAAAGAGTCAGACACGACTGAAGCGACTTAACATGCACACATGTTGTTTAGTTGCTAAGTCATGTTCACCTCTTGCCACACTATAGACTGTAGCCTGCCAGGCTCCGCTGTCTGTGGGGATTCTCCAGGCAAGAATGCTGGAATGAGCTGCCATTTCCTTCTCCAGGGGACCTTCCTGACCCAGGGGTCTTTACCCACTGAGTCACCAGGGACACCCCTTCTTTTGGAGGTAGTACTCTAATTTGGGAGGTGGGTTGCTAAGCCCCAGCTTTGGACAGATGAATTTGAGGATTGTGTCTCCTGCTAACCCACCCAAATGTTCCCATTCAGGGAAAGGGTAGCTTGATCCTTTGCTTGCTTCTCAGGTCATACAGATGGTCCTTTGCTATTTCTAGCCATTTCTGGCCTCGTGGTTCCTGGTTCTGACTTATTTTGCCTGAAATTTCCTGGGGAAGAGAGAATAATGTGGGTGAGGGGGGAGGCAACGAGGAGGCAGGCTGTTGACAACTGCAGTTTATAGCCTCAAACAGGACTCCTGTTGAATATCCAAGTGCACATCAAAGGCACCTCCAACTTCAAGGCCTCCTCCCAGCCGGTGTCCTGCTCCACCCAAACTTCAATCAGGGAACACAAATGACAGTGAAGTTTGCCAAAAGAAATCAAGCATCAGCGAGATGTTCTGGCCAGAATTCAGAAGAATGAATAGGACAGAAACTATCCAAGCGATCTCATTTTGCACACCCAGGACAGAGCTAGGGGACCCAGGTGCAGACATCACTTTGAGATGAGAGAAGTGAAGGAATTTAAAAGAAACTTTGAGTTCTGGCCTCAACAAGAAGCTGGAACGTGTGGTGCTCAGTGAGGGGTTATCTTATTTGGAGGCCCAGCTGGTCTCCTGCAGGCTC
The DNA here is from genome assembly GCF_023699985.2 of Odocoileus virginianus. NCBI lineage: Eukaryota > Metazoa > Chordata > Mammalia > Artiodactyla > Cervidae > Odocoileus > Odocoileus virginianus. Next base: position 7,903,140 of record NC_069678.1, on the reverse strand, counting down.
AGCCAAACAAGAGAATCTCAGATCCTTGAACGTCGTGCGGGGATGAGGTCTCAAAGGTCTTCTGCCCTGCACAGGGCTAGTAGGGCTGACCGGCAGCCCCCTTTCACTGCATCCTGCAGACAGGAAAGTCATGTTAGAGAGACCTGCCACCATCATGGCTCAGCACTCTGTTCTCTCCCTCGTGCTGGTCCAGAGCTTGTTTGGTTTCTAGAGTTCTGCTCTAAATTAACCAGAGACCCAGGAGTTCTCCAGGCCATGAATATGCTCCACTGTGTGCAGGGTGGAGGTAAAGGATGAAGCTCTGGGGCTCAGGTTAAGAACCAGCCAAGTCTCACCTGGAGGGAGGAGTAGAGGGACTTCCCATATTTCTTTCTGAACTCGGCTCGGATACTTAGAAGATCAGTCTCACTTCGAGAAATAAGGATGCGCGTCAGTGCTTGGTAATTGGGCTCAGTCTCCTGGTAGAGGAAGAAACAGAATGGGGTTGTGGTGGTAGGGAAATTCTCACAGGGCAGGGATTGGGCCACACAGTGGATTATTCTAGGGAGTGCTGATGAGGGAAGAGTCAAGGAAAAGAAAATATGCATTATCTAGGGGCAAACGTTATCTGTGTCCCTCCTCAAGGGAGACGGTGTGGCAGGAAAAATCAGTTGCTGTGGGGAATATTTACAGGAATATCATTCATTCCTTCCACATCTTTCCTGGCCTTGCCATTAGCTTCGAGTCTCACTCCAAGAGCAGGGCCTCAAGAAAGGATAGAGATGTGCTACCTGTGAAGACTTACAGCATGATCGTCAAGAGACTGTTAACAGGAATGTCCCATGAGGACACTCACCCTATCCCTAAACTGTCATCGGTTTCTCCTGGTTAGACCCGAGGTTCGGCATCATTCTGTTTCTCTTGTACCTGCAACAGGCCTCTTGCCTTTTGGTTAAAGACAGTAATGGAGGGTTCAGTTTAAAAATAATAGAGGTGTATGTGTGCACGTGTGCTAAGTCGCTTCAGTAGAGTCTGACTGTGCAACCCTATAGAGTGTAGCCTGCCAGGTTCTTCTGTCCATGGTGTTCTCCAGGCAAGAATACTGGAGTGGGGCACCATTTCTTTCTCCAGGGCAGGGGTCGAACCCACTGTCCTTTATGTCTCCTGCATTGGCAGGTGGGTTCTTTACCACTAGCGCCACCTGGGAAGTGAAAGTCGCTCAGTCGTGTCTGACTCTGCAACCCCATGGGACTATACAGTCCATGGAATTCTCCAGGCCAGAATACTGGATTGGGTAGCCTTTCCCTTCTCCAGGGGATCTTCCCAACCCAGGGATCGAATCCAGATCTCCCACATTGCAGGCAAATTCTTTACCAGCTGAGCCACAAGGGAAGCCCAAGAATACTGGAGTGGGTAACTTATCCCTTCTACAGGACATCTTCCCGACGCAGGAATCGAACTGGAGTCTCCTGCATTACAGGCAGATTCTTTACCAACTGAGCTATCAGGGAAGCCCCAATAGAGGTACACCTGTGACCTGTGATGTTGCTCAGTCGAGTCCGACTCCTTGCGACCCCATGGACTGTAGCCTACCAGGCTCCTCAGTCCATGGGATTTTCCAGGCAAGATTACTGGAATGGGTTGCCATTTCCTTCTCCAGAGGATCTTCCCAACTCAGGGATCCAACCCAGGTCTCTTGCACTCCAGGCAGATGCTTTACTGTCTGAGCCACCAGGGAAGAGATATCATCAAATCAGGAGCTATAACCGATTATAATAATGTTATCATGAGAGATTTCTAAATAAACTATTTTGGTTGCAAAAATCCCGTTTGTGTCATGAGCTGGGCACTGCTGCTGTCACCATTTTCTAATACCCTCTTTTTCAGAGTTTCCTCAAGCACCTGACTTCTGAGACCCTTCCCAGAATTGCCTGAAACCCACATTTATGGCAACCCTACAGATCATAAACTCCTGGAAGAAACAAATGATGAAGGGAATATAGGATGCTGTATTTTATTTGGACTCATTACCTAATTGTCAGTGGGCCTGATGGCTCCTTTTTTTTTACACTTTTAATTTAATCTGATGAGTTTTTTTGCTGCACAGCTTGTGGGGTTCCATTTCCCGACCAGGGATCAGCAGTCAGAGCGCGGAGTCCTAACCACCGGGCTGCCAGGGAATTCCCCGATGGCTACTGTTTTGAATGGCACGTACCGTTGGTTTTGTATTGTGGTGAAGATTGCTGAATGCTTCCCAGTATCCCTTCTTCCCTTCTTGCAACTCTTGTACTCCACAGTTGTAGAACTGGGGTAAGAGTTGCTCACTAAGTGAATATTCCCAGGATGTAAAGTGGCTCTCTACATTAAACCTGTATCAAACATCATTCTTCTCTTGTTACCTGAGAGTATATTTGGCACCTGATACTGCCCTAGGATCTTTAGAAAGAACATTCATTTTATGGTTCAAATTGGCCTGAATTTGGACTGCAAGGAGATCCAATCAGTCCATCCTAATGGAAATCAGTCCTGAATATTCATTGGAAGGACTGATGTTGAAGCTGAAACTCCAATACTTTGATCACCTGATATGAAGAACTGACTCATTTGAAAAGACCCTGATGCTGAGAAAGATTGAGGGCAGGAGAAGGGGACGACAGAGGATGAGATGGTTGGATGGCATCACCGACTCAATGGAAATGAGTTTGGGTAAACTCCGGGAGTTGGTGATGAACAGGGAAGCCTGGCGTGCTGCAGTCCATGGGGTCTTAAAGAGTCGGACACGACTGAGAGACTGAACTGAACTGAACTGTCCTGAATCAGCCATCACTTAAAGGTCATTTTTCTGAATAAATATTTATCACAATTATGTTTTTACATATCTCCCATAAAAGAATAGTATGGAAGTGTCTTGACTGAGTTTTTTTTTTTTTTTTTAAATAAGCCTGTATCACTTCTTGACTCCTTCTAATATTAAACCCACAATTTATATCCGGGAGTCTAAAGACCTGTAATCCAAATACATTACAATCACTGCTGGGGTACAGGTTTGTTTCTATGACAGGAATTTAGATAACCACAGCTTTTCAAGAGAATCCTAGTGTTCACTCATTATAATAGTGCAGAATTTATTGGATAAATACAAAAATCTACTGTCAAAATGGAAATCTCTGGAAGATAAAGTAAACGCTTCTAGATGCTTCCCTGATGGCTCAGTGGTAAAGAATCTGCCTGCCAATGCAGGAGACATGGGTTCAACCCCTGGTCCAGGATGATCCCACATACCACGGAGCAACTAAAGCTCGTACACCACAACTACTGACCCGAGCTGGAGAGCCCAGGAGCTGCAACTACTGAAGCCCGAGGGCCCTAGAGTCTGTGCTCTGGAGCAAGAGAAGCTGCCATAATGAGAAGCCCACGCACTACAGCGGAGACCCCACTCACAGCGACTACAGAAAGCCCTCACAGCCATGAAAGCCCAGCATGACCATAAATCAATAAATAAAAAGAAAATGTTTTAAGAAAGTTTCTATGTAACATATTGAATAGTTGTCAATAGGCATCATGGTTTCTCAACCAGTATACAAAAAACCATTCTATCTTCAAAGTTTGGGTGGGATTTTTATTGATAGGTCTTGGGGGACAGTTGTACTAGGACACCTAGTTGAATGAGCAGAATGACTGGATTCTGTTTATGAAATCACTCAAACCAAGACTGCCAATTTAAGTTTGGATTATATAGAACAAAGTCTGACCAGTATGGAGAAAGGTGATCTCGGGTACCAAGAGTAGGCTATAGCTTATAATATAGACCAACACCTATGGAATAGACTAGGAGTTGACATGTGGCAGTTAAATGCCCTATAGGATCATTATGTGTATTGTATTGTGTATGTGTATCATCATGTGTATAGGATCATTATGTGTATTGATCATTATGTGTATGTGTCTATATTGCACATATCATTATGTGTGCTGTGTGAACTTGGGCAAGGTATTTAAGTTCTCTGAGCTTCAGTTTTTTTGTCTATAAACAAGGATGGAGTGTTAATGTGAGGACTTACTGAAATGTGCTCAGCTGAGGCCCTGGCACACAAGGAGCCCCTCAGAAATGGGCGGCTCTTTCATTCTTCTTTCCAGTGTCATCACCACCCTCATTCTGGCAACAACTGAAGCTGGACAAGGCAGTGTCTTTACAGAGCAAATTCATATCTGTATTTGGCCACCTAGACATTCTTTAGGCCAAAAATTTTAGCTTTAGGGCCCTGATGGGTCAATGGACTTATCTCTAACCACAGCTCTCTCCTCTACTCTTGACAAGACAATTTGTAAACTTAGGAAAAGAGAGCTACTCGATGTTTACAAAGTAATATGAGATTGTTACACTAGCAACAGCATGAAACTTCCTCTCTCTTGCCCAAGAGGTGTCTCCCAAGCAAGGGGAAAGGAGCGTCAGTCTTACCTGGAGGGCTTGATGAAGTTTATCAGCAAAGTACAGGGGTGTGTTCCGAATCACCAAGGCTGGAAGCAAAGAGGCAAAGATGGAGAGAGACCACCAACCACAATTCCACAGGAGGCCTCTGCCCCATGGTTCCAAGCAGACCCCTTACCTAGGCTGAGCAGAGCCACGCAGGCGGCTCCGTGGAAACGGGCCCGGACAGTCTTCTCCAACTCATGCCCCGTGTCCCACTGGTACTGGTTCAACACTGTGGTGAACACGGGAGGGAGTCAGAAAAATAAGTGGGGGAGGGGTGGTTATCCCAGAGAAGGATGAGCCCTCCCCACCTTCCTCAGCCAGAACTCATCATCAGAGGAAGCTGGGGAGACCAGAAGACTCCTGTGTACCTCGGACGAGATGTTCGGGATTGCGCTGGGTGAAGACAAGGACCCACATCCTCTCTGTGCTGGGTCCTTCAGCCTGCTTTAATGCCTGGGAGCAGGGAGTAAATCAGAATCATTGGTTGGGGGGTTGGGGGGCCACGGTTATGGTGTTCCCAGAATCCATAAACATGGAAAAGCTTATTTTAACCTATAAATTAGTTCCTTTTATTTATCTGTGTGGCATAGCATGCGGGACCTTAGTTCCACAACGAGGGATCGAACCTATGTCCCCTGCCGTGGAAGGAATTAAATAATCCCCAAATGCCCATGGGAGGACAATGTGTGAGTTCAGGAGTCAGAGGCCAGATGAGTGGAAAAAGCTTCATGTGTGATACTGCCTGACACCCCACGTCCCCCTTACGTCGCTGAGGATTCCTTCCCAAGGCAAGGACCGTTTTGCAGGACAAGTGGGAACACAGGTCACCAGCTCTAAGATACAGTGTCTTCCATGCACGTGCACACTCCCCCGCCCCTTGCTCACCTGGACGTCCTGTGCAGCCAGGTTATAGTCAATGATTCCAGTATAGGCCTCGCGGCCCCCCTAGAAAGAAAAACTCTCAGGAGGACTCTTTGGAGAGCAGTTTTTTATCACCAGACCAACAAACCAAACCTTCGTCTCCCCCCAGAGCCCTCTCCTGCTCATTACACCACAGCTGGGTGCTCCCCAGTGGGGCAACTCCCTTCCGCCCAGACCAGACCCCTTACCTTGGCCAGGGCCAGGAGCAAGTCCCGCAAGATGCCTCTGGTCTCAGACTTGATGTCCTCCGCAGCATCCACTTGGAAATCTGGGATGGGAGCAGGAGCTCTCTGAATCCTCCTGACTTTTCTCAATGAGGATACCTCCAGGACCGGTCAGATGCCTGTGCCCTGTCAATCCCGCTGTCCCCTGCTTGATGGCCGCTAGTTCCCAGGATATAAGGCAGAAGCACCACCGTGGCCACCCTGAAAGCATCTCTAAGCTGCGAGTAACCTGTGCGCTGTGGGGTGGCCTCATCTCCTAGTGCCAGACTGCTGGGGGCGGGAGGCAATCAGTTACTCGAGTGGTGGCCAGACAGTGAAAAGAGGATGCGGCTGCCCATATTGTGAAGCAAGATGGCTAGGGTTGGGCCCCCTCCTTGGAGGTGGGGTGAAGTGATGAGGGAGGTAAAATGTGAAGAAAGGAAAGAGCAGGAAAGGGAGAAAAGGAAGGGGAAAAGAGAAGCAGGAAGGAAAAGGGGTAGGAGAGGAGTTAAGAAAATAGGCCAAAGGACTTCCCTGGAGGTCAAGTAGTTAAGACTCCACACTTTCATTGCAAGGCACGCTGGTTCCATCCATGGTTGGGGAACCAAGATCTCATATGCCTGGGATCTTTTGGCATGGCCAAATAGTTTTAAAAAAAAAAAGATAGGCCAAGGTGGGACATCAAAGGAAAACTGGGGAAAGCAAGAAAAAAGAGGAGGTGTGTTAAGATGAGGGTGAGAAAATACTAGCCACCAATTAGTGGGTGAGGCATGTGGCAGTCACTGCAGGGACAGCAGCCAGGGGCCGAGAATTGATACCTACAAAAGCAGGTCCCCACCTTTTCCCCTGGCTGCCTCGAGCGTCCATTCAGCCTGGGATGTGGCATAATGGCAGAATCAGCAAGGGGCTGGGAAGGTGACTTGGGTGCCCTTGGGACTGTCACAGGGCTCAACCTTGTCATTACCTCAGGATCCACCCTGGAGCCCCAGACTATGACGGTTAATGATTGCTTCTCTCTCTTTAATGATGACAACTGGCTGTCTCCCTGGGGAGACTGAGCCCGGCGGGGTGGGGTGGGGGAGGAGGAAAGACCCCAAGGGAACAAGAGGCGGACAGGCTCCCACAGGGCTCCCTGCAGGGAGTGCAGGGGAGGCAGGACTGTCCTGTCCAGCCCTTAGAGCCCCATCCTCCACACCCTTACTGTGTTTGTAGACTGCCAGGCACTCCCGCAGCTGGGGTGGGGTTCGGGTGGCAAGAATTTCCAAGGCCACATCTTCAGCAGAACCTGAGCCCTACAAGAAATTGGGAAGCCACTCTGAGACTGAGCCATGTCGTTAGAATGGCGGGGAGCAGACACTGACCATTTGTCCTTTTGAGGGGTAACAGGGACTACTTTTCCAGGGGGCTTCTGCCAAGTCCACTCCTCTGGAGTGGGCAAAGGCAAGGCAGTCAACCCTTTCTTTCCCTCAATGGGGTCATCACTCCTGGCAAAGCTCCTCTCCTGGTATCTTCAATGAGCTTAGTTCCACAGTCCTGTCCAACTCTTTGCGACCCATGGACTGCAGCCCACCAGGCTCCTCTGTCCATGGGGATTCTCCAGGCATGAATACTAGAGTGGGTTGTCATGCCCTCCCCCAGGGATCTGCCCAACCCAGGGACTGAACCTACGTCCCCGCAATGCAGGCAGTTTTTACTATCTGAAGCACAAGGGAGGCCCAAGAATACTGGAATGGGTAACCTATCCCTTCTCCAAGGATCTTCCTGACCCAGGAATTGAAGCGGAGTCTCCTGCACTGCAGGTAGATTCTTTACCAGCTGAGCTACCAGGGTACCTTCAGGGCTTTCCTCAATTCCCGGGCATCGAGATGGGCTGCAGGCTGCAGCAGAGCAACCACGATCCTCTCCAGGTTGCCAGAGAGTGCTGCCTGCAAGGACTTCAGTAGGTCCTACAAGAAACAGTCCCCATGGCAGAGGAACGGCATGAGGGGGAGTCCCAGGTGTGTGAGGAGGTTTGGGATATTTGGCTGGTTCTCATCTCAGACCTAACCACCAGGCTTCCCTTCCCCCCACAGCCTAGGTTCAGCAGGGGGTAAGGGCTGGTCTCAACTGCTCTTGTGCCAAGTTTCCTGGGGGCTTCTCCCCCCAGCCCACGGCCCCTGGGAATCAGTGTGGTCTCACCTGCTGGGTGCGTTCGTGGAAGGCTCGAGAGATGAGCTGCCTTTGCTCTCGGCTCCGGTTGGTCAGCACGTCCAGAATGGCAATACAGTCCACACCTGAACCAAGGTGAGGGCTGGCCTGTGAGCCTGGCAGAGCCCTGTCAGAGTCTTTACAGAGCTGAGATCCCCTTATTCCTTGACTTGAAGCCTCCAGAGGAGGAGATGACAAGGTCTAGGAAAAGCTACACCCTCCCTACTACCATTTGATCCTGAAGAAGTTGCCAATGGCATGTAACTCTGACCCAAAGTTAAGCAAAGGTGGCCTGGTACAGTGCAGAAAATGGCCTTTTGGGATCACAGGCTTGCTTTAGAATCCCAGCTCTGCAATATTTTGAGCTGTGTGATCTTGGGCAAGGCTTTTGACCTCCCTGAGCCCCAGTTTCCTCATCTGTGAAACGGAAATAGTATGACTTGCCTCAGAGGGGCGTTGTGAAAATGGAGATAAATACCTACTGGGTACCAGACACACAGGAATGAAGGCATTCCACAAAGATCTACTGAGTGTTGTCAGTTCCTCCTTCTAGCTCCTTGGTCTACAGGCTGGTTTCTAAAAGATAGATGCCCAAGCCAAGCGCAGAGGGAAAGGGCTCACCTTGGCCTGCTATGGCCTTCAGCAGCCTCTGTACATCCTTGTCCACACTGAAGCTCAAGAAGGTTCTGAGGGTGCCCAGGGTGCCCCAAGCTGCAGTCTGTAAGACATGTGGGTACCAGAGTCTGCCTGTGATCCTCCCCAGTTCCCCCACCAGGCCCTTGGCACAGCCTCAGGCTAGATCTTCCTCTCCTACTCCTCACCCCCTCCCCCTCAGCCTCTGCATTAATATAAAAATAATTTTTAAAAATAATTCCCACAATCCCAACAGCCCTTACCTTGTTGGCAAGGCCCAGGTGACTGAGGATCTCCTGAGTCAAGGAGAGTCCCATCTTCCCGTGGGTCACAGACATGGTGCTACTGGCTGCCCTGGGGGGAGGGACACAGGAGCTGACTGAGGGAACATCCCCCTAGCCCCTCAGGGCCTCTTTATGACCCCCAGGCCTGGGAGCCCTTTGCCCACTCCTTTCCCTTGTTGCAGAAAAAAAGAACAACCTGCTTGGCAGGTTGGGGAGCCCAGGTGGAAGGTAAGAAGGGTGCTCCCACCTTCCCCACCACTCACCGTCGTTCAGGAAGCAAGGCTTGATCAGGGATGCTGCTAGAACTAGCGCCAAAACAGACCCTCCCAGACTCTGGGGCTGGTCCCCAGGCTCCCCAGCCTGAGGTCTGAGATGGCTGATCCCCTACTGAGGTCCACCTCCCCCTCCCTGCCATGGCCTGGCTGGCTGTTCCCGGGGCAGTGTGGGGGAGGTGAGGATTAATATGCAGGGTGGGAAATAACAGCACCTCCCCTCACGTCAGCCCCAGACTACAAGTGAGACTGTCACCTGCCCGTCCGCTCCCACCGCTGTGCTGTGTGCCTTTCACCCTCGGAGTCTCCCGCTGGAATCTTTAGGTCAGCAGCTGCAGTCTCTGAGCTGAGGTGAGTGTGTGTTCTTGTGGGTATATGGGTACCTGGAGAAGGAAGCAGGCACTCATGTTAGAAAAGTCCTTTCTCCCTCCCCCAAGTCATCAACGAGTTCCTACCAGTCTCCCCCCTCACCCAGCATGAGAGCCCAGGTCGGTGCTTACCCAGAGGTGCTGGGGGCGAAGTGGGTGTCGTCAGAGCCTGGCGTGGTGCCTTGTGTGGCCTGGGACAGGTCAGCGGTGTGTGCCGCCCAAGCTGAACGGCCAGTCAGATGACCTCTGCGCCAGACCAGCCCGCCGTCCTCGGGCTCTGGCCCCTCCCAACTGTGGGAGAGGACCAGGCTGTACCGCGTCCCACATGCAGACACCTCCCTACAGCATCTCTCCTCCCAGGACCTGGCCTCAGCCCAAACAAGAGAAGTCCGCTGGCCTCTCAGCAGCTCGGTCCTGACACAGGAGGCTTTGTGCACTGCTTTCTCTGCGGGGCTGGGTTGGGACCACAGAAGCCCAGTCTCTGAGTCCAGTTTCTGACCTGGCTCTGCCTCTGCCTCTAGCTCCCTAGGGGGGGCAGGTCAGACAGGCTCCAGGCTGATTTGGAGGCTGATAGAGAAAAACCTGTTGGGGCACATACCAGTGGGGCACCCCAGCCTGCACCCCAGAGGGGTCCCAACCCAGAAACTGCCTTGATGATTGCCTTACTGGAGCAGTAGTGAGGGGGAGTGATGGGAAGAGTAGGGCGGGGAGACTGTAAACCACTGGGGAAGGAAGAGCACAGGTGTTTCTGGGTGGGGGAAGATCAGTAGAGTCAGGAGAGAAAAACGTGAAGGGTAATCCCTGTGGACAGAAGCATCGTGCTCCCAAAAGGCAACAGGGAGATGAAGGAGGCTCCCTGGGTCCCTGCGTCAGATTTCTTCTGTTGCCTTTTAGCAGCCAGGACTATTTTAGCGGTAGGTGATGCAACTCCAGCAGCTTTCTTGGAGGCTGTCAGCGCACAGAACAGCAGGTAAACAGTCTTAGGGAGCCAAAGGGGCCCCTGAGCAGGCAATTACTTGAATCTCACAGACAACTCCCTAGGGCCTAGGAGCAGTCTCCTTCCTGCAATGCTAGACAGGTCAGGCAGGGGCTGGGCACAGAAGCTATCTGTACTTCTCCGCCATGCTCCTACCCTGGAAGGTCCTCATTGGTTTACCTACATCCCTGAGGAAGGACCAGATGCTCATCCTCAGAGCAGACCAGGCCTAAGGAAGTGCTGTAAAGGGAGATTTCCATGGTGACAATCACTGCACCTCACTTTTCTCTCCTGTTAAAGGGGAAAGCATGCACCGATTTTTGCTGAAGGATGTGGGTTCAGTCCCAGTTCTGCCACTTGTTATGTTCTATAACCTCAGCTAGTCATTTCAGGTCTTCATGTCTCTGTTGGAAAAAAAAAGGGGGGGGGGGAATAATGGGAGAGGATGAAGTGTTGTTGGCAGGGTTTGGGAGAGTAGGAGGGTTGGGTGATTGGAGGGGGAATTCTGGAGCACCTGGGAATAGGCTTCCTGGGGGGATTAAATGAAGTAATATGTGTGATGACATTTGAGACAGAAAAATGTCCTGTAGGGCAGTCGAGTGGTTAAGATTCCATGCTTCCATTGCAGGGGGCACGGTTCAATCTCTGGTCAGGGAACCAAGATCCAGCATGCTGCAGGATGGCCAAAAAAAAAAAAAAAAAAAAAAACAACCCCAGATCCTGATTTATACCAATAGATCATTCTATGGGATTACATCTAAAATAATAAACAATATTCTAAGATGTGCCTTGTAAATTAAGGTTGCCAGATTTAGTAAGTATAACAATAATTTGTTAGTACTGAGTATGACCCACATGTTTCGTAGGATTTGTGTGTGCGTGCTAAGTTACTTCAGTTATGTCTGACTCTTTGATACCCTATGGACTGTAGCCCTCCATGGGGATTCTCCCAAGCAAGGATATATAATGCTAATAGGGTTTCCCAGGTGGTGCTAGTGGTAAAATAACCCACCTGCCAATTCAGGAGACCTAAGAGACTGGATTTGATCCCTGGGTTGGGAAGAGCTCCTGGAAGAGGGCAAGGAAACCCACTCCAGTATTCTTACCTGGAGAATTCCATGGATAGAGGAGCCTGGTGCACTATAGTCCATAGGTTCGCAAAGAGTTGGACATGACTAAAGTGACTTGGCATGCATGCACGATGCTAATAAATTATTTAACTGAGTGTCCTATATTTTATCTGGCAGCCTGAAAAATGGGATGGTTTCAGCATGGTGATTAAAAGCAAAGGTTCTGAAGCCAGATTCCTTAGACTTAGAATTCTGGTCTGCTGTGTGACTCTGGCAACCACTTTAACATTTCTGTGCTGTTTCTTTCTTGTCAAAACAGAGATTAAAAAAAAAAACCTGGTGATAATAGCAGTGTTTATATTATAGGCTATTGTGAGGATTAAATAAATACATGCAAAGCACTTTAGGAGAGTGCTGGGCGTTGAATGGTAACTACATGTAAAATACTAACTGATTTGTAACAATACATATGTTATAATGTTATTTTATAGTAACATCATAATGTTATAATGTTATTCTATAGCATCTCCCTAAGAATTGCAACCTTGGCTCTCTTCTGCAGCGTCTTCCTTCCAATCCCGGATCTGGCCACAAGAGGCCATCAAAAGCCACTGCAAGGGAGCCTTGAGACCACCCCCTGGTGGCCACTAGTGGTCTAGGAGGCTCTGACTCCCCTTGGTATCCGAGGGGGCTCTCTTGGCCCAAGGACATGAAGTTCCCCAGAGGACTCCATGGGCAGGTAGAGTCGGGGAAGAGCCTCAGGTAGACATTTACTCCAGGGGCCCCGCTGAGATGAATCTCAGCACACACGCAGGAGACTTCTAGGCTGGGTTATGGCAGAAAAGCAGCTCCACAGCCAGGGTCCCTGGGCCTTTGGCTTTCTGTACCCTTGAGAATCTCTTTTGGGCATGTTCCAAGTAGGCTTAGGGGGAAATGAAGGGCAAAAGAGGGCTCCTGTTTCTCCAGCCTAAACCTCTGCAAGGTAATGCTGGCTGACCTGCAAGGCTGAATACTGAACTTGGAGGAGGCAGAAGAGCAGTCCTTGTTGCCTAGCATTATGAGGAGGTATGTGATGCATTTACAGATGTCTCTCTGAAACTGGTGGAAGCTTTACTTCTTTTGTTCCTGGGTTTTGTTTTGTTCAACTCCAGGGTCAGATTGAGGCCTTTTTCAGATTTACTAAAGCACCCTCCAGGGCGTCCTGGTGGCTCATCGGTAAAGAATCCTCCTACAATGCGGGAGCTGCAGGAGACACAGGTTTGATCCCTAGGTAAGGAAGATCCCCTGGAGAAGGATTTGGCAACCCACTCCAGTATCCTTGCTTGGAGAATTCAATGGACAGAGGAGCCTGGTGGGCTACAGTGTATGCGGTCGCAAATGAATTGGACAAGACTAAGCGACTGAACAACAGCAACAAATCACCCTCCGTACCCATGCTCTAAGTCTTAGAATTTCAGAGTTGGAGAAGATCTTGGGATGACCTGACCTACCACCCTCTTGTTACTGACTCAAGGAGACTGAGTGACTTCCAAGGGCCATGGTGTTGGAACCAGAATCCAGGTCTCCTAACTTCTCAGTGTTTTCCTCATCACTAAGATGAGAAGGTCAACTGAAAAAAAAAAAAAAAAAAAGCACAACGTAAAAGTAGAGAATTATGTTTTATTTGGTGGACAGTACTTAAGCCTGGAATGCAGCCTCTCAAATAGCTCTGAGGGACTGCTCTGAAGAGGTAAGGGAGGAGCCAGGATACATAGGAATTTTGTAACAAAAACTAGGTAGTCAGAATATCAAAAGATTACTGTTTATTTTTATTTTTTTTAAGATTACTGTTTATTAAGGAAAACAAGACATGTCAAGTTAATGAATGTAGTGCTTCTTTATGTAAGGAAAGATGCAAAAGTCTGGGCTCGGTGAAATTATCCCTTTGATATGTATCTCAGCTATCTGGGGCCAGTATCCTTTGTTTTCCCATCCTAAGTCTCCTCAGGGTGCACCACTGTGGGAGTGACTGCAGTGGCTGATAGCTTAATGGAAGGCATCCTATTTTTTGTTTTGAGTTCTCTTAGGACTCAACGTCCTGGCAGCTATAATACGATGGCTCCATGGCTGCAATAGCCTTTCTTTACTGATATGGTAGGCAACATTTTTTCTTTAAGAAGGACATGACTGACTTGGGGTCTCCTCGTAGGACAAGCAGCAAGTAACATACAGAGCCATAGCTATTGACTCATGAAAACTTGTTCAGCTCTAGGCCCCGATTGCTTTTCTGCCCTCTGCATGGGTTTCAGAATACACAGAAATTCCTCCTGGCTATTTCTCCTCTTGTTATAAAACATTTTTCCCCAGAATTCCTTGCATCTTAATCCCTCTGCTCATGTTTTGGCCAAACTCTACTCTTTATATCTAGAGTCTTGTGTGTTACACAAGCAAGCCTGACCTGGGAAGACCAAGACCCATTTCCACAACTAGAGTCCACATCTTTGCCTGCTCCAGATACCTAAATGCCAGGCCAAAGGCCTATTTGTGTCCTCTGCCTCCGGACACCTCAGCAGCCGATACAGAGGAAGTGAGTCACTGCAAGGCGGGCAGCTTGGGGCACTGTGGGCGTGGCCATGCCAGGGCTGGGTGGTGGGGGATGGGTCAGAGTGATCAAGACCTCCGGGTCCAAATTAGGCAGAGAGCAAGAGTTTCTAAACTGGTTGTGCTCAGGTGCTCAGTCATGTCCAACTCTTTTGGGACCCCATGGACTGTAGCCCGCCAGGCTTCTCTTCCAAGGAATTTTCCAAGCAAGAATACTGAAGTGGGTTGCCATTTCCTACTCCACGAGATCTTCCTGACCCAGGGATTGAACCTGTGTCTCCTGCATTGGCAGGTGGATTCTTTACCACTGAGCCACCAGGGAAGCCCCTTCTAAACAGGCAGCATCATTCTAATGCTGCCTGAGGCCCAGTTTCTCTTTCTCCATCCATCTTCTCCTTTGTCTCCTGGGGGAGGGGTATACCCTCTTATCTTTACTTTTCAGGCCTGTCTATTCAGCTTCAGCCCCAAACGTCTCCTCCCACTGCTATCTTAAAGTTAACTGGTCTTCAGGGCTCTGAGGAATCATTTATAAAGTCTGGTGAGGACCTTGGGGAAAGTTTAGGAAAATTGCCTGAGAAAAGGGCTCAGAAACTAAAGAAGGAGAGCCAAGTAAGACAGATCTGGTAGGCCCCAAAGTTTAGCTGGGGCCCAAAGAGGAGACACTGGAACCCTACTGGAAAAGGGAATCTGTGGAGGGCACTCAAGAAAGGTGGGGGCAACTTTGGAATTGGAGGGGGTTGTGGTGGGGGTGGGTGGGTTGTGGCAAAGGTGTAGAAAGGATATGACTTGCAAATAAAGGAGTTTACCCTTTGGCAAAGAATTAAAGGCTGGAGGGATTGCTGGAAACTGGAAAATCAGGCAAATCTGGGGCTGAAAAATGCTAGAGAGTCCTCTGGGTACTGGTTCAGTGGTGAGGGGCCTGGGGGTGGGCCAACAAGTCTCATTTCCCCAGTATTGGTCTGGGCTGGGGGTGCCCACTACAAAAGTAAAGGAAAAGTCGGAAATCAAACAGCTTCTGCCTCTCTACCTCTCCAGATAGGGTCTTCAGTGAGGAAAGTGAAAGGAAAGTGACCCCATGGACCGTAACCTACCAGGCTCCTCTGGGGGTGGGTTGCCATTTCCTTCTCCAGTGGATCTTCCTGACCCAGGGATTGAACCCGGGCCTCCCACACTGCAGGAAAGCACTTTAACCTCTGAGCCACCAGGGAAGCCAGAAAGGGAGAGGGTGCTAAGAGGTTTGGTTAAAGTGAAAGTCGTCCAGTTGTGTCTGATTCTTTGTGACCCCCATGGACTATAGAGTCCATGGAATTCTCTAGGTCAAAATACTGGAGTGGGTAGCCTTTCCCTTCTCCAGAGGATCTTCCCAACCCAGAGATGGAACCCAGGTCTCCCACATTGCAGGCAGATTCTTCACCAGCTGAACCAAGATCTCAAACTGGATGAGCGAGAAATCACATTCTTTCCTAAGAAAACTGTCAAAACACCTGAACTTGACTAGATAAACTCTGAAACAAGCTGCCCTCAGAGGTTCTAACTGTGACGGTATAAAAACACCAACATTTCATTAAGGTAAAAAATGGTTAGCTCTGCTAGGCGGGCCCTCTCTCTAAACAAACCCTCAAACACATCTTAGTCACACTCTGTCCTCCTTAGGAATCAAGGCCAGTTTTCTAGGATAAACATGTTACATCTTCCTGAAACATCAATTTTACCAGTCTAGGGGAAAAACATTTTATTTTTTTTGGGGGGGGGACATTTTAAAATATGAATTTGAACACGGGTAAGCAGTGGTCTACATTGAAAACTCAAATACGTTTTACACAGCAAAAGTTGGGGACTGGCTCCTTCAGTCTGCCGGCAGTAGGGTATGTGTGCCACTGGGGGCTAGATTTTACAGCACTGGTGTGGAAACGGTGGGGATTTTAAGGCCGGGCTGGGGTGGGGGACGCCCTAGGGGTCCCAGCCGAATCTCGAGGGCCCGTTGCCCGGGTCGGTCCTGGAGAGGTGCTGGGCCTCGGCACGCGGCCCTTGGGAAGGACCCGCAGGGGCTGCGCGGGCCGGGGGCAGGGGCGCCCTCTTCCCTCCTCTGCCCGGTGGGGCTGGAGGTGGAAAGTGTGTCCATCGGTCGGGCCGCTGAGAGAACTGGGGGCCGCAGCCGGCCGGAGGGCGAGGGCCGCAGTTGGGGGCTGCCGGGGTGGTGCAGGGGTACGACCGTTCCGCGCCCCTCGCCCCTCGCGGGTTTGTCCCGGGGTCCTCGGAGCGCGCCCCTAACCGAGACCAGAGGCTGGGAGACCCCACACTGCCTCCCTCATCGGGGGCTTCTTCCCCCCGGTGCAGCGCCTGCAGTGGGGCTCCGCCGCTCGCCGGGTGCAGCGAGGGCTCGGCTCCCCAGGTTCCGCCACCCGCCCCCGGCCGGGGTGGGGGCGGTGGCAGGCGGCGGGGGCTGGGCGCGGCTACCCCGCGCGGAGGCCCGGGCCCCGCCGCCCGCCCGCCCTCCTCTCCCCTTCCGTCGCCGGGCCGTAGGCCCACGCCCAGTCTCCCGGCTCCTGTGTTGCTCGCGGCCTTTCTTTCCCGGGCTGGCTGGGCTCGCTCTCGGCTCGGCTGGGCTCGGCAGGCGGCGGGAGGAGGAGGAAGGAGGGAGGGAGCGGGCAGGCGGGCGGGCGGGCGGAAGGGGGAGGAGAGGAGCGAGCGGAGCCAGTCCGGAGGGGGCCCGGAGCTCGGACGAGGGGAGAGACGGAGCAGTGGCTCCCGGCCGGGCCAGCTCCGCGACGCCGCCGCCGCCGCCGCCGCCGAGTGAGTCGGAACCCGCGCCCGGGAGTCCGCGGCGCCGCGCGCTGGGGTGGGGCGGCACGGGGCACGGAAAAGTTGGGAGAACTGCGGGGTCCGCGAGGACGCGGCTCGGCGGACAGGGCCTGGCGGGGCCCGGAGCGGGCCGTGGAGGGGAGCGGGGCGCGGGCGCACACGCTCGGGCGGCCGGGCGCTCGGCGCCGCCGCTGGCTCAGGGGCCTCTGCCCGGCGCGCTCATGGCGGCGGGCCTGGCGGAGGGCGGGCCGGAGCGCCTCGCGGGAGCGGCCGGGCCCCCAGCGCCGCCGGAGGGCAGGCTGGCCGGGCGCCCGGGCGTCCTGGAGCGCGCCGCCCGGAGCCCGGAGGAGTCCTCCTGGGCAACAGGTAGGAGCTGGGAGTCCCCTCGGCGCTGGGGACGCGGGGCTGCCCACGGACGGACCCCCCGGCGCCCTTTTGTTGGGGAGGAGAAAGTCCGGTGAGCAGTTGCACGGGAGCCCCCTGGCTGGCCGAGAGCCCGCGGCGCGGCCCCTGGCTGGGGATCCCGTGTCTAGAGTGAGAGGAGGGTGAAGGGTCTTGCTTTTTCTAATCGGTTCACTGTGCCCACTCCCTGAGGGAGGTCAGAGCGTCCATGTGCTTAACGGGAAACAGGAAGGAGTGGCTCAGAGTGTTTGCCCCTGGCCCCCGCCCCGTGGCTAAGGCTCTTATACCGTTATGGGGTGTGTGGGGCAGGGGTAGGGGGAGCTGCTGGTGAAACTGGTTTTCTGGGCCTCACCTTGCTAATTTCTGGCCCGGAGGCTCTCTGGCAAGTAGGTTAATTGCACGTGTGTGGTGTTAATCTTTGGCCTGAGTTTAGAAGTTCACTTCCTAAGGTAGACTCTTGGTGTCAAAATCTGATCCTTCACCTGAGTTGCCAGATACAGGAGATAGGGGGTTCTGAGGATCCTGAGGAATGGAGTGAGCCCCCCTTTCCGGAGAAGTGAATCAGGAGAGGCCTCCAGCAGGCAGTCGCTCCCGCATCTGTGTCAGCAGAGGTTGCAGCCCCACAGCAGAGCCCAGGTGGCTGGGCCTAATGTGGGTGGCTGACTGGGCTTGTGATGGGGCCCCTAAGGGTAAGGACTTGTCTGCAGCCTCCTGCCTCAGGGCCTGACCCTAATCATACAGTGACCTGCACAAACCCTGTTTTGAAGAGAGAGAGTTCCTTGTCTTCCTTGGTACCCCACAATCCACTCCCTTCAATCGGGCCTCTGGCCAGCTTTCCCCCTGGGAGGGAGGGCCTCCACTTTCCCCCCCGGCACCGGCCACAGGCTGGCCAATCCTTCACTGTGCTTTTAGCATGCCCCCCACTCCCATCCCCATCTACTTATTGAACTTGCCAGTCATTCCCTCCCCCTATGGGCTGTAGTCTCATGCAATCTTTGGCTGTGCTGGGGCCGTAGAAAAACTGAAATTTTGAGGTGCGGAGAGATGACATACCTCTTCTCGGCTTCATCCATTACTCGCGGCTTCCTAGTTTGTGACCTGGTGTAGCTGCCTGAAAACGTTTTCAACAAGGTGGACTATTCAGGTCCTCTTTCACTTCTTTCCACTTCTTTTTTGTAGTCCATCAGGCTCCAGTGAAAGCTGGGAGCCTCTGGGATCCTGTCTTTTTCACTCTCTCTTCCCTTACTGATCATATTGTATCTTCTTCAATTATTTCTCCAAACTCTGAGAGCCTTGAGTCTGTGAGATCTCTTCCTCATAGCCTCAAACTTCAGCCCTCTTAGCAGCCTCGGTCTACAAGTCCCCCTGGGGACTCTCTGCCCCTTTTCATCTGTCTGAGGGTCTGGGACAGGTCAGTCAGAGTTGGAGCAAAAGGTAGCACCTGGGTGGAGCTCTGTTCAAGTTCCTGGTAACCTGATGCCCACGAAATCCCTGCTTCACTGGCCGTTCTCCAGCCTGTGCCTCATAAAGTGGTGTCTGTGTCTCTGAGGCAGGTGTATTTGTGCGTGAGAGAGACAGACACATGCACACACCCTATTGTCTCTTCATGTGTGTGTGGGAGTAAATCGTTTGAGTGAAAAAATACCAATAGGTGTGATTTTCCTCACCAGGAAATTAAGTAATGTGACCCAGAAAAGCAAGGGTGTCTCCCTGTCATGAAGGCACATCCCCTTTTGTTGACCCACCTTTTTGTTTGTGGGATCCATTGCTTGGCTTGGTGTGCCAGGGACGCCACTAGGAGTGGACTGGTTTGTTCTGTGGGGATGGGTATCTGCAGCCGGCGGGCCTGGCCCGGGAGCCCCGGTTGTCTTCCCTTCCCCGTCACATGGAGTCCGAAGTCCTGACCCTGCTGAATCCGGTGCCTCTTCCTGCGGGCTAGGTCCCAGGGGGTGAGGGCAGGGTTGAGGCCACCATTCCTCTGCTAATGGAAGTGCTGGGCAGTAGGGGAGGGCTGTGGTCACAGAAAGCCTGAAACCCGGGTGTGAGAGAGGCCCCATTCAGAACTCCCGACACATCACACTCTCTACTCACTCTGTCTTCTGTTCTCCCTGCTTGGAGCAGGCAGGGGCCAGGTGCTATCTTGTCCTGGGGTTGAGATAGTTGCACTGTCCAGGCGCTTGCCTTTGATCCATCTCTGACTTTTTGCCTGCTTCTGCAGCTCCTCACCTTTGTAAGCATGAGGCATTCCTGGGCTCCCGGGAGTCACAGAGAGGGATTCTACTCTTAGCCTCCAGGATCCCAGCCAGCCCTCTGAATCTTTAATCCTCAAAATATCTGTGACAAAAGAAACTTACCTGCTGGTTTCCACTGACCAGGGTAGGAATGGGGCCCAATGTCTAGGCCCGACAGTACCCTTGGCTTTAGTCCTCAATGGAGGACAAATTGGGCTCCAAGGGACTGGCAGTCAGGTGACTGAGTCAGGTCTGTTTCTTCACCTCCAATCAGACTAAGCGAAGAAGGTGGCAAGAGGAGCCGGAGGTGTGCCACCACATGTAGGCTCTCTGCCTTGTCTCTTCTCTACTAAATTTTCTACACCTTCTCTCAAAGAAAAAAGTGTGTCTGTGTGCACTGTCGTCTGGGGAGAGTTCTACTGTGATAACTGTTTAGTTTTGTTCAGTTCCAAAGGCTTCCATCTCTTTAACTAATTAAATATTTATTCTGGCCAAGGTGGAGAGGGAAGGGGCAGTGTCCTCAGGAGCTGAGGCCCGGAATGTGTGTGTGTGTGTGTGTATGTACATATGTGTGTACGTTCGTGTGCTGTTGGGGGCGGGTGGAGCTGAAACTCCTTTACTGTCAGCGCTGCCCTCTGCTTTCATCTGAAAGAGCAGTGACCAGGAGTGGGGACAAGAGGGTAAAGTCCTTGAGCTGAAATACTGACCCGTGACAGGCTGAGAGGGATTTCGCAAGTGCTTCTGTGGTGGGTGGGGGCGGAGCTGTTGGAGGAGCAGCCCAGCTCAGCTGTGATATGATCAGCCTTCAGCACGGCACCAGTTGGTCTCCAGTTCACAGCAGAGAACAATCTCCCAGCTCTCGTTCCTCCGCAGCTGGGAGGGGACCACCTTCCTTCTGTGTCAGCTTTTAGTCTCAAGGCCAGCCTGGAGACCGCCCACCTGGCCTCCCTCCTGGGAGGATGAGGGCTTGGTAGCCTGGAAACTTTGCCTGTCATCCTACTGGGTTCACTGCTGAGTCCTAGGACTGCCGATTGTTGTGTGGACCAGTATCGCTGATTCTACAGGATCATCTTGCTGCTTCTCTCAGCTCCAAGCAGCTGCTGTCCCCGCGTGAGCCTCAGATCGTACCCTCCTTCATTCGGGTATCCAAGTGGTCACCACCACCCTGTAGATCCTTTCTCTTTCCGTGGACAAAACAGGGGAGGGAGGTGGTACAAAACAGCAGCTCTTTGCTGAGCACTGAGGGTATTTGTGATGGGTGTTCTCTGAGAAGACTAGTATTTTATTTTCTAGAGGAGCCTTAATACAAAATAGCTCCTAATTCTACCAGATGTCTTAATCTGCTGTATCGACTCTCTATCCTCCAACCCCTGACTCCCTGCAGCCTTGTCTTCATTTTGTTTCTGAGAATAGGCTTCACATACAATTCTTCTGCCTTATGTTTGGGAATGGATGGCTTGGGCATGGGCTGTTAAGCTTGTGTGCAATATTTTGATGTCCATTGATTGTCCTTGAGCTCAGCACTATTTGGGGGCATAATTTTGGTTTATTCTGGCCTCTTAATTTTCCCTAGGACCTGCTGCCCCAGTGGGTTATAGGGAAGGGGGAGGAACGTCTTGCCCCAGCCCTGCAACCCTTTCTTGGGTTCCCTGGCAAGGAAGCTTCCAGTAATGGGTTGATTGGGGAGCTCTGGTGGTTCAGATGGTAAAGAATCTGCCTGCAGTGCAGGAGACCTGGGTTTGATCCCTGCATCAGGAAGATCCCCTGGAGAAGGGATGGCTACCCACTCCTGTATTCTTACCTGGGGAGTTCCATGGACAGAGAAACCTGGCGGGCTACAGTCCATAAAGTTACAAAGAGTCGAATATGACTGAGTGACTAACACTTGGGAGCTCTAGGAAGAGGTTAGAGGGTGGGAGGAAGGGAGGATGACTCTGACTTAAGATTTTTGGCCGCGGGCTTCTAGGGCTAGATCCTGTCTAGTTTCCATGTGAGAATAGCAAAATGATAGGGAGACCCCAAGGTTCTTGAGTCTAGGGAATCAGAACTTCTAGGGGATATTAGCATCACCTTTGGTTGATATTAAGAGTAACTGTTAGAACTGGAAAGCCACTATGTTACAGATGGGCACAGTGATTTGTCCACATGGCCAAGACCAGAGCCCAGGGCTTAAGTCTTTGCCCCCGCTCTTTTTGTTACACTGTGAAAACTGTCATCTGTCTCTTTTCGCACTGCTGCCTGCTTTGATTCCCTCTGCTTCTCCCTTCCTCACTCAGGATGCTCCAGATCTTACATGACTACTTCTGGTGGGAACGGCTGTGGCTCCCTGTGAACTTAACCTGGGCCGATCTAGAAGACCGAGATGGACGTGTCTACGCCAAAGCCTCCGACCTCTATATCACACTACCCCTGGCCTTGCTCTTCCTCATCATTCGATACTTCTTTGAGCTGTGAGCATACCAGCCTACCCCCATGTCTTCCCTGGCTCCCAGCCGGTTTCTTGTACTTCAAGTTTGTCTCTTGCTGTTTAATTGGTCCTGCACACTGGTGTTCTCACCACCCAGGTCCCTGCCTACTGTGTGCCCCCCACTAAAGGCAGCATTGTCTTTCTGAGGGCTCAGCACCCCCAGGCCCATTCCTTCAATGGTTGTTTGTTCTTGCCTTCCACCCGCCTGGTGGCTAGTGAACACAGGCAGCTTTGTCAGCTATGGACAGCCCAAGGAAGCCAGAGAGGGAGTTTGCTGGGAAACTGAGGCCCAGGATAAAGTTGCCTGAGCTTGCAGTATCCCCCTCCAGGTCCCCTCGTTTAGGGGCTACCAGGCTTGCCTACTTCAAGAGAGTCAGACACCCCTCACTCCTATCCCTTCCCCAGTTATGTGGCTACACCACTGGCTGCCCTCCTGAATGTCAAAGAGAAAACCCGGCTGCGGGCACCTCCCAACCCCACTTTGGAGCATTTCTACATGACCTGTGGCAAGCAGCCCAAACAGGTATGAGCTGCAGACCCTGTTCTGGGAGTTACGGAGTCCTGGTAGGGAATAAGGAGTTATGGGGTGAAGAGATGGGAAGGCAGCTCCCCTTCCCTTCCCTTCAGACAGGGTCGACTTGGGTCATTACTGGCAGAGGGATGGGAAGGGCGAGTGAGGCTGAACATAATGGGCTTCTCACTCCACCTAGGCAGATGTAGAGCTTCTGTCACGGCAGAGCAGGCTCTCTGGCCGCCAGGTAGAGCGCTGGTTCCGCCGCCGTCGCAACCAGGACCGGCCCAGTCTCCTCAAGAAGTTCCGAGAGGCAAGGTAGGGGAAGCTGACGCAAGAGAAACTGGGTGGCAGAGGAAGGTCTGACGTGTTTTGCTGGGAGGGGTGGGCCACAGCTGTACATGGAGAGAGTATTCCCAGGTGAGGAGGGACAGTGGTTGAATACATCCTTGAGAGGGTATCCAGTGGGAGGGACTTAGGGGTTGGTTGGAGGGCTGTACCATTCTTCCATTCCACTCTCCTAGCCATTTCTGCTTTCTCTTCCAGCTGGAGATTCACATTTTACCTGATTGCTTTCATTGCCGGCACGGCTGTCATTGTAGACGTGAGTGGGGATTACTGGGCAGGGGTGGGGGTGGGGGAGTAGGTTCTCTGGCAAGGTGGGGTGAGGCCCAGAATTTAGGTGCCTCCTCCTTTAACTTCTCACCATCTCTCTGCAGAAACCCTGGTTCTATGACCTGAGGAAAGTTTGGGAGGGATATCCCATACAGGTACGTGATGGGTCCTGATTCCTTGTATGGGGTAATTAATCCTTATGTGGGGTGAGAATCAGTGGTAGGATAGGATTGGGACATATACATCCTTGTGAAGAGTTGATCTCAGACACGTGGCAGAAGGGACTGCAGTCATAAGTCTTAATAGGTGCAAGGAGGGCTGGGTTTGGAGAGGTGAGACCATTGGGTCCAGTGGCTCTGGGGTCCGTTAATCTTCTTTTCTCTCTCAGAGCATCATCCCTTCCCAGTACTGGTACTACATGATTGAACTGTCTTTCTACTGGTCCTTGCTCTTCAGCATTGCTTCTGATGTCAAGCGAAAGGTGGGTCATGGGGCTGTGCCATTGAGTAGGAGCCAAAATGAAGCCTGGTGTGAACCACCTCCCCTTTGACTTCCGGGTGCTTTGGATGGAGTTGTGGGATAAGTGGAATTAAAGATGAGGGGGAAGAATGGAAGCTAGGGAATGGGAAACAGTCCTCTGGAGGCTGCATCTTTTCTACAGGATTTCAAGGAGCAGATCATCCATCACGTGGCCACCATCATCCTCATTAGTTTCTCCTGGTGTGCTAATTACGTCCGAGCAGGGACTCTTATCATGGCTCTGCATGACTCTTCTGACTACCTGCTAGAGGTCAGGCTTCCTGGGCATTTCTTCAAGCCTAGAGACCCTGGTGCAGGTTCTTCTGTCCCTCTATCCTCTTTTTGGGGTAGTGGTGGATGGGGGTGGCTGTTCCTGGGACCAAGGAGGTGGGGGCACAAAGCCAGTGTGGTAAGTGGGACGTATATATGAATGTATATGGGAGTCAGGAGCCCGTGATGATAGGTGGGGGCTATCTACACAGTCAGCCAAGATGTTTAACTATGCGGGATGGAAAAACACCTGCAACAACATCTTCATCGTCTTCGCCATTGTCTTCATCATCACCCGACTGGTCATCCTGCCCTTCTGGTGAGTAGGTTACCAGATTAGACTCCTGTTTGAAGAAATCAGGAATCTTCTCCCCAGCCCCGTTTGTCTGTCCTCAAGTCTTGACCCCCTCCTTTCTGTGTTAACAGTTCTTGTCTTTCCCCATCTGAAGGATCCTGTACTGCACGCTGGTGTACCCACTGGAGCTCTATCCCGCCTTTTTTGGCTATTACTTCTTCAACTTCATGATGGGAGTGCTACAGCTGCTGCATGTCTTCTGGGCCTACCTCATTTTGCGCATGGCCCACAAGTTCATAACTGGAAAGGTGATGGTCTGTCCCCATTCTGTAGGCCCTACTACCCTCAACTCTAGGAACAGCCCAAATTCCCTCCCATATCAGCAACCCTCTAAAACCTATACTGTGGGGCCCTGGGTATTGCTGGAAAGAGCCCACCGAGAGAGGCAGTCCTTGGGGGTTTGTAACCCTGCTCATCCTTTTCACAGGTAGTAGAAGATGAACGCAGTGATCGGGAAGAAACGGAGAGCTCAGAGGGGGAGGAGGCTGCAGCTGGGGGAGGAGCAAAGAACCGGCCCCTGGCCAATGGCCACCCCATCCTCAACAACAACCATCGTAAGAATGACTGAACCATTGTCCCTGCTGCCCGTCAGATTAAAGTATAAAGCCAAGGAAATACCCCACCCTCCCCACAGGGTCACTTTAAGCTCTGGGGAGAAAGAGAAAGCAAGAAGAGTGTGTTCTCTGTGCCCCCACCCCCTGCTTCTGTCACCCAGTTGCCTTTAAACCAAATTCTAATCAGCCTATCTCCAGGAATGGGGAGGTTGGTTATATCCTTTGTTGGGGGAGGGGGGTTGGTCTTATTTTCCAAGTTGTCCTTTCTATTGATTTTGAGACCTTTCCTCAGTTCTGGGGGTGGGAGTTATAATTCACATTCCTTACTCTTCAGAATCTGGCCCTGTCTGCCTGCCTTTGACTCCCTGACCTCCAGAGCCAGGGTCGTGCCTTACTGTCCCACCTGTGGGCCTCATTCTGCCAAAGTTGGACCAAGGCTCACCTTTCTAATCTCCCTAACTTGGACCAGAAACCAAAGCTGAGCTGACTTCTAACTTTTTCCCTTCTAAGATCCAAATGAACTGAGTGTAGGCGGGTGCACGTGACCCTTATCCTACCTCTGCCAAAAAGTGGGGGCCACAATGTGGACTGCTCAGACAGTCTTCTGTTACTTCTCTGCCAGCTGTCCCTGTAGTCACAGGTCCAAGATCTTACTGCCTCCTTTCTCTGGCCTCTTTCCTTAGGCTAGCTGGTTTGGAGTAGAATGGCAACTAGTTCTAATTTTTATTTATTAAACATTTGGGGTTTGGGTTTTAAAGCCTGAATTACAGCTAGCACCTGGCATTTCAGCAGAGGGACCACTTCAGACCAAAATGTACTGTTAATGGTTTTTTTTAATTAAAATATATTAAAGATTAAGTAAAACATGGCAACAAGTGTTTAGACTCTTAAGAACTGAGAGTGATCAACTAAATAAACTAAGGTAGTCTTCCTCATGCCTTCCTCCTGGTTATATAACATTAAAAAATATTACATGGCAAATAAGAGAAAGCAAAAGTAGAGAAGGGTCAAGACTAATGACAGCTGCCTGTTGGGAAGGATGGGAAACTCATCTCTCATCAAGACCTAAAACTGGGAGCTGAGGGAAAGAAATCAAATCACAGTCTTAGTTTTAACATCTTGTTAAAAGACTTTCAAGAAACAATACAAACCAGGGATAGTAAAATACACAGCCCTCATTCTAGGAATAAAGTCTGTCAGAAGAATGAACACCTGAACAAATGTAGGATGGGAGGGGTGAGCCACAGGAGGACTGAAGGGATGTCAGGCCCAGGTTAGAGTGGTAACCTCTCCCACTCCCAGTGCCTCCGGAGGCCGGGGAGGGGCCCTGCCTGCTAGCACCACAATGGAAGGGGTCTCCTGATCCAGAACCCCCATTTCTATCTACTAGAAGCTGGGGAGTAGCTAGACTAGAAACTTGGGGGTCAGAATTCAACAGTCAGGAAGACCCAGTTCCTGAGGAAAGGGCAGTTCAGGAAGGTTCAGGAGGTTAGGAGGAAGGCTGTCCTCTAAAGAAGACGCCCTCTGCATTCGATGGCCCCGCAGCAGCACAGCAGCTCCTTGCCTTCCACGCTGCCCACCTCATAGTTGTAGTCCCAGGTAAGCTCTGTGCCCGCTCGGATTCTCCTAAAGAGGAGGAGGAGGAAGGGTGTGGTCAAACAGCAGAAACCCAGGCCTGTGATGACTGACTGTGCAGGGGGAGCTGGATCACAGATGGAAGAGAGGCCCTTTGAATGTCCTGGCCCCTCCCCAACCTGGGCTTTCCCCACCCACCCATCCCCTTTCCTGATTCCCTCTTACTTGCTGGCAAAGAAGGCCACCCACGGGAAGCGGAGATCGTGAGTATCCACGAAGACATTCTGGACAAACAGGTTGGGGCTGCAACTGTGCTGTAGGTTTAAGTACAGATTCACTTACAAACCAAGGAAACAGAATCTGGTTCTGTGGGGTGAGTGAGAGCTGGATGAAAACAATGCCATTTGATCCTCCCACGGCAACAGAAATTTTGAAAGGCACCTCTTTTAAGATCCTTTGTGATCAAGAATTTATAATGAGAAAAGGTGGGTTTATGTAGTTGCATTTAAAAAAACTAGAAATGTGAGGACTAGGGGATAACCAGCACATACAGGTGAGGAAAAGGGGTCTCACATTGAGATAGCGGCCCAGGTTGCCTTCAAGCTTGGCATCGATGATGTAGCAAGACTCCTCCCCATCGTAGAACTGGCGTGTGTTCTTACGAACGGGTGCACTCTCCCCCTTTTCCACGGATGCCATGTTGGTTGATTTAATGGCAATCCCATGGGTTGATTTCAAAGCAAAACCCCGGGTTGATTTTACTGCCACTTGGCGCTTCATTGGACCTGGACAAGGAGAAGAATGGGGCTAGAGCCACCCTACCTCATGAGTGGAACTTCTACTTCCTTTTTTTCCTGCTTCCATTTTTATCCCACCCAGTGCACCTCAGGAATACCAATAAGCTGGGACTCTGAGGCAAAGGCCCAAGGTGGCAGTTTTTCTCAAGCAGGATTAGAACTGCTGGATACAGGAGCAGAGGGAAAAAAATAGGGAACTGGAAAGAAGAGAGGGAGGGGACATGTCACACATTAACAGTTTAGCTGGGAGTCAGGGAGTCTTCCCAGGGATGCTTCAATTCTTAGGATCTGAATTTTCCCCCTACTGGTTCCTTCCTACTACCCCACAAATTCTCCCAGACTACCAGACATGTTCTTCTTGTCCTCAAAGTCATCCCCTTCAGAGCCAGAGGAGATGGTCTGGATATCATCACTGTCCACGGCTGTGGCTGAAGTCTGGCCAGTAGTGGGCTTCCGGCTCGTCCCACTTTCCCCCTCACTTTCTGTGCTGCTGGACAGGGTCAGGATATCCTGAGGAAGCAGAAGGGTGAAAAGACGGAATAAGAGTAAATGGAGAGGGACTTCCCTGGTGGTACAGTGGCTGGGATTCCACACTCCCAGCAGAGGGGGCCTGGCATGGATCCCTGGTCAGGGAACTGGATCCCACAAAGTGCAACTAAAAAAGATTCTCCATGCTGCAAGGAAGATGGAAGATCCCGCATGCAGCAACTGGGACCCAGTGAAGCCAAAAAATATATATGTATAAAAAAACTGAGAAATGGAAAGGGCCCCTTGGGATCCCTGCTTTTAGGTACAGTTAGGCGGGAAGGGGTTGAGACTATAGTGAGATTAGATGCTGGATGAAGTAAAACGAGGCAGGAAGTCAAGACCAGAGAAATAAGAAAATATCCAACAGCAATTATGGTGATAGACTTGATGACACGAGCAGAATGTTCCTTTACTCACACTCTAGAGTAAAACAGGAGGCTGGGTAAGGTACAGCTCGAGAAAGGTCACTTACATCAGGGTTTGACTGAGCAGAGGCCATGAGTCGTCGGCTCTGATGCATACTAGTCTTACTTGGTGGGCGGCGAAGTCCTTCAGGCTTCACAGGAGAAGGATTATAACCATAATTTCGAGAGCTTTCAGTAACTCTGATGGGAGAGGGAGACACGAGAGGGTCAGGTTTACTGGCTGTTTCTTAGGCTGCTTTTGTAGGCTCGAGAGGAGGAAGATTTGGAAACAGATAAAAAAGCAAGGCACTTACATCGATATCCTGTTTCGGTCATCAGGGTCCTGGAAGACAGAGCGAGTGAATGGCTGAATGTTTCCATGGTTCTAGATAATATACCCAACAACTGTAGACTTCACCTCAGATGACCTCTAAAGATATCAGCCAGCGAGAGGTACACTATCTAAAGTGGGATGTGTGTGGAGAAATTAACTCTCCAACTTGAGAATAACGATCATTTTCATCAGGAAGCCCCACTGGGAGGGGTCTTTAACCCTTCCCAATAATAGGGCATTCCAAAATGTGCATGGCAAACACCCTGGGCAGAATATTCCAAGGACAAGGGACTGTTTACCACCTGTAATGTGGTAAGTTTCAACATCATTAAAAATATGTTAAGATCAATTCTTGTTTTTCTACTATAATGAAAGCAATGATGTAGATAAATTGAGGTGGCAGTTTTAAAAAATTACTTAAATCCTCCACTTTGGAATTAATCAGGTACTTTCCCCACAGCAGGCTGATTTTAAAATAATTTGGTTCTTTAAACAAACATGGGGTCACAAGAATCAGACATGACTTAGCAACTACACCACCATAGGAATGTATTAGGGGGAAGATTGATCAGGTTTGCCATAGAAATCCATCAAATAAATCACTTGCATGTGAAGACTCATGGAAAGGGAATTCCTTGGCAGTCTATCCTGTGGTTAGAACTCTGTGCTTCCACTGCAGAGGACACAAGTTTGATCCCTGGTCAAGGAACTAAGTTCCCCAAGCCATGCGGCATGGTCAAAAACAATAACACTCATGGTCTCGTAGTGAGATTGCATTAAGTCTGTCACCACATCAAACTTATATAACAGCCACAATTCTCAGAGTTCCTGCCACTGCTTACCTCCTTCTTGGCCTGCTTGATGTCTCCCTCATCCTTGAAGCCCAGCCCTGAGGTGGAAGCCTTCTCCGCTTCCCCTCTGCCTCCCCCAGTGCGGCCTTCCCCACCTTCACTAGTCTTGAAGGATGAATGGCTGTCAGAGTCAGCAAAGCCACCTTCACTGACACTGTTGCAGCTCAACCAAGAGGCCACTTTGTTCTTGGGTGTCTCTTCAGAGGAAGGTGGATTGCAGCCACCTACAGGGATTGACGGAGGGACAGGAGTATGTGGGGGCCCCAGGTCTGGGGGACGAGAGTCCTTGGAAGACATCTCAGACAGTCCGTTTTCCCTCTGGCCCCGGGTCTGCCGCCGGGTGGCATAGCTGCGCCACACCGCGCTGGTGCTGAAGTCCTCGTCCTTATAGAAGTTGTCATCCGAGCTGTCGTCGTTGGACTCCTCGGGGTCCTCTGTGCCGCTGTTGCCATCTCCCCGGTCCTTCAAGTCTACACCACTGCTGTCAGAGGAACAGGGGATATCACTCTCATACCCCTCCTTGAAGTTCTCCACGCTTTCAATATGGTCCAGATTGGCAAAGTACTCATCACCCATTTCTAGGCCCTCCTTGTCAGCAAAGTCATCTGTCAGGATCTTCCCTGGGAATGAAGAGAAAGCCTTCCAGCTTTTAGAAAGAATAAAGTTCATTTCATCAATACCCAGCCCCACAGTACAGAGTCAAATCACATTCAATATGGTCTCCTGTTTCTCTTTGATGATACCTCCTCCTTAGTGTCTTAACTGTTGAGAGTTAAGGGGAGCTTTAAATCTTGCCCTTTCTGCCACCTGATTCTTCCTAAGTTATGGTAAATCTCTGGGTGGAGTGATGTGGGAAAAAATGACACATGTCATTTTTTCTACTACCATGTCTCTCTCTGCTGAAACATGTCCACAATTTCATCCCTTTTCGTTCTTGTTCTCCTGAAGCACTTTTGACCCTTCCTGATCCACCCAGACAGGCACATCACTCATGTTCTTTTTAGAAGAAAATCCTGGCTGCTGCCTTCTCCTAGTTCACAGGTTAAGCATTTTATTCTTAAATTTAACTTGTCTCTGATTCAATGTTCCACTATGTTCTCACCCCAGAAAGCAACCCTTTCATCACCAACCTGCATAAATACAGACAAAGGAGCCTTTGGCAATGTCATCCAAGCAACGGATACCCCACCCCTTGTTCTGGGTCTTGAAAAGCTGCAGACGAACTTGCAGGCCATGCTGTACCAACCGGTTTGTGCACATGTTAGGGTCACACTTGCAGCGTTTGTTACACTCATAAACTCTGGGAGGAGATCACAATAAAATCAATCATAACATGATCACTATAGCATCTGTTACATCCACAGAACTGTTACAATTTTTAAGGTGTCATCATTTATCAGGTAATGATCTAAATAAGCAGACTTACTGAATTGTCTATGCTCTTTGATTTGTTTGGAAATATAGCTCAAAGAAATAACTCAGAAGGGGGAAAAGTGATTAATACAGATATTTATAGCACTAAAGACAGTAACAGTGAATAAAAGAATGCCTAACACCTGGAGAAAAGCTAAGTGAACCAGGATGTGAATATGGATTAAGAGGCAGTAAAATAAATCAGCCTGTAGAAACAGATACAATAAAATATATTTAAGGAAATCAGAAGCCCATATAATACATACTGAAAGGGAGCAAAAGATGAGGAACTGGAAGTTCATGGGACTCTTGCTTTTGGTAAAGTTGATTTTCAGTGAACATTTATTAAACACCAAGAGCTGTACTAGACAGTGGGAACACAGCAATGGAAAAGTCATGATCTCTCCTCTCAGGGAGCTCATTTCTATCTAGTTTAAGGTATTACAACTGAACTATTTAAAAAATAAACTATTGAAGTTAATCAGAGAGTTAGTAAATGTCAACATTAAAGGAAGAGAACACTCTGAGAAAACTGTCATATTTTTAGGGAGTATCTTTATGCTCTACTTCGTGTTACGATTTAACTTCTTATTTTCCTGGTACGTAAATTTAAGGAAGACAACTGCTTTTATAAAGATGACAACAGTACAGTCAGTTAGTTGATGACATCAGTAAAGTCTCTCTAGGCAAAGGCAACAGCAGCTTCTACTTACCAAGCATATATATTTTGTGTTTGGCATTATGTCAATGCTTTATATACAATTCTCTTATTCTATCCTTACAGCAGCCCTATGAAGATATTTTTTTAACTTATGAAAACATTAAAGCATAATACACACAGAGAGAAGAATATGTAAAAGTCTATAGCTCAATGATTTTTCGCAAACTGAACACACCATGTAACCAATACCACACCAAGAAACAACTTTGTTAGGTCTCTTAAAACTCTACTGGGGTTGGGAAGGTATTAATGTTCATATCCTCTGTTAACTAAAAGAAGATCAATTTGGAAAGGACAAGGCCAGAATATGAACTCAGGTGTAATCACCAACAAGGGCTTCCCTGGTGGCTCAGTGGTAAAGAACTTACCTGCCAATGTAGGAGATGCGGGTTCAATCCCTAGGTTGGTAAGATCCCTGGAGAAAGAAATGGCAACCCACCCCAGTAATCTTGCCTAGGAAACCCCATAGATGGAGGAGCCTTGTGGGATACAGTCCATAGGGTTGAAAGAGTCAGACAGGACTGAGTGGCTGAACAACTACTAATCACTACCACATGAAACTTTCAGACTAGCCAAACAGAGCATCATTCATCCCTTCAACAGAATTTAAGTGGTTACCATGTGCTGTGCACTGGGTAAAAATTTGCTGATGATACAATGGTAAGCAAGAGAAACAAGTTCCTGCTCTCATGGAGATTACCTCTTAATGTAATGGAAAGAGACCAAAAACAAGTTAACAAAATGAAAGTTGTCACAGATACAATGAAAGGACAAACTCTGAATGAGAGAATTAAAGGAGTGAAAATGACCGAGTTTTAGAGTGACCAGGAGAGGTCTCTCTGAGGAGGTGAGAGCAAATCTGAGAGCTCAGGTTAAAGAAGATAATCATGCAAACAACAGTGGAAGGATGCCCAGAAGAGGGCACAGTATGTACAAAGGCTCTCGAGGTAGGCTGGCAAACACTGGGTGAACTGGATCCAGGCACTGAAGAGTATCAGTGTGGCTGGAACAGTTTTGGAAGGATAGAGATAGGAAGGGGTCAGATAGTACACTATCCTGTGACCCAAAATTAGGAGTCAGAATAAAATCCAAAGTGCAGTGAAAAGCTCTTAAAGAGTTTGAGCAGGGGAGGAACATATTTGTGGTTATGTGAAAATACTTTTATGAAACATTTCAAACATATAAAAAAGCTATAAGAACACTCACCAGCATTATCAAATCTAAACATTGTTACAGGATTCAATTTTATTACAAGTAAAACATAAATGACACAATGTAGCTAAAGCTAATAGCAGTCTTTTCCTTTGCTTAGGAAATGCTTAATGCACTCAGCTTAAATTTATGTCCTGATTTCTTCTGATGACAGTCAGACACATCAGGCTTTCTATCAAACCCCCTTTCCCAAAAGCTTCTCCTGCAGGCAAGTCTGACCTGTAGAAAACAGTGGCTGTTTTCTATATCTGGTGCACAGCTGTCAGCCTGGAAGCCCCCTTGACTTCACTATCATGTGGGATTCCCCTCACTCTTCTTTGGAATTGGATCCACTATTTCCCGGATCAGTATACGCCTTCCTCTCTTGTCTTTCCCCCTCACTTTAGTAAACATTTCCAGTAATTTTCTGAGAGGGGAAATAATGGAAAAATTTGAGGTATTTCATGTCTAAAAAATGTTAGCCTACTTTAACCCACAACTGATAGTTTTCCTGGGTTTAGAACTCTAAGTTAGGAATAATTTTCCTGCGCTTCCCTGGTGGCTGAGTGGTAAAGAATCTGCCGGGCAATGCAAGAGACACAGGTTTGATCCCTGATCTGGGAAGATCCCACATGCCACAGAGCAACTAAGCCTGTGCATGACAACTACTGCACCTGTGCTCTAAAGCCCAGGAACGGCTACTAGCCCATGTGCACCAGACATTGTGCTATGCCAACAGGAGAGGCCACTGTGGTTAAGAGGCCTGTGCACTGCAACTAGAGTAGCACCCTCCTTGTCACAACTAGAAAAAAGCCTGTGCAGCAACGAAGACCCAGCACAGCCAAAAATAAACAAATAAAATTATATATATATAAAAGAAAGAATTTTCCTTAGAATTTAGAATAGATTCTTTAATTACCATCCAGCTATAGACATTATTTTAAGAAGGCTGAAGTCACTCTGAATTCTTATTTCTTTTGAGATATCTTTCTCTTATGTAGAAAGTTTTATTATTTTCTTTTTGTCCTCAGTGTTCTGTGGATATAATGATCACGTTTTATCACGTGCTTTCGTGGGCCTCTATTTTCATCTGTTATGCTAGAACCTGATTTCACTTTGGAAACGGACCTTTTCATTATGGGGAAACATCTGAATTATTTCACTGATCATTCTTCCCTCTTTGTCCTTTCTGTTAATTATGTATTTCTTACGTACTAGAGTAATTAAGTCACATGTGCATATACACCCAGCTTACCACTTTCTATCCCACTCTGTTCACTGTCCTCTTTGCCTTACCTGTCCTTCTCCATCGCACATGCTGATCTCATGTCTCTTCTCAGTCTCACACCTGTGAGACTGTCCACACAGTCTTACCTCCTCTGTCCAATTTCCAGTTGCAGATCCCAGGACTTACTTCTGGGCACATTCTCTTTTCTATCATCAATGTTCTCTCCAGATGAACGCATCCAAGCTGTAACTACCGCTCCTGAGCTGATGATTCCTAATTTTTTATGCCAGTCCTTACAGTTCTCTCTAGAAATCTCAATGCCTTCCTGACATTTCCACCTGGGCTGCCTAACAGACACCTCAAACTTAGTGTGGCCAGAGCGGCTGAATTTCACTCAGACCTGAACTCTAGCTCTAGTCTTCCATTTTGGTACAAAAACCAACATACACCTAGTCGTTCAAGTGTAAAATTTAGGACTGTCCTTGATTCTCTTCTCCTTTCCATTCCATAGTCAATCCATCACATTCTGTAGCTCTATCTCCAAGTGCATCCCTGAGCACATGTGCTGCCAACTACGGAAGCTCGTAAGCCCCAGAGCGTATGTCTGCAAACAGAAGTCACGGAGAGAGAAGCCCATGCACCGCAACTGCAGTAGTGCTTCCCCCGCAGCAACGAGAGAAAAGTCTGTGCAGCAAGGTGACTCACTACAGCCAAAAATAAATATATAAAATTATTTTTTAAAAAGTCATTTTCCTTAGAATTTTGAATAGATCCCTCAATTGCCATCTAGTGTCTAACATTATTTTGAGAAGGCTGAAGTCACTGTGAATTCATTTCTCTTTTGTGGTATCTATCCTTTCTCATTTCTTTCTTTTTTTTTTTCCATTTATTTTTATTAGTTGGAGGCTAATTACTTTACAACATTGCAGTGGTTTTTGTCATACATTGAAATGAATTAGCCATGGATCTTTTCTCATTTCTACTGCCACTTTCATTCTAGGACAAGTCCCAGTAACCACCACTTCTTACACCTGTGTTCCTGAAATTATCTATTGAGCTTCCAAATTCTATTGCTGCTGCCCTAAAGCTTATTTTCACAGAGAAGTCAGAATAGTCCTTAAAAGGTAGACAGCAGTAGTCTGCTTAAAATACTTTTTTTTTTTTCTTTCCATTTAAAATACTCTTAACAGCTTCCTATCACATCATGAATTTGGTTCTAATTTTTATTCTGATTTACAAAGTCCTATAAATCAGGCCCCTGACGACTCCTCCTCTCTGAATACGTCTCACTTGCCAGAGTAAACCACAATCTATTAGAATAATCATACAGCTATGAATCAAGGTCATATTTTACTGCAACAGAAAACTGCTAGATACTATTCAATCATTATATGTATTCATTTAAAAGCTCAAGGAAGAAATATGTGCTAGGTATTTGGTAAGGTTTAATTGATAAAATGTCTGTTTCAGTTTTTTTTCTTTTGGCTTCAATTTTACAATGCTGCTGTTTCGTACAAACAATAATTTAGTCTCTGAGGTGCTAAACTTTCCCCTGACTACTTACCCTGTGGGCAGACATTCTTCTAGTCTCTTGTATTGGTAGCCAGAGTAGGGGTTGATTTGGCCTCCTGGGGTGCAGGCTGTAGCCTGGATAGTGAGCTGATGGCAGGCACACTTGGACCTGTATAAAACAGAAGGGTACAACTACTAGAGCTGGGAGACTTTCTTCAGAGGCAAGAAGTACTACTAATAAAAGGACGGTGATAAGGTAGTAAAATTTCTTTTTCTTCTCCCATATGTGTAAATGAGGAAGGAAAAGACAGTAGGACTATGACAGAGTAAGAGTAAAATAAAGAGACACAGAACAACAAGTAGCAACTGAAAGCATGATGGAGGGAAGCAAAGGAAACTGAGAATCAGAGAAGAAAACAAACATAAGACACATGCACTGCTGTTCAGTTGCTACATTGTCTGACTTTTTGTGATCCCATGGACTGCAGCACACCAGGCTTCCCTGTCCTCCACTATTTCTTGGAGTTTGCTCAAGTTTATGTCCAATGAGTCGTGATGCTATCTAAGCATGTACCCAGGATTATGCTGTGGGGTTCCAGCCTCTCTGGAGGCCTTACAGAAGGAGCTACAGCTAAGAAAGCAAATCAAGGAAGGTGAGGAAAGGATAGTACAGTGTAAGGCAAAGAAAGTGGTGGAAATAAAGGAAATCACAACAAAGTTGGAGGCAGGGCCACAATTCCCGAACCAACTCACTTGTCCCGGCACCCATCTTTGCAGTCACAGCCAACAAGAAATTCAGGGCCTGTGTTAATGAAAACACCCTTGCCCGGGATCCGTTCCTTGCTGTAGGCCACCTGGGGTGGGGGAGTTGTGTCAATCTCGTTAACGCAGGATAGAGGAACGTCTTCCTTTCCATAGGTGATGTCCAAAACATAGTAAAAAGGCTTATAGGGCTGAAACTTTCGGTCCACAAGAACATACGGATCCAAACAGAACATCTCCAGGAACAGGAAGTCACAGCCAGTCTCAAAAAGGTAACGCTCAATCTCCTGCATTGACCGAAGGCAGAGGCCACAGGGTGTCTTATAGATAACATGAAAGCCCATCTTGCGGTTAACTCGGCGCCGGGCTGTCATTCGCCGGAAGTCATAGAGTAGTGGGACTAACAGAGGATTCTTGCCCCGATACTGCTCACTTCTCATAGGTCTGACCCGAGACAGACAAGTATAGCTGCAGACATGAGGTAAGTAGAAAAGCTTCTCCATGGGAGCGCGGTAGGAGGGCTCTGCAGGGGCCCGTTCCAGCATGCCATGGAAGGCTGGGGGAGCTGGGGGAGCTGGGGGTGCTGGGGCCGAGGTTGTGGAGCCTAAAGGTGACCTGCAAATGAGATGCAAGAGATCAGATCAGAAGGAAACAGGACCTCTCTGTTGTAGAAGTAGCCCATTAGCTGGCTAAGCCACTTCTCTAACCTGTCTAATAGTTATTATGCTCTTGAAGCTAAAGATGACACAAGTAAGTTAAACTTCCCCTTGCCTTACTGGACAATGAAACACCCTGGTTACTCTTCATTAACTGATAATAACTGTTTCAACAGTGTGTATTTTCCTAAATTTTATTTTTGCCTGTGAATTATGGGACTAGCATCCAGTCTTCTATCCATGCTAGTTGTTTTCCCTGCTATGTTTCCTATAAATGCCTTTATTGACCCCCAGGGTTCAAGGAAAGAGGCTACCAAGTTCCCTTTCTATTGTACCAATGACAACACCATATTCAACACGCAGTCTTAACAAATGACTTTCTAGTGATTGTATTTCTAGGCACCTAGTTTCTAATTCAATTAACTTTTTGTTTCCTGGAAAATTCCAAGGTTAAAGCTTTCCTTTCAAGTCCAAACTTCTCACCGTCATAGTCTTAACGAGGCCCCTTGTGGCCAAGGAACCTCCCCCACTCAGTCCACACTGCCAACATTCCCAACAGAGAGCCTGAGATTTTCTCACCTATATGTCTGATTGATCCCAGGTTTCCCACCAGGGGCATTTTCACTGAGTGCAGGGGATGTAGGGGAGGAATGACCAGAGCCCACAGATCCTGGCCGGAAAGATGTGCTTTTTTTGGCTACCTGCTTCCGAGATTGGGCAAGCTGGCTTTCCAAGCTTCTAGGAGATTAGAGATCATACAGTAAGGGATACAGAAAATGTAATATAAAAGAAACTGGTGAAAAAGAAGGAATAGCACTCACTCACTGTCACCTGCCTGGGGGGACAGAGCTGGACCAGGTGGGGCAGGTGGGGCAGCTGGGGCTGTAGGCTGTGGGGATTCCATAGGCTTGAACTGGGTTCCAGTACTTGTTAGATCCTGAGTGTACTGGACCACGGGGCCTTTGCTTCTCACAGCACCTATAAGAAAAGGAAATTGACCATTGAGAACATAAGAGCTGTGCCATTTATATTCATCCACAGATCTGATTCTCAATTTATATAATAAAGCAACAACAGAAACATTCTAAGTGCTATGACTGTTAGCTCTCATTATTTATGCCAATGAGTGGGAATATTGGCACAGGCTGACTTTCATTTAAATAGTAAGATTTTATCTTCCTGCCTCAGACACTTTACATTAATAATTATTCTACTGCTCTTGTTGTTATTTAACTGCTAAGTCATGTCTGACTCTTTGTGACCTTATGACTGTAGCCCACCAGGCTCCTCTGTCCATGAGATTTCCCAGGCAAGAATACTGGAGTGGGTAGCCATTTCCTCCTCCAGGAGATCTTTCCAACCCAAGGATTGAACCTGTTTCTCCTGCACTGGCAGGTAGATTATTTACCACTGAGCCACCAGGGAAGCCAATTATGTTATACTTTGGTAAAATTTTTCAAAAATACATTCTCTGATCAACTAATATTGTCAAGAAAAATTAACCAAAAAGTAAGCCAGGAACATATAAAAACAAAGCCAAAATTTTAAAACAAGTTAACCACATGCAGTGCATAAAAATTAGACTGGAAGGCAGGGGATATGGGTTTGATCCCTGAACTGAGAAGATTTCACATTCCAGAGAGCAACTAAACCTGTGTGCCACAACTACTGAGCCTGTGCTCTAAAACCTGGGAGCCAGAATTACTAAGCCTGCATGTTCTAGGGCCTAGGCTTTGCAATAAGATAAGCCACTGTAATGAGAAGCCTGGACATGGCAATGAGTAGTAGCCCCTGCTAGCTGCAACTAGAGAAAGTCCTTGAGCAGTGAAGACCCACCACAGCAAAGAAAAAAAAAAAGACCACAGATAACACACACAAAGCAGATAATCCTCACGTGAATAATGGAGGTAGTTACTACCAACAATACCCCTAACCTAAGCCAGTTGTTTCAGATCTTTATGTGTTTTTGAGAACAAATCAGAGCCATAGCATGTTGAGGCAGCAACACAAATTCATCACCACTACCGGAAACTTAGGAACATGTCCTGTTTTCAATGTGGCAGTAGTGTCATTCTGGTAAGCAAAGGATACAGCCATCACACACACATCACTTTGCTGATCTGTCCATTTCTTCCCTCTCCCAGATGGCTTTCACGACTTACCCACATTGGGACGTGTTCTGAGCTGTCCCCCTTGCTTCTTCTCCAGTGCAGAGGCGGATGACGTCTTCATGCTGAACATGGGCTCCAGACGTGTAGAGCCTCGGTAGATCCATTCACATCTTTTGTCATCCTAGGGGATTGCAAGTAAGGAAAGGTGGCAGAGGATTAGGTTAAAGGCTAGAATCTAACCTGCCACTTTTGAAGAATACCACGTGCCTCCCTTGGGGAAAATCTCCCTGATGAATGCCCAATTCCCTATCTATTCAATAAATTTATGTGCTAGGCTCCACAACAGACATCCGGAATTAAACAACAACAATAAAACCCCCCAAAAGAAAAACACGTATATTCCTTGTTTAAAAAAATGATGAGAAATAGATGTTTATACTGAGTATAAGACATGTAACAAGGATCATTAGGATCAAAGGGCTGAGATAGCTCAGAGAAGAAATATAATTCCAAGGTGTGAGAGGGGAGAAAAGGACAATTACAGAAGATTTTTTTTTTTACAGAAGATTTAAGAGTTAAGCTGGGCTTTGAAAGATCACCAAGACCTCAGAATTCACTGATCCCTCTTTTTTGTCCCATTAAGTTATCAAAACCCTAACCCTGGGAAAACAGAACTAGCAGCCTTCTCTGTACCTACATGCATTGTGGATACTCCTGGAGAAAAGCAAAAACAAAAACACTATCATGCAGATTGGAGTCTTAAATTCAGGGACTTTATTTTTAATAACCACGCATAGAGTAATGAAAAAAAAGTAAAATATGACCCAAAACAGTGAGAATAGGTAAGAGAGTAACAAAGAAGAAAGGCTATGGCATAGCTACATATGCCATAATTATGCCATGCTCCCCCATCCCACCTGAATCCCCGCCTCTAAGACTCAAAAGAAGAGTACCAGAAAGAGGATCCTGACTAGGCTGCCGTCCACCTCCTCGACCCGGGACTTCCACCACGTGCCTTCCCACTCAGTCTTGATCAGCTGGCCACTCTTGAGCAACACCATGGGGCGGTTGGGGTAAGCGGTGATATACTCTTCTATGAAGTCTCGGCAGGAGATGTCTTCTATGTCCTCCCAAGTCTTTTTCACTGTCCCAAGGAAGAAGGAGGGCTGAGAGAGGGCAGGTAGGGCATGTCTTGATAGGGAAAAAGGGTTGACAAGGAGACGTTTGGCATTTTTCAAGTTGGGAGGGAGAGAAAAAATAAATGAAGAAATCATAACCTCAAGGGAAGCAAAACCATGACCACTTAAAAGTACTGAACCTAATGTGCAAACGTGCACACAAATTCTGCAAATACTAAATGAATAAGCAGTATGCAAACATAGGTGAGTCACTCATTTCCTAGAAATGGATGTATCCTCTTAGGAAAAGTCAAGTGGAAATTTTTGCTTACTTGATAAGTCTAAAGGTAAATCAAAAAGAATCAGGTGGCACCATAAACTGATTTTAAAAAACCTGTCCTTCCTTCTCAGGCTCCATCAGGCTTTTAAGGGACCCTGAGTGTATTTACTGCCATGTTATGTGGAAACAGCCATTTTATTTGACTTTCCTGCAACTAAAAACAGTTGCATCTATAAGAGTCTCTCCTAAGCCAGAGTCATAAGTATAGAGGACCCTATGAAGACCCCATCTAATACAGGTTCTGTAGAAAGCACTCTGAGAAAGTGCTATGAAGGCACTACACAGACTGCAGATTTACACAAATGTTAAACATGAGACTAGGAAAGAAGTAACATCTTCTCAAACTTAAATCACTCAGAAATGAAATTAAAACACATCTACAATACGTGCATCCACTCAAAGTCAGTCATGATCTAATGTCTGATTCTATGGCTGCCAAGACCTAACACTAGACATGACAAATAAAACTGTATCTCTCAAAGAACATTAATCAAACTTATGTTCTTTGAGACTAAAACACCAAGAACATTAGAGCTCTTCCACTGGTTGTCTTAAGAAGAAATACAAGATAGAAGAGAAAACAAAAAGAGCTAAGGAAAAAAGGAGGGACACTCACGTGGCCGGCAAATGGGATATAGTTCAGACTGTGTAACATAGGAAGCATAGCCATCATCAAAGAAAATGAGAAACCTGTAAGGAAAGAGTAATGGTAGAAAGACTGGGGGTTATGATATTTAACATGACCAGAAATTATTATAGCTTGCATTCCTCTGGATCACACACAAGACACAATCCAGGGAACATGTTCCAGTGTACTACTTTCTTTTTACTATTCTTTCTTCCCACCCCAAGAATTAAGAATTCTCCCTTAGGTTAGCAGATGCAAACTATTATATATAGAATGGATAAACAATAAGGTCCCACTGTATAGCACAGGGAACTATATTCAATATCCTGTAATAAATAATAATGGAAATGAATATTAGAATTCTCCCTTAATCTAACCAACATATCCCCACTTTCCCAAAAGTGATTTATTCTTGTTATACTATTGGATTCTCACATTGCTGAAAAACATTTAGTCTCCATTTCTTCCTTCTGTATGAATTCTCTATTCCTCTAACCATTAATCAATCTGGATTATTCTGCCCCGACCAAGTTTTCTCCTTGAGAAAAGGGAAAAAAAGGGGGGAAGGGAGCAAGAAAGACCCACCCACATGACTCTGTGGCAAAGAAAAGAGAGAGTGTCCAGCCACTGAGGACTAGGAACACCAGAGCTAACTGTGAGATCTGGACTATGGCTTGAACAGGGCAGATGATGTGCTCCTGGCTTCCACTCTGTTTACAATCTTCTGTCTAGGTACCTGAGCTTGTTTTTGACGTTTGGTGTCTCAGCTACAATGCCAGCATAGAGCCAGACCTGATTCCCATCTTTGTATTTGGCCACTACTCGACTGCCCACATACAACTTGTCAGCAGGAGGGTGGTAATCATAGGCAATGTGGTTTCCTGACAGAAGACTCTTGCCTTTGTTGTCAAATTTCACCTTGTACTTCTTTCCTGGCCCTGAGTAAAAGGGAAAAGAGAAACAAAAATTTTTAAAAACCATCAGTTTCTGTGTGAATCCTGGTTGCTACGTGAGAGACAAAAGCCAAAGGCTGTGAGGAAAACAAACAATCAGTGATGGTGACCTGCAGGTTGTCTTTCATTAGTCCTTCCTCTAGCTTGAACATACCAACCGTCTGGATGGCAATAAGGGTGCCTTTGTGCCATGTCTTAGTTCTCTTTTTGCCGAGGATGCGCATGCTGACGACCAAGTCACCATCTTTGCTCAATTCTCCAGACATTTGACTCAAGGTCCCTAGGAAGAAAGCAAAGTTGCTCTAAAGAGATATGGCACAGATTGGGGAAAGAATGGAAAATAAAAAGGGTACTGGGTTATTGGGACAGATAGGGTAATCTCTGATCCTTAACCACCTTTTCTGCTCCCTTGGCCAAGGGCAGAAATGTAAGACACAGTTGACTCAATTCTTTATGCTAACAGAGAAAATATGAATTGAAATTCACATGTAACTCAAGACCACCTCACTGTAACCAAATATTTCTGACTCCTTATTAACAACATTAACTATTACTCATTAAATGCCAAGCAGCAGGGTGGCTCAAGACCGTAAAGAATCCACCTGCAATGTGGGAGACCTGGGTTTAATACCTGGGTTAGGAAGATCCCTGGAGGAGGGCATGGCAACCCACTCCAGTATTCTTGGCTGAAGAATCCCCATGGACAGAGGAACACGGCAGGCTACAGGCCATGGGATCACAAAGAGTCTGACATGACTGAGCAACTAAGCACAGCACAGCATTTATAAATCATTTTCCTGGGAGGGATCTCTGAATAGCTGCATTCTACAAACAAAGTTTCCTTCAGACCTCTTTTTTAGAGTTTGAGTTACTGTTTTCTTTAACCTTCATCTGAAAGAAGAAATCATGAGGATGGAGCTAAAAGGTTATTTGGACAAAGCCATCACATGGTAGAAAGCCAGTATACAAACGACTTAAGCCAAGAGACTTCCCCAATGGTTCAGAGGTTAGGACTCTGCACTTTCAGTGCTGTGGGCCTGGGTTCGATCCCTGGTCAGGGTACTAAGATCCCGCAAGCTGACTGATGCAGCCAAAAACACACACAAAAAAGACTGAAGCAAACAGCAAGGAGAATTTGTGGTATTAACAGAATCCTACAGAGGTAGAGAAGGATGTTGAAATATTAAAACACAGTCAGTATCCATGCAATCTCTGCAGGACTTCACCTCTGCACCTATACCAAGATGCCTCCTGACTAACCTTTATGTAGATCCTGGGAACTACTCTTCTTGTTGACAGCATCCATGAACTTCTGGACATCTTGAGCCGATTTTCTTAAGGCAGCCATAGCTTCACGGAGCTGTAAAGAAGGGGGATGAGGGAGACAAGTTTTAAAATAGTAGCACCGCTTCTTGAGAATAACAACTTGTCTTTTAAAAAACAAAAAAGACTGAGTTAACGTTTAGAAGCTTACAGTTACTTCTAGAAGCTTATAGTTACTCTATCAGGCAAAACTTGCCCTTTCTTATAAATCTGGTTCAGAAATCAGCTTTAGGAAGCTTTCCTTGATTAATTAATCTAGCTTATCACTGCCAAATTCTATATTCATACAGCATTCAGTGTATGTATCTATAAGGAGCTTTTGCATTCTTCTAACATCTATTAGAGAACTG
Organism: Odocoileus virginianus; assembly: GCF_023699985.2. Taxonomy (NCBI): domain Eukaryota; kingdom Metazoa; phylum Chordata; class Mammalia; order Artiodactyla; family Cervidae; genus Odocoileus; species Odocoileus virginianus. The sequence continues at coordinate 7,859,672 of NC_069678.1, read as the reverse complement.
CGACCCATGGGGCTGACTTCAGGGTGACTGGTTATATCTTGATGACTGAACTGACTGAACAGTTAGGCCAAAAATTTCTTCTATCTTCATATTCTTCTCTCTCATCCTTCTTTTACTCATTTCAAGTTACCTTCTGGTCTTTTGGAGTTCTGCTCCCAGCATCACCTAGACGAGAAAAATTGAGTGTAAGGGGTTTATACATAAGAATTTCCAAGAAATCAAGAACCAAGCTATCATGGGAACACTAATGATAACTATAAACCAGATATAGATACACATAAAAAGTACAAAAAGCATTCAGAAAGATATACAGCAAACAGGTGACAGTTCTTACCTGGGGATAAAGTACTGGTACAGGTGATAGTCTATGGGAGCTGGGGTTTTCAAATACTTGAATTTTTATAACAATAATTTTTTATGAGTTATTTGAATGATTTGAAAAATGAAATGTGCCCAGTGAATTAAGCTAAAATGTTTCTTCTTGAGTAGTGCTGTCCAATAGATAATGGGGATGGTTGTACAACCTTGTGAATACACTAAAAATCACTGAATTAAACATTTTAAAGGGGTTTGTTATGTAAATTAAATCTGATTTTTAAAATTTTTAGTCAAATTTAAAGGCTTCTGTGATAGCTCAGTTGGTAAAGAATCTGCCTGTAATGCAGGAGACCATGGTTTGATTCCTGCTATGATAGACATATTCTGTTTCTGCACTGTCCAATCTGTTAAAATTTGGCTACTAAGCACATGAAATGAGTTTTAAATTTTACTGAAGTAAGGTAAAAGTTGCTCAGTTGTGCCCAACTCTTTGTGACCCCACAGACTGTACAGTCCATGGAATTCTCTAGGCCAGAATACTGAAGCGGTAGCCGTTCCCTTCTCCAAAGGATCTTCCCAACCCAGAGCCTGAACCCAGGTCTCCCGCATTGCAGGCGGATTCTCTACCAGCTAAGTCACAAGGGAAGTCCAAGAATACTGGAATGGGTAGCCTATCCCTTTTCCAGCGGATTTTCCTGATCTAGGAATCGAACCATGGTCTCCTGCATTGCAGGCAGATTATTTACCAACTGAGCTATCATGGAATCCTTTAAATTTCACTAAAGAATTAAAAAAATCAGATGTAATTTACATAACAAATTTACTCCTTTAAAATTTTTAATTCAGTGGTTTTTAGTGTATTCACAAGGTTGTACAACCATCACCATTATCTAATTCTAGAACATTTTCATCACCCTGAAAATAAATCCCACTAAGTATGGGGTTTTTATTAACAGTCATTCTCCATTCCACCATACCTGCAACCCCCAGCAACTATTAATCTACTATCTGTCTCTACGGATTTGCCTTTTCTGCATACTTCACAAAAATGGAATTATATGTGGTACATCACATGAGATTCATCTATGTTGCAGCATTATTAGCACTTCATTTTTATGATTAATATTCCATTGTATGGCTATACTGTATTTTATTTATCCATTCATCAGTTGATGGACATTTGTGTTATTTACACTTTTTGGCTGTTATGAATAACGTTGATAGGCACATTTGTATATGAGTTTTCAAAAATAATTTAAAAAATTATTTCTGGCTGTGCTGGGTTTTCATTGTGATGCACAAGCTTTCTCTTTCTCTAGTTGCAGTAGGCGGGCACTACTCCCTAATTGTGGTGTATGGGCTTCTCCAAGTGGTAGCTTCTTTTGTTGAAGAACACTGGCTCTAGGGTGCTTAGGCTTCAGTAGCTGCAGGCTCAGCAGGGTGCAGCACACAGGCCTGGTTGCCCCAAGGCATGTGGGATCTTAGTTCCTAGACCAGGGATCAAACCCATGTCCCTTGCATTAGCAGGAGGATTCTTAACTGCTGGACCACCAGGAAGTCCCTATATATGAGTTTTTATGTGGGTATATGTTGTCATTTCTCTTGGATTATGGTTAGGAGTAGAACTGCCAGGCCATAAAGTAACTCAGTGTTTAACCTTTTAGTGAATTGAAAGACTTGTCCAAAGTGGCTGTACTATTTTGCATTCCCATCAGCAATTTTAGAGGGTTCCAATTTCTCCACACCCTTACCAATACTTATATTACTATCTTTTTTCTTAATAGCTAATGATGTTAAACATCATTTCATAGATTTATTAGTCATTTACATATCTTCTTTGAAGAAGCATCTATTCAAATATTTTGCCTGTTTTTAAATGTGTTATTTGTCTTTTTATTATTATTATTATTTTATTCCATTTATTTTTATTCATTGGAGGCTAATTACTTTACAATATTGTAGTGGTTTTTGTCATACATTGACATGAATCAGCCATGGATTTACATGTATTCCCCATCCCGATCCCCCCCCTCCCACCTCCCTCTCCACCCAATCCCTCTGGGTCTTCCAGTGCACCAGGTCCGAGCACTTGTCTCATGCATCCAGCCTGGGCTGGTGATCTGTTTCACCCCAGATAATATACATGTTTCGATGCTATTCTCTTGAAACATCCCACCCTCGCCTTCTCCCACAGAGTCTAAAAGTCTGTTCTGTACATCTGTGTCTCTTTTTCTGTTTTGCATATAGGGTTATCATTACCATCTTTCTAAATTCCATATATATGTGTTAGTATGCTGTAAGGTTCTTTATCTTTCTGGCTTACTTCACTCTGTATAATGGGCTCCAGTTTCATCCATCTCATTAGAACTGATTCAAATGAATTCTTTTTAATGGCTGAGTAATAGTCCATGGTGTATATGTACCACAGCTTCCTCATCCATTCATCTGCTGATGGGCATCTGGGTTGCTTCCATGTCCTGGCTATTATAAACAGTGCTGCAATGAACATTGGGGTGCACGTGTCTCTTTCAGATCTGGTCAAATTCTACCAAAAATTTAGAGAAGAGCTAACACCTATCTTACTCAAACTCTTCCAGAAAATTGCAGAAGAAGGTAAACTTCCAAACTCATTCTATGAAGCCACCATCACCCTAATTCCAAAACCAGACAAAGATGCCACAAAAAAAGAAAACTACAGGCCAATATCACTGAAGAACATAGATGCAAAAATCCTTAACAAAATTCTAGCAAACAATCCAACAACATATTAAAAAAATCATACACCATGACCAAGTGGGCTTTATCCCAGGAATGCAAGGATTCTTTAATATCCACAAATCAATCAATGTAATACACCACATTAACAAATTGAAAGATAAAAACCATATGATTATCTCAATAGATGCAGAAAAAGCCTTTGACAAAATTCAACACCCATTTATGATTAAAACTCTCCAGAAAGCAGGAATAGAAGGAACATATCTCAACATAATAAAAGCTATATATGACAAACCCACAGCTAGCATTACCCTCAACGGTGAAAAACTGAAAGCATTTCCCCTAAAATCAGGAGCAAGACAAGGGTGCCCACTCTCACCACTACTATTCAACATAGTTTTGGAAGTGTTGGCCACAGCAATCAGAGCAGAAAAAGAAGTAAAAGGAATCCAGATAGGAAAAGAAGTGAAACTCTGTTTGCAGATGATATGATCCTCTACACAGAAAACCCTAAAGACTCTACCAGAAAATTACTAGAGCTAATCAATGAATATAGTAAAGTTGCAGGATATAAAATTAACACACAGAAATCCCTTGCATTCCTATACACTAACAATGAGAAAACAGAAAGAGAAATTAAGGAAACAATACCATTCACCATTGCAACAAAAAGAATAAAATACTTTGGAGTATATCTACCTAAAGAAACAAAAGACCTATACATAGAAAACTGTCTTTTTATTATTAAGTTTTAAGAGTTACTCATCCATTCTCGAAAATACTAGACTTCACATTTCACATAATTTTTTAATTTTTGGCCCTGCCATGTAGTTTGCAGGATCTTAGTTCCCTGACTAGGGACTGAACCCAAGTTGTCCACAGTGGAAATTCAGCATCCTAAACACCGGACCACTAGGAATTTTCACATTTCACATAATTTAAATAGCCAAGTGGATGGTGGCTACTGTATTGTACAGTTAAGTTTTAGAGATTTATAACATTTAAAAATGGAGGGCAATGGTGATAATCATTTTGCAATAAACATATATATCAAATTATTATGTCTTACACCTTAAATACTATATTATCAACTATATCTCAATAAAACTGGGAGGGAAAAGTAGCAAAAATAAATAAATGGAAAGCAATGTAAATGACCAAAAATAAAATAAAAACTTAGTGCGATTGTCAAGATAAAAAGTCTATATGCAAAAGTCAACTACATGTCTATATACTACCAAAGCTATTTAGAAATATAGTTTTTTTTTTAAAGTTAGTGCAAGCTTTCTGTGGAGAAAATCAATCAACCTTAATGAAAAATGTTAAGGACTAAATACATGATCTTTGTGTGGGAGATTTAAATACTATGAAAGTTATCAACTATTCCTATATTGATAATCTGATAATGTCAACTGACACTGACATTTTGATAATGTCTATAGTTCTCGGGTTTTTAGTGGTGTGTGGGGGGGAAATAGGGGAACATGAAAAGCTAACTCTCAAATATAAATATAAGCAAAACAGGTGAAAAAGAACCAAGACATCTGTGAAGAATGAGAAAGTGAACTTATTAGAGTTAACAAATAGAAAAACTTATAAAGTAAGGGATGGACAGTAGAGAGTTGACTTAGTAAGAAATGGTACACCAATGAAACAGAAAATCCAGGAACAAACCCATAGATATATATGGAAATAATTTATGATAGAGTAGTAGAGACATTACTTCACCAACAAAAGTCCATCTAGTCAAAGCTGTGGTTTTTCCAGTAAATGGCAACCCACTCCAGTACCCTTGCCTGGAAAATCTCATGGATGGAGAAGCCTGGTAGGCTACAGCCCATGGAGTCACAAAGAGATGGACATAACTGAGCAACTTCACTTCATTTTCACATGTATGGATGTGAGAGTTGGGCTATAAAGAAAGCTGAGCGCTGAAGAACTGATGCTTTTGAACTGTGCTGTTGGAGAAGACTCTTGACAGTCTCTTGGAAAACAAGGAGATCCAACCAGTCCATCCTAAAGGAAATCAGTCCTGAATATTCATTGGAAGGACTGATGCTAAAGTTGAGATTCCAATACTCATGCCCACCTGACGCAAAGAACTGATTCATGTGAAAAGACCCTGAGGCTGGGAAAGATTGAAGGTGGGAGGAGAAGGGGACGACAGAGGATGAGATGACTGGATGGCATCACTGACTCAATGGACATGAGTTTGAGTAAATCCAGGAGTTGGTGATGGACAGGGAAGCCTGGAGTGCTGCAGTCCACGGGGGTCACAAAGAGTCAGACACAACTGAGAGCCTGAATAGAACTGACTGAAGCAATGTGAATCAGTGAGAGGTAGCTCATTTCAATAATGGTGCTGGAGAATTATTTAAGAACAATATGAAAAAAAGAAAATACCTCAAATATTGCACAAAAAATATATTCCAGTTAGATTAAAAACTTAAATGTGAAACACAAAACAATGAAACTTTCAAAGGTAATGTAAAAGATCTTTGTCAAAAAAAAAAAAAAAAAAAAAAACAACTTTGTCGATTCAGGGCAGTAAAGATATAAAAAGCAATGACCATAAAAGAAAGTGTTAAAAGTTACAACTTCTGTTTATTAGCAAATAACATAAAAAGTAAAGACAAAACATAAGCTTGGAGTAATATGTCTATTTTATAACTGCAAAGGATTAGGAATTATAATTACAGGAATAACAAGAAGACTCCCTGAAGTAAAAAAAAAAAAACACCAAACATACAGTTGAGTGAATGAGCAAGAGACATGAACAGACATTTCAAAGAAAAACTACAGATAACTCACACATGAAAAGATTCTCAAGTCCATGAGTAAACAGAGAAATCGAACTTTAAAATGACAATACCACGTGCTGTCAAGGATGTGGAACATGGGCCACTCGCAGTCACTGGTGGTATAAATATAAATTCGGACAACCACTTTGGAAAGCTGTTTGGTCATTAATTATCCAGTAAGGTTGAAAATTCCACATCCAAAGAACCAGCAACTCCAGTCTTACAGTATCCTACGAGATCCTAAAAAGATTCTTGCACATGTGCATCAAGGATCATGTACAAGAATATTTAGAGCATTATTTATAATTGCAGAAGAACTTAAAAACAAATGAAATGTCAATTGTTAGGAGACAGATAAACTGGCACATTCACATAATGGAGCACCATATTGCAGCAACTGTACCAAGCACCATACACCAGCATGATACTAATGAAGTCATCGAAGAACGCATGCAATGACTAAGATTCCATTTACCTAGTTTGAATATATGCAAAACTACAGCACTTCCGGTGATACTGATGAGACAATAATGGACAATCCCCCTATGCAGAAAACAAGTATAAAACTGGACAAAATGGCCAAAAAAAAATAATTTCAGGATGCTGGAAACTGTCCAAAGGCAAACAATAGATTGCTAAGTATTTATTTCTGAAAAACTACTAAACCTGATGGTGACAAAAGTGGGAGTCCATGGATCCCTTTCCTGGGGCAGCTGCCATCCCTGCTCCACCGCCAGCATGGTGGGCAAAAACTGTATCTTCAACATCAAGGTACGAGCACGAACAAGGAGCTTTGCTAGTCTGAGGTTGTAGCTCTTGCTTAGAGTGAGCAGCAAACCAGTCAGGGATTTAACAAGGAGATTCTTAAAATGAGAGCGCCACACTCAGGCTTCAGGTAAATTCTCTATATATTCTTGGGTGACTATTAAAATATGCACATGCAAAGAGGACACAAGTGTGCCTGATTAACCCAAGGTCAAAGAAAGAAAATCACAAAGGAAATTAAAATTTATGAGGTACACGAACATTAAAACTCAACATAAAAAACTTATGAGACGCAGTAAAGCAATGCTTAGAGGGAAATTTATAGCTTTAAATGTTTATACCAGGAAGGAAGAAAGGTCTAGAGTCAATAGTCTCAGCTTCTACTTTAAGGAGGGACTCCCCTGGTGGTCCAATGGCTAAGACTAAGAACTCACAATGCAGGGGGCCTGGGTTCGCTCCCTGGTGAGGGAACTAGATCCCACATGCCACAATCAAGAGTACTATGCCACAACAAAGATCAAAGATCCTGTGTGCCGCAACTAAAACCTGGTGCAGCCAAAATAAACAAACATATATTTTAAAAAAGGACAGAAACTAAAAAAAGAAAAAGAAAAGCAAACCAAACCCAAAAAAAGTGGAAGGAAGAAAATAATAAAGATCAGAGTAGAAATCAATGAAACAGGTAACAGAAAAAGAGTAGCAAAAATAAATCAATGAACTCCCAACCCTGGTTCCTTACAAAAGAACAAAAATTGATTAAACCAGTAGCTAGATTAACCAAGAAACAAAAAAACAAGATCCAAAAAACCCTATCAGGAATGAAAGGGACATCACTACAGAACCTACAGAAATTAAAAGGATCATAAGGGAATACTATGAACAACTTTATGACAATACTTTAGACAACTTTGATAAAGTGAACAAATTCCTGGAAAGACACAAATGAACAAAACCAACTTGAGAAGGAATAGAAAACTTAAAATATATCAGGTAAAGAAAATGGAGGGCTCCCCTGGTGGTCCAGTGGTAAAGACTCCATGCTCTTGATGTAGGGGCCTGGGTTCGATCCCTGGCCAGGGAACTAGATCCCACAAGCAGCAACTAAAAATCCCATGTGCTACAACTAAGACCCGGAGCAGGCAAATAAATAAATAAAAATAAGTATATTTAAAAAAAAGAAAATGGATTTAGTAATTAAAAGCCTTCCCACAATAAATAACAATGTGATATGTTGAACTGGATCTTGGAACAGAAAAACCAGAAATGGAATGAAGTCTGGAGTTTAGATAAAAAGAAAGTACCAATGTTTGTTTCTCAGTTTTGACCAATATATAGCATGGTAACATTAACATGAGAAGAAACTGGTGACAGGTATGCAGGAACTGTCTATTACCTTTGCAACTTTTCCACAAACCTAAAATGATTTCAAATTAAAAACGTATTTATAAAAAAGCTTTCCATGAAAAGTCCAAGCCAAGATGGTCTCATTGCTGAATTTATCAGCATTTAAGGAAGAAATAATACCATCCCACACAACTCAGAGGAAGGAACACTTCCCAACTCATCTTGTAAGGCCCATATTACCTTGATGCTATAGCCAAAGACATCACTACAAAACTACAAACAGCCCTCAAATGTATGTGCAAAAACTGTTAAAACATTTACAAATCCAATACAACAACATGTTAAAAGGATTATACACTAAGACAAAGTGTGGGGGCAGGGATGAGAGGTTTACTCCAGGAACAAAAGATTGGTTAATATCCAAAAAATAATTATTGTAATACACTCTGTTAATAGGATAAATGATAAAAGCCATACGATCATCTGAGGACAATACAGAAAAAGGAGCTAACAAAATCTAAAACTGAATCCAGTTATGATAAAAGCTTTCAGGAAAATCGGAATAGAAGCAACTTCCATCAATCTGATAAAGGATACCTACATCGTACACCATAATTACTATCTAATAAGATAAAATGTTTTCCTGTCAAAATCAGGAATAAGAAAAGGATGTCTGCTCTCAAAACTTTTTTTCAGCATCACAATGGAGGTTCTAGCAAGCATAATAAAACAAGGGGGGAAAAAGGACATCTAGATTAGAAAGGAAGAAGTAAAATGACTATTTGCAGAAAGCATGATCTAATATATAGAAAGTTCTAAGGGAGCCACAAAAAACTTCCAGAAAATTGATAAGCTGATGAGAAAATTTATTTGGACTATATATGAAATATAAATGAATTTGGAGGATTTTCACAAAGTGATTTTAATATTTACTGTCAACCTACAGTAATTAAGACAGTGTGGTGCTGGTAAAAAATAAACTTTTTTTTTTTTTAAATAAACATTTAGATCAAGTGAAGTGAAGTCACTCAGTCGTGTTCGACTCTTTGCAACCCCATGGACTGTAGCCTAACAGGCTCCTCCGTCCATGGGATTTCCCAGGCAAGAATACTGGAGTGGGTCGCCATTTCCTTCTCCAGGAGATCTTCCCAACCCAGGGACTAAACCCGGGTCTCCCACATTGTAGGCAGACACTTTACCATCTGAGCCACCAGGGAAATGTGACCCTCAAATATATGGTCAGCTGACTTTCAACAAGCATCCTGAAAGGATAGTCTTTTCAACAAGTGGTGGTGAAACAACTAGATAGCCGTTAAGTGAAACAAATCAACCAACTACCCTCAATCCTTACTTTAAGAATTTTTATTCTTCAAAAGACGTCATTAAGAAAATGAAAAGGCCACATCTGGGAGAAAATGTTTATAAAATAGACCTAATAAATGAATAGTACTTAAAGTACAATAGGTCAGAAGACATATATATTGACTTAGAAAAGTCAACAGTAAAAAGACAACTAATTTTTTCAAAAAGGCAAAATGATCTGAACAGATAGTTGCCTAAAGTACATAAATAAATGGAAAATAAGTGTGAAAAGATGCTCAATGTCTTTAGAAACATACAAACTACAATCACAATGTGAGGGAGTCCCCCAGTGGTCTAATGGTTAGGATTCCGGGCTATCACTGCTGTGGCCCAAGATCCTGCACAGAATGATACTGCCACACACCCACTAGAATGGCTAAATGACTGACAATACCAGTCATTGACAAGGATGTCTCCCATACTGTGCTAGCAGGAATGTAAAATGATACAGTCACTTTGGAAAACACAACAGTTTCAGTTTCTTCAAAACTCATACATTTACCTTAAGACCTAGCAATTCTACTCTTGGGCGTAATATCCAAAAGACATGAAACAAAACATGGACATTAAAACTTCCACACAAATGTTCATAGCAACATTATTCATAATGGCTCCAAACTGGAAACAACCTAAACGTTTATCAACTGAGGAATGGATAAAAAACATGTGGATATCCATACAGTGGAATGTTATTCAACAAAAAAGGAACAAACTACTGATAAATGTAACAGGGATGAACCTCAAACACATTATGTTAAACGACAGAAGGTAGACATAATAGATGACATACTGTGACCCTACTTATTAGGAAATTTCTATAACAGGCAAAAACTTCACAGAGAAAGCAAGCAGATCAGTGGTTGCCAGGGGGTGACAATGCAGACTAATGACAAACATGCATGAGGGAAATTTCTGGGGTGATGCAAGAGTTCTAAAACTGGATTGGGGTGAAGACTGCTGTACTATAAAATTATTCACTAAAACTCAACTTGTACACTTAAAGTGGGTGAATTTTACAGTATGTAAATTATACCTTAAAAATTGTTAAAGAATACACAAAACCAAACAATCTGCTTTGAGATACATATATACATATGTTGAATGCCATCTATTAAAAAAAGCAAGGAAATTTAGAATACAGATTATACAGAATGGGGAAAGGAGAATAATTAAATCAGGAAGTAGCAGGTAGGGAAGATCCATGACACTAATAATCTTCTGTTTTTTTTTTTCTGTAAAAGACAAGTCCAAAAGTTAGGAATATGAAGTTAGTGAGACTGGTTTCTCCTCTCTTATCTTCTATCTGCTCATCTTCCCATGTTTCAGTTTCAATCCTGAGGCTTTCCAGTCCACAGACTCATCTCTTACCTGAATCAATACTGAGGACATCATCGTCTTCATCAGGAATCTCAATTATTTCTGTAGGCCGGGAAGCTTCATCTTCAGAGCTGCTGTCCCGGTATTGTAGTCCCAGTTTGGAATAAAAGTCCTTCACCAAAGACTCACAGTTAGTCACTGCCCTAATATTGGAACACATGTAGAAAAGGTCAAAGCCAGCAGAAGCAGGGGGAAAAGCCACTATTATTTATATATATTTAACTATATACTGACCCCTATTTAAACAGACCATATTCCAAAGTGCCTCTGTTTTGAATTTAGGAGGCTTATCCTATAGAAAAATATTTAAATTGTGGTTTCTTGAAAAATCCAAAATAAGTTCAAAGCATGGTCCTTTCAACTTCATTATTTACCTTTTGTTATTTGAAAATACATTCTAAGTGACAAGTAGGGCACAAGAAACAACTCTTCTGGGGGTTTAGAGTAGAAATACGGTTCAATGAACTTGTTAAAGCTTCACAGTTACATAAAACAGCAAATCTTCACAATATGCACTCCCTAGATGATTCTAGTAAGAAAACAAAACAACTGTTCTGAAGTAAGAGTGTAGGATAAAGAAGCAGAAGGGACCCAAGACTTGGGACTCCCCTACTGCTGATCATATATTAACCACTGATAGATGAACACTATATGATGACCATGCAGTCAGATTCTGGTCCTTAACCTTTGAGGAAGAGCAAGGTTCTACATGTCTGTACCTTCTAAAGTACAATGTCATGAACAATTTTTAAAATGTCTGCCAATGGGCAGATTTACTCCTATTTCCTATGTGGTTCTTACCTGGATGCATCATCAAAGAGTTGGTCAACATGGGCCACCTCAGATTCCTTCTGTATTACCCAAGTCTCCAACTCTGCTAGTTGCTTCTTGCGCTGCTGTACACAGTCCATCTTTTCCAGTTCTTCATCAATGAACTGTCTAAGCTCCTCCATTGAGATACCCAGCTCCTCAACCACGGACTGTTGCAGCTCTGCAATTTCTTCAGACTCCACTGCTGCTGTTGCTGCTGCCAAACCAATGCACCCAGGGAGGGAGGACATACTGCTGTCCTCTACATGGAGCAGGAAACTAAAATTACTTTTGGAGTGATCATAACCACAAGAGAGAATTTCAGTCCCCTAATAAAACTCATTCCTACTCGGCTACTTGATATTCAGATATATGTAGTTAGGTTTGATTCCATGTCAACCCACCCTCCCCACCCCCACCAATCCCCCAGTTTCCAGTGTCTGAAGCTGAGATTTTGTAGAGTTCTCAACTCCTATAGGCTGTAGACTATAGGCCTGAATAAAACGAAAAAGTTTGACAGGGCATGGAGGACATATATCATGCAACAGGGAGCTACCAAAAATAATGTTTTAGGAAACTGAAAAGAAGCAATTTATTGAGGTAGATATTTCTGTGACCTGTGTTCCGTGACTAATGAGATAAACCTTTGCACGCTATGCTAATTTGAGCAAATATCCCCACCTGGAGGGGAAGGTTTGGTTTACAACTCCCTAATTCGTTGTTTTCTCTTTACTTTTCTCCTTACACCACTTTGCTTTCACGTTGAAAGACACTTAAGTACACAAAAGCTTGCAGCAAAAAAGGTTTTCCCAAAGTAAAATGAAATAAAATAATTTGGGAATAAAAGGTGGCTACCCAAACAGACCATTCAAATACTCGCACAAAAAACACACACTGGTGTTAACTGCTTTTTTGATCAAACGGTTAAATCAAAACTGAAGCCAGAATGCCGTGCGACCCCAGTGCCAGTTCTCACTGCCTCCATTTTTCTTTTGCCCACACGCCGCCCCACCCCCGCGCTACCCATTTTAGGGGGGCGTCCCACCCACCCGCAAATCCAGTTCAACACCGCCCCCGCTAGTCTCCGGGGAAGACTTCCTTGCCACCCTCGCTCGACCTCTTACAACAAACAAAACATTCCATACAAGCCCTTGGTCTCCAAATACCTCAATTAACAGTATTTCCCACACCTCCCCGCTTTCAGCTAAAGATGGCTCTTTCTCACCAACCAGACCCCAGACTCACGACGCAGGGGTCGGCCTCGGTAGGAAAGAACGAAATCAAAGGGAAAAGGGAGCAGGGGGAGGGGAAGAAGCGTGAGGGAGGGAAGGGGAAGCGAGGGAAAAAAAAAAAAACACGCCGGAAGCAAGCCTGAGGTGCCGTTCCGGTCGCCGCGACGGTAGCCTGATGGGGTCAAACCCAAAGCCGCAGGGCGCCCTACAAAGGCTGCAAAACTCAGGGGCGTACGCATGCGTCAAGGAAGATCCTTCCAGGGCACACGTGAGAAACGACTGGCGGGTAAAGTGGGCGTGGCTTAGACACATTACAGAAAGGCTCCGCCTCTTCTACCACCCCACAACTGGTGGTAGTAGTACTAAGTTTGTTGTGCAGAGGCTCAGTCGGCAAACCCTAAGGTTTCGAATTCTCCCTTGTACTTGAGTTTGTTGTGTTACATAAATCGTACAAATTGTAATAAGTCGAGTTCTGTTCAGTCGCTCAGTCGTGTCCGACTTTGCGACCCTATGGACTGCAGCACTATAGGCTTCCCTGTCCATCACCAACTCCTGGAGCTTGCTCAAACTCATGTCCATTGTGTGGGTGATGCCACATCTCAGCCTCTGTCGTACCCTTCTCCTCCTGCCTTCAGTCTTTCCCAGTATCAGGGTCTTTTCCAGTGTCAGTTCTTCGCATCAGGTGGAAGGTGTAATATGAAAAACAGGAAAATATCTTCTCCACCACCATCACTTAACCACCCCTGCTCCTTTGAGGTAAATCAACTTAGTGTTCTAGGCTTGTGTGTACAAGATCAAACATGGAGTTTTTGTTTCTGTTTTCCCTTAACATGTGGACATTCCATGAAGTCAATTAAAAGTTTTCTTTTTGATAGTTGTGTAATACTTCATAATATGGTTAAATCATATTTAGACATTTGGATAGTGCTCAGTTTTTAGCCACAACAAAAATTCAACAAATATTAAACATCCTTTTGCAATAGTACTTTTATTTCTGTGAAAGAAATCCCCCCAAATGGAATCTGAGTTGAAAAATATGTACTTTCCCCTATTTTTATCAGAATCTGCTGTCAAACTACTTTTCAACAAGGTTGAAACAATTTTTACATTCACTGTCAAATCTGTGAACGTGTCTCTTTTCCAAGATCCTTATTAGGACTCTTTGTTAACTGTTTAATTTTTAAGAATTTGATATGTATTTAAATGATATCTGTGTCAGGATAGACTAGGCTATGTTGTGAAAACAACACCAAAAGTTTAAAACAAGAAGCATGTATTACTCGTTCACACCACGTAATCAGCTCTAAAACCGTGACAGTGGCGTTCTGCTCAGGATAGCTACTCAGAAACCCAGACTGATGTGCCATCCTGCCATAAGGAGATATCACTAGGGGGTCTCACACTGGCAACTAGAATGACTCAACCTACTGGCTTGAATGAGGCCCTACCCAAACACAAGAGAGCCAGGAAGAACAATCATGTCTTATCTCCAGAAGGATGAAGAACCAGATGTGTTTGATGAATCAGCACTATTGACTGCCATGGAATCTCATTATTGCTTTAGTTTAATGAGCTCATTAAATAGTTTAATTTGTTCAGCAATCTTTACAGCAAGTGCTCCTAACTTCTTTTAAAAAGTATAAGCCAACCTTCTCTCTCTCTCTCTCTCTCTTTTTTTTTTTTGGTCATACTGCACCCATGTGGGATCTTAGTTCCCCAACCAAGGATCAAACCCATGCCTCTGCATTGGAAACACACTTTAAAATTTTTTTATTTATTTTAATTGGAGGCTAATTACTTTATTGTAGTGGTTTCTGGCATACATTGACAGAAATCAGCCATGGGTATACATGTGTACCTCATCCTGAACCCCCCCTCCCAACTCCCTCCCCATCCCATCCCTCAGGGTTTGAGTGCCTGGTTTTGAGTGCCCTGTTTCATGCGTCGAACTTGGACTGGTGATCTATTTCACATATGGTAATATACATGCTTCAGTGCTATTCTCTCAAACCATCCCACCCTCGCCTTCTACAGAGTCCAAAAATCTGATCTTTATATCTCTTTTGCTGTCTTGCATATAGGGTCATCATTACCATCTTTCTAAATTCCATATATATGCATTAATATACTGTATTGGTGTTTTTCTTTCTGACTTACTTCACTCTGTGTAATAGGCTACAGTTTCATCCACCTTATTAGAAATGATTCAAATGCATTTCTTTTTAATAACTGAGTAATATTCCATTGTGTATATGTACCACAGCTTTCTTATCCATTCGTCTGCTGATGGACATCTAGGTTGCTTCCATGTCCTGGCTATTGTAAACAGTGCTGTGATGAACATTGGGGTACACATGTCTCTTTCAATTCTGGTTTCCTCAGTATGTGTGCCCAGCAGTGGGATTGCTAGGTCGTATGGCAGTACTATTTCCAGTTTTTTAAGGAATCTCCTCACTGTTCATAGTGGCTGTACTAGTTTGCATTCCCACCACCAGTGTAAGAGGATTCCCTTTTCTCCACACCATCTCCAGCATTTATTGTTTGTAGACTTTTTGATAGCAGCCATTCTGACCAGTGTGAGATGGTACCTACCTCATTGTGATTTTGATTTGCATTTCTCTGATAATGAATGATGTTGAGCATCTTTTCATGTGTTTGTTAGCCATCTGTATGTCTTCTTTGGAGAAATGTCTGTTCAGTTCTTCCAGCCCATTTTTTGATTGGGTCATTTATTTTTTCTGGTATTGAGCTGCATGAGCTGCTTGTATATTTTTGAGATTAATTCATTGTCAGTTGCTTCATTTGCTATTATTTTCTCCCATTCTGAAGGCTATCTTTTCACCTTGCTTATAGTTTCCTTCATTGCGCAAAAACTTTTAAGTTGAATTAGGTCCCATTTGTTTATTTTTGCTTTTATTTCCATTACTCTGGGAGGTGGATCATAGAGGATCCTGCTGTGATTTATGTCAGAGGGTATGGAAACACACTTTTAACCACTGGACTGCCAGGGAAGTTCATGGAACATTCTATGAGACTGAAAATAGGGCCCAAGCAGCCAGGATCATCAAAGTTTTTGAATTCCTCTCCTAGTGACCACACTTTCACCTATGCTCATTTCACCTGCCCACCAGTTTCCTGGACCATGCTAAGTACTTATTTCTTATTGTTACGACACCAGGAATTGAGGTACAGAGAAGTAAATGTCTTCTCAAAATATTTGAAATTCAGAATGTTCCAAAGTCACCTTGTGATTGTATTATTTTCTCACCTGAGCTAGAAATTTTATTTTAATTAATTAATTATTTTGGATGCACCATGCAGCATGTGGGAGCTTAGTTTCCTGACCAAGAATCAAACACAGGCCCCTTGCATCCCTGCATTGGAAGTGTGAAGTCTTAGCCACTGGACTGCCAGGGAAGTCCCTGAGGTAGAAATTTTAGATGTATTGTTGCTGTTGTTCAGTTAAGTCATGTCCAGCTCTTTGAGATCCTATGGACTGCAGCACACCAGGGTTCCCTGTCCTTTACTATCTCCTGAAGTTTGCTTAAACCTGTGTACATTGAATCGGTGATGCCATCCATCTCATCCTCTGTCATTCTGCTGCTTCTCTTGCCCTCAGGCTTTCCCAGCATCAGGGTCTTTTCCAATGAATTGGCTCTTTGCATCAGGTTTCCAAAGTATTGGAGCTTCAGCTTCAGCATCAGTCCTTCCAATGAATATTCAGGGTTGATATCCTTTAGTATTGACTAATTCGATCTCCTTGCTGTCCAAGGGACTCTCAAGAGTCTTCTCCAGTTTCTGGTCTTACATTTAGATCTTTAATCCATTTTGAGTTTATTTTTGTGTATGGTGTTAGAAAGTGTTCTAGTTTCATTCTTTTACAGGTGGTTGACCAGTTTTCCCAGCACCACTTGTTAAAGAGGTTATCTTTTTTCCATTGTATATCCTTGCCTCCTTTGTCAAAGATAAGGTGACCATAGGTTCGTGGATTTATCTCTGGGCTTTCTATTCTGTTCCATTGATCTATATTTCTGTCTTTGTGCCAGTACCATACTGTCTTGATGACTGTGGCTTTGTAGTAGAGTCTGAAGTCAGGCAGATTGATTCCTCCAGTTCCATTCTTCTTTCTCAGGATTACTTTGGCTATTTGAGGTTTTTTGTATTTCCATACAAATTGTGAAATTATTTGTTCTAGTTCTGTGAAAAATACCGTTGGTAGTTTGATAGGGATTGCATTGAATCTGTAGATTACTTTGGGTAGTATAGCCATTTTGACAATATTGATTCTTCCAATCCATGAACACGGTATATTTCTCCATCTGTTTGTGTCCTCTTTGATTTCTTTCATCAGTGTTTTATAGTTTTCTATGTATAGGTCTTTTGTTTCTTTAGGTAGATATACTCCTAAGTATTTTATTCTTTTTGTTGCGATGGTGAATGGTATTGTTTCCTTAATTTCTCTTTCTGTTTTCTCATTGTTAGTGTATAGGAATGCAAGAGACTTCTGTGTGTTAATTTTATATCCTGCAACTTGACTGTATTCATTGATTAGCTCTAGTAATTTTCTGGTAGAGTCTTTAGGGTTTTCTATGTAGAGGATCATGTCATCTGCAAACAGAGAGAGTTTCACTTCTTCTTTTCCTATCTGGATTCCTTTTAGTTCTTTTTCTGCCCTGATTGCTGTGGCCAAAACTTCCAAAACTATGTTGAATAGTAGTGGTGAGAGTGGGCACCCTTGTCTTGTTCCTGATTTCAGGGGAAATGCTTTCAATTTTTCACCATTGAGGGTGATGCTTGCTGTGGGTTTGTCATATATAGCTTTTATTATGTTGAGGTATGTTCCTTCTATTCCTGCTTTCTGGAGAGTTTTAATCATAAATGGGTGTTGAATTTTGTCAAAGGCTTTTTCTGCATCTATTGAGATAATCATATGGTTTTTATCTTTCAATTTGTTAATGTGGTGTATTACATTGATTGACTTGCGGATATTAAAGAATCCTTGCATTCCTGGGATAAAGCCCACTTGGTCATGATGAATGATTTTTTTAAATATGTTGTTGGATTCTGTTTGCTAGAATTTTGTTAAGGATTTTTGCATCTATGTTCATCAGTGATATTGGCCTGTAGTTTTCTTTTTTTGTGGCATCTTTGTCTGGGTGATAGTGGCCTCATAGAATGAGTTTGGAAGTTTACCTTCTTCTGCAATTTTCTGGAAGAGTTTGAGTAAGATAGGTGTTAGCTCTTCTCTAAATTTTTGGTAGAATTCAGCTGTGAAGCCATCTGGTCCTGGGCTTTTGTTTGCTGGAAGATTTCTGATTACAGTTTCGATTTCCTTGCTTGTGATCATTTTGTTAAGATCTTCTATTTCTTCCTGGTTCAGTTTTGGAAAGTTATACTTCTCTAAGAACTTGTCCATTTCTTCCAAGTTGTCCATTTTATTGGCATAGAGCTGCTGGTAGTAGTCTCTTATGATCCTTTGTATTTCAGTGTTGTCTGTTGTGATCTCTCCATTTTCAGATTGGGAGAAAATAATAGCAAACGAAGCAACAGACAAAGGATTAATCTCAAAAATATACAAGCAACTCCTTCAGCTCAACTCCAGAAAAATAAATGACCCAATCAAAAAATGGGCCAAAGAACTCAACAGACATTTCTCCAAGGAAGACATACAGATGGCTAACAAACACATGAAAAGATGCTCAACATCACTCATTATCAGAGAAATGCAAATCAAAACCACAATGAGGTACCATTATACGCCAGTCAAGATGGCTGCTATCCAAAAGTCTACAAGCAATAAATGCTGGAGAGGGTGTGGAGAAAAGGGAACCCTCTTACACTGTTGGTGGGAATGCAAATTAGTACAGCCACTATGGAAAACAGTGTGGAGATTTCTTAAAAAGCTGGAAATAGAACTGCCATATGACCCAGCAATCCCACTTCTGGGCATACACACCAAGGAAACCAGATCTGAAAGAGACACGTGCACCCCAATGTTCATCGCAGCACTGTTTATAATAGCCAGGACATGGAAGCAACCCAGATGCCCATCAGCAGACGAATGGATGAGGAAGCTGTGGTACATATACACCATGGAATACTACTCAGCCATTAAAAAGAATTCATTTGAATCAGTTCTAATGAGATGGATGAAACTGGAGCCCATTATACAGAGCGAAGTAAGCCAGAAAGATAAAGACCATTACAGTATACTAACACATATATATGGACTTTAGAAAGATGGTAACGATAACCCTATATGCAAAACAGAAAAAGAGACTCAGATGTATAGAACAGACTTGTGGACTCTGGGAGAAGGCGAGGGTGGGATGTTTCAAGAGAACAGCATTGAAACATGTATATTATCTAGGGTGAAACAGATAACCAGCCCAGGTTGGATACATGAGACAAGTGCTCGGGCCTGGTGCACTGGGAAGACCCAGAGGGATCGGGTGGAGAGGGAGGTGGGAGGGGGGACTGGGATGGGGAATACATGTAAATCCATGGCTAATTCATTTCAATGTATAACAAAAACCACTGTAATGATGTAAAGTAATTAGCCTCCAACTAATAAAACTAAATGAAAAAAAAAAATAAACAAACAAACAAAAAAAGAATCTTCTCCAGCACCACAGTTCAAAAGCATCAGTCTTCAGTGTTCTGCCTTCTTTATGGCCCAACTCTCACATCCACACATGACTACTGGAAAAATCATAGCTTGACTATACAGACCTTTGTTAGCAAAATGATGTCTCTGCTTGTCAGTATGCTGTTTAGGTTTGTCATAACTTTTCTTCCAAGCAGCAAGCATCTTTTAATTTCATGGCTGCAGTCACCATAGAGCCTGTAGACTCTAGGACTCTTTTAGACACATTACTCCTTATAAAACACACATAGTATTTATTGGTTACTTCATAACAGGCAGTGTTTTAAGCACTTTATAGTCATTAATTTAATTTAATTCTCACAACAATCTGATGAGGTAGGAGCAATAATAATATTGTCTCCCTTTTTTAAAGTAAAATTTTAAAATTGAGATATAATTGACTCATGACATCATATACAAAATAATGATTTGATATTTGTGTACATGGCAAATAGATGGGGAAACAGTGTAAACAATGGCTGACTTTATTTTTCTGGGCTCTAAAATCACCGCAGATGGTGATTGCAGCCATGAAGTTAAAAGACGCTTACTCCTTGGAAGGAAAGTTATGGCCAATCTAGATAGCATATTGAAAAGCAGAGACATTACTTTGTCAACAAAGGTCCGTCTAGTCAAAGCTATGGTTTTTCCAGTGGTCATGTATGGATGTGAGAGGTGGACTATAAAGAAAGCTGAGCACCAAAGAACTGATGCTTTTGAACTGTGGTCTTGGAGAAGACTCTTGAGAGTTCCTTGGACTGCAAGGAGATCCAACCAGTCCATCCTAAAGGAGATCAGTCCTGGGTGTTCATTGACAAGACTGATTTTGAAGCTGAAACTCCAATACTTTGGCCACATGATGCGAAGAGCTGACTCATTTGAAAAGACCCTGATGCTGGGAAAGATTGAAGGCAGGAGGAGAAGGGGACGACAGAGGATGAGATGGTTGGATGACATCACCAACTCAATGAACATGGGTTTGGGTGAACTCCAGGAGTTGGTGATGGACAGGAGGGCCTGGCATGCTGCGGTTCATGGGGTCACAAAGAGTTGGACATGACTGAGCGAATGAACTGAACTGAACTGATTTGTGTATATTGCAAAATGATTACCACAATAACTCTAGTTAACATGCTACCATACATAAATTTTTTCTTGTGATGAGAAATTTTAAGACTTTCTTTGTTAAAAAACTTTCAAATATGCAATACAATATTATTAATTATAGCTAGCATGGTGTATATTACATCCCCATGACTTCTTTACTTATAACTAGAAGTTTGTACCTTTCAACTCCCTTCACTCATTTTACCTACCCCCCTCTTCCCACATCTCTGGAAACCACCACTTTGTTGTCAGTATGAATTGGGTTTTGGTGGGTCTTTTTGTTTGTTTGCTGTTAAGATTCCACATATAAATGAGATTATACAGTATTTGTCTTTCTCTGTCTGAATTGTTTCACTTAGCACTATTCCCTCAGGTTCATCCATATTACCACAAATGGTAAGATTTCATCCTTTTTATGAGTGAATAATATTCCATTGTGTGTGTATATGTATATATATATATATATATTTTTTTTTTTTTTTTTATGGATAGAAAACTGAGGCACAGAATTAAATAAATCTCCCAGGACCACAATGTTAAAAAATGTTAGAGCATGGCCGTTTGGCCCTACATCTTGTGGTCTTAAACCATTATACAATACAGCTTGTTTATCCTAGCTTGTAAATGCTTTTTATATATTTTTCCCCTTTTTGTTTCCTATTCTGCTGCATTTATTTACTCCTCCCTTCCTTCCTTTCTCTCTCTCCCTCTCTCTTGCTTCCTTCTTTTCACTCCCTCTCTTTCCCTCTTTCTTTTTTTCTGCTACACCATGCAGCATGTAGGATCTTAGTTCCCTGACCAGGGATTGAACCTGCCCACTCTGCTTTGGAAGCCTGTAGTCTTAATCACTGAGTCTTCCTAGGTGGCTCAATGTAATGAGTCTGCTTGCCAATGCAGGAGACTTCAAGAGATGCAAGTTCGATCCCTAGGTTAGGACGATCCCCTGAAGGAGGAAATGGCAACCGAGTCCAATATTATTGCTGGGAAATCCCGTGAATGGAGGAGCCTGGCAGGCTACAGTCCATGGGGTTGCAAACTGTTTAACACGACTGAATGACTGAGCACACATACAGTCTTAACCACTGGACCAACAGGGAAGTCCCCTAGTTCTTATTTCTTATTTCCAGGACAAAGTAACCTCCTGATTGGTAGCCCTTATTGTAGATCAGTTCTATTAGTAGCTTTAATCATGTCACTCCCCTACTTTGAAACAGTTTTCTTTATGTTCAAACTTCAATTATAAAATTTAAAGCTCTTTGTAATTTGTCCCCCATTTACCTCTCCGGCGTATTTCCCATTTCTCCTTTTGCATTCCTGATTATATGCTTTTTCCCCAATACGTTTATGTGTTTCACTTTTATATCTTCATACTTTTACTTACTGTGATCTATCTCCTGGAGTAACCATTCCCTTTCTGTTGTGTGCTAAGTCGCTTCAGTCATGTCCAACTCTTGGCAACCCAATGCACTGTCGACCACCAGGCTCCTCTGTCCATGGGATTCTTCCCAAGAGTACTGGAGTGGGTTGCCATTTCCTGCTCCAGGGGATCTTCCTAACTCAGGGACCAAACCTGTGTCTCTTGTGTCTCCTACACTGGCAGGCGGGTTCTTTACTACTAGTGCCACCTGGGAAGCCCACCTTTCTGTTGGTGAGATATTAGTTCTCTAAGTGTTCTTGCCTGGAGAATCAATCCCAGGGACGGGGGAGCCTGGTGGGCTGCTGTCTATGGGGTCGTACAGAGTCGGACACGACTGAAGCGATTTAGCAGCAGCAGCAGCAGCAAGATCAAACTAAATGTCTTCTATGTGAAGTTTTCATAGTCAAACTTTAATGTGTATCAGAATCACCTGGAGAGTTTGTTAAACCACAGGCTGCTATCCCCACACCACCCTTGGAGTAGGTCTGGGTGGAGTTTGAGAATTTGCATGTCTAAGATTTTCCCAGGTGATGCCCATGCCGTTGGAACAGGGACCAGAGTTTAAGAATCTCTTTTCTAGGGACTTCCTTGGTTAAAAATCTGCCTTCCAATGTAGGGGATTTGGGTTTGATCCCTGGTCAAGGAACTAACATCCCACATACCTCGGAGCAACTGTTAAGCCTATGTGCTCTGGAGCCCATGTGCCACAACTAGAGAGCCTGTATGCCACAGAGAGACTGTGCCCTACAACAAAAGATCCTAAACAACATAACTTGGATCCAAACCCAACCCAATGCAATGTACCTGGGACCATCACTTACCCCCTGTGGAATCAACTCTTGCCTCTGTGCTTCCATTACCTTAATTCTTTTCCTGTCATGAGTTATCTGGGTCTGTGTGTTTCCTCTGCTGGTTTGTGATCAACTCAAGGCTGAGCTCCTATCTTAATTATCTTTGTTTCCTCGAGCACTTGACCTATTGCCCCATACATGCAGTTCTCTGGAGTCAGTGATGATTAAAGGGAAATCTTTGCTCTGCGCTCATTATGTTCCTGTTAAGATTTGTTCAATTTTCTGATATGTGTGTGGGTGGGCTGAGGGTGGAAATAAGGAATGGGGATGTTGAAGAGAAACAGAAGCAATTTGGAGCATCATATTCCAATCTGATTTCTTCATTGCCCTGAGAAGCTGAAGTAATTAGTCCAATAGATCAGTAGTGGGACTCAGGGAAGTGTCTTATGAGGACTTGCTGCTAAACATGCAGTCAGGGAGCCTGCTAGAGACCCTAAATCTCTGGCCCCACTCAGGGAGTGCTGAATCAGAGTCCGAATTTTAATAAGACTGCCAGGTAATTTGTTCACGAAATTTTCTCTTTTAAAGCTTTTAAAAAAAAATTATTAATTTTATTTTTGGCCACACTGAGTCTTTGTTGCTGTGCCCGGGCTTTCTCAAGTTGCAGCGAGCAAGGGGCTATTCTCATTGTGATACTCAGGCTTCTCATTGCAGTGGCTTCTCTTGGTGTGGAGCACAGGCTCTAGGTGAGGCCTCGGTAATTGTGGCGATGGGGCTTAGCTGCTCCGCAGCATATGGACTTTTCCCGGGCCAGGGATTGAACCATAATCCCCTGCATTGCAGGGTGGATTCCTAGCCACTGTACCACCAGGGAAGTCCCTGCTAACTAAAATTTGAGAAACACTGTAGGAAAGGCAGGTTTGAACTATATAATCCTTTCTAAGACAATAGTTAGGGAGCCAGACTCTGGCTTTGTTTGTTTGTTAAGAGTAACTCCTGTCAGAGACAATCAGACCCTGGTATAAATTACATTAGTTTTAATATTGTTTATTATTTTAGATGTAATCCAATGGAATGACCTATTGGTATAAATCAGTTTTGGGTTTTTTTGGCCTTACCACATGGAATGTGGAATCTTAGTTCCCCGACCAGAGGTTGAACCTGTGCCTCCTGTAATGGAAATGTGGAGACTTAACCACTGGATCACCAGGTAAGTCCAACCTTCTTAAGATTTACAAAATATTGAAAATAATAATAATAAGACAGCTTATTGAAGCTGAAACTCCAATACTTTGGCCACCTGATGTGAAGAATTGACTCATTTGAAAAGACCCTGTTGCTGGGAAAGATTGAAGGTGGGAGGAGAAGTGGACGACAGAGGATGAGACGGTTGGATGGCATCACTGACTCAGTGCACATGAGTTTGAGTAAACTCTGGGAGTTGGTGATGGACAGGGAGGCCTGGTGTGCTGCAGTCCATGGGGTTGCAAAGAGTCGGACATGACTAAGCAAGTGAACTGAATTGAATTGCCAGCTTAATAATGTGAAATAAATAACTGATACACCTGTACTCATGTCAATGTTCATATTGGTGTGCTCAACATATTCACACCTATAATCTATTGTGATACGTTGAAAAATCACAATCATATGCTGCTTATTACTTGATCATGAGAAATCGTTGTGTGGGGGCCAGAACCTTGGAATGCCAAATGATCCTTTCCTTGCAGACAGATGTAGGGGAAATAGAATCATAATCTGAAGGTTACTGCATAATTTCAGAATCAAAGCAGAGGAACACAGGGATTAAAAACTCAGAGGATTTCAGACATCAAGAAAGTAATGTAATGGCTGAGACACAACTGTGGTCACCCGGGAAATACATGTCTCACCTACAGGGAGCAGTTGACCAGTTCTGTTCAGTTCAGTCGCTCAGTCGTGTCCGACTCTTTGCTACCCCATGAATCACAGCACACCAGGCCTCCCTGTCCATCACTAACTCCCGGAGCTTACTCAAACTCATGTCCATCGAGTCAGTTATGCCATCCAGCCATCTCATCCTCTGTCGTCCCCTTCTCCACCTGCCCCCAATCCCTCCCAGCATCAGGGTCTTTTCCAATGAGTCAACTCTTCACATGAGGTGGCCAAAGTATTGGAGTTTCAACATCAGTCCTTCCAGTGAACACCCAGAACTGATCTCCTTTAGGATGGACTGGTTGGATCTCCTTGCAGTCCAAGGGACTCTCAAGAGTCTTCTCCAACACCAGAGTTCAAAAGCATCAATTCTTCAGTGCTCAGCTTTCTTTATAGTCCAACTCTCACATCCATACATGCCCAATGGAAAAACCATAGCCTTGACTAGACGGAATTTAGCTCTAGCTAATTTTTGTCCTGTGTGGCACGTATGGTGCTGCCAAATCTCCAATTTTTCAAGGGAACTTAAAAACCTATTTTTTTTGTGTGTGTGAAAGCTTCTGAGTTTTTATTATTCACAAGTAGTTTAAAAAATTTTGTAAATTTTGACTTCCCTGGTGGCTCAGTGGTAAAGAATCAGCCTGCCAATGCAGGGAAGGTAAGTTTGATCTCTGATCCGGGAAGATTCCACATCCTACGGAGCATCTAAGTCCATGTGCCACAACTGTTAAGACAGTGCTCCAGAGCCTGGGAGCCACGACTACTGAACCCATGTGCCACAACTCCTGAAGCCTGTACACCCTAGACCACACTCTCAGCAACAAAAGAAGCCACTGCAATAAGAAGTCTGCACACCACAACTAGAGAGTATCACCCGCTTGTCACAGCTAGAGAAAAGCCCAGGCAGCAACAAAGACTCAGCTTGCCAAAAAAATAAAAAATAAAAAACTCTTTTTGTAAATTCTGCAATACTCTGTCAGCAATTCAACTTCTAGGAATTAAACTACATACCTTTGAAATGACGTAAAGTGCTAAATTATCTTCTGCAACATTATCTGAAATAAAATGTTTAGAAACAAGATAAATTGTCATCAGCAAGTGTTGGTTAAACAAACTATAGCACACCGAAACAGGGGCATACTTTTCAGCAGTGTTATAAAAAAAAGGCTAAGGAAGCTCTTTGTGCATTAATATGAAGTGGTCTTCAAGATACATGATTAAATGAGAAAAACAAGTGCAGAACATGGTATATACTATGTTTTGCTGTGCTGTACTTAGTCCCTGAGTCTTGTCTGAATCTTTGGGACCCCATGGACTGTGGCCCACCAGGCTCCTCTGTGCACGGGGATTCTCCAGACGAGGATACTGGAGAGGGTTGCCGTGCTGTCCTCCAGGGGATCTTCCCTACCCAGGGATAAAACCCCGGTCTCCTGCACTGCAGGCAGATTCTTTACCAGTTGACCTACCAGGGAAGCCCCATATACCATGCTATTAGTTGTTAAATATTTATTTCTTTATTTGGCTGTGCTGGGTATTAGTTAGATACCAAGGCATGTGGGATCTTCAGTCTGTTTTGTGGCATGTAGGATCTTTAGTTGTGGCATGTGAAACTCTTAGTTTCAGCATGTGGGAACTAGTTCCATGACCAAGGATGGAACCTGGGTCCTCTGCGTTGGGAGTGTGGTGACTTAGCCACTGGACCACAAGGGAAGTCCCTTAGTTGTTAAATAATAGCAAAAATACACATTTTTATACATATATGTAAAATATCACTGGATGGATACCTAAGAAATTAATACTGGTTGTCTCGAAGAGGGCAAATTGAAGGTGGGGACAAGGGTGGGAGTAAGAGTTTTGTTATTGTTTAGGCACTCAGTTGTGTCCAACTCTTTGTGATCCAATGGACTGCAGCACACCAGGCTTTCCTGTCCTTCACCATCTCCTGGAGTTTGCTCAAACTCATGTCCACTGAGTTGGTGATGCCAACCATCTCATCCTCTGTTATCCCCTTCTCCTCCTGCCCTCAATCTTTCCAAGCATCAGGGTCTTTTCGAATGAGTTAGCTCTTTGCATCAGGTGGGCAAAGTATTGGAGCTTCAGCATCAGTTCTTCCAATGAATATTCAGGACTGATTTCCTTTACTACAGACTGGTTTGATTTTCTTGCTGTCCAAGGGACTCTCAAGAGTCTTCTCCAACACCACAGTTTGAAGGCATCACTTCTTTGGTGCTCAGCCTTTTTTATTGTCCAGCTCTCACATCCATACATGACTACTGGAAAAATCACAGCTTTGGCTATATAGACTTTTGTAGGCAAAAAAAGGTCTCTGCTTTTCAATATACTGTCTAGATTTTTCATTGCTTTTCTTCCAAGGAACAAGTGTCTTTTAATTTTATGGCTGCAGTCACTGTCCACAGTGATTTTGGAGCCCAGGAAAATAAAGTCTGTCACTGTTTCCATTGTTTCCCCATCTATTTGCCATGAAGTGATGGCACTGGATGCCATGATCTCCTTTTTTTAAATGTTGAGTTTTAAGCCAGCTTTTTCACTCTCCTCTTTCACCTTCATCAAGAGGCTCTTTAATTCCTCTTGGCTTTCTGCCATAAGTGTGGTGTCATCTGCTTATCAAAGGTTATTGATATTTTTCCCCACAGTCTTGATTCCAAGAGGTTTTACAGTACACTATTTAATAGTTTTTGAATTCTGAAGCATAAAAATGGATAGTTTATTCAAAAATATTACTTTAAAAAGAAAAATAAGAGAAGAATGTATGGAAAAATACACATATATGCAAAAACAAATTACCTTAATAGCAGTTACTCTGGAAAGATTTGTGAAACAAAGTAGTGTCTAGGAAATTTCTGCAGTTTTAATCTTAAGTAACGTTTGAAAAAATTTTTTTTTACCACTGTGCATTTATTACTTTCACAATAATTTTTAAATGTTAACTCAAAAAGCAAATGTAGAATCCAACACACACCCATACAAGACTGGAAGGAGTCTGCCCAATAAAACTTCTTTGCAAACCCATTGGATTTCTAAGCCACCAGTTTAAGGTAAGTGAAAGGAATATTTAAGGACACCAGATTAACAGAGCTAATGTGGGCACTAAAACCAGATGGATTCAAGGTCTGTGGGCTGCAGCTCCCTGAATCTCCACACCAAGGACTATCTGACTACCAGGACTGGAAATATTCTGCTGTCCAATGGCTAAGTTGCCTTCTTTCCTGAACAGCCTTAACCACATCGGCCCTGTGTGAATTTGCCTTGGGTTGCTCCTCTTTCTCTGCTTCCACATTTGATATACTTCTGATTGATGTATTTCCGCCCCCCCCCTTGGATAAGTTAAGGGGGAAAGTAAGATAGCAGTCAAATCTGTGCCTCTCTTGTGACTATATTGATGCTCTGATTAACCATGTGTTTGTCTTGCCTTTTATTTTAGATGGCCTGTGTGTGTGTGTGTGTGTGTGTGTGTGTGCACATGCGTGCATGCACGCTCAGTCACTCAGTTGTATCCAACTCGTTGCAACCCTATGGACTGTAACCAGCCAGGCTCCTTTGTCCATGTGATTTTTCAGGCAAGAATACTGGCGTGGGTTGCCATTTCCTCCTCCAGGGCATCTTCCTGACCCAGGGACTGAACCTACATCTCCTGCGTTGCAGACTGATTCTTTACCACTGAGTCACCTAGGAAGTTATTCATTTAACTTTAGAAGGTGGGGAAAAGGTTAATTTCTGAGCTTCTGGAGGGGAACACACGTCACCCTCAAGTACTGCTTCAATCTAAATCTGCTTTTATTTTATCCCGACCTGCACCTTACCATGAATTTCTTTTCACTCAATAAGGGTACAAATCATCTCTTTCTGTTTAACCAATATAACACCCTCTGTTCTGGTGAAGGTAAAGTCTAGTATCTCCAGTGGAAGCCTTTGGTTTCCTTTCATCCATTTTCAAATAATCCTGAGGATTTCCTCAAGCCAGGCATGGGCAAAGAAGCCCTGTTTCCAGGAATCAGGAGCAGAGATAATCATGAAGTCTCTGCTAACAGTGCATGGCTAGAGTTCTATTTCCATACCATCTGATATTGCTGCTAAAGCGTGGCCCAACCTGGTCGCCAAGGATACAAGTCTTCTCTGAAGTGACTGCGTGCTGGTCCAAGTACCTGCACAAGCCCAAGTGATGCCCCACACTTAGATTCCAAGATTGTGACTCTCTTAGTTCACATTCCCATATGAGGTTGCTGTTGCCTAGAACATTTGTCCCAGCCTGGCTGGACCTGAGAGCTTTAGTCTCTATTATTTACCATGCTAGAACCAATTCTCTTCGGCCAGACCTGTCTTGAGCCTTCGTCAGTGGCCTAGGTGCCTCCTTTCCTTCTAGTGAATTCTCTCTCTCTCTCTCTCTTTTTATTTATTTATTTACTTGGCTGTGCCAGGTCTTAGTTACAGTATGCAGGATCCAGTCCCCTGACTAGAGATTGAACCCAGGCTCCCTGCATTGGGAGTGCAGAGTCTTAGCCACTGGACCACCAGGGAAGTCCCTCTCTCTCAATAAAAATATTTTAGAAACAAATTTGAGTCAGTGGTAGTGAGGTAGATGAGCCCAGAGTCTGTTACACAGTGAAGTTAAGTCAGAAAGAGAAAGACAAATATCATATATTAACGCATATATATGGAACCTAGAAAAATGGTACTGATAAACCTATTTGCAGGGAAGGAATCAATCCCTTGCAGGGAAGATGCAGATACAGAGAATGGACTTGTGGGCACGGCGGTGGGGGTGGGCAGAGTGCAAAGAGAGAGTGGGATGAAATGGAGAAAGTAGCACTGACATATATACACTACCATGTGCGAAATAGATAGCTAGTTAAAAGTTGCTATATAACATAGGGAGCCCAGCCTGGGGCTCTGATGACTTAAAGGGGTGGGATGGGGGAGGGGAGGGAGGCTTCAGAGGGAGGAAATGTTTGTATAATTATGGCTGATTCACGTTATTGTACAGCAGCAACCAACACCTTGTAAAGGAATTTTCCTCCAATTAGAAAATTAATTTTTTTAAAAAGGAAAGAGAAAGTAACTTTATACTTCTTAAGTGTGACCCGCACATAGTGACTTCTAAAGAGGGCAGTATGGAAAAGGGTGACAAACAATGATAAGAAAAAAATTTTAGTTAATTTATTTATTGCAACAGATTTTAGTTGCATCATGAGTGATCTTTCTCTGAGGTAGATGGACTCTCTAGTTGTGGCACACAGGCTTAGTGCCCTCAGCATGGGGGATCTTAGTTCCTGGACCAGGGACAGAACCCATGTCTCCTGCATTGCAAGGCGGATTCCTAACCACTGGACCACCAGGGAAGTCCCACTAGTGAACTCTCTTACGGACTTTCCTGCCAGTTAGCCGTAGTTTGCTCTACCAAATTTCCATAACTTCAGACTTTGGAGAGATGGAGTTATGATTTCCTTCTCTTTTCTCTTAAAAGTCCCTAGGATGGTGATTGTGACACTTATCATCATGTATTATATATTAGCTTCCTGTGACTGCCATAACAAATTATCACAAACTAGGTGGCTTAAAACAACAGAAATTTATTCTCTCAGAGTCCCGAAGGCTAGAAGTCCAAAATCAAGGTGTTGGTAGGGCTGCACTCCCTCCAAAGGCTCTGGAGGGAAAACTTTTTTGCCTCTTCCAGCTTCTGATGGTTCCAGGCAAGGATTCTTTAGCTGTGGTTGCATAACTCCAATCTCTGCTTTCATTTTCACATGATCTTTTCCCCTCTGTGTGTGTGTCTTCTCTTCTGTCTTTCATAAAGACATTTGTCATGGGATTTAGGGCTTACCCCACTAATCCAGGTTGAATTCATCTTGAAATCCTTAACTTTACATCTGCAAAGACCATCTTTCCAAATACGGTCATGTTCATGGATTTCAGGGATAAGGACATGGACATATCATTTTGAGGGCCCCTTTTCAACCCACGAGATGTTATTTCGTAAGTGAGGAAATGTAGGCTGAGGGAGGTTAAAGGGTTGCCCAAGACAAATTAGCTCCCCTCTGCCACAGAACTCTGCCCACTTGAGAAGGGCATCAGCTTTTACTGAGCTTCACACACTAAAAAGGTCCTGTTAGATTCTTATCATAGGATAACTGGTTCCTGCTGGCCTTGTATTTGCATAACTAAAGGGACATCCTAAGACCACCTCTAGGAGGGCTTAGATGCACCTTACCAGGCATCAGGTTTTAGATGCACCTTACCAAGTATCATGATATTATATTACATTACCTCATAAAATTATGGCCAACTGTCTAATTATCTTAAGAATATTAGACATTGGAGGATTGAAATCCATGGCCTTATTTTTAATTAATTTATTTATTCTTTCATTTTTGGCTGTGCTGGGTCTTTATTGCTGTGTGGGTTTTTCTTTAGTTGCAGTTAGAGGGGGCTACTCTCCGGTTACTGCGTGCGGGTTTCTTACTGTGGTGGCTTCTCTTGCTGTGGAGGACAGGCTTAGGGTGGCCAGGCTTCAGTGGTTGTGGTTCCTGGGTTCTAGAGCACAGGCTCAGTAGTTGTGGTGCTTGGGTTTAGGTGCTCCGCGGCATGTGGGATCTTCACAGACCAGGGGTCAAACCCACCTCTTCTGCATTAGCCGGCTGATTCTTCACCACCAAGCCACTGGGGAAGCCCCTCATGGCTTTATTTTAAAAGATAAGTTCAACCTGTCTCAGCCTCGCTTTGGTAACTATTTCCCTGAATAGAACAATACAGACTAACTTGTGTTTCATCCCTATTATTATTCTCAACTCACCCTCCTGTGCCTATCGTGGAATGCAAGGGGAAGGAGGCTGAGGAGTAGGGAGGTGGAGTAATACACAGTCTGTTTCATAAATGTCTGTGTAAGAGATTTCAAATCTGTGAAGGGAAGTCTGTCAGGTTTTTTCATACTTCAGCTCAGAGATGGTTCTGTAGCTGTAGAGCTGGCCTCGTAGGGATTCTTCACCAACTTGGCACACCGAAAAATCATCACTATTAGGAAGAGAAACAGAAGAACAACAAAGGCAATGGCAAAGCCTTTGTCTACATCAACACTACTGGACAGGCTTGAATCATCCATGGGAACACACACCTCTTTATCCTTGTCCGACTGTAGCTACTTCCTCAAGAATATCTTCAGATTTGTCATATTCCTAGACGAAAAGAGGATAAAACAAGTTTATTGGCTTAGATTTGTATGTATGTATTTTTTGGGGTGGGTATGTGTTAGTTGCTCAGTCGTGTCCGACTCTTTGTGACCCCATGGACTGTAGCCTGCCAGGCTCTTCTGTCCATGGGATTTTCCAGGCAAGGATACTGGAGTGGGTTGCCATTTCCTTCTCCAGGGGATCTTCCTGACCCAGGGATTTAACCTGGGTCTCCTGCATTGCAGTCGGATGCTTTACCATTTGAGCTACTAGGGGAGCCCTAGTAGCTTGGGGTATATTTGCTTTATAATGTTGTGTTGATTTCTGCTATACAATGAAGTGAATCAGTCAACCCACTCCAGTATTTCTGAAAAATTCCATGGACAGAGGAGCCTAGTGGGCTACAGTCCATGGGGTTTTGAAGAGTAAGGCAGGACTGAGCTCTGCATTGCACTGCATATCCTCTCCCTCTTGGACCTCCCTTCCGTTGCCCCCCACCCCTCATCCCACCCCTCTAGGTCATTACAGAGCACCAAGCTGAGTTCCCTGTGTTACACTGCAGGTTTCCACTAGCTATCTATTTTGCACATGATAGTGTATATGTGTCGAACACAAATCTCCTAACCCAACGCACCCCTTTATGTATGTATTTTCTTAACACTGTTATGGTGAAACCAAAGAGGGTTTCCAAAAAAAATTAGCAAGATTTATTTAAGAGGTGTTCATGAAACTGATAGGGCTTCCTTCCCTTTGCTCAGACAGTAAAGAATCTGCCTGCATTATGGGAGACCCGGGTTTCATCCCTGGGTGGGGAAGATCCCCTGGAGCAGGGAATCTACCCACTCAAGTATTCTTGCCTGGAGAACTCCAAGGACAGAGGAGCCTGGAGAGCTACAGTCTATAGTGTCACAAAGAGTCGGACATGACTGAGCGACAAACACAGACACACTCACAGACACATGAAACTGATAACAGTATAGATGACCTTCAAGATATAAACATATGTAAAAGTAGGTGAAATACTCCAAGGCAAGACATGAAAAATATGTGTAACTCAGAAAACAAATGGGGCATCCTTGCTCTGTTAAATCCCAGTACAATTGTCTTGAACACCCCAATTCTGCGTTAAGTGCAAACCATTCTCTAATATTTTTTCAAATTCTGAGTACTAACTGTAATTAATTTATTGTGGTGTCTTAACTTACTAGGTATGAGCATAAAATTGCTTTATTTTTTCTAATCACTATGTTTGTGCTGTCATTCCTATCTCTTAACAAAAAATCGGGTATGTCCCAGAAGCAATCAATTTCAGTTATTAAGTCCACCATCAAAACAATACTGAAAAGAAACTCAGAGGACTCTCTCTTCTCAATTTCAAAACTCACCATAAAGCTACAATCATTAAGATAGTGTAGTATTGGCATAAGAATAGACCTACACATCATTGGAATAGAATTGAGAGTACAGAAATAAATATATATGCATTGTCAACTGATTTTTGAGAAGAGTGTCAACACCATTCAATAAGGAAAGAAAACAAATGGTACTTGGAAAACTGGATATGCATGCGTGCTCAGTCACTTCAGTCATCTCTGACTTTTTGTGACCCTATGGATTGTAACCTGCCAGGACGCCTCTGTCCATGGGATTCTCCAGGCAAAATACTGGAGTGGGTTGCCATGCCCTCCTCCAGGGGATCTTCCTGACTCAGGGATTGAATCCACCTCTCCTGTGTCTCCTGCACTGCAAGGAAATTCTTTACCCACTGAGCCACCTGGGAAGCCTGGAAAACTAGATAGTCATATGCAAAAGATTGAAGTTAGACCCTTACTTCACACCATATATAAATATTAACTCAAAATAGATCAAAGACCCAAATGTAAGAGCTAAAACTATAAAATTCAGAAAAAAAGGAATAAATTTTCATAACATTGGATTTGGCAAAGGATTTTTAGATATAACAGGCGATAAGAGAAAAAAAGATAAGTTGGACTTCTTAAAAATTTAAAACACTTGAGCTTCAAAGGACACAATCAAGAAAGTGAAAAAAACCCACACAATAGGAAAAATTGTTTGAAAATCTTATATCTGATAAGGGACTTGTATTTAGAATATCTAAAGTATTTTTGCAGCTAAATAATAAGAAGACAAATAACTCAATTAAAAATTAGGCAAAGGATCTGAATAGATATTTCTCTAAGGAAGATTTACAAATGGCCAAAAAGCACACGAAAAGATGCTCAACATCATTAGTCATGAAAAGTTACTAAAGATAAGACATAAGGTTTCAGTGAAGTAAGAGGAATAAGCTCTAGATATCTGCTGTAAGACATTGTGTGTATAGTTAATGATAATCTATTGTACACTAAACTACCACAAAACTGTACTCATGTCACATGCTAGCAAAGTAATGCTCAAAATTCTCCAAGCCAGGATTCAACAGTACATGAGCCGTGAACTTCCAGATGTTCAAGCTGGACTTAGAAAATGCAGAGGAACCAGAGATCAAATTGCCAACATCCACTGGATCATTGAAAAAGCAAGAGAGTTCTAGAAAGACATCTACTTCTGCTTTATTGATTATGCCAAAGCCTTTGATTGTGTGGATCACAACAAACTGGAGAATTCTTAAAGAGATGGAAATACCAGACCACTTGACCTGCCTCCTGAGAAATCTGTAGGCAGGTTAAGAAGCAAGAATTAGAACTGGACATAGAACAACAGACTGGTTCCAAATCGGGAAAGGAGTATGTCAAGGCTGTATATTGTCACCCTGCTTATTTAACTTATATGCAGAGTACATCATGAGAAATGCTGGACTGGATGAGGCACAATCTGGAATCAAGATTGCTGGGAGAAATATCAATAACTTAGATATACAGATGACACTACCCTTATGGCAGAAAGTGAAGAAGAATTAAAGAGCCTCTTGATGAAAGTGAAAGCAGAGTGAAAAAGTTGGCTTAAACTCAACACTCAGGAAACTAAGATCATGGCATCTGGTTCCATCACTTCATGGAAAATAGAGGGGGAAATAATGAAAACAGTGACAGACTTTATTTTTGGGGCTCCAAAATCCATGAATGGTGACTGCAGCAGCCATGAAATTAAAAGAAGCTTACTCCTTGGAAGGAAAGTTATGACCAACCTAGATAGCATATTAAAAAGCAGAGACATTACTTTAGCAACAAAGTCCATGTAGTCAGAGCTACTGTTTTTCTGGTAGTCATGTATGGATGTGAGAGTTGGGCTATAAAGAAAGGTGAGCGCCGAAGAATTGATGCTTTTGAACTGTAGTGCTGGAGAAGACTCTTGAGAGTCCCTTGAACTGCAAGGAGATCAAACCAGTCGATCCTAAAGGAAGTCAGTCCTGAATATTCATCGGAAGGACTGATGCTGAAGCTGAAGCTCCACTACTTTGGCCACCTGATTTGAAGAGCTGACTCATTTGAAAAGACCCTGATGCTTGGAAAGATTGAAGGCAGGAGGAGATGGGGATGACAGAGGATGAGATGGTTGGATGGCATCACTGACTCAATAGACGTGAATTTGAGTAAACTCCAGGAGTTGGTGATAGACAGGGAAGCCTGGCATGCTGCAGTCTATGGGTTTCAACAAGTTGGACACAACTGAGCAACTGATCTGAACTGATTGTACACTTAATAATTTGTTAAGAAGGTAGATCTCACATTAAGTGTTCTAACTGTAATAAAATAAAATTTGAAAAAAGATAGAAAAGAAATTGGCAAAAGCAGCCTGTGGCAGTAGAAAAAAAGGCAGAGTTGAGATTGTATTGATCGAGGGGGATTTTTAAAATATATTCATTTTTTATCATTTATTTATTTGACTGGGTCTTAGCTGTGGCATGTGGGATCTAGTCCTCTGCCTGGGGTTCAAACCTAGGCCCCCTGCATTGGGAGTTTGAAGTTCTTAGCCACTGGACCACCAGGGAAGTCCCAAGGGGAATTCTTTTTCTTTTTCTTGAGGACCAGGTATGGACTACAGATAGGGACCAGGTTTAGGGAGTCACATAAAAGAGGATCTAAGCCAATAGGGCTTCCTGCTAGGATGAAGTTACCTTAATAGAAAATGGCTGGAGGTGAACTTGGACTCAGCATTATAATGACCAGCCAGAGTAGAAATATTGACCTGAAGGGATCTGCAGTTAGGTAACCTAGTAGAGAATTTCTGAGGAGCTCATGAAAAAGGATAGAAACAGCCCTGAACAACGTCCGAGCCTAGAGAGAAAAAAATACTAATAGATTTGTTTTGAAAAATAGTTTGGATCTTTTGGAGAGATATGCGTGTGTGCTTGTTGTTATTCAGTTGCTTAGTTGTGTCCAACTCTTTGTGACCCCGTGGACTGCACCACACCAGGCTTCCCTGTCCATCACCATCTCCTGGAGCTTGCTCAAATTCATGTCCATTGACTCAGTGATGCCATCCAAACATCTTGCCCTCTGTCTTCCCCTTCTGCTCCTGCCTTCAGTCTTTTCCAGTATCAAGGTCTTTTCTGAGTCGGCTCTTTGTATCAGGTGGCCAAACTATTGGAGTTTCAGCTTCAGCATCAATCCTTCTTCCAATGAATATTCAGGTTTGATTTCCTTTAGGATCGACTGGTTTGATCTCCTTGCAGTTTAAGGGACTCTTAAGAGTCTTCTCCAACACCACAGCTCAAAAGCATCAATTCTTTGGTGTTTAGCCTTCTTTATGGTCCAACTCTCACATCCATACATGACTACTGAAAAGCCATAACTTTGACCGTATGGACCTTTGTTGGCAAAGTAATGTCTCTGCTTTTTAATAGCTGTCTAGGTTTTTCATAGCATTTCTTCCAAGGAGCAAGCCTGAGTGCTAAGTCGCTTCAGTTCTGTCCGATTCCTTGTGACCCTTTGGACTGTAGTCCGTCAAGCTCTTCTGTCCATGGGATTTTTCAGGCAAGAATACTGGATTGTGTTGCCATGCTCTCTTCTAGGGGATCTTCCTGAACCAGGGATCAAACCATCATCTCCTATGTCTCCTGCGTTGGCAGGTGGGTCCTTTGCCACTAACACCACCTGGGAAGTCCTTGGAGAGATGTAGAGAAAGCTGAAATACTGTTTTTGTTTTGTTTTGATTGCACCAGACAGCATGTGGGTTTTTAGTTCCCCAACGAGGGATCAAACCTGTGTTCCCTGCAGTGGAAGTGTGGAGTCTTAACTACTGGACCACCAGGGAAGTCCCCAGCTAATCTTTTACAAAACAATATTTTAGAACTTCCCTGGTGGTGCCATAGATAAGAGTCTGCCTGACAATTCAGGAAATGTGGGTTTAATCCCTGGTCAAGGAAGATTCCATATGCCCTGGAGCAACTGCATTCATATGCCACAACTACTGAACCCTGGTTCTAGAGCCTATGAGCTGCAACTATTGAACCGCAACTACTGAGGCACGAGTGTCTTATAGCCTGTGCTCTGCAACAAGAGAAGCCACTGTAATGAGAAGCCTGCGCATTACAATGAAGAGCATAGCTCCTTCTCCCCACAACTAGAGAGCCCATGAAAAGTAATGAAGACCCAGCACAGCCAAAAATAAATAAATTTTAAAAATTAAAACAAAAATTAGTTGACATGGTGAGAAGCTAAATTGCTCCATGAAATAGTATCAAGAATTGTGTTCATAATGGGTAGAGTTGTACGTTGGCAGAGAATTGCAAGGCTGTTGTTCAATCGCTCAGTCATGTCTGACTCTTTGCCATCCCATGGGCTGCATCACGCCAGTCTTCCCTGTCCTCCACCATCTCCTGGAGCTTGCTCAAACTCATGTCCATTGAGTCAGTGATGCCATCCAACTATCTCGTCCTCTGTCATCCCCTGATGACGAGAGAAAAACTAGTCTGGTACCTGGAAAATGTGGGAAAATTGGTAAATATTTGTACCATTTTAAGATATATATCTCACTTATATATGTATTACATTCTTTGTGTGTCATCCTTTCTACAGTGCTTTCAGAGCAAGGACATGTGTATTTTTGTGTTCCACATTTCAGTGGCTTATCACTAGGTGGTGCTAGTGGTAAAGAACCTGCCTGCTAATACAAGCGACATGAGTCTTGGGTTTGATCCCTGGATCAGGAAGATCCCCTGGAGGAGGGCATGGCAACCCACTCCAGCATTCTTGCCTGGACAGAGGAGCCTAGCAGGCTACAGTCCATGGGTTGCAAAGAGTTGGACATGACTGAAGCGACTTAGGGCACATCACTCTACCTCTGTTAATATCCTTCTGGGCCTACTTCCAAAATATGTCTCAAATCCATTCCCTTTTCTTTACCCCTATGGCCACCATTGTGCTATAGGCCATCAAATGCCAAACACCTGCAAATACTTGCTGATTTTCTGAAATCATTCTTATTCCCCTCCAAACCACAAAGCAGTCTTTAATAAATGTAAATTAATCAGTCTTCTGATTAAAATATTACAGCGTCAAAAAAAAAAAATTACAGCGTCTTCCTACTGTCTTCAGTGGGTTAACAAGCCTGGCCACGATTTTGTCTTACCTTGTTTCTTGCCACTCTTTTCCTTGTACATTTTTTACCCAGCAATGCTGGACTTGTCACTGCTGTATGAGTTTTGCACGATCCTCCTTTGCCTCCAGGACTTTTCCATTACCATTATCTTTGCAGCTCCCATCCTTCTATATTCAACTTTTAGGCTATATATTCAACTTTCAGGCCTTAGCTTAAATGACAATTTCCTAGGGAGATATTCTAATAACATTCACTATTGTTTATTTAGATTACTTTAATTTCTGTCTTCTCTGATAAAATAGTAATTCTACATGAGACTAAAGACCCTATATAATTTGTTTTTATCCTAAAAGTCTGGGATATATTAGATGTTCAACAGGTATCTGTTCAGTGAATGATATAGTACTATACTTTGCAAAAGTGAGCATGTTAAAAATGTTGGTTGAATGAATGAATGAGTTTGAGAATGTGGCATTGAAAGGAGAAGACTGTTGCTGATCTAAAGAATGGTGGTAGCAGAATGATAAAGAAGGAGTCCAGACTTTCGTGGATTAAACAACAAAATGCAGTGAGGAAATTAAGACACCAAGATTTTAAATCATTTATGAGGAGTTCCACTAGGAAACAAAGAAGTAGCAGCTAAAAGCCTATTGCAGAATCAAACAAGGGATTCCTTTTCAAAGGCAGAATAGGAAGGTATCAGGTAGGATGTGTTTGGTTGCAAGTGACAGAAAAGTCCACTTAAGTGAGATTAAACGATACATGAAGCTTATTGACTTACGAGACTAAAGTCCAGAGTAAAGATAACTTTAAGGGCTTGATCCAGAGAGTCACGGTGTTTTCACGGTTCTGCCTTTATGTATCTACCTTTCTTCTACACTGGGATTCCCTGGTGGCTCAGCTGGTAAAGAATCCGCCTGCAATGCAGGAGACCTGGGTTTGATCCCTGGGTTGGGAAGATCCCCTGGAGAAGGGAACAGCTACCCACTCCAGTATTCTGGCCTGGAGAATTCCATGGACTGTATAGTCTATGGGGTTGCAAAGAGTTGGGCACAACTGAGCGACTTTCACTTTCACTTTCATCCTTTCTTCTACGTTGATTTTATATCCGGACCAGCTTCCCTATGGTAGCAAGAATGGCTACAGAAAATCCAGACTTCACATATTCCCTCTTCATATTATCTCCTCCTCAATTCCAGAGGGAGAAAGAACAAGTTTATATCAGTCAGGATTCTTCTTTGCAAGTAATGAAAACAGGGCCTCCTTTACTTAAGCAAGAGCTTCCCTGGTGGCTGAGATGGTAAAGAATCTGCCTGGAATGCAGGATACCTGGGTTCAATCCCTGGGTCGAGAAGGTCCCCTGGAGAAGGAAATGGCAACCCACTCTAGTATTCTTGCCTGGAGAATTCCATGGACAGAGGAGCCTTGTGGGCTGTAGTCCATGGGGTCGCAAAGTATCAAACAGGATTGACCGACTTTCACTTACTTAAGCACAAAATGTGCTTAAGAGACCAGGTGACTTCCAGAATCAAGGAGAAGGATAATTGGTCCCATAAAACTGGCAGAAACCAAGGGAGGCCAGGCACTGGGAATCATAACCAAGGTCAGCACAGGAAAAGTCTGGTTAAGGCACCGTTGGCGCTGGACACTGGCCACCACCACCGGACACGGCTGTTGCTGAGGACTGCTGCGACTGTCATTGGATACTGCTGTCCCTGCCATGCCTGAATTATAAATTGTGTCATCCTTGTGTCACTTGATATTCCAGACCCTGGCTGGAGCATCCGACTGGTCAAGGCTGAGTCATGCACCAGCACCTTAGCCACCACGGGGTTAGGAGAGGGAATATTCATTATCTCTAGGTACTGTAGTGAAAATGAAGTTCTGTCTCTCATAGACTCACATAAAGGAGCATTTCTCTCAAATAAGGAGGTTTGGATGTCGAGCAGACAAAAAATGCCAAACATCTAATTTTTGGTCTTGGTCCCAATCCAAGCTATGTGCTGTTCTAAGAGATTCACCTAAAATTTAAAGGCATGGAAAGATTGGAAGTAAAAGGTGTACTAGGTAAATACTCACCAAAACAAAATTGAGGTGCTGTATTAATATCAGACAAAATAGACCTTAAGACCAGAAGCATTATTAGGGAACAGAGGATTAACAGATTATAATGAAGTGTGAAATTCAGTAGGAAGATGTAACAGTTCTAAATTGCATATACCTAATAAAATAGTCTCAGGATAAATAAACAATAGGACTACAGGGAGAAATTAATAAAAATTGCCATTATAGTGGATAATCAAAATATTCTTCTCAATCATTGATAGGTCAGCTAGAAAAAAATTGGTGAAATACAGAATATTTGCTTCATATGGTGAATAAGCTTGATTCATAGAACATGCGTCCAACACTTAGCAAATTTGTACTTTTCCATATATTGTTTAATCTCATTTGAGTTGGGTTTGAGGTTTTATTTTTGGTCATGTGAAACTAAAAACATCCTAATTCCATTTATTAAAGCCCTTTCTGCTGAGAATAGCTAGAATGGTTTCTGGTCTCTGAAAATAAGCCTTGATGTATATAGATACCAAGCTGAGTTTATCCCAGAAGTAGAAGCATGCTATGTATATAAGCAATATGAATACCACAGTTGTTGCAGAAAAAGCATTTGATAAATTTCAATACTAAAAAAACACCTACATTAATATTCTTAGCAAAATAGGGGTAGAAAAGAATAGTTTTAACCCAATTAAGGGTATTAACAAAAAAATGTAGAGCAAACATCCAGATAATGGTGAAAAGTTGAAAGACTTTCCTCTTAAAATCAGGAACAAGACAAAGAGGTTCATTACCTTTAATTTATTCAGCGTCATTCTGGAGGTTCTAATCAGTGCAGTAAAATAAGATAAAGAAAAAAACAAGGATTTAAAATGAAGAAACAAAAATGTTCATTATTCACTGATATTATTTCCTACAGAATAGTTTACAGAAAATATGAGAAATAAGTAGTTTAGCAAGGTGTTTGGATGAGATACACAAGTCAGTTACATATGTAAATGCCAGTAACAAACAATAAGCAAATGTAATTTTTAAAAGACCATTTAATTTTAAAAGGGTTATTGGGAACTCCTTGGTGGCCCAGTAGTTAAGACTCAGAGCTTTCCCTGCTGTGGTCCTGGTTCAATCACTGGTCAGGGAAGTAAGATCCTGCAAGCCGTGTGGCACACCAAAAAAAAAAAAACAAAAAAACAGGACATTATTTACAGTAGCATAAAAATATATAACAAACCTAG
This sequence comes from Odocoileus virginianus, assembly GCF_023699985.2. Lineage (NCBI taxonomy): Eukaryota > Metazoa > Chordata > Mammalia > Artiodactyla > Cervidae > Odocoileus > Odocoileus virginianus. The sequence goes on along the minus strand of NC_069678.1, from coordinate 7,818,092 downwards.
ACAGCGTATTAAAAATCTGAGACAACACTTTACTGACAAAGCTATGGTTTTTCCTCTAGTCATGTATGGATGTAAGAACTGGAGCATAAAGGAGGCTGAGCACCAAAGAATTGATGATTTTGAACTGTGGTGTTGGAGGAGACTTTTGAGTCCCTTGGATGGCAAGGAAATCAAAGCAGTCAATCTTAAAGGATATCAACCCTGAATATTCACTGGAAGGACTGATGCTGAAGTTGAGGCTCCAATTCTTTGGCCACCTGATGCGAAGAGCCATTTCACTGGAAAAGACCCTAATGGGAAAGATTGAAGGCAAGAGAAGGCGGTGACAGAGGATAAGATGGTTGGATGGCATCATTGACTCAATGGACACTTGAGTTTGAGCAAACTCAGGGAGATAGTGAGGGACGGGAAAGTCTGGCATGCTGCAGTTCATGGGGCTGCAAAGAGTCGGATACAACATAGTGACTGAACAAAGTAAATAGATACATGATATTTATGAATTCCACATGATTAAGTTGTTAATTCTCCTCAAATTTACTTATAGAGGTAATATAACTCCAACAAAATTCCATCAAGGTTTTTGAGAAAACTCAGACTGTTTTTCTTAAGTGTACATGGGAGCTCACAGGTACAAGAATTAAAAAGACATTCTGAAGAGAAAGAATATGGTGGAGAGATTTCCCGTATCAGTTATTAAGGTTTATTACAGAGCTATAATATTTTTGACAGTGGGATATATGTGCAGGTATAGATAATAGACCATTTGAAGAGACTAGAAAGCCCAGAAACAAACTGCACATTTAGGGATACTTGACTTATAGCGGAATAAGCACTGTTGACAGAAGAAGAATGGCCTGTTTAATAAGGGATACTGGAAAATAAGATGTCCATTAAAAAAAAAAACACACAACGATAGTTACATGTCAAGAGCAAACTTTAAAACCCTTAGGACTTCCTTGGTGGTACAGTGGATAAGAATCTGTCAGCCAGTGCAGGGGGCATGAGCTCAGTCCCTGGTTTGGGAAGGTTCTGCATGGGGTGGAGCAGCTACGCTCACGGGCCACAACTACTGAAGCCTGTGGGCCTAGAGCCTGTGCTCTGCGACAAGAGAAACCACTGCGGTGAGAAGCCCACGTACTGCAGCCAGAGAGTTATCCCTGCCTGCTGCAATTAGAGGAAGTCCCAGCTCAGCAGCAGAGATTTAGCTGCAGTGCAGCTAAAAGTAAAAGAAAGGCAAATTCTTAAAAAAAAAAACAACAAAGAAAAAAACTTTACAGGAAAATATAGAATGTTTTTATGACCTCAGGATAGGAAAAGATCTCTTCAACAAGCACAAATGGTACACCATATATTTTTAAAGATGCATGAGTTTAACTTTAGAATTAAGAACTCCTGATCCGTTCAGACACCACAAACTTGGAGAAACATATTTCTAAAATAGGGTTAATATCCAAGTTAGCAGACCAACCCCTCCAACTGAATAAGTAAAGGACAAATAACTCAAGGGGAAAATTGGCAAAAGGCATGAACTGGCATTAAAAAAAATAAACATGAAAGGTAAAAAATTCATGAAAAGGTGTTCAATTTCACTAGTAATCATTGACATTATTTTTTTATTCACTAGATTGGTAGACATTAAGAAGTCTGATAATACAAAGTGTTGGCAAGGATGTAACTCATTCAAAGTTCTTATACACTCCCCATCAGTAATATCAGAGTACAGACTGATAAAAATCCCCTGTAGAAAACCATTTAGCATTATTTAGTAAAGTTGAATGTACATATTCACTACACCCCAGCTCCCCCCCAAGTCCACTCCTGTATATACACCAGGAAAATGAAAAGAAGATTGCTCCTGCAGTATTGTACACAAAAGCAAAAATTGAACAACTCAAATGACCACAGCCTGGAGAATTATCACATAAATTGTGGCATAGTCACAGTAAATACTATAAAGTAGTGAAAAGAATGAGTGAACAAACTAGAGTTGCATTCAATAACATGGGTGATTCTTAGAAACATATTAGTGAGTGATAGAAGCAAATCACAGAAAACTGCATACGTTATGGAGACGGCAATGACACCCCACTCCAGTACTCTTGCCTGGAAAATCCCATGGACGGAGGAGCCTGGTAGGCGGCAGTCCATGGGGTCGCTAAGAGTAGGACACGACTGAGTGACTTCACTTTCACTTGTCACTTTCATGCATTGGAGAAGGAAATGGCAACCCATTCCAGTGTTCATGCCTGGAGAATCCCAGGGACGGGGGAGCCTGGTGGGCTTCTGTCTATGGGGTCGCACAGAGTCGGACACAACTGAAGTGACTTAGCAGCAGCATTATTATATTATTTTTATAAATCTCAAAACAAACAAAGCACTTTTAAAATAACAATACATAATTTAGGGATGCACACATATGTGATAAATTTACTTCTGAAAAAGCAAAGGAGGGAATTCCCTGGCAGTCCAGTGGTTAGGACTAGGTGCTTTCACTGTCTCAGACAGGGCATGTGGCCAAAAAATGAAAAGGAAAAAGCTAAGGAGTAAGTCCACAAGAGAAGCCACCGCAATGAGAAGTCTGCACCGCAATGAAGAATAGCCCCTGTTCACCGCAACTAGAAACACGTCATGTGCAGCAACAAAGACCCAGCACAGACAAAAATAAATTAAAAAAAGAAACAAAAAGTTCTTTGGGATACAGTACTCACTGGCTCCAGAGATCACTGTGAGTTTGTGGGGTATCCTCTGAAGAGCCAAAAAGGGAACAGTTTAGAGAGAGCTCTTTAGAAACTGTTGATGGTCCATAATGTTCTTGGTTTTGGAAGGGCAAAGCGTGTTCCTTCTAGATAAGTCAACCCCCAGTGAGAACAATTCAATGGCAATCATGAAATATAACATGGTAGTGGAATTCTGCAGTCAGTCCATCTGGATTTGGATCCTGGCTCTAACAAAGCTTGCTGATCCTAAGCAAGTTACTTAAATTTTCAGAACCTTGGTTTCTTCATCTGTAAAATGGGGATAATAATACAATAACCCTATGATGTAGATGCTAAGATTAAATAAATATGTAGAAGATAGCACAGTGCCTGGCACATAACAACTGCTATGTAAGTGTTGACTGTTATTATCCTCCCTGGGTTTGGCTATGTTCCTCATTTCTTGCACCCTATCTCCTGCTATGGAGTATCTGGAAGTCATTGCTGTTTTAAGTTTTCAGTTAAGTGGCGTTATAGAGCAAGTTTTCCCCATATTACGGTTGTACAGTATTGATAGTGTGTAACATCAACAGAAAGGGGAAGATAAGAAGGTCCACACTTCAAAGCACTGACAACTACTCAGGGTTATATACAGTTCATTTGGTGAGAAGAATGTAATAGATATTCAATGCATTATACGACTTGAAGAAAGGATTACAATTTAAGCTTAGGCTGTGTGTTTCACAGAAATTAAGTGTCAAAACAAGTCTTTATGATGATTGGAAATGTGTCTTCCAGCCCCCTGGTTTATTATTAACTTGAGACTTTCCTGGTGAAAAATTCATTCTTAGGGAAGAGCTAGTCTAGGTTCTGAGTTTAGCTAGAGTCAGAGAAGAGGTAAGATTCTGACAGTACAATCTCTGAGACGCACTGTTTTTTGACACTGAGTTCACTCAAATGTCAGTCCAAGGATATGGGAGAGTCAAGAACTTCTTTATCATTGCTCTTGTTACTTTTTTATCTGCAGACTTGTGTGCTTTGGGAACTAGAGATTACAAACAGGTCCCTCTCTATTACTATGCAAACTCTATTAACTTTCAACTTAACTTCAATGCATCATTTACTATTTAACAAATAAAGCACAAAAACTAGGACCTGTGGTCATAAAAAGATATATGATAAGGCCTGATTTCTGTCTTTAGAAAACTTACAATCTGATATGGGAGATAAGACATACCCTTACAACTATGACACAGGTGAAATGATAAATACCAAAACAAAAAGTAGCAGGCCTCTCTGAAATTGTCTGCCTGACACTTCCCCTCCTGTCCACCAGATGGCTATTAGGGGAGCTACTGTGTTCTGACACAGCCCCACCTTGCTGACTGTCTCAGTTGAGTGGTCTGGGGTAAGCATCCCAGATGGGCCAAAGCTCTTCTCTTGAATTTTTGTAACTGGAATGGGAAATGCATCCTGGCATTTACCAGCTATTTAATACGTACTTGCTGATAATTGAGTTGTAGTGAGAAAACCAATTTCATTGTATTTTTAGTACCTTGCCAGTGTCTTTATCCACTTGTATATACCTCAGATGTCATTTTCTAGATATATTTCTTTAATGTCTCGTTACATGTGGAGGCATATACCTTCTCTTTATTCATCAAAAAGTCCATATTCTCTCAAAAAAATCCATATTATTTTACTCTGGCACTCACTAGACCCCTTACAGTCTGGGTAGTTTATTAATTTTCCAACTTCTCTCAATTTCATTTCAAGAGACTTGTGTCTTTCCTATCATTTGTTCTCCTTGTCACAGATTCCTAGATATGATTTTATATACTGTATAAACCATCTCCATTTTATAAAGTTAAGAGAAAAATAAACAAAAATATATATTTACTGAATGTAAAGAAATCATTCCAAAGTAATCTGCTGGTAAAGATGTGAAAGGAACCCAAGGGGAAGAGTCAGGAAAATTTCAGTGAAGAGACAAATACCTTAATTGAATTGAGGCCTGAGAATGAGTAGCTCCTGATAGCTCAGACAGTAAAGAATCTGACTGCAATGAAGGAAACACAGGTTTGATTCCTGGGTTAGGAAGATCTCCTGGAATGGGTAATGGCAACATGCACCAGTATTCTTGCCTGGGAAATCCCATGGACAGAGGAACCTGATGGACTATAGTCCATGGGGTCATGCAGGTCACAGAGAGTTGGACACAGCTGAGCAACTCACTTTTCAAGCTGATAAAGGTGGGGAAGGGGAGAAGCAGGAAAGGAGAAGAGAGGACAGCATAGTATGTTTGAGAAACAGTAAATGTTCAGTAAGTGCTTGAGATATATTCTCCTATTGAATAAGCAGCCTAGGCAAGTTCACCTGGGCCCTTGTATGGCACATTAAAGACTCTGGATTCAGCTTTGCAATCAGTGGGGAGTCATCAAAAAGCTTTTAAGCATGGAAATTATACCATTAGATGGTTGTTGTAGAAATATGAGACTGGCAGGAAGATGGAGGGTGCGTGAGAGCAATTAACCTGAAGTCTTTCATTAATATGAACTTTTAAAGGGCAAAAATCTGAAAGTTTTGTGTTTTTTTGTGATTTCTCACAGCATTGATTAACATAGTGCCCACACCCAGGTGGCGCTAATGGTAAAGAATCCGTCTGCCAATGGAGGAGACGTAAGAAACATGGGTTTGGTCCCTGGGTTGGGAAGACCCCTGAAGAAGGGAATGGCAACTCACTCCAGTATTCCTGCCTGGAAAATTCCAGTCCAGGCAAGAATGGACAGAGAAGCCTGGCAGGCTACAGTCCATGGGGTTGCAAAGAATCGGACATGACTGAAGAACTTGGCATGCACACACCACACCTACTAGGAAATATTTGTTAACGTGGAGACCCCAGTGTCAGAAGGAACACTGCTTCTCTTGGGTGAAGAGAATGGATAGGATGACACTTGTCTGGTTAACAAACTCAGCTAGGGTAAGATCAGTCATAGAAATCTTTCTACAAGTGATGACCAGGCTCAATTTGTAGTAAGGAAGGTACACTCCCAATGAAGGAACAGTGATAGAGACAGGGAACATGGGAACTTTTGTGGAACTACTGTTTATTTCAGTATGGTGGAGATCACAATACATAAAAATGAAAGGTATAAAGTTGTAGAATCTCACAGTTGGAAGGAACCTTTAAAAGTAACCTTGTTGCATTAGCCTTCTAGTCATTCTTGCAAAGTCCCTGGGGGTAGGGTGAATTTAAAGGTACTGGTATGGCATGCTCAGGAAGCAGAAACATGGGACTGAAGTTCAAGGGTAAAGAAGAGCAAGATCTTTGGAGTTAAGAGTCACCCACGGATAGGACAGTTGAAATCATAGGATTAGATGAGATGGTCAAAGGAGAATTAGAAACAAGGGAATGTTAGCATTTATGGTGGAGGAAAGAGGTCAAGGAACCACAGATGGAATGGTTACAATTAGAACTTGTAATAGTTACAAGAGATGAGAGAATTTCAGGCAGAGGACAGTTTGCAAACAACCTTGTATGATTCAGAGAGATGGAAAATCTTCAATATTTGGAAATTGGAAAACATTATCTTGGATTCTCCTTCTCCTCTAATTAAATCTGAATTCCTGAACTTTGAATCGAAGGTCTCTTCAAACTTCTCACTCATAGCTGCCATATTCCAATAAATGAATTTTGCTTCTGTTAGGCTTATATCTTTCCTCTCTCTCCCTTACAAAGTAAAATAGGTACTTCCCTGGTGGTCCAGTGGCTGAGAATCTGTCTGCCAACACGGGGGACACAGGTTCAATACCCAGTCTGGAAAGATCACACGTCGACGGGCAACTAAGCTCGGCACCACAACTATTGAAGCTCCTGCACCCTAGAGCCTGAGCTTGGCAACAAGAGAAGCCATCCCAGTGAGAAGCTGGCATACTGCAGCTAGAGAAAGCCCACGAGCAGCGGCGAAGACCCAATGAAGACAAAAAAAAAGTAAAACACATTCTTGCTGAAAAGAGAAAAGAAATAGGGTGATAATGTTTTGGTTCTTGGCTCTTATTTTCAGATGTAAGGATCTGATCCAGGTTTTATAGGGCCTGAAGTTTACACAAATTGGAAATCTGTCGTTAAGAAAAGAATGTGGTTGTTTAGCCACTGGTGCCGCCTGTGTTAAGTCGCTTCAGTCGTGTTCAATTCTTTGCGACCCTGGACTGTAGCCTACCAGGCTCCTCTGTCTATGGGATTCTCCAGGCAAGAATACTGCAATGGGTAGCCATTCTCTCCTCCAGGGGATCTTCCCCACCCATGAAACCCACATCTCTTATGTCTCCTGCACTGGCAGGTGGGTTCTTTACCACTAGCGCCACCTGGGAAGCCCTGTTTAGTCACTACAAGATTTTTAATACAAAATTAGGTTTAAAGTTTTTAGAATGGAAAAAAAAATGACAAGAAATTATTGGAGACTTATATATTGGAGACTTAGTTTCCATAGGGCTTCCCAGGTGGCACTGGTGGTAAAGAACCCGCCTGCCAATGCAGGAGACATAACAGATGAGGGCTCCATTCCTGGGTCAGGAAGATCCCCGGGAGGAGGTTATGTCAACCCACTCCAGTATTCTGGCCTGGAGAATCTCCATGGACAGAAGAGTCTGATGGGGTACAGTCCATAGGGTGGCACAGAGTTGGACACTACTGAAGCAACTTAGCACCGCATACATTCTTCTGAAATCTCCTGGATAAGATGGCTTTTCTTGACAAATATAAATGGCAGATAAAATTCAAAATCTGTTTTCCAGAGAGAAGACCTGCCCTAGAATCTTTTATAGTGGCTCTTAATGTTCCTGTTTTGTTTGAGTTGACTAGTAGCACTGCTCCCTAGAGTAGGGAAAAAGAGGGCATGAATCTACTGGCTTGTGTAAAATTAGGTCCTGCTGAAGTAGGCAACAGAACAACAGTACTTATTCACAATCTGTAGCAATGTCAGTTCCTCTTTCACTTAACACTTTCCAGAAAGATCAATCACCATTTCCTTTCCTTGTGTTCTTAAGTCACTTAATTTTTCCCATCTGTAGTGCCGCATGTATCTTAAAAAAAAAACAAAAAACTAAATGTAAAAAGACTCAGATTTTTTCCTGGCCGTAAGTTTAGTCTGAAAGGAAAGGTGATTGTGAAGAAATACAATAATGAATCTTTCTTACTATAATCTCTAAAATCAAAGACATCCTCTAGTTAATAGGACTAACAGAGGATCCCCACCCCAAAATAAGACTATTCCCAAGATATCCTCTTTAAGATATGTTTCACTTTTCAAAAGAAACACTAATTTTTAAAAAAAAGCTCTTTATTTCCCCAGTGTTCCCCAAGCTTGCAGAAAAGTGTTATTATACTCAGAAGAATTGTTGGAATTATTCCCATAAAAACTTTACCAGGGAGGGCCATATGAGTATTTATTTACCTTTTGAGAGAGTGATATCCAAGGCTGGATGTTGGCAGGGCAGTCTCCTCCTACTCAAGCACATCTCTTGGCAGCCTCTCCTCTTTTCATCAACCCCTTCTTAAAAAAGGCGAGTGGTTGTGGCTCTCTCCCCTTCCCCACTCCCACACTGAACTCAGAAGCTTCATGAATAGTTCAACTAAAACAGGATCAAGTTTCAGACACTCCCATAGTGAGTGAGAAAATGATCCCACTAGATTAAATTGGAGCCTAGTTCAGTAGAAGTATATTTCCACAACTCTGCTAGGGCTGGGGCAGCCAAGGTTAATAGCTCAAGTAGTATCGGCTAAGTTAGATCATGTGGGTGGTAGAGGCTGAGTCAGTAGCCAGCTTTTTTGGTCTGTGCAATGATTCTCTGCATTAGTAGTATCACCCAATAAATTGTTAGAAATGCCAATTCTTGAATCCCCATTCCAGCCTTAATAAATCAGGAACGTTGGAGGTGTTGGCACATTTTTTTTTTTTTTAAATATTTATTTATTTGGTTGCTTTGGTTCTTAGTTGCAGCATGCAGGCTTAGTTGCCCCCAAGGTATGTGAGATCTTAGTTCCCTGACCAGGGTCTGAACTCATATCCCTTGCATTGCAAGGCAGATTCTTAACCACTGGACCACTGGGGAAGTCCTGGCACCTATGTCTTAACCAGCTTTTCTAGCTGACTGTGATATATGCTCAAGTTTGAGACTTACTTGCCAACAAGACTGGGCTTCCCTGGTGGCTCAGATGGTAAAGAATCTGTCTGCAATGCAGGAGACCTGGGTCGGATCCCTGGGGTTGGGAAGATTCCCTGGAGAAGGGAATGGCAAACCAGTCCAGCATTCTTGCCTGGAAAATTCCATGGACAGAGGAGCCTGGTGGGCTACAATACATGGTATTGCCAAGAGTTGGACACAACTGAGCGACTTTAACTCACTCACTCACTGACAACAAGATCAGTGAATCTCTAAACCTCCCCTTTTCCTCAAAAAGAGTTTTCTTAGGATTTTGGATCAGAAAAGTGAAAAACTATTTCATTTAGCATTAATTATTACATTGCTGTTTTGTTGCTAAGTTGTGTCTGACTCTTTTGTGACCCCATGGACTGTAACCTGCCAGACTCCTCTGTCCATGGGGTTTTCCAGGCAAGAATGCTGGAGTAGGTTGCCATTTCCCTCTCCAGGGGATCTTCCATCTCCTGCATTGCAGGTGGATTCTTTAACCCTGAGCTACCAGGGAAGTTATTACACATGAACATATACTTCATGCAAAATTTAGTGATAGTTCCTCTATCATTTCATTTGGTTCTATAAAAAAATCTTGTATAGGATGTGTATGTTCAGTTTCTTTATTTACCATAATATTATTATTTACAAAATAATGATTTTATGTTTTTTCATTTAGCAATGAATCTTGAACCTCTTTACATTTTAGTACATATAAATCCACTTCATTTTTTTAAATGGCTACTGAGCACCCAAGTGCTACATTATATAAATACCTGAAGTGGGCATTTGGATTGTTTCTAATTTCTTATTATTATACTAACATTGCATTGGATACCCTTGTACATATTTCTCCGGGTACTTGTAGAAATGTTTTGTGGGATAAATTCCTTAAAATATTGGAAATATAAATGCTGCATTACAGGATATTGACATTGAGAACATTATTAGGTATTGCCAAATTACACACTAAAAAGGCTATAGCAATTTATGCTTCATTTCTGTTTTTTTAACCATACCACAAATATAGGTTACTTTCAATCTCTGAAATGCTTGTCGAGTTAATAGTTAAAAATAATAGTTTCTTAAAAACTTGCATTTCTGTAAATACTATATTTGAATTTCTGTTATTTGTACATCTTTTGTAGATTTTCTGTAATCTATCCTTTCTCTTCTTTTGACTGAGCTATTCATCTTTTACTTATTGAAAGAATATTTGTAGAATACATGAAGAATATTTATAGAATATATATACACAAATACAGGTGTATTAAATATAGGTGTATTAAAATCCTTTTTTGTAAATAAAAATAAAATAAATAAAATAAAATCCTTTTGTGTGATTTGTGCTGTTCCCGGTTCCTATCCTCTGCCTCTCTCACTCCCTCACTTTTGAATCTGCTCTTTATCAACATTAGCTTTGAGAATTCAACCTCTTTTCTTTTGGGCTTCTCTTATTTCCCTGAGCAGTCTCACCCCTCCCACACACTTTTATTTATTTATTTAAAAAATATTTATTTATTTTTGGCTGGGTCTTCATTGCTGTGTGGGTTTTTCTCTGGTTGCAGCAAGTGGGGGCTACTCTCTGGTTGCAATGCACAGGCTTCTCATTGTGGTGGATTCTCTTGTTCTGGAGCACGGGGCCTAGGGTGACCAGGCTTCAGTAGTTATGACTCGGGGGCTTCAGAGCGCAGGCTTAGTAGCTATGGCACATGGGCTTAGTTGCTTTGAGGCATGAGTAATTTTCCTGGACCGGGGATTGAACCCGTGTTCCCTACATTGCAAGATAGGTTCTTAATCACTGAACCACCACCGAAGATACTGATCTGTCAGTCATTTCTCCAATTCTGGGTAAACTACTCTGTTCATTTTCTTTCCTCAGGCTTCTGAGTATTGGCAGAGAAAGTAATAACAGTTCTCCATAGTTTCATGAGAATTTATGACTTCCCACTTTGGGACCTCAGGGCATTTCACAATCCTTTTATCATACTTTCTTTATTCATACACTTCCGAACCAATTACCTATAGCTGTACAGCCCCAACCAACGCCATTTCTACTTCTTATTCTCAGTGGAAGTTTCCATTGTTATTTCTCGTTGAGAATCAAAGTCATGGCATATGACTTGTCAATTTCTCTTTCTTCAGTTCAAAATGTCTAATCATTTTCAGTAAAAAAGTGCCTTGATTTTTCTGGGAATAAATACTCGCACAAAAAGCCCTAACCTATCTCTTTGTTCTAGGACCAGTCTTAATTTTTCTGAGCATATATTTTATTGCATTTTTAATTTGCCCCCTTCTATAAGCTCAGTCTATAAACATATTTTTCTATTTCTAATCTTTATGTCTCACCCCAACTAATGTTTGATTATTTTCTCTTAATTGTCATATTTCTTGAGAAAATGGTATATGCTAACTACCTGCCAGTATTTCCTCATTTTCTGGGAAGGCACTGGCGACCCACTCCAGTACTCTTGCCTGGAAAATCCCATGGACAGAGGAGCCTGGTAGGTTGCAGTCCATGGGATCGCTAAGAATCAGACACGACTGAGCGACTTCACTTTCACTTTTCATTTTCATGCATTGGAGAAGGAAATGGTAACCCACTCCAGTGTTCTTGCCTGGAGAATCCCATGGACGGAGGAGACTGGTAGGCTGCAGTCCATGGGGTCACTAAGAGTAGGACTGAGCAACTTCACTTTCACTTTTCACTTTCATGCATTGGAGAAGGAAATGGCAACCCACTCCAGTGTTCTTGCTTGGAGAATCCCAGGGACGGGGGAGCCTGGTGGGCTGCCGTCTATGGGGTCGCACAGAGTCGGACACGACTGAAGTGAATTAGCAGCAGCAGCAGCAGCATTCACTTCTCATTCACTTGAACTATGATTTTCCTTCCTTCTACTTTCCTTAGATGTGTTCATTCTTATCTCTGAACGTACAATGTTTTGCCCAAACTTTTATCTTGAAACTCTTTTGGCTTCCATTGCCTTGCTCTTTCCATGTTGCATCTTCCTTCTTGCATAATCTGAAACAGGCATTAAAAAAAATTGATTTATGATATTGTGTTAGTTTCTGGTGCTCAGCAAAGTGATTCTGTTACACACACACACATATGCATTCTTTTCCAATATGGTTTATTACAAGATATTGAATACATCAATAGATCCCTGTGCTATACAGGGACTATAGTGGGACCTTGTTGCTTATTTTACGTATAGTACTTTATATCTGTTATTCTCAAACTCATAATTTATCCCTCCCCCCTTTTCCTTTGGTAACCATAAGTTTGTTTTCTATGCCTCTGTTTTGTAAATAAGTTCATTTGTATCATATTTTAGATTCCACATCTATGTGTTATCATATGATATTTGTCTTTATCCTTCTGAATTACTTCACTTAGTATGATAATCTCTAGGTCCAAAAGGTATTGTTTTATCCTTTTTTATGACTGGTTAGTATTCAAGTAGTAGATGTATACCACATGTTCTCTATCCATTCATCTATTGATGGACTTTACTTGCTTCTGTTTTGGGTATTGTAAATAGTGCTGCTATGAACATTGGGATGCATGGATCTTTTCAAATGATAATTTTGTCTGGATATATACCCAGGAGTAGGATTGCTAGGTCATATGGCAACTCTATTCCTAGTTTTTTAAAGAACCTCTCTACCATTTTCTGGGGCTTCCCTGGTGTTCAGAGGGTAAAGAGTCTGCCAACAATGTGGGAGGTCTGGGTTCAATCTCTGAGTTGGGAAGATCCCCTGGAGAAGGAAATGGCAACCTACTCTAGTACTCTTGCCTGGAAAATCCCATGGACGGAGAAGCCTGGTGGGCTACAGTCCATGGGGTCACAAAGAGTCGGATACAATTGAGTGACTTCACTTTTATACCATTTTCCATAATGATTGTACCAATTTACATTCCCACCAACAGTGTAGGAGGGTTTCCTTTTCTCCATACCCTCTCTAGCATTTATTGTCTGTAGACTTTTTAATTAGATGGCCATTCTGACCAGTTTGAGGCGGTACCTCATTGTAGTTTTGATTTGCATTTCTTTAATAATCAGTGAAGTTGAGCATCTCTTTGTGTGACTATTGGCCATCTCCATCTTCTTCGGAGAAATGTGTATTTAGGTCTTCTTCCCATTTTGGATCTTTTTTTATTATTATTGAGTTGTATAAACTGTTTGTGTATTTTAGAAATTAAGCCCTCATTGGTTGTACTGTTTACAAATTTTTCTTCCATTCTGTGGGTTGTCGTTTCATTTTGCTTATGATTTCCTTTGCTGTACAAAAGCCTATAAGTTTGATTAGGTCCTATTTATTTATTTTTGTTTCTATTGCCTTGGAAGACTGACCTAAGAAAACATTGCTACGGTTTACATGGCAGAATGTTTTGCCTATGTTCTCTTCTAGAAGTTTTATGTTGTCATGTCTTACATTTGTCTTTAAGTCATCTTAGGTTTATTTTTGTGTAGTCTGTGAAGGAGTGTTCCAACTTCATTGATTTACATGTGATTGAAACAGGCATATCTTTGTTGTTGTTGTTGTTTTAAATTTATTTATTTTAATGGAGGCTAATTACTTTACAATGTTGTAGTGGTTTTTGCCATACATTGACATAAATCAGCCATGGGTGTACATGTATTCCCCATCCTGAACCCCCCTCCCACCTCCCTTCCCATCCCATCCCTCAGGGTCACCCCAGTGCACCATCCCTGAGCATCCTGTCTCATGCATCAAACCTGGACTGGCAATCTGTTTCACATATGATAATATATATGTTTCAATGCTATTCTCTCAAATCATCCCACCCTCACCTTCTCCCACAGAGTCCAAAAGACTGTTCTTTACATCTGTGTCTCTTTTGCTCTCTTGCATATAGGGTCATCATTACCATCTTTCTAAATTCCATATATATGTGTTAGTATACTGTATTGGTATTTTACTTTCTGACTTACTTCACTCTGTATAATAATAACTTCATTCCAGTTTCATCCATCTCATTAGAAATGATTCAAACACATTCTTTTTAATGGCTGAGTAATATTCCATTGTGTATATGTACTACAGCTTTCTTATCCATTCATCTGCTGATGGACATCTAGGTTGCTTCCATGTCCTGGCTATTATAAACAGTGCTGTGATGAACATTGGGGTACACATGTCTCTTTCAATTCTGGTTTCCTCAGTGTGTATGCCCAGCAGTGGGATTGTTGGGTCATATGGCAGTTCTATTTCCAGTTTTTTAAAGAATGTCCACACAGTTCTCCATAGTGGCTGTACTAGTTTGCATTCCCACCAAGAGTGTAAGAGGGTTCCCTTTTCCCCACACCCTCTCCAGCATTTATTGTTTGTAAATTTTTGGATAGCAGCCATTCTGACTGGCGTGAGATGGTACCTCATTGTGATTTTGATTTGCATTTCTCTGATAATGAGTGATGTTGAGCATCTTTTCCTGTGTTTGTTAGTGATCTATATATCTCTTTGGAGAACTGTCTGTTTAGTTCTCTGGCCCATTTTTTGACTGGGTCATTTATTTTTCTGGAATTGAGCTGCCAGAGTTGCTTGTATATTTTTGAGATTAATTCTTTGTCCATTGCTTCATTTGCTATTATTTTCTCCCATTCTGAAGGCTGTCTTTTCACTTTGCTTATAGTTTCCTTCGTTGTGCTAAAGCTTTTAAGTTTAATTAGGTCCCATTTGTTTATTTTTGCTTTTATTTCCATTACTCTGGGATGTAAGTCATAGAGGATCCTACTGTGATTTATGTTGGAGAGTGTTTTGCCTATGTTTTCCTCTAGAAGTTTTATAGTTTCTGGTCTTACATTTAGATCTTTAATCCATTTTGAGTTTATTTTTATGTATGTTGTTAGAAGGTGTTCTAGTTTCATTCTTTTACAAGTGGTTGACCAGTTTTCCAAGCACCATTTGCTGAAGAGATTGTCTTTTCTCCATTGTATATTCTTGCCTCCTTTGTCAAAGATAAGGTGTCCATAGGTTCGGGGATTTATCTCTGGGCTTTCTATTTTGTTCCGTTGATCTGTATTTCTGTCTTTGTGCCAGTACCACACTGTTTTGATGACTGTAGCTTTGTACTATCATCTGAAGACAGGCAGGTTGATTCCTCCAGTTCCATTCTTCTTTCTCAAGATTGCTTTGGCTATTTGAGATTTTTTGTATTTCCATACAAATTGTGAAATTATTTGTTCTAGTTCTCAGAAAAATACCATTGGTAGTTTGATAGGGATTGCATTGAATCTATAGATTGCTTTGGTTAGTATACTCATTTTCACTATATTGATTCTTTCGATCCATGAACACGGTATATTTATCCATCTATTTGTGTCCTTTTTGATTGCTTTCATTAGTGTTTTATAGTTTTCTATGTATAGGTCTTTTGTTTCTTTAGGTAGATTTATTCCAAAGTATTTTATTCTTTTCATTGCAATGGTGAATGGAATTGTTTCCTTAATTTCTCTTTTTATTTTCTCATTGTTAGTGTATAGGAATGCAAGGGATTTCTGTGTGTTAATTTTATATCCTGCAACTTTACTATATTCATTGATTAGCTCTAGTAATTTTCTGGTGGAGTCTTTAGGGTTTTCTATGTAGAGGATCATGTCATCTGCAAACAGTGAGAGTTTTACTTTTTCTTTTCCAATCTGGATTCCTTTTATTTCATTTTCTTCTGTGATTGCTGTAGCTAAAACTTCCAAAACTATGTTGAATAGTAGTGGTGAGAGTGGTCACCATTGTCTTGTTCCTGACTTTAGGGGAAATGCTTTCAATTTTTCACCATTGAGGATAATGCTTGCTGTGGGTTTATCATATATGGCTTTTATTATGTTGAGATATGTTCCTTCTATTCCTGCTTTCTGGAGAGGTTTTTTTTTTTTATCATAAATGATATTAAATTTTGTCAAATGCTTTTTCTGCATCTATTGAGATAATCATATGGTTTTTATCTTTCATTATGTTAATATGGCATATCACATTGATTGATTTGCAAATGTTGAGGAATCCTTGCATCCCTGGGATAGAGCCCACTTGGTCATGATGTATGCTTTTTTTAATATGTTGTTTGATTCTGTTTGCTAGAATTTTGTTAAGGATTTTTGCCTCTATGTTCATCAGTGATATTGATCTGTAGTTTTCTTTTTTTGAGGCATCTTTGTCTGGTTTTGGTATAAGGGTGATGGTGGCCTCATAGAATGAGTTTGGAATTCCTCTGCAATGCTATGGAAGAGTTTGAGTAGGACAGGTGTTAGCTCTTCTCCAAATTTTTGGTAGAATTCAGCTGTGAAGCCATCTGGTCCTGGGCTTTTGTTTGCTGGAAGATTTCTGATTATGGTTTCAATTTCCGTGCTTGTGATGGGTCTGAAACAGGCATATCTTGAGGTTTTCTTTTTCTTATCTTTTTTAGTTTTTGTGCTATCATTCCTACAACCACAAGTCTCTTGCACAAATTTAGGTCTAGGTCCCATCTTCTCTTTTGGACTGATGTTCTATGATTCCAGGGCTTCCCTGGTGGCTCACGGGTAAAGAACCCACCCGCAAATGCAGGAGATGCAGGAGACCCAGGTTTGACTCCTGGGTTGAGAAGATCTCCTGGAGAAGGAAATGGCAATCCACTCCAGTATTCTTGCCTGGGAAATCCTGTGGACAGAGGAGCCTGATGGGCTATAGTCTATGGGATCACAGGAGTTGGACACAACTTAGCAACTAAACCACCACCACCACCTATGCTTCTACTTGTTTAATAAGCGTTATAATTTGGTTTTCACACCAACCAATTCAACCGAACTTCAACTGGACAAAACTGAAATTGCAGTTGGCACCTGTCTCTGTCATCAATATCATTCAAGAGCCTTCTTTGACATCACAGCCTTCTTTCATTCCATAACAATTACATGGTAGGCATTGTTGGTTATTCTCTCATAACAGTGATCATGGCAATCATTTTCTTTTGTTTCATTGACTTATGTCAGTTCAGTCGCTCAGTTGTATCCGACTATTTGTGATCCCATGGATTGCATCATGCTAGGCTTTCCTGTCCATCACCAACTGCCAGAACTTGCTCAAACTCATGTCCACCCAGTCAGTGATGCCAT
The DNA here is from genome assembly GCF_023699985.2 of Odocoileus virginianus. Classification (NCBI taxonomy): domain Eukaryota; kingdom Metazoa; phylum Chordata; class Mammalia; order Artiodactyla; family Cervidae; genus Odocoileus; species Odocoileus virginianus. The sequence continues at coordinate 7,801,093 of NC_069678.1, read as the reverse complement.
CCAACTGTATCATCCTCTGTCATTCCCTTCTCCTCCTGCCTTCAATCTTCCCCAGCATCAGGGGAAGAGTCAGTGCTTCACATCAGGTGGCCAAAGTATTGGAGTTTCAGCTTTAGCATCAGTCCTGCCAATGAATATTTGGACTGATTTCCTTTAGGATGGACTGGTTTGATCTCCTGGAAATCCAAGGGAGTCTCAAGAGTCTTCTCCAACACCACAGTTCAAAAGAATCAATTCTTTGGCACTCAGCTTTCTTTATAGTCCAACTCTCACATCCATACATGACTACTGGAAAAACCATAGCTTTGACTAGACAGACCTTTGTCAGCAAAGGAATGTCTCTGATTTTTAATATGCTGTCTAGGTTGTTCATAGCTTTTCTTCCAAGGAGCAAGTGTCTTTTAATTTCATGACTGCAGTCACCATCTGCAGTGATTTTGGATCCCAAGAAAATAAAGTCTCTTACTGTTTCCATTGTTTCCCCATCTGTTTGCCATGAAGTGATGGGACTAGACGCCATGATCCTAGTTTTTTGAATGTTGAGGTTTTTTTTTTTTTTTTTTTGAATGTTGAGTTTTAAACCAGCTTTTACACTCCCCTCTTTCACTTTCATCAAGAGACAGTTCCTCTTTGCTTTTTGCCACATGGGTTGTGTCCTCTGTGTTCTGATGTTATTGATATTTCTCCCAGCAATCTTGATTCCAGTTTGTGCTTCACCCAGCCTGGCATTTTGCATGATGTACTCTGCGATTAGGTTAAATAGGCAGGGTGACAGCCTCCTTTTCCAATTTGGAAGCAGTCCATTTTTTCACGTCCAGTTGTAACTGTTGCTTCGTGACCTGGATACAGATTTCTGAGGAGACAGGTAAGGTGGTCTGGTATTCCCATCACTTGAAGAATTTTCCACAGTCTGTGGCATAGTCAATAAAGCAGAAGTGGATGTTTTTCTGGAACTCTCTTGCTTTTTTGATGATCCAATGGTTGTTGGCAATTTGATCTCTGGTTCCTCTGCCTTTTCTAAATCCAGCTTGAACATCTGGAAGTTCTCAATTCGTGTACTTTTGAAGCCTCACTTGGAGAATTTTGAGCATTGCTTTGCTAGCATGTGAGATGAGTGCAATTGTGCAGTAGTTTGAACATTCTTTGGCATTGCCTTTCTTTGGGATTGGAATGAAAACTGCCCTTTTCCAGACCTGTGGCCACTGCTGAGTTTTCCAAATATGTAGGCATCCTGAGTGCACCACTTTAACAGCAACATCTTTTAATGCTTGAAATAGCTCAGCTGGAATTCCATCACCTCCACTAGCTTTTTTCATAGTAATGTTTCCTAAGGCCCATTTGACTTCGGACTCCAGGATGTCTGGTGCTAGGTGAGTGATTTTGTAATACTTGTGTGATAACAGATGAGCAGAGAATGGTAGGTAATGGAAGAGCAACACCAATAGAAGAAAACTGGGGTTCTGGCTTTCAGAAATGATACCTAAATTGATACCTGTACTACAGGTGTACTAAGAGGATAAGATGTATATATGTGAGTGGGTTAGGGTTATCTAGGCCAGAGAACCCCACATGTTTTGAACTAATATACGTTGAATGCTTGAAAAGATGAAAAATGTAATGAGTTAGTTGAGACTTTTCATTCTTTGACAAATGTTTACTGGGTTCCCGACATGTTCTAGACACAGTTATAAGTGCTAGGAGTCAAACAGACCCAACAAAGTATTGAGTATATGACACAGTAACAACTCCTCTGGAGAAAATTTTCAAGTCCTTATAATTTCTCTCCTGGATTTCTGCAAAAATATAATCCACCTAAGTGGCTTTCTTGTTTCTTATTAATAGTCCCTCCTCTCCCTCAACTAATCTGGATGAGAGATCCTACAAATTTTAATATTCAGAAGTAGGGTTTCCAGATAAAGAAGAATATTTTAAAGTATAAATGTTATATGAAATATTTGGAACATATTGATACTAAAAAATTATTTGTTGTTGATCTGAAATTCAAATTGACTTGTCATCTTGTATTTTCATTAGCTAAATCTGGCAACTCTGTTTGGAGAGACAGTGAAACTGATGCATCTGCAGACCACCATTTTAAGTAATTAAAAAAACTGGCTTAACACAAACTTAGCCCAGAACTTGTGATAGTTAAAAAATTAATAGTGGTAGTGGTAATTCTTTCATATTGGAAAGCTGAAAATGCATGTAATAGGTCACGTTTCACAATCAACTTCTTAATTTTTATTTCTACTAAAATTAGAAAATCTAAAGGCACAATGAGTTTATCAGATATGGCAATGAGTGCTTGGTGACTACCAGATAATGCTGAACACTTGAATCTAAGAGAGATCTAGCACCATATTTGTTTGGTTTTGTCACTAAGCTGTTTCTGACTCTTTTGTGATTCCAGGGGCGATAGCCCACCAGGTTCCTCTGTCTATGGGATTTCCCACGCAAGAATACTGGGGCAGGGGTGTGTTTGCCATTTCCTTCTCCAGGGGATGTTTCCAACCTGGAGACTGAAACCACATCTCCTGTGTTGCAGGCAGATTCTCTATCACTGAGCCACCAGGGAAGCCATCTAGCATCATGAGGAGCTTCTAATTAAAGACAGCTTTCAGTAGTGTTAGATCCTAAGTGTTAGATCCTAAGTGTTAGATCCTAAATGACAACCTCAAAAGTTGAAGATTTCAACTTGGGAGAGAATAGGAGTTGTATTCAATTCACATGGGTTGCATTCAGCTCTGAAAAGCATTTTTCTGTTCAGTTGCAACAGTTGGATGTGGTTTAAAATATGTTGAATAATGTGTCATCCATTTTTTTCTCTGATAAAGAAAGAAAATTTTTTAAAAAAAGAAAATTATCATGTATTGTTGGGAAATAATAAACTCTTGGTAGTAAAGGCATTTGCTTAAAAGTTTTATTTTCTTCCAAAAATCCTGATACTTGTTCTTTACATTAAAAATCATGGCATTTAGAATTTGAAGTAATAATTGAAGATTAATAAAAATAATGAAAATGTTGCTTAGATAAGCCTACTTAGAAAAATTAAAACAGTTTTTGTTAGTATTATCTGTAAAGAAGGAGTTTTTACTCCAGCCCTTATTTATTTTGTTTTATTTACTTACTTATACATTTATGGCTGTGCTGGGTCTTTGTTGCAGTGCAGGCTTTTTCTAGTTTCAGCAAGTAGGGGGTACTCTTTAGTTGTGGTACTTGAGTTTCTCATTGCAGTGGCTTCTCCTAGGCTCTAGAGTGCAGGCACAGTAGTTGGGGCACATGGGCTTAGTTGCACATGGGCTTAGTCAATTTAGAGTCTTCCTGGACCAGGGATTGAACCTGTGTCTCCTGCATTGGCAGGTGGATTCTTAATTAATGGACCACTACCAGAAGTCCTCCAGTCCTTATTTAGAAACTATGAGAGCACCTTCCCCATTCCTGGCCTCCACACTTTAAAAGCAGTCTTCTAACATTTGCTAGTTTCTTCTCAGAGATTATCCTTACTGGCTTGCTATTACTATATGTATAGTAATAAATTTATAGTTTTCACTGGTTTGTTTTATGTTGAATCAGAATCAGGAGAAATGCCATTTGACTACCAACTGTTCTCTGAATAAAACACAAATTGGACTGACATTTTGCTTATTGTAGAGATAATATTTTTGTGTACCCAAAGCTACAACTCCATCAGTTTTGATCACAACCTATGTTTTACAGATTTTCTCATGCCTCACAAAATTTTTTATATTTCACTTTTTCTGTAACTTGAATTTTTAATGACATACTAAATAAGAAGTTTCTGGGCATTTTCCCTTGTGTACTGCATATATGCTGTGAAATGATTCATATTGTGTATATCATTTACGTCCACTTGTAAGATAAACATCCGTTTAGCAAGTCCAGGGCAGATAGTGCCCTTTCATGTGGTATATACTATGATTTTGTGTACTTGCTTAGCGAGTTTGCAAAAAGTCCCTTATACATTCTCCCTGAAGAACATTTATTAACTTTGTAGTTAGTTGCACAAGTTTGTCTGAAACAAAGTGGCATTTACCATTTTTTAAAAATAAGGGATGTAACTTCATCTTTTTTTATTGGTGAAAACATCTGTGTCATTCTGGAAAACATTACTTTGTATTTATTCCAGAAAAATACATTTCTTGGCAATGGGCTTATGTATTTGGGTCAAAATTGACTTGAAAGCTTTGTTGGCTTTCCAAGTCACTGATGAAATTTCCTAATAGTCCGGGAGTAGTGGGGAAGGGACAAATGTGTGCTAACCCAATAAAATCCAATATTTAGATATTTGTAATTGTACTTCCTAGTCACTATTTTTTTTTTTTAATTATTGCTGCTTGGATGAAACTTACCACATTTAAAGCCACACAATAATTTATAGTCTATAATTGCACTGCAGTCTTTTTTAATAGCTAGTTACCATTACTATGTAATTTTGACGTACTTGTTACCTTTTTTCACCACTACTTCTTATGTGTCAGTGTATTTCTTTTGGGTGAATGATTTTTCTGTTTTTGGTGAGTTGGAAATAAAACACAATAAAGTGGTAACAAAGAAAATTTTAATTTTAACAAATATAAACAATAATATACAAATTACGTTAAGCTATCTTGGTCGAGATAAACTATACTGATAACTAAATGAGAGAAATGGATCTACGTAATCTTTGCAGTATATACACAACCTATAAGAATTCAAAGACGCTCAATAGCATAATGGGATTTCTGTTAAAACTAGAATTAAATTTACATTAGACAATTTGTGAAAGATATGTGAAATTAAACGAGTAGATACTTATAAAGCAGTTTGGACCGTGTCTAGCTCAAAGTGCTCAATGCTTCTTATCATTAGAAAATAAATCTGCGCAGTCATTAATTCTCTACTAAAAACCTTTCACTGTCCCTGTTGTTGATCAAAGAAAGTTATATCTAATCTGCTTCATGCTGCTTCCTGTTTTGGCTGTCGGTACCACACCAAGATCGCCCAGATCGTCTCACACTACCAGTTCTATGGCGGTGGTTTAGTCGCTAAGTCGTGTCCGACTCCTTGGCGACCCCATTGACAGTAGCCCACATCTCTCTCTCCGTGGGATTGCCCAGACAAGAATACTGGAGTGGGTTGCCAGTCCCTTCTCCAGGGGATCTTCCCCAGCCAAGGACTGAACCTAGGTCTCCTGCAGAGATTCAAAACTTACAGAACTTTTATTGACAGGGACAAAGGTCCTTAAAAGGGGACAAAACGAGAAAAGACTACAAATCACTAAGTGAACTTTACGCATTAGAGCACCTAAAAAATATTTACAAAACAAATCTTATGCAGAACGGCCAACCCGGAGAATCCGCCACCCGGGGAAGCTTTTTAGTAAAATTGTTTTTCATTGACGTCACACGATCATTGACCTCTAACTCAGAAGAGGCGGGATTAGGGAGACAGCTGGACTTCTTTCTCGCCCACCCTCCTCCACAGGACGGGCTGGCGGCTCAGTGGCCGGCCCGCCCTCTGATAGATTTTGGATTTCATTGGTCAGTTTTCCCGAGGAGGCTGGCTTTGAGGCTGACCCCGCCCTAGAGGTGGGGTCTCTCCGCTGAGCGGCTGGGGACGGTGGGGGTTGCCGCGGCCGCCATCTTGGATTCCGCGGTAGCGGTGGCGGCAGTACGGCGCCGCGTCTGGGGAGTGGCTCTTCCCTCCCCCTCCCCCCCGGTTCCTTGGCGGCGGCTCCTCCCACTGGGGGGGGTGGTGCGGCGGCAGTGGCAACTACGGCCATGGCGGCGACTACTGCTAACCCCGGTAAGGAGACGGAGGACTGGGTTGCCTGTAAAGGAGGAGGGGCTGAAGGGGTTGGCAGCTGGGGAGACCCGGGGCTGAGGGGCCGTAGTTGGGGCGGAGGGCGCTGGGACGCGCGGGGGCGGCTCCGGGGCGGTGGGGGAGGGGAGGAACCTGGGGGAGGGGCCGGACTCGGGGGAAACGGGGGAGACCCGAGGTCGAGGGAGGGAGCAGGTGGGTGGTAGTTGGGGGATTCCTTGCCCGGAGTTCTGTCGGAGCGCCAGTCCGCGCGGGGCTGGCCCGCCTCCACTCTTGTGGCGGCGTTCTGCTGTGCGTTGTGCTCTGTCCACACTGCCCGCCGTGGACCTGCTTGATGCCGAGTAACTGTGGGCAGAGTGGCTTGTTTTACTTGAAAAGTAGTTTGGGCTTATAAACGCTGGACCGCGTTGCCGTTTAGCTGAGATGTTACTTCCAAACGTTTAGATTTTAAAGTTTCAAAATCTTTGAATTATATTCAGTTTCTTAAAAACAAACCAACAAACCTGTACTCCCCCCCGAGGGGGCTAACCTTTGAAACTTGCGTTTAGTATTAAGAGGTGCCTCTAATGTCATAAGCTGCTGAAGGCTGAGGTTTATGTAATGTTTGAATTTCAGGATAGATCTTGCCAACAGCAAAAGCATCTGGGACCCCGGGTTGAAATCTTGTTAGGTGGGTCGAGGCAGTCCCCATTCTTTAAGTTCAGTTCATGCTGTGTCTCAGTGAACATCTCTTCTATAGTGAGAGCTTGAACATTAAAAAAAAAAAAAATTAACCAGTCATGTCTCAGACATAGAATAGGGTGTAGTGCAACAGGTCTGGACAGATCGGGTTTTGAAATTCCTAGTCCCAGTCCTCTTTCCAGTACATTACAGTTATTTCTCCCTGGAAAGTATTTCATTTTAGGGATCCTAGTTTACTTTGCTGACCTTGGCCATTTCTTAGAAATCCTTATCTTTGATAGCTTCAGAAAAGAAGAGGTGGGGATGAATAACTTGAAAATATAGTAGTGGGAGGGCTTCACTGCTGTTCCCTTGTTAAAATTTAAATGGATTTTTTTCGTGCCTCTGAAAGGCAGCAGTATTTTGCAATACCCCGGTTTTGCTCTTACAATTGAATCACTGTGAAATTTACTGTCTTTCCTGCCATGTTTCTGGGAACAGAACTATTTAAAGAAGTTAATTTGCCACATGTCAATATCATATGTTAAAATCTTTTTAGTTTTTTCCTTTAAAGGAAAAGGAGATAAAGTTAATGGCTAAAATTCCATTGCAGGAAGTGCTGAGTGATGGAATAAAATTGGAAAGATGCTATTATGGCAAACCTGACCTTGAAGTAAAATGACTTATTTGTTAACTAGGGAGTAAATAAACAAGATTTTAAACTAACACATTGCAAAATACTTTTATAACCATAGTCAAGTTGCAAAGCATTTCTCTTATTAAGAGGTGGCGAAGTAAACAAATTTAGTGCATATGTCAGAAGCTTTTTTCTCCAGCAGTGTGGGTGGGGTTGCTTTATTTTGTTTTGTTTTTTAAACAACAGTAACCAGAAGGACAATCTCTTAACCACATTTTCATTAGCTGATCAATATCAGCTTAAATCTGTAAGCAGAAAATAGTATTTATTTATACAGAATGGTTGCTTATGATGGAACAATTATTTTGTTTATTGCCCTTTGGCAGCCTGCTTCTGCAATTTTTAGATTTCTTTTTGATGTTGGAGAACTCTCCTATAGCTTCTAAGTTATTGATCCCAAGTTCAACCATGATGTTTAGATTAGAAAGTGCATTTTCTTTCTTCACTTCTCCTTTTGCCCTTTTGTATCAAAAGGAAGAGATCAATTGTGGACTTTTGGTAGCCTGTTGCATATGAGGGCCATTGGGTGGAAATGTTCTGTGCTCAGTGAAAAGATAGTAAATGGCTTTCATGTCTGAATTCCTTGTTGCATGGTCAAACTTTTTTTCTTAGGGTTATTTTAGGGACTAGAGACATCATACATGTTTCTTTGAGTTTTTTTTACTTTGTCTTTTTGCTAGTTAAGTTTCCCTATGGTTCTTGTTTGGTCTTTCTTCACATATGTCTGCACAGATTTTTGGTAATAATTATTTAACTCTTCTAAGCTTCCTTTAAGGTAATCCTTAGCATTAATAACAATACTTGATCATTTTAATTGTGTTTATAGAGTTTGACTTAGAGACTGTTGGTGGCCCTACAGAGACTTTCAGGGGACCTGGTTCCTTTGCATTTTTTACTATGTATGTCTTAAAATGGTGCTGGATCAAAAGAAGAGTGAGATATGGTTTATACTCTACTCTCTGAGTTATGTTGAAGTAATAGTTCTAATGTGGTGGTGCCTTTTTTCTCTGTAATTGATAATTTTTCATACTCATTATTTTTTAATATTTCTGTTTACCATTGGGAAGCAGAAGTAAGTGGGTAGGTGGTTCATGAAGTCTTAGGCTATATCTTTCTTGTCTGTGGAATACTAACAATTTTGAGAAACATTTTTTAAATCATGTGACTCGTAATGCATTGGCTAAGGCACTGGTTGGGAACAGATTAGTTATTTGATTTATACTTCAGTATTCAAACCAGAGATGTGAATGAGTTTTTAGCAGTGCAGGTTTTTCCTCCCTTGATTCTGATATTCTCTTTAACAGAGACCTCTTTTGTGCTATTAGGTACCATTTATTGTGGGTGCAGATTGGGTAGAAGGCAAAGGAAGGAACACATGTTTGGGTTTTTAAGGCTGACGTTTAGGAAAACGTTTCCTTTTCACATAGTTTTTAACCTCCTTAGATTATAGTTTTAAAGTAAATTAGCTTAATTTTTATCTACTACCTTTACTTACTTTTTTCAGATACCGGCAAAATAGGAGTTTATGCAGTATAAAATTAAGATGCCAAGATACTTTAAAAAAAATTATATTCTATTGCAAAAAACTTTTTCAAAAGTGTTTAAATATATTTTACTGATTCAGCAATTGAAAAACAGTTAACATTTTTGAAAAAGAACCTTAACTCATGTACTTTCTGTTTTTAATTTTTAGAAATATTTTTCCTTTTTGTTAAATAGGTTTTACTCAGCTAGTTATTTCTGGTTGTGCCAGGTGTCTGTTACTGCATGCGCACTTTCTCTAGTTGCAGCAAGCAGAGGCTCATCTTTGTTGTGGTGGCCTCGCTTCCCCCTGCAGTGGCTTCTCTCGTTGTAGAGCATGGGCTTTAGGCACTTGGGCTCAGTAGTTGTGGCACATGGGCTTAGTTGCACTGTGGGATCTTCCCAGACCAGGGATTGAACCAGTCTCCCCTGCATTGCTAGGCAGACTCTTAACCACTGGACCACTAGGGAAGCCTCCTCACATACTTTTTATGCTATTCGAATTGTGACACAAAACTGAATCTTTTCTGTTTTCTCAGAAATTAAGAAGTAGATACTGCTGTATTCTTGGCACTCTAGTTTTCTTGTTTTTGAAATAGTGGTCTCTTGCTTTAGTTATTTGCATTCCAGTCCTACTTCTCTACTCATCACTAACAGATGAGAATAATATGTTGTTTTATGGATGCTTTGTGAAAGTCTTTTGTGATGACTTTCTTTTAAGGTATTAACAATGGGGATTTCCACAGTGCCAAGTGATGGTTGATTTTCAAAAAACTAAATTGCAACACTCAAGGAAACTAAACCCCCCCTTTTCCTTGATTTTACTTAGGCTGTGACATTTGGGGCATATTTAATTTCAAAACTGGTAAAATTTGAATTCTTGATTGGGGAAACTGTCTCTAAAACCATGGTGGCTCAGCTCATAAAGAATCCGTCTGCAGTGTGGGAGATCTGGGTTCAGTCCCTGGGTTGGGAAGATCCCCTGGAGAAGGGAATGACTACTCACACCAGTATTCTGGACTGGAGAATTCCATGGACTGTATAGTCCATGGGGTCGCAAAGAGCCAGACAAGACTGAGTGACTTTCACTCACTCACTTTTTTCCCTTCAGGTTGTTTACAATGGTTATTTTAAATGTTAATTCCCCTGGTGGTATGGCCCTGTTAAAGAAGTGAAAGGGTGACATTTCCGTCAGTGTTATCCAATGTTTCTATGGTTGTATAGCTGATTCCCTTTAAATATAACTGAAGGGATATATTTAAAGCTCATGTGAAATGCAGGGCCTGAACTCAGTGGAGTTTCTTTGGGCCCATCATTCACAGACAATGATAGGTCCTGTTTGTAGAGCTATTTGTTCTTAAGAATGCTGCTTAACATGCCATGATGATTTGAATAAGTAGACATTAACGAATGTTGAATTTGGATTCAAGATAACCTCTATCATGGAACTTCCCTGGTGGTTCAGTGGTTAAGACTCCAAGCTTCCAGTGTAGGGGGCACGGGTTGGATCCCTTGTCAGGGAACTGTGATCTCACTGGCTGTGTGGTGAGGCAAAAAAAAAAAAAAAAAGATAACCCCTATCATTTTACGCTTAAGGAAACAAACCTAGAGAAAGGAATGGGCACATTTATTAAACATGTATTAAGTTCTTACTGTATACCAGGCTGTACTTTTCCTGTTTTGTTGGCTATTATGTATGTTAGAAACCATCTCTCAGTTTACAAATAAATTATCTCAGTTTGCATCTCTTTTCATCATTTCTTTGTTTTGTATTTGCCCCTTCACATTTTTCTGTAGTTGAGTAGACAAACTAAATTTATTGCTTTAACAACTTAAAAAAAATTTTTTTTTTTTGTTGTGGGCCATTTTTAAAGTCTTCATTGAATTTGTGACAATGTTGCTTCTGATTATGTTCTGATATTTTGGCCATGAGGCATTTGGGATCTTACCTCCCTAACTGGGGATTGAACCTACACCGCCCGCTTTGGAAGGTAAAGTCTTAACCACTGGATGGCCAGGGAAGTCCCTGATTTCAACAACTTAATTACAATTTAAGTTTCATGAGAGTAGGACTTTTATCTTCCTTGTTCACCACAGTACCTGACTGCTCTCAGGGGTGCCTAGTATGCTGAGTAAATATTGAATAAATGAATGTTATAAAACCTGGCATTGGAGATTTATATCTTTATGCACTGTTAACATTAAAATACCTTTGAAAGGGTAACACTAATTAAACCATAGCATCACGAATTCATTTATAATTGCTAACAATAATTATAGGTCACTTATTCCAAATATATCATCTCTCTTAATCATATATTTTATCTCGTTTAATCTTTGTAAGAATCCTATGAGGTAGGTATTAATATTCTTGTTTTTAGATGTGGAAACTAAGGCACAGAGCAAATGATTAGTTTGTCTGAAGTCGCATAGCTTTTCGGGGTAGAGACAATTTTCTTGGGGAGCAGGTAGAGACATTGTAATTGCTGGCAGTCCATCTACACAAATTTTTTTTATAGGCATTTTAAAATCTTTTTTTAATTAAGGCATAGTTGTACAATATATGTTTCAGGTGTAGAACATAGTGATTCATGGGTTATATTCAATTTATAGTTATTAAGTATTGGTTGTATGCCCTTTGTTGTACTGTAGATCCTTGTAGTTTGTTTTATATATAGTAGTTTGTACCTCTTTAATACCCTACCATTATCTTATCCCTCCCTTCTTCCTTCTCTCTACTTCTACCAGTTTGTTTTCTGTATCTGGGAGTCTGTTTTTTGTTATATTCACTAGTTTTATTTTTTAGATTCTACAATTAAGTGATACGTACAGTGTTTGTCTTTCTCTGTTTGACTTACATTACTTAGCATAATACTGTCCAAGTCCATCCATGTTGTTGCAAATGGGAAAATTTCTTTTTTATGGCTGAGTAGTATTCCTTTGCATATGCATACCGCATCTTCTTTATCCATTTATCTGTTGATGGATGCTTCTGTGCTTCTTAGGTTACTTCTATATTTCTAATAATGCTGCTGTGAACATTGGGGTGTATGTATCTTTTTTGAGTTAATGTTTTCTTTTTCTTTTGGATAAGTACCCAGGAGTGGAATTGCTAGGTCATATGGTAGTTTTATTTTTAGGGTTTTTTTGAGAAACCTCCAAACTATTTTCCACTGTGGCTACACCATTTTAGCCACTGTGGAAAATAGTATGAAGGTTCTCATTTCTTTACAGCCTCACCAACATTTATTGTTTGTGGTCTTTACATGGTCAGTAGTATTAACTACTAAGTTATAAGACTTTCTCCATTGGACTTAAAGTCACTTCCTACAGAAGTGTAGCACAATTGATTCTTCTTAAGGAGGAAGGTGGGTTATTGTCTTTTCTTGTAGATGAAGGTGAAATACCACATTTGGCGGCCAGCATAGCACAGTTGCTTGGATGGAGAGATGAGTGCACAGTGCTGAAAAATTTGCTGGAGAAGTTTTGCAGTTCTTGAAATCTTTTCTGTAACATCCTTTATTCATAAGTGTTTTCCAGCTCTTTAAATGACTTTAAGGTTCTTACTGGAATCTTTCTCCTGGTTTTTAATAATCCATAATTGTGCCTTTTTGATGAACTTTTTGAATTTGGCCTCAGAAACAGTGCATTGCTTGCTTTTTTCTCACTGACTTCCTTCTTTGTTCCTTAGGCCTGCTCATTTTCTTTCTCTTGTTCATTATGCTTCTCCAAGTCTCACTCTTAGGACTGGAACTCTTAATTGATTAGTTAGTAAGCCAGTCAACTTCCTTCGTTTCTGTTTGCCCATCACCTGCCTCAATTAAACATTTATTTGGTAACTACTGTATCTCCTTCCCTTCATTTATCTTTTATGTATTGAAGACTGCAAAAATGTTTATTTCTGTCTTTTCACATAAGCTTATTTCTTGTATTTTCATCTGTCTAAAAAAAAAAATCTGTTTGAATAATCCTTAACATGTTATTTATTATATATACACAGGTGTGTGGGCTTCCGTAGTGGCTCAGCAGTAAAGAATCTGCCTGCAATGCAGGGGATGCTGGAGACATGAGTTCAGTCTCTGGGTCAGGAAGATCCACTGGAGGAAGGCTTGGCAACCTACTCCAGTGTTCTTGCCTAGAGAATCCAGTGGACAGAAGAGCCTGGAGGTCTACAGTCCATGGGGTCACAAAGAGTTGGACATGACTGAAGTGACTGAGCACTATACAAGTATATACCTACTCCAGTATTCTTGCCTGCAGAATTCCAGTATTCTTGCCTGGAGAGTTCCATGGACAGAGGAGCCTGCAAGGCTGCAGTCCATGGGGTTGCAAAGAGTTGGAGTTGAATGAGTGACTAACACTTTGCCAAGTTTTATATATGTGTGTGTGTGTATATATATATGTGTATGTATATATAGATATGTAGTCACCAGTATTTCTTTCAGATTTGCTGCCCTTCCTAACTTTTCTGAGAAATCTTTCATGACTATCACAGTTTTTCCAGTTCCCCAGGCTAAGTAACTAGAAGTGTTTGGATTCTTTTATGTTTTTATCAGATTTGTTATCACATCTTGTTTTTTTTCCATTTACAAAAAGCATTTTAAACATATAAGAATATTAAAGCATATAAAGCATTTTAACTATATAAAATATATACTTAAAATAGTTATTTATTTTTTAATTAATTTTTATTGGGGTATAGTTGATTTACAATGTTATGTTAGTTTCTGCTGTTTACAGTAAAAGTGTATTTGTTATACATGTGTTCACTCTAGTTTAGATTTTTATATAGATCATTACAGAGTATTGAGTATAGTTTCCTGTGCTATACAGTAGGTACTTAATAGTTATCTATTTTATATATGTTGTTGTTTATTTTAGTTGCTAGTTGTTTTCAACTCTTTTGCAACCTGATGGACTGTAGCCCACCAGGCTTCTCTGTCCATGGGGTTCTCCAGGCTGGAGTGGATTGCAATTTCCTTCTCCGGGGGAGTCTTCCTGACCAGGGATTGAAGCTGCATCTCTTGTATTGGCAGGCGGATTCTTTACCACTGAGCCGCCAGGGAGCCCCGTTTTATATATAGTACTGTGTATGTGTCAACCCCAGTCTCCCAATTTATCCCTCCCCCACTTTCCCCTTTGGTAAGCATACATTTGTTTTTTTTTACATCTGTGACTCTTAAAATAAATTTATTTAAGCATGTATATTAAAAGTTATTTTAGTAAAAATTTTCCATGCATATATTTAAAGACTTGGTTTTACATGATTTGTTAAAAAAACAGCAGTACTCTACCCCCTTCTCTGGTGACATGTTTTTTTTTTTTCTTTCTTTTAACCAAACTTTTAATTTTTTGTTAACTGTCTTGGAAATAGAAGATACGAGTTTTTAAACTGAAGAAGCCAGAACAATGAATGAAAAGTCAACTACTCAAGACACATTATTACGACATTTCAGAATCAGATACAAAAAATATTTTATAAGCTCCAGAGAGGAGATAATTGATCAGTGAAAAATAATAAGCAATCAGATGGTTTTGCTTCTCTGTATAGTAATCACACTGGAAGATAGATGACAGTGGAGTGGTGCCTTCCAAATTCTGAAGGAAAATAATTTCCGAGTTCCATAGCTAGGCAAACTATCAGTGAAGTGGAAGAAAGATATTTTCACATACTCAAGGCCTCCTTTATACTCTTTGCCAGGAACTTCCTGGAGGATGAGCCTCTCTGGCAGATGAGAGTATACCAAGAAGGTAGTAGTAGTGTTAGTTGCTTCAGTCGTGTCTGATATTGTGACCCCATGGACTGTAGTCTGCCAGGCTCCTCTGTCCATGGGACTCTCCAGGCAAGAATCCTGGAGTGGATTGCCATTCCCTTCTCCAGGGGATCTTACCAACCCAGGGATCAAACCTGGGTCTCGTGTATTGTAGGCAGATTCTTTTAACCTTTTGAGCTACAGGGAAGAAAGAGGACACACGAAATACAGGGAAGAAGCAGGATTTTATTACCTCATATTTGGTTAGTCTAATTTGTTTCTCTGCTTCTATTCAAATTTTAAATCTGTCAGATTGATCTTTTAGTTTATATTGTCACTCTTAACTTAAAGGTATATTTTGTCTTTCATTTGCTTATTGAATCAGATTTAAGATTTCATCTTGACCTTCAAGGCCTTCTCACAGTTGGGTAGCAGTTGACATGTTATATTTTCTGCCGGATAGAGATTCTGTGCTTCTTCACGGACCTGTTTCCCTACAGCTCCTCACAGCTGTTTTCATACCCCCCCACCCGCATTATGATTTGCTCATCTTCTTTTGTGTGTATGGGATGCCTTTTTCCTCTTCTTCACTTTTTCTGAGGTCCAGCTTGACCTGCCTTTCTGAAACTTCCTGGCTGGCTGGTTGGCAGCTTTGTTTCTTTTAGTTTTTCCTTCCTGTTGAGTACCTTCTCTGTGCTAGGGACTGTCAGACATTAATTTAAACCACCTCAATTATCTTTTCTTTCTCTAAATTTCTCCAACTCTTAGATCCCATTTAAACCTATTATTGAAAGTATGGAATTTATTTTTTAAGGGAAAATTTTGTTTTTTCTTAAGAAAGTTACATATACTGACTTTAAAATTTATAGGGTGAAATAGAAAAAGTTAATAGCGGTAATATATAAAATAAACTCAGCCTTATTAATAATAGAGAAATCCACATCAAACCAGCAATGATAATTGCTTTATACCTAGAAAATTAGTAAAACTTTGAAGGATTGCCAAAATCCAGTGCTTTTGGAGCTATGGATAATTTATACCGTTGGTGAAGTTCTTAATTGAAATGACCGAAATGACAACCCACTCCAGTACTCTTGCCTGGAAAATTCCATGAATGGAGGAGCCTGGTAGGCTACAGCCCATGGGGTCGCAAAGAGTCGGACACGACTGAGCAATTTTACTGGTTCAGTGGTCTTGAAGAGTAATGGGCAGAGTTTTAAATGTGCTTCTTTATATTCAGAAAGTCATTTTCAGAAATTTGTTGTTGTAGGTAATCTTGGCATATGTGCTTAAAAATATACAAGGATATTTGATGAAACATTATTTGTGATAGTGATAGCTTGAATGTCATAAATATGTGTGTGTGTATGTGTGTTAGTCGCTCAGTCGTGTCCAACTCTTTGCAACCCCAAGGACTGTAGCCCACCAGGTTCTTCTCCAGGCAAGAGTACTGGAGTGGGTTGCTGTTTCCTTCTCCAGTCATAAATATATGTTCTGTGAAATACTGTGTAACTGTTAAAACAGAATGAGCTAACAGTATTTATTGATGTGACATACCTTCTAGAATACATTGTTAATTGGAAAATAAAAGTTTCAGAATAAATATGATATGGTTCCTTTCCCTTTGTTATGTAAAAATTGCTAAAACTCTGTAACATATAGTGTAAAGAAAAGATCTGGAAGGATTCATAACAAAATGTTAACAGCAATTTCCCGTGGCAGAAATTGGGGTGTATGTACAAAAGACTTATACTTTTGAAAGTTTGTTTTTGTATTGTTTGAATATTTTTAGAGACTTCTACATCTTATTTTCTCTATACCCCTATTTTAATACATTACTTTTGTAATGTAAAAATTAGTAATGGCCAAATCAGCCTTTTTAGTGTTTGATGTATTTTTACAAAGCTACTATTTAAGGAGTACTTACAGTGTGTTAGGCACTGGCCACATTTAGTATCTAATCTTCCCTGAAGGTAGGTACTGTTACAGCTGCATTTTACAGATAAACCCTGAGAGATTAAATAATTTGCCCAAGGTCATACGTGTAGTAAGTGGTAAGCCTAGGATTGGAATCTAGATTTCTATCACTTTAGAGTTTGAGCTCTGTTCTTTGAGATTTTCAGTGCATGCCACACACATAGGTACATGCACATAAATTTTCTTTTTAAAAAAATTGAGATGATGCATTTTCTGATTATAAAAGTAATATATGTCTAATGTAAAAGATAAAACAAAATGGATATGTAGAAAATCAAATACAGAAGTCTCTAAATGCCATTCCAGAGGTAACCACTGTTAATAGGTTATTGTGTAACATTTGCTCGCTCCATTCTAGCCATGAGGTCATCCACACTATTTCTAGAATTTAACAGGCATACTCTCACCTCCAGGCATCTGCACTCTGCCTAGAATGCATTTCCCCCAGATACCTGCATGGTTTATTCCCACCTTCTTCTGACCTTTCCGTAAATGCTGCTTTTTCAGTGAGGTCTTCCCTATCTAAAATTGCTTGAACTTTATATACATCTGACTTGACTCCTCTAGTTTATTTTTTTCTATATTTATCACTATATAACATATTGTTAGATCAAACCAAGTGAAATTGCTATTTATCCATTTCTTATCTATAAAATGTCAGCCCAGTTTATATTTTGTTTCTTGGTTTATCCTGCTCTTCTATTAGCATGCAGAATTCATAAGAGTTAGGATATTTGTCTCTTCTATTTCTTGTTTTATCTCTAGCGCTGGCAACAGTGCCTGACATATAGTAAGCATGCAATAAATTTTAAATGAATTCTTCCAGGATTTTGATACACATATAAGCTTATTGTATATAATTTTCTGTAGCTTATATTTCCATTTTTCCATAGTCATATGTGGTGAATAGCTTTCCTTTTCAGTGATATAGATCCACCTCAAACATTTTTTATATATTAAAATTTTTATTATGGGAAAATACATATAACATAAAATTTGCCTTTTTAACTTTTTAAAAAAATTTATATAGTTGAAATATAGTTAAATTACAATGCTGTGTTGATTAC
Organism: Odocoileus virginianus; assembly: GCF_023699985.2. Taxonomy (NCBI): domain Eukaryota; kingdom Metazoa; phylum Chordata; class Mammalia; order Artiodactyla; family Cervidae; genus Odocoileus; species Odocoileus virginianus. The sequence continues at coordinate 7,783,598 of NC_069678.1, read as the reverse complement.
TGCTATATAGGAAAGTGACCCAGTTATACATATATATATATTCTTTGTTTTAAAAATTTTTATTTATTTATTTTGGCCATGTTTGGCCTTAGTTGCAGAACATGGATCTTTGATCTTTAGTTGCAGCATGTGAACTCTCAGTTGCAGCATATGGGATCTAGTTACCTGGCCAGGGATCAAACCTTGACCCCTTGCATTGAAAGCATGGAGTCTTAGCTACTGAACCATCAGGGAAGTCCCTCTTTTTTATATATTTTTTTAAACTATTTTTAAGTGTATAGTTTAGTGGTATTAGTATAGTCATGTTGTTGTATAGTCATTATCATTCTCCACCTCAAGAACTTTTTCATCTTATAAAATTAAAAACTCTAGCTATTAAACAATAACTCCCTGTTCCACAATTCCTCCAGTCCATGCCACAGTTCTACACGCTATGAATCTGATTATTCTACACAGGTACCTTATATAAAGCAGAATCCTGTAGTGCTTGTCTTTTTGTGAGTGATTTATTTCACTTAGCATAATATTTTCAAGATTCAACCATATTGTAGCATATTGTAGAATTTTCTTCTTTTCAAAGGCTGAATAGTATTCCATTGGATGTATATGCTGCATTTTAAAAAATCCATTCATCTTGATCAACACTGGGTTGCTTCTTCTTTTTGGCTATTGTGACTAATGCTGCTTTGAGCATTGGTGTTGTACAACTGTCTCTTCAAGCTTCTGCTTTCAATTCTTTTTGTATACACCCAGAAGTGAAATTGCTGGATTGTATAGTAATTCTATTTTTAATTTTTTGAGGCATGTCTATTCTATTCTCAATAGTGGTTGCAGGTTTTACATTCCTACAGTGTACAAGAGTTTCAATCCTGCACATCCTTGTTAACACTTACTATTTTTTTGACCATTTGTGTATTTCCTTTGGAGAAATGTCTATTCAAGTTCTTTTATTTATTTATTTTTTATTCAAATTCTTTGTCCATTTTTAAATTAGGTGGTACTTTTTTGTTGTTGAGTAGAAGGAGTTCTTTATGTATTCTGGATATTAATCCCATGTCACATAAATGATTCACAAATGTTTCCTCTCATTTTGTGGGTTGCCTTTTTACTTTGTTGATAGTGTTCTTTGATGCACAGAAGTTCCTTATTTTGATGAAGTCCAGTTTATCACTTTTTACTTTTGTTGCTTGTGCTTTTTATATATCCAAGAAATTACCAAACCCAGTGTCATGAAGCTTTATCCTATGTTTTCTTGTATGAATTTCATAGTTTTAGCTCTTACATTTAGATCTTTGATCCACTTTGAGTTAATTTTTGTATATGAGTAAGGAAGGATACAACTTCATTTTTTTAACATGTGGATGTCCAGTTTTCCAAGAACCATTTGTTGAAAAGATAGCCTTTCCCCATTGAATGGTCATGGGACCCTTGTTGAAAATCATTTGATCGTATATGTGAGGATTTATTTTGGAGCTCTGTATTCTATTCCATTGATCTGCATGTCTTTGATTATATCAGTGTTACACTGTTTTGATTATGACCTTTGTGCCGTATCATCATTTTAATGGTATTTGAGTACTCTTTATCCAGTTTTGAAGGCAGTTATACTCCTTGGGCTTGTAATAAAAACATGAATAAAAGAGGTTTTGTGTTTTGAGTTTAGGTGCAGTTTATTATCAATACAATTTGGAGGTGGATTTTAGGAATAATAAGTAAAATTTTAAAAAACGTATCCAAAGTGGTTTATATTTATACAGTGTAGGAATATGATGAATTATTGTTACCAGTATTTTTTTTGAGCATTTTATTATCTATTCAACTTAACAATACTGCTTTTATCATTTCTGTTTTCCTCACTCATGTTTTCAATGACTTAGTTTTATATTCTTCTATTTCAGGAGAGGAAGTCACAGTCAGAAATGACTTTTCTATAAATCTGTGAGATTGTGTTGACTGATTGAAATATTTGCTAGTTGTTTTTTTTTGTAAGTTGTATCAAATGGTGATTTTAATAAAAGATGCTTGAGTTTAGTACACTAAGAATACTGCTTAACTGTGCTACACTTGACATCACACTAAGTTCCTCTTCCATTTAAAAGGAGCTAATCTTAGAAAATTAAATCCAGAGTAATTTGAAAGAATCACGCATCATTATTGTATTAGTTCCTCAGGCCTGTAGTGACGAATTATCACAAGCTGGAGGGCTTAAAACAACAGAAATGTATTCTCTCGCATCTCTGGAGGCTCTGAGTATGTAATGAAGGTGTTGGTAGATGTGGTTTTCTCTCTTCTGGCTTCTGGACGTGTCACCCAGTCTCTGTCTCTGTATCTGAGTGTCCCTCCCCTTGGTTTTGGAAAGGTATCAGTCACTGGATTTAGAAACCATCCTAATCCAACATGACCTCAATTTTCACTAATTATGTCTTCACAGACCCTATTTCCAAATAAGATCACATTCTGAGTCTCTGTGGACATGCATTTTTTACATTCTTCCGCCCACAATTTATTGAGCAAGATTTATTCCAGGAATTCAAGCATCGGTCAACCTGAGAAAACCTGTCCGTGTCATTATCAAACTAAAGGAAAAGAAAAATGATTGTATTAATAAATACTTTACAAAAACATTTGTTTCTGGTTTTAAAAAAATCCATTCCACTGCAATAAGCAACCCACGCATTGCAATTAGAGAGTAGCTTCCACTGTCTGCAACTAGAGAAAAGCCCACACAGCAACAAAGACCCAGCACGGCCAGAATAAATAAATGAAGAAAGAAAAAAACTATTTTGGAAAGAAGATCATTATAAGAGCTTCCAATAATGTTAAGATGTTAATGTTATAATGTTAAGATGTCAGTTCTAAGTTAATGTTTAGTCAGTGCAATTCCAATGAAACAAACCAACTTTAGGAAAAAAATGAATTAAAAAGATTCTTAACTTTTTTTTTTTAACATGGACCTCTACGACTGGTGAAATCTGTTGAAGCCCTTCAACCTCATTGGATCATTGTAGAAATAAATGAGAGGCACACAAGTTGCTCAGCACAGTGCCTGACACACAGTGAGGTCTTAGAAAAAAATCAGTAATTATCCATGCATTCACTGGAAAACCAGGAGTAATACTTTTACTTTGAGGCTTCAAAGTTCTTGTCACACTTTTGTGTTGCACCCAATCCAGAATATTAGTAAAAACCTCCCCTGGTCTGAGCCAAGTCGGAGCCCCTAGTGAGGAGTGGAAAGACACAGGCATGTGGGAGGAAATGTTGGTGAGCTGGTGGTGCAGGGCCCCAGGCCCCAGGCTCATCCCGAGGTGTGGCTTGCTCTCCCTGTTGAGCCCTTAGAATGTTAGTGCATAAAATAACACTATATAGTATTATGAAAAAATCAATTTTATTAAAAATATAGTTATCAAAATAGAAATTACAAGTTTGTAATGCAGTAATTAATGTTTGTTTATTAACACAATAATATGTAGTGATAAGCCTAATAATTACTATACTCTCAAAATAGTATTGAATGTAACAATTCTGGATGTTTGTTTTAACTATCATGTGGTATGAAAATATCTGATTTCTGTTGATGACAAAGTCACAGATAACTGCCGAAACTACTGTGTTTTACCTTACTTTCATGCTTGAAGGAAATGCTTAATTTCAGTTAATGATTAATGAGAATAAAACTTTTCTCCATCTAACTTTATGAGTAGGTTTTATCCACTGACCCAAAGATCAAGAGCCCTTGCAATAATGCAGTAAATGAAGAAAACTAAATAGTGTATAAGTGTATAAAACTAAATATTGAATAAGGAAAGGTAAAATAATCATTCCTTGCAGATGTGATTATGTATTAAGAAAATCCAGTAAACTAAATGCTTTTAGAGAATTATTTGAGTACATAAACACACTGAAGTCAGTATCTTACTTTTATTCTAGCAATAACCAATTAGAAGTTGTAATGGAAAAGATTTTATTCCAAGATATAATAGCATTAAGAGCTATAAAATATTTAAAAATAATTTTTGACATATGTGAGGCAAACTGTAAAATTTTATCAAAGGGCATTAGGAAATGTCTGAATAAATATAAGATGTACCATATCCCTGGATGATGAAATGAAGTACCACGCTACTGTTCCTTCAAAGTTCTTGTATAAATTAATGTAATTTAGTTAACCTTAAGAGTTTTTAGTTATTAGAACTTAAATTTTAAATTTCAAAAGGAAGATGAAGTATGTGACATTAAAATGTTTTAAAAACTTTTAAACTTTTTTTGAGATGATTTTAGATTCATATTCAGTTATGAGAAATAATACAGAGATCCCCTACCCTTAAACCAGTTTCCCCCAGTGGTTGTATCTTGCAAAACTATAGTATAATATCATGAACAGGATATTTACATTGGTACAGTCAAGATACAGAATATTTCTGTCATCATAAGGGTCCCTTGTGATACCCTTTTAAAGCAGCATCTGCTTTCCTTGTACTTCTACCCTCTCCTTAATCCCCAGCAGCTACTAACCTGTTTTCTATTTCTGTAATTTTGCTATTTCAAGAATGTTCTATAAATGGATTTGTACAATATGTACAATTTCTCCAGTCTGAGTATTACAAATAAACGTGTATAAATATTTGGATACAGGTTTTTCTATAAATACAAGCCTTCACTTTTCTGGGATAAATACCTGCAGTGGTGGATTGTTTAGATTTGTTTAGATCTTTCATTTCAAGTGCAGTGGTGGATTGTATGTTGATTGCATGTTTAGTTTTTAAAGAAACTACCAAACTATTTCCCAGAGTGGCTGTACTATATTATAGTCTTACCAGCAGTATATAGTGATCTTTTTTGGTATCTTTCCTATTTTTTTTATTAGTATTATTTTTAGTCATTTTAATAGGTATGTTTTAGATCTCATTGTGGCTTTAGTTTGCATTTCCCTCATGTCTAATGACATTGAACATCTTTCCATACACTTATTTACCATTTGTGCATCAATGATGCAATGGACATGAACTTGGGCAAACTTTGGGAGATGGTGAGGGACAGGGAGGCCTGGTGTGCTACAGTCCATGGGGTTGCAAATTTGGACATGACTGGGCGACTGAACAACAATCTTTGGTAAAATGTGTTTCAGACTTTTGCTTTATTACTGTTGAGTTTTGAGAGTTCTTTTTATATCCTAGTTACAAGTCCTTTATTGCAATGTTTTCTCCCACTGTGTAACTTGTCTTTTGATCCTCTGACAGTCTTTCACAGAGCAGAAGTTCTTAATTTCAGTGATGTCCAGTTAATCAGTTTTTCATTTCCTGGATCATGTTTTTGGTACTTAGTCTAAGAACTGTTTGCCTAGTCCCTGGATCCTGAAGATTTTCTCTGAAAGTTACATAGTTTTACATTTTACATGTAAGTCCGTGATTCATTTTGATTAAATTTTGTAATAAGGAGTCAAGGGTGGTTTTTTTTCCTATGGATGTCTAGTTGGTCTAGCACTATTTGTTGAAGAGACTGTCTTTCCTCCATTGAATTGCTTTTGCACTTTTGTCAAAATCATTTGGGCATATTTGTGTGAGTGTTTCTGGGTTCCATTGATCCAAGTGTCTGTGACTCTGCTAGGGTTGCACAGTCTTAATTACTGTAGCTATATTAGAAGTCTTGAACTCAGGTAGACTCTTTCCTCCCGCTTTGTTTTAGCTATTATAGTTTCTTTACATTCCCATATAAATTTTAGAATGGTCATGGTTATATCTTCAAAAATATCTTGGTAGTATTTTGATAGGAATTGCATTAAATTTGTGTATCAGTTTGAAGAGAATTTGCATCTTTTGTTGAGTCTTCCAGTCCGTGAATGTGATAAGTCTCTCTCCATTTGTTTAGATCTTTCATTTCTTTCATCAGCATTCTTTCAGCATACAAATCCTGTGCATTTGTTAAATTCCCATTTAATTATTTTTTGGAAGGGTTATGAATGGTTTTGTGCTTTAAAATTTTTATGTCCATGTATTAATTGCTGGTATATAGAAACAGTTGAGTTTTGTGTTCTTATCTTGTATACTGCAGCTTTGCTGAATTCACTTGTTTGTTCTAAGAGGTTTTTTTTGTTTTGGTAGGTTCCTTAAAATTTTCTACAGAGACAATCATGTAATCTGCAAATGTGGGTTTTTTTTTTTTTTTCCTTTTTCATCTATATGCCTTTTATTTCCTATTCTTGCATTTTTTGCACTGGCTAGAACTTCCTATACTGTGTTTAAATAAGTGATAAGAGTGAACTTTTTTTTCCCCTCATTCCCAGATCTTAGGGAGAAAGCATCGTCTTTCACTGTTAAGTATATGGTAACCTGCTCCAATATTCTTGCCTGGAAAATTCCATGGACAGAGGAGCCTGGCGGGCTACAGTCCATGGGGTTGTAAAGAGTTGGACATGACTGAGCTAGTGAGCGAATTCACACACCCACACCCGCACAAACACACACACAGAGTGGTAGTTTTTCTTTTTTCCCTTTTTGTAGATACTTTTGTCAAGGTAAAGACATTTCACTTTAATTTTTCTGTTTTTGTCGGAATGGGTGTTTAATTTTAGGAAATACTTTTTTTTTTAATACCCCATGGATTTTATTTTTTTTCACTTTTTAAATTCTTTTTTACCCCTGCCTGTTGCACTTCCCTTTCACCCTGCAGCAAATACTTCTTATACATAGGCTGATATGATCATTATTTTTCTTCTTAACCTAGTAATGTGTTGATTGATTTTAAGTGTTTAACCAGTTTGCTTTTCTTGAGTAAATCACATTTGGTTACACTGTAGAATTCTTGCATATTGCCAAATTCTTGTTTGATAAATTGTGTTTGCTAATATTTTGTTAAGAATTTTTGCATCTGTTTTCCTAAGGAATACTGATCTTGGGTTTTTGTTTTGTTTTTCTACTGTCTTTGGTTTTTGTATCAGATTTATACTAGCTTCATAAGATCAACTGGTAAGTGTTCCTCAACTAGTTTCTGGAGGAGATTGTGTAAAATTGCTGTTTATTCTTTAAACGTTCAGTAAAATTCTCCAGTGAAATCATCTAGCCTTAGAAATTTTTTTTAAGAGTTCTTGAAATATGAATTCAGTTTCCTCGGAATTATGGGACCATTCATATCAGCTGTTTTGTGTCTGTTTAGTTGTTCGTGTTTCTGTTTGTTTCTTTTAGATGTTTATTGTTTTGTTCGGCTGTTGAGCCTCTTGCCAAGCCTTTGTTGCTGCATGTGGGCTGGACGCGGGCTCCAGAGCGCAGGCGCAGAGGCTGTGCACGCGGCCTTGGTTGCCCCGTGGTGTGGCGTCTTCCCGGTGGAACGCGTATCCCCTGCATTAGCAGGTGGATTCTTTACTATTGGACCACCAGGGAAGTTCAGTTTGTGTTTTTTAAGGAATTGTTCCTTTTGATCTAAGTCGTCAGATTTATGTAAGTTAGTGTTCTCAGTTATCTCTTTGATTTCTTTGGGGTCTGTCGTGATAATCCCTGTTTTCTCCCCTGATTTTGGTAGTTTGTGTATTTTTGGTCTGGTTTGTCAGTGTTATTGATCGATTTAAAGAACTCTTTATTTTTAAATTATTCTTCTGTTTTACAGTTTATTATTTTATGTCTTTCATTATTGCTTTCTTTTTGGTGGTTTTGGGTTTATTTTGTTCATTCTTTTTCCCCGAAGACAGTAATTTTAACTCAGCTTCAGAAAAAGCTGTCACATGAATTTGGATTAGAAAACATGACAGTTAAGAGGTTTGGTTTTTCTGGAAACACAAGGAAGAGAAATAACCCTTAATAGGTTCAATGATAATTTTCTGGATCTTCCTTTTGCATCAAAAGCTATACATCTCCCCAAAGCACCTGCTCCAAGAGTAGTTTACTCTTTTTATCTCTGTCTAGCTGGGACAGGCTACTTCTCTTCCGCCTCCACGCCTCTCTTTCAGTCAGAGTGTGTGAATGCTAAAGACCTTGATCTCTGACCAGTCAAAGAACTGTCCTTTAAGCCAGCAAGCCACAGGCCAAAGCCCCACTCCCAGTCCCCATGGCAGAGGCCTCAAAGCTGACATTGTTTCTGCTGTCTCAGTGAAAGTCGCTCAGTTGTGTCCGACTCTTTGCCACCCCACGGACTGTACAGTCCATGGAATTCTCCAAGCCAGAAATACTAGAGTAGGTAGCCTTTCCCTTCTCCAGGGGATCATCCCAACCCAGGGATTGAACCCAGGTCTTCCACGTTGCAGGTGGATTCTTTACCAACTGAGTCACAAGGGAAGCCCTCCACTGTCTCAGGAAGAAGCGAAAAGCTGACCCTCAGCATAAACCAAGGCCTAACATGAAGAGAGAATGAAGGCGCCCAGGTCCAGAGTAGGCTGCAAACTGGGGGCAAGAAGAGGGAACTTTTGCAGTCATTCCATCTTTAGAAATAAGGGGAAAACTGGGCCTTTTCCATTATTGTGGTTCTATAAGGTATGCTACTGCTGAGCTCCAAGAGGATCTGCAAGCACAAACCTTTTCCTAGGTCCCACATCAAGTATCGGATCCCATTCCAGGTGTGATACAGGAGAGGGAAGACGAGTGCAAATTTAGCTGTGTGATCAGTGCTGGTCCCAAACACAGGGACTTCACAAGTTCCAAATGAGAATCAAAGCTCACAGGGACCAAGAGAAATCCCTGTACTCGAGGCAATACCAGTGCCACCGTGGCAAATGGACATCACCATGGAAAGAGACCAGTTGTAGATACTGATATGGGGAGACAAAGGACAATTTGAAATAGTGTTCTTTTCCAGAACCTCTCCATCTCTTCCTTGGCTGTGGTTCCCAAAGGAACAACATTACTGATACTGAACTGAGGACTAAGGTGGGCGTGGAGGCAATGATGGCCAACATGTCTCAACAAGAATTCAACCATCTTGGGGTCTGGCCTGGATGGAAGTGACCTGTTTTTTCCCTTCTAGTTTAGGTGATTTATTTGACTTTTTCCTCTTTTCTTATATAGCATTTTAGGACTGTAAAATTTCCTCTGACTATATAGCTTTTGGTGTGTTCCACAAATTTTACCATCTTGTAATTTCATTTTTAGTTCGCTGTATTTTTTACCCACTTTGAGACCTCTTCTTAAGTTACTGAGAAATGTGTTGTTTAGTGTCCAGGCAAATGGAGATTTTCCTATTATCTTTCTGTTAACTGATTTCTAGTTTGATTCCATTGTGGGTGGAGAATCCAATCTATGATTTCAGTTCTTTTAAATTTGTTGAGGTTTGCTTAATGGCACAGCATATGGTCTATCTTGGTATCTGTTCTGGGGACACTTGAAAAGAATGTATATCTGCTGCTGTTGGGTGTGGTATTTTTATAAATGTTGACTTGCTGTTGTTCAGTTGCTAAGTTGTGTCTGATTCTTTTGTGACCCCATGTACTGCAGCGCGCCAGGCCTCCCTGTCCTTCACCATCTCCTGGAGTTGGCTCAAACTCATGTCCTTTGAGTCAATGATGCTATCCAACTATCTCATCCTCTGTTATCCCCTTCTCCTCCTGCCCTCAGTTTTTCCCAGCATCAGGGCCTTTTCCAGTGAGTCGGCTTTTCGCATCAGATGGCCAAAGTATTGGGGCTTCAGCTCCAGCATCAGTGCTTCCAGTGAATATTAGAGTTGATATCCTTTAGGATTGATTGGTTTGATCTCCTTACAGTCCGAAGGACCCTCAAGAATCTTCTCCATTACTACAATTTGAAAGCATCAATTCTTTAGTGCTCAGCCTTCATTATGGTCCATGTCTCACATCCATATATGACTGCTAGAAAAAAACATAGCTTTGGCTGTTTGGACCTTTGTAGGCAAAGTATTGTCTCTGCTTTTTAATGTGCTGTGTAGGTTTATCATGGCTTTACTTCCAAGGAACAAGCATCTTTTAATTTCATGGTTGCAGTCACTGTCTTCAGCAGTTTTGGAGCCCAAGAAAATAAAATGTCAGTGTTTCCATTTTTTCTCCTTCTATTTGCCATGAAGTGATGGGACTGGATGCCACAGTCTTTGTTTTCTGAATGTTGAGTTTTAACCTGCTTCTTCACTCTCCTCTTTCACCCTCATCAAGAGGCTCTTTAGTTCCTCTTTGCTTTCTGCTGTTAGACTGATATCATCTGCTTATCTGAGGTTGTTGATATTTCTCCCTGCAATCTTTATTCCAGCTTTTGATTCATCCAGCCTGGCGTTTTGCATGATGTACTCTGCGTATAAGTTAAATAAGCAGGATGACAATATACAGCCTTGATGTACTCATTTCCCAATTTTGAACCAGTCTGTGGTTCCATGTCTGGTTCTTACTGTTGCTTCTTGACCTGCATATGGGTTTCTCAGGAGACAGGTAAGGTGGTCTGGTATTCCCGTCTCTTTAAGAATTTTCCACAGATTGTTGTGATCCACACTGTCAAAGGCTTTAACATAGTCAATGAAGCAGAAGTAGATGTTTCTCTGTAATTCCCTTGCTTTCTCTAAGATACAGTGGATGTTGGCAATTTGATCTCTGGTTCCTCTGCCTTTTCTAAACCTAGCTTCTCCCATCTGGAAATTCTTGGTTTTTGTACTGCTAAAGCCTAGCTTGAAGGATTTCAAGTCTTCATCTTCCGGTGTCGTATCTTTTTGCCTTCTCATGCTGTTCATGGGGTTCTCAAGGCAATAATACTGGAGTGGTTTGCCATTCCCTCCTCCCGTGGACCACATTTTGTCAGAACTCTCCACTGTGACCCGTTCATCTTGGGTGGCCCTGATGGCATGGCTTGTATGGCTTCATTGAAGCTTATGCAGCTTCATACACAAGCCCCTTCACCATGACAAGCTGTGATCCATGAAGGGGAAATGTTAATTAGACCCTGTTGATTGAGGTGTCACTGAGGTTTTCTGTACCTTCGCTGATTTTCTTTCTAATTGTTCTGTGCATTGTTGAGAGGGATGTTGAAGTCTCTTAGCTATAACGGTTTTCTCCTTTCTGTTCTGTCAGTTTTTGTTTAACATATTTTGCAGCTTTGTCGTGCATGTATACCAAATGTTTCCTTGCTGGATTGAATCTTTATTATATAATGTTCTGCTTTGTCTCCGGTAATTTTATTTGCTTTGGAGTTTACGTTTTTGTGTTGTTCAGTCACCACGTTGTGTCTGACTCTGCGAACCCATGGACTGCAGCATGCCAGGCCTCTCTGTCCCTCACCATCTTCCAGACTTTACCTTATCTGATTATTATTAACATAGCCACTTTTGCTTTCCTTTGATTAATATTTTACAAGATGTATCTTTTCCATTATTTTACTTTCGTCCCACCTCCACTGTTACATTTGAAGTGAGTTTCTTGTAGACAGCATATAGTTGTCATGTTTTTAAAGTTGCTCTCGCATCCCAGAATTTCAGAAATAAAAACAAAAATAAACAAATGGGACCTAATGAAACTTAAAAGCTTTTGCACAACAAAGGAAACTATAAGCAAGGTGAAAAGACAGCCCTCAGATTGGGAGAAAATAATAGCAAACGAAGCAACAGACAAAGGATTAATCTCAAAAATATACAAGCAACTCCTCCAGCTCAACTCCAGAAAAATAAATGACCCAATCAAAAAATGGGCCAAAGAACTCAACAGACATTTCTCCAAGGAAGACATACAGATGGCTAACAAACACATGAAAAGATGCTCAACATCACTCATTATCAGAGAAATGCAAATCAAAACCACAATGAGGTACCATTATACGCCAGTCAGGATGGCTGCAATCCAAAAGTCTACAAGCAATAAATGCTGGAGAGGGTGTGGAGAAAAGGGAACCCTCTTACACTGTTGGTGGGAATGCAAATTAGTACAGCCACTATGGAAAACAGTGTGGAGATTTCTTAAAAAGCTGGAAATAGATCTGCCACATGACCCAGCAATCCCACTTCTGGGCATACACACCAAGGAAACCAGATCTGAAAGAGACACGTGCACTCCAATGTTCATCGCAGCACTGTTTATAATAGCCAGGACATGGAAGCAACCCAGATGCCCATCAGCAGACGAATGGATGAGGAAGCTGTGGTCCATATACACCATGGAATATTACTCAGCCATTAAAAAGAATTCATTTGAATCAGTTCTAATGAGATGGATGAAACTGGAGCCCATTATACAGAGCGAAGTAAGCCAGAAAGATAAAGACCATTACAGTATACTAACACATATATATGGACTTTAGAAAGATGGTAACGATAACCCTATATGCCAAACAGAAAAAGAGACTCAGATGTATAGAACAGACTTGTGGACTCTGGGAGAAGGCGAGGGTGGGATGTTTCAAGAGAACAGCACTGAAACATGTATATTATCTAGGGTGAAACAGATCACCAGCCCAGGTTGGGTACATGAGACAAGTGCTTGGGCCTGGTGCACTGGGAAGACCCAGAGGGATCGGGTAGAGAGGGAGGTGGGAGGGGGGACCGGGATGGGGAATACATGTAAATCCATGGCTAATTCATTTCAATGTATAACAAAAACTACTGTAATGATGTAAAGTAATTAGCCTCCAACTAATAAAAAAAAATAAATAAAAAAAATAAAATAAAGTTGCTCTGCCAATCTGTCTGTTAATTGATATATTTATACCATTTGCATTTAATAAACTTATTGATATGTTAGTGCTTAAGTCTGCCATGTTATTTTTTGTTTTCTGTTTATTTTGATTTTTGTTTCTCTGTTTTCTTTTTCCTGCCTTCCTATAGGTTATTTGAGCATTTTTAAAACTTCTACTAAAGAGTTGGACATGACTGAGCAACTAAACAATAACAACAAATAATGTTTATTAATGTATCTTCTTGAATAGCTTTTCTAGCAATTGCTATAGTGGGCCTTATGTTATATATACATATACATAATACAGCACAGTCTGTTGATGTCATTTTACCAGTTTGAGTAAAGTGTTGAAATCTTACCTACCTTTACCTTCTTTTATCCTCCCCATTTATAATTTGCCTTAAATTTCTGTATTTACATTTAGAAACATCAGTGTTGTCATTTTTGCTTCAATCATTATATATAATTTAGAAACTTCAAAAGAAGGACAGCCTATTGATTTTTATTAATACAGTGTTTTTTTCCTTCTTTCTTGGTGTTCTAAAATTTCTTCTCTTTACATCCTTTCTTTTCAGAGAACTTTGTTTAGCTGTTCTTTAGCATAGGGCTGCTGATGACAGATCCTCCTTAGTTCTCCATCATCAGAAAATATGTTTATTTTCTGCTCATTTTTGAATGATGTTTTCACTGGGTAAAGGATTCTGGATTGGTAGTTTCTTTCTTTCAGAACTTAAAAATTATTATACCACTTTCTTTTGGCCTCCATGGTTTCTGACGAAAAATTTGCTATCTGAATTATTTTTCCTCTCAAGTGTCATTTTTCTCCAGATACTTTCAAAACTTTGTCTTTAATTTTTTTATGTTTAATTGTGATGTGTGTTGAAATGAGTTTCTTTAGGTTTGTCCTTTAAGGGTTGCTCAGCTTCTTGAATCCATAGGTTACATCTGTCACCAAATTTGGAAAGTTAGATGTTATTTTTCAGCTTTGCCTTCTCCCCGCCCCCAGGACTCTAATGACACAAATACTAGCTCTTTTGTTAGTTATACAAGTCCCTGAGCATCTCTTGATTTTTTTTTTCCCCTATTCATTCTCTTCCCCTGTCTGTTTTCTCTTCAGTCAGTCAGTTCACTTGCTCAGTCGTGTATGACTCTTTGCGACCCCCATGGACTGCAGCACTCCAGGCTTCCCTGTCCATTACCAACTCCCGGAGCCTGCTCAAACTCATGCCCATTAAGTCAGTGATGCCATCCAGCCATCTCATCCTCTGTCGTCCCCTTCTCCTCCTGCCTTCAGTCTTTCCCAGTGAGTCAGCTCTTCAGGTGGCCAAAATACTGGAGCTTCAGCTTTAGCATCAGTCCTTCCAATGAACACCCAGGACTGATCTCCTTTATGATGGACTGGTTGGATCTCCTTGCAGTCCACGGGACTCTCAAGAGTCTTCTCCAACAGCACAGTTCAAAAGCATCAATTCTTCGGCACTCAGCCTTCTTTATGGTCCAACTCTCACATCCATACATGACTATTGTTAAAACCATAGCTTTGACTAGATGAACCTTTGTCAGCAAAGTAATGTCTCTCTATCTTTCAATATACTGTCTAGGTTTGTCATAGCTTTTCTTCCATGGAGCAATCATCTTTTGATTTCATGGCTGCAGTCACCATCTGCAGTGATTTTGGAGCCTGAGAAAATAAAGCCTGTCACTGTTTCCATTTTTTCCCCATCTTATTTGCCATGAAGTGATGGGACTGGATCACAGATGTTTTCTCTTAGGATTAGGTAATTTGTAGTGTTCTTTCATTTCACGGATTCTTTCCTTTGTTCCTTCCTTTCTGCTGTTGAGCCTATCCACTTAACTTTTAATTTGAATTTGTATTTTCAGTTCTAAGATTTCTATTCAATTCTTCTTTATATTTCCTACATATTTGCTGACACTATTTTTGCTGAGGCTATTTTTTCATTTGTTTCAACTGTGATAGTAATTGCTTGTTGAAGCATTTTTACCATCCCTGGGTCAGGAAGATCCTCTGGAGAAGGGAATGGCAATCCACTCCAGTATTCTTGCCTGGAGAATCCATGGACTGAGGAACCTGGTGGGCTATAGTCCATGGGGTAACAAAGACTCAGACATGACTGTTTATTATTATTTTTACCATACTCATTTTAAAAATCTTTATCAGATAATTCTAACATTTGTGTCATTTCATTGTTAGCATCTATTGATTGTTATTTTTCTCAAATTTAAAATCTCCCTGATTCTTAGTATGATGAGTGATTTTTTAAAAAAATTTGAAGCCTGGACATTTTTGTATTCTGTGATATTGGCCCTTATTTAAACCTGTTTTATATAGCTTTCATGATACCACTTTAGAAGAGTGGTATCAATAAGGGCACTACCTTGTTATTACTCAGTAGAGATAGAATTCCAGGTTCCCCACTAAGCCTATTTTGACATTTGAGGTAGGACTTCTTACTGCTGGATATTGGATGGGAATTACTTTTCCACACATGGTTTCCATTGACACTTGGGAGGGACAGGTCCGCATTTCTGACCGCTGGAAATGAAAATTCCAAGACCCTACTTGGCCTTCTCTGACACCATCCCAGGAGGGGTATTGAGCTACTTTGTCACAGCCTTGCAAAGCCAGATATTTAGGTTCCCCACTCAGCCTTTGCTGACAGAGTAAAGGTTGGGTCACAGTTTTCCTCTGGTGTTTGGCTGAGGTAGAGTAGTAGTTGTTTAAGAATTCTCCTGTCCTGGTAACCTGTTCTCCTTCCTGGTCCTTTGTCTAGAGAGACTAACCCTTTTGGAAAAGGAAACCCAGGAGAACTCATCCCCATAAACTCTTCAGATCCTGAAGTCTTCATCTGGTCTGCCTTTTTCTCTCTACCTTTCAGAATATTCTTATGTTTGTTTTATGTATGATGTCTAGAACTTTTAGTTGTGCTTAGCAGGAGGAATATGGGAAAGTACATCTATTCCATTGTCCTGGAAGCAGAAGTAGTATATGCCATTTAATAAGAACATTTTGTAAAATAAATTAATGGAGAATGGAGGACTTTCCTATTTGATAATTAGAATGTGCTATTAAAAAACACTTGAGCTGGAAAATATATTAATACACAATAAAAGTATAGAAAGATCAATTGCTTGTAGACACCCAAAAATTTAGTAAAGAGAGTCATTTCAGATAAGTGAGGAAAGGAGGGATTAACCAGCAAATGATATTAGAATAATTAGCTAACCATTTACAAGAAGATAATCAGTGTCCTGCCTTATGCCAGGTAGGCAAAAGTAATAAATTTCAGATGGATTGAAAATCTAAATGAGAAACATAAAAGTATTATAAGGATGTAAATTCAAAGGTGGGGAGCTTTTCTAAGCAAGACAGAAATCCAGGAATTATTTAGGAAAACATTGAGAAATTAAAAAACATAAAATTGTAAAATGTTATATATTTAAAGGCTGATGTAGGTGATGGAAAATATTTGTAATACATAATAGGCATGCATTATCCTCTATAAATTGATGTCCTTTAATATATTTTATATACCAATAGATAATATCTTTTATATACTGATAGATCCTGTAAATTCTTTAGAAAAAGATATATTATTAAGTATAAAAATACCAAAGATATGTCAACTCATTGATTTCAGAAGACTAATGTAAAAACACATAATAAGAATTAAATACTGTACCATTTTTGTTTGTCAGTTTTAGTGAAATTACAAAGTATAATATCAAGTCCTGGTGAGGGAGATAGGTACTCTCATATCCTGTTAGTGGGAGCAGAAATTTTAGCAACCTTTTTGGAATGTAATTTAACAGTATCCATCTTAATTTTAAGTGCTTATTATATTCCTGGATACAGTGAATTTCATCTGTAGGAATCTGTCCTAAAAAGCAGAAGAGAATTTAAAGTTGTATGTGTAAATGTTTTATATGCTTATATTAGTAAGTATAAATACATTTGCTTATTTGTAATAGTAGATAATTAGTAATAGTAAATAGAAACAACATAAATGTCAGTCAACTTGGGGAATAGTTGAATAAGTTATGATATATTCATACAATGTGAGGTTATGAAAAAAGGGATGAGGCATCTGTCTTGAGAGTGTGTGTGTGTGTGTGTGTGTGTGTGTGTGTATGGATATCTTTGATATGTATTTAAATGATAAAAGCAACTTGCAGACCAGAATTCTATTTTCATTACGAAAAGTGCCTCCTCCCCCATCATCACACGTGTCATCTGATGATGGCCATCTCCGCTGGTTGGCAGGAGACTCTTGCACTAAAGGCTCCCATGTTTCCTTTCCATTGCATCATTTTTCTCTCCAGATTTGGTTCATTTTCAGCCTGGAGAAATATCTCTTCTGCTTGGCCACCGTGAAGTTGCTCTTAATTTTTTTCTTTTAATATCTGGTTTCACTTTACCCATACCCAGCTTCTCATTTGTAATCTGTTCTGTATACTTCCTGTATGCTACATTTTCAGGGATTTGATTTGTCTGAAAACATCAAGAATCTTTGTATACAGTATTTTTGGCCTGTCTTGTGGACTCGCACATACGGTTAGTTCCAAAAGGCCAGTGGTCATCTTCAACAAACCCTCTGTAATCAAATGTGCCCATTTCTGATCAGAGAGATAGATGTATATAATCTGAGGGAAAAAATAAGAAATAAACTGAACTCAGCTGTTAAAAATGGTTGCTTCTGGGGTATAAGATTGAATTGATAGGAGAGAGGAAGGATTAAAAAGAGGAGCCATAACAAAGGACTTAGAGTTTTACTCTATGTAAAGTATTTTTGAATATTGGACTTCAGGTGATTTTTAATTTTCAGGTTGTCCTGCATTTTCTAAATAAAATAAATTCAGAGGAGCTAAGTTATATATATTTGTTGCGTGAATGAAGTATGTAAACCAATTTGTATCTTTTAGATGAATGTCTCTATTACAAGCTTTTAGAAGTGGAGGCTGCAGAATATAGTGCCCGCTCTTCCAAACTGTATGAAGTTGGGGAAACTGAAGTAGGGAAATCTTTTTCCAGAGTAAGAATTCAAGAAAAGCAATCTAGAATGAGCATTCGAGTTTTCTAGCAAATTACTGAGATATCATCCATAGCTTCAGCCTTTCTTCTAGCTAGTTTGATAGTGATGATGATGATAAACAAGGACAGTCTTTCTAAAGTCTGCATTTCTGTTTTTCTCTGACAGAAATGACATCAGATGTACCACCTCTGGGTCCGGCCATTGCCTCTGGAAATGCTGGGCCTGGGATTCAAGGTGGAGGAGCCATCGTCCAGAGGGCTATTAAGCGGCGACCAGGGTAAGTTTGAGTGTAGTGTGTCATGAACGCTTCTCCTTTAAACCACCTCATTTTGTTAGTTACTAAACCCCTTTTCCTAACCCTCTTGCTTCTTCTGGCTGCTTATTACACTTCTTTCAGATAACTTTATTTAGTCCCTGGATTTTTCTTTGTGTGGAATTGATGTTTTTATCTAAGTTGCTTAGAGGCAGTTTTATTTTTTTTTTAAACCAAAAATCTATGCAAGGTAAAGGACTGTAGCTAAGCCCAAAGATTTCACTGTTGCTGAGAAAATTTCGCTGCTTTCATTAAGCTTTGTATCTCCATTCTCAGAATCTTTTTGGTAGGCTTTTTACTTTCCTGAATTTAGACAATGCTGAAATCTAGAATATTTTCCCTTTAAGTTATTGATATGTTGCCTCATTGGGAATCCAGAGTCCATTTGGTTCCAGAATTATTTATTAAATGCCTAATTAGTGTAAGGCATTGTGTGATTGCTTCTAGAATACGAAGGTAAATAAGGCACAGTCCTTGTCTCTAAGTTGCTTATGTTCTTAAAGGGATAATCATCACACACATAAATGTAATTCAATATAGAATACGCCAGGTTTGGTAAGAAAGGAACAAATACAGTGCTGTGTATTTCACTGTATGGAAATATCACCATTGGTTGGTAGAGGTTGGGAAAGGCTTCAGAAAAGAGATTGCTTTAGAAAGGCCTGGGAGAATGGGTAGTATTTTAGCTACTTTAAATTTTCTATTTTTTTCTTTCTTTTGTTTTAAAAAATTCTGTAGCTAATGATACACCTAGTCTTTAAGTTTCCTCCTACCTATAGTAATGCAGGAGTGTTCTCTACCTTAAGATGGTAACAGAATAACATATTAAGGCTTTTTGTGTCTCCAAGAAGTAATTAGTTTACTGAGGCATAGGGTGAATAAGTAATTTACCCAAAGTTTTAAAGCTAGTAAGTGGAGGATCTATAATGTAAACCTTGAGAGATTAGCTTTAGAGTCTGCTCTCTTAAACACAGTGTTAAGATTATGTATAATCTTAACAATTAGAATCAGAATCGGTATTAATATCAAAATTAAGAGATTGGCTGAGAAAGTTATATTGAAAGTGTACAGCTATTAGAAGTGGCAAATATATATTAGTACAGAAAAATGTTCATAATATATTGAGAAATGAGGTTACAGTATATGTAATATATCAACTCCTATCAGAAAAACATATGTATATAACACATGCATAGCCAAAAAACTGAAAGGATACTTATCAGTTAGTCTGGATGATGGGATTATGGGTGATTTATTTTTTCTTTTGTTTTTAATTATTTCTACATTTTCTGAAGTGTTTGTATTACTGGTAAGGAGGAAAATATATTAAAAGAAATAATACATTTTTAAAAAGAAATATTAGAAAATGTAGAAAGTTAGAAGACTAGTAGTAAAGCAATCATCTTACTACCCAAATTTATCTCCCATTAGTTTTTTTGCATAATTACTTCATTCTTTATATCTAGTTATAATCATATATTTGTTTTTGTAGCCTAGTCTTTTGATCTAATTGTGTAAAATAACTCTTTTTCCCATACTGTTACGTATTATATAGAAACATAATTTAAAATAGTTACATAGAAGGATGTACTTAATTTCTGTTTTGGGAAGTTAAAACAGTTTTGAAGATATACTATTACATTGTAATGCTTAATGAGTATCTTTGTACATAAATTTTTTCTGAGTTGTTTATTTAGGATAGAGTCTTAGACATGAAGTTATTGGGTCAGTAGGTTGATTTTGACATGTGATCTGGGGCTACAGGGAGGAAGAAAAATGGGCACTTTCAGGATTAATGCTATGTACTTCATATATAATCCATTTAGAGGCCTCTAATATCAGGTTATCACTCTAATGGAGATGCCAAGATCACTGGATTAAGGTGGTAACATGAGTTACATTTTAATTCAGTATAGAGATTAATAGGAGATTGCCTCTCTACCTATAATCTTGCCTAATCCCTTGAAATGAAGGTCGCCTCTTTTTTCACTAAGCATCTATAGCTTATTGATTGTGCTCCTCATATGATGCTTTCTCATTTTCACTTATATATTTATGTTTGTCTAGGAGAAGAAGCCTTTGAGGGCAAATCTTTTGTTTTCAACTCATCTAGTACACTATCTGGAATGTAGCATGTATTACATGTTCCTTGCATGAATGAAGGAAAGAAACATTATTTAACAATCTTCGGGGAATTCTCTTGTGGTTCATTGATTAAAATTCTGCGCTTTCAGAGCTGCTACTGCTACTGCTGCTGCTACTCCTGCTGAGTCGCTTCATTCATGTCCGACTCTGTGTGACCCCATAGATGGCAGCCCACCAGGCTCCCCCATCCCTGGGATTCTCCAGGCAAGAACACTGGAGTGGGTTGCCATTTCCTTCTCCAATGCATGAAAGTGAAAAGTGAAAGTGAAGACACTCAGTCTTCAGTTGCTAAGAGTCCGACTCTTAGCAACCCCATGGACTACAGCCCACTAGGCTCCTCTGTCCGAGGGATTTTCCAGGCAAGAGTACTGGAGTGGGTTGCCATTGCCTTCTCCATTTCACAGCTGAGGGCTCATATTTGGTTCTACTTGGGAACTAAGATTCCACAAGCTGTGCAGTGTGGCCAAACAAAAACCCAACCTTCGGAGGCCTTAAATCACTTCCTTATGGAACATCACTGTTTTGAGAGATATTTCAGAGAGCTGGTAACATAGCCTAGAATAGACTATAGAAATGAAAAATAAAGACCTGAATTACCCATACTGATGTTTTCCTTGTCCTTTTTGAGAAGATTCCTTCTCCTTTTGTGAGGTTGTATTCTGATGTAAAACTTTGACAAAGGTGGATTGCTACCCTCGGAAAATAAAGGTAGCAGTAGTCACTCTTTTTAAAGAAAAAAATTACTTATTTACTTGCTAAACTGCTTCAGTCATGTCTGACTCTTTGCGACCCCATCAATGATAGCCCGCCAGGTGCCTCTGTCCATGGGATTCTCTAGACAAGAGTTTTGGAGTAGGTTGCCATGCCCTCCAGGGGATCTTCCCAACCCAAGGACTGAACCCATGTCTCTTTATTTACTTATTTATCATTTATTTTTGGCTGTGCTGGGTTTTTGTTGCTGTGTACAGGCTTTCTTTAGCTGTGGAGAGCAGAGGCTACTCTCTAGTTGCGATTTCTGGGCTTCTCATTGTGGTGGCTTCTCTTGTTGCGGAGCTCGGGCTTCCTGTGCACAGGCTCAGTAGTTGTGGCACATGAGCTTAGTTGCCCTGCGGCATGTGGGATTTTCCCAGACCAAGGATCGAACCTGTGTCCCCTGCATTGGCAGGCAGATTCTTAACCGCTGGACCACTAGGGAAGTCTGGTACTCATTTTTGATTGACCAATTTCTTTGCCCAGTTTGGTTCAACAAGGAAGAGGTAGTAAGTATATCTTTGCTTATGTCCACTTCCTCTTTTCCTTCTTCCTTTTGAGTGAGTGTTCTGATAGATTGTGGGTTTAGAATTTTAATTTTTTTTAATATTCTGTGTTATCAGTAGTCTTATAATATTTTTTGTTGACTTTCCTCAGATTGGATTTTGATGATGATGGAGAAGGGAACAGTAAATTTTTGAGGTAAGATCATAAAATTTTATCTAGGTCTCTGATATTAAAAATTAATTATCTTTATGACTCATATTTTTGTCTTTAGACCTGAGGAGAGTCCTTCATCCTAAAACTAAAATTTCCTGTTATACCCCATACAATTTCCAAGCATTCTGGTAATAACTCCAGAGGAAAGTGCTCAATGAGAAGAGAGTACAGAATTTACAAGACCCTCTGTATCAGTTACCTGTAGTTGTGTGGCTTAAAAATAACAATGATTTATTATTTCTTACAATTCTGTCGATTGGTTATTCTGCTGATCTTGCTGATTCTTAAGACTGCATTCAGCTGCCTTGTCATCTGGGAACTGGACTCAGATGATAATGCTGGGTATCTCTCTCTCTCTCTCTTTGTTTTTTTTTTTTTTTTTTTTTGTGGTCATTTCTCCTTAAAGAGGGCAGACTTGAGTTTCTTTACATGGTGATGGCTGTAATACAAAGGGCAAGTTTCAGTCCAAGTGCTTATTATCAAGCATCTGCTTTGTATTGACATTTGCTGTTGTCCTATTGGCCAAAGCAAGTCATATGTCCAAGTTCTGACTCAATATGGGAGTGGGCTGCACCAGGTAGTGAATTCTGCAAGGAGTAATTAGTTGGGAGGTCATTAATGTACTAAAGTTGCCCTGTGATATTCACTGATTTCTCCTACAGAGCGGGAATTGAAATTTGTATCCTTGTAGTACTGAACCTTCTAGCGAACTGAAAATGAACTTTTCAGTATATTGATGAAGGAGTACTTTCAGAGAAAGGAAATTTCTATTCTTGCATAAGACCAGTTACTTGGCTTTGTGGGGGTTTTTTTGGGAGGGTGGGGTTGGTGCTGTGTTGGGTTTTAGCTGCAGCATGCAGGATCTTCGTTGCTACATGTTGGATCTTTAGTTCATCATGTGGGACGTAGTTGCCTAACCAGGGATCGAACTCAGACCCCTTGCATTGGGAGCATGGAGTCTTACCCGTGGGACCACCAGGGAAGTCCTTACTTTGCTTTGCTTTGAGGTCAGGAAAGCAGTAAGAGTCAAAGAATGGAAGGTAACCTTGACTACACCCCGCCTTTTTTTTCTTTTCAAAGTTGAAAATGCTACCTAGGTAATGTCTACATTGCAGAGTAACACATATTTGAAAAATAAATAAAGGAGCCCTGTTCTTAAAAAAATTTATTTTACTATGTGAGTTTCTGGATTTTATTATTTGAACTAAGTTCTTAAAAGAAATATAAACATACTTTATCACAAAATTGTTAAACAGTACAAGGTTATATGTAATGAAAGTACATCTTCACTTCATACCTTCAGAATCCTTCTCCTGAGACTGTAGTTTCCAGTTTATTAAATATCCTTCCACAGATATTCAGTGCATATGTAAGTGTATTTAAATGCACTCACATGTGTGCATATACAGTCATTGTCTCCTCATTTTTTGTTTTTATACAGAAGATGCCCATATTGTAAATTGCTTGCCATTGTTTAGTTTTATAGTGCTTAGTTGAGTCAGTGACATCTGTCTATCTATTATTATTGTTTTTGCAGTATTTAAAGTTAAAGTTCATGTGTTTAGCTTCTGTCCAGCTGTGGAACACTGCCAGATATTCTCGAAAACAACAAGTGTGACTTGGCTACCATAAAGAAATAGTCGCAAAATATTGGAGAAAGCCATTTTCCAAGAGACGTCTTGAGCATTAATGACTGTCAGCAAATGTAAAGAGGGGAAAAGATTTCAGTTTCTATGCAAGAATAGACTTTTTCCCACACAGTTCCAGTGCACATTCCTCCAATTAGGAATCCCTAATTATAATAAATATAATAGTAGTAGTAGATGTGCATATGAATGTGATAGAGGTAATCACTAGTCTTATTTATTCCTGTCATTTAGCTCTAGCCCTGAGCCATTGCTTCCATTCCACAAAATCTGGTAGTCACAAACTACACACAAATTTTAAAACGTTTATTTGTCCTTTCCCCAACCTTAAAAAGAAGTTTTCATAATTGATCTTACCAAATAGGTCATTATGCATGCCCAGGAGAGTCATCACCAAATTTTTTTTACTTAATCATTAGAACTTTTATTTTTCCGGCTTCATGGCTTGCAGGATCTTAGTTCCTCAATCAGGAATTGAACCCATGCCCCGGGCAGTGGAAATACAGAGTCCTAAACAGGAATTCCCGGTACATTTTTTTAGTTGGAATTTTCCGCTTTGGTCTGAGAGTGAAAGTCTTACTTGCATTGTGTCTGTAAATTTGTAAATCAGCTTAATACTTGGTGGATACTTGGTGGATTAAATCAGTCTCCTTGGTGATGCAAGTTGTAATTTATTACCTCTTTTCATCACTTTGTTCAAGTGTCATTTTGTTATATTCTCCAAACAACACCATGAAATAATTTGTAAGAATATGAAGGATTTGAAATTCTACATGCAATATCAGAGTTGCTAGTACTAAAATAATGCTCTCAAGCTCAAAGAAATGCAGGTATAAATCCACCAGGGGGTTCTTGACAAGATGAAGATTATAATTTGTTAGGTCTCGGATAGTGCCCAAGATTCTGCATTCTTACAGATTCCTAAGTGATGCTGCTGCTTCTGGTCCACTGACCACACTTTGAGTAGCAAGGACCTGGAAGATACATTCTTGAGATTCAAAGTTAATATGTAAATTATAGGTCTCTTTTTTCATCAAGAGTTTGTAGCGTGTCATTTATAGTATATTTTGTGTCTTAGAAACAAATAATTTGTCCTTGAGCTGAAATTCCACTACACCTCTATGTCTGCTCTCCAGTTATTTTCAAAGAAAAATTTTGGGATCAAATCAGTTGAGGATTTATATAGCCTGTGAAGTGTAAATTTTGGCTGTAATTGGAATAACTGGCTTAACTGAAAATTTTGTGAGTCTTACCTGTCTCACAAAGGCTCTTTCTGCCCAAAGGGGATGGATTTTTGTTATGTCCTGTGGCAGTGAGAAGAGGAAAATTTAGATCATCCGGAGAAGAGAGTGGTGTTTTCATAGTTAGGTTTACCTCGTTCAACACATCCTCCTTTGTGGTTTCTGTAGTAGCAAACAGGATTCATCAGCTTATTAAATAGAAGTTGTTGAGATGAATGGATTGTGTTTTCTTAATCAAAGAGATGTTGTTCATTGTTTAAATCATAATTTAAGACTTTAGAAACTTTTGCACATCAAAGGAAGCACAGTGGAAAGGTAACCTATGGAATGGAAGAAAATATTTGCCAATCGTATATCTGATGTGATACTTGCAGAACTCCTGTAACAGAAAACAACCTGCTTAAAAAATGAGCAAAGGATTTGAATGGGCATTTCTCCAAAGAACATACACAAATGGCTAAAAATCATATGGAGAGACACTCAACATTACTAATCATTTAGAGAAATGCAAATCAAAACTACAATGAGTAGGCTTAGAATGCTACCATCAAAAAATCCAGAAAATAGCAAGCACTGTTAAGGATATGGAGGAATTGGAACTCTTGTGTACTGTTGGTAGGAATGTAAAATGGTACGGCCACTTTGGAAAACAGTACAGAGGTTCCTTGAAACATTAAAAACAAATATTATATGATCCAGCAGTGCCACTTCTGGTTATATATCCAAAAGAATTGAAAGCAAGATCTTAGAGAAATTTGTACACTCATGTTCACTGCTCCATTTTTCATAGTAACTGAGAGGTGGAAGCACCCCAGATATCTACTCACAAATGTAATACTACTCAGCCCTAAAAAAGGAATTTCTGTCACATACTACCACATGGATGAACCTTGAGGACATTATACTAAATGAAATAAGCCTGTCAAAAAAAGATAAATACTGTATGATTTCACTCATGTGAGGATGTAAAGTAGTCAAAATCAGAGAGACAAAGTGGAGTGGTGGTTGTCAAGAGCCAGGGGTGGCATGGAGACAGAGAGAATGAGAAGATGGTGTTCAGTAGCTATAGAGTTTGTTTTTCAGTGTGAAAAAGTTCTAGAGATACTTTGTACACCAGTGTGAATTTAATTAGTGCTACTGAGCCATATACACTTAAACGTGGTTAAGATGGCAAATTTGATGTTACATGGTTTTTGACGTAATCAAAGAAAAACAAAACTATCCCTAACCTCGGGGAGGCATTGACAGGGAAGTCAATTGTACCCTCATGAGCTCAACATCTTTTTTTGGAATGTTTGGTAAGTAAGAGTAAAGGAGACATTAGAAAACAGACAAATAATAATCATGGATTTTTAAGTTCTGTGAGATGATATTATCTCTATTGCTTTGTGCTGCCTTTTCAATTGGGTTTTTTTGCTGAATATTTTTACCCCTTTCTGGTTCTCCTTTCATAGAGATAACAAGTATAATGCCTTGGATTAATCTTTTTTTTTCTCCTTCAGGTGTGATGATGATCAGATGTCTAATGATAAGGAGCGATTTGCCAGGTAATGTAGTAGAGCATCTTGGTCCTTGATGTGGGACCAGGCAATTTAAAAATTCTTAGTTTTAATTTTTTCTCAATGAGAGTTAATTTCTCTGCCCAGTCTCAACTGGTGAAAATTAGTATTATGATTGTTGTTTATGGTCAGGTAACACGGCTTCAGACTTACGGTGCCAAACTAAGGGTATACCTAAACAATGTTTTTATGTATGTGATAAATAGCTATACATTGTGCTTACTGGGTGTCCACAGAAACACAAACAATGTGAATTTCTTAGTTGCATTTATTATTAAGTGGATCTACAAAACCTGTACAGATAACGATTTTATTCTTTTAAAGATGACAGCAAATAAACAATTTATACAGAGTGCTATTTTTATTGAAATACATTTGTTTAAGTTACCTGTCTAGAGGATGAAAAATACTTTGGTTTATATTAAACAAATCCTCTCAACTCATACTGGTTTATTCTTAGAAAGTTTATTCTGTATATTGTTAAGCAGTAAATTATTTGTTTTTTAAAAATTGAATTTGCAGCCATATCAGAAAAGGGAATAATCTAAAATCCAATGCTTAGCTAAGCAATTACTACTTATTCATTGCTGATGCTGCTGGTCTGGAGCCCATACGTTGAGAACTGTTGATGTCAAGGGTTAAGCAATATCAATCAGAGTAGTTTTAAACTACTCTGAAGCAGTGAGATGCCATCATAAGCTTTGAATGAAGTGATAATGTATTAATATAAAATGCATGTGGAATTTTTCTCTAGTAGCTTTATGTAGGACTCATTGAAGAGCAGCACTGTAGTCAAGAAGGTAAATGGGATGCCACTGGTAAAATGATAAAATGGTGAGGGCCTGCCTGGGCTAGAATGGTGGCAGTAGCAGTGGAAAAGGAGCAGACTTAAAGGTTTCTGAAGAATTTGTTGTTACTTTAAATCTGAAGTAGGTATTTACAAATGCTTTAGGATGTGAATCATCTCTCAAATGAGAAGTTTATAGTAGATACTTGGGCAGTAGTTTTTTAAAAACTGCATTAGAAAGTGAAGCCATCAAATAATAGTGGTGGTATGGGTTTCAGTCTCTTGACTGAAATTCCAAAAAGCTATGAAAACATGACCTGAATTGTTTTAGTCTTCATTTGTCTTGCTTAATGTAAATATTTATACATCCTGCATTTTATTTGGAAATATTGAAGTAGATAAGGGATTATGGATCTGTATTGGTAAGAGTGGTAATCGTAATTTTAGATATTTAACTTGCAAACAACAGAGCTCATTTCTTTGTGGGATCGTAGTTCCATGACCAGGGATTGAACTGGTACCCTCAGCAGTGAATGTGTGGAGTGCTAACTGCTGGACTGCCAGGGAATTCCCAGAACTCATTTCTTTAAGATTTGTTAAACTAGTTTACCTCAAATATTCTTGTTTGGGATTCAGTAGAGGGTCTTCAAAAGATGAAATGAATTTTCCCAACTTTTTGAAAAAATATTTGTAGCTTGTTAAGGAATTACAATAACCCAGTGAATATGAAACTTTACTTAATACCACCTTTTTCTTTCTCTTGTCAATATGCATACGTTTTCACATGGTTCTTGTCATTACTGTGTTATTTTTTTGTCTCTTTTTTTCTCCCCTGCTGACCATTTTCTAGAAATTTCCCTATGTATTGATAAAGTCATTGTAGTTGTCATTTTTTAATAGCTGTTTTTTCAACCTGTTAATATATCATACTTAGATATTTTTTCTTAATCTGTTCTTAATCTCTTTATATACATGTACTTATGTATATATTTAAGATGGAATTGATTACTGATAAACTGAACTACCAGTGCCAACTACCAGCGTTTTTCTTCATTTGCCACAAACCCTTATAGTATTTCAGTTATTCAGAGAAAGTTAGTGGTAATCCTTTGTAGCCCCCTCCAGGGAAGAGGGAGTTAATCTAGGATCCAGCAATGTTATGGCTTTATTGCAGAGAAATGGAAAAGTGACAGAAGAGAAATGTACCACTTCAAGATCAAGTCATTGATGGGGATATACTCGATACCTAGCTCTTGGTTTTATTTATATAATTCTCCCGGGAAACCTGGTTGGTTATTTTCTCTGTGAGCACATGTGTGCTGTATGTGTATTATAGAGAGATTGTATTTGTGATCACTTGTTTGACGTTCTTAACATGATTTACTGCTTGATTTTTTTTTTTCAATGTAGAAATAGCATATGTGGATATTAGTTTCTTTGCAGATTGGAAGCAGTATGTGAAAATGGTATCCTCTTGTTTAGTTCTTATTCAAATAGTATGTCTGCTTGGTTTCTGAAGAGATAATTGGCTTTCTGTGCTCAGATTATGTTCATTTATAATGAATATTGGACTTGCTTTTATGTTGACCTTTGTCCTGTGAGTTACTTTTCCTTTATTCTGACAAATAGTTTTGTCGAGTTACAGGCAAGGTTCTTGTCTATATTTTCATTTCCCCCTCTCTTCTCTGTATCTGTTTTTTTTTCTGTTATCTTCTTCCCTTCCCTTCCCTTCCCCCTTTTCTCCTCCCTCTTTCCTCTTTCCCTTTCTCCCCTTCCTTCTTTCCTTCCCCCCTTTTCTTCCTTCCTTCCTTCTTCCCCTTCCCTTCCTTCCTTTCTTTTTATTTTACGTTTAGCTTAGTTCATTAATTCTGTTTTTAGGTCGGATGATGAGCAGAGCTCTGCGGATAAGGAGAGACTCGCCAGGTAGGAAAATGGTGTCTTTTAGCACGATGAAGTGGATGCTGCTGTTTTTCTATCCTTTTTTTATTTCTGCTCTTTTCTTCCCCTTTCTCTTCATGTTTTTCTTTGTCTGTGGCAAGAGAGGACAAGATTTTTAGAAGTTTGTATATAACAGGAACTTTGGCTTCCCCCAGCAGAAAGTGGGTGAGTTGAGGGAACTTAGGAATTTAAGAAATTGCTATTAGTTTTATAGATTTCTCTTTATCTTAGCACACTAAGTTTTGCAGAATAAAAAGCTTTTAGAAACAGTGCCGCTGTGCCAGTCAATACTTTAGCAGGAAAATACTGTTTTATCAGAAAGCCAATAAATATATCTGTGTTTGCAATTAGTTCCTAGTCTTTAGACCTCAGTATTTACTCCACACCCTTCTAGAAAGCTCACCCTTATTTTCCTGGATACACTCACAGCCTAGATTACCTTGTCACAGCGGTACTGGTGTGGCTTTGGTGAATGAATCTTGTGGTTTCTTAGAAAAGCTTAGTAGCCTTGATGTGGCTATTTAAAAGATCAGTCTTCTGGATTTCACTGTCAGAAACCTGTCAGATACAAGGAAATGGGTGCTTTATGTTTAAGAGTAGAATTTTATGTTTCTCGGGCAGAGTAACTAAATATGGACTGACGCTCTGAGACCTGTTGTTACCTCTTTCAGCAGGGTCTTAGTCTCATTTTGCTGCCATTTTAACTTATGTCTGCTAATGCTTTCACGTTTCAGAAAACTGGTGTGGTATGGTGGGAAGAACATTGCATTCATTGGGAATGGGGGCCCTTGGAAAAGCCCTTGGTTAACTGCTGGACATTAGTTTGCTCTAATCATGAAAAAGAGATTTAAGTTGGATTCATTGTTTTCTTTTTGTTTGTTTGTTTTGGCAGAGAACTTTTGTTCAGATAGAATCTTTAGTGGTAATAGAAGTCCATAAAAAAGAGAAAACAAAGCTGCTCAAAACAGAAACAGAAATGCAGTATGTTGTTTGAGTCTCTCCTTGAAGCATTCCTATGGAAGATACTGAGGAACTGTTAGGCTTTTCAGAAATCCAATTTGAAAAATATTGAATTATACTTTTAGCAGTAATTTTACCCTGATTTTGAGGAAGTCAGTATTGGAGATGTTTTCTGCTTACCGTGGTGAGATCCAGATTGTCTGTTTTCAGGCCTTTAAGCATCTTCCTTCCTATTCTCCAGTTCACTTTGTCCCAAATTGGGCATCCTAAGGGACTTCTAGTAAATGGCATCTTATAAATCTCTTGAGCTCAGTGTACTGGCACCACACCCAGATAGAGAAGCTAGGGCCTTGTCCATTAGGGGGACAAGTAGAACTTCCAATTCTGCCTTCTAGTGTTGAGAATAAGAGAGACACTTAGAACAAACAATATTTTATAGACCAAGGGAGTCTATATTAATCAATTCTCGTATCAACTGTTGAGCAACATACTTCTGTTGGAAAAAAATTTGTCATTTTATGTTTTTAGCCTTTAAAAAGTTCCATTGGTAAATAAGAAATCAGCCAAGCTGAGGAACTTAAGTGAATAAAATCAACGTTTTTTAAGACTGTCATTTCTTAAAACACTTTTTGTTCTGAGGGAGTGGTAATTTACATAGAAAGTGAAGTTTCCAGGAGTTAGAGAGATTGGCTGGTATCCGCTTGTACTCTTGTCTACCTTGTTAGTTTCTAATTCCATGCTTGCTCTGCATGAGAAGCTTGGCAGACCTTACTCTAACATCTGAGACTTAAGCACCACTAAATCTAAGTACCGCATTTCTTCAGCAGCTCACTTGGTATCCATGTCACTCTCTCTGCTCCCAAGTGGCCAGATATGACCACCTGGATGGGGTTTCTCCTCTCTCTCTCTCCACGCAGGGAAAACCACAGTGAGATTGAACGGCGACGACGGAACAAGATGACAGCCTACATCACAGAACTGTCAGACATGGTACCCACCTGTAGCGCCCTGGCTCGGAAACCGGACAAGCTCACCATCTTGCGCATGGCCGTTTCTCACATGAAGTCCTTGAGAGGAACTGGCAACACAGCCACCGACGGCACCTACAAGCCGTCTTTCCTCACTGATCAGGTCTCTGGGAAGCACACGTGAGGGGGTCTAGAATTTTTTGAAAGTTTTGATCTTTTGGGGGTGGATGCCCATAATCCTGAAGTGTGTGTTATATTGGGAATCGGAGCAGAGCTGAATCTGTAGATTCTTTAAAGGACAGGAATTCAGTTCTGAAGGAAATATTCAGGTTATAGGAAAGTCAGTTTTGATCCCTGACTATGCCATTTATTAGCCTTGAAACAGAAGTAGAGAGGAATTGTGAAAACTATTTAGCACGCTGACAGGTATTTTAAAACTTTACTTATGAATCCAGTCTGCAGGGTAGAAGAACAGTGGG
The DNA here is from genome assembly GCF_023699985.2 of Odocoileus virginianus. NCBI lineage: Eukaryota > Metazoa > Chordata > Mammalia > Artiodactyla > Cervidae > Odocoileus > Odocoileus virginianus. Next base: position 7,752,464 of record NC_069678.1, on the reverse strand, counting down.
ATCTCAGGGATGACTGTGTTCGTGGAACCAGTCCTTTTCCTTGGCTTTAGGGTTATAGAAGATGAAAGTAATATATTTCTTTTTCTTGAAGCAGCTTCCAGTTTTAGTGATGAAAGGAATCTAACAGGGAGTTGTTGTTGCTTAGAGATATGCTCTGTTACATTCGATGCACTATGAGAGAAATAGAAGGTAAAAACATTTCCAGCTTTTCAGAAACTCAGTTTGAATATGAATATGTGAGTAGCAGGATACACACATAAGTGAAAAATGAGAAAAATGCATATGGGAAGAAATGCCTTTAAAGAACTTATTAACAGTTTATGTAGGATTAAATACATGTGTTGGCTTCCCCCATGGCTCAGCGGTAAAGAATCTGCCTGCAATGCAGAAGATGCGGGTTCCCTCCCTGGGTCGGGAACATCCCTGGGAGGAGAAATGGTAACCTACTCTAGTATTTCGCCCGGGAAGTCCCGTGGACAGAGGGGCTGGCGGGTTACAGTTCATAGGGTTTCAGAGAGTCTGACACAGCTGACAGACTGAGCACACGGACACACACAGATACATATATACTAGCGGGATGGCTGAAGCAAACAGAGTGGCTGGGCCTGAGTCAGAACAGTCAGCAAAGACTTCAGAGAGTATAAGGTAGCCATGTTCTGTTTTGATTGTTGAAAGTATCACTTATTTATTGCAGAAAATTTCAGAAAATACAGGAAGTATGAGGAAGAAAAAATTGACCTGTAATGCCATCCTTTTATTCAGAGGATCAGAAGGAAGGAAGGAATGTGGTTTGGAAGAAAGCACTAAAACTTTTCCCAAATAGGATGGTCTATATGAAAGCACATATAGCACAGATTATATATATATGTACATTGAAAAAGCTAATCAATTTGTACTGACAGAACACATATAGATATTGATTCAATAGTTTCCAATTAGGCACTTTTTGTGATCTAACCAAGTACTTTGTGCTGTTAGAAATGTAAAGATGGTAAGAGGTAGTCACAGGTAAAAACATGTGTAAATAAATAAATCATGATGTAAACACAGAATCCAATCTGTATCAGAGGTACAATAATAAGTCCTGTAGAAGTGTAAATATGGAAAGCGAAGAATAGGGGAGTAGTGTTGTAAATACTGGGAATAGCTTGATTAAAAGCACTGTGAGAATAATCACGTTATTCAAGGAAAATCAGTTTAGCATGCCCTGGGAGATGATAATGGGAAGATAGGCTGGGACCTGATGAAGGAATAATTAAGTGTTATGTTAAATAACTTAGATATTAATTTTTAGGCAATGGGTAGCTATAAAAAATGGGGTAGTATTTTGAGGATGGATTGGAAAGAGTGAAAGCAGGGAGACCATTAGTCTTGGCATGAGATGACATTATATCCAAAAATAGAATTGATAAGCTGAGTTATCACTGGAGTGTGAGAGACTAGTTAGATTTTTTAGACCTATACCCTGAGAGGAAGGGGATACTGTTAGTCAAGAAAGAGAGTGCTGGAAGAGCCCAGAGGATTGTTTTTAAAGAGGGAGATAAGGCTGGGTTTTGGATGTTGAAATTGAATTGCTGATAGAGTGTCTTATTTGGAGATGCTTAGTAGATTTAGGCAAGTCTGGAAATGTAGACTTGGGTATCATTTCGTAGTGGAGAAGTGGATATGATTTCTGAGAGAGAGAGTATGAAATAAATAGAGGAGAGAAGTTAAGATAGAATGTTGGAATTGCCCGCACTTGAAACTTGAACAGAGGAAAAGGAGCTTGAAGCAGAGAAGAGACATTTGGAAAGGAAGTAAAAGTTTGGGAATGGTGTCATAGAAGCTAGGCAGAAATAAACTTTAAAGGATAGAATAAACAACACTGTCAGATCTGTAGTGGCATTGTGTACATACTCGGGAAAGAGCACTTGAGTTGGTAGTGGGGAATACATTATTAGTAGTAACCTGCTGAAGGAAGATGCAGTGGTTGAGAGTGAGATTGCAGATGGACTGAGAAATACATGAAAAGGGAGTAGAGCCAGTGAGTATGACATCACTCTTAATTTAAGCTTGGCCCTGGAAGATGAGTTGGGCAGAGTTGAGGGAAGTTTTGTATAGAATTAGGAAAATTTGATTATGTTTAAGATTTGAGGGGAAAGAGAACAATATGAATATTTGTAGAGCATCATCCTAAGAGACCAGAGAGGGTGAGATCAAGAACTCAAATTTTTGTTAATGGTAAGCATTTTTATTATCTGTCTTGAGTTCTGAGGTAAAGAGGAGGGAGGTGGATAGCGACATAGACACACTGATGAACTATCTATTGGAAAAAGCTACCTTGTCAGTGAAGGTGAGTATATTTAAGGTACAAAGCCGTGCCTGTGGGTCGAACAGAAGGCCACAGTTGTTTATGGAAAGATATGTATGGTCTGAAGGGTCTTCCTTCTTTCCATAGTAACATTTGTTTTTTTCAAAAGAGTTCAGTATTAACTTGTACTTCTCTTCCTTGGGCAGGAACTGAAACATTTGATCTTGGAGGCAGCAGACGGCTTTCTGTTTATTGTCTCATGTGAGACAGGCCGGGTGGTATACGTCTCTGACTCAGTGACCCCAGTTTTAAACCAGCCTCAGTCTGAGTGGTTTGGTAGCACGCTGTATGATCAGGTGCACCCAGATGATGTGGACAAACTTCGTGAGCAGCTTTCCACTTCGGAAAATGCGCTGACAGGTATGAGTTACGTAGATGGGAAATGAGTGGCAAGTCCTTTCTTTTTTTCTGAGATAGAAGAGGTATTTTAATGCTTAAATTTTCCCATTGTATCTGGCAAAACTTTTAGAATTTTCTTCTTTCATGAATATAATCTATTCTTTTTATCCACATGCAAGTAATATATTTTGTAGCTCATCCTTAGAAAATGTTTCATTAGTGACAGTGTTTATATAAAAGTTTACTTTAATCTTAATATTAGTGTAACTACACCATAAAGGCCAAACCTATAATATCACCACCTTGCTTGTCATTTTAAAAGAATTAAATTATCCATGTTTATGTCTCATTTGTATGGGTAATTACTTGGTATTTTTTTCTACCAAGTTGTGCTTGGCTTTGACTTTGTACTTGGTTCTGTGATGATAGATTTTTATTTTAGAGGGGAATGGTTATCATTCAGTATATCAGGTGTTTTTGTTTGTATCTGCACTATTTTTCTGTCTTGTTTTTGTCCCCCCCCTCCCAGCTGCCTCTGTTTAATGTTATTCAGTCCTTTTGCCAGAGTTTGGCTGAAGGAAATAAGTCACATCTGCTGCTAAGCAATCTGGAAAAAATTTTAATGTGGAAGCAGATTAAAGCTGGTAATTGAAATCAAATCCATTATGGTCATATTAATGTTGGTATTTAACTTTCCCTTCTTTTATGTTTTTATGGATTTCATTTTTCTAGTTCTTCTCAAAAGTTCCCATTTGGTTTCTATATAATATAGGAGGGACAATATTAGCATGAGAGATGCATTTATCTATAGCATATAAAATTATTTGTTTTTAAACCAATGACATTCACTGTGTGTTTGTTTGTGTGTGCGTACCTGCATGCATGTGTATAAAAATAATCAGTCCCAAGAATATAACCTTGCTCTTGCTTGCCAGCTCTACCTACTTCTGCTCCTGTCTTCCCTTGCACAAAGTTATTTCCAGTGCCGCCTTTGAACTGAAGCGTAAGATTCATTGATGGGAATCGAGGTATTTTAGACTTGAAAAAAATCCACCTCATACTTGGCTTATTCTGTTATAAGCAAGGAGATTGAGGAGCGTAAATAGGCTATTTACTTAGCTTTGCCTCCAGTATCTCTCCCCCTCTTCCCTGCACACAAGAATGTACTCCAGATTCTTCTTCACATCCTTCTTCAGGGCGTATCCTGGATCTGAAGACTGGAACAGTGAAAAAGGAAGGTCAGCAGTCTTCCATGAGGATGTGTATGGGCTCAAGGAGATCATTTATTTGCCGTATGAGGTGAGTGTCAGGATGAGGATTGTGACTTGTCATAGGAAGAATTCAGAGCTGAGGGTTTGATTTCTGGTCAGAGGAGTTAAACTTTTAAATCTAAGCTCCAGGTAGATTAAATTCAACTCTCAAGACGTGATTTAGTCATAACACAAAGTGATAAGCAAACTAGTATTTACTGAACTCTTCTTATGATAGTTGCTTTATGTGTCATCTCATTTTCCACAGCTGCCCTGTAGAGTAGAATTCAAGGTTACTATTTTGCTGATTTAAAAAAAATGACACAGAGAAATTGGCTTCCCATATTTGATTCAGATTTTATTTTAATCCATACTAGTTGGATGCCAGTATCTCTGTTTTTTTCCTGACGTATTCCTAGACAACGTCCATGTACTCAGGCTACTTCTGCCCCCCTCTCTTCCCTTTAGTAGAAATTTAAGACTTTCTGATTCCTTTCACTTAATATTTAACATTTATAAGTTGCATACTATACATTTTAGGATTCTGAAGAAAGGATAGTAGTAGTTTTCATCACAGGTAGAGAGAACATCTCTTCATGTCACAAAATAAATTCAGGTTGTGTAATGGAAATTGACTGTTGAGAGGATGCTTATTAGAAGTGATGAATAGGATATTAAGAAAGAGTTCCTGGGGGTGTTACAAAATTTAATATTATGTGGCTTAGTGGTTTGGAGTAGCTTCTAGACCCAGACTACTGGATTTATCACTTATCTTCTGACCTTGAATGGATTAAATGACTGCTTTATGTTTTTACTTCTTCACCTAATATTGGGAGTTCTATCAGCCTCATAAACTTGTTATGAAGATTAGATGAATAAATATATATAAAGATGCTTAGGACTTCTCTGGTGGTGCAGTGGTTAGGAATACACCTGCCAGTGCAGGGGACACAGGTTTGATCCCCGGTCTGGGAAGATCCCACAGGCCTCAGAGTAACTAAGCTGTGGTGCCACAACTACTGCCTAGAACCTGTGCTCTTCAACAAAAGAAGCCGCTGTAGGCCTGCGGAAGGTGGCGGCAGCGGCGGTGGCAGCATCTGCGAGCCAAGGCCCAGGCAGGACATGGTGGCGCTGACGGCCTTGTCAGAAATGGGCGCCAGCGGCTCCAAAGCTCGGGGCCTGTGGCCCTTCGCCTTGGCGGCGGTGGGGGGGTGGCCCAGAGGCGGCGGTCGCTAAGCAAGCTTTGGTGCTACCGCGAGGCCGAGTCTGTCCCCCTTCGTATTCACGCGCCGCGGCTCCATGTTCTATGACGAGGATGGGGATCTGGCTCATGAATTCTATGAGGAGGTAATCGTCACCAAGAACGGGCATCGTCACCAAGAACGGGCAGAAGCGGGCCAAGCTGAGGCGGGTGCATGAGAACCTGATTCCTCAGGGCACCATGAAGCTGGATCCCCCCCGCATCCACGTGGATTTCCCTGTGATCCTCTATGAGATGTGAGCCTGGGGGGTGGCAGGCATAAATACCCCCTGCCCCAACAAGACACCCCCAGGCTCAAGGTGTGGCTTCCATTGAGGAACCTAGGCTGGGGCCAACAGTGAATAAACTCCACTGGCCTGGAACCTTCAGCTGTGAGCAGGGCAGTCCTACAGTGCTGGTTGGGTGTTGGTTTGTATGTGGACCAGAGGTGGCTGGAAGCTGGTGAGGGCTGATGGCGGAGTTACCAGTCCACCTTTCCCAGCAATCCCTACAAGGAGCATGGAAGGGCACATGCTGGTCAGGAATGCTTGGTTCCTGTGCCCGTGCCTGGCCTGCGTTCTTCCAAGCTTAACTAGGGCCCAGCCCTGCTAGAGGCTACAGCACTTTACAAGCAAGGTCTGCCTTTTTCCAGCCCCAGGGCACTGGGAGCTCTACAAAAGTGGGAACTTCTTTCCCTCACTTCCTTTACCCTCTCGTTGGAGCATTTCAGCCGTTTGCTACCTGTGTTGGACAGAGGCTGGGGGCAGAACAAGCCTGATTTTTCCTGCCCACCTGCCCATTTGTTCCCAACCCCAGATGGATGGACAATTTGCTGGCTTTTTAATAGGAGTAGGGACTTGTGTGGGAGGTTTCACCCTCTACCCAGGGCTGGCCCAATCCCTCCCCACTGCAACTAGTTGTTCCCCCCCCCCCCACCCCAAGTTGAGAGGGCATAGGATGGGGATCAGGAAGGGCTCTGGATGCCTGTGCCCATCCCACCCCCTGTATTTAATCCCCCTTGCCCTTACACATCTGCCACCCTGTGGTGAGGCACAGCACCCTAGGGCTGGTGCCAGTAGCTCTGAGGAGCCCACCACCCCTTTTCCTACAGTATACCCCTCCCTTCAGGATCAGTCAAAAGAAAAGTACTGGAGCCCCTGGATAGGGGCAGAAAGGAGAGAACAACCATAATAGGAATACATAAAATGTGAAAGCTTGTAAATAGTTTAGTCCATGATGTTGGGGCAGAGTCTGATTTCTGCATAGAAATGATTATTTTTTTTAATTCCTTACTGTGCAAACTCTGTGCTTTTAAGCGTGTGAGAAATGGCTTGGGGAGGGTAGTCCTCAATCTAGGAAGGCTGTTGTGTTATTTGTTCAATAAAATTATTTGTAGACCCTGAAAAAAAAAAAAGAAGCCACTGTAATGAAAAGCCCACTTGCTGCAACTAGAGAAAAAGCCCACATGTAGCAATGAAGACCCAGCACACCAAAATAAATAAATATTTTAAAGATGCTTAGAATAGTGCATAACACATAAAATTCTATGTATGTTTTATTTATAATTAAAGAAATGAGAGAAAGAAAGTAGTGAGAATGAGAGAGAGTGTACCAATATGTGGACATGGCTAATGCAATGACATACGGAGGAGGAAGGTAAATAATAACGTGATTGTGTGTGTGCTGAGTTGCTTTAGTCGTGTCTGACTCTTTGCGATTCTATGGACCGTAGCCCTCCAGGCTCCTCTCCTCCAGGGGTCTTCCCAACCCAGGGATCGGACCAGCATCTCTTTAAGTCTCCTGCCTTGGTAGGCAAGTTCTTTACCACTGGTGCCACCTGGGAAGTCCTAGATAATAACAAAATACAGCAAATAGATTTTGTTGCAGCATAGCGCTGGGGTCTACAAACCGCAACTCTCTTTGTAAATAAAGCTTTATTGGAACATAGCCATGCCCATTTATTGACATACTGTCTGGCTGCTTTTATACTCTTAATAGCAGAGTCGACTAGCTGTAACAAACTGTTTGGCCCACAGAGCTGAAAATATTTACTGTCTGGTTATTTACAGAAAAAGTGTACTAACTCCTGATGTAGAGAATATCTCCATTTGTAGAGCATTTAGAACATTTTGACTTAAAAACTCTGAGACAGTTAACAAGTTTTAGAAATACCAAACCTGACTTCTTTATCTTTCATTGTTAGGAGCATTGTTGCCAATTTTGTGTGTCAAGTTGTATCCAGAGCCTGATATCTGGCTGTTAAATGATGAAAACTTCTTTGATAGTGCAGCTTTTTTTCCTTAATTTTTTTTTATTGAAATGTGGTTGAATTACAGTATTGTAGTAATTACTGCTGAACAGCAAAAGGACTCAGCTGTACATATAGCTATGTATACATTCTTTTTCCATTATGGTTTTTCACAGAATATTGAATATAGTTCCGTGTATCATTCAGTAGGACCTTTTGTTTATCCTTTCTGTATATTCCAGTTTGCATCAGCTAACCCCAGACTCCCAATCTAAACCTGTTCCACCTTTGTCCCCCTTTGCAACCCCCTGTCTGTTCTCTGTGTCCCTGATTATGTTTCATAGATAGGTTCATTTGTGTCCTATTTTAGATTCCACATAGAAGTGATATCATATGTTATTTGCCTTTCTCTTTCTTACTTCACTTGGTATAATAATATCTAGATTCATCCATGTTGCTGCAAATGGCGTTCTTTTTTTTGGCTGAATAGTGTTCCATTTTATGTATGTACCACATCTTGTTTACCCATTCATCTGTAGATGGACATTTAGGTTGCTTCCATGTCTTGGCTATTGTGAATAGTGCTGCTACGAACATAGGAATACATTTATCTTTTTTAATTACAATTTTGCTGGATCATATGGTAATTCTGTTTTTAGTATTCTGAGGAACCTCCACAGTGGCTGCATCAACTTGAATTCCTCACATCAGTGCAGGAGGGTTCCCCTTTCTCCACATCCTCTCTAGCATTTATTTGGAGACTTTTAAATTATGGCCATTCTGACCAGTTTGAGGTGGTACCTCATTATAGTTTTGATTTGCATTTCTCTATTAATTAGCAGTATTGAGCAACTTTTCACATACTTGTTGGCCATCTGTATTTCTTCTTTGGAGAGATGTCTCTTTAGATCTTCTGCTCATTTTTCGATTGGGTTTTTTTTTCAAGTTGTATGAATGATAGTGCATCTTAATTGCTTTTAATCTCTCTGTTCATTGAAACAGGTGTGGCAATAGCTCTGTGGATTCAGTCTCCATGAATAGGCTGAGCTTTGTGAGAAACAGATGCAGGTGAGATCTTAAGCAGTTTAAAAAAAAAACAAACACAAAGGGATGGTCAGGTACCTGTAGAGATCATCACATTTTCAACTATCTTACTATAGTACTTCCTTCAGCAGCCCTTACCCTCATCCCTCACTTCTCAGTTACATTTTTATTTTTCCTGAACTTCGAAAGCATCTTTTGCTCTTCCTGTTTAAGGAAGTTACACTCCCACTTTAACCTGCTTTCTTCCTGCTGCAGTACCTTTCAGTTGCTTTACTTTGGCAAAGGTAAAAAATACGGTGGTCACTTTTGGGTGGGAAAGGTCCAAGTATAATCATCCTATTATTTAAATACCCAATAGCCTAAAATTAAAGGTACTAAGCTAGCATTGCTTTTTAAATGATACTGAGTAAAGTTTTTTCCTCACATCTGTAATTTTTCTAGGAATGGACTTGGCTCTGCAAAGGATGGGGAACCTCATTTCGTGGTGGTCCACTGCACAGGCTATATCAAAGCCTGGCCCCCAGCAGGTAGGAAAGTTGAATAGTGATTTCTTTCTGGGTGCAGCTAGTTCCTCAGAGTCCAAGAAAGTTAGCTAACATTTATCATATACATTTATCATATACCTGTTGCATATGAAATGTGCTTTGGTATAAACTATAAGAAAATAGGAAAGAAAAAGTGTACTCCTTCCCTTCCACTATGGATTTTCTATTCCAGTTAGGGAGATGGAAGTCTCAGACTTGAAAATGACTCAGTATTGGCTGTGTCTTTTACTGGAACTAAAGGTCAAAAAGGAATGTGAGAAAAGTGGTTGGGGTGCAAGGATCAGCTGGCTTTTTAACCTGGCTTGTCAGAATTTCCAAATCTTAGCAACTTTATTATCTCCCTGCTGGATAGGTATGACTAGGAATTGGGGGTTCTAGAGGGATAGCAGCTAAGAGAGGCAAGGTAGTGTATTTTGGTAAGAGGTTAAACTTTGAATTTGGAAAAACCTAGGTTTGTTTCTGATGTTATTTACTAGTGGTATATCTTAGTAAGTTACTTGACTTAAAAAACCCTCAATTTTCTCATCTATAATCTAGAGATAATATAACCCATAGAGAGTTAATATGAGGATTAGGTTTAATGTAAGAAAAGAACTTAGCCTAGTGCCTGGCATATGGTAAGTAAGTAAGTAAGTGAAGTCGCTCAGTCGTGTCCAACTTTTTGCAACCCCATGGACTGTAGCCTACCATGCTCCTCTGTCCATGGGATTTTCCAGGCAAGAGTACTGGAGTGGGTTGCCATTTAGGCATATGGTAGGCACCCCCAAAATGGTAGTTAAATGTAATTAAGATAAATTAAGTTGTAATGATGTTTGAACCTTTTAGATTATGTACTGTATAGATGATACATTTGCAGTATATATGGTCTTTTATATGTCTGTGTAGCTTTCAAAGAAATACTATTTTTCTTGGTAAAAGGAAGATAAATGTGCAAAGAGTAGCGGGAAAATGCACCCATCTTCCCTTTCCACATAAAACACTGAAGCCCTGGCTTCTCTCTTTTCCAAAGAAGATAACTGTTGGTGTTTGGTTTAATTTCATTTTTGGTTGTTTGCTTAATTTGAAAGGCATCTTAATAGGCAAGGCATCTATTCTCTTAACTATGATATGGTCACAGAGTGCCAAATAAAATGTCTTCATATGTATTTGGTTTGGCCATGTTAATCTTGTAGAATACTTTGTAAAGGCCCTGTGCTCTGTAATTTTTTATAGTTAATGTGAGTATACTATATGAATTAACATATATAAAAATACTTAAAACAGTACCTCATATAAATGATAAGTTCTTGGGACTTCCCTGGTGGTCCAGGAGCTAAGACTCTGTGCTCCCAATGCAGGGGGCCAGGGTTCAATCCCCGGTCAGGTAACTTGATCCCACATGCTGCAGCTAAGGCTGGGAACAGCCAAATAAATAAATAAAATAAATAAATATTTTTTTTAAAAAAAGATAAGTTCTTTCGGTTATTTAACCTTTATTCTTTTAGCACTCTTTGTTGTTTTATACCTAGTCTTATCATATCTGTGTGTGTTTTAAATCTTTACGCATCTAATTTTTTAAGGCAGTTGTGTTTGAGACACATGTTAAACCTTCTAACTTCACCTTTTTGAAGGTGTCTCACTTCCAGATGATGACCCAGAAGCTGGCCAGGGGAGCAAGTTTTGCCTAGTGGCCATTGGCAGACTGCAGGCAAGTATGAATTTTCTGCATCAGTTAATATATCACCCCTTTTCAATGGGAGAGAATCTTCAGGATGTGTTTGTTATTTTTTTCTTTCACTCTTTGAATACAAATGAAGCATTCTGAAAATCTCTTAAATATTTGGAGGAATATGGCATTCACACTTAATATTGCTTCTGTTTGAATTAGCAGAAACTGAAGACAGTGAAAGATCTTTTGGAGAGAGAAGTCTTTTTCTCTTTCATACTTTTAGCTTTGCAGTGCTAAATTTTCTATTTCCAGCTAATTTCTTTTCCTCCTATACAATATAAGAGAGTTCTCATTTTTCATTTCATGACTGACAGTAGGGAAGTGGAATTATTTTGATTCTCCTTACAAAAACAGATTACTTGGGAGAATAATTTTCCAGTTTGAATAATGAATACAACTTAGCTAAATGAAAGTAGGTGGGTTTGGGGTTGAATGAATTTTTATCTTTCTTCATAAAGTTAGTGAAGAGTACATGTGTGGGAGTAGAGCTAGGCCTCATGAAATTCCTAAAATTGGGAACCTGATGGGAAGTACATCTGTAAAGAATGGTGTCATTTTATCTTATTTTTATCTCTTTACTTTCAGGTAACTAGTTCTCCCAATTGTACAGACATGAGTAATGTTTGTCAACCAACAGAGTTCATCTCTCGACACAATATTGAGGGAATCTTCACTTTTGTGGATCATCGCTGTGTGGCTACTGTTGGCTACCAGCCACAGGTGAGGAGCTGGAGCTGTTACACCACTGATATTTAGGCCTCTGTTTTCCCTTGGATGTGCTGAGATGATTCATTCATGTAATTCCAGAGTTAGTCAAAACGTAGCAGCCCCAGTCAGAAAAAGAGATGATCCTATTCTATTGATGGCTAAGTATAATCTCAGCTTCCTACCAAGGTTAGCATCTGAGCTAGAAAAGTACGACTTGTGAAGCTAGGTGGGAGCAGCAGGTATGAATATGTATTTCTTTGTTAGTAGTGATATTAGTACAGATAATGATGTGCTTTAACTAGCCATAATGATATGGCCACCTTTAGATAATTCATATAATCAATCTAGGTGCATAGTAACCCATTAAATATGCAACTTTAGCACTAGTTATTATGATTTATTTAGATATCTCATTCTGCAGACCATATATAACTATATCTGAATTGAGAAATAGGTCGTTATATAAATTTCAAAATTCTAGCCACCAGAAGGGACTTCTGGCTGTGGTTGTGTAAAGAAGCTGGTGAAAAAGAGATCTTGAAAAAGAAGAACAAAGTCATTTACACTTCCTAATGCAGCACCTGTTGTAGAACTGTTGTTACCAAGACAGTGTGGTGTTGGTGTAGGGATAGTTATTAGATCAGTAGATCAGAATGGAATCTATTCTCACATTTATGATCAACTGATCAGCTAATTTTCAACAAAGATATCAAGATAATTCAAGGGGAAAAGAAGCTTTTCCAATAGATGGGGATGGGACAATTGGATATTCATGTGCAAAACAGAATAAAACAAAACGAACTTAGACTCTTACCTCATAGCATACACAGAAATCAACTCCAAGTTGTAAAGGTGTAAGAACCAAAGTTTAAAACTTCTGGAAGAAAATAGGAGAAAATCTTTGTGATGTTGGGTTAGGCAAAGTTTTTTTTTTTTTTTTGCTGCACTGTGCAGCCTGCTGGATCTTAGTGCTCCCCACCAAGGATTGAACCTGGGCCACGGCAGTGAAAACACCAAGTCCTACCCACCAGACTGCCAGGGAATTCCCTAGACAAAGATTTTTTTTATGACACTGAAAACGTGGTTCACAAAATAAATTTGATAAGTTGGGTTTCATAAAAGTTAAAATTTGCCCTCCTAAAAGGACATCATTAAGAAAATGAAAAGACTAGCCACAAATTGGGAGAAAATATTTATAAATCATATATCTGAAAAAAGATTTGTATCCAAAATATATGAAGAACTCTTACAACTCATTAAGATAACCAGCCGGTAAAAAAAAGAGCACAAGGTTTGAATAGGCATTTCATCAAAGAGGAGATATGAATAGCACATAAAAAGTTGCTCGTCATTAGGAAAATACACATTAAAACCACAATGAGGTACCATTGTGTCCCATTAGAATGGGTATAATAAAAAAATATTGGCAAGACCATGGAGAAACAGAACCTTCATACATTGTTGGTAGGTAAGTAAAATGGTAAACTGCTTTGGAAAAACATTTTGGCAGTTTCTTAAAAAGTTAAACACACACCCTCCAAATTAGCAGGTCCACTCCTAAGTATTTACCCAAGAGAAAGAAAGCATATGTTCACAGAAAGACTTATAACAGATGTTCATGACTATTATTCATAATAGCCAAAAAGTGAAAGCAGCCTAAATGTCCTTTAACTAATGAATGGATACACACTGTGATTTATCCATGTTAGAATACTTATAAGCAATAAAAAGGATGTACTATTGATATTTGGAACAACACAGATGAACTTCATTAAAATACTAGGTTAAATGAAAGAAGCCAGACCCAAAAGACTGCCTGTTCTGTGATTCCATTTGTGCAGAGAAGCAAAACTAAAGAAGCAGAAAGCCGATCAGTGGATGGCACAGGGATTGACCTCCCACTGGCACAAAGGAAATTTGAGGGGCAGTGGACATGTTATAAAACTGAATTGGGGATAATGGTTGTATAACTATATAAATTTATTATAGATCATTGAATTAAAATTATAAAATTCACTTGGAATGAGTGAGGTCAGTTATTTAGCAGATTCCATTTATTTTTGTGTTTTTTTCCTCTCTAATCTATAATCGTAGGATAAAAGCAAGAGAAATTAAGTCCAGTTCCTCTCCTAATGGGCCAGGGAAGTTAGGTGATCATAAAAGTGTTGATCTTACTTTTCTTTTCCTCTTTTAGGAACTCTTAGGAAAGAATATTGTAGAATTCTGTCATCCTGAAGATCAGCAGCTTCTAAGAGACAGCTTCCAACAGGTAGCTTTTTTTCCTGGTTTGAATTAGAGTAATATTTTTGTCTATTATTACATTCATCCAACAAATACTTATTGAGTACTGATTAATCGAGCACTATGGCAGGCCTTGCAGTTTTACACTCTTGATTACTTAACTTGTATTTTTAAGAAACAGAAAGGACCGGTACTTGGAAATTATGGATAATGTAATGTTCAAGGTGTTTTTGTTTGGCTTTGGCTACTCAGTGTCCTATATCAAAGCGGCCATCTTTGAAGTATTTATTCTTCACTTAACCGAACAGTGGGCAGTAGTTGAAAAATTCATTTCACAGTTCTTCTATAGATAAGTAAGAGTTAATTCTTAATTGTAAGCTAACTCTTAATTGTACTTTTTAGGCCCTAGATTCTGAAAACATCTGGTGAATTCTAATTTCAGGACAGACTTGGCTTTAGATGGTACTCTTACTTTATATTAGATAGGTTAATTTCCCTCTTTAAGCCTCACTAGTGCTTTTACTGGTTTTCCCTGGTAGCTCAGCAGGTGAAGAATCCACCTGCAATGCAGGAGACCCCAGTTCGATTCCTGGGTCAGGAAGATCCCCTGGAGTAGGGATAAACTACCCACTCCAGTATTCTTGGTCTTCCTTTGGTGGTTCAGTCATTAAAGAATGCACCTGCAGTGCGGGAGACCTGGGTTTGATCCCTGGAAGAGGGCATGGCAATCCACTCTAGTATTCTTGCCTGGAGAATTCCCATAGAGGTGCCTGGTGGGCTGCAATCCATGAGGTCTCAAAGAGTCGAACATGACTAAGCACAGCACAGCATAGTATTTTTACTGATACAGTAGGCATATAAGATAAAGCGTTTAAAATACATAGCCCAGCTTCTAGAGGAAATCAGACAATGGCAGTAAAAAATCTGTCTCCTGATTTTTCAGCATCACTTGTTTTATCCATGCAGAAGGATCACATTGCATTATATGTGCAGTCTTAGAAAAGCTATTCTGACTTCTGTTGAAACTGTTCAAAGCTAAGGACATGGACTTCTGGCAGTGTGAGAAGATATTGTACAGTATGTTTTAAATCCATGAAATTCGTAATTCTGACACTTTTGGCCACAGAGTACCTACCATTTTATCACTTGTTAGAAAAATGTTTATTCCAGAGCAATAGGTGATTCAGACACACTTGGATCTCAAGGTTTTTATTCTGACATCAGTTGCTGCTGTGATACTAGAGTACTAAGCAAAGGTACTTTTTACTGTGCAGGCTAGTTGCTGCTTACTAATTGCTGATTTCTAGATTTTGATATTTCTTAAGTCTAGATGGATTTATATTCCTTTTTGCTTCTCAGTACGTAAATTTAGTTACTATTTCTAATGAAGCTTGTTTTCCTTGTTTTCTTCCCATTTTGGTTCTTGCTGTACTTTGTTTCACATTTGATTTTTTAAAGTTTTATTTATATATTTAAAATATACCATTTTATTATTGTTAAGTGAAATATATCCCATTTTCTGTTATAATTGTTTCTCAGTCAAACTGTAATATCAGCAGTTACTGCCACTCTTCTGTCAACTTAAACACAAATGTTATCACTTAACTTTTGGTTAAAAAGCAATTTATAGTGTAGGTATTTTGGAGTACTGAACTTATACTCTGTTGGTGTAGATACATACAGCAATAATCAGGTTTCAAATCCAGTACTTGGTTTGTATACAAATGTAGTATTTATTGTGTATATATTATTCAGTGAGCACATGTAAGTGTTAAAGATTACTTAACAGTTGTTCATATTACATTTTTTAGATGTTAAGTAAACTTGTTCTTTAAAAAAAAAAAACACATAGCCTAATGCTTGGCATACAGTAAATACAAAACAAATGTTAGCTTCTAATATTTTTATTATAAAGGAAGGGGATTCAAAAGATTATTTTCTATTCTATGAGATCAGAAATGAAAATAATAAAAAATTACTTTCTTTTAAAAAGCAAAATAAAACTAAAGCCATTTTAGTTTTATTTATAGAAACCTTCATGGGTGCTGTGAAAATAGAAATTCTCAGGCATAGTGGTAAAAACTAGGATTGAGGGGTAGCATGTAGTCTATGTTGAATGTCATTAAACTTAAATTTTTAGTAAATTTGCTAGATCAGTGTGTCTTTAAGGGACTTTCCAAAGGAAGTGGGGAAATATAGTCTTTTCTCTCCTGGAAATAATTGTTATTCCTGTTTGACATTGGTGAAAGTGGTCAGATAGCTTAGGACTCTAAGAAGAAACATAATAAATATACTTCCTTATTATTTAGTTGCTTAATAATGTTTCACTCCCCACGTTGTTTTGTTAGTAACATTGCAAGATATTGTTATTTCAAGGACAGTGACACAAGAATCCTAAGATTGTACATGTCTAAAGAAAATTTTTTGCGAGTTTGAACTGATAGCATGAAAACTTTTTCAGGTGGTGAAGTTAAAAGGCCAGGTGCTGTCTGTCATGTTCCGGTTTCGGTCTAAGAACCGAGAATGGCTCTGGATGAGAACCAGCTCTTTTACTTTCCAGAACCCTTACTCAGATGAAATTGAGTACATCATCTGTACCAACACCAATGTGAAGTATGTACCTTAAAGAACTTTTCCAGTGTTGGAATTTCTCATGGGCCAAGTCTGCTTGGCTACTACCTCTTCTACTTTTCTAGTAGTAAATATCATTAGTTCTGCATCTGCCAACTTCTTAGAATTTGAGGTAGTTCATCCAGATAGAATAAAAAAATTTTTTGTTGGAATATAGTTGATTTACACTAGTAGAGTAAAAGTTTAGCAAACAGTAACTTAGAGACTAGATTCTGACATGTGAAGAGTTTGGTCAGTTGACCTTTGAACATGAGTTTGAACTGCAATGGTCCACTTATACACAGAATTTTTTCAATAATGAATAATATAGTACTACATGAACCCCATATGGAGGGCTGACTATATAAGTTATACTCAGATTTTTGACTACTTGGAGAGTTAGTGTCCATAACCCCTGAATTATTCAAATGTCAACTGTATTTCAGTTTTGTTTCAGTCTTGTCTAGAAATAATTTTGTTTTATACATCAGTTTATTGCTCTAGTCTGGCAGAATTTTTTTTTTTTTTCTAGAACAAGTGTCTGCAAACTTTCATAAGAGACCAGTTAGTAAATATTTCAGCATTGTGGAACATACAGTCTCTATTGCAGCTTCTCAATTCTGCTCTTGTGGTACAAAAACAGTCCTAGACAAATGAAATGAATGATGATGGCTGTGTTCCAGTAAACTGTTATTTACAGAAGCAGGCAGTGGACTGGATTTGGCTTGTGGACCATAGTTTGCTTTAGAGCATAGCTATATTGACTCATTTATTAGTTTCTGTTTCTCTATTCTTTGTTTTCTGTTTGAACTTTTTCTCAGCTTTGTAAGAGTTTTATTAAAATAGATTTCATATACCATACAGTTTACTTATTTAAAGGGTATAATTTTTTTAGTATTTGACAGGGCTGTGCAGGTATTTCCACACAGAAAATAGCTATTACCCTCAAAGAAATCCTGTACTAATTAACAGTATCTTCCCCAAGCCCTTTGTAACTTAATCTGTTCTGTGTGTCTCTAAATTTGCCTGGTCTAGACATTTCTTTTAAATGGAAGCACATTTTTGTTTATCTGTTCACTGGATATTGAGTTGTTTACATTTTTTTGGATACTAAGAATCCTGCTGTTAACATTTATGTACAACTTTTTGTATGGGTATGTTATTCTCTTGGGTATATACCTAGGTAGCTCAGCTGTTAAAGAATCTGCCTGCAATGCAGGAAACCCCAGTTTGGTTCCTGGGTTGGGAAGATCCTCTGGAGAAGGAATATTCTACCCACTCCAGTATTCTTGGGCTTCCTTGGTGGTTCAGATGGTAAAGAATCCACCTGCAGTGCAGGAGACCTGGGTTTAATCCTTGGGCTGGGAAGATCCCCTGGGGGGAGGGCATGGCAACTCACTCCAGTATTCTTGCCTGGAGAATCCCCATGCACAGAGGAGCCTGGTGGACTATAATCCATGGGATCGCAAAGAGTCGAAGATGATTGAGCGACTAAACACAGCCCAGAATTGCTGGGTCACATGGTAACTCTATGCTTAATCTTTTGAGAAACTCCCAAACCGTTTTCCAAAGCTGCTGTACCAGTTTGCATTCTCAGCAGCAGTGCTGTACTTTTCTCATCAGCAGTGTATGAGGAGTTCAGCCTCCCCACATTCTTGCTGTCTTTTTTTATTGTACCCATCCTAGTGGTTGTCAGTTGTCAAGGTACTTCTTTTCCATTTAATCTTTCTATGTAGAATTGGCCTTGAACCCACTTCTGAGGATCTGATTAGAGATAATTATCAAGTGTGAATAATATCTGGTGACAACATTGAGTCTCTGTATTCTCTAATTCAACTTTTAGGGCTCATAAAGTTTAATTTTTTGTTAATTAATTTAGTATAACAGTGGATTCAGTTAGAAATTTATATTAACTTAGGACCCAAGTCATTATAGTTGTTTTGTTTTTTTGCATCTTTATATTTCTGAACAACAGCTGTTTTGTGTTTCTCTTTTGCTTAAATTTTGAAATGTTTAAGTCTTTAAGAAGTTTCTGAAAATAATGGCTTTTCCCATTTTTGCATACTACAGTTTTTCCTATTGTAGTTAGTTTTAATTCTTAATATTTTATTTTGTAATTAATATTCCTTGTAGAAAATTTGGAAAGTATTGAAAATAGTAAAGAGAAGGAAAAAAATTCTCACCATCAAGAAATAGTCTTTGTTAATGTTTCAGTGTGTACTTTCTCAGTTTTTTCAGTTATGCTTTTTTTAAACACAATATATGGATATGCAATATATACATACACACATCCACAACTGCTACGTATTGAATACCTGGAAGGAGTTAGAGCCCAAACAGGATGAACTCTTGGCTATAGGACATAAGTTTCTATTTGTATCATGTTGTTTATAGTACGAATTATTTGCTGAATCTGAGATTACAGGTATCATAGGGATTGGGCTTTAAAGTGGAATTTATCAATGATTACCCCATGTCCCGGTGAATCTGTAGTATCTTTTATACAAACACAGTCAGATACTTTTTTTTGTCTTTGTTGTCTCTACTCTTCATTTTCCCAGGAACTCTAGCCAGGAACCACGGCCTTCACTGTCCAACACGATCCAGAGGCCACAGCTAGGTCCCACAGCTAATTTATCCCTGGAGATGGGTTCAGGGCAGCTGGCACCAAGGTGAGAAATGGTGGAACAATTATTTATTGAGCCGTGACTAGCCTGGCGAGTGGCAGTCTACAGTCACACTTTTTTGTTTGTTTTAAGCCCTTTCCCCAGATACTTTTTAAAATAACTTTTTTTTTTTTTCCTATTTTTCTTTTTACTTGCCTTTAACATGTAGGCAGCAGCAGCAGCAAACAGAATTGGATGTGGTACCAGGAAGAGATGGACTAACCAGCTACAATCATTCCCAGGTTAGTATGTCGTCTTTAAAGGATGGTGGAACATTTCTTTAAGAAGTGTCCCCCTAGAGCCAGTTAAAGTGTATGTGTATCTTTATATGAATTTTTGGATTATTGAATTGTCATGTTAAACCTTCATGGTTATTTTTTTTTTTCTTCATGGTTATTTTTATCATTACATTCCACAGGTTTCTGTTCAGCCTGTGACAGCCACAGGGCCAGAACACAGCAAGCCCCTTGAGAAGTCAGAGAGTCTGTTTGCCCAAGATAGAGATCCAAGATTTTCAGAAATCTACTCCAACATCAGTACGGGTATGTTTTTTCCTTATTCTCACTTTGATCACTTATTGATGGGCCTGCAGCTGCCCAGTCAGTAGCCTCCCAGTATATTTCCACTTAACCCTAATACCTCGTGAATAAATAGGAACTTGCTGAACTAATATACTGCAGCCCCTTGACTGGCCCTCCCCCAACTCCTTTTGGTCCACAGATCAGAGTAAAGGCATCTCCTCCAGCACTGTCCCTGCCACCCAACAGCTATTCTCCCAGGGCAACACATTCCCTCCTACCCCCCGGCCGGCAGAGAATTTCAGGTGAGCCCCATATGTGTGTGCTGCTTTACAGGGCAACTGAGGGATTCAGTTACTGAATCCAGGTTTTATTCTTCCCTAGCTTTCTCTGGTTATTTCAGACAAAGCAGTGGAACTTGTTGGCCTAAGATGAGACAAGCTTGCTTTTCTTCCTCCTTTTTCTTTGCACCTGTCCTGCTGCCATGTTCTAGGTCCCATCTCTGTGTGTCCTGATCAGTGTGTGACTGTCAGTCTTTTTTGTCTTTTCCAGATTCTGTTATCAGGTTTTCCTTAACCCCCAGGGAGTTGAGGGAATCTAGAGATAGCACTAGATTGTCCTGTGATTCCTAGATTCTGTGATAAATGCACCTTTTTCATCCTTACCTCACTATTTGTTCACTCCTAGAAATAGTGGTCTGGCCCCTCCTGTAACCATTGTCCAGCCATCAACTTCCGCAGGGCAGATGTTGGCCCAGATTTCCCGCCACTCCAATCCTACCCAGGGAGCAGCCCCAGCTTGGACCCCTAGCACCCGCCCAGGCTTCTCTGCCCAGGTAAACCTTCTCATCTGTCTGTCCCTTGTATTTGTTGTTTGGTTGGTTGGTTAGACTTTTTCCATATGTAAAATTATTATTGTCTATCTTAAACATCTTCTCTTGACTGCCCTGCCATCCTCTGTCTTCCAATTTTTATCTTATTGGGAGCAGGAATTGTGTTGAAAAATCCTCATATAATATATATATATGTATATATATATTAAGGCTAAAGCTAATATCCTTTTATATGTTGCTATGTACTTATATTTGCATAAGTAATATTTTAAATAAAGCCAAAATCAGAAATAAACTCTAGAATTATTATATGTGGTATAACCTTATTGTGTAAAAAAATACATAGGAAAATGAAAACTGGAAGAAATTATCCAAAAATGTTAACCATGTGTCTTTGGTGGTAGGATTATGGATGATTATTTCCTTTTTATTTTCCTTCATTTTGAAGATATCCCATGGTGCATATGCATTACTATTATAGTAAGGAAAATGTTTAGTTACCAAAAAAAAAAAAGATATCATTAGAAACAAACAAATGTGGTACAGATTGAATAATAAAATTATGCAAAGTGTGTTTTTCTCTTTATGTAAGTGCTATGCTATTATTAATGCCTCTAGTTTTTGTATAGTTTTACAGTTTATAAAATGCTTTCATTCATGCCATTTTCATTTACTTCTCAACTCTGAAAGTGTATACTTTTACTAATCGCATAGTTCTTTGCTTTTTAACTTTATCACAAGTGCCTAAAAATAGTGTCAAAGGAAACTGGTAGTTAATTGGAAATGTGCAATGGGAAATAAGTAATGAGGTTGGCTCCAAAGAATCCAATGATTGACAGAGGGTTAACTCTCATAGCAATGGTCTGTGCAATAATGTTAATGTTCTGTTTGCTCTCTACCCCTTTCTTTTAGCAAGTGGCTACCCAGGCTACAGCTAAGACTCGTTCTTCCCAATTTGGTGTAGGCAGCTTTCAGACTCCATCTTCTTTCAGCCCCATGTCCCTTCCTGGTGCTTCCACTGCATCACCTGGTGCAGCTGCCTATCCTAGTCTCACCAATCGTGGATCCAACTTTGGTGAGTTCACACCAGAGTCAGGGTCACAGGAAAATCACAACACAAAGGAGACAGGATTTAGTGGTTAAAATAGTTTGCTTTTGTCCTGGCTGTACTGACCGAATTATAGGGAAATGCATGGTGACAGTCCTTTTGGAATTGAAAACCTACCCGCATGAAAAGGACTTTATTAGCATGTGTAACAAAAAGCATGTAAAGTATTATAAATTTAATAATATGCACACTTACTATGAATGAGCAAAGGATTCTTTAGAAAGGACTCTACCTAGAGAAGAAAAATAAATTTTGGACTAGGGTTTGAAATAGAAAGGACAGAAGGTATCTCAGTAAAATTAATGTCTTGCATGTGGTTATGTGCTAGTTTCTCCTCTCTAGTAGAGTTAGCAGATTGAAATTTTTCTATTTCCTTGCTATATTTCTAGCTCCTGAGACTGGACAAACTGCAGGGCAATTCCAGACACGGACAGCAGAGGGTGTGGGTGTCTGGCCACAGTGGCAGGGCCAGCAGTCGCATCATCGTTCAAGTTCTAATGAGCAACATGTTCAACAACCATCAGCACAGCAACCTGGCCAGCCTGAGGTCTTCCAGGTGAGAGGGTCTAAAGACTTCAGAAAATCAGAAACTGGGAGAGAAAGAGTCAGGGGGGAGAGACAGAGAAGAAAGCATGCATGGATTGAGGTTAGTAAGTGGGAGAAGAGAAGAGTCGGACACGTGAAAATAGATGTCATTAATTGAAAAGATTGTGAACTTAGTGTGCTGCACTAGACCGTCGTTAGTGATGTGAAGCACCGTGCGAAGACATGAAAGAAAGTAATTTTGGTCCATTCATGGAGAACCATGTGCCCATTTGATGATAGTAGTTTAGGTATAAAATACTGAATACAGCTCTAAGGGTCTATTTACATAAATCCTGAGGGGACTGCAGTAGTTAGTAATCTCAGGCGGGATAAAGGAGGAGCTTAGTTTAAAACACAGATTGGAAGAAGGCAAAACAAGGTTTCGATGGAAAACAAATAGGATAAGAGATACTCCATAAATGTCCAGAGGGGATTTTATGAAATATGACAAGGAGATTTTTCTCCCATTGAGAATATTGAGGACTAGAAAAGAGGGAGAATGTGGAACTGTATGGGGAAGGCAGAGAAAGAAGTAGGAAAATATATTGTCATCTAAAGAAGTTAGAGTTGCTGGGAGTAAAGAAGGCTAAGAGAACTCAGCACAGCAAAAACTCTGGGGCCAGAGATGATAGTTCAGGGGGATGTTGGGAAGGAGCTCAATACGTGGGAAGGATCAAGGTGTGTGACCCAAGCTTATTCTTTTTCTCTTATTAGGAGATGCTGTCCATGCTGGGAGATCAGAGCAACAGTTACAACAATGAAGAATTTCCTGACCTAACTATGTTTCCCTCCTTTTCAGAATAGAACTATTGGGGTGAGGATAAAGGGTGGGGGAGAAAAAAAAAATCACCATTTGTTTTTAAAAAAGCAAATCTTTCTGTAAACAGAATAAAAGTTCCTCTCCCTTCCCTTCCCTCACCCCTGATGTATAACCCCTTTCCCTTCTGACCTTTCCCTTGTCTTCCTGCATCTCTGAGATAACATTTATAGAAGAAATGGAGTGACTCCTCAACGCTTTTGGGACCCTTTGAAAAATTGAGGCTGGGTTAGGTTAAGAATGTCTTTCCTTATGTCTCCTGACCAGAAATTTATGCAGAAATGATTTGTGCTGGGTCAAGGGGCAGGTTAGAAAACACTCACTATCTCCTTTGGATACTATGGCTTATTTTTGGAAAGAAATTCTGAGTAAGGTGAGAGAGGAGAAACGTCCTCAATGTTTGACGACCATGAAACATGGCAGGTGTACATGGGGTTTTCAGAAGTGAGTATGGGCGCTTTCTGCTGCCTGTGAGCAGTTCCTCTGGAATGAAATATGAGTAAGGAAATGAGAAAGAGAATGTGTGTGCGTGCACATGCATGTGCACGTGTGTGTGTGTGTGAGTGTGCACATTTGTTTCTGTGTTTGTTTCTTTCTCCCTATTAGGGAGTTATGCAAAATTTGTCCCAGATTTTATCTTTGTCTTTCTCTGTGTTTTTCAAAGAGTCCTAAAGAGTTGAATGTTCCAATTAGTTTCCACTTAGTATTGCAGCCAAAGAGTATTTAAGTAAATGTCTTTGCTGCGCTTATTATATCTGTGCCCAGCCACTATGCAACTGTAAGCAAGTATATGAAGTCTTCTATTGATATGGTTGGTCTCTCATTGAACGTATATAGTGATAAAGCTGGGTCATTCCTGCTTTTGGTGCTCTCACCTTGGATGGAACATCTGCATTACAGAAGTAGGCTGGCAAGGTAAACATGTTCAGAACCCCCTACTTGTCCATAAGGATGATGCTGCATTTTTCTGTCAGAATCACATATGATGTGTGTTCTCTAGAGGTTATGTCTGCATGGAAACTCAACTTCTTGGATTAGCAGTCCCAGTGAAAATCCTCACTGCTGGAATTTAAACCAAATATCAAGCCTTTCTTGCAAAGTAACCTCTTTCATCCCATACTCAAAAGTATCCAGTCTGCAAGAACTAAAATTTAGGTCTCTTCTGGACCTATAGTTCTTTCCTCTTTTCTCCCTCTCCAATCTTGAGACTGGATTTTGCTTTATAGTACAAGTGTAATAAATTCATGTGATAGATGGGACCTGGACTCCCATCCCGACAGGGTCACTTAATAATTAACTATAGCCATATAAATGCAGATACAGGTTAGTACTCTCACTCTTTACCTTCCTCAGGTAACCGTCATGTGTATCAGCCTTTTTTGCTATTGTTCTCTTGTTTGGCTCAGGCCAGTATCTAAGTGCAGGACTGAATTGACAAGGAGAAGACATGCTAACTGCAGCCACAGGGGACTGAGGCGCTTGGGTGGCCTTGGCGCGGGCTGAGAGGATGTCGTGAGATTTCCCTCCCTTTTGTCTCCGGTCTGGTGCCAGGTAGTGAAGTGGAAAAGGAGACAGTTTATTTTTTTATTCTATGTGCACACATGCAATATACATATATATATTTATAGCACACTTTAAGAAACCAAAAAGTTGAGTTTCCAATGAAATCCTTGTTTTTTTTAATAATCAACTGTTTTTAAATGTGATCAGGACTATAATATTGTACAGTTATTATTGGGCTTTGGGAGAAGGGGAGGGGTGGAGAAGATGCTCTGGGGGGTTTTGTTTCTGCTTTTCCTTCAGGGTTTTATTTTTGACTTTTTTTTTCTTGTTGGCCATTTCTGTACTGCTGGCATCTGTGCTGAGCCTTACAGTGGCAAAAATAATGACATGTAGCAAAGATTTTAAAACAAAATATTTTTTCCTTTTGTAAACTTCCTTGTGTTGTGTGATCTTAATTGCGGCCTTATTATTTCATCCCAGCTCAAAAACAACAAACACCCACAACCAGTTGAATCCATAACTTGTGCTTCAAAGACACAAACATGAAGCACAGTGTGTCTATAATGTCAGGAGTCAGAAATCATAGGGCTCTGATCAGTCAGCATTTCTTAGTTGTCCTCCTGATCCTGACTCACTTGGAGTAAAATCATAAGGGATGTCTGACCATGGGATCGGGGATAGGGGATTGCCCAAGTCCTTGGGAAAGGGGGATAAATTGGGACTTGAGAGCAATAGGGCACTTCTGGATCTAAAGGAATCAGGGATAGGGAAATTTAAACTATTTAGGTCTAGACGTCATTTCCCTCTAGGATAATGTGTTTCATTAAGAAAGTAAACCCATAAGCATAAACCTGTTTTCTTGAGGGTCTATGTATGTAACCCAGCTAGAAACTGAAGCTGGATCCCATGTATTATTATTTTTGTTCCAAGGACCCTCTTTTCCTCTCCCCCCCCCCCCCCCACACACATCTGTTTATGGAAGAAAATGTTTGGGGATGTGGTTTAGGGACTGAACTAGATTCTCATGATCTGTCACATGCCTGGATATTGAGGGAAGCATTTGGAGAAGCTCATATGACTGGCCCTAGATTGGGGATTTTAATAATTGAGACAGATAATGTTCATCAGGCTTTGGCAGTGAAGAAGTCACAAGTGAATTTGTCAGTGCTTATGGCATTGATTCAAACGCTGTCATAACCAGGAGTACTGTTTCTGGTTACTTTAGGAACTGGTTTCATACGGACTTTCTGGGCATATCCTTCCCCAGCAAAATCATGTTAGTCTGGAAAAGCTATTACCCTGCCTGAAAGCAAAGACAACTTCCAGGCAACAGGTCTATAAAATACAAATGATTTTGGAGCCTGTGACTTCCCTGATACTTTTTTCTAGCTTTTTGTCTTCATTTCCTCATCTGTGATGTGAGGGTCAGACACAAATTTTAAAACAGGTTTCAAAGTTGGAGAAATGAATAATAACAGGAAAGGGGCCAGAAAAGAGATAATCCCCTAGTGTAACAAATAATATATACTTGTCCATCCACCAAAGAGAAGGTAAGCCCCAACTTGGGTAATAATGTATTGAGGTCTTTTTTGTCTGTCTCAAAGGCAGGCAGCCATGTGAAACTAAATACCTAACTCTCCGCCCTGCCACACATGCTCCACATGCGCACAGAGAAAGGAGGCAAATCTGCTGCCTACTTCCCTCCTCCCTAACCCCCCTCTCTCAGCATTTCTATCTCCACTGCCCTCCCCATCCAAATTTTCCAGCCAGCAGCCAGAGCTGACTTCCGCAATCCTGGTGGAATAAATCCAGCACCCCTAGTCATCCGGCCACATTATCCACACTTCTCTGCTGAGACGAGCCCCGAGAACAGATCCCCATCAACAGGTAACATTTTCAGCTTCCTGGATCTTTTAACCTCTCATTCCTGTCAGTTCTCCATTTTTAGGAATATTAGGAACATCGTGACTTGTAGATCAAAATGAACTTTATAGGCTGTCTGGATGAAAACAGTGATGCCCTCCTTTGGCCATTTCCTGGCTGAGTAAAATCTGCCTGGAAACCTTTAGGACTCCTTTTAAAGTTTATATGTATGTATACGTGGTTGTTAGTGAAAACAAAGAATATAAGGCCTTCTTTACCCATCCCTCAAAGTGTGGCCTCAGGGTTTGTTTGGTTTTTTTTTTTTTTTTGGTTGGTGGGGAGGCAAAGGTACTAAAAGGGTTAAGTTACTAGCAGGGAGGAGGAGTGCAGAAGGGTGGTAGCTCAGTAAGGTCTTCCTACTCTTGAGAATCTCAAAAGCCCTGGACACTCCACATATTAAATGTCCTGCTGGACATTTTGCCAATGTGCAAAGATTACACAAAAAATAGACAAGTTTAAAAATCATGCAAGCTGTATGACTTGCCGCAGACTAAACTTGCTCTTAAAATGGAGGACGTGATTAGCAAGACACTACAAGAAGTGAACGTAGCTAGAGTAAACTTACGAAAAGCTGTGCAACTAATAATCAAACAACATTGCTTTTCTGTCTTCTTCTAACAAACTTGTTTCTGAGGCTTTTTTGTCCTGTGAGGCAGTCCCAGAGGTTATGTGGGTTTTTTGGTGAGGAAAAAAAAAAAAAAAGCTTTTCTCCCACAGCAGCTGGTTGAAATTAGTTTCCTGCCTAAGGAAGGAACATGAAGAGAAAGGAGGAAGTGCATAAGAACGCTGAGGGGATATCTCATAGAGAATAGGCAATGCTGTCAACTTTTCCCTTGTCCCCTGCTGGCAAGATTAGGAGCAGAATCAAAATTTAGGCAAGGAACAGAAGAATACCTTGAAGAAATGATCAGGAAGCAAAGACTTAGCTCTCCTTTGTGTATTCTCCAATCCCATTCATCTTACCCTACACCTATCCATCTCCTCTGAGTCTGCTGGAGACACTGGAGCAGACAGGTGTTGCTCGCATCCTGATTGTCCATTTTCTTCCCCATTTCTGGTTATCTGTTCAAGGTGTGTGTGTGTGTAATCTCCCAGAATACTTGGGACCAGATGTATCAGCATCACAACCAAACCCAGACCCCCTCCCCCACCTATCATTGTTTTATCATATGGAAATCACTCTCAATCTTTGTCTGCCTTCCTCATAAAGCCTAGTTTTCCTCTGCCTCATGGTCCAGAGGAAGGGGCTCCTAACTTTGGGTTCAGGAACTCCCCAGGATTATTGTATGTGTATTCATTTTTCTGGCAAGAGGAATTAATAGTGGGTTGCAATTTTTTAGCTTGTCATGTGAGTCTGTGATTCCCAAGGATTAAGAACCACCTGTCTGAGCATATGGTTCCAGCTGTTTCCTCATCCCAAGTCATGTTAGGAACCTCTGGACAACCAGAAGAGTCTCCCCCAATTATGGCTTCCCAGGTGGTGTTAGTGGTAAAGAACCTAATTGCCAATGCAAGAGGTATAAGAGACTTGGGTCCCATCCCTGAGTTAGGAAGGTCCCCTGGAGGAGGAAATGGCAACCCACTCCAGTGTTCTTGCCTAGAGAATCCATGAACAGAGTCTGGTGGGCTCTAGTCCATAGGGTCAGCAAGAGTTGGACATGACTGGAACTACCATGCATGCCCCTAATTATCCTATTCTCCAGGATGTGGGGGTTCACGGTTCTTCTACTGCTGCCTGTGGTGAGCTTTGCTCTATACCCCGAGGAGATACTGGACACCCAGTGGGAGCTATGGAAGAAGAACTACAGAAAGCAGTATAACAGCAAGGTGCCTGGGAACCTGGAGGAGAAATGTGGGAAGGCTGGAACCCGAGATGTCCACTCCTAGCTTCCAAACTCCCTTCTTCAATTTCAGTATTATAATACAACCAAGCCAACCTGTCCCTGTTCCCTGTTAACATATACTCTCTATTCCTACTCCTCAAGTCATCCTCAATCAAGTCCTATCTTTCTTTTCTTTATAACTGTCTTATAGGTCTCTTTTGGGAAGCCTTCTCAAATAATGCTATTAATCCATAAGCAATTTTCCTCTATAAATCAGAGATTTGAGTTTTATTATTTGCAGTTGTTTATATATTGATTTTTGCATGCTCTTAACAATCCCATGGTCAGTTCCCCAACTCGATGGTAAATCCTCTATGATTATAAACTTAATCTCTTCTGAAAACCTCCACAGTACTATGTAACTTTTTACACAGGACACAGTCTATGCCAATACTAGTTATGCTCTGTTTAGGTGGATGAAATCTCTCGGCGTTTAATTTGGGAAAAAAACCTGAAGCGTATTTCCATCCATAATCTTGAGGCCTCGCTTGGTGTCCATACATATGAACTGGCCATGAATCACTTGGGGGACATGGTGAGTTGAACCTCAGTTTCTGGTTTATCTGCCTGTTTTGTCTTGGTTCCCTGCTTATGCCTGGCCTCTTTCTTTGTCCCAGACCAGTGAAGAAGTGGTTCAGAAGATGACTGGACTCAAAGTACCCGCTTCTCGTTCCCGCAGTAATGACACCCTCTATACCCCAGACTGGGAAGGCAGAGCCCCAGACTCTATTGATTATCGGAAGAAGGGATACGTTACTCCTGTCAAAAATCAGGTATCCTCCTTTCCGTTGGGTGTGGGTATGTAAACTAGCATGATCTCTCCCTTTTTCTGCTTGTTTGTTTCTAAGGTATGAGGGCACCAGAAAGAGAGGGGAAAGAATTAAGTTACACGTCCCACTGCCAAGAGAATATAGCCTATTCTGTTGTTTAAATCATCATCTGTTTTTGTGAATTTAGGTTGTTTTTTTCTTTTTTCTTTTCTACAAATAGTATTGCTGTAAGCATCTGTGTGCATATATACAAATATTTATGCAAAATAAATCTTAAAATTGGAATCCGTAGGTCACAGAATCCTTTCCACAAAAGTTTTTACAATCTTACATTCTTACCAGCCTGAGAATGTAAGTCTTCCCACAACCTTAACTGCTGATTGTTATCTGCCAGATGAACTCTTGATCTAACATTCACTCAACAACCACAGTTTTTGCAGAACCTACCAGGTATAGTTCTAGACAGTAGAGAGGACTAAGACATAACTTGTGTTCTCAAGAAAGCCCCAGTCTTAAAAAATAGAACTAGCAGGAAAGAAAAAAATGTGTGTTCTAGCTGAACACACATCGATAATAATGGTTAGCACTTTTGGGAGATTATTATTATTGCACATAATAATTCATCCTTTATATGAATTAACTTTTTAGATTCTCATAATCCCATTTTATTATTATTATTCACAATTTACACATAAAAGCAGTGTGGTACAGACAGGTTTAGTAATTTACCCAAGGTCAGTGATCTAGTGTGTTACAAAGCCAGTACAGATGGTCCCTGACTTGTTTTTTAGCAAGATAATAAATCCTTAATTATTTGTCTACATTGTTTTTACAGCAAATATCTTGTGCAGATATACACAATTAGTATCATTGTTTCTAACACAATAGTTATATTTTTATAAGTGTTCCACATTTCTATTCCCTATGCACCCAAGAACTACCTTTAAAGAGTATTTCTTTTATCTGCAGTATTTCTTCATTTGTAAAAGTATTAAAGAACATGGAAAACTTTTCCTGTCCTAGAGTAGTTCTCTGACTTTTTAATGGTTCACCTTATGATATTTTTGACTTCATAATGGTATAAAAGTGAAAAGCATTCCTTAGAAACTGTACTTCAAATTTTAAATTTTGATCTTTTCCCAGGTGAGCAATATGTAGTATACCTTCTCTTGATGTTAGGTTGTGGTAGCAGGCCATGGCTCCCAGCCAGGCACATGGTCCTGAGGGTAAACACAACTACAGACATTCTGTTTTTCACTTTCAGTACAATTATAATACAATAAATTGCATAAGATATTCAATATGATTATAATTCAGTAAATTACAGGAGATATTCAACACTAATAGGCTTTGTGTGAGATTCTTTTGCCTGCCTGTAGGCTCATGTAAGTGTTCTGAGTCAGGCTGGGCTAAGTTGTGACGTTCAGTAGGTTAGGGGTATTGCATTTTCACCTTACTGTTTTTCGGTTCATGGTGGATTCATTGATTCATTGGTGTGCTGTACTCTGCTTTACTGCAACTGATGGTAACAGTAGTAACAACAGTTATTAATAGCAACAATAGCAATAGATCACTGCAACAAAGATTAAGTGAAGGGAAATAGGAATACTTCATAGCAAAGGGGATGTGTGCTGGAATTTATAGAATGTATGAAATTTCATCGGGCAGCTAGAAGAGAGAAACAGAAAGTGTGAACAGCAATTATTGATGGCTTCTCTGCTATGCCTCTCAGGGTCAGTGTGGTTCCTGTTGGGCTTTTAGCTCTGTGGGTGCCCTGGAGGGCCAACTCAAGAAGAAAACCGGCAAACTCTTAAATCTGAGTCCACAGAACCTGGTGGATTGTGTGTCTG
This sequence comes from Odocoileus virginianus, assembly GCF_023699985.2. Taxonomy (NCBI): domain Eukaryota; kingdom Metazoa; phylum Chordata; class Mammalia; order Artiodactyla; family Cervidae; genus Odocoileus; species Odocoileus virginianus. The sequence continues at coordinate 7,721,726 of NC_069678.1, read as the reverse complement.
AGAATGATGGCTGCGGAGGGGGCTATATGACCAATGCCTTCCAGTATGTGCAGAAGAACCGGGGCATTGACTCTGAAGATGCCTACCCGTATGTTGGACAGGTGAGACTGTCCCACACAGTCATAGAGTTCTGTAATGGCTTCTCCTTCTCTGGCATGATGTTTTGTTCTGGAAACAGTTCCAGAAATCTTGTTTTCTGTTACCCTATCCAGCTTTCTTGATGGAATGATTTCCCACAAAAAAGCCAAGAAGATTCCCATAGTCTGGGAGAATTTGTGTGTGTGTTTTAAAATTAATTAATTTGTTGCTTGTCACAGTCTTTCTCTAGTTGTGGTGAGCGAGGCCTACTCTCAAGTTGTTGGCTTCTCATTGCAAAACTTAGGCTGTAAGACATGTGGGCTCAGTAGTTGTGGAGCACAGGTGTTAGTTGCCCCACAGCATGTGGGATCTTCCCAAATCAGGAATCGAACATGTGTCTCCTGCATTGGTAAGTGGATTCTTACCCAGTGGACCACCAGGGAAGGCCAGTCTGGGAAAATTTGGGGAGCTTAGGTTACCATGGCTCCTAACTGTCTCTCTGCCCTGGAGAAATAACAGAGGACAGGCTATCCCATAGATCTCTGAGTAGGTCTCTATAACTCTCTATTCAACTCTTCCACTCCCATCAGAAATTTCTAAGCCCACTATGCTAATTTCATGAATCATGTGGCTTTATTTTGTATGATCTCAATGTGGATTTGGGGAACGTTTAATCAAATTAGGTAAGTTAACATGTTAACATGTTGAAAATGAGAGAAAAAAGCAAGTTGCTTCATATTTATTGCAATTTTAGAGATGAACTCACTTCCTCCCATAAGGTCCTTTAGTAATAGGAAGATCTTTCTTATCTAAAAGGAAGAAGATCATGGAGTTGATAGGTAACATGGGGGCCTTTGCAGCAGGAGCCTTTAAAGTAGGGATTGCAAGTCTGAGCCATACAAATGATGGCTACTGTGTGCTGAGCTGTGTAATTAGTGCGTGTTCTCATTTAATCCTTATTAAAGCCCTGTAAGGCACCCTTATCCTCACTTTACAGGTGAGAACATAGAAGGACATAGACACTTAAGGAGATAAAATGGTATATTCAAATTCACACCTCTAGTTATGTAGCAGAGCCAAGATCTACCCATCAGATCTGTTTATCTGCTGCAAATATCCCCAGTCTTGTCTTCTATTCACACGTTCAAGGATTTCTTTACTAGAATATAATATCTAGGAACAGAATTGTCTGAGTCTTAGGGTCTGTGCATCTTCAACTATACTAGATGATGTCAAATTGCTTACCAAAGTATTTGGAAAATTTATATTCCCATCTGCATAGTATAAGAAATCCTGTTGATTCACAACTTCATCAGTATGCTTATCTGGCCATCTGCATTTCTTCATAAATTGACTGCTTATATCTTTTGTGTGTGATTGTGTGTGTGCTCAGTCATGTGTGACTCTTAGCAATCCTGTAGACTGTAGCTCACCAGGCTCCTCTATCCGTGGAATTTTATAGGCAAGAATACTGGAGCAGGTTGCCATTTCCTACTCCAGGGGATCTTCCCAACCCAGAGATTGAACCCGTGTCTCTTGGGTCTCCTGATTCTTTACCACTGTGCTACCATGGAAGCATCTATATTGTTTGCCCATTTTTTAATTAGATTTTATTCTCTTTCTTACTAATGTTTAAAAAATGTAAAAAGATATTTGGATACTAATACTATGTGTATTGGGCTTCCCTGGTGGCCCAGTGGTAAAGAAGCTGCCTGCCAATGCTGGAGATGTGGGTTCAATCCCTGAGTCAGGAAGATCCCCTAGAGAAGAAAATGGCAACCCACTTCAGTATTCTTGCCTGGGAAATCCCATGGACAGAGGAACCTGGCAGACTATAGTCTATGGGATTGCAAAAGAGTCAGACATGACTTTGTGACTAAACAACAACTCTATGTGTTTTCTTTTCTTTCTGTTTATGATGTCTTTCAATCCAGAGAAGTTCTTAATTTTAGAAAAATGATTTTTTTCCTTTGCAATTTGAGCCTTTAAAAACCCAATAAACAGTGAGTTTTATTTATTTATATTTAGTCATCTGAAATGATATCTGATGCAATAATATGCTCATTAATGTAAATGACTGAACAGATCCATTTCACTGGATACTCAACAATCTACATAGTGAAGTCACTTCAGCACATCCTCATGAAGTTTCATGCCATTATTATTCCATTATTGTTTTTTTTTTTTAGTTGTCAGGTATACAAATCAGGAAAGTTGGAGGTTGTATGTGGAAAGATTTTTCTTTAATCTATATACAGTTTTCGTAGGGCTGCTAGTGTAAGCTGCAGCATATTAAAGCTGCCCTAACAGATTAACTTTTTAATTCTGAATACATCAGGCAATTAGTGACATAACCCAAATGTGACAAAATATTTTTTTAAATTGTAAAATTTTTTTTGACAACTTTTTTTGTCACTTGATATCAAAAAAATTAAACAAATCCTAATAGTATATACAAAAAAACAGATTCATGGTTATAACTTTTTTTTCCATGTTGCTTTATCCAGGCAGCCAATTTAAAGGTTTGTCTAACTGTATGAAAAAAATAAATATTATTAGAACTAGTTGTTGATCACTTATCCATTGACCGCTTACATCATTTATTCAGTACTGTATTAACCAGTCTGTTGAGGGATAGTTTAATAACTCAGAAACTCTGAATAAAAATAAAAATTATATAACATTTGAACCCCTGTTTTGAAATAGAAGGAGCAATTGACTTACAATATTTGTTCCCCTACCCTCTCAAATGATCTCTTCAGCATTTTAGAGGAATATGCAATGATTTTGGTTTTATAATCAATCAGAATGAAGAGTTAGCCATCAAAAGACATGTGTTCCATTTTTAATGTTCTGAATCTTGGACAACTGTTCTCATTAGTTTTATTGTTCAAAACTGAAAGAACTTCTTATATGAACATGTAAATGAATGGAAGAAGGTCACGAAAAAACAAAGTTTAAAAACGAAGAGATCTGATAATGCAGCAGGCAGATAATACAGTAATTTAAGTTCATTCCAGCCACAATTCTAGTTATTTTTACTTTAAAATATCATTACATGGTATCCTTCCAAATCCATCCCCTAGATATTTTATTGTACTTGTATATCTATGCAATTTTTGGTACTAGGAGGCACCAAGGGTTTGGATTATATGGCAAAGGAATCTAGAGAAATTATTAATACAGGACATTACTATAATCTTAGACTATCACGTCAAATGCTACCATTGTTGTTAGTGTTTAGATAATTTTTTTAAAGTATTTATTTATTTATTTTTGACTGCATCAGGTCTTGGTTGTTATGCAGAGGCTTTCTCTAGTTGTGGCAAGCAGGAGCTGATCTTTGTTGCAGTGTGCAGGCTTCTCATTCCAGTGACTTCTCTTGTTGCAGAGCACAGTCTCTAGGCATGCAGGCTTCAGTAGTTTTGACACACAGGCATAATTGTTCCATGGCATAAGGGATCTTCCCAGACCAGGGATCGAGCCATGTCCCCTGTATTGGCAGATGAATTCTTAACCACTGGACCACCAGGGAAGCCCTAGATAATGTATTCTTGTAGATGGAATGCTAGGGTTTTTGAGGGGTAACCTCTAGGAAAATGAACAGCCAAAAAGAATACACCACTTTGACATGGGTTGCCGTTAGATTCCATGATTCTGGTTTGACAGTGAAACACATCATTGTGAAGTAGACCTGAAAAACATAATGTTGGAAATTCACAGGATAAATTACTAAGTTCTTTATTAATTTGTTTTAGTGTCATGTTATGTGATTTTACCTCTCTCTCTCTCATGAGAGCACAGGGTCAGCCAGAACGCTGACCTAATACAGGTGCATGGGGCCAAGGTCTTCTGTCTAGCTGGGGCTGGTCCTCCTCCCAACACAGGAGCTGCTGCCTCCTTGCCTACTGATGATCACACATACTACATTGCCAGAGTTGATTTGTAGGTTTTTTTTTTTAAATCTAAATTCAGTAATCTTTATCTACTCTGAGGTAATAAAAATATTCCTTTTTTAAAGTTTTATAGTGTTTTCTTTCACATTTATGTTTTAAAACCACCTGGAGCTGATTTTTGTGCATGGTACAAGGTACACAATTTTCATGTTCTTTCTAGAATTTTTAATTTAATTTTAATTGGAGAATAATTGCTTTACAATATTGTGTTTTCTGCCATATATCAGCATGAATCAGCCGCAGGTGTGTGTATGTCCCCTCCCTCTTGAACCTCCCTCCCACCTCCCACCCCATATTCTTTTCTTACAGTTTCTAAAATGTTGAGGAGAGAACAGACCCTTTGTGGAGACTAAAGTCTGCTTCCGGGCACTGATGTCACCCAAAACTTTAACAGACTTTCTCACCAGTTAATTGCCTTTGTTTAGTCCTAGTCTTATTTTAACCTTGTTTTTCCAGGATGAAAATTGTATGTACAATCCAACAGGCAAGGCAGCTAAGTGCAGAGGGTACAGAGAGATCCCTGAAGGAAATGAAAAAGCCCTGAAGAGGGCTGTAGCCCGAGTGGGACCCATCTCTGTGGCCATTGATGCAAGCCTGACCTCCTTCCAGTTTTACAGAAAAGGTAAGGTGCACAATCAACCTTCTCTCATGATGTAGGGCTGGGCAGCTTCCCCAAGGGTACCAGGCATTTTCAGTACTTGTTTCCATAATCAGACTGAATCCACCAGAGAGAAACAGCTGCCACAGCACAGACCATCTCTTTTGTAAGTCCTCTTACAAGTCCTCTTACAAGACTGGGACAGGATTCTACAGAGGATCTCCTAGAGTGGGAGACCCCACAGGGCAACCCTTGGATTGCAGAAAGCTTCACCTTGATAATTTGTTTCCTAGGTGTGTATTATGATGAAAACTGCAATAGTGACAATCTGAACCACGCGGTTTTGGCAGTGGGATATGGGATCCAGAAGGGGAATAAGCACTGGATAATTAAAAACAGGTAATTATGGGAACCCCGTATTTGTCACCCCCTCACTCTCTTAACACTCAACTTCAGCTTCCCAATATTCCTTTTTTTCTCTCAAAAGAAAATTTTCTCACACGTTTGAATTCTACCTTCCCAATCTGAGGCTATCCATTCTAACATAATGGCCAGACAAGAGCACTAAAGGTATGTGTTGGACAGCTGACCCGTGTTCAAGGTGCTTAGTCACGTACACAAACATGTGAGCAGGTGTCTGTCTTCAGTGATCTCATAGCCCCTAAAAAAGACAGACCTAGCTAATGTGAGAACATAAAGAAGCACCAGGAGCCAGCAGGAGCTTTGGAATTTTATGTATTTTTTCTTTTTTCTCTAATGTGATTGGTTTTTTAGGGGGGTTTCCATCATTAGTCTGATGGTAAGCATTAGGGAACAATATAAATAATGTAAAAGTTTAATATCCCCTTGTGTAGCTTTTTGCTCTTAGGATAGACATATATCAGAATTGGCCAGAGATTTTGAAGTCTGTGAAGATAAATGCATTTCAGAAAGTAGATATGAGCACCAAAAACAAAATTAGTATTTCCTTCTCTATTATTGGGAACAAATAAAAACTACAGGGCCCCTTGGCTCTCTGTTTCTCTTTAGCTCCTTATGACTTTATGGATAGAGTGCAGATTTATAGGAATTATTATTTTCCTTTCCTCATTCATCAACACCAGCCTGGCAGCAGCACTGGTTAAACTTTCTGTCCTTGATGCCCTCCAAAGGAGCAGGCCCCCTAGAATCTGGGGAGTTCACAGGGCAATGTAGCAGTGTAACCAAGTTTGGCATGCTGCCTGGAGGGCTGGCAGGATGCAATGTGAGGCTGGGAGTAACTTTTTAAATCACAGTCCGAACTAAGGGTGAGCCTGTGCACCTTCCTAAGAGGGTATTCCTTCTCCCACAGCTTCTGTCTTGTGTTCTTCCTTTCTCCTTTCTCAGCCCAGGCACTTACCCTGTCCTTTCTTTTCGATCAAGTGATAAGTTCTGCATCCAAGAGAGCTAGGAAGAATAAAGGACATGCACAGGCAGGATCAGGGTCATTGGGAACCACTGGATAAGGGAACAGGGGTAGGGTAAATTGCTTAAGTAAATGTACCAGGTCTGGTAAATTTTCGGGTTGGGAAAAAAGGACAGTAAACTTATGAAAATAATTTAGGAAGATATATAGACCAATCTCTCCCCATTCCCCTGTCTTTCTGTCTGTCTCTGTTTTTATCTGTGTCTAATCTTCCAACCTTTTCACTTGTCTCCTTAGCAGTCTCATCTATTCTTATGGCTTCATTCATCTCTCCTATGATTGTTGTTCAGGTGCTTAATTTGTCTGACTCTTTGTGACCCCATGGACTGCAGCACACCAGACTTCCCTGTCCTTCACTATCTCCCAGAGGTTGCACAAACTCATGTCCATTGAGTCGATGATGCCATCCAACCATCTCATCCTCTGTCGCCACCTCTCCTATGGGTTCCACTCCCAAACCAAGATCACAAGCTTCAGCCTCTCTTGCCTCTTTCTTATGCTCTAGACTCATGTTTTCAAGATAATTTATCATTAAACTCAAGTTGAATGACTTCACTGTCCTAATCAGAAAACTTCAATGTCTCCTCCACTATCATGGGCCAGAGGGTCAAAATCTTTCGCCTGGCCAGAAAGATCCCCTTAACCTAATCTCCCACTATACCTTATCAGGCACCCTGTTTTTCAGCTATATGATTTTTTTTTTAATTGAAGTATACTTGATCCACGATTCTGTGATAGCTCTGGGTGTATGACAGTTAGCTACATGAACTTAACACACATCCCATGCTTTCCTGCCTCTATTACTCATTTCACTCTCACCCGCTGGCTTCCCATTTCCACAGGTCCAAATTCTATCAGCCTTTGGGCTCAGCTCAAGTGCCCCCTCTTTTGTTAAGCCCTTTTTGATCCCCTTGAGCAGAAGCAACCTCTCTTGTAACACTATGCCTTCTCTCCATTTCTTGACTTTAAAGTCTTTAAAGGTAAAAACTGATTTATTTTGGTAAACCATCAAAACCTAACACAATACTCAGCAAATGTTTTATTGAATAAACTAAGGGTACTAAGTATTTTCCTTGCTTGGTCCTACAGCTGGGGAGAAAACTGGGGAAACAAAGGCTATATTCTCATGGCCCGGAATAAGAACAACGCTTGTGGCATTGCCAACCTGGCCAGCTTCCCCAAGATGTGACTTCCACCAGCCAACCCCGTCCTGCTCTTCCATTCCTTCCACAGTGATGCAACATACTTATGTACCTTGAAGGAAACTGGCGTGCCTTTCTTGACACAGATGTGGTAACACAGAGATTGTCCGTTCAGTCTCCCTGTTTGTGCTTCAAGTGACACTCCTACTACTTTCTTCTCTTCACCCAAGGTCTTTATTTTCTCATTGTTGCCACAGTAGAATTTCCCTAGTAGGTATGCACTCTGCCCTGACTGTGTTGTTCTGAGGCTGATGCTGTGTAGAAGCTAGAGGCCCTCAGATAGGCTAGATTCTCATTCAAAGGGACTAGTTAGCTTTAACCACTTGAGAGGACTAAGGTGACCTGACTTCTCAGTCTCCACGTTTACTTCTCTATCTTCCAGGTAGAAATTCCACCCCATTAATAAATCTATTCACAAATCTTTGGTACAAGTTTACATGATACAACAAATGTGTTTTCTTTTTCCTTCTTTGCATTTTTAAAGTAAACTGTATTTATCGCTTATCTATAATTTAATAAATAGCTGTTTAGTAAACATTCATTTTGTGTCAGATACTGGGCTAGGTGCTGGAGACAAAAAAATGAACAAAACATGTTCCTTATATATGATGTGCTTACAGTTTGGAGATTCTGTTGCGTAAACAATTCATCCTAATTCATGTATTTGTTTATTCCTTCCACTAACATTTTTTAGTGTTTACTTGGTATTAAGAGTTGTACTAAGTTTCAGGGATTAAATGGATATAAAAAGATTTCAATATTTAATTCTATCTGTATGGAGACCAGTGATACATGAACCTAGGTCTTGAAAAATATCTTAAGGCCTTTTCTGTGGTTCTAGAACCTAAACTTTTGCTGTCACCAATAGAGGAAATTGAAATTCTTTATAATAATTCGTAAGCAGTATCAATTTTAAAAGAAATTAGCTGGCTAATAGTAAATCAGCACAATGAGCTTTTGCCACTTTTCACAAAATGTTTTTTGAGCATCTGTTATTCCTCCTAGAAAGAGTTCACATTTATTAAACACTGACCATGTGTCAGGCTCTACTTTATATCATGCTGTGCAAAAACCATTTATTTTTGTGTGTCAATATTTATTACCGTGTCATTTGCAGTGTATTCAAAGCTACCAGGATGAAACAAATTAGTAAGATGCGGCCCTGATTTCTATGAAAGTTACAGACTAGTGACAGACATAAAAACAACTAATAATATCAACCATAATTAAATAAATATGAACTATGGAAGCTCAGGATTGAGTCATTCATTCTTAAAATATTTTAGATGCGGTTTCATTGAAAACACAGCTTTGAAATATCTGAATGTGCAGAGAAGACTGGGGATTGAGGGGGATGAGGAAATGGAGAGATTGAGGGTGATGTGAAGAGTTGGATTAGGTGAGGCTGAAGGTTCTGGGTGAACAAAGCACCAAGAGAGATATGTGCTTGTGAATGATACGGGCTGCAGTGGCTGCAAGTATAGGGTGCAAACACATATACCGGGTAGAACTGAGGAGAGAAAGTAGTTTGGAGGTGAGTCCAAGAAGACCTTGAAAGCATTTGGTGTCCCAAGAAGTTCATACTTTATTTTAGAAACATTCAGGCATTTAATTGGCATCAAATATTTTTGAGTAGGGGAAAGACACAATCAGAATTTTTTTATGTTAGCAGTGCTCCTCTGGCAGTGCTGTAAAGAACAAATAACAGATGAGGAACAAAATGGAGATGCAAGAAAATGGAAAGTCAACATTTAGGAGACATTGCACATACTCTAGGGCTTTCCAGGTGGAACAGTGGTAAAGAATCCACCTGCCAATGCAGGAGACATAAGAGACGTTGGTTTGATCCCTGGGTAGGGAAGATTCCCTGGAGTAGGAAATGGCAACCACTCCAGTATTCTTGCCTGGAAAATCCCATGGACAGAGGAGCCTGGTAAGCTACAGTACATGGGGCCGCAAAGAGTCGGGCACAACTGAGCGACTTCACTTTGATTCACTTTCCAGTATTCTTGCCTGGACAATTCCATGGTCAGAGGGACCTGGTGGCTACAGTCCTGGGGGTAGCAAAGAGTCGGAGGTGGCTGAGCACACACACACTATTTCTTCTCAAGAAAAGAATATTTAATGGAAGAATAACTCCTGAACTTTTCTGAATCTCAGGTATTAATTTGGCAGATCGGTAATGTAAAATGACATTCAGACCCAAAGACTAGTATATTTAAATGTGTAGGCATGAGTGAGCGCATTCAGTAACCTGCAGGTAGTTTCTGCGATGCTTTGTAGAGACAAGCTTGAGAGAGGTCTGACTACTCACTAGGCAAATCTGCACACTTCTATTGTTTTGATTTTTTTTTTCTTTCTGCCTGAAGAACATCCCTTAAAATTTCCTTTTGTATGGCTATGTGAGCAAAAATTTATTTTATTCCTGTATGTATTTGGGTTTATTTCTAGATTTTCTACTCTGATAGATTAATATGTATATCTGTACTTAACTGGTTTCATACATTTTATAATATTTTAATATCTAGTCACATTAGTCTTCCCCTTATTACTCTCCTTTTCTAGATTTTTTCCCTGAAAAGTCTTGTTTTCTATTTTTTCCATGTTCTTTAGAATTAGCTTGCCAAGTTGTCTAAAATTCTGCTGGTATTTTTATTTGGATGACATTAAATTTATATCTTTAATTAGGAAAAACTGACTTTATAGTATTGAATCTTCCTATCTAAGAGTAAGAGGTGCCTTTATATTTTGTCAAATGTTCTTTTGTGCCCTTATTATAGATATTACCCATTTCTTGCTAACTTCTTTTCTAGTGAGTTTACCTTTTATTATTATTTTGCACTTTAAATGTGGTCTTTTCCAGTATAATTTCTGACTGAATGTGTATTTGAAAGCTGTTGATTTCTCTTATATTAGTTTTTGTACTTAGCTACCTTACCTTGAAAAGACTTGTGGAGCCACCATTTCATGTCCCCACCCTAGTGCTGAGTGTTCAGTTCTTTACTTCTTCACCCTCTCTGTATTGTCTGATACCAGCTGTCCTGGTGGGCGTGAGGTGGGTCTCAGTGTGGGTTTGGTCTGTGTTGCCTTGGTGACCAATGCTGTTGAGCATCTTTGCATGGGCTAAAGAGCCATTCAGATGTCTTTCTTGGTGAACTTTAAAACTTTTGCCCATTTTTAATTGGGTTGTCTTTATTTAGTCCTAAGAATTCTTTAAATATTTTGGATACAACTCCTTTATCAGGTGTATGATTTTCAGATATTTTTTCCCAGTCTGCAAATTTTCTTTCCATTTGTAAATTTTTTAGGCCATGCTGTATGGCATATAGGATTTGGGATCTTAGTTCCTCAACCAGGGGTCAAGCCCGTGCCCCCTGCATTGGGAGTCTTAACCACTGGACCACCAGGGAAGTCGCTTCTTTTCAATTTCTTAAGAGAGTCTTTTGAAGTGCAAAGGTTTTTATTGCTGATAAAATGCAGTTTAGCAGTTTTCCTGTGTATAGACTATGCTTTTGGTGTCATGTAACCTTCAGCAAACTAGGAATGGGGGAAACAGCTTCAATTTGATAAAGAACATCCACAAAATACTTACAGGTAACATTATACTTTGGAAAAGGGAATGGCAGCCTACTCCAATATTCTTGCCTGGAGAATCCCATGAACAGAGGAGCCTGGTGGGCTACAATCCCATGGGGTTTCAAAGAGTAAGACACGACTGAGCGACTAACACAACAACCACCTTACCTTGAATTCTCTTTTGGTTTGTACTTTTTTGCGGTTGATTCTTTTGATTTTTGGGGAGAGGTTTTTGAGTATGTAAGCATATCATCCACAAAAGTCAGTATTACCGTTTTCTTTCCAATTTTTACCTCTAATTTCTTTCTTTTCTGTTTACATTAGGTAATATCTCCAAAATGATGCTGAGCAATAGAATTGATAGGTCTCAACTTAGCACATGATTATTTTTATAGATGCATGAAATTCCCTTATAAAAATGTATATAATTCATGTAAGTAAACTTCAGTAAATGAACATCTATATTGTTTCCAGAGTTCTATTACAAATCATACAGTAATTAATGATTGATGCTTTGACACAAAGACGTTTTTAAATTACTGTAAATCAAGTCTGTAATTATATTTTTCATTTCTTTCATAATAACGATATTAGCTAACATTTATTGAGCTTTACTATGCAGACCATAATGTGTTAAATGCTTTACCTACCCTTATTATTGCCGTTTTACAGATATCAAATAGCTTCTGCAAGGTAACCTAGCAAGTAAGTCGTTGAACCAGGATGCAGACCACGTCTGTTTTGTTTTTCTTTCTCCTTTTACATATTTTATTATTTATTTATAATTTTTAACTTTGTTATAGAACATTTTAAACATGTATATGAAAGGAGAAAGAGAGAGTGGTACAGTGAATCCCTGTATACATCACCAGTGTCAACAATCACTAACATTTTCCAATCTTGTTTCATCTATCCCTTCTCATTTTTTTCCCTGTTTTAAAGCAAATCCCAGATATCACTCCATAAATACTTCATTATACATCTCTGAGTGAGAAATTTTTTAATATAACCACCATGCCATTAGTATATCCAACAAAATTAATAGTTATTTCTTAGTATCATTTTGTATTTAGCCCATTTAAAAACCTCTTCAATCACTTAAATGTGTTTATTTACTGTTAGTTTTCTCAAATTAGTATCCAAACAGTTTTATGCATTGCATTTATTTTCTAAGTCTACTGTATTGACAGTCACCTCCTCACCCTGCCTTCTCCCCACACACACCTCCTTTTTTTTTCTTGTAATTGATTCCATGGAGAAGCCAGATCATTTGTCCAATAGAATGTCTCATACTCTGCATTTGGCTGACTGCTTGCTGTTTCGGAATCCAAGGTCCTAGTGCTCTTAGCTACTACAATATACTCTATTTCTCATTATCTTTCATAGATGTTGGGAGGAGGATATGAAAATTTACAAATGACAGCCCATTAACTTTTAGTGGCACAGATATTATAATACTACTGGGCAGTTTTATTCTTTTATAGTACACATTCTTCTTGCTGAATTTTCAGGCTCTAATACTCTTGAAAAACCTTAAAAATACAGCTTAGTTTGTCCATGGACTTCAGGAATCTGATTCTTCATTTCTGGGCATTTAGAGCCTAAAGTTTGCTTTCCTGTGACAACTTAAGGAAATACATACAAGGTGAAAGTTGTGAGTTACATTTTATTCAGGGACCTTACTGAGTACTATAGCCTGGGAAACAGCCTCTCAGTTGCTCTAAGGGGGCTACTCTGAAGAGTTAGGGGGAGGAGCAAATATGTATATGAATTTTCTTAGCTGGGAAATACACATAGCCAAGCATACATCTTGGCAAAAGTTTACTGCTAACTACAAAGAACAGGTATCTCAATAATTTTAGTGCTTTTCTGTATATGGAAAAAATCAATCAATCTTCCTGACCTTGTCTTAGACATGACACTACAAATATAAGCAACAACAATGAAATAAATTTGACTTCATCAAAATTTAGAACTTTTGTACATCAAAGTATCACTCAAGAGAGCCAAAAGACAACCCACAAAGTAGGAGAAAATGTCTGCAAATCATATATCTGACTAAAAAATAATATCCAGAATATATAAAGAGCTTCAACTCAACAATAGAAAACAACCCAATGCAAAAATGGGCCAAGGATTTGAATGAGCTTTTCTCCAAAGATGTAAAAATGGTCAATAAACACATGAAAATATGCTCATCACCAGACTTTAGAGAGGGCTTCCCTCATAACTCAGTTGGTAGAGTCTGCCTGCAATGCAGGAGACCCTGGTTCAATTCCTGGGTTGGGAACATCCCCTGGAGAAGGGATAGGCTACCCACTCCAATACTCTTGGGCCTCCCTTGTAGCTCAGCTGGTAAATAATCCGCCTGCAATGTGGTACACCTGGGTTTGATCCCTGGGTTGGGAAGATCCTCTGGAGAAGGGAAAGGCTACCCATTCCAGTATTCTGGCCTGGAGAATTCCATGGACTTGTATAGTCCATAGGGATATGAAGAGTCAAACACAACTGAGCGACTTTCACTTTTAGCCTTTAGAGAAATACACATCAGATAATGAGATACCACTTCACACTTATTATGGTGGCTATTACGAAGAAGCAAAAAGCAAGTGTGGGAACAATGTAGAAAAATTCATACATTGTTGGTGGAAACATAAAGTGCAACTTTTGTAAAAAGTAAAACATAGAATTACCATATTGCTCTACTCTAGGAATTTCACTGTGAGCTAATACATCAAAAAAATTGAAAACATGGACTCAGATACTTGTGCACTAATGTTCTTAGCAGCATTATTCACAATAGCAAAAGGTAGAAATAAAGTATGTGTCAACAGATGAATAGACAAACAAAATGTGGTATATATATACACAATGGAATATTATTCAGCCTTAAAAAGAAATGAACTGTTGATACATACTGCAACATGGAGGAACAGTGCAAACATGATAAGTGAAATAAGCCAAAAACAAAAGGACAAATGATTCCTTAAATGCCTTATATGATGCATTTAAAATAGACATTCATAGAAACAGAAAATAGAATAGACTAGACGTATAGGCAGGGGCTGGCTGTGTTCAGTCCCTCAGTCATGTCTGACTCTTTGTGACTTTGCCTGCCATGCTTCTCTATCCATGGAATTTTTCAAACAAGAATACTGGAGTGGGTTGCCATTTCCTCCTCCAGAGATTCTTCCTGACCCAGGGATTGAATCAGTGTCTCTTACATCTCCTGCATTGGCAGGTGGATTCTTTACTACTGCGCCATCAGGGAGTAGGAAGCAAAATCCTAAGTTATTGTTTCAAGAGTTCTGTTTGGAAGATGAAGAGTTTCTAAGTAGGGGAGGTTATGAGTATGTTGGGAAAAGGAAAATACTGGAACTCCTTGTACTTTCAGCTCAATTTTGCTGTGACCCTAAAACTGCTCTAAAAAAATTAAGTCTATATTTAAAATTTTTTTCTGGAAATAGATTGTGGTGATAATTACATAACAATGTTAATTTACTTAAGGTCACTTAATTGTATACTTAAAAATAGCTAATGTGGTAAATTTTATGTTATGAGTCGTTTACTAGAATTTAAAAAAAGAACCAAGGAGAGAAGTTCTAGCAACTATTTATAAAATTTTATTATCTAGCCATGTGATTTTGAATTAAACATTGCTTCATCTTTAGTAATAACTGTCTTGTTGTTATGCTTGTCTTCTCTGTTTCTCTTACAATTCATATTAGAAAATTCTGTGTCTCTGTCTTCAAAGTGTGATATGTCTGGCCACTTCTCTACCTCAACCACAACCCCTACCCACAGTTTGAATCCCTGTCACTTCTCGCCTCGGTTCTGTGGTGGACTTACTAACCTCCCTACCTCCATGCTCTGTACTGTAGCTACACTGCAGTGTGTGTTCTGGGCAGCAGGTCATATCATTCCCCTCCACAAAGCTATCGTGTATTTAACATGCAGGACACTGTTCTGGGACAGTGACAAAAATCTCTGACTTCATGGAGCTTATATTTTAGTGAATTTAGAATACAATGCTAATTCTTAAGTGAACTACAAGCATGATATGGTCCCAGGTTACCTCTCTGACTTCATTTTAGCCCATGGCCTTGTGGAAAACAGTTCTGTAAACAAGATTAGAATTCTGTTAGAAAGGAGGTAAGGGTTGAGTAGTTGTGGTTAAAAAATATTCATGCTTATATTGAAAAAGTGCTTACCAAATTTCCCTCCCCAGTGAGACAACCTATGATGTTATCTGGATCCTGTGTTCAGGTACAAGATCAGGAGTTTTGACTGATGTATGTTGTCTTCCTCATCAAGTTTGGATATGGCCCCTTGCGGTCTGGCAACCTAAAACTTGTCTATATCTAGCATATCTAAAAAATGGTGGCAAAAAATAGAATAACTACAATGAAAGTCTAATTCTGGAAAGGAGATAATGGATGAAAAATAGAACAGTTATCATTGATCCATAGCATACATTCTACCCAGCGGGGCTGGAGTAAGGAAGACTCCCCCTTCCCTGGTGGTGAAGTGAGTTTCTTGGCCAGCCAATTGGCACCCACCAAATTTGTTCTCTCTAGGGATCTTCTTTATTGCCGCCATGGCCCCTGGTTCTTCCTGCTAGATAATCTTGCTTGTTCTTATTCTTCATGGCTATACCAGAGGTAGCAGTGGTTGTCGTTTAGTTGCTAAGTCATGTCTGACTCTTTTGTGGCCTCGTGGACTGTGGCCCATCAGGCTCCTCTGTCCATGGGAATCTCCTGACAAGATTACTGAAGTGGGTATTTCTTTCTCCAGGGGATCTTCCTGACCCAGGGATTGAACCTGTGTCTCGTGCAGTGCAGGCAGATTCTTTACCGCTGAGCCCCCTGAAGATATGGGGTAAATGCCCTTTCTTGAGACTGACTACTCAGCTTTAGCTGTGGTACAAGGTGGGAGCCTAGAAAGGCAATAGACTGATAGGCCTGGGGATTCTTTGTCAAGTTTCTATAGCAGTTCAGTAGCCCTTGGTTCAATTCCTCCTGCTAGTTCCTGCAGCCAAAAATTTTTTTCCTAGTCACTATAGCCAGAGGTTGCAAAGTTCTGATAGGCTAACCTTGGGTCCTACACCCACCCCTGGAGCTGGTGGAAGACTTGCTTTTCTCTTAACCCAATGTGTGGGGGGTGGGGTGGGGTCCCCATTTTATCTTATTATTTTGTTTTTTTACAAAAAAATATTTTTTAATCCATGGGGTCACAAAGAGTGGGACACGACTGAGCGACTAAGCATGTGAGCTAGTATGACTAGGCAGTCTATCTATTGATGTGTGGGGCTGTATTCCAGTCTGTGGGGTTGCAGAGAGCCAGATATGACTTAGACAACAGCAAGACTCTTGAGAGTCCCTTGGACTGCATGGAGATCAGACCAGTCAATCCTAAAGGAAATCAACCCTGAATATTCATTGGAATACTGTTGTTGAAGCTGAAGCTCCAGTACTTTGGCCACATGATGCAAAAAGCCGAGTCATTGGAAAAGACCCTAATGCTGTGAAAGATTGCAGGCAAAAGGAGAAGAGGGCGACAGTAGATGAGATGGTTGGATGGCATCACTGACTCAGTGGACATGAATTTGAGCAAACTCTGGGAGATAGTAAAGGACAGGGAAGCCAGGCATGCTGCAGTCCATGGGGTTCCAAAGAGTTGGACATGCTTCAGCAACTGAACAACAATATGTTCTTTTCATCAGTGCATTGTTAAACTAAAAGTGGAGAAGTAACATATTAAGGAGAAATAATGGGAGACCTATGTTTCTGAGTAGATTGAACAGCACAGAAATAAAGGGATATAGAAGATTCATGCAGTTCAGCTGTTTTAATCAGCCAGCCAACTTGCTGGAACAAGGCAAGGCTTCTGTTGAGAAAGATCCTGTGGAGTAGGCTTGTGGTTGCCAGTGACCTCTGTCTCATCTGGGGCTGCAGTAGGAAATTGCTTGTTCTTCATTTTCACTTTAGCCATGTTGTAATCCCCAGAATTGAAGTATTTTTGCCCTTTCTGCAATCATTTGCTTTAAAAATCTGAACCTCTAGGCTTTTGTCCCAGATGGTGATCCCTTGCTATTAATTCTACTTTTTCAGCTTTCTCTGGACTGGTCACTTTATCTTCCAATTCCTTCTGCTCCTCTGTGGAGGCTGCCTCAGAGACTTCCTCGAACATATTGCTCCCTCCCCCTTGTCCTGCTCTGCTCCATTTTAAATAAAGATGATATTACCACAAGAAGGGGAAATGATGGCTAGGTGAAATAGACAAATAATGTACACTGTAAGACATGCTTTAGCTCTAGTATTCTCCACCCCTGTAGAAAAGACAGATGTTGCTCACATCTATTGCTTGTGACACATTTCTATGGGTACACTCACAAAATAATGTCAATCTCTGGTAGCTATCCATAAACTTCCCTTTCCTCCCCTGGAAAGCATACTGGAATGTACATATATTCTATCAAAGTGATACTATTACAGAGATAACCTGAATCTTATTAATTTTAAATGTATCACTTGTAAATTTTGGTACTTTATTGTTACCGACAAATTTCTGAGACTTAAGTTGGAATTGATTATAACCCAAGTGTGTCACAATTGTTATACATTTGTTGGAGGAAGGGTCTCATTTTTGGTACCCCAGTACTCCTGAGTAATGTCTTGTCTTGATATCTTGGTAAAATTAACCTTCTTTCTTTGAGCACACATTGCCAAGTGACCAAGGCGGGCACCCAAGACAACGGGGGATGTCTACTGGATCAAATATTTTCATAATAATGCACCAAGCAGATAATTATACAGGAAATATTAGAAATACTGTAGATTTTCAATTAAAAATGTCTATTTTTCCCAGTGATTCAAGAATCCTGTTTTCTTTCTTCAGAAAATGTAAACTGGATAATTTTAACATAGAATTAATTAATTTTCTAGTCTCCCATACTGTACTAAGTATGAGAGTATATTGGGCCATGTTTCCATGGCATGTGGGATCTTAATTCCCCAGGCGAGGATCAAACCCATGCCCCCTGCAGTGAAAGCCTGGAATTTTAACCACTGGATCTCCAGGGAAGTCCCTATTAAGTGTATTCTTCTTACCTTTGTGTACTTCTGGGACAGAAGGGTCAGTAACAACTGAACTATTTTAACTATGGGAATAATGTCTGTTATTAAATTCCCAGCACAAAATTAATCACTTGGGTAAATTAACAGAGAGTAAAAGTAGCATTGGTATCATCCTAAAAATCAGTCTTTTTCTGTAAAACCACGTAAGATAGTTCCTCAGAGAAACTTGAAGCAGCTGACTTTCAGAGTGCATAAGCCTACGGTGTGGTTACTTAAAACCTGGAGAAAGCACTAGGCTTCCTTATTCTGCTTTCATTTCCCTTTTTGACATCATTCAGGAGATGTTTCCTCATCTGTGATGGAAGGGAGGCAGCAGGCTAGAGATTTAGTAATGTACTATTGCGGATTTCCTCTCTTAAAAAAAAAAAAAAAAACTCTAGTTAAATGTGCAACAATAAGTATGCCCCATTTCAAAGGAAACTACTGTGCAAAAATCCAACTTAGAGGTTTAGAAGGTTGCAGGATGAGTTTCATTTTATAACATGCATTAAGTGTACACAAGGGTAGACTTATGTAATAACGTATTCCCCTAGTGTTTTTAAATAGTATGTTTGTTTATAGACCTATATACCAGGAGGGGAGCAAAAGAAGCAGACAAACCTAAGGCTGGCTAAAAAGCCTCAGAAGACACGGCCAAATGGGTGATGCATCAGGAGTGAAGAGAAAACATGTAGGAGATGATAATTAGAAAATTAATCCAAAAAATATTTATTAGTTTTTGCTTAAACATGTATTAAACAAAACAATACAAAGATAAGTAAGACAGGATTCTGTATTCCCAGGTCAGCATAATATGAAACAATCTTATGTGATGCAAATAGAGAATAAGTTCAGAATTGCATGGTACAATTTGTTTCTTAAAAGTATATAGAATATATGTGTATGTATAACTGAATCATTTTGCTGTACATCTGAAACTAAAACAATATTGTAAATCAACTTGTCTCTAATATACAATAAAAATTACATTTAAAAAGTATATAGAAATGGAAGATGGTGAAATAGCCAGGGAAGACTGGGAAAGGCAACACTTGGGAAATAGAACTTGCAAGGTAGAGAGGCCAAGGAGTGGAGAGAGCCATTTCAGAAAGACACAAATGGCTGTGTGATGTCGGGGCTCACAAGACCAGCTTGACTACAGCAGAGGGTGAACATTTCTAAAAATCTACTCTTAACTGAGTAAAATTCTTAAGGATGGATCAGATTGCGAGACAATGCAGCAGGCTACAGAAAGCATTGGTAAAAATGGTGTGATGAAAATGCATTTTAGGACTTCCCTGGTGGTCCAGTGGTGAAGAATCTGTCTGCCAATACAGGAGACACAGATTCCAGTCCCTGATCCATGAAGACCCCACATGCTGCAGGGCAATTAGACCTGTGCGCCACGGCTTCTGAAGACTGCTTGCCCTAGAGCCCATGCCCTGCAACAAGAGAAGCCGCTGCCATAAGGAGCCCCAGCATCGCATCTAGAGAACAGCCCCCTCTTGCCACAACTAGAGAAAGACTGCATGCAGCAACAAAGACCCAACACAGCCAAAAAATAAATAGTAAATCAACTTTAAAAAAATGTGTCTTAAGAGAACAACTTGGTAGTGATGTACAGGATGAAATTGCAAGGTAGATTGGATTGAAGGCTGTTGAAATAATTTAAATCATGTCAGTACATATTTATTGAGTTCCTACTGTATCATTGCATTCTATACTGTGGAGGATACAAAAATGAGTAAGGTACACCTAATTTCTGTACTTAAGAGACCAACTGGTACATTTGTATGGCCCAACTGATATTTTTGTATGGCCAATACACAAATAATTATGAGATTAGACAGAGAATTATGAGAATGATTTTTCTGGTCTCAGAATCTATGAATTTGCCACAACAGAGCCTCCAGGTACTGTAGAGGCTCGAAAAGAGACATTAAACTGGGGATAAATAAAGGTGTTTTGGAACGAGATATCTTTTGAGATGGGCCATGAAGGAGAAACGGGATTTCGAGAGGCAGTGATGGGGAAAGGAAATTCCAGACAGTGAGAAGCAAAATGATTCGTTGGAGAAGTACTACTTTAAAACTGGGTTCAATCCCAGGTCAGCAACCAGGTCAGCAATCCCAGGTTCTGAAAGGCAAAATATACAGCCTCTCAGAACTTGAATTTCCCCTCTGTTGAGTGAAAGTGAGTGAAGTGAAAGTCGCTCAGTCATGTCCGACTCTTTGCGACCCCATGGACTACACAGTTTATGGAGTTCTCCAGGCCAGAATACTGGAATGGGTTGCCCTTACCTTCTCCAGGGGATCTTCCCTACCCAGGTCTCCCGCATTGCAGATGGATTCTTTACCAGCTGAGCCACAAGAGAAGCCCAAGAATACTGGAGTGGGTAGCCTATCCCTTCTCTAGGGGACTTTTCCGACCCAGGAATCTAACCAGGTCTCTTGCATTGCAGGCAGATTCTTTACCAACTGAGCTATAAATGAGGATAATAATCGTCCTACCTCACAGCAGTGAAAAGATTAAATAATAATATAAAAGAGTATAGCACATTGGAGAAGGAAGTGGCAACCCACTCCAGTATTCTTGCCTGGAGAATCCCATGGACAGAGGAGCCTGGTGGGCTAAGATCCATGGGGTCGCAAAGAGTCGGACACGACTGAAGTGACTTAGCATGCACGCATGCACATAGCACATTCACTGGCATATAATTGGTGCATCCAACAAACATTAGCTAGGACTGTTATAATAATAAAGTGTGGAAAAAGTGCAGAGGATAATAAGGATAAATGTCCTTGAAACATGAAGAAAGCTAGCTGCTTTGAGTGTAAGATTATGTATGAGAAGAGCTGTCTTAGTCTGACTGCTATAATAAAATACCATAAACTGGGTGAACTATAAATATGTGTGTGTGTGTGCTTTGTCATGTCCAACTCTTTGCAACCCCATGGGATTGTAGCCCACCAGGCTTCTCTATCCATGGGATTTTCCAGGCAAGAATACTGAAGTGGGTTGCCGTGCCCTCCTCCAGGGGATCTTCCTGACCCAGGAAATGAACCCATGTCTCCTGCATCTCCAACATTGACAGGCAGATTCTTTACTGCTGATCTGCCTGGGAAGCTTATAAGCAACAGAAATTTATCTCCTCACAGTTCTGGAGGCTGGGAAGTCCACGATCAAGATGCTGGCAGATTCATTGTCTGGTGAGGCTCCTTTCCTGTCATATATGGCTGTCTGTGAACACATGGTGAGCTGTGTCCTCCAAGACGAAAGGGGTAAGGAAGCTCTCTGGTCTGGGAATGTTCAACATAAACCTGCCATGGTTTGTCATATTAGAGAAGAGTCCATTAAAGAGCACTAATGTCATGCCAAATATAGGGACTCAGGACTCAGAAGCCATTTTTTTTTCCCCCAGAAGCCATTTTGAATGTTTTCACTCACCGCAGATGGGAAAATATGAGAAACATTAACTATTAACTATAAAGCTGCATTGAATTGAAGCACATAAAATATGGCTAAACCCATGAATTCACAATGACACAAAAATAACTCAAAGGTTTGCAATGTTCAGACTGTATTTGGAACTCAGAACGAACTATTTTTTTTCAAGATAGGGAAATATAAATACTGACATGTTTGAGAATATTAGATGTGATAATGGTATTGGAATTTTATTTATTTCAGAGTCTTTATCTTTTAGAGATATACAGTGGTATATTTACATGTGAAATAATCTGATGTCTAGTATTTGGTTCAAAATAATCTGGGTAAGTGGGAAGGTAAATAAAGCAAGATTGGCCACATATTGATAATTGTTAAAGCAGGATAATGGTCTCATGGGGCTCACTTTACCATGTCGCTATGTTTATTTATGTCTAATTGTCCACAATAAAAGTGTTTGTTTTTTTTTTTAAAGCTAGATGCGTATAGCTGATTTTGCTGTACAGCAGCAGCTAACACAACATTGTGAAGCAATTATACTCCAGTAAAATTTTTAAATAAAAAATAACCATAGGCATGAAAATGTCTACTGCAGATAAGAATATTCAACATTGTAATGATCTTGAGTCTCCACAAATTTATAATATGTGTATTGAACGTATTTATGATACATATGTCTTCTCTAGTGGCTCAGATGGTAAAGTCTACTTGCAATGCTGGAGACCCAGGTTTGATCCCTGGGTGGGGAAGATCCCCTGGAGAAGGGAATGGCAACCCACTCCAGTTTTCTTGCCTGGGAAATCCCATGGACAGAGGAGCCTGGTGGGCCCCCATTCTTGGGGTCACAAAGAGTCAGACAAGACTGAGCAACTAACACACTCACTCACTCATGATATATATAGTAATTCAATATAAATATCAATTTAAATAAACACTCTGACAAATTTTCAGAAAGCTTGATAAACTGATTTTTAAAACTCATGTGGAAAAGTTAACAGGCACAAAACATTAAGACAACTTCGATAAAGAAGAATAAACATAAGAGTGACCTACCCTGTTAGACATCAAAACATATTCAAAGCTATTTGAATTAAAACCCTGTGTTATTGAAGGGGCAATAGGAAAGAGAATGTATTAGTGAGCTCAGAAACTGACCCATGTATAAATGGGAATTCTCATCTGGGTGAGATTTAGACAACAGTAGATCATGGATGAGTTGCGTTAAAAAGAATAAAGCAGTTTTTCCTAAGAAATCATGGAGGAAACTAGGAGTTCAGGAGCTTAATCCTAATCTCTTCATAACTAAAAATTTCCATCTGAAAGTTGCTGTTTTTAGGTAAATTGAATAATAAAAATGATGAGAGTTTGAAGGGTAAACTTGTACTCATGTTATTTTGCTGAGTTTGTTCTATTGATCTCTTTTACTGGGGGCTCTTTTTTGTTGGTTTACTGTACCCACTTTGTCTCCAAAACCATAGTGAGAGAGCTAGAGGTGGCACACTTACTTAGATTTTAAATGAAACTGAAATGAAAGTTCACTTCCTCATTGTGGATGCCTCATGTGACAAGTTCCAATTTCTTTTTAAAGTCACTTTAGCTAAGTCTCACTGCTGCCTTTGAAAGCTTTGGAGAGAGCCCACCATCAACATTCTTAGTTTGGGAGCACCTGCTTGGTCTATCACGTATGTACTGTCTGTTCTTTTTCTCCTGCTTGGTCCTTAAACCTTTCATTGGTGTTTTTAGCTTGCTCTGCCTGCCAGGTTTTGCATCGTTTCTTTCAGGAAGTAAACTAAACAATCATTGTCGCTCAGTTTGCCTCTTATTTTTTTGACTAAAAAGAATCCCATTTTTGAAAAGTTCAGTGTCGGCTTGAATATCTAAATCCTGAGGCTAACACATAGCTTTCTTTGGACTATAATTTGAAGATTTATATGGTTAAAAATACAGCTGTTTTGTATTTAAAAGAAGTGGAAAAGAAAGTAGAATCCAGTTTGAGGGAGTTAGTCACTGAATTTCTGTTACAGTCTCTTTGTATTAAGTAGAGAATTTACATTTTCAAAAGTAGTTAACACTTCTTTTCAAGCAGATATTTTGATTTTTAGGGACAAAAAGGTAAAATGATCCAAGGATGTGAAAGTAGTACATAGGAGTTGTCTTTTAACTACCTCTGACAGTTGTGGATATTTGAATGAACCAGTTAAGAAGAGCTTGTGTATTCAAAAATTGCCAAGATAAACTGATTTTTTCAAAGTTTTGCGTTCTTCTTAAATATTATTAGTATTTTGGAACAGAGAAAAGAGGATTTCCCTTGATCAGATTTGTTGTCAAATCCTGTAAAGTCCCTGCTTCCCTCATCTCCACATCCTCCCAAATTTGGATGTAAATTTGGTTTACCAGATATCAGGAAATTTTTTGAAAATCAAATGCTATTTAGAATTGGAAGTGGCATTGCAGACAAAAACCTGCAGTTACTCATTGTCACTATATAATCCAGAAAGTTTCCTGCATGATTCTGATTTGTAACATTCTGTCTATTTGACAGACTCTGCATTGCTTCTTGTTGTGGAGAAAAAAGTACGGTCACATTAGATGCAGCTAATGTTGAGTCTTCCTATGTCATCTTTCCTTTAACAGAATGAAATGGCTGGTGTGGGCACTCCTGCTGGGCTCGTCTGCAATGGCACAAGTGCACAGAGACCCCACTCTGGATCATCACTGGGATCTCTGGAAGAAAACCTATGGGAAACAATACAAAGAAAAGGTAGATGGGCTGCCATTTGAGCAGTTTGCTTTTACTCAAATACCCTACATGTTCTTTTAAAAAAATTTTTATTTATTTGACTGCACCAGATTTGGGGGCTTCCCAGGTGGCTCACATGGTAAAGAATGCACCTATAAAGCAGGAGACCCGGGTTCAACCCCTGAGTTAGGAAGATCTCTTGGAGAAGGGAATGGCAACTCATTCCAGTATTCTTGCCTGGAAAATTCCATGGATAGTATAGGAGCCTGGCAGGCTACAGTTAATGGGGTCACAAAGAGTCGGACACAACCGAATGACTATCACCAGGCCTTACTTGCAGGATGTGAACTCTTAGTTGCAGCATATGTGATCTAGGTCTCTGACTAGGGATCGAACTCTGCCCCACCCCCACCCCCTGCACTGGGAGCATGGAATCTTCACCACTGGACCACCAGGGAAGTCCCTCCCCTATATACTTTGACAAGCAGTGTCTTCAATAAATGTTACACACTCATTTTCTTGCCAGATTCTGTTCTTGGCACTAGAATTTCATCAGGAAACAAAAATTTCCTATTTTTAGGGCACTTATATTCTAAAAGGAGAAATAGGAAACAAATAAATAAGCAGATATATAATGGCGATGAGTTTCAGCAAACTCAGGGAGATAGTGAAGAACAGGGAAGCCTGGCGTGCTGCAGTACATGGGATCGCACAGATCTGGACATGACTTAGCCATTGAACAACAATGTGATGCAAACAGTGGAAAAAATAAAAAAAGACTTAGGGGGTTGGAGGAGGGTCTTGGGTGATGGCTGTGAGGGGTTGGGAGTGATTATCTTACACATGTGACAGTATGGTCAGGGAAGACCTCAGATAGGAAGGTCCCAGGCCAAGAGGGAAAGAGTGCACGTTTGAGGAACTAAAAGACCTGCTGTCAGTCCCTGGCACAGAGAAGCAATGGCAGATGTTATGTCTTGACTCTCACTTCCCACTTTGTGCTTTTGTTTTTATTTCTAGACATACTTCTTGATTGAGTTTAATACTTAGCCCTGGTGCTTCAAATAACTAAGTCCTAAAACTATGATGATTTAGTCGCCAAGTTGTATCCGACTCTTGCTACCCAATGGACTGTAGCCTGCCAGGCTCCTCTGTCCATGGGATTCTACAGGCAAGAATATTGGAGTGGGTTGCCATTTCCTTCTCCTCCTAAAACTATAATATATGAGTTTGTAAGCAAAGATTATGTATAAATTTATTTATTTGATGTATGATTTTTGTATAAAAATGCCCTGAGTTGTTTTCTTAGTAGTGATGAATTTCACCCTCACCCTTTCCCCTTTATGAGGGAATTTCAGGCCTCTAATTTCCATGTTAACCACAGTTAGATGTGCAATTAGCACCACTATCTAGTTAAATGAATGTTATCTTACTTTTTAATGACTCTAGTCCATCAGGAGGAGTGAAAGTGACTTTTGATTAGCACTCCACTATTAAGATCTATCTCACAGTTCTCCTCTTTTTTTTCCCTTTCCTGTACTTCATTAGATTTATCTTTATTTTATTGTTCACTCTAGTGGTTTGGAAGTATATCTGTATATGTCTTTTACTAGGATAACAGTAAAATCTTGCTTGAAGGCAGAGGGACTGCTTAGACTTACTACCTAGACTTACTGCCTAGAACCAGTGCTTAGGCCTGGGTTCTAACACTCAATGAAATTAGGGAGAAAAGAGTTGTTGCTGACTGTTCACTGGGCTATGGCTTGTTGTAAACTATGGCTTTGTGGGTGGAGGTGAGGGTCAGCAATTCTAAGAGGCACCATGTATATTGCATTCTATGTAAATTAAGCTCCTGGAGGGCAAGGAAATCAATAGCCTGAATATGAATTTATGCTGGATAAAATTAAGATAATAGGACCAAACTTGTTTTTAAAAGTATGAATAATGGAATGATATTTACATGAATGAAAAAGAAATTGTGAAATGTATTAGAAATCCAATTAGAAACCTCAGAAATGAAAAAAAAAAGTCATTGAAATAAGAACTCAATAAAAGGGGTAAACTCCAAACTGGAAAGAGCTGGATAGAATCAGATCTGGCATCCACCAAGAAGACCGCACACAAAAATAAAATGGGAAAGCTATGAAAATGCGGGTAAAAGAGATTAAAGATATATTATCTAGGGTGAAACAGATCACCAGCCCAGGCTGGATGCATGAGACAAGTGCTCGGGCCTGGTGCACTGGGAAGACCCAGAGGGATCGGGTGGAGAGGGAGGTGGGAGCGGGGACCGGGATGGGGAATACATGTAAATAAATCCATGGCTAATTCATTTCAATGTATGACAAAAACCACTGCAATGTTGTAAAGTAATTAGCCTCCGACTAATAAAAATAAATGGAAAAAAAAAAGAGAGAGATTAAAGAAAGTTTGAGGCTCCAAATCCATCTGATGGAATGATGATGCAGAAGCAATATTTGAAGAGATACTGGTTGAGAATTTTCCAGATACGGAAAAAAGAATGTTCCTGAATCCTCTAGTCAAAAGAGCTTTTCAATAAAAAATACTACACAGAGGAAAATAAAGAAACCCATATCCACAAACATGTAGTGAAGCTGCAAAATATCAAAGAGAAAAAGAAAATCGTGTAAGTTACCAAAGTTAGAAACATTACAACAATTAGACTGACAATAGACCTCTAATCTACAATAATAGATACCAGAAGGCAATTCAGAAATACCTTCAAATAACTGAAGAGAAACAGCTATAAATTTATAATCAGACTAAACTATTTTTCAAGAGTGAGGGTAGGGACTTCCCTGGTGGTCCAGTGGCTAAGACTCCCTGCTCCCAATGCAGTGGGCTCCAGTTCGATCCCTGGTCAGGGAACTGGATCCCACATGCCATAACTAAAGATCCCACATGCTCTAACAAAGATCCTACAGGATCTTCTAAGACCTAAGACAGAGTGCAGCTAAATAAATAAATAATCAATTATATATATATATATATTTTAAAAGATGTTTTAGAAGGCTTATAATGATTAAGTGAGTTTACCACTTACAAAGAATGTACTTCAACAAATTGCAATTTCTTTTATTTTTCCCCATTTATTTTTATTAGTTGGAGGCTAATTACTTTACAATATTGTAGTGCAATTTCTAAAAAAAAAAAAAAAAACTTTCTAGCATATTGAGGAAGTTCATTGTACATATCTAAAATGATATTAATCACCAAGACAGCAATTATGAGGAAGAGTTAAGATTGGTGTGCAATTTTTCCCAGTTACATTTATTTATTCATATTCATTTATTTGCATGCTCCCAGACAGATCCACATTTAATGGAATGCTTCATAATATGTATATTTTCATTATTGAACACATTTGTGCAGGATTCAGTATAATGACGTTTCTTTTTTATTTTATTTTTTTTTTTTTTTTTTTTTTTATTTTTTTTTATTTTTTATTTTTTTTTTTTTTTTTTTTTTTTATTAGTTGGAGGCTAATTACTTTACACCATTACAGTAGTTTTTGTTATACATTGATATGAATTAGCCATGGATTTACATGTATTCCCCATCCCAGTCCCCCCTCCCATCTCCCTCTCCACCCGATCCCTCTGGGTCTTCCCAGTGCACCAGGCCAGAGCACTTGTCTCATGTACCCAACCTGAGCTGGTTATCCGTTTCACCCTAGATAATACACATGTTTCAATGCTGTTCTCCTGAAACATCCCACCCTCGCCTTCTCCCAGAGTCCACAAGTCTGTTCCATACATCTGAGTCTCTTTTTCTGTTTTGCATATAGGGTTATCGTTACCATCTTTCTAAAGTCCATATATATGTGTTAGTATACTGTAATGGTCTTTATCTTTCTGGCTTACTTCGCTCTGTATAATGGGCTCCAGTTTCATCCATCTCATTAGAAGTGATTCAAATGAATTCTTTTTAATGGCTGATCTTTTTTATTTTAGAATGAGGAAGTAGCACGGCGTCTCATCTGGGAAAAGAATCTAAAAACTATTATGCTTCACAATCTGGAACATTCAATGGGAATGCATTCGTATGATCTAGGCATGAACCACCTGGGAGACATGGTAGGTAAATTATAATCCTATATTCATCTTTGGGTAAACTGGATTTCTGTCTCCCCAAAGGCAATTTGAAGGTAAACAACAAAGGAATGTTTTATATGTATATGAACATAAAATTAGAAAATAGAATTTAAGGACATAAGAATTTACAGATTGCTTATTGATCTACACTGTGACCACTTTCCTTAATATATCCCTTCTTTAGGGGAATATTTTATTTTTATTTTTGTTTGTTTTAGGTGTTTTTTTAGGGGAATATTTTAAACTCACAGACCACCAGTAATTTTACTTTTATGAATTCTAGAAAATATTGCCTAAAGACTACTCACAACATTTTAGAATACGTCACCATACTTATGTAAATCTAAACTGATAATTTAATATGGTCCACCTGTTTTCTTAATGGGGGAGTGTGGGCATTAATATAAAGTAACCTTTCATTAGTTATTAGACTCTGCTCTATCTTAGAAAAAATTTTCACTGTGGCCAAATTAAGAATCATGGTACCCCTTGGAAGGGAACACCCTAACTGGATTAAATGCAGGAATCTTATACAGTTCTTTCTCATAAGCAAAACCAGTTTAGTCCACTTTTTAGAGAACCCTTCTTATAAAATTCTGCCCTGCTTTGAAAGAAAAATAGGCCTCTCTATAGCTTTTAGTTTTTTATCTTTTCTTCTTCTCCTTCCCAATGTCTGACTGGGATGCTAACGGCAAAGTGTAGGACTAAAGAGACCTGGATAATTCACCTACCAGATAGTTACCTATGTTAATCACAACTACCACTAGTTTTTCTCAGTTGTTAGATATATTCACAGTTATAATTTTCAGGATATTGACCAGAAGGATATAAGTGAAAGGACATATGTGTATACCTTTGTAGACCAGTGAAGAAGTGATATCTTTGATGAGTTCCTTGAGAGTTCCCAGCCAATGGCCAAGAAATGTCACTTACAAGTCAAATCCTAATCAGAAATTGCCTGATTCTATGGACTGGAGAGAGAAGGGGTGTGTTACTGAAGTGAAATACCAGGTGAGTATTATCATCTTAGGTCTCTGTACGTCAGGTAGAGGTCTCTCTTCCTTAAATATTTAGTCTAGCTATATCATTTATCAGTGACTCTCATAGTCCCTTAGGTTATTTTCTAAATATGTTTGCTATTCTTATCTTCCCAACTACACTATGACCTTCTGAGGAGCCTGGACCACACATCATACTTTTTTTATTTCCCATAGTGCTGAGAATACCAACAGTTAGAGTCATATTTGACTAAGCAAAAAACTGTGAACTTAGCAAATGGGTCTTTAAGAAAGACTTTTAGTGTTCTTACTATCCATCAACTGCACTGGACCCTTCACCATTCATTTACTTGAGAAATAGTATCATATGTGTGAGAAAATTTCAATCAAAAAGTTTATTCCTCCATCTCACTTAGGAATTTCAGGATTGATAGAGAGGAAATAACTAAAGCTAAATGTGACCAGTAAATTGTACCAGTCAAGTTAGTTTTGACTAGGCTTACATTGCTAAGATAAGAAATATGGGCTTTATAAATGTGTCCCTATATTTTTTTAATTTCCTTTAATTTGCTTATTAAAAAAAAAGCTACAAAAATCCTAAACTAATTAGGGATAACTAGACCATTCAGGTATGACCTAAATCAAATCCCTTATGATTATACAGTGGAAGTGAGAAATAGATTTAAGGGACTAGATCTGATAGACAGAGTGCCTGATGAACTATGGACGGAGGTTCATGACATTGTACAGGAGACAGGAATCAAGACCATCCCCATGGAAAAGAAATGCAAAAAAGCAAAATGGCTGTCTGAGGAGTCCTTACAAATAGGTGTGAAAGAAGGGAAGTGAAAAGCAAAGGAGAAAAGGAAAGATATTCCCATTTGAATGCAGAGTTCCAAAGAATAGCTAGGAGAGATAAGAAAGCCTTCCTCAGTGATCAGTGCAAAGAAATAAGAGGAAAACAACAGAATGGGAAAGACTAGAGATCTCTTCAAGAAAATTAGGGGTACCAAGGGAACATTGCATGCAAAGATGGGCTTAATAAAGGACAGAAATCGTATGTACCTAACAGAAGCAGAAGATATTAAGAAGAGGTGGCAAGAATACACAGAACTGTACAAAAAAGATCTCCACGACCCAGATAATCACGACGGTGTGATCACTCACCTAGAGTCAGACACCCTGGAATGTGAAGTCAAGTGAGCCTTAGAAAGCATCACTATGAACAAAGCTAGTGGCTGTGATGGAATTCCAGTTTAACTATTTCAAATCCTAAAAGATGATGCTGTGAAAGTGCTGCCAGCAAATTTGGAAAACTCAGCAGTGGCCACAGAACTGGAGAAGGTCAGTTTTCATCCCAATCCCAAAGAAAGGCAATGCCAAAGAATGCTCGAACTACCACACAATTGCACTCATCTCACACACTAGTAAAGTAATGCTCAAAATTCTCCAAGTCAGGCTTCAGCAATATGTGAACCATGAACTTCCAGATATTCAAGGTGATTTTAGGAAAGGCAGAGGAACCAGAGATCAAATTGCCAACATCTGCTGGATCATCGAAAAAGCAAGAGAGTTCCAGAAAAACATCTATTTCTGCTTTATTGACTATGTCAAAGCCTTTGACTGTGTGGATCACAATAAACTGTGGAAAATTCTGAAAGAGATGGGAATACCAGACCACCTGACCTGCCTCTTGAGAAACCTATATGCAGGTTAGGAAGCAACAGTTAGAACTGGATGTGGAACAACAGACTGGTTCCAAATAGGAAAAGGAATACCTCAAGGCTGTATATTGTCACCCTGCTTATTTATCTTATATGCAGAGTACATCATGAGAAACGCTGGGCTGGAAGAAGCACAAGCTGGAATCAAGATTGCCGGGAAAAATATCAATAACCTCAGATATGCAGATGACACCACCCTTATGGCAGAAAGTGAAGAGGAACTAAAAAGCCTCTTGATGAAAGTGAAAGAGGAAAGTGAAAAAGTTGGCTTAAAGCTCAACATTTAGAAAGCTAAGATCATGACATCTGGTCCCATCACTTCATGGGAAATAGATGGGGAAACAGTGGAAACAGACTTTATTTTTCTGGGCTCCAAAATCACTGCAGATGGTGATTGCAGCCATGAAATTAAAAGATGGTTACTCCTTGGAAGGAAAGTTATGACCAATCTAGATGGCATATTAAAAAGCAGAGACATTACTTTGCCAACAAAGGTCCGTCTAGTCAAAGCTATGGTTTTTCCAGTGGTCATGTATGGGTGTGAGAGTTGGACTATAAAGAAAGCTGAGCACTGAAGAATTGATGCTTTTGAACTGTGGTGTTGGAGAAGACTCCTGAGAGTCACTTGGACTGCAAGGAGATCCAACCATTCCATCCTAAAGGAGATCAGTCCTGAGTGTTCATTGGAAGGACTGATGCTGAAGCTGAAACTCCAATATTTTGGCCACCTCATGCGAATAGTTGACTCATTGGAAAAGACCCTGATGCTGGGAGGGGTTGGGGGCAGGAGGAGAAGGGGACGACAGGAGATGAGATGGCTGGATGGCATCACTGACTCGATGGACATGAGCTTGGGTAAACTCCGGGAGTTGGTGATGGACAGGGAGGCCTGGTGTGCTGCGATTCATGGAGTCGCAAAGAGTTGGACACGACTAAGCGACTGAACCCAACTGAACTGACCCGAAGGATAAAAGGCTTCCTAGGTGGCGGTGCTAGTGGTAACGAACCTGCCTGCCATTGCAGGAGACACAAAAGATGCGGGTTCAATCCCTAGGTTGGAAAGATCCCCTGGAGATGAGCATGGTAATCCACTTCAGTATTCTTGCCTGGAGAATCCCATGGACAGAGGAGCCTTGCAGGCTACAGTCCAGAGGGTTGCAAAGAGTCAGACACGACTGAAGCAACTTAGCACGCAAGGATAAAACACATATATCACCTTGGAGGTCAGGATAAGGGAGAAGAATCAATGTCCTGTGAAGCTGTCCCAAGCCTGTGACCAAAGAAAAATATAAAAATTAGGAAACGAATGATACTGCTAATCTCATAAGTCTTTTCCATCTAGATATTTTTCTTTCAACTAGTTTTGAGTTTCTTAGTGGAATTCTCTAAAAGTTTGAGAAGATCCAATAACTGCCCATCTAAGTGTTCACTATAAATATTAATAATTTAATGAGCTCCTTTCTCTGAGTGCTTGCATTTCAGTGGGTGATTTTACTTTAACCAAAAGCAGACTGAATTTGCTTCCTTCCAATAGACAGCCAAGTGGAATGAGAGGAGGAGAGGGAATGCAGTTATGATGTGGCTCTGGCCCCTCTGCACCTTTTTAAACTAAAGCAGCTTTCTGTTTTTCTATTTATGCTTCCCAGTAAAATAACTTATGATCAAAAAAATTCTAAAGCTAAAAATGTCCAAAAAAATGCTAGTCTTATCTTTCAGGCAACATTTGGCAGAAGAAAGGGTGTTTTAGGTCAAGGGAATCATCCTAGTTCCTCTCAAAAATCCCTTTACTGTTGGCATCTATCTCCCCTTTTATGGGGTGAAAATAGCTGGTATTTGGTACATGTTCAGTAAATACTCTTTCTTAACATATTTGAATATGGCAATTATGCTGTGAGATCAGCCATTCATAAATATTTATTAAAGTTAGACCTTGTTCCAGAGAATAATCAAGTGTTCGATCTTCATTGCCATGGTCTAAGGGGAGGGGAAACCATAGAGGGGGAGCTCTTCCTGAACTGATAGAAGTGCTGACATGTTGGGAGTTTCCCAGTTTGCATTATGGAAGCCATCCTTACTAACTATGATTGCCCTTGTGACTTTGTCTCTGTTGTAGGGTGCTTGTGGTGCTTGTTGGGCTTTCAGTGCTGTGGGAGCCCTGGAAGCACAAGTGAAGCTGAAAACAGGAAAGTTGGTGTCTCTGAGTGCACAGAACCTGGTGGATTGCTCAACTGTAAAATATGGGAATAAAGGCTGCAATGGCGGCTTCATGACAGAGGCTTTCCAATATATCATTGACAACAATGGCATCGATTCAGACGCTTCCTATCCCTACAAAGCCATGGTGTGCCCGCAAGTTAACTTTTTGTGCTGCCCCTTGACCTTATGTTATCCCTCCAACTCACTATACCAAACTTATCACCAAGCCAAGTGCTTGAGAAGCAGTGCTGCGTGGTGTGTGTGTGTGTGTGTGTGTGTGTGTGAGAGAGAGAGAGAGAGAGTATGAGAATGTGAGAGAGAGAGGAGAATGAACCTCAATCAAGAATTCTTAAATTCTCAAGAGTTCTCTTTCTTATGCAGCAGACTTTTTAATTTATCAGTGGCACAATAATTTAAAACAAGCAGGTGGAGTTCATGCTTAAAAATGGATTTTCAGCAAACCTTCCTTAAAATTCTTTGTATATCTGCCTGGTATTTAAACTTTTTTGTCCTGCAGATTCCTGTGCTTAACCTTATTCTCAGATCATCAACCACGCAATTCTTCTACCTTACTAAAAAGCTAAATAATGCCCTCCTCTGCCTCCCAAGTCTCACACACATTTTGTTAAATGATATGACAGAAAATTTAGAAAAGATAAAAATATCATTCAAACCCTCCTACCTTAACCACTATTATTTTGGTTTATTTCTTTCAAGTTCTTTTTCCTATAAGGCATTTTTAAAACCTAGTTGTAAAAACAAAATAAAAAATAAAAAAAAATAAAACCTAGTTGTATACACAACAAACATGAATTTGCAACTTCCCCTTTCTCACTCGAGATAAGGTATTTTTAAACCAATATTTGGGCTTCCCTGGTAGCTTAGTGGTAAAGAATCTGCCTGTCAGTGCAGGAGACATGGGGTCAGGAAGATCCCCTGGAGGAGGGAAAGGCAACCCACTCCAGTATTCTTGCCTGGAAAACCCCGTGGACAGAGGAGCTGTCACCTATAGTCCATGGGGTCACAAAAGAGTCAGCCACAGCTTAGCAACTAAACAGGCAAACCAGTATTTAATCTGCAGATCACCTTCCAGGCATTATACCATCAAAAAGATTTTAAAGCTCTAGTCTAGAGTCTTAATGTAGTATTTCCCTAACAATCCACCTAGAGTCTGAGAGACTTTACCCTGGCAACTTTTGTACACATGAAGATGTTCACAATTTAAAGCAATAGAATAGTTCTATATTTCCTCTGTTACTGGTGAAACGTAGAGCTATTATGATTTGGAAGATTTTATATTTCTTTTTTTTTTAAATAAGAAAGTGTCTTAGATACTTGAAAGGACGAATGAGAAAAGAAAACCTATTTGCAATGCAGACTTAGGATACCGTCAATTTATAATGGAAGTTGAAGTCCACTTCTTTATCTGACTTATCCTTTCCCCACAGGATGGAAGGTGCCGGTATGATGTAAAAAATCGAGCTGCCACGTGTTCAAGGTATATTGAGCTTCCCTTCGGCAGCGAAGAGGCCTTAAAAGAAGCTGTGGCCAATAAAGGACCTGTGTCTGTTGCTATAGATGCGAAGCACTCTTCTTTCTTCTTCTACAAAACTGGTAAAAACCCAGAGAGATTACCCTCGTGCTTTATACTGCCCTCGCACCGGAGGAAAGAATGTTCTCCTTTCCCATCTCTCTGCTTCTGAATGCCTAGATTAGGTTAAACAGAATCCTCCATCTCATTTCACTTCATATACATATTTTTACACCCGGTTCTAATTAGTAAAGTAAGACTGGAAAAAATTTACTAAGACTGCATGCCAAGTCCTATGCTAAGTTCTTTCTGCACATTATCTCATTTAATCCCCATGTGTGCTTGGTTGCTCAGTCTTGTCCGACTCTTTGCAATCCCATGAACTATAGCCTGCCAGGCTCCTCTGTCCTTGGGATTTTCCAGGCCAGAATGCTAGAGTAAGGTGCCATTTCCTCCAACAGGGGATCTTCCTGACCCAGGGATTGAACTTGTATCTCTTGCGTGTCCTGCATTGGCAGGCGGATTCTTTACCACTAGTATCACTTGGGAAGCCCCTTAATCTTTATAAAAACCCTATTTACAGATGAAAAAAACAAGTCTTAGACAGGTTAACCTACCTAAAGTCATACAGTCTGCAGGTGGTCAGCTGGGATGAGAAACCATGCTGCCTGAGTCCAGAGCCTGAGCACCTAGCCTTCCGGTCCACTGTGGCGTGTAGGTGCAGCCCAGCAGAGTACAAGGGGGCCGCCCACTAAACACAGAACATCATATTAAACAAACTAGAAGGTTATCATCTTGTTTTAAAGCCTCACCTTAATGATCATTTAATTCAGTAAAGGATGAAAATGCATAACAATTTAGGAATATATACAAAGAAATACAACAATATAAGTTAAAAAAACATTAGGGATCTTCCCCGGTGGTTCAGTGGTTAAGAATCTTCCTTGCCATGCAGAAGACATGGGTTTGATCCCTGGTGGGGGAATTAAGATCACACATGCTGTGGAGCAACTAAGCCCATGAACCACAACTAGAGGGTGTATGACCCAACAAAAGATCCCATGGGCCACAACTGGTATACAACGCAGCCAAATAAGTCATTTTTTCTTAACTGGAAAAAGGTGGCAGTTCATCAAAGGAGCTTTCTGAGGGAACTGCGATTAACTTGATGCCAAACTTTGTGAAACCAAAATGCAAACAACAGAAAAACCCAGTTGTGACAACTATAGCATTGATGGCAAAGAATCATGAACTCTAAATAGTTTAAACAGAAGAGTATATGTTCCTCACATATATCCAAAACAGGCTAATAAGATAGTGTCACACACCACTTACTCTTTTTCTTTACCCATATGTTATTCTCAGGTGTCTACTATGACCCGTCCTGTACTCAGACTGTGAATCATGGTGTACTAGTGGTTGGCTATGGTAACCTTAATGGGAAAGACTACTGGCTTGTGAAAAACAGGTAAGGTACTCATCCTTTAATGTATATTTAATTAAAATTGATATCTGGACACATACACTTCTCTGTATCTTAATTTCTCCAAACTTAATATGTCCAGGGAACCCAGTACCCTCCCCACCATTTTGTTCCTTCTCAGAGCTTCCCATCTCACTCAAAGGCAACACAACACAACATAGTTACCCCATTAGATACTACGAATTTGTCTTAGATCCTCCAGATCTAATCAAGCAATAAGTCAAATTAATTTTATGTCATGTCTGTTCTTGATCCTGCTCCCTCTCCACTTCTTCTATTTATTGCTCTAGTTCAGACATCTCTTGCCTGGTCTATCCCTGTAGCTTTCTAGCTGGTCTCCTTTATTAAAAAAAAAAAAATTTTTTTAATTAAAAATTATTTTGTGCAATTTTTAGAAGTTACTTTCCATTTATAGTTTTTACAAACTATCAGCTATATTCCCCAGTTTGGGTAATACATCCTTGAGTCGATCTTACACCCAATAGTTAGTACCACCCACTCCCCCCACATCCCCACTGGGAACCACTGCTTTGTTTTCAAATCTGTGAGTCTGCTTCTTTTATGTTATACTCATTTGTTTACTGTATTTTTTAGATTACACATATAAGTGATATCATATAGTATTTATTTTTCTCTAACTTATTTCATTCAGCATAATGTCCTCCAAGTCTACCCATGTTGTGGCAAATGATAAAATTTCATTCTTTTTTATGGTTAAGTAGTATTCCATTATAGAGAAGGCAATGGCAACCCATTCCAGTACTCTTGCCTGGAAAACCCCATGGACGGAGGAGCTTGGTAGGCTGCAGTCCGTAGGGTCGCTAAGAGTCGGGCACGGCTGTGCGACTTCACTTTCACTTTTCACTTTCATGCATCGGAGAAGGAAATGGCAACCCACTCCAGTACTCCTGCCTGGAAAATCCCAGGGACAGAGGAGCCTAGTGGGCAGCCGTCTATGAGGTCACACAGAGTCGGACACGACTGAAGTGATTTAGCAGCAGTATTCCATTATACATATATTCTTGATTGCTAAGTTGCTTCAGTCGTGTCCCACTCCTTGAGGCACTATGGACTGTAGCCCGCCCAGCTTCTCTGTCCATGGGATTCTCCAGGCAAGAAAACTAGAGTGGGTTACCACTTCCTCCTCCAAGGGGTCTTCCCAACCTATGGATCAAACCCACATCTCTCTGGTCTCCTGCATTGGCAAGACAGGTTATTTACTACCAACACCACACAGGAATCATCTGTTGATGGGCATTTCAGTGGTTTCCATGTCTTGGCAACTGAAAATATGCTGCTATGAATATTAGGGTGCATGTATCTTTTTGAATTAGTGTTTTTGCTTTTTCAGAATTTATACCCAGGTCTCCTTTACTCTTAAATGTGTCCTTTATACTACTTTCAATCTGGTTTGTCTAGATTATAAGTTTGGAATTTTGTCTCTTAGAACCAGTCCATGTGAGATGACTGTTCCCTAGTAGAAGAGACAAGTCACCTGTGTTTGGTCCCTACCTGTCTGTCAGCCTCAGTTTCTGGCACTTTGTCTCACACTTTTCATTCTAGTTTGTTGAAACATACACAGTTACAGTTCCTATCCATATCATTTTATCTTCAGTGTCTTCATATCTTGTTTGTTTTGGTCCCTCTGCCTGCAATATCCCTTTTTCTCACTTGGTTTATTCCTCCTTTTCCTTCAAAACCAGCTTAGTCATTATCTATATCAGAAAGTTTTCCCTAAATCCTTGGCTGGGCAAAATGTCTTTTTTTTTTTTTTTCCTTTTCAAATAAAATGTCCTTTGCATTCTAGAGTATTGTACACAATATATTTAAGTTGTTCATTCACCTAACTCTCACCCCAGTATTCTGTATATGCCTCTGGGGCAGAGCTTATGTTGTATCTTTGAATCCTTAGCACAGTATGTGGCACCCAACAGCCCATTAATACATGCATTAGCAGTCTTCTCCAACACCATAGTTCAAAAGCATCAATTCTTTAGCACTCAGCTTTCTTTATGGTCCAACTCTCATATCCATACATGACTACTGGAAAAACCATGGCTTTGACTAGACAGACCTTTGTTGGCAAAGTCTCTGCTTTTTAATATGCTGTCTAAGTTTGTCATAGTTTTTCTTTCAAGGAGCAAGTGTCTTTTAATTTCATGGCTGCAGTCACCATCTGCACTGATTTTGGAACCCAGGAAAATAAAATCTGTCACTGTTTCCCTTGTTTTTCCATCTATTTGCCATGAAGTGATGGGACCAGATGCCATTATCTTAGTTTTTTGAATGTTGAGTTTTAAGTCAGATTTTTCACTCTCCTCTTTCACTTTCCTCAAGAGGCTCTTTATTTCCTATTCACTTTCTGCCATAAGGGTGGTGTCATCTGCATATCTGAGGTTATTGATATTTCTGCTGGCAATCATGACTCCAACTTGTGCTTCATCCAGCCTAGCATTTTGCATGATGTACTCTGCATTTAAGTTAGATAATTCAGCCCCTGGCAGCCCTCAGATCTATATGGAAAATACATAGTCTACAAATCATAAATAAACAAAAAGGTACTTTTCTACCTTTTCTACCTTGTGGCTCACAAAGAAGATGGTAGTCTTTGCTTGGCCCTTTGGGAAATAGTTGAAGTGATTAACATCTTGGTTCATTTAAAAGCTATTCACAGCACTAATCAGCTTGGGTCCAAGCAGTGATGGCTTTTTAAAATGGAGCAATACTTTCACTTCTATATATCTTATTTACTCCCTACAGTAGGTATGCTAAATTCTCTTCTCTACTGAAGTTTCTTCTCGAAGATCATACATCTTTTAGAGTTTTAATTCAAAACCTCTTCTCAAAAACTTGCTAATTTAATAAGCATTTACTGGGCAGCTTACAATGAGATAGACAGATTCTAGGCCTTGGAAATAGAAAAATTAGTAAGAAGTTATCCTATTCTGTAAGAGCTCACAGCCCCCTCGAGAATTAGAACAGCAAAATACAATACATCATGATATGTCTAGATTTTAGAATAAGCTCAAGGGAAAATTATTCTCTATTTTTAGTAATACATTATCATCTTCAGATTATCAAAGCCACGGTATCATCTTGTGCTCTTCCTTCTCTCCCTAAACCCACGGCCCTGTGCTTCAGGTTTCTGATCATACTTTATATGGGTTTTCTCTTTTCCTTTGCTAATGACATTATCTAATTCAGATTCAGTTCTCACTCAGCTATGTAAATATCTTCTTAAAATATATATCATCCAAACCTATGGTCAAAATTCTAAATAGTCTACCATTTTCATCAAAATAAAGTCTAAACTTCTGGCCAGTCATTCAAGGGTCTCCACCAAGTGACTTTAAACATAGCCTTCTAGACATTTCTTCCACTATATTTTCATGTACCCATACTCACACTCTGGCCACAGTGAACCACTTTCTCATCATTCCCTAAATGTAGAGACACTTAGCTATTTCTCATTTGTTACTTAGGCCATTTCATCTTTCTAAAATGCCCTTAAAACCCATTGCTGCCTATAGAAACGCCACTGTCTGTGATCAAATGGGCACCCTCATACATTCTGGTGGAAGGATTGTAAAATTTTTACAATCCTTCTTGAAAGCAGTTTGACAATATGAATCAAGAACTTTCTAACTGTTCATATTCTTCATCCAATTATTTCCATTTCTTGGAATGTATATGAAGAAAATAATCCTGAATTTTGGGAAAACTTCATACCTGATTTATGTGAATGTAGCATTTTTTTTCCTTTAATAGTGAAAACTAGTAAGCAACCAGGAATACCTAAATATAGGTAGTATTAAATAATTTATGATATGATCAGCCCATGTATTAGAAATTATATTTATTGAGATAATTATCAATAACTGAATAAAATACTTGGAATATATGTTTAAATGGGAAAATGCATATAAATACAATATTTATGTTCAGTATAAGTAATAAGTTTATAGCTCATTTCTCTGATATACATTATATTAAAGGACCAGAAAGAATTATACCAAATGTTAATGATGGTTGTCTTGGGGACTTCCCTGGCAGTCCAGTGAGTTAAGACTCCATGCTTCCCCTACAAGGGATGTGGGTTCCAACCCTGGTCAGGGAACTAAGATCCCACATGCCACGCACGGCCAAGGAAAACACTGGGATCCCAAATGCCTTGTGGCACAGCAAAAACTAAAAAGGTTGTCTTTGTCTCCCTTTATGTACTTTTGAAATCATCTTTAACAAACCACTTATTATTTTTAAAATTAAAAAACTTATTAAAATTCTATTTATTCTTCAAAACCTACCCTGAATTTTATCTCTTCCATACCCCATTCATTAACTCAGAATTGTTTCTCTAACTTCTAAGCTCTAGCAATGCTTTGTGAATTCTATTATAGCATTTAGCAAATTGTAGCTTCTGTTATAGCTATTTCTAAAAATCATTCTCCATTCACTAAAATATAAACTCCTCAGTGGTAGAATAGTCTCTTGCTCCTGTTTACATCTTCATTTCATACATTGATTCAACAAACATATATTGAGAACTGACCATGAACCAAGTATAGTGTTAAACAATGAAAAATACAGCCTTTCAAGTTTTTTGGGGGGGGGCGGGGGGGAGGCTTCCCTGATAGTTCAATTGGTAAAGAATCCCCCTGCAATGCAGGAGACACCAGATCAATTCCTAGGTTGGGAAGAGTCCCCTGGAGAAGAGAAAGGCTACCCACTCCAGTATTCTGGCCTGGAAAATTCCATGGACTCTAGAGTCAATGGGGTTGCAAAGAGTCAGACACGACTGGGTGACTTTAAAAAATTTAAAAAAAAGAAAAAATCCTTCAAGATACTCATGCTGTAAAATGTAGAGTCAAGGAAACAGGCAGATACAGGTGACCATCCCAATAGTATGTAATAAATGCTAAGATGGGGGTATGCATCCATTTCAGTGGAAGCACAGAAGAGTACCTGGCCTAGCCTGGGGAGTCTAGGATGGCCTTTTAGCCAGATTATTTGACTGAATCTTGAAGGAGGAGAAAGAAATAGCCAGATGAAGAAGGGTAATCAGAACAGAGGAAGGTTAATGTGCCAAAGTCCAGAACTGAGAGAAAGTAAATGAGTTGAGAGAACTGCAGCCTGTTGGAAAGAGATGTGAGATAGGAATGGAAGAAGTTATGACCAACCACAACAATTGCTGGCCCAACAAAGACTGA
This sequence comes from Odocoileus virginianus, assembly GCF_023699985.2. Classification (NCBI taxonomy): domain Eukaryota; kingdom Metazoa; phylum Chordata; class Mammalia; order Artiodactyla; family Cervidae; genus Odocoileus; species Odocoileus virginianus. Next base: position 7,680,319 of record NC_069678.1, on the reverse strand, counting down.
TTGGACATGATCATGAATGCCAGGCTCCACAGAGGTTGACTCAAACAAAGCTGTCTTAATATCATCAAACTTGTTCTTAATGCTCTCCTGAAAGGTTAGATTCTAAGTGATTTCCAATGATACCAAGTTAACCTTCAGTAAAAGAATGTGGAGTCTTCCTCTAATTGGCCTCTTCTTTTTTTTAAATCTTCCTTTTGTTTCTACTTACTCTTTTTGGTATGTATATAACACTGTTCTATGTCCCTGAATTTTTCGCCCTTTCTGGACATGAGTATTTAGCTCCTTTTTATAATACAGTATAGCATAATAAATAAAAGCTTTAACTTTGAAGTCAGGGAGACCTTACTTAGAATCCTAGCTCCTTTACTGTCTGTGTGACCTTAGGCAGGTTATTTAACATCTTATTTAATATCTTGAATAAATTTCTGTTTTCCCATTTGTAAAATGGGAATAATAGTCTCAAGATTACTTTAAGGATTAAGCAAGATAATGTATGTAAAACATTTATCACATAGTATCTGACACAGAATGTGTATAATAAATCATAGTTATTATTATTTTTATTATTCCTCCTTTAAATCTTTATTAAGAGAATATGACCTGATACAGAAAACTATGCCTTCAGCAATATCCCAATGTAAATGCAGTTGTAAGTTTTACAGAATGCTTTCATAATGTCTAGCAATATAGGTAAATGACTTAATACCAAAACATACTTGAGTAAAAATTATTTTATGGGAGCCAAAATAATGCAAAATACCTGATTATAAACCCTCTGATGGTTTGACTGAATCTAGGAATAAAACTAGAGTGTGTAAGTGAAGAATGATGAACTACATATTTCTTCAGGGACATCTCCCTAAATATTAGGCACTAGAGACTTTTGAAGTTAAACTACCTAAGAAGATCCTTAGTTATTTGGATAGTCTATGTTGCCAATGATGGGCAGATCTATAAATTTAGAAAGCTAGCTGAACTAGAGATACAACTGCCAAGGACTTAGAAAAATTTAGGAGCCTGACAAGGACACATTTGGTCAGACTGCCCTCAAGATGGACCAAGATTGTCTTTGCAAAAAAAGGGAGGAGTTTTATTTAATATGCAGATCAATGAGAAATGAAGGCTCCACAGTTATTGGGCATAAGACAACTTTGACCTGAGGAAAAAATTAAAGGTATTAACTATGTGCCCAATAGATCTTTATTCACACACACATACATGTGTGAAACACACACGTATTCACATACACACACTCATGTAGACATATACACCAAAAACTAAGTACCCAGGATACCTGGTGACCTCTCTAAGATAAACAGTTGTGAAATAGGTGGGCCTCCAGGTAATACAGTAAGTTGATGGAGTGGGTTGGGAGTGGGTACAGAAATGACTCCTGTTTATCCTTAAGTTATTAAAATAGAAGCTAGAAAAAAAAAGAATACTCCATTTTCCCTCACTGAAAACTTATCTGATCTTTCAAGAGATCCTAACTTTTAATGTAGAGTTAGGGTACATGTTTTACATGAAACACTATAAGAATCTATATTAAATTCATACATACTGCCTCTTCTCAATGGAATCAAAGGCTGAAATAAGATTTAAAAAGAAAAAAGTTTTAACCTAGTGATTTTTCTTAGAAATTTCTATATATTGAGATTAAGAATGTGCTTATTGATTTATAACTCAAGACAGATATTTATTACACCACTTCACTGAAATCACTCTTGCCCAGATTGCCACTTACCTCCATCTTGCCTCATTAAACAGTTTTCAAGTCTCATCTTACCTGCCCTCTTAACATTTGATGTATAATTTCTCTCTCCATTCTGAAACACTTTAACTTGCAGAGGACTGCATTCTTCTGGCTTTCCTCCTACTCTACTTCACAGTCTCTTGAGTTCCTTAGTTCCTTTTTTCACTTCTTACTTCTAAACATTAGACCTTAGTTCCCCATCTCTCTCAGCTCACTCCTTAGGTGATCTCATTTAGTCTTATGGTTTTAAACATCATGTATGTGCTGGGGACTCTTACCTTTATAACTTGAGTGTTAGACTCCATGTCCAACTGTCTGCCATTTGACCTCTCCACCTGTGTGTCTCTAGACCTCTTTAATTTAACATGTTCAAAATAGAACACTTGACCCCCTGCTACTGCCCCAATTTCCTCCATCTTGGTAAATGCCAACAGCATTTAGTCCAGGCCAAACCTTAGAGCCATCTTTTCTTTCTTCATATGATACCCTACATCTAATCTATCAGCAAATCCTGTCCTTTCTACCATCACTAAATTACCCCAAATCTTATTACTTCTCAATAGCGCTACTGTTACCACTCTAGTTCAAGCCACTGCACATCTCTTTGGGTCTACTGCAGTAATCTCCCAACGGATAGTCACTTTCCCTCTCTTTTGCCTATAGTCAATCCTCTACATAGTAGCCCAAATGATCTTTTTTAAATAAAAAAACAGATTTTATTACTCTTCTACTCTAACCCCTCTCATGGCTTCCTTCACACTCGAAATAAAACCCATGATAAGTAAAGCATGACATTATCTGGTCTCAACCTGCCTCTCCAACCACCTCTCCAACTCATTTCTCCTCTCTCACTCAGCTTTGGATACATTAGACTTGTTGCTGTTTCTCAGACATACCAAGAGTATTCCCAGCTCTTTTCCCAGGTCTTTGCATCACTTGTACCTTCACTTTACTTAGGTCTTTGCTCAAATATTTCCTCAGATAAGCATTCTCTGGCTATGCTATCTAAAATGTAGCCCTGGGGAATTCCATGGCATCCCAGGGGTTAGGACTCAGTGCTTTCACTTCTGGCCCACGTTTGATACCTGGCCAGGGAACTAAGGTCCTGCAAGCTATGTGGCACAGCCAAAGAATAAAATAAAAAAATAAATAAAATATAGCCCTGACTCCCAACACTCTGCATCCCCTTACCATTTATTTTTCTTTATACTGAAAGAAGGTGACAGTTTTAGTCACTCAGTCATGTCCAACTCTTTGGAACCCTATGGACTATAGCCCACCAGTCTCGTCTGTTGATGGAATTCTTTAGGCAAGAATGCTGGAGTTGGTAGCCATTCCCTTCTCCAGGTTCTTTATAGTACTTACACCATATTACATATTTCTTTGGTTATTGTATGTTTCCCCTGTAGAATGTATATAGGCTTTAAAAAGACTGTCTACCTTGTTTACCTCCATAATCCTAATGCCTAGAATAGTGTCTGGCACAGCCTAGAAAGTTCAAGGCTGTAATTTGTTAGAAAGGAAATTGGCATATATTTTAGAAGGAATTTCTGATAAGTTAGTGTCTGTAATATGCAGGGAGAAAGTAGAGGGACCAAACACCCTGTTTTGTTACCAACTAAGACCACAAGACCCAGGCCACAAGACTTTATTATTTTTTAAATGCTATGTCTTCATTATTACTTCTTTATTTCATGTTTGGCTGTGCTGGGTCTTCGCTGCTTTACGCGGGCTCTCTCTGCTTGCCGTGAGCGGGGGCCGCTCTTCCTTGCGGTGTGCAGGGTTCTCACTGCAGTGCCTTCTTTTGTGGAGCACAGGCTCTAGGGCACCTGAGCTTCAGTAGTTGCAGCACACAGGCTTAGCTGCTCTGTAGCATGTGGAATATTCCAAGACCAGGGATCAAACCCATGTCCTCTGCGTTGGTCAGTGGATTCTTATCCACTGCACCACCAGGGAAGTCCACAGGACTTTATTTTTAAAACCAGGACAATCCTAGGCAAAATGGAACTGTTAGTCACCCTAGGAAAAGCACTACATATTTTTAAAGGGGATGGAATCCCCTTTGAGTCCAATCAGATGGGCTTATACTTGGATAAAAACAAAAATAGCCATCTCTACTTGTTGAGCATTTACTACAGACACTGTGCAAGCACTTTAAATACATTTTCTTATTTAATTTTTAAGGTAATCTATGAGATAGGCACTTTATCCCCGAAGCACAGAATAGGAAGCTCCCAATTCTGAGAGAATTAAGAAACTTGCCCAAAGTTGAACAGTTTGAGTGAAAGGTCTATAGAGTTAATAAAAGTGAACAACTTGGTAAGAACTGGAATGAACATTTGGAACTGATCTTGCACAGTTCTGAAGACGAGAATTTGTCCTCAAATATTTATCTAGCTTGAGGTTTTTAATCAGTTGTATTTTTAAAAGCAGAGTTAGCAGTACTCAGCCAAAAAGAGGTCTGGGATGTTCTACAAAGTTGGGCCAGTTGACCTTCTCTGGGACTGGGACTGAATTGAATTGGATATTGAATGGGATCAGGGACAGCTTGATCTCACTGACTAAGTTCATATTACTAGTCATAAGAGCCTCCACTCAATTTTCATTACCAGAACTTAGGTCTAAACTCAGTTTATCTAAAATTTTTACCTATTTTTTAGGCAGTAAAAAGATCCTGGATGTTCTGGTTTGAATTTCATTCCCTATACTACCTCACTCACAGGAAGAATGTAGAAAAAAGGGTAGTTTAAAAGTTAGTGTAGGCTTTGGCATAAAAGCCTAGATTTGAACCCTTGCTTTGCAGTTAACCACCTGCATGACTTTGGGCAAGCCACTTTACCTCTGCCTGTTTTTTTCTTTCGTAAAAAGAAGATAATACCTACCTCATAGGATGATGATTAAATGAGATAATATATGTTAAGCTACTTAGCACAGAGTAAGTGCTCAATAAGTGGTGGCTATTGATACTAATAATAGCTTAGCCAGAGTTTATTATTGCTTTTGCTTAACGAAATTGATACTGAAAAACCTGCCTCCATTGATGAGAGGTGACAGTGGAGTTTGGATTTTATTCTCAAGGTGTTAGGGAGGCATTCAAGAATTGTAAAGGGGAATGGCAATAAATGAAAGGAATCAAAAAAGGAGCCCAGTGAGTTCTCTGGAAGTCCAGTGGTTAGGACTTGGTGTTTTCACTTCAGGGACCTGGTTGAATCCTTGATCAGAGAACTAAGATCCTCCAAGCCATGTGTATGACGTGGGTGCTCAGTTGCTTAGACGTCTCCGACTCTTTGGGACCCTTTGGACTGTAGCCCTCCAGGCTTCTGTGTCCATGGGATTTCACAGGCAAGAATACTGGAGTGGGTTGCCATTTCCTACTCCAGAGGATCTTCCTGACCCAGGGATCAAACCTGTGTCTCCTGCATCTCCTGCTTTGGCAGGCAGACTCTTTACCACTGAGCCACCAGAGAAGCCTGTGGTGAGGCAAAAAAAAAAAAAAAAAAAACCCATAAGAGAGTTTAAGAAAGAGTGATCAGAGAGAGAAGAGAAAATCAGGATACAGTAGTATTTTAAAGCCAAGAGAGAAGTGAGGTGAGAGTAGTGAAAGTGAAAATCACAGTTGTGTCCTACTTCTTGTGACCCCATGGACTATACAGTCCATGGAATTCTCTAGGCCAGAATAATGGAGTGGGTAGCCTTTCCTTTCTCCAAGGGTTCTTCCCAACCCAGCAATCGAACCCAGGTCTCCCGCATTGCAGGCAGATTCTTTACCAGCTGAGCCACAAGGGAACCCTAAGGTAAGAGTAGACAACTGTGTTAAATGGTACGAGAGAGAAAGAAATAATACCTGAAGATTGTCCAGTGAATGGCTGATACATAGAACATTTAAGGCCTATTGAAGAACAGCCACTTTAAAGTGGCATACTTTTTATGCCACTTGTCTTTTTCCAATAAGCCAGCATGTCTTAATTTCTCCACTACAGGCAAAAACACAACCTTCCTTTGAGTCCTGAGCAAAAATTTGCAACAACTTCCCTTTGCCTAGGGACTTAAACAGATTCCTCAGTCTGCTGTTCTATGCTCTGTACAACATGGCCCCAAACCAACCTTCTATCTTCTTTTCCCACTGGTTTCCTAAGGACGTTTAATTTTCCTTTCAACTGAATTTCTTGCTGCTCTTCAAATAAAATCACAGTATTTTATGCTCTTATTTGTATGCTAGTTATAGCACAGTTCATACAGAGTATGAATCCTGCCTCATATTATTATAATTATCTGTATAATTATATTATTATAAAATCTCAGAATAATAAAGAACCTCACAAGTCATTTCCCATGCAAGGATTTTGTCAGTTTTTTCACTAGTATGTGATAAAGGGAGAAAAAAATATTTTGGTGACTCTTTCATAAATCTAAATTTATTTGATTCAAAGGACTATCCTTAGATTAGAGATTATGTCCCCTTAAGTTTTGTTTTTGGTGTTAAAATTTCCTTTCTTTTACAATATGATGGTGATAATAAAGTTTTTCTTTTTAATGTTTAGTACTTGCTAATTTAAAAACTGGTAACTTTATGTCAATCTGCAAAAGTTTTTGAAATTCTTAAAGTCCATGAAATGTTGAAGTCATGAGCTATTGATCTCCTCTAACCTTTATCTGACCCAGAAATTCCCCCTCTAGCAACATCTCTAACAAGTTATGTAAACCTCTTATTGAACACTTCCAGTGCCACGGAGCTCATCTCCTCCCAAGGTAGCATATTCCATTTTTTTTTACAGCTTTAACTGTGAACAAGTCTTAGCTCCACTTCAAAAAGGTGTTTGAGAGCTACTCTTTTAGAGAACCCCTGTCCTATGCCTTTTCCATAGTGGTCTCTCAAAATGTTTCTACATGACACTCTGAAGAAATTGAAGTTTGATAGGAAATCATCACCTATAATCCTATTATACAAAAATACTTCAAGATGGGGCCTTGGAAAAGATAATAAAACTCATTCTCTGCGGAAACAGGAAGATTTATATATGTTTGTGATGAAACATATTATTTTCCTAGGTATTAAATTAGGTATTAATCTATTCATCAATATAGCATTAAAACCTATCAAACCATCCTTTGAAAATTGCCTGAAAGCACTGGGGAAATTATTATATATTATGTTGTTCTAATTTTGCTTTATAGGTTCTCTTGTATAATCACTTTAGGAGAAAAGCAATCTAAGACTGAAAATTGATAATGTGATTTGATTATATTCATTTGTAATTTTGTGTTACTTCTTTTTCTAAAGCTGGGGCCTCAACTTTGGTGACCAAGGATATATACGGATGGCAAGAAATAGTGGAAATCACTGTGGGATTGCTAGTTATCCTTCTTACCCAGAAATCTAGAGGACCTCTTTGTTTTATAACAATTCAAGAAAAAAGAAACACTTTCTCACAATTTAATTTTACCTGCTGTAACTGTAGAAATAAGTATGATATGATCAATTTATATTTACTGTACTAACAGAAAGTATAGTTTGATTCATCTACTTTTTTTAGCTTTGCAGATCTTGGGGAAAAGTTTACTAAGTAAATTAATAATGTACAGTAGATATAATTGTATGAAAGTCAACTAAGACAATCTGTCATGTTTATCACTCTTATTTGTCCTTTTAAGTTCCCTAATATGCTGTTGAAACTTGATGGCATATAGATGCTTAATAAATATATATCTTTTCAACTCTGTATCATTACCACATACCATTCTCTTTTATTCTTAAGTAACTATTATAATCTGTTATGAGAATATAAATTGTAATATGCTGGTGATGTGCTATGGCAACTTTATGGAAGAAACTATTAGATTATTAATGTCCTCAGATTGTATCTTTGCACATAAAAGGATCAGTAAATACTTTAAAATCGGTGATGTCAAAGAAGACAAATGCTAAGGAGACAATCTATTTTCAAGCACTTTGTAAGAATTATTCTATTGATCAATAAATATACTAATTCAAATTAATTTTACCTAGTCATTAGCAATTTGGCCAGTACCTTTTGGGGGCAAAAAGTCAACCTGAATAAATAAACTGCATTTCTTTAAAATAATGCATTGCTCATATTTTATCTAATTCAGATTGATATTCCTCACACCTGCTCTAGATTAAGAGACAGTTCCTGAAGAGGTAGCAGGAACTTTAAATTGTCTAAGTTCATGTCTATGGCATGAAAAATGGATGGGATGATGTCATCAGTATATCTTAAACTGAACTTAAACTTATTTCACTATCTTTGGCTCCCTTGTCAGGAAGTACACTTTAAAGAATAAGAATTGCTCACTATAAAAACATGGTAGTAACATATGACTATCATCAAAACTGTAGAAAAACATTGTAGTTAAAAAGTATTTAGTTGACAGCACTTCCCTGGTAATCCAGTGGCTAAGACTCTGAGCTCCCAATGTAGGGGGCCTGGGTTCGATCTCTGGTCAGGAAACTAGGTCCCACATGCCACAAGTAAGACCCTGCCCAGACAAATAAATAAATAACCATTTTCTGTAAATATTTTTAAATTTTTATTTTGCCCACAATTTTTCAAGCACCGTAAATGGAACAAAAACATAGGTTCTTAATCTTTGTCAGTTGATTAAACGAATGGGTACCTTCTCAGAAAAATGTTTTTAACTCCTTAAAATAAAATTCATAGAATTACAAAGGATACTGATTATATTAAAATATTAAAATTTTTGAATATAAATTTGTGCTATAGAAATAAGCATGCTTCTTTTAAAATGCATTAAATAACAAGAGCCCATGACTATCTTAATTTTGAAATAGTGACAAATATAAATGATATTTGAAGGTATCTGAAAAAAACTGTAATGTGGTATAGAAATACCTGAGTTTTCTTTCGGTGACAGAATTACAAGTATTATTATTACTGTGGTTTATGGACTATGTTCAGAATTGAAGGAAATGCTTTCAGTTAGAGATTACTGAAAATAAAGGTATCATTTTTTTTCCCCATAAAAATCCACAAATTTTCTGAATTCTATCCATAGATCCTTTAGGAATCTGTGGATCCCAGGTGAAGAACCTCTGAACTAGTAAGTAGAATAATGAAATATATAACAAAAATCATCATTGTATGTCTAACACAAAGGGGAATTTTCAGCCATAAGTAATTTTAAACTACAGAAATAGTCTTTTTTAAGAAATAAAAAGTTTACACAAAAGAAAGTTTAAATAAAAAAATAAATTAAAGAGAAATATTCTGGGAGCTGTATATAGGGTGATTTGAAGAAAATAAAAAGAATAGTAGCTAGAAAATACTATAGTAAGTATACATGTGTGGTGATAAAAGTGAAAGTGAAAGTCGCTCAACTGTGTCCGACTCTCTCTGACTCCATGGACTGTTCTTGGAATTCTCTAGGCCAGAATACTGCAGCCTTTTGGGTAGCCTCTCCCTTCTCCAGGGGATCTTCCCAACCCAGGCATCAAACTGGGGTCTCCCGCATTGCAGGTGGATTCTTTACCAACTGAGCTATGAAAGAAGCCTGTGGTGATAAAACCCTGGACAAGTTTAGTAACTGTGAAAAAAAGGAAAAAACTAGGAACAAATCGAGAACAACGAGCACACCTAGGATTTAAATGGATAATAAAGGTAAAGAAACAAGAGGATTTAAACATTCCAGAACTAGGAATCCACTGAACAATGCTATTAAAATCAGCATGCTGTTAAATGCTGTTAAGAAATGGGCTCCCCAGTGGCTGAGTGGTAAAGAATCCACCTGCCAATACAGGAGACATGGGTTTGATCCCTGGTCCAGGATGATCCCACATGCCACAGAGGAAGAAACCCCGTGTGCCACAACTACTGAGCTGCGCTATAGAGCCTGGAAACCAGAACTACTGAGCCCATGTGCTGCAACCACTGAATCCCCTGCAGAGAGCCACGCTCTGCAGCAAGAGAAGCCACGCAATAAGAAGCTGGCACACCACAAGGAAGAGCAGCTCCCACTCATGCAACTAGAGAAAAGCCCGTACGGCAATGAAGATTCCGTACAGCCAAAAATAAATAAAAATTATTTTTAAAAATATAAGAAAAATATGAAGACAGACATTATTTCTTTGAAAAGAATTATCCTTTTCTTACTCTTCTCTAGATGAGAATCTTGTTGATGCTCCATATACACAGTTATACTCTTAATTACATGTCTATTTTTATAAACAAAAATAAAAGCAGCCCTTAAGCTATACAACTATTCAAGATGAATCAATGTATCTTTGCTCAAGCCTCCAACACCACTACCAATCTTCAATTCATCCTCCTGCCAGCCAGAGGGAGCCTGTGAACATACAAATTAGATAATATAATTTCCAATTGTAATCATTCAATATCTCCCATTACACCTGAGAGGCACAAATTTCTTAATGCGGACTATTCAGTTCTGCATATCCTGGCTTTCTTTTTTCATCTGGGGACAGTTTTATGTATTTGCTATGCTTTTATCATAGTGGCCTCCCTTCAGTTTCTGAAGCACTTTCTACTTTAGGGCCTTTGCAAGTAGTATTTTCTCTGCCCAAAATACTTCATACCCCTTTTATGGTTGTAACTCAAAAGACATTTCCTCAGAGAGATCTTCCATGACCCTCCTTCCTATCTAAATTAAACTTCTCTGCTCTTGACTTTCTCATTAAATTCAGTGTTTTTCTGCCGTAACACTTAAATCAAATTGTAATTATGTATATATTGATGTATGTTTATTCATATAACATCTCTCTCCTTCATTAGATTGTATGGTCACGGAGGGTTGAAATCATGACACTTTGTACCCAGACCCTAGCATACTACCTGCCTTAAAGTCAGTTCAGTTCAGTTCAGTCACTCAGTCGTGTCCAACTCTTTGCCACCCCATGAACTGCAGCACGCCAGGCCTCCCTGTCCTTCACCAACTCCCGGAGTCCACCCAAACCCATGTCCATTGAGTTGGTGATGCCATCCAACAATCTCATCCTCTGTTTGTCCCCTTCTCCTCCTGCCCTCAATCTTTCCCAGCATCAGGGTCTTTTCAAATGAGTCAGCTCTTCGCATCAGGTGGCCAAAGTAGTCAGTCACTATTTGTTGAAAGAATGAATGACTGATGAATGAAAACAAAAGAATGACTGGCACATCGTATGTGTTAGAAGTAAAAATAAGACCTAGTATTTTCACAATAATGAACTCCAACACTTTGAGAAACTATTTTAGAACTCCTGTTAAAAATTTAAAGACTCCATTATTCAAAACTTAATTTAATGTTTAGTAGAGCTAATACATTCACATGGGGCTTCCCTGGTGGCTCAGATGGTAAAGAATCTGCCAGTAATGCAGGAGACCCAGGTTCTATCCCCGGGTCGGGAAGATTCCTTGAAGAAGGGCATGGCTACTCACTCTAGTATTCTTGCCTGGAGAATCCCATGGACAGAGGGTGTAGCCTGGTGGGTTATAGTCCACAGGGTCACAAAGAGTCGGACATGACTGAGTGACTAACACATACTATATATTCACATGGCTCAAAAATCAGCAAGTATTGTGGGATGGGGGGATATTTTCCCTACTATCTTCCTAGTTTCTCCAGCCAGAGCCCTGTAAATTGGATTGGCAAAAAGCAGATAAACAAGGAAAAGCATACAAATTTAAGTTTACTTGACATGGGAGCCGTCAAAAGGATTTAAAGACTGGAAGAAACAGTTAAACTTGGGTGTTTTTATATTAGGTTTGATGAAGAGTGGGAAGTCCTGGAAAAATGTGGTAGGACAGAAAAGTATGAGCTAAGGGGTGGTAAACTGGGGGAAACTCAGCAAGTTCTGCTGAATTCAGAAACGTTCAGGAGCATCCCTTGTCTTGAACATAAGGATGCTCCTTTCTTCCAGGTATAGGGAGAGCACCACTCACATGAGGGTCTTATGACCTGCTTCAGAAAGGGGAGGGGGTGACAGAGAATCCTTCCAGCACCTGCTGTTTCCATGAACTGCTTCAGGGGGAAAGGGACAGGAATTCTGCACTTGCCATTCTTTGAATTCCTTCAGCTTAAAATATTCAATATATCAAAATGCCATATTTTGGGTAGTGTGTTCTGAACCCTATAAGTGTATAACAGTCAATTCTCATTATTTTTTAGTAGTGACCAGCAAAAAATATCACGAACAATGAATTATCAAATACTGAACTATTGTTTTTAAGGGAAATGCAAGGTTAGTTTCCTATAAGACCCTGGTCACATCATTTTAATCAACTGACCTTCTTCTGTGTATGGTTCTGCTTAAAGACACCTTATTTAATATACTTTGTTGGTTCATTAATATTGAATTTACAGCCAGTAGCGCTATATAACTCATGCCTAGAAAAATCTTATCTAACACTTGTATTTCCTCTTTAAGGCATATAACAACTTCCTCATGTTTAGGAACATTGAACACAACTAGCGCTATCTATTTTAAACAGCAAAATCACCTCCCTTCTAGAAAAGACACAAAAATGCAAAAAAAAAAAAAAAAAATAGAGTAAAAGGTACTAAAAAGACTTCAAAAAAAAATACTCATGTACAATGGGAGAGCTTAAACAAGAAGACAGAACACAAACTTGTCCAAAGAGAAAAAGTCAATATAAGTCAGCACCTGGATAAGAAATCACCTAAGCAGAAATTGTCATAAAACTAACATGTATCATATCCATTCTCCTAAGGGTTCGTTTATATTTTCCTGTAAGTCATTTGTTCTCCCATAAGTTCCCCTCTATCCTTCTCTATCCCTTATTAAGATGGCATATGAACTTCACATTCTAACCACATCCTTGAGTCACATTTCTTTATGAATTCCCATACAAATATATATAATTAAATATGTGAGTTGTTTTTTTTTTTTCTATTGCCAATCAGATTGTTGTCAGTTTAATTTTCAGGTCCCAAGTATTAGACTAAGAGGGTAGAGGAAAGGTTTTCCTTCCCTAACAATTTTGAATAGCAAATAAATTGTATAAAAATTGATCAGTAGAATATAGATATGTGTATGTTGGCAGTGCTTGTGTAATATAATTAAGAATTTATCAATTTCTAGACAGCAAAAATGCTATGTTCCGTGGAGTACTTAGCAGCTATTATTAAACAATTCAGAGGCATATGCAAAATGGTACTATGATTTACACTATGCATAGTTGAAGATTGTTTGTTTTATGGTGTGTATCTGTAAAAGCTGAACTTCTTAGTCTCAATCAACATTTTAAAAAGCAGTAATAGTTTTATCAAGAGTCTTATTTTAGGCTCAGTTTTATCAATAGTTTCATCAAGAGCCTTTTGATGAAAGTGAAAGAGGAGAGTGAAAAAACTGGCTTAACACTCAGTATTCAAAAAACTAAGATCGTGGCATCTGGTCCCATCACTTCATAGCAAATAGATGGGGAAACAATGGAAACAGTGACAGACTTTATTTTCTTGGGCTTCAAAATCAATGCAGATGGTGACTGCAGTCATGAAATTAAAAGACACTTACTCCTTGGAAGAAAAGCTATGACCAACCTAGACAGTATATTAAAAAGCAGAGACATTACTTTGCCAACAAAGGTCCGTCTAGTCAAGGCTATGGTTCTTCCAGTAGTCATGTACAGATGTGAGAGTCAGACCATAAAGAAAGCTGAGCACTGAAGAATTGATGCTTTTGAACTGTGGTGTTGGAGAAGACTCTTGAGAGTCCCTTGGACTATAAGATCAAACCAGTCAATCCTAAAGGAAATCAGTCCTGAATATTCATTGGAAGGGTTGATGCTGAAGCTGAAACTCCAATACTTTGGCCACCTGATGTGAAGAACTGACTCATTGGAAAAGACCCTGATGCTGGGAAAGGTTGAAGGCAGGAGGAGAGGGGGACGACAGAGGATGAAATGGTTGGATGGCATCACCAACTCAATGGACATTAGTTTGAGTAAGCTCCAGGAGTTGGTGAAGGACAGGGAAGCCTGGGGTGCTGCAGTCCATGGGGTCACAAAGAGTCAGACACAACTGAGTGATTGAATTGAACTGACTGAATAGTTTTACGTCAATGATAATTATTTTAGTTGTTTCTTCTAGTATTTACCTTCTGATAGATTTGTATTGCTATTTTTTACTTATCAATTTTAAATGGTATCTATATGCTTATTATTATGGTAGTTGATATTTTATATCTCTTGCACCAACACCACCCATTTCTCCACTCTCATCCTCAAAATAGAGTCAGTGATACAGTTGGTTTAACCAGTAGTTAGATATTGCATTGAAGGAGTTCAATGTGCCAACCCTAAATGTGCCACTCTGGTGTATTGACTATTTTGAGTTAAAGGCACTTGAAAAACAGTAGCTGCACAAAGGACATTCTGATCTTCCTTCTTTTTCTTAAAAGCAGGAGATCAAATTCCCATGTGAAAGATGTCCTTTCTCTACCAGAAGGAAAGAAACATTTTTTATCAAGGACATGCTGAAATAAATCTGTACAAACTTTATTTAACTAACCCTCACCTTCCTAGTCACTTCTCCACTCATTTAACTATCCCAATGCACCCCCCCCCCCCCCTGCTTTGCCTAGTCACATTTTCACAATTTTACTACTTGCCAATTCAATATATAAGCATTCAACTCTGCTTCTTTGGGTCCTCACTTTTCTTGTGAAGACTCCCATGTACCTGTAAAAAATATATAATTAAAACTTGTATGTTTTCTGCTGTTAATCTGCCTTCTGTCAGTTTAATTCATAGGCTCAGCCAGAGACTCTAACAAGGTAGAGGAGAAATTATTCCTCCCCTACAACATTATTATGATTCTATCATTCACAGATGAGCTATTTACTTTTTCACATGTTTTTTTGTATAGTTGTTAATAACTCAAAAATAAATTTAATATGAAGTACTGTATCATAGGGCTTTCCACGTGGTGCTAGTGGTAAAGAACCTGCCTGTCAATGCAGGAGATGTGAGACTCAGGTTCAGTCCCTGGGTGGAGAAGATCCCCTGGAGGAAGGCACAGCAACCCACTCCAGTATTCTTGCCTAGAGAATCCCATGGACAGAGGAGCCTGTCAGGCTACAGTCCATAGGGTTGCACAAAGTCAGACACGACTGAAGCGACTTAGCACGCGTGCACTGTCATAAAGTTAATATGTCATCATTAGATGGTCTAGTGACTGCCCATTTGCCAGCACTGACATTACTTGTGAGCTCATCTCAGGAAACCGATTTTACCCTAAAATAGAGTAATAACTTGTGTTATCTTCACAAAATTCTTGGAAGAAGCAACGTAAAGTAACAGAAGGATGAGGTAATGAATGTGAAAGTTCTTTATAAGCTGTTGACCTGAAACAGACTGCCAGATATTTTTCCAGCAAAGATGGGTTTATTTACGATCAGCAGAAAATTGCAATTCCAATGGTTTGCAACCAGGGCCAGCCATGTGCAAGTCCTTACGTAGCATAGGGAGGAGAGTGCTTTTACAGAGAGAAAAAGGAAGTTGGGAAGGCCACAGTAAACCAAGAGTCTATGACTTTTCACTGGCTGAATTAAGGAAAGAAGTGAAGTCCTTCTTCCTGGCTCTCAGGGCATGAGAACTTTCCATTCTGATCTCCCAACTTCATTTAAGTGGGGCTTCTGTTTAATTTTTTACAAAACATTAAGTGTAAGGGAAACAAAAAGCAAAATAATTAGACCAGGGGATTCTCACTATTTCTGACAGTGAAAACAGAGTTCTAATCTTCATTCTCCTCTGAATTTACTGTGAGAAAATCTTTTCATATCTAGGGTGGCTGTTTTCTAACTGGTAAGGCAGGTAGACCTACCAAAGACTATGAATTACTAATATATGTCTACACTACTGACACTACTTGGATATATAACAATCTGCAAACTAAGTTTGTATTACTAGACAATCTTTTAACTACCTACCAGCTCTGAGTATTATTTTGCTTCTAAATGAGACATTAGACGGGCGGTGAGCTACTGTTGGGTATCTCAGCTGGCGGGTAAAGCTGGGAGGTCCCGGCCGGGGGCACCGGTTGGAGACACGATTGCAATGCGGGCCTTAGGATTTGAGCCAAAGAAAGAAGAAATTAAAAAGATGATAGCCGAAACTGACAAAGAAGGAATTGGCACCATTAGTTTTGAAGAATTTTTTGCCATGAGTGTAAAAATGAGTGAAAAGGATGAAAAAGAAGAAATACTGAAGGCTTTCAAATTATTTGATGATGATGATACAGAAAGTATATCACTGAACAGTATCAAGAGGGTTGCTAAGGAGCTAGGGGAAAATTTAACAGATGATGAACTTCAGGAAATGCTTGATGAGGCTGATTATGATGGGGATGGAGAAATAAACAAGGAAGAATTTTTGAAAATGATGCAAAAGACTACTCTTTATTAATACTGTCTTTTGTGCCTTCTGGAAAGTTGTTAACAAGTTTGTATTTGTTTTAAGTTCCATAATAGCAAATGTATTCATTTTCAGTGTTTAAGTTTATATACATAAACTGGTCTCTTGATGTCTAATCCATGTGAGAAGTTACATGTTGCTACCAATATGTTCTTAAATCTATAACATCAAGAAATAAAATGTAGTGACTTCCTTAAAAAAAAAAATGAGACATTAATTACACTCAAGCTATCACTGTCCCCACAGACACAGCAAAGTAGAAATAGCTAGGTAGGAGACTGCTAGAGCGACTGTTTCCTGAAGACACAGGAGACTGTAAGATGGGAAGGCACGCAATATGTGGTAGATGCCGTTAACAAAATCAAAAGTGTGAAAACAATCAGAAATTAATACGATTAATTAAATGGCTGTTGAGAACACTTTGTTCACTGTAAGACGATTATGTACACTGGGAGGGTTTGGCACACACAATGAACCTTCCCCGCGGGCACGTGGCTTTTGCAACTGAGAAGGAAACCTTCATACCCTCGGGTTTCCCAGCGCGCCTTGCGCTGCTCTTGGCGGGAAAGGTGACCTGTATCTGGGGTCAAAATCGACTGTCTCGCCTGCGCAGGCAACCGTTGAAGGAAGGCGCATGCGCGACCGACGGAGCGCGTGCCGTTTTTTTCCGGTCTCCTGGTTGCTGTCGGCCCCACTCTCGGACGATCCGTAATACATGTTTGTTTCGTTTTTGTTTTCATTCTTTTTGTCTTTTGCTTTATAATGCCTTTCTCTGTTACCTCCTATCTGTTTTTAAATTTATTAAGCTCTTAGTGGTGAAAACATTCAGGCGACGGGATGGGGGGGGGGGGGGGGAATGTATACCTGCTTATTTTTCACAGAGGTTCTTGAGATTAGGTGAACTCTGGCATCCAGTCCAGGCCTTAAATGTAAATGGTTATGATAAACAGACTCTTCTGTGAATTCTTCTAGATGAATTGTCTGGTTAAGAAAAATGAAATTGGGACCAAAAAAACCCTCAAAACTTATATCAAAGAAATGAGAAATCTGAATCAGTCCAAAAAATCTAAAATATGTTTTACTGCTGTTTTATGGTTGTTCCACAGGGTAGAATAATATGTTACATCCAGAGCCATGGTCAAGTTCAGGGAAGGAAAGTTACCTAATTTGGTCATTTTGAAACTACAACTTTAAAACAAAAATTAAAAGATTAAAGAATTTGGCAGGGGCAGTTTTTCATTGCCTACCTGTGCAGTGTTATCAATGTTTGAATACTGTGAGGTGAAGAAAATAGTAGTCTGTGCTTTAAAAAAAAAAAAAAACGCTCTTGTAAAGCGCTTTCTTAGTAATCCCTTTAAAAAAAAGACTTAAAGAGCTTTCTTAATAACCCTTTTTTGTGTCAGGCTTGCTAGTCAAGCGGCCTAAAATTAACAGTTTACTTAATTTTATAGCAAAATGAACCTCTGTTTTCAAAGATTCTAAGTAAAAAAAAAAAAAAAAAAAGAGTCCCATTTATCCCCATAAAACTCTTTTGACTTTACATGTAGTGAACCAGATTAGAGATAAAAATAAGATGTGAAGTTAAAGCTTGTATTTCTTTTTTTTTTTTTAAGTTTGTATTTCTGTCACAAATTTGAATTAAAGAAAATATCAGAAGATGGCCACTGCACAATTACAGAGAACTTCCATGGTATGGTTTCTTGTATTTTAATATATTTTAATTTAGCTAATTTTATTGTTTCTTGAATTATCAACTATTTTTATGTTTGAAAGAGTTGAACCTTTGAGAGTTTAATGATGCCAGTAAACTCCATGTTTTAAGAAATGAAGATACTTGCTAAACTAACTTGAATTAATGGAGAATTTTATTGGATGCTTGATGCATTGCATTAAATTGCCGCCTCAAATTCAGCTTGCATTAGGTATCAATGAATGCTATTATGTTGCTTTGATGAAATTATCACTAATAGCAGTCCTCTCCTAGAACATGAATTTTTATGCCCCACAAATATAAAATTGTCTTCTCTTCACATATCTTGCTTTACAGTTACCTATCTGTGTTAAACCCAGTCAGTGACTAAAGAGAAAAGAAGGAAAAAATTAGATAGAAAAATCAGTGCTATCTATCCATGTGTTATGCAGTTAAACTACAGGGGGATTTCTAATGATATTTAAGCAGTTTTTGCCTGTTAGCTTTAAACTGCCACCCTGGAAACACCTGCAAAGTATAGAAGCCATCCTGATTTTCTGGGGATTCTAACCACCATGGTTAAGAATTTGGGAGAGGTACCATGTTTATGCAAAAAAATTGGATCTACTTTAAGTTCAAGAAGACTGTATTTTTAGTAAAGCTAAATAAAACATTTTTAATTTCCCTTGAATTTTAGAGTGCACTGATATTTCCTAATAAGATATCAACTGAGCAGCAGTCTTTAGTGTTAGTGAAGAGGCTCCTAGCAGTTTCAGTATCCTGCATCACATATTTGAGAGGAATATTTCCGGAATGTGCTTATGGAACAAGATATCTAGATGGTAACGTAATGTTTATTTAAAAACTTTCTTTAAACATGTTATTTTTTTAGTTTGGCTTGCTCTAAAATGGTAGTTTTTTACTTAGAGGTTTTGTTTTTATAATAGCAGGTGTATTGAGATGATTTGCCTATCTAACAATTCACTGATTTAAAGTGCAGAATTCATTGATTCTGGGTGTATTCACCACAATCAGTTTTAAAGCATTTCGTCACCAAAAAGGAAACCCCATACCCATTAAGTCACTCTCTTCTTCCCCCATTTCCAGTCCTAGGCAACCACTGATCTGCTTTCTGTCTTTTATCGATTTGCCTATTCTAGACATTTTAAATAAATGAAATCATATAATATGTGGTCCTTTGTAATTGGCTTCTTTCACCTGGCATAATGTTTTTAAGTTTCATTCATTTTGTAGCTTAGATTACTACCTTTTTTTTGTGAATAATATTACATGGAATATTCCATGAAAAAAAAAAAAAGGTAGGACTGATGTTGAAGCTGAAACTCCAGTGGTTTGGCCACCTCATGCGAAGAGTTGACTCATTGGAAAAGACCCTAATGCTGGGAAGGATTGGGGGCAGGAGGAGAAGGGGACGACAGAGGATGAGATAGCTGGATGGCATCCCCGATTCGATGGACGTGGGTTTGAGTAGACTCCAGGAGTTGGTGATGGACAGGGAGGCCTGGCGATTCATGGGGTCGCAAAGAGTCGGACATGACTGAGCAACTGAACTGAACTGAATTCCATTTTATGAATATCCCATGTTTTGTTTATCTGCTACCAGTTGGTGAATATTTGGGTTGTTTCCACTTTGGGCTTTTCAAATAATGCCACAATTATATACAAATTTTTGTGTGGACATCTAAGTGATTTTTTAAAGTATATTCAATACCTTGGAAAGCACTTAATCATAAAATTTTCCCTCAATCTCTCAAGTATAATATCACCTGACATTACGCTTATAATGATGAAATAAATAGGTAAAGACATCCTATTACTTATAGTCTCCTACAGTGGTAGTATATGTTCTTGTGTTATTTTAAAGAAGTGAAAGTAATACAGCTATTTTATACTGTAATAATGACTTACTATCACATAATGTGTACCTTATATTGTTCACCAACTTTGTTGGCAATATGTTAAGCAACATGTTATGTGTGATATCTTGTTAGTTCATATTACAGGCCTATGAGTTAGATGTTATTCCTGTTTTTCACATATGAAACCTGATACTGATTGATCTTAGTCCTTTCCACTGTACTACTAATTGCTTCCTTGCTGGACTCTGTCTGATAGCCTTTTAACTTCTTGGTGTTTTGCAAGTATTTAATTGGGATAAGGGACCAGAGAAAATTTTCTAAGTTTCTTAGATAACAATGGCATGAAGTATTATATCTAAGTGTTCTATAGCTTTTAAAATGGAAAATTTTTTCTATCCACCAACATGCATCCTAAGCAATTATGATTTTATTTTATAATAAGGATAAAAAGATGATTTGTTTTCATGCAACCTTTCTTTCTTTAATTTTATTAACATCAATCATCTGGAAGTTCATTGCTAGTAATAATAAACCTGTAATACACAACTGAAGAAAATAATCTTCATTTTAGTTTTTCAGTTCAGTTCAGTCGCTCAGTCATGTCCCGACTCTTTGCGACCCCATGAATCGCAGCACGCCAGGCCTCCCTGTCCATCACAAACTCCCGGAGTTTACGCAAAGATTTTAGATGCTTACTAATCTTAAGTACCTCTGTATCCTTATTTTTGTATTTAGATCTTTGTGTCAAAATTCTGAGAGAAGATAAAAATTGTCCAGGATCTACACAGTTAGTGAAGTGGTAAGTAAAATAAATAATAAAAGGAAATTTTTTTTCTTAAATCATATTTTTTGGTGCCTTGTATACATTTAAGTGTTTAACCCCGTTTTAGTGATTTCCCCCTTTAACACTGGATACTACTCCTGCAGATCTTTGGATTTTTGCATTAAAATTTTCTTTATTTCAGACTCCATGTAAGCAGGCTTAATTTTCCTATTTTGTTCCTCTGTCTTCCTTTTTTTCATCCCCTGTTGACATTTTATATTTCTACCACATTGTTTTATTTTATTGTTTAAGCTACTAAATAAGGGAGCTTCATTATTAATAATAATTGTGTATTAGTAATGAGATAATGAGACATTAAAAGAACTATTTTCTGGAAGTGCATTCAGTCTAAAAATGAATCCTTGATTATTTTTTAGGATGTTAGGATGCTATGATGCTTTACACAAAAAATATGTAAGTCAGTACCTCTTTATTCTTTTTTTCATAGTTTATATTCTACAAATGTAACAGTAGTTACCATATAGTAAAAGATTAATTTAAACTAACTTGGGTATAGACCAGCCCAAAGCTAAAAATTTGAATATTTTAAAGATTAATATTCAACTTATTAAAGCTAACAGAATTATTACCTAACAAATTTTGACAAGCCAGTTTTGATTATTAGCACTCATTTGCCATGCCCTTCTCCAGGAGATCTTCCCCATCCATGGACTGAACCTGTATCTCTCATGTCACCTGGTATTGGCAAGTGAGTTCTTTACCACTAGCACCACCTGGGAAGCCCCATTTGCATTAATAATATACATTAACTTATAAAAACTTAATGAATTAAAACATCCTTTGAAATAGTTTTTTCATTAGTTTCACATGCCTTCTAAAATCATACTTATACTAATAATTTAATAAATTATTCTTCATGAGAGTTTAAAAATAAACTTACATGTAGTCTGGGTTAAACAGTGATAAGGCTTTGTGTATACTTACTGAGCTTACATTTATATCAACAGAGCAAATCTAACTTAAAAATTATGAAAAAGATAGAATTTTGTCCATGGTTACCAGCCTTCTTCATTAAGACATTATGTTTTTAATATTCATAAAATGAGTGCCTGTTCTGTGCTAGGCACATATATTCTAGGTAGGAGCTGGTAAGTTAAAATGGTCAACAAGACAAAGAGGGCCTCTTCTGTAATGGGAAAGCAACCAATAAAACCAGGAGATTAGATAACATCCAATTGTGTTAAATGCCATTAACATTTTAAGAAAAAGGATGTGGCAAATGGAGAGGTGGTGTAACTTTAGATTGGGTAGTCTGAAGAACTTCTCTGAGGAAGTGCATGTCAATGTATGGCAAAAACCACTACAATATTGTAAAGTAATTAGCCTCCAACTAATAAAAATAAATGAAAAAAAAAAAAAGAAGAAACCAGCTAGGCATTGATATTAGGAAAATATTCCTGACAGAGCAGCAAATGCAAAGAGTTGGAGGGGAATTTGGCCAGTTCAAGGAATAAAAAGAAGTCTAGAATGATTGGCGTGTGATGAGCAGAGCAAGAGAGTGGCAGAAGATGAACCTGTGGAGATAGACAGGGCCAGAGCATTCAGGGCTGAGTAGGCTGACTCGTATTTTGGACTTGGACTTTATTTTAGGTATAGTAGAAGCCATTTGCAAGATTTGAGTAGAAATGTATCATCATTAGATTTATATTTTAAATTAAAAGAAAAATCATTTTGCTATTTAGAGAATATGCCATCAAAGAAGAATAAGATTGTAATTAAGGTCAATAGCACTTAATCCATTACTGAAGTACTGATGAAAAATAATGGTGTCTTAGACCAGGATGGGGCTTCCCTGGTGGCTCAGTGGTAAAGAATCCTCCCGCAATGCAGGAGACCCAGGTTCGATCCTTGGGTCAGGAAGATCCCCTGGAGGAGGGCGTGGCAACCCACTCCAGTATTCTTGTCTGGAGAATCTCATGGACAGAGGAGCCAGGCAGGCTACAGTCCATACTGTTGCCCAGAGTCAGACACGGCTGAAGCAGCTGAGCACACACACATGTAGACCAGGATGACAAAGGGAAAAAATGAAAAGATTCAGGATATATCTAACGGACCTGATTGGATTTATTGATAGATTGGTTCTGGAGTATAAGAAAAGATCCAAGTTAAGGGTGACTCGGATTTTGGCAGATTACTAGAGTGAATGATTTCCTGTGATTCTCTATTCCGATAGGCCCCAAAGCCTCTTCCCTTTACTCAATGAGCAGGGCCCTGAACTGTTTTTCTTGTCTCAAAACCAGTTCTCATATTGGGTAAGATTTAATGAGTTATTTCACAATATGTATTTTCCTTGTAACTGGCAGTAATGCCTCATTTGCTTAAGTCAGTGATAGGAATTTCAACCTTCAATAAGATAACTAGAAATAGATATTTGGGGGAATAGGGAAGGATATCTGAGATACTGTTTTACCTGCAACAGATGAAGTTTGTTTTCTGTGAGATTATTTTTATTAGGAATAAATGTTGAAATAGGACAAATAATTCTTATGATCCATCATGCAAAAATATATAATAAAAATAAGATTTTTGTTCTTTGTTATATTTCAGCTGAGGATGGTTGTTCTAGCTGTAAGTATTTTTAAATTGTATGTCCCTTATAAAAGACTGTTAAATTCAGCCTTGCTTAATTAGATAATGTTGAAACAATCTATTTATTATATCATTTGACACAAATCACTGATCTGTTCATTAGAAAAAGTAATATTTGTTGTGGGGGAGGGTGGGTTCTGTATTTTGTTTTACTGAATTCATTTAATATTTTGGTCTAAATATCCAGTTTAGTTCTCCTTATATGTAACTTACGTAACTCAGTTTTAAATTATTTTTAAATAGGTGTACACCAATCCAGAAGACCCTCAGGTATGTTTAAGTTAGTAAAGAAACATAATGCCTCTAATATCTATAAGTAACATAAAATTATAATAGTTTCTAATGCTTTAATTGTGCTTTTGTCAATGCACTTTCACATATATTTTCACATTTGAACTTCATAAAGACTTCTGAATTAAGACAGGGCTTGTATTGTTAGCCTTAAACAGATTAACACCCTTAACTATAAGGGAGATTGTGTGACTGATTCAAGGCCACAAAGATACAAACCATTAGAAATAACCTAAATCTCCTGACTTCTGATCTTTTACAGTGTTCTTATTTTTAATGGTATTCTTTTATAGAATTATAAAAGGAGTTGAGTTTTAGAAAAATAAGATATTAATCCTTAATCTTTGACTGTAAACCCTAATCCAGTCACGTCTACCTGTTCATCTGACAATTAAAGAAAGGGTTATAAGAAATGAAAGGGAAAACCAGAAGACAAGAAACAAAAGGGTGTACTTCCCTGATGATCCAGGGATTAGGAATCCACATGCCAATGCAAGGGACACAGGTTTGATCCCTGGGTTAGGAGGATCCTATATGCCCTGAAACTGCTAAGCCAGTGCTGCACAGCTACTGAGCCCACGCACCTGCAGCCTTTTCTAAATTCTTTTCTGCCTTTTCTAAATCCACCTTGTACATCTGGAAGTTCTCAGTACTGGTACCGCTGAAGCCTAGCTTGAGGGATTTTGAACATTACCTTGCTAGCATGTAAAATAAGTGCAACTGTATAGAAGTTTGAACATTCTTTGGCATTGCCGTTCTTTGGAATTGGAATGAAAACTGATCTTTTCCAGGCCTGTAGCCACTGCTGAGTTTTCCAAATTTGCTGGCATATTGAGTGCAGTACTTTAACGGCAGCATCTTTTAGGATTTGAAATAGCTCAGCTGGAATTTCATCACCTCCACTAACTTTGTTTGTAGTAATGCTTGTGCTTACCGTATAATAAGAATTTAAGTCCTGTGCTTAACCATTCTGTTAGTGGAAGAGATGTGCTACCTCCTTTACCTGCCTATGAAGGAGTTCCTGCCCTCTGGTATGTAAAACATAAATTGCAGTGAGTGGGGAATAAGTATCCTACCGGCAATGAAGTCCCAAATCCCAAACCCTGGGAATTGACTATTTAGGATTGGAAAGTTTCAATGGATGAATATGGGTTATCATACAGAAAGAATTATTAAATGGTGAGACATAAAAAAATCCATATATAGCTACTTAGCCACCAGTATTATATATCAGATTTGTAACTATGATATTTTCTATTTTAGACAATTTCAGAATGTTACCAATTTAAATTCAAGTACACCAGTAATGGACCAGTCATGGACTTTACAAGGTAATTATTATTCTATGGTTTTCTCTTCATATTGCAGATTACCACTTATTCATAATAATACTGTATAGCCAAACTTTAGAAATAATTCTGAAACTTCTCAAACATCCCTAATGTACTATCAAGGATACAAAATATCTTTGGAGTGGCTGCAAGCCAGAATTCTGCGGATAATTGTATATATTTTAATTGCGAAACAGAGCCAAAGAGTAGGAAATCTATTGTGTGCTTATGTGATTAGAAATACAATAAAATTCATCATTGGTTTCCTTTAAAAAACAGCTTACATAAAATGTGTATTAATATATGTAAATTAGTTTAGAATTATAATATTAGCAATGATAGTAAATGTTTTATGATAGTGGTATTAAACACATGAAATTGTAACTTTTAACTTAACAACTTGATACGTTAATAGGAATAAGAATCTTAAGTAGTAAAACATGAAGTTACGTTATTAGAAGCTGTGGATGTCATAAAAGAAACTGTGATTCTCTTCTAGTAAAAACCAAAGCAGTGAACCTAATATGTCATTTGCTGACACCAAGAAAGCAAGTATTCTTCTCATTCGCAAGATTTATATTCTAATGCAAAATCTGGGACCTTTACCTAATGATGTTTGTTTGACCATGAAACTTTTTTACTACGATGAAGGTACTATTTCCAGATCATCCTGTTTTAGTTGGTACCTGTATATTTTCTTATTAATGAAACAGTTGGTTTCCATCCCAAATATTTTTAGGCACCTAAATTTTTATATATATATAAATATTTTAATTACAAAATTTCAATTTCATGTTGGTATTTGAAAAAACATACACTTCTCCAGTGATAAGAACACGTCCATTGGAAGCTCAGCCTCATTCATAACTAAAGAAATGAAGCAATGAGATACCAGTTTTCACTTACCAGATCATACAACTTATAAAATCATTATTGGCAGGGGTGTGGGGGGGGAGCAAGCACTTTTGTATACTCTTGAGAGAATGTAACCATTAATGTGGCATGTAACATTTTAAGAGGACTATTTGGCAATATAAAAATTTTAAGTGCTGCTGCTGCTGCTGCTGCTGCTAAGTCGCTTCAGTCGTGTCCGACTCTATGCAACTCCATAGTCAGCAGCCCACCAGGCTCCGCTGTCCCATATTCTCTTTACTTTTTTTTCCCCCACATTCTCTTTAATCCAGAAATTCTGTAGCTAGAAAAGTATCTTGGGAATATACATAGACAAAAATGCAAGGTTATATGTTTATGCATTATTGCATTTGTTAAACTGGAAGCAAACTGGAAATTTAACCTTGAATGTTCTTTATTGGAGGATTGAGTAAATTATAGTGCATCTATATAATAGAATGCTGTGCAAGCTATTTAAAAGAATGTGCTGATAAATTGTTATCCAAAAAATATTAAAAGCAGATTAAAAAGTGATGTTGAAAGCAGCTAGGTACAGAAGACTATGACTTCATTTGTGCTTTTTAAGAATATATTTATATATATTTCATGCATAGTATCTTCTAGAAGAACACAAAGCATCAACAATAACTAACATTTACTGACTACTTCTTCTGTGTCAGTTCTGTTCTGATCATTTATAGACTTCAGTAGCACAGTGACCCTATGAGGTCAGTACTAGTAGTATTTTCCCCGCTTGACAGATGAGGAAACCGAATCAAGAATGACAAATAGTTTCCTCAAGTCACATAGCTAGTCAAGTGTAAGGAAAAAAGTTTACCTTTAAGGAATAAAATAGGAACTTGGAGATAGTAGGAGATTGCATTTTACTTATTACTATATGTCCTATACTATTTAAAACTTCTTTAATATGCTGTATATTCTATAATAATAAAAATCAATATATTTTCTTCAATTTCATGAACAGCATAGTTTATACTTACTTTTCTGCAGTTACACCCCCAGATTACCAGCCTCCTGGTTTTAAGGATGGTGATTGTGAAGGAGTGATATTTGAAGGAGAGCCTATGTACTTAAATGTGGGAGAAGTTCCAACACCTTTTCACACTTTCAAAGTAAAAGTGACCACTGAGAGAGAACGAATGGAAAATATTGGTTCAGGTATATTGTCACCAAAACAATTAAAAACACCACTTCAAAAAATTCTTACGGACAAAGATGATGTAGAAGATGACCAGGAGCATTATGCAAGTGTAAGTATATTTAAAGAGTTAGAAAGTACAGTAGTAATGAATGTTTTATTAAATTCTGAGTACTTTAATAGCTGTAAATACTTAATATCACCATAAACTCAAGTTTGAAAGGTACTGTAAAGAAGGTTTAGGTTTGTGGTCAAAACTTTTCATGTGGGTGCAAAGAATATTATTCTCAGAAATTTAAAAGCACAACTATTGTGATGAAGTAGGGAATGGTCCTGGAGGCCCAGCCATTTACCATCTCACTTACACTCATGGTGGACTCTTAAGAAAACCACTTTGTCTGGAGCATAATTTGAAAACCATGGAATCCCTGGGTGGTCCTGTGGTTAGGACTTGGCACTTTCACTCTCTGGGTCTAGGTTCAAAAAAAGAAAACCACTGAATGACTCCAGTCACCCAGACTAATGCTAGAATCTTTTCTTCATCACCTCTATTAAGTGTTCATGTAAGCCTGTGGTTGAATTTCTTAAGGGCCTGAAAACTCAGTGTCCTGAAGGAGCTTGGAAGTTCCTGAAATGCAGGATAAGTGTCTTATTCAGCTTTGTATTTCTTCTGTACCTAGCATTTAGATTTACAGAATGTATTCTCAATATTGGTTGAATGGATGGATGAATTGAAGTATTTAAAAAGCTTTTTTTAAAATTATAGCCTCATTCCCAGAAAATCTTCCATCATTATTGTGTGTGTTCTTCAATCTCACCTTTGTGGTTTTCTCTTGCCTCATTTTATTCTAAATTATGATCACAGTTCTTGTGATAGGGACTAACTATTCTGTTTTAGGCTCTGTAGCCAAATCTTTACAAACAGAAAACTCAATTTTCAACCAGTTCAGTCAAGAAAGAATCGTCTTCCTAAAACCTAAATGCTAGTCTTGCTTTATGAACAAATATGGCTGGGATTTATGAAGCATTCTTTAAAATATTTAAAGCTCTTTGACATATGTCACAAGGGGAATAATAATTATAAAGTATACATCAAACCTTTGCTATTTCTGTCATACCATAACTGTACTTATCCTTTCCCAACTCGCTGAAGAGAGTTCAGAGTTTATACTAGTATCTATACAGAAATTTCAGAGCTCCGGAAGTTGTAGCTTATTGTGTCACCATGTCTAATTCAATGCTCTCAAACAATAGTAAGATCTGGGGTTCTTAGAATCATCATACGTTTTTCAAAAAGTTGTATATTTTTACTAGCTACTTTCAAGCAATCTTGCAAAGTAAAGAAAAATAGGATTTTATACTTTGGATAAATAAGTATCCTTATTTTAAGTATAGGACCGCTTTATTTGTAGAAAGCGTGAGGTTATTATAGTGTTATATTTAACCTTCATGTAAAACAAGCTTGTTAATAAATACTACCCAGTTGCTTTAATTTCTTTTTGGAATGTGTCCATTTTTTTCCTTCATGTAATTATGTAGGATGAGTTTGACACTGACACTAAAATGGAAGAGCAGGAAAAAAACCCTGGCTATTCTGTACATAGAGGTGAGAAGTTAATGAAAATGTAAATTAATTCACTTTCAATTCAGCTTTATACCATTTTAACTCTTAATTATTTATTTTTTTAACAGAACCAAGTTTCGTTTGTGAAGAAGATGAAGTGAAATCTAAAGGAAGTCCAGATTTTTCAACTTCTCATTCTCAGGTATAAACTTTACAGTTCTATCTCACTTTTAACTTGAATTTTTTCAAAAGACAGGTTCTTATATGCTTATCTGGTTATTTCTCAGATTTTCTTATATTCTATGTATTTTAGAATAAAATTAGCTATTAAGAATGTTTACTAACAAAATTTGGGAATTATATGTTAAAAAGTTTTGAGTGTATTATTGTTTGATTTGTTTAGTAATACGCCTAAATACTGTTCAAAGAGTCTCAAAATTTCAGAGGTAAATAGAATCTTAAGTAATTATAAATTTAACTCAACAACGCTTTGTATTTTCAAATGGAATATATAGTACATTTTTGTTGCCTTGGAGCAGAACATGTTTAATTTTGTTTTCTATATATCGTAAAATCTTGAAATAACATTTAGAAAAAATCAACATGAAAATAATGGGGCTAATGATTGCCTACCTTCTTCTGCACAGCCCTTCTCCAGTGGGTGTGAAATGAAGTTCTTATGTTTTGAAAGAGTGGTGTTTCTCAATTCAGTGAATGGTCAATGTACAGTATACAGTGTCAGTTCCAGTACCTTTACCTTTGTACTTTTTATGACAGTAAGAATCAACACAAAATTACTGACTTTCATTAACTCAACATAGCAAGACCCTAAAGTTTATGTGATTGAATTTTTGACCCCCATTATTATGAAAAGCTTCTCATTTTAGTGGTTTCATGTAATTATTTTCTTTTCTAGGTTGAGCAGTTAGTCAGTAAAACATCTGAACTTGATGTGTCTGAAAGCAAAACAAGAAGTGGAAAAATTTTTCAGAATAAAATGGTAAAAGCATCTCTTTAGATTTGATTTCATTCTAACCTTGTAATTTTCCCTGTAGTTGAGTTTATTTTGCTTTTAATACTTCATTTATTGGACCAACATTTAGTAAGCAAATACTATTAATATGTGTCACTTTACTAGGTACTGGAAATATAATATGCTCTTAGCTTAAAGTTTAGTAATTTCAGGTAAACAAGCAGTGATATAGCACTATGATAGCAGTCAGAATAGGCTACATAGAGATACAAAGGAAAGAATGGTTAATTTTACTGAAGGTGCAGTGGAGAGGGAAATCCAGAAGAAGCTTCGAGAAGTGACACTATCCTCCAGACTCCCAAGGAAATTTCTAAGAATGCTAAAGTGTTCCCATGTTCTATCTTGTGAGTTGGTTATCTTATTAATAATACATTAAAAATGATTATACATTAATATATATATACATACATATCTTACATAAAGTGAATCTCATATTTTAAGGAAAAAACAGCGCTGCTTAATTTTAGTTTTTTATATGAGTTGTACTAAATAGAGATTTGGGCTTCCCAGGTGACACTAGTGGTAAAGAACCCTTTTGCTAATGCAGGAGACGCAAGAGAACATGAGTTCCATCCTTGGGTCAGGAAGGTCCCCTGGAGTGGGAAGTGGCAACCCACTCCAGTATCCTTGCCTGGAGGATCCCATGAACAGGGGAGCCTGGTGGACTGTGGTCCATAGGGTCACAAAGAGTAGAACACAATTGAGGCAACTTAGCGTGTATGCAAATAGAGGTTTATATTTTATTTTAGGTCTTTTAAGTTATTCTCCAAGGTTCAAAGGTAAATAAAAAGCGTTTTATAAAATATATGAACTATTATATCAGGGAATTCCCTGGCAGTCCAGTGGTTATGACTCCATGCTTTTGCTGCAGGGGCACAGGTTCAACCCCTGGTCGGGTAGCTAAGATCCCACATGCTGCACAGCTCAACAAAAAAAAAAAGATATCCAAAGTTAGGAAACAAATGGCACACTCTAACAGTGGTATGCTGGAGGATTTCTTTCCCCCTCTTCATTCAGTGACATCATGTTTTTCCTACCTAGCTTGAAACTGGACGTAATGAAAGTATTCACAGCATTGTTGTTGTCCAGTAGCACAGTCACGTCTGACTCTTTGCAACCCCATGGATTGCGGCATGCCAGGCTCCCCTGTCCTTCACCATCTCCCAGAGTTTGCTAAACTCATGTCCATTGAGTCATTGATGCCATCCAACCATCTCATCCTCTGTCATCGCCTTCTCATCACGCCTTCAGTCTTTCCCAGCATTGGGATCTTTTCCAACGAGTCGGCTCTTCATTTCAGGTGGCTAAAGTATTGGAGCTTTAGCTTCAGCTTTAGTCCTTCCAATGAATATTCAGGGTTGATTTCCTTTAGGATTGACTAGTTTGATCTCCTTGCTGTCCAAGGGACTCTGAAGAATCTTCCCCAGCACCACAGTTCGAAAGCATCATGTAAGTCTTCAGTGCTCAGCCTTCTTTATGGTCCAACTCTCACATCCATACATGACTACTGGAAAAACCATAGCTCTAACTAGACAGACCTTTGTCGGTAAAGTGATGTCTCTACTTTTCAACATGCTGTCTAGGTTGGGCATAGCTTTTCTTCCTAGGAGCAAGTGTCTTTTGATTTCATGGCTGCTGTCACCATCTGCAGTGATTTTGGAGTCCAAGAAAATAAAATCTGTCACTGTTTCATTTTTTCCCATCTATTTGCTGTGAAGTGATGGGACTGGATGCCATGATGTTAGTTTTTTGAATGTTGAGTTTTAAGTCAGCCTTTTCACTCTCCTCTTTCATCTTCATCAGGAGGCCCTCTAGTTCCTTTTTGCTTTCTGCCATTAGGGTGGTATCATGTGCATATCTGAGGTTGTTGATATTTCTCTCAGCAATCTTGATTCCAACTTGTGCTTCATGCAGCCCAGCATTTCACATGATGTACTCTACATATAAGTTAAATAAGCTGGGTAACAATATATAGCCTTAACGTACTCCTTTCCCAATTTTGAAGTAGTCCATTGTTTCATGTCCAGTTTAACTGTTGCTTCTTGACCTGCATACAGGTTTCTCATGAGGTGGTCTGGCTCTCCCTTCTCTTGAAGAGTTCTGCATAGTTTGTTGTGATCCACACAGTCAAAAGCTTTGGTGTAGTCAATGAAGCAGAAGTATATGTTTTTCTGGAATTCCCTTGCTTTTTCTATGATCCAGGGGATGTTGGCAATTTGCTCTCTGGTTCTTCTGCCTTTTCTAAATCCAGCTTGTGCATCTGAAAGTTCTTGGTTCGTGTACTGTTGAAGCCTAATTTGAAGGATTTTGAACATTACCTTGCTACCATGTGAAATGAGCGCATTGTACAGCAGTTTGAACATTCTTTGGCATTGCCCTTCTTTGGAATTGGAATGAAAGCTGACCTTTTCCAGTCCGTTGGCCATGCCTTAACCTTAGGATTTATTTCTCCCAGAGAACTGGTTGTTAAATATTAACCAGAACACCACTGATGGTAGTACTATTTTTAGGTGACCTTCCCCCCCCCACCACATTCTTGATGGAAAGTTAGAACTGGGAAGCAAGAAATAAAAGAATTCCAAAAATTACTACCTCTTGCAGCAAAATGTTCTTTCTAGGCAGCTTCTATTTAAATGAATATCCTTTACTATCCTTTACTCCACCGAAGCACTCCTAATTTTGTCAATAGTGACTGAATTATGACTAGAAACAGGCAGGAAGTGAAAATATTTAATATATATAGTAAGGCAGTTATTGAAAAGTACATTTTGAGCGTCAGAAAATAAATATGTACTTTTAGAGGATAATACTATGACAGCTAATAACTTGTCACCATCTAATATTCATTTTAAAAGCTGTATATGTAGCATTATTCACAATAGCCAAAAGATGGGGGAAAAACCCTAAATGTTCCTAACAGATGAATGGATAAACAAAATGTGGTATATCCATACAGTTGACTATTATTATTCAGCCATAAAAAGGAATGAAGTATCAGTCCATGCTACAACTTGGATGAACCCTGAAAACATTATGCTCAGTGAAAGAAACCAGTCATACACACACACATGCAAAAGTATTGCATGGTTCCATTTATATGAAAGTCTAAAATAAGGATTTCTGTAGAGACAGTCTTAATGCTGGTGGAAGAATGGGGGAATAGTGGAGTGATAGCTCCACCCCATGGACTGTAGCCTAACAGGCTCCTCTGTCCATGGGATTTTCCAGGTGAGAATACTGGGGTGGGTTGCCATTTCCTTCTCCAGGAGCTCTTCCCGACCCAGGGATTGAACCCTCATTGTAGGCAGACACTTTACTGTCTAAGCCACCAGGGAAGAGTGCAGGATTTCTTTTTAGAGGATATATTGTGTGTTCAGTCATGTCCAGCTCTTTGGAGCTTCATGGACTGTAGCCCGCCGGGGTCCTCTGTTCATGAAGTTTTCCAGGCAAGAATACTGAAGTGGGTTGTCATTTTCTACTTCAGTGGATCTTCCCAACCAAGGGATCAAATTCAGGTCTCATGTTTCTCCTGCATCGTCAGGCAGATTTTTTTACCACTAGTGTCACTGGGGAAGCCTTTTAGAGGGTGAAAGTGCTCTAAAATTGACTGCGGTGATGGTTGCACAACTCTGTGACTATACTTAAAATCACTGAAGTTTGTATATTTTAAATAGATGAATTTTATGTATCCTAATTATATCTCAGTAAAGTTGTTTTTTTTAAAAACTGCATATAGTTGCCTGTGGTTGAACAATCATGCTGATTGTTCTTTGAGAAATAACCAATTGGTAATTATTCTTCTTTGTGGAGGCTAATGGAAATCAACAAGTAAAATCTTCTAAGGAAAATCGGAAGAGAACTCAGCTTGAATCTAGGAAAACAGTAAGTCTTATAATAATATATAGGTTGAATGAAATGGCAAGTATCAGAATATTATTGCTGTAGATTAAGTTAATGATAAATATGATATCCCTAGATACACCTCAGAGCTCTAGTTTTCAGATCTTGTTTAAATATATTTGATTCTAAAAAATTGGGTGATTTTAAAATAAAATGTGGTACATTGTTTTATTAATTTTCCCATGTTAACATTTACTGTCTTATTCCGTGAATGATTTGAAATAGTTGGAGGAATGTATAAAGTAAAAATCAACATCAGGAAAAATATGAATAGAATAAGAAAAAAATGAGAGTACAAGAATACTCAGGCCATTTTATTTATGTAGAATTAAAATTGGGCCACAGATTTGATCTGAGCTTTCTACAGATTAAAACTAAAGTAGAAACAAGATAAGTTACTAAATTCACATGTTCTCTAAAAATATAGCATCTCCTCTTAGTACCTTAGAAAATTTTCCTGACCTAAATTCTGTAACAAGTTGTATTATATTTGGAACCTTATTTTAGCAAATCAGATAATGTATTTGTCATTTCTGAGATGAATATTTATATATTTTCAACCAGAATTTTGAGTATTATTAGTAGGTTAAAATTAGACAACTTAGGGACTTGCTTGGCAGACCAGTGGTTAAGATTCCACGTTTCCAGTGCATGAGGTGTGGGTTTGATCCTTGGTCTGGGAATAAGAACATACATACCATGTGGCATGGCCAAAAAGTAAAAATCTTTTTAAAAATTAGATAACTGAAAAAAATAAAATAAAAATTAGATAACTGAAAACTTGACAACTTTTGAAAATCAAATGTTAAAACTGAAAACTTGACAACTTTTGAAAATCAAATGTTAAAGGAATAGTCTCAAAGATATAGTTGGTTAATACTGTTTTCAATTTATGTATCTTAAAAAGGAAATGGAATAACCTGACATTTCACTAATAGTTAGTTTCTTTAGTTTTTCCCAATATTTTAAGCCTTGATTTTTTTTTTCTGCAAAATCATAATCCAGTTTGTATCATTAGTGAGTTTTACCAGAGAAATAAAAACTCTGTAATTCCGAATCTTGTTAGCAATTTTCCTAATTCATCCTCCCATTCATTCAAGGGTACATTGAATGTCTAAAATCTATCAGGCACTGCTAAATACCAATGAAACCAAAAGCAAAACATGATGTAAATCTTACGTGATGCCAAAGTGAAATGTTTCTCTATTTGCATCTCATTTTTTAATCTTCCCTCCTTCTCACTCCCCTCAAAATACTTTACTGTTTTGAGACGGTGGTTCAGTTTCTAACTCATCTCCACCTCTTTGCAACCCCATGAATTGTAGCATGCCAGACTCCTCTGTCCATGGGATTTCTCAGGCAAGAATACTGGAATGGGTTGCCATTTCCTGTCCAGGAGATCTTCCCAACCCAGGGATCAAACCCAGATCTCTTACATTGCAGGCAATTGCCTGCATTTGGAGCAGATTTTTTCCCAACTGAGCTACTAGGGAAGTTCTACTATTTTGAAGACATAATATCAAATCTTCTAACTACTCCAATATCCCTAATGAAAACCTTATACTTTGCAAGACTGTTTTCAGCAGCCATCAGGAGATATAAAAAACAAAATTTTTAAATAAGAAAGGAAGGCATGGAGGAAGGAAGGAAGGGAAGAAGTAAACTCAGAGACACAAAAAATAACTCTAAAGATATTTAAACTGGAAAGTATTCTTAGTAGTTGTTTTCTTTTGACAGGTCCTTCATCACTTTGATTCTTCTAGTCAGGAGTCAGTGCCAAAAAGAAGAAAGTTTAGTGAACCGAAGGAGCATATATAAAAAATTTTTTTCTGCATGTTTGCAGAGTTCTTCACAACATTTAAACTAAAGGTTGCTATTTTACTATTTTAAGGTGTGTTTGTCCTACCTCTGAAAACTTAAATATAGTCTTAAGCAGTCAGTAAAAATATAGTCTTAAGCAGTCAGTACACTAAAATGAATCCTTAACTATCATATTATGATCCTTAATCTTATCTGAGACAAATTCAAGAGAACTTTTGTATAAAAACAGAAGTACCAGTGTCATAATTCTATTAATTATCCTCTCGATATTGATGTATCTTCCATTTTGGCAGACACTTCCTTTAAACACATTATTTTTTAAGGCCCTCTAAAAGCCATTTTTTGAAGTAAACAATGTTTATTTTTGTATTAAATTTTTCTAGAAATTCACTTTTTACCCATGTTAAAACTACAGTTTAACTGGCTGTATTTGTGTGTGTTATTGTGTGTGTTATTAAAACAATGTCTTCAGTACTTTGATACAGTGTATTAACATGATAATATATAATGTACAATTTAAAATTGGTACTTCACCTTTTAAAATAATTTTTACAAGACAAAATGACTGATTTTAAAATCTAGCATTTTTGGCAGCATAAATAAAATATTGTTCAGTGTCTAGACTCTTTCATGGCTTCTAATTTTTATTTAAATAGTAGAAAATGTTTAGGCACTAATTTTGAAATCATTTTGGTAGATGTTTCTTTCAAGAGTTGAGCACACTTCCTAGAACTTTTGGGTGGTAGTGTGAAAGATATTGTGCCTTTAGTGAGAAACCTGGGACCTGGTTCTAGACTTGACTATTTCTTGTGCTCTGGAAAAGGAAGGCTTAAAACTTAATCTGTTTGCCTCTTGCATTTTCAGCAGCCATATCCTAAAAAATACACATTATCCATGAACTTGCCGGTAAGAAACAGTAATGGAAAATGTTAGTATGAATGCTGGGGTAGAAATGTGCCTATCCTGTTTAATGTAAACCAAATAAACGTCCACAAATTGACACAGATCAGGTTTTTCTGGAAGAGGAAAGCTAGGGATAAGCTAATTGCCGAAAACAACCAATTTTTAAATGTTTATGTATTCTTAGCTTTATTGGATCCCAACTCATCTCACCTAATTGTCCCAGTATACACTGCTACAGAACACACCTGCTACGCTGAGATTGCCCAACAAAAACCTTTGTAGATCGGTAGCTGGTGATAGCTCACTAAACGCTTTGATTGGCCGGTTTAATGGGGGTGGGGATCGCAGCCCTCTTTCCTCTTGCTACCAAGGTTCTTTCATTGGATTGACCAGCTGTCAGGTTAAACCCAAACCTGCCTCCTTTTGGTGGTGTTTGTCTGGAGCGCAACACAATAGCTCGGGGGGAGAGCCTCCCCTCGTAAGCTCTAATTGGCTGAACTCAACCTTGGAGGTTCCTGATTGGTCCAATGAAGAAACACCAAGGTAGGTTGCCTAGTGATCCTGAGGAAGCTGATGTGTTATTCCTTCTCTGCATCGAAGGATCAGGAAGTTTGTTCTCTCTGCGTGGCTGAGAAGTTTTTCACCTAGCAGGACGGGGGTAGGGGGTGGGGGTGGGGGTGGGGACAAATGTCCCCATAAAATAGAGCACAAGCTGCAACCTGCGTTTGGCTGTAACCCAGGAGTAACCTCAGGTAAGCAACGGGGGAAATACATCTAACGTCCAAAAAAAATCCCTCCAAATATTTTACTTTATGGAGAGAAGGAGGTTTATACTTAATTTTTGGGCCATCGTTTTTTGTTTGTTTGTTTTTTAATAGGATTATTTAACTAGTAAATGTCCAGGGATGATTAATTCTTCGAAGAAAATCCCCACTTTTTTTTTTTTTTTTTGCCCTGAGGATACTAAGTTTCTTGAATTGGATTAGAAACTAAGCCCTATTCACAGTGCCAGATAGGGTTAGCACCCATAAGCGTTTATTTCATGGTTCTCTTCTTTTTTCACTCTTACTCCTGCCTCCCACCAAGAATTATTTGAAATACAGCCTTGAACAAAGAATCTTTTGTAAGTCACTTTATTTATATTTATGTTTTAAATGTTCTCATGCGTTTCTGAGTATTCGTTTTAATCAGTATATATTTGTTGAGCAGTTACAACGTTAAAGACATTTGTGCTAGTTGCTATGGAGAATATAAAAACCCAAGAAGACAATATCCCTGCCCTCAAGATGTTTACAATTGAGAGACAGCCATATCAAAAAAAGACTATAATAAATACTTTAAAGGAAGTAAGTATAAATAAAGTTGTTTGAAAGTACAGATGAGGGAGAGATCTAGCCATGGGACACAGGGTAATGGAAAAGCAGATTCCGTGAAGGCTTTACAGAGGGTCTTTAGTAAGACTTCAAAGAATGAGTAGAATTTAGAGAGGAAGGGAATGGGGAGAGAACTCCATCCTGTACAAAGGAAGGCATGACATGGTTGTGAAATGGCTTAACAGTACATAATTTGGAGTAATGGGAAATATTGCTAGAAGATAGAATGAAATCAGTCACAGAGGCTCTTGAATGTGCTCTTTTGACCTTGAAAAAGCTATTATTTTCAGTAATTGCTGATTTAAAATACTTATTGTACTTCATCTTAAGAACTGGCATTTAGGTTTATGTAAAGTATGCTAACTTTAAACTTTATCACACATGATAGTGCAGTTTTTCTTGACTGTAGATTTTTAAAACAGCTGTTGTTCAGTCCTTCAGTCGTGTCCAATTCTTTGAGATCCCATGAACTGCACCACACCACACTTCCCTGCCCTTCACCATCTCCTGGAGTTTGCTCAAACTCATGTCTGTTGAGTCAGTGATGCCATCCAACCATCTCATCTTCTGTGGCCCCTTCTCTTGCCCTCAATCTTTCCCACCATCAGAGTCTTTTCCAGTGAGTCAGCTCTTCACATCAGGTGGCCAAATGAACTCCATGAACAGTATGAAAAGGCTAAAAAAACCCCCAAAAACCTGATATAAAAAGCATGATATAAAAAGGCTGATTTTTTTTGTAATTGAGAATTTGCTAATCTTTTAACATTCTCTTGCCAGTATTTTTTGTTGTCACCTGTTTATGTATTTGCAAGATGATTAGCCTAGGAATAGAGATGAAAGTTTTTAGCCATATGGAAATGCTATACATGATATTCTGAGTGTTGCTCTCTAGACTGAGGATCTCCAAAGTGGTTGCATGAAATGAGTCATTTGGGTTTGGAAAGGAAGTATTAGAACATGTATTTCTATTTAGTTTTTCTTAATTTTTTTTAAACTAATTTTTGTGTTTTATAGTGCATCATTGAATATTTTTAGAAATTATATATAAATTACTGTATGCTCTTTGGAGTCGGATGCTCACATTTTTTTTGCTGTTCCATATTATTTAACTTGTGGAGAATCCATTTTGTGAAAGGAATCACAATGATGGACATTCCCTCCTAGGTTATAGGTTATGCACAGGAAATCAGCAGGCTTAAAAAACAATATCATTTCTCCTGGACTTTAGATTTACGATTTGATTTCTTGTCAGTGCCTCCAGTGCAGTTCAACTTGTTATACTTTGGAAAAGATACTGTGTTGTCCACCTAATTTTTTCTTGTCGTTACTTTACTCCTTCCTTCCTTTCTCATTTACGTTTGTAAATATTTCTTATCTGTATACATTTTTAGTATGCATGCGTTAATATCTAGATGTTTATTTACATAAGCATACATATAGATATTTTTTCATCACCCCTTCCAGAAACAGGTGAGAATGACCACTTTAACTCACCGGGCCCGTCGTACTGAAGTAGGGAAGAATTCTGAAAAGAAGGTAGAAAGTGAGAAAGACATGAATCAAGACCGAAATCAAGACAATGAGGACACTGGAGATTCTAAGGATATCCGCCTCACCCTTATGGAAGAAGTATTGCTCCTGGGACTAAAAGATAAAGAGGTAATGCAGTTTGGTTTGCTTGGCCGTCTCAAAGACTTAAATATTGGAATGTTTTTAAGAAGTATCTGATAAAATATTTTCATTAATGCTAAACTGGCCTTAGAATTGTGCTTCAGCCATCTGGGGCATGGGGAAGTCTGGAAGGATGGCTGATACTTGGAGGGTAAAATCCAGAAGTATAATCACTTGAAGTGTAATTACAGAATTACTCTAAAATTTTAGAAGATACAACACAGTGTAAAGTGTTTGTAGTTTTCCAAATGAGATTGATGGTGAAATGACCTCTTACTAAACTAAGAAAGAGTACCCACACACATTGAAGTCTTCTGGAGCTTTAGGGAGAAAAGTTTTAAATGAAAAGACAAGGAACATGTGTGGCTAACTGCTTACAAAAATAAATAGTGGGTAGGTTTCTTTTCTTTTCTTTTTTTTTTTAGGTTTCTTATAATACAGTAAGAATAACTTCTATTCTGTGGATCTTCAGAAGTTAATGATCAACAATTGATGAGGATTATTTTAGAAGATATTTTAAAACTAATTTCATCTTTTTCTTTTTTTCTAATTTTTCCCTTATTAATAGAACATTTGTTTTATAATGAGATTAGTTTTAAGATAGCAAGTCTTGTGACATAATCAAATATTTTTTTGGCTTTTCTACTAGTAGTATACATTATCCTTCATTTGTAATGTAACTATTTATTGTGTTTTCCCTTCACTTTCTTCCCTTATGAAGAGATTATAAAGATATGTAAGTAATATTTTAAACAGTCTACTTCCTTTTCAAGAAGACTTTTGTAAATACAAAAAGGCATATTTATTATTGCCCTCAGTTTTGAAAACATCAAATTTAAATGTTACTTTATATTTAAAAAATACTAAATGTGGCTTTGATAATTGTCCTTAGATAGAAATGAATTGGCTACATACATCTAGTAATATCTCTTCTGTACTACACTGACTCCTCAACTTGAGAATACACTTGTTTTACTTTGTATTATGCTATTTTATTTTTTTCTCTATCACTTTTCCCTCTTCTGTTTTTTTGTCATGTCAAATTACCAACTTGAACAAGATTACAAGACATTATAGACATTATAACCTGTGTATTGTTAAAACTAATACTAGAGACATGCCTGTGTGTGCTTGGTCAAGACACAAATATACCAGAAAATCTTGCCTGGAAGTATATTTTCCTATTTGCTGAGAAAGTTTGTGAGGCTCTAGTTTTATAAAAGTTAAATAAATGAAAAAGCAAAACCGACTCTCTAAGACAAAGTCAGAGTAGGTCTGAAGATTAGGTGGTATAAAGATTTTGAGATGTTTACATAGTGCCTCAGAAACATTCACTGACTATAAAAGAAGAACATATTAGATCTGAAAAGCTGTTTTGTTTGGTTTAGTTTTGAATAGGAATGATTAATTTCCTGCTGAACCTTGATACTAGAATTTTTGCTTCGGTTCTGTAGCGAAACTTACTTTGGACTTGTCTTTTGGACACAGAAACTTGTGTTTCTGAGTTTATAATAGTTAATATAAACTTAAGAAAATAGGATAAAAAAATAAAGAAGCTTGTTTAGAGATATGATAATAGTTGGTGTTTGATATACTGGTAAAACACTGTACAAAGATGGGTAGATAATACCCACCTTTTGAATTGTTCTAATTTTATTTTGGGAGATAGTTGATACATTTTTAGCTTTCGGTTGGTTCAGAAAGAATGAGAAATGATAAATCCTCAGGCATACAAAAATAGGAGAAGTCAAACTTTCTGATTTATTAAAGTTGTAATAGTTGTTCCAAAATGCCAGTCACATAACTAGCTCTAAAAATATTACATTGATTTCCAACTCAACTTGTTTTCTTATCTCTCAAACCACTTGTTGATTTATTTAATCAACATTTAATGTGCTTAGCATTATACAGGGCTTCCCAGGTGGCACTAGTGGTAAAGAATCTGCCTGTCACTGCAGGAGACGCTGTTTTATCTCTGGGTTGGGAAGATCCTTGGGAACAGGAAATGGCAACCCACTCCAGTATTTTTGCCTGGAAAATCCCATGGACAGAGGAACCTGGCAGGCTACAGTCCATGGGGTCACAGAGAGTCAGACATGACTGAGCAATTAAGCATAGCATAGCATTATACAGATAGTAAGGTAAATATAAAATAATATATTATCCCTGTCCTCAAGAAACTTGCATTCTAGCTGGGGAAACAAAATCTTTATCTTTTTAAAAATTAAGTTACCCAAAGCTCCAACAACACCAAAATGGATAAAAATGAATCATTCATTTACTTAAATGAGTATAAATATATTTTATATAAAGAATGAAAATGAACATTCTTACAAAACATGTATGATTTTCCTATAATGTTCAGTAAAGGAAGCCAGACACAAAAGAATACATATCGTATGATTATGTGTATGTAAATTTCAAAAAACTAAGCTATGGTGTTTGGGGTTGCATATTTAGGTGGTAAAATTATACAGAAAGGGGGATTACCATGTTTGTTAGGGTAGTGGTTACCTTTTTGTGAGAAGTAGAGGAGGAGGAGGTGTTAGTGATTAGAAAAGAGCATAAAGGGGCTTTTCTAACAGTTTTCTGTTTCTCTACTTGGAGAAAATTTCATAGATATTCACCTAGGGATAAATCATTGAGCATTTCACTTTTGTGTACTGTGTTCTCTGTGCGTTATATTTCACAATCCAAAAGATTTTTAAAGTAAACAACAATTTAAAAACACCAAGTTTTTCCATGTTAGAACAGTAAGTGCAGAGGAAGTTGGAGGGAGGAAGGATCATCATAGGTTGGAATAATTTGGGGAAGAACAAAAGGCAGTGAAAGTAGCTGGACCTTTAAGAATGGGTGTTATGCTTGTACGCTTAGTTGTCTGACTCTTTAAGACCCACTGGCCTGTAACCTGCCAGGTTCCTCTGTCCATAGGCTTCTTTAGGCAAGAATAGTGCCATTTCCTTCTCTAGGGGATCTTCCCAACCCAAGGATCAAACCCAGACTCCTAAGTCTCCTGCATTGCAGGCAGATTCTTTATCTACTGAAGCTATCGGGAAGCCCATAGATTTACATAAATGGAGAGAATGGAACTCATCGACTTCTGGATGAGTTAGCAATGGTATCTTGAGCTTGATGAATTTGGGAGATAATTGAGTACCAGTATGACTAAAAT
Organism: Odocoileus virginianus; assembly: GCF_023699985.2. Classification (NCBI taxonomy): domain Eukaryota; kingdom Metazoa; phylum Chordata; class Mammalia; order Artiodactyla; family Cervidae; genus Odocoileus; species Odocoileus virginianus. The sequence goes on along the minus strand of NC_069678.1, from coordinate 7,638,052 downwards.
ATGGACTTCCCTGGTGACTCAGTGGTAAAGAATTTGCCTGCAATGCAGGAGACATGGATTCAATCCCTGGGTTGGGAAGATCCCCTGGGGAAGGAAATAGCATCCTACTCCAGTATTCTTGCCAGGAAAGTTCTATGGACAGAGGAACCTGGCAGGCTACAGTACATGGGGTCGCGAAACAGTCAGGTACAACTTAGCTGCTAAAACAACAACCCGAAACAGCATGACTGAAGCAGGTGGTATTCTTAGAAAACAGTGATCTCATTGTTTTCTCAAAATCGACAAATTAGACTCAGATCAGAGCAGAAATGATTTTGAGTGCCAGGCAAGACTTGTAGACTCTTTCCTTTAAGTAAAAGGGAATCAGCCTAATGAAAACAGCAACATCCATTTCATTTTTGTGTCTACTTGGAGAATATTTTTGCTCTATTTTCTTCGGTATATGTGTAATTTCATGTTTTTACATCATTTGTGACATGTCAAAAAAAAATTCTGAAATGTTAACCTTTGCATCCCAAAGTTAACTTTTGCTGAAGACTTCCACTAAATTTTCTGTGTAGAACCTAATGCTATAATTTTTAAAAATTATATTTATAATTTATAAATTATATTTATAAAAAGCTGTAAGAAAATAACATAATGAGACTAATATTTCAAGAATTATGGGCCTAGAAAGAAATTATAGTAGGTCTTATAGTCAAATTGCTTGTGAAATATTACTGTCATACTTTCTCAAGATTCTTCTGAGGAGTAACTGCCATAGCCTGGTTTAAAATATTAAGCTCCATTGTCTTGTGAAATAATTAGGAAATTTAAATACGTGTTGAAGAGTCTAACCTTCAAATACATTAAAATTAGATATTTCCTCAGTTCAATAACACTAAGGTTAACTGAGAATTAAACTTGAGTGCCAGCATGACCACAATAAAATAGGTTTATTTCCTGTTGAAATCAAGATCTTGTTTGTCATTATCACCTTTGTTAAAAGTTTTTTTATAGATACTAATATTGACTCATGGACAGCTAATGCTTTAATTAAATTGTTAGTATATTTAAAATTTCTCCTTTATGAAAATCTTTATAACTAAGTCACCTATAAGAAGCATGAACCTACTAATGCTTTTGACTTTTGGTCATAATCTTAAATTTGGATAGTGTTTTTTAACCTTCTTCCCTTCCTTGCAAAACTCTTACCTTAATAATGCCATTTATTGAGTACTTATATGCACTCTAAAATCAACTGCGATGGTGATAGCAGCCATGAAATTCAAGACAGTTGCTTCTTGGAAGGAAAGCTATGACAAATCTAGACAGTGTATGAAAAAGCAAAGACATCACCTTGCCAACAAAGATCCACATAGTCAAGGCTATACAGTCCTTCCGGTAGTCATGTATAGGTGTGAGAGTTGAACCATAAAGAAGGCAGAGCACTGAAGAATTGATGTTTTCACACTGTGGTGCCAGAGAAGACTCTTGAGAGTTCCTTGGACTGCAAGGGAGTCAAACCAGTTGGTCCTAAAGGAAATCAACCCTGAATACTCATTGGAAGAACTGATGCTGAAGCTGAAGCTCCAATAATTTGACCACCTGATGCGAAGAGTGGACCCTGGAAAAGATCCTGATGCTGGGAAGTACTGGAGGCAGAGGGAGAAGAGGGCGACAGAGGATGAGATGGTTGGATGGCATCACTGATTCAGTGGACATGAACTTGGGCAAACTCCGGAAGATTGTGAGGGACAGGGAGGCCTAGCGTGCTGCAGCCCATGGTGTCGCAGAGTCAGACGTGACTCAGTGACTGAACAACAACAACAACTATGCAGTGTGACATAAAAGCTTTTCACTGTATTTCTCATGTCACTGGAGTAAAATTTGACAAGAAGTGTTGTTCACTGGTATTATGAAAATGTATTTTCTTTTTTAAATTTTTATTTCTTTTTGGTTGTGCTATGTCTTTGTTGCTGAGCATGGGCTTTCTCTGGTTATAGAGAGCTGAAGGTGGGAGGAAGGGGTTACTGTCTAGTTGCAGTGTGCAGTCTTATTGTGGTGGCTTCTCTTCTTGCTGAACAAGGCCTCTAGGCATGCAAGCTTCAGTAGTTGTGATGCACAGGCTTAGTTGCCCTGGGGCATGTGGAACCTTCCTGGCCCGGGATCTAACTGGTATCCCTTGCCTTGCACTGAACCATGAAGGAAGTCCCCTGGAAATATATTTTCATTCATTCGTTTAGTCACCAAAAATCTATTGAGTATCTCGTATACGTCAAGTGCTGAATATTAGAAGAGAACAAAAACAATAGTCCCAGCTTTTGAGATTATTTATAGTCTATGACCTGAGAGTGGCTGGAGAAGGTAGGAGAGGGATCAGAAAAGTCAGCAGACTGTTGCAGTACAATGAGAAATATGCATACCATGTTCTGAGCACTGAGGGAACAGGGAAGGAAGATCACTAACTTGGATGGGTGTGGAAAATAATAGGTGGGAGAGGGAAAGAGAACAGATACTGGGGAAGACTTCTGGGAGGTGATAAGTCTTAATCTGAATTCTGAAGATGAGCAAGAGTGAGCCAGTGAAGAGAGAGTTTCTAGGGAAAAAGAACATCAGTTGGATGTTTGTAATAATTTCACTGGAATAACCACAGATATTTAAATGCATCCCATTTCCTTTAAATGAACTCAGATGTTTTAAGGAAGTACCAGAGCTGGACATCCAGTTGTGTGTTTTATTGTTTAACTTTTAAAAATTATAAAATACAACATATCCAAAAAACTGTTTAAAACACATATGTAAAATTTAACAAGTAGTTTTAAACACTCATGTGGCTGTCTTAGTTGCAGCATATACAGTCTTTAATTGCGGCATGTGAACTCTTGGTTGAGACATGGGATCTAGTTCCCTGACCAGGGATTGAACCTGCATTCCCTGTATTGGGAGCATGGTGTCTTAGCCACTGAACCACCAGGGAAGTCCCCCAAAGCAAACACTCATGTAACTGCCAGCAACAGAACATTGTCAGCATCCTAGAGACATCATCTTGTGCCCTTCCCTTACCATATGCTGCCCTACCTCCCTATAGTTTTAACGTGTATAAATCCCTAAGCAATATATTTCAGTCTTGCTTGTTTTTTAAACTTTATGTTTTTGGGTTAATACTGTCATGTATTCTTTTGTTCAGTGTGTTTGAAATCCATCCATATTGTTGAATATAATTTAATTCAGTTCATTACAGTGTAGTATTTCATTATATGAATATATGACCATTCTACTGGTAAATGAACACTCAGGAGTCCATTATGAAGAGTGCTGCTAACAATATTCTTGTACTTTTACCAATAATGTTCTTTCAAGCAATGTCACCATTCATACCTATAGAAAAATGATAAACTGAATAAAACTTTCATTTTAAATTATAAATCTAAAATATGTTAATGCTTATCTTTTCAAAGTTACTAATGATCCTTCATCAATTGTAATTTACTCATTATAATTTATTAGCAATGGGAGATTGGTGCAGATTTTTTTTAAGCTGGTTAAAAAATCTCAGTGAACAATCTGTAAGTTGAAAGCAAAATCAGTTGCAATAAGTTAGTACACAACTTGTGGATGAATGGATCCACAAGGTGGAGAAAATTGCTCTTTGAAAGTTGCTCAGTCCAAAAACATTTTATTACAATCAAAAGATTAAAAGTGTAATTTATAATTTAGGTCACAACCTGGTCTTTTAGTTTCCTGATTGCATAAAATGAACAATAAATCTCTTGTGTCTAGTATTGCCATTGTGAATAGGGCAAGTGTATCAGAAAGACTTGTTTGTCAGCTTTTATGGTAACATAGGCTGTTACCAAAAAAAAAAAGAAACTTTTTTGCCTTTTTTTTTTTTTTAAATAAATAGTCACATGATCCCAAAGGATTATTTACTGTTGGTTCAAAAGGTAATAAACTGGGTGACCAAAGTCCTATTTTAACAGTAGGAAAATATAATTTAAGCTGCTTCATTGAGAGCCTGCCTCTGTATGTGCTCCCCAATACCCCAAAGCACGCTGTTTTTACATTTCTGGTATTGATGTTAAGACAAAAGCCATCCACTTAAATTTGGACTTTTGGCTCTGACCACTGCTTATATAAACTTGATGTGAGCTATTTCATCTCTCTTGCCTCCCTCCTCATGTTTTATTAGTATAGCAATAGAGTTTTTAAAACAGTTTGCACTTTCTCTTGCTTGATCCTGCACAGCAAATATTATCCTCCCTTTATGGGAGTCAAAGTTAAACTGGAACAATAAATTGTGAAATTTATTTTCAAATTGAGCATATATATACTGACATGTTTCAATTCTCATTTCCTTTTCTGTATATTCTGTAACTGTTTTCTTTGTTGTTACCATGGGGATTACATTTAACATCCTAATGTTATAACATTTTAAGTTGAATTTATACCAACTTAAATAACACACAAAAACTGTTTCTGTACAGCTCCACCCCACCCCTTTTAGTTATTGATGTTACAAAATTACATCTTTATCTATTTTATGCCCTCATTTCAGTTCAGTTCAGTCGCTCAGTCGTGTCCGACTCTTTGCGACCCCATGAATTGCAGCACGCCAGGCCTCCCTGTCCATCACCCACTCCCGGAGTTTAGCCAAACTCATGTCCATCGAGTCGGTGATGCCATCCAGCCATCTCATCCTCTGTCGTCCCCTTCTCCTCCTGCCCCCAATCCTTCCCAGCATTAGGGTCTTTTCCAATGAGTCAACTCTTCGCATAAGGTGGCCCAAGTATTGGAGTTTCAGCTTCAGCATCAGTCCTTCCAATGAACACCCAGGACTGATCTCCTTCAGGATGGACTGGTTGAATCTCCTTGCAGTCCAAGGGACTCTCAAGAGTCTTCTCCAACACCACAGTTCAAAAACATCAATTCTTTGGTGCTCAGCTTTCTTTATGGTCCCACTCTCACATCCATACATAACCACTGGAAAAACCATAGCCTTGACTAGATGGACCTTTGTTGGCAAAGTAATGTCTCTACTTTTAAATATGCTATCTAGGTTGGTCATAACTTTCCTTCCAAGGAGTAAGTGTCTTTTAATTTCATGACTGCAATCACCATCTGCAGTGATTTTGGAATCCCAAAAAATAAAGTCTGACACTGTTTCCACTGTTTCCCCATCTATTTCCAATGAAGTGATGGGACCAGATGCCATGATCTTAGTTTTCTGAATGTTGAGCTTTAAGCCAACTTTTTCACTCTCCTCCTCAACTTTTCTTCATCACTTACTTTTCATAAATGTCATTTACTAAATGACCCAAGTAAGGTTAAAAAAGAGCTTGTGGGAAACGTAAGACTATGTGTAGACTTTGTTTGGCTCCTAATTCAAACAAATCAATTATCCTAAAAAATGTGTTAAACAATTAATGAAATTTGGAGGCTTACAGAATAGTTGATAGTATTAAGGAATTGTTAATTTGTCAGGTGTGATAGTATTGCAATTTTTTGTTTGTTTTTGGCCACACAGCTTGTGGGATTGTAAAGGTTCCCCAACCAGGGATCAAATCCAGGCCCTTGGCAGTGAACGCCAAGTCGTAACCACTGGACCAACAGGGAATTTCCCAAAAATGTTTTTAAAAAAGGGTGTTTCGATCATGTTTTCTTAAATCATGGTTCCCTTTTAGGCTGTATTCTATTGATTCCTTGTTATGAAAAGTTACAAAATTCTCTCACTGTTTCTTCTATCTCTGTGCCTCAGTATTTTATGAAAATTTATAGTGTGTGATTCTTGCCTGGAGAATCCCCATGGACAAAGGAGCCTGGCAGGCAACAGTCCATAGGGTCACAAAGAGTTGGACATAACTGAGCGACTTCACTTTCTTTTGTGCATTCTGTTCCATAATTTATACAAACGTTCTATGGAGGAAAGCCCCAAAGCTGTGGTGAGAGAAGAAGCAGATGCGAAAATTGGTGGGTGTTAGAAAAGATATAGGTAGTGTATGTGTGAAGAAAATCTAGTTATATATACATACACATATATATGCAAATAATAAGATGACAGAATTTATAAGCAGTTTTTATTTTATTTTATATGATTCTGTTTTCTTCCTGTATTTTCTAAAATATATGTATACTGCTGAGTAACAGATTGTGGGAAAAGAAAGGCATATAAGTTAGTTACTGTTTCTGATGCTACAATCATTTTTAAATTGTTTAGAATAAAAATTAAGGACTTTTTTACTGGTCAGAATGAGGTGTAAAGCTAAGGTAGGAATATCCAAAGTTAACCAGTTTTTTTTTTTAATATCTTTTTTTAATTTAACAAACCCTTGTGTCGAGGGCTGACTTTCAATAGATTGCAGTGAGGGAGCTGCTCTGCTACGTACGAAACCCTGACCCAGAAGCAGGTCTATGAATGGTTTAGCACCAGGTTCCCCACGAATGTGCAGTGTGTGACGGGCGAGTGGGTGACCAGTTTTCTTTTATTTTGGATTTCTTTTGCACTGACAAGGCACTTTGCTTAGACGCTCAGTCATGTCTAACTCTTTGTGGCCTCATGGACTGAAGCCCACCAGGCTCCTCTGTTCATGGGATTTCCCAGGCAAGAATATTGACGTGTGCTGCCTTTTCCTACTCTAGGGAATCTTCCCAACTCAGGGATCAAACCCATGCCTCTTGCTTCTCCTGCATTGGCAGTTGGATTCTTTACCACTAGTGCAACCACTGTGTTATTTGTTTTTATTTTCTGAACTTTTGATAGTGGCTTTTATTTTTTTTTAAAAAAGGAGTTTCCTGGGTTGCCTAGTGGTTAGGATTCCTGGCTTTCACATATACACACAAAAAACCTCAATTGGCAGCCCTGAGAAAACTAATAAACTGATTATTATGAACAGCTTTACATCTTCCCACCCAGTGTTCTGAATAATTCTAAAAGGATATAGTCTTCATGTAGTTTATTGAGAAATTATATCCATTTGTCTAGGTTTATATTCCATTCTTCCCAATCATGCTGAAATCATCTGTTAAAAAATTAGAATAAAAAAAAATTAGAATAACATTCAGGTCACAGTTCCTTATTCCCCATTGTGATTAAGCAAAGTGAGCTTTTAGTAATGCTTAATCTCTTGTCTAAAATGTCTCTTTTAGCTCTGTGGACATAGAAATATTAATTGGAGTTAGAATGAATCACATTAATTTATAAAAGAGGAAAGTAGATCAAATCTTGGAGCCATTCATTTAATAGAGTACTTTTTTTTTTAAGTCTTTACTGAATTTGTTACAATATTGCTTCTACTTTCTGTTTTTGGATTTTGGCCATGAGGCATGTGGGATCTTAGCTCCCTGACTGGGGATTGAACCTACACCGCCTGTATTGGAAGGCGAAATCTTAACCACTGGACCACCAGGAAAGTCCCTAATAGAGTACTTTAAAGGAAAATAGTAGATTAACTCTTCTTTAAAGTAATTTTTAGAGGGAAAAAATGAAATAAAATTCATTTTGCTTATAAAACTTTTTTTCTTGTATAATTTTTGATAATCCTGGAAATCATCTCTCAGATGTTGGGCTTTAGAATTGGCCATATAGAAAAGGCTTCAGGAAGACACACCAAAATTCCTTCTGAAATGGAAAGTGAGGCAATTTTAATGTTGAATCTTCAGATTAGTGGGGAGAGAAAGATTTTTTTCTGAGATATTTTTTCCTAATAAAATATTTTTTTAATTTGGAAAAATTAGAAAACCACTTTTTAAAGTAGACAGTATTTTACATAACTGATAATCTTGAATATGCAATTATATATTTGCCTGTTTTTCATTCAACTTTAATGTAAGGATTTTCTAACATTTTTAGAAGCTTCTTTTAATGATGCTTTACACTTCTTTGGTTTCTTTCCTCTTTTTACCCCAAGAAGGCAACTTTAAAATCTTTAACCTTCAGAGTTGTTTTAAGGTGTGTCTTTAAAGAGGTTTGAATAACGAACACTTGACTAAGTGGAGATTCAGTGTAAAGGTGTTGACTATCAGAATTTATTGAAATCTTATTGCCCAAACTTTTACAAGACTAAAACAGTATTATCAAAAGTTTCAATATGTATAATCTTTGACTCAAAAATTTCTTCTAAGAAATTTATTTATAAGAATAAATTTATATTTATTCTAAGAACATATACATTTCTTTCAAGAATTTATTCTTTTTCTAAGAATTTATTTACGTGTAAGAAGTACACATACAAATGAATATTTCTTTACAGCATTTTTTTATAATGGCAAATAACTGTAGGCAACCCAAACATATATCAATAAGGACTTGAATAGATAAACTGTAGTGTATCTAAAATGCAGTACTCTGCCCATAACAATGATTGAGGTAGCTGTGTGTTTAGTAATGTGGAAAGATATCCAAAATAATGCCTAAGTGGAAAGTTGCCACTCAGTATAATCTTATTTCTGTATGTAATATTAGCAAACATATACTACAATACACTATGCGTATGAAATCTAGAAAATATCCACTAAACTGTTATGTGGAAGTGATAAGAGTATGAGACTTCTACTTTCTAAATTATACATTTCTAAAATCTCTTCTCTTTTTTTGACAATTATATATTACATTTATAATCAAGACAAAGTCTACTATTCAAAGATCTCATTCTGCCAGTCCTCCAGTATTTTCTGTTGACCATGAAGCAGTGTGCAATTTTGGTTTCTTAGTAGATTCTAAAATTTTTCTCTTTTCCCTCACGTACACAGCCTTTGGTAATTAAATGTAATGATTGAATGGTGAACTTCAGTATACACATGCAAGATCATCCTGCATACTAAAGCACTGACCCTTTAACACAGAATCTTCATTATATATGGCTTGAGAATTTACCAAGACAGCTAGATAAATTTAGAGGAAAATGGACTTGAGTTATAACTGTATTTAAAAGTCTTCATGTATATCCTTATACTTTTTACTATTATGACATGATTCAATAAAAAGAAAGTTAAAAAGCTGAATTGAAGAGTTTTATATAGTGTGAGATACTATGTTGGGAAAGGGTAATATTGAAAAACACACAGTTTGTACATCCCGGCCGTTATTTATTTGTGGTACTTCTCATTTATAGTTCTGTTGACAATCTGACATCATTGTTACTGAAACAGAAGTTATATGGTCAGGTAGAAATGAAAAAACAAGGAAAACTTTCCTCTAATTGCTATATTACTGATTGAAATGTTTGTACACCTGTTGAGATTCATAGTCAACAGGATTAAAAGTTATACCTAAGTAAATTATATATTCTAAAGTAAAGTTATAGTTTAACCTTAACTAGGCAGCTAACTTCTATAAAACCAAGTATTACTCAGGAGTGGGGGGTGGTGGGTAGGCTTACTCCCTCCTTAAAGAGGAGTTACAAGGGTTACTCTTGTAGCCATGAGTCAGGCAGCGAAAAGAACTAATCCCACCTTTGAGTCTAAGATCAGACTCTCAGAAAATTTGGATAAATCTAGGAATGCTTATAGTTCAGAATGAGCTTTTACCAAGTTAACATGTTTACTTTAAATCATAAATTTGTGCTTTCCAGAAACATTTATTGAGAAATACTATCAGTCTCATATTCTTTCCTTATATAGAATATATAATAAATTTATATTTTACTGAGGACAAGCAGTTGATTGCAATATGAAATAATAAATGATAGGGGAGAAGTAGACCCACACACACACACCCAGGTGAGGAACCTAACCCAAAGGGTGGAGTGGAGGGAAAGATCATGTTAGAGAAGGCTATGTGGAAGATGTGACCCTTGTACTCAATCCTTAAGAACAAGGAAGAGCTGAGTAAAGAAGAATTCTGTTTCTTCTAGACAGAACTGTGTGTGCAAAGGCCAGTAGGCAAAAAAGATGCATTGAGAGTACTTAAAATTGTTCCAGAAAGCTGGAGAATAGTCTTCTAGGGAAAATAAGCCAGAGAGGAACAAGTAAGCAGCCTCCTGATTTAAGTGCAATAAGGGAGACCCAGGTTCAGTCCCTGGGTAGAGAAGATTCCCTGGAGAAGGGAGTGGCAACCCACTCCAGTATTCTTGCCTGGAGAATTTCATGGACAGTGGAGCTTGGTGGGCTACTGTCCATGGGGTCAAAAAGAGTTGGACACAACTAAGTGACTAACACTTTCACTACTACTTTAACTAAGAAATTTGGATTTGACTGGGAGGACCAGAGGGGAAGGGAGTTATATAATTTATTTTAGCTTGAAGATTATAGGAAAAATAGAATTAGAAGACCTCTAGTTCTGCAGTATAGTGATAAGACTTAATTTTTAATGTATTGTTGGGGGAATTCCCTGGTTGTCCAGTGGTTAGGACTTGGTATTTCCTTTTCCAGGGACCCAGGGTTGATCTCTGGTCAGGGAACTAAGATCTCACAAGTCATATAGTGTGCTCCCCACCGCCACCAAAACTATATTCTTGGCAGTCTCCCAGTCCCACCATGCCTTACTCACAGCAGAAGCAAATGCAGATCTTCTCTAAAGGAAGACATCCTCAGGGACTTCCCTGGTGATCCAGTAGTTGAGACTCCAAGCTTGCAATGCAGGGGGCACAGGTCTGATCCCTTATCAGGGAAGATCCCATGTGCCACATGTTGTGGTAAAAAAGAAAAAAGTAAAGGAATACATCCTCAATTTAGGCCTCCAAAATCTCATAGATTTACAAAAAATTAAATATGGGTCTCTTAATCAAATGTCATCAAACATACAAAGAAAAATACACCCATGAGAAAAAATCAGCAGAAGTAACAATGGTTCATTCAAGGACCTTAGATATTAAAATGATCAAACAATATGAGATGTCTATGATGTTTTTAAAGAAAAGAATCACAAAATGAACACAAAATGAATCACAAAAGATGAAATGATCACAAATGACCAGGTAAATATGAAAAATAAATGAAACTTTAAGAGTGTAAAGCTGTGGCTCTGATGGTAAAGAATCTGCCTGCAGTGCAGGAGACCCAAGTTCAATCCCTGGAGAGGGGAATAGCTACCCATTCCAATATTCTTGCCTGAAGAATTCCATGGACAGAGGAGCCTGGTGGGCTACAGTCCATGGGGTTGCAAAGAGTTGGACACGACTGAGCGTCTAACACTTTCTCGGGGTTAGTTTAACATATTAAATATAGGTAGAGAGTAAATTGGAAGTCAGATGTGAACTAACTCTTGAAAAAGCAACACAGAGGCAATGGAATGGAAAATATATAGGAGAGGTTAAAAGGCCTGGAGGTTAGAATAAGAAAAATTGAAGGAATTAAGGGAATAGAGGAAAACCAAAATTCTTAGAAATAAGAATTGACATTTTTTGAGAAGTAATAAATGAGCTTATAGATATGGGAAGTGTATACCAAACAGGATACATAGATTCACACACACTTATGTTGTAGTCAAATGGAAAAACACCAAAAGAGAAAATCTTAAAGGACCAAAGAAAAAAGACAAGCCACCTACCACAATCAGTAAGAATGATAGATTTCTCACTGCAACAATGGAAGCTAGGAGGGCATAATATCTTCAATATGATAAAGAGAAAACTATCTAGAATTTTATGTCCAGAAAAACAATATTTTTAAAACAATGGTAAAATGAAGACATTTAAGATCAACAAAATAGAATTTGCCTTCAACAGACTTTTACTTAAGGAAATTCTACTTTGGAAAGAAGGGAAATGGTACCAGAAAGGAGATCTGAGATGCAAGAAGGAATAGTGAGCAAAGAATTTGGTAAGCATCTGAGTAAATCTAAACAAGTGCTACCTGTATAAAATAGTGATGTCTAATTTGTGAAGTAAAAGATACAATATTGGCCAGTTAGGATAGATTAATATATTGATTTGTTTTAAAAATAAATTAGTATATTAATTTTAAATTAATTATCATGCATGTTAAAATTTCAAAGATAACTTCCTAAAGAAAAGTGAATATATAACTTCTAAATCAATAAATAGGAAAACTGGATTTTTTTGGCCACACTGTTTGGCATGCAGGATCTTAGTTTCCTACCAAGGATCAAATCCACACCTCCTGCCTTAGAAGCATGCAGTCTTAACCAGTGGACCACCAGGAAAGTCCCTGGAATTTTTAAAAGCTGTTTTTCAAGGCTTTGCCACTTAGCTTTGTGACCTCTGTCATGTTACATAACCTCCATAAACCTTAGTTTCCTCATCTTTAAAATGTGGATAATAGTAGAACCTCCCTTACAGGATTGTTGTGAAGATATAATCATATAATGCATGCAAAGAAGCTTAGCACAAATCTACAACATAGTTAGTGTTCAATATATATTAGACATTACTTTTATGAATAGTGACAGTCTTGGTCATGCTTTAAAGCCGTGCTAGGAAATAAATAAATAAAGCCATGCTAGAATCTGCCAACATCACACCCAGCCTCTCTCTCCAGTGAGAGGGAAAGCTGCACCCAAAGATAGCTAAAAAGTGTTACACAGTTCATAACTGATAGATCTTCCTTGTGTTAATCACAACTCCTTGCTTAGAACCTTTAGAATTCAATATTGCCTTTCAGTAAAAAGTTCAGAGCTTCAAGGCTACAGCCTTTCTACAGCCTAGCCTGACCAACTTTATCTCATAAGTTCTCTTTAAATCCTTGAGTTAAATCTCTAAACATTTTTGAGGTCTCCTTCCTTAATGCTTTTGCTTAAAATGCCCTTTTGAAGAATAGGTAGAATTTGAATGACTTCCTTCATCTGGAAAACCCTCACTCTCTGCTAAGTCCAACCTATTCTTCAAATCCCAGCTCAAGTCCCATAAGAGTTCCTGACAACTCTAGCCCAAAAGTAATTTATAATTTGAAAAAGTATCATCTAAACCAGGCTTTCTATTGCAATTTATACCTGTCTTCTCTTCTCCATTTTTCAATTGAGCCTTTATTTAAATCTTATATTGTCACAGAAAGCTTCCCTCAAGTTTGTAGGTCTTTACAGCTACATTTTCAGATCCTTAAGATAGTGGCTATTAATTGTATATCTTTGTATTCCCTGTAGTTCCTCGGGAAGGGAAACTAACATGTAAGTGCCTATAATATGCCAGGTATTATATTAAATGGTTTCTTATATTGATAATATATATCTTACTTATTCTTGACAAACTTATATAGATATTAGTTCCCTCATTTTACAGATGAGGACATTGCACTTGAGAAAGGTTAAGTAACACATCCAAGGCACTTAACTAGTCAGTGGCAGAGCTGGGTTTCTACTATACCATTCATCAAAATAGCTTTCAACTAATACATACCTTGGAGGTATAAAAGCTCACATGGTATACATCTTTCTACTTGACTTATTTGTATCCCACTGTGAAATTTAGAATGTCATGAAAGCAAAGAAGCCAAAATTCTTCTCAAAAATTAAAATTTGGCATGCCAATTATTAACGTTCCAACCATAGGAATTCACAAAGAACTTGAAGTTAGAAAGTCATACTTTGGGGGGAGGGGTGGATTAAGGAACTTAAAGACATTTTTTTCATTTATTCTATATTTTGCCTTGAGTTCATGTAATGTGATATGAAATGAATCACAGAACAAAATGGAACGTTCTTTGGGTGCTTACTGCAAGTCCATATCCCTTTCAGAACGTTCTTTCTTTTCTCTTTTCCCCTTTCCTAGGGTTACACATCTTTCTGGAATGACTGCATATCATCTGGCCTGCGAGGTGGCATCCTGATAGAGCTGGCCATGAGAGGTCGAATCTATCTAGAACCCCCCACCATGCGTAAGAAGCGACTACTAGACAGAAAGGTAGAGCATCCTCCATGAATATCCTCTTAAGAAAGGGCAGATACCAACAGCCCATTTTGGAAGAATAGGAAGATTTGAGACGTGAGACAATAAAAATACCACTTATTCAGTTGTCCCATTGTCTAACAGGTTTAATTATCCTGTAGCAGAGAGAGAAATCTAAGTATCCAAGGTCTAAAGAGTTATAAGAAGTTCACGGTTTTGTCTTCCCTTTTTATGCAGAAAAGTCACATCTAGGATGGTGTTGATTATTTTTCTGTATTTATCTATAGCTGTAATATTATGAAACAGTATTATATGATGAGGAGGTAAACGTGGGTCAGATGCAGTCTTAACCCTGGTCAACCTCAGATAACCATTCAGTTTCCCTCCTTCCAATTATTTTGCAAGTCCTCTCTAGCATGAGTTATACACTCCCTCCATTTTCTTATTACTCATTTTTTCCACTCACAACTTCACTGTCATACTTAGCACTCTAGTGAAACTACATTCTTAGGTGTCACCAGCTAATTTTCAGTCTTCAATTTATTTTTCTCTTTTAACCTGTATGTGGTGTTTGACACTTTTGACTACCTCCTATTTGAAACTTCCTCTCTTCTCGAGCTTTGTTATATATTACATCTTCTTGCTTCTCTAGCAGTACCCTATTTCCTTTACTTCTCCATTCCTTAATATCTAAATCTCAATTTATATCACTTTGTATCCTTTTAGAGATATCATTTACCTTTACAGCTTCATCTATCACCCTTATGATATTAATTTTCAAATTTCTAGACCTGTCTTCTTTTTCCACCTCCAGGAACATAGTTAACTATTGTCCAGACATTTCAACTTGGCTATCCCATATCAGTTAAAACCAAGCTTCATCAACTTTACCTGAGTTTCCTATCTTTACTAATTGTTTCACAAGTTGGTTTTCCAGGCTCAAAGAGTTATTATTGAATCTTTTTTCTCCATTATCATTTATATCCAGTTTGCCACTGGGGCCCAGTTCAAATGTTATTTTATCTATCCATACTAGATTTTAAATTTCTTGAGGAAACAGAGAAAATATGTTATGCTGCTTTGCTCTTCCTATGACATTTAACCAGTAATATATGTATAGCATATTCACTGATTTTAATTTGAATGAAGTAGATGAAGCAAAGTCTCTTGTTTCTTCTTTTCTGAAAGGTACTGCTAAAGTCAGACAGCCCAACGGGTGATGTTTTACTGGATGAAACTCTGAAGCACATCAAAGCAACTGAACCCACAGAAACTGTCCAAACATGGATAGAGCTACTCACCGGTAAGATGATGCAGAATGATTTAAAAAATCCCACATTTTATAATCTTTACCCTACTCTTAAGGTTAGGAGAAGAAGTATAGGAATTCAGGGTGCTGAGTAAGATATATATATATTTCACTGTTAAACTGTACTAATGAGGGACCAAAAAGGCATGATTAATCAATACGTAAAGTTTTCCAAAGCTTCACCTTACCTCTGTGCACCTCATAAGCTCACAAGAAATTTTTTTAACATCTGCATTGATGTATCGTTCACATACAGTTGTTGTGTAATTCACATACAGGGTCATCATACAGTTGACCCATTAAAAGTATACAATTAAATGGATTTTAGTATGTTCACACAGTTGTGCAACCATCATCACAACCTAAGTTTAGAACATTTTCATCATCCCCAAAACAAACCCTATGCTCACTAGCAGTTTTCCCCATGTTTCCCAGCCCTCCTGCCCAGCTCCGACAACCACTAATCTACGTTCTATCTCTGTAGATTTGCCTATTCTGGATATTTCATATAAACGAAACCATACAACTTATGGTTTTTTGTGACTGACTTCCAAGGATAATATTTTCAAGGTTCATCCATGTTGTGGCATGTATCAGCACTTCATTCCTTTTTTCCTCAAAGGCAAGTTCAAAAACTTTAATATGAATAACTAAGCCTATGGCATAAAATTATAGGAGAATCTTGCACAGGGCACTTTGAGGTCACAGCCAGTGTCACCTTCTGGAACAGTTTTTTTAAATTGAAGTTTTTATTGAGACATTTGTATTGAGTTGGTCAAAAAGTTCATTCTGTTTCTTCCATAACATCTTACAGAAAAACATGAAGGAACTTTTTGGCCAACCCAGTATATTGACATGCAGTTGTAAGAATTAATATAGAGAGAGACCTTTATATGCCTTGTCTAGAATCCCCCACTGGTAAAATTTCTCAAAGTTTTAGTATTTGATAATCAGAATACTGAAATTTATATAATTCACCAATCTTGTTAGAATTTGCCTAGGTTTTTTGTTTTGTTTTTTTGTTCTTTTCGGCCGCACCACATGGCATGTGGAATCTTAGTTCCCCAACCAGGGATCAAACCCTGCTGCCTGCAGTGGAAGCACAGAGTCTTAACCATTGAACAGCCAGCGAAGTCACAAATTTCCCCAGTTTTAACTTGATTTTTTATTTCCAAATAATATTTCATTGAATGGTTATAGTACTTCAGTTATTTATTTATCATTTGATGGACATTTGAATTACCTCTTTTTGACTAGTGTGAACATTCATAGACAAGTTTTTGTGTGGACATGTTTTCATTTGGGGGGTATATAGTTAACTCTATGTGGTAAAATATACATATTTATTATCTCAATCATAAGTGTACAATTCAGTGACATTAAAAACACAGTGTTAAAAAAAAAAAAAAACCACAGTGTTGTATAACTATTA
This sequence comes from Odocoileus virginianus, assembly GCF_023699985.2. Lineage (NCBI taxonomy): Eukaryota > Metazoa > Chordata > Mammalia > Artiodactyla > Cervidae > Odocoileus > Odocoileus virginianus. The sequence goes on along the minus strand of NC_069678.1, from coordinate 7,621,554 downwards.
CTTCTTTCTACACTCAAAGCTTTCTTATCATCCCAGTATCCCTCTTCCTTCCTCTCATTCCCTGGCAACTTCTTATCTACCTTCTGTCTCTATGAATTTACCTGATCTAAATAACTCATATAAGTGGAATCATACAGTATTTGTCCTTCTATGCCTGACTTACTTGAAAGCTAAGCATGTTTTCAAGGTCCGTTCATCTTATAGTTTACATCAAAATCTCATTCATTTTTATGGTTGAGTAATATTCTGTTGTATGTGATATACTGCATTTTGTTAATTTCATCTGTTAATGGACACTTGGGTGTTTCCATCTGTTGGCTATTGTAGGGTAATGCTGCTGTGAACCTTGTGCATATATCTGATAAAGTCATTGCTTTCCATTCTTTGGATGTATATCTTGGAGTAGAATTATTGGGTCATGTGATAGTTCAGTAGTTTGAGGAAGCACCAAACTTTTCTACAGAGGCTGCAGTCTTTGACAGTCTTACCAGCCATGATAAGGTTCCAGTTTCTGTACATCCTCATTAGCACTTATTTTATTTTGTTTTTAATTATAGCCATCCTAGTAGATACGAAGTGGTATATCATTGTGGTTTTGATTTGCATTTCCCTAATGATTAATGATGTTGAGCATCTTTTCATGGATGATTTATGTATCTTCTTTGGAGAAATGTCTATTCAGGTCCTTTGCCCATTTTTGAATTGGCTTCTGTTGTTCTTGTTGAGTTTTAGAAGCACTTTCTATAGTCTCAACAGTAATCCCTTATCAGATACATGATTTGTAAATATTTTCTCTCATTCTACAAGTCATCTGTTCACTTTATTGAGAGTAACTCAATGCACAAAAGTTCTTAATTTTGATGAAGTCCAACTTATTTGTTGCCTGACTTTTGGTGTCATATCACTGAAATCTTTGCCAAATCTAATGTCATAAAGATTTTCCCAATGCTTTCTTCTAAGAGTTTTATAGTTTTAGTTCTTAAATTGGTTCTTTGATCCATTTTTACTTAATTTTTTAATATGATATAAAGGTTCAACTTTGTTCTTTTGCATATGGATATGCAGTTTCCCAGAACCATTTGTTAAAAATACTATTCTTTCCCCCTTGAATGGCCTTGGAAGTCTTGTTGAAAATCAGTTGACCATACCTGCAAAGGTTTATTTCTGGACTCTATTCTGTTGTATTAACCTGTTTGTTTGTCCATATTGTTTTACTGACTGTAGCTTTGTAGTAATTTCTGAAGTTGGAAAAGTATGAATCCACTAATTTTATCCTTCTTTTTCAAAGTTGTTTTGGCTGTTCTGGATCTTGTGCAGTTCTATATGAATTTGAAGATCAGCTTTTACACTTCTATGGAAAAGGCTGTTAGAATTTTATAGGGATTGGGTTGAACCTGTAGATCTTTTTGGTTGGTTATTGCCATTTTAACAGTGTTAAATTTTCCTGTCCATTAAAAGAGACTTAGGCTGTCTTTCCATTATCTAGGTCTTCTTTAATTTTCTTTCATCAGTTTTATAGTTTTCAGTGTACAAATCTTTCACCTCCCTGGTTAGACTTATTCCTAAATATTTAATTTTCTTACACACTGTTACAAATGGGACTGCTTTCTTAATTTCACTTTCAGGTTATTCACTTCTGATATACAGAAACAACTGATTTTTGTGTTTTCATCTTGTACCCAGCAACTTAGTCGAGTCTATTAGCTCTAGTTGCTTTTTGTGTATTTGGGGGGATTTTCTATGTATAGGATCATGTCATCTGCAGACAGAGATAGTTATAGTTTTTCTTCCTAACTTGAAGTGAAGTGAAGTCGCTCAGTCATGTCTGACTCTTTGCAACCCCGTGGACTATAGCCCACCAGGCTCCTCTGTCCATGGGATTCTCCAGACAAGAATACTGGAGTGGGTTGCCATGCCTTTCATTTTTCTTTCTTATCTACTAGCTCTGGATAGAACTTCCTTAAATTGTTGAATAGCAGTGGTGAAAGCAGGCATCCTTGTCTTTCTTGTTCCTTGACTTTTGTGGGATCTTTCAGTCTTTTACCATTGATTATGATATTAACTGTAAGGCTTTCATGAATACTCTTTATCATATTGAGGGATTTTTCTCTTATTCCTAGTTTCCTGGAACTTTGTATAATGAAAGGGTGTTCGTTTTTGTCAAGTTACTTTTTTTTTTTTTAATTGAAGGATAACTGCTTTACAGAATTTTGTTGGTTTCTAAGTTGCATTTCTGAATCAAGTAACATGGTCATGTGGGGTTTTTCTTAATTATATTAAATTATGTATTATTGATACTTTGATTTTTATTGAAATGTTATATTAGTTTCAGGTGTACATCGTGTTGATTCAGTATTTATGTATATTGAGAAATAATCACCACAATAAGTCTAGTTAGCATCCATCATCACACATAGTTTTTTTCCTTGTGATGAGAACTTTTAAGATCTGTTTTCTTGAGTGCTTTGAGTGCTTTGTGGCTTCAGTTGTGCCCAACTCTGTGCGACGCTATGGACTGTATGTAGCCCACCAGGCTCCTCTGTCAGTGGGATTTTCCAGGCAAGAATACTGGAGTGGATTGCCATGCCCTGCTCCAAGGATCAAACTCACATTGCTTATGTCTCCTGCATTGGCCGGCAGGTTCTTTACCACTCATGCCACCTGGGAAGCCCATTTGAAAGTCTGTTTTCTTAGCAACTTTAAAATATATAATACAGTGTTAGCAACTATAGTTACCATGCTATATATTACACCCCCAGGATTTATTTATTTTATAACTGAAATTTTGTGTCTTTTGATCTTCACACATTGTGGCATTCTTCCCCTTCCCATCCCTAGCAACTACTAATCTGTTCTCTGTATCTAAAATTTTGGAATTTTTTGGTTTTGTTTTAGATTCCAGATATAAGTGAGATCATAACAGTATTTGTCTTTCTCTGTCTGACTTATTTTACTTAGCATAATGCCCTCAAGGCCCATCCATGTTGTTATGAATGGCAAGATTTCCCTTTTATGGCTGATTAGTATTCCAATGTATGTATATGTGTGTGTATATATGTGTATGTTTGTGTGTGTGTATCCATTTTCTTTATCTGTTCATCCATAATTGATATTTCAATTGCTTCCGTGTCTTAGCTACTGTAAATAATGTTGCCGTGAACATGGGGTACATGTATCTTTTCAAGTTAGTGTTTTCATTTCCTTTGGAAAAATTCTCAGAAGTAGAATTACTAAATTATATGGTAGTTATCATTTTAATTTTTTGAGAAATTTCTATACTGTTTTCTATAGTTACTGCACCAATTTACATTCTCACCAATAGTGCATGAGGGTTCCCTTTTCTCTATGTCCTTGCCAACATTTGTGGGTTTTTTTTAATTTTTAAAAATATTTAGATATTTATTTTTATTTATTTTCTAATTTGGCTGCACTGGGTTTTAGTTGAAGCATGCAGGATCTTAATTGCAGCATGTGGCATCTAATTCCCCAACCAGGGATCGAATTTGGGTCCCCTGCATTGGGAGAGTGGAGTCTTAGCTGCTGGACCACCTGGGAAGTCCCTATCTTTTTGAAATACTTTTTATTATATATTGGAGTATAGCCGATTAATAATGTTGTGATAGTTTCAGATGGCCAGCAGGACTCAGCCAAACATATACATGTATCTCTTTTCTCTCAATCTCCCCTTCCATCCAGGCTGCCGCATAACATTGAGCAGAGTTCCCTGAACACTTGTTATTTTATAACCATCGTAACAATTGTGAAGTGATATCTCACTATAGTTTTGATGATTTGCAGTTCCTTGATAATTACTGATGTTGAGCACATTTTCATGTGTCTTTTGGCCATTTGTATGTCTTCTTTTGAAAAACATCTATTTAGATCCTTAGTCTATTTGAGTTTCTGGTACATTCCTGGGATAAATTTTACTTGATCATGGTGAATAATCCTTTTATCATGCTTTTGGATTAAGTTTGCTAATATTTTACTAAGGATTTTGAATCTACATTCATAAGACTTATTGGTCTGTAACTTTCTTTTCTTGTGATGTCTTTATTTGGCTTTAGTATCAGGATAATCTTGCCTCACAGAATGAGTTAACATGTTCCTTCTTTAGATTTTTGGAAGACTTTGAGAAGGATTGGTGTTAATTCTTGTTTAAATGTAAGGTAGAATTCACTGATGAAGTCATCTGGCCCTGAACTTTTCTTTGTAGGGAGGTTTTGATTTTTGATTACTAATTTCATCTTTTTATTTGCTATAAATCTGTTGAAAGTTTCTGTTTCTTTGTCAGTTTGGATAATTTGAATGTTTCAAGGAGTTTGTCCATTTTTTCTAGGTTGTCTAATTTGTTGGTTTAACGTTATTCATAATATTATAATTCTTTTTTTAATCCCTGCAAGGTCAGTGGTAATGCCTCCACTCTCATTTCTGATTTTTAGTTGTTTCTTTTTTCCTTTGGCAGTCTAGCTAAATGTTTGTGAATTTTGTTGGTCGTTTCAAAGAAACAACTTTTAGTTTCTTTAATTTTGTTTGTTGTTTTTCAGATCTCTCTTTTTGTATATCTCTAATCTATTTCCTTCCTTCTATTAACTTTGGGTTTATTTTGCTCTTCTTTTTTAGTCCATTAAAGTATAAAGTTAGGAGATTGATTTTAGACTTTTTTAATTTAGGCATTTACAGCAAATTTCCCTCTGCTTTCACTGCGTCCCATATACTTTCATATGTTGTGTTTTCATCAATTTCTAACTATTTTCTAATTTCCTTTGTGATTTCTTCTTTGACACATTGGTGTTTAAGCTTGTTTAATTTACACACATAGGCAGATTTTCATTTTCCTTCTTTTATTGATGTCTAATTTCATCCCACTGTGGTCAGAGAAGAAGATACTTTGTATGGTATCTGTCTTTTGAAATATATTGAGATGTATTTTATGGCCTAACACATGGTGTCTCCTGGAGAATGTGCCTTGTAAATCTGAGACGAACATGTATTCTGCAAGTAGGGTGATATAAAACTGTCTGTCTGATCTATCCATTTTGCTTCATATATTTTGAGTCTGTTATTAGGAGTGTAAATATTTATAACTGTTTTATCTTCTTGTTGTACTGAACCTTTTATTAATATATAATGTCTCTTTGTCTCTTCTGTCTTGTATGATTTAAAGTCTATTTTGTCCAAAATTAGTATAGCCATCCCTTCTCTTTTTTGGTTACTATTTGAATGGAATATCTTTTTCCATCCATTCACTTTCTTTTTTGTGTGTGTGATTCTTTTTTTTTTCTTTTTTTCATTTATTTTTATTAGTTAGAGGCTAATTACTTTACAGTATTGTAGTGGTTTTTGTCATACATTGACATGAATCAGTCATGGATTTACATGTATTCCCCATCCCAATCCCCCCTCCCCATCCATTCACTTTCAACCTGTCTGTGTTCTTTAATCTAAAGTGAGTCTCTCAAAACAAAAAAATTGAGTCTCTTATAAACAGCATTTAGTTGGATCATGTATTTTAACCCGTTCTGCCATTTTTTTCTTACGATTAAACGGTTTAATGTGTTTACATTTAAAATAATTACTGATAAGGAGACACTTCCACCATTTTGCTATTTGTTTTCTATATGGCCTGTAGACTTTGGTCCCTCATTTCCTACATTACTATCTCCTGTTATGTTTGGTAGATTTTTTTATAGTGAAACGTTTTGATTCCCTTCTCATTTTCTTTAGTGTATATTCTGTAGATGTTTTCTTTGTTGCACCATGGGGATTACATTTTATATCTTAAAGTTGTGACAACCTAATTTGAATTTATACCAACTTAACTTCAGTAACACAAAAATTCTGTTCCTATACAGCTCCATTCCACTGTTTTGATGTCACAGATTATACCTTTATAAATTGTGTGACCAATAACATAGGTTAATAATTGTTCTTTAATGCATCTGTCTTTTAAAGTATATAGAAAATAAAAAGCAGAGTTACAAACCAAAATTAACTTTTATAGTTGTCCATGTATTTAACTTTTATTGTGTGTCTTTATTTCTTCATTACTGCTTCAAGTCACTTCTAGCTTCCCTTCATTTCAACCTGCAGTACTTTTTAGCATTTCTTGCAGGGCAAGTCTAGTGGTAACAACCTTCCTCAATTTTTATTTACCTGGGAAAGTCTTAATTTCATTGTTCAAGGACACTTTTTCTGGATATAGCATTCTTAGGTGACAGATTTTTTTCTTTGAGTCCTTTGAGTATGTCAACTCACTGTCTTCTAGCCTCCAAAGTTTCTGATGAGAAGTCTGGTGATAATCTTATTGAAGATACTTTGTATATGACAACTCACTTCTCTCTTCCTGCTTTTAAGATTCTTTATCTTTGTAAACTAAATTAATGCTGGAGAGGGTGTGGAGCAAAAAAATCTTCCTACACTTGGTAGGAATGTAAACTGGTGCAGCCACTATGGAGAAAAGTATGGAGTTTCCTTAAAAAACTAAAAATAGAGTTATGTACAATGTGTCAATCACACTCCTAGGCATATATATCTGAGAAAATTCTAATTCAAAAAGACACATGCAACCTAGTGTTAATAGCAGCACTATTTACAATAGCCAAGACATGGAAGCAACCTAAATGTCTGTCAACAGCTGAATGGATAAAGAAGATATAATATATATGTGTGTGTGTGTGTGTGTGTATATACCCATATATATATATGAATATTAGTTATGAAAAAGAATGAAATAATGCCATTTGCATCAATATGGATGGACCTAGAGATTATCATATTAAGTGAAGTAACTCAGACAGAAAAAGAAAAATACTATATGATATCACTTATATGTGGAATCTTTAAAAATGATACAAATAAACTATTTCTAAAACAGAAATAGACTCATATAAGTAAAAAACAAACTTATGGTTACCAAAGTGGATAGCAGAAGTGGGGTAGGTAGATAAATTAGGAGTTTGGGACTAACAGCTCAGCTGGTAAAGAATCCACCTGCAATGCAGGAGACCCTGATTCCATTCCTGGGTCAGGAAGATCTCCTGGAGGAGAGGGATAGGCTACCCACTCCAGTATTCTTGCCTGGAGAATGCCCATGGAGAGGAGGAGCCTGGCAGGCTACAGTCGGTGGGGTCACAAAGAGTTGGACACGACTGAGTGACTAAACTCAGATATATAAAATAGGTAGACAATAGGGACCTACTATATAGCACAGGCAACTATAATCAGCAAATTATAATAACCTAGAATGGAAAAGAATCTAAAATGTGTGTGTGTGTGTGTGTGTGTGTGTATGAAAATCACTCAGTCGTGTCTGACTCTTTTCTACCCCATGGACTGTAGCCTGCCAGGCTCCTCTGTCTGTGGAATTCTCCAGGCAAGAATACTGGAGTGGGTAGTCATCCCTTCTCCAGGGGATCTTCCCAACCCAGGGATCGAACCCACGTCTCCTGCACTGCAGGTGTATTCTTTACCATCTGAGCCACTGGGGAAGCCCAAATATATGTGTGTGTAACTCAATCACTGTACTGTACATCTAAAACTAACATAACATTGTAAATTAACTATACTTCAGTTTAAAATTGGTTTTAAAAAATTGTTTATCTTTGGCTTTCAGTAGTTAGATTATAATGTATCTTGGATGTTTTAGTCAACATTGAGCTCATTAAGTATCTTAGATTTGTAGATTCATGTCTTTTGTGAAATTTGGACCATTTTCAGGTATTATTTTTTCAAATATTTTTCTGCCCTTTCTCTCTCTTCTCCTCTGGGATTCCTACAATGAAAATATTAGTCCACTTGATGGTGTCTCAGAGGTTCCTTAGGCTCCATTCACTTTTTTTGTTGTTTTTCCCTAAACTTTATTACTTCAGTTGTACTATCTTCAAATTTGCTAATTCTTCTGCCTGCTTAAATCTGTTTTTGAACCCATATAGTGTATTCTTCATTTTAGCTGTTGTATTTAAGCTCCAGATTGTCTTTTTCTTTTCTTTTTTTTCCCCCCATTTATTTTTATTAGTTGGAGGCTAATTACTTTACAATATTGTAGTGGTTTTTGCCATACATTGACATGAATCAGCCATGGATTTACATGTGTTCCCCATCCCATCCCTCTGGGTCTTCCCAGTGCACCAGCCCTGAGCACTTGGCTCATGCATCCAACCTGGGCTGGTGGTCTGTTTCACCCTTGATAGTATACTTGTTTCAATGCTATTCCCACCCTTGCCTTCTCCCACAGAGTCCCAAAGTCTGTTCTGTACATCTCTGTCTCTTTTTCTGTTTTGCATATAGGGTTATCATTACCATCTTTTTAAATTCCATATATATGTGTTAGTATACTGTATTGGTCTTTATCTTTCTGGCTTACTTCACTCTGTATAATGGGCTCCAGTTTCATCCATCTCATTAGAACTGATTCAAATGAATTCTTTTTAATGGCTGAATAATATTCCATTGTGTATATGTACTATAGCTTCCTTATCCATTCGTCTGCTGATGGGCATCTAGGTTGATTCCATGTCCTGGCAATTATAAACAGTGCTGCAATGAACATTGAGGTACACATGTCTCTTTCAGATCTAGTTTCCTCAGTGTGTATGTCCAGGAGTGGGATTGCTGGGTCATATGGCAGTTCTATTTCCAGCTTTTTAAGGAATCGTCACACTGTTCTCCATAGTGGCTATCCTAGTTTGCATTCCCACCAACAGTGTAAGAGTGTTCCCTTTTCTCCACACCCTCTCCAGCATTTATTGCTTGTAGACTTTTGGATAGCAGCCATTCTGACTGGCGTGTAATGGTACCTCATTGTGGTTTTGATTTGCATTTCTCTGATAATGAGTGATGTTGAGCATCTTTTCATGTGTTTGTTAGCCATCTATATGTCTTTTTTAGAGAAATGTCTGTTTAGTTCTTTGGCCCTTTTTTTGATTGGGTCATTTGGAAGAAATGAAGAACCCCAGGGTTAGTAGAAGGAAAGAAATCTTAAAAATTAGGGCAGAAATAAATGCAGAAGAAACAAAAGAGACCATAGCAAAAATCAACAAAGCTAAAAGTTGGTTTTTTGAAAAGGTAAATAAAATTGACAAGCCGTTAGCCAGACTCATCAAGAAACAAAGAAAGAAGAACCAAGTCAACAAAATTAGAAATGAAAATGGAGAGATCACAACAGACAACTCTGAAATACAAAGGATCAGAAGAGACTACTACCAGCAGCTCTATTCCAATAAAATGGACAACTTGGAAGAAATGGACAAATTCTTAGAAAAGTATAACTTTCCAAAACTGAACCAGGAAGAAACAGAAGATCTTAACAGACCCATCACAAGTACGGAAATCGAAACTGTAATCAGAAATCTTCCAGAAAACAAAAGCCCAGGACCAGATGGCTTCACAGCTGAATCCTACCAAAAATTTAGAGAAGAGCTAACACCTATCTTACTCAAACTCTTCCAGAAAATTGCAGAAGGCAAACTTCCAAACTCATTCTATGAGGCCACCATCACCCTAATACCAAAACCAGATAAGGATGCCACAAAAAAAGAAAGCTACAGGCCAATATCACTGATGAACATAGATGCAAAAATCCTTAACAAAATTCTAGCAAACAGAATCCAACAACATGTTAAAAAGATTATACATCATGACCAAGTGGGCTTTATCCCAGGAATGCAAGGATTCTTTAATATCCACAAACCAATCAATGTAATACACCACATTAACAAATTGAAAGATAAAAACCATATGATTATATCAATAGATGCAGAAAAATCATTTGACAAAATTCAATATCCATTTATGATAAAAACTCTCCAGAAAGCAGGCATAAAAGGAACATACCTCAAAAGAATAAAAGCTATATATGACAAACCTACAGCAAACATTATCCTCAATGGTGAAAAATTGAAAGCATTTCCCTTCAAGTCAGATTTTCTTTTTGGTTCCTTTTTGTAATTTCTATCTCTTTACTGGTATTCTAATTTTGTTCATCATTTTCCTGTCTTTGCCCATGTCTTCCTTTAGCTATTTGCTAAAGAAAGTATCATAAAGAAACATCTTTAAAACAGCTGTTTTCAAGTATTTATCTAGTAAACTTGACATCTGGGCTTCCTCAAGTACAAATTTTGTCTTTTTCTTTTGTCCCTTTTAGTGGGACATACCTTTTTCTTTCACTATGTGCCTTGTAATTTTTTTGTTGTTGAAAGCTGAATATTGAAATCTTATAATACAGTAACTCTGGAAATCAAGACTTTCCCCATTTCCCAGGTTTTGCTGAGTTGTTTGTTGTTATTTTGTTGATTGTATTATGGTTTCTCTGTGTTGTAGATCCAACTGAGGTGAAAGCTTCAGATCTCAGGTCTTTTCCAAGGTTGTACTTCAGAGATTACATGTTTTCTTAAGCAAGCATAGTTGCTTTCTTAAATACTGTGTACATGCAGTTGTTTCTGAATGTAAAACAAAGCTTCTCTTTGAAATCCCCTGGAAGCTGCTTCAACTGGTGGGGATTGGAACAGTGGCAGCCTTTAGCTGTATGTCAGCCATCAGAAGCTACAATCCATAACCAGAACACTGGTCCTGAGATTTCAAAGACGGAGTCCTTATTGCCCACCCTGACTCCAGCAGGCTATACCAAAACTGCAGATTTCTGTTCCCACAGCTACCTATCATGGGACTGGGGGCTAAGTAGTCACTGCTGCACTGAAGGCTGAAATTGACTGAAATTGATATTGACCACAGTTTGCCAGCCTAGCTTCCCCTGGAACCTACAAGTGTTGGTGGAAACTCAAGAGTTCCAAAAATAATTGTTTCAGGTAGATGCTGCTAGTATAATTATTGTCTTGGTGGAGAGATGAATTTCTAATGGTTGCTGCCATTATCCCAGATGTAATCTCTCAATGATTAACATTTTAAAGAACCTTATCAGCTATAATCACATGGACCCCAGCCTTGTCTAACTCAATGAAACTATGAGCCATGCCATGTAGGGCCACCAAAGACGGATGGGTCATGGTGGAGAGGTCTGACAGAATGTGGTCCACTGGAAAAGGGAATGGCAAACCACTTCAGTACTCTTGCCTTGAGAACCCCATGAACAATATGAAAAGGCAAAAAGATAGAACACTGAAAAATGAACTCCCCAGGTCGGTAGGTGCCCAGTATGCTACCAGACATCAGTGGAGACTCCAGAAAGAATGAAGAGATAGAGCCAAAGCAAAATCAACACCCAGTTGTGGATGTGACTGGTGATGGAAGTAAAGTCCTATGCTGTAAAGAGCAATATTGCATAGGAACCTGGAATGTTAGGTCCATGAATCAAGGCAAATTGGAAGTGGTCAAACAGGAAATGGCAAGAGTGAACATTGACATTTTAGGAATCAGCAAACTAAAATGGACTGGAATGGGTGAATTTAACTCAGATGACCATTATAGCTACTACTGTAGGCAAGAATCCCTTAGAAGAAATGGAGTAGCCATCATAATCAACAAAAGAGTCTGAAATGCAGTACTTGGACGCAATCTCAAAAATGACAGAATGATCTCTGATTGTTTCCAAGGCAAACCATTCAATATCACAGTAATCCAAGTCTATGCCCCGAGCAGTAATACTGAAGAAGCTGAAGTTGAACGGTTCTATGAAGACCTACAAGACCTTCTAGAACTAATACCCAAAAAAGATGTCCTTTTCACTATAGGGAACTGAAATGCAAAAGTAGGAAGTCAAGAGATACCTGGAGTAACAGGCAGATTTGGCCTTGAAGTACAAAACAAAGCAGATCAGAGGCTAACAGAGTTTTGCCAAGAGAACACACTGGTCATAGCAAACACCTTCTTCCAACAAAACAAGAGAAGACTACACATGGACATCACCAGATGGTCAATACCAAAATCAGATTGATTATATTCTTTGCAGCCAAAGATGGAGAAACTCTATATAGTCAGCAAAAATAAGACTGGGAGCTGACTGTAGCTCAGATCATGAACTCCTCATTGCCAAATTCAAACTTAAATTGAAGAAAGTAGGAAAAACCACTAGACCATTCAGGTATGACCTAAATCTGTTAGGATTATACTGTGGAAGTGACAAATAGATTCAAGGGATTAGATCTGTTAGAGTGCCTGAAGAACTATGGACGGTTTGTGACATTGTATAGGAGGTAGTGATCAAGACCATCCCCAAGAAAATGAAATGCAAAAAGGCACAATAGTTGTCCAAGAATGCCATACAAATAGCTGAAAAAAAGTGAAAGGCAAAGGAGAAAAGGAAAGATATAACTATTTGAATGCAGAGTTCCAAAGAATAGCAAGGAGAGATAAGAAAGCCTTCCTCAGTGATCAGTGCAAAGAAATAGAGGAAAACAATAGAATGGGAAAGACTAGAGATCTCTTCAAGAAACTTAAGAGATATCAAGGGAACATTTCATGCAAAGATGAGCACAATAAAGGACAGAAATGGTATGTACCTAACAGAAGCAGAAGATATTAAGAAGAGGTGGCAAGAATACACAGAAGAACTATACAAAAAAGATCTTCATGACCCAAATAACGACGATGGTGTGATCACTCACCTAGAGCGAGACATCCTGGAATGCTAAGTCAAGTGGGCCTTAGGAAGCATCACTACAAACAAAGCTAGTGGAGGTGACGGAATTCCGGTTGAGCTATTTCAAATGCTAAAAGACGATGCTGTTAAAAGTGCTGCACTCAATTTTGGAAAACTCAGCAGTGGCCACAGGACTGGAAAAGATCAGTTTTCATTCCAATTCCAAAGAAAGGCAATGCCAAAGAATGTTCAAACTTGCACAATTGCACTCATCTCACAAGCTAGCAGAGTAATGCTCAAAATTCTCCAAGCCAGGCTTCAATAGTACATGAACTGTGAACTTCAGATGTTCAAGCTGGATTTAGAAAAGACAGAGGAACCAAAGATAAAATTGCTAACATCCACTGGATCATCAAAAAAGCAAGAGAATTCCAGAAAAACATCTATTTCTGCTTTATCGACTATGCCAAAGCCTTTGACTGTGTGGATCACAACAAACTGTGAAAAATTCTTTAAGAGATGGGAATACCAGACCCATCTGCTTCCTGAGAAATCTGTATGCAGATCAAGAAGCAACAGTTAGAATTGGACATAGAACAACAGACTGGTTCCAAATCAAGAAAGGAGTATATCAAGGCTATATATCGTCACCCTACTTAATAACTTATATGCAGAGTACAGCATGAGAAACCCTGAGCTGGATGAAGCACAAGCTGGAATCAAGATTGCCAGGAGAAATATCAGTAACCTCAGATATGCAGATGACACCACCCTTATGGCAGAAAGCGAAGAAGAACTAAAGAGCCTCTTGATGAAAGTGAAAGAGGAGAGTGAAAAAGTTGGCTTAAAACTCAACATTCAGAAAACTAAGATCATGGCATCTGGTCCCATCACTTCATGGCAAATAGATGGGGAAACAATGGAAACAGTGTCAGACTTTATTTTGGGGGGCTCCAAAATCACTGCAGATGGTGATTGCAGCCATGAAATTAAAAGATGCTTGCTCCTTGGAAGAAAAGCTATGACCACCCTAGACAGCATATTAAAAAGCAGAGACTTTGCCAACAAATATCTGTCTCATCAAAGCTATGGTTTTTCCAGTAGTCATGTATGGATGTGAGAGTTGGACTATAAAGAAAGCTGAGCACCAGAGAATTGATGCTTTTGAACTGTGGTGTTGGAGAATACTCTTGAGAGTCCCTTGGACTGCAAGGAGATCCAACCAGTCCATCCTAAAGGAGATCAGTCCTGGGGGTTCATTGGAAGGACTGATGCTGAAGCTGAAACTCCAGTACTTGGCCACCTCATGCGAAGAGTTGACTCATTGGAAAAGACCCTGATGCTGGGAGGGATTGGGGGTGGAAAGGGGATGATAGAGGATGAGATGGCTGGATGGCATCACCGACTCAGTGGACATGAATTTGAGTAAACTCCGGGAGTTGGTGATGGACAGGGAGGCTTGGTGTGCTGCGTGCGATTCATGGGGTCGCAAAGAATCGGACACGACTGAGCGACTGAACTGAACTGAACTGAATGACTAATAATGTTGAGCATATTTATATGTGCTTATTGGCCATTTGTATACTTCTTTGGAGAACTGTCTATTCAAATCCTTTGCCCATTTTTAAATTGGGTTTGCTTTCTACTATTGAGTTGTACTTTTAAAATATGTCCTAAATACAAATCTTTTCAGATACATGATTTGCAAAATTTTTCTCCAATTCTATGGGTTGTCTTTTCAGTTTCTTAATGGTATCCTTTGAAGTATAGGTTTTGTATTTTGATCCATTTCACCTAGTCTTTTTTCTTGTTACTTGTAATTTTGCTGTAATTAAAATTGAAATAAAAATTTCAGTTGAAAATAAAAATAGTTTAACTTGTCCAATCCAGATCCTTTTATATATTTTTCTTACCTAATTACCCTGCCTAGAACTTTCAGTATGGTGCTGAATAGGAATGATGAGAATGGACTTCCTTGTCTTATCCTTGATGACAACATTCAGTCTTTTCCTATTAAGCATTATGCTAGCTGTGAGGTTTTCATAAATTCTTCTATCAAGTTCAGAAAGTTTCTGTCTATTCCTAGCTTATGGAGTGTTTTTATGATGTAAGAGTGTTGGATTTTTATCAAATGCTTTTGTTTTGTCTATGAAGGTGATCATTTGGTTTTTGCTTTTCATTTTATTGATTTTGTACTTTTAATCAAACTTACATTTCTGTTTTAAGTCCCCCTTTATCATATTACGTAGTTTAGGGATGGGGTTGTTTGTTTTTTTCCTTCAGCTGAGCCATACTGCTTGTAGGATGTTCGTTCCCTGACCAGGGATTGAACCTATGCCCTTGGCAGTGAAAATGCAGAGTCCTAGCACACCGGACCATCAAAGAGTTCCCTATGTCTTTATTATATTGCTAGATTTGTTTGTGCATATTTTATTCAGTATTTTTGTACCTATATACATAAGAGATGCTGGTCTATAGTTATCTTGTGAAGTTTTGTCTCATTTTAGTATCAGAGGAATACTTACTGTTTAGACTGAGGAAGTGTTCCCTCCTCTGCCTTTTCTTTTTTTCTTTAACTGTTTGTGAAAGATTGGCATTAATTCTCCATTAATGTTTGGTAGAATTACCAGAAAAGCCGTCTTGACCACACTTTTCTTTGTGGGAAGTTTTAAAGTTACTATTCAATCTAATTACTTGTTATGTGTGCTAAGTTGCTCCAGTCATGTCCAATTCTGTGCAATCCGGTGGACTGTACCCCACCAGGCTCCTCTGTCCATAGGATTCTCCAGGAGAGAATACTAGAATGGGTTGCCATGCCCTCCTCCAGGGGATCTTCCCAGCCCAGGGATCAAATTTGTGTCTCTTATATCTGCATTGGCAGGTTGGTTCTTTACCACTAGCATCACCTAGAAAGCCTTTTACTTGTTACATGTGTGTGGTATTACTTGCTCAGTCATGTTTGACTCTTTGCGACCCCTTGGACAGTAGCCCACCAAGCTCCTCTGTCCATGGAATTCTCTAGGCAAGAATACTGGGGCATTTGGGGAGGGGTTGCCATTTCCTTCTCCCCAGGGGATCTTCCCAACCCAGAGATAGAACCCAGGTCTCCTGCGTTGAAGGCAGATTCTTTACTGTCTGAGCCACCAGGGCATTATTTGTTATAGTGCTATTGAAATTCCCTCTTTCTTGTTGAGTCAGTTTAGGTAATTGTAGTTCAAGGAATTTGTCCATTCTTCTAGGTTGTCTAAATTGTTGTGATACTGTTTTCCATAGTATTCCTTAAAACCCTGTTAATTTTTGTAAGTTTAGTAGTAATGTCTCCTCTTTCATTCCTAATTTTAGTAATTCTGAGTCTTCTCTTTTCCTTGGTCACTCTGGGTTTGTCAGTTTTTTTCATCTTTTCATCGAACCAGAGTTTTATTTTATTGATTTTTCTCTATTGTTTTCATTTTTTCTATTTCCTCTCTACTCTATTGTTTCCTTTATCCTGCTTGCTTTGGGTTTAGTATTATCTTCTATTTCTAGTTTTTTAAAGTTAGAAGGTTAGGTTATTGATTTGACATCTCCTTTTCTAATACAGGACTTCCCTGGTGGTTCAGATGGTAAAGTATCCGCCTGCAATGCGGAAGACCTGGGTTGGGAAGATCTCCTGGAGAAGGGAACGGCTTCCCACTCCAATACTCTTGCCTGGAGAATTCCATGGATAGAGGAGCCTGGCGGGCTACAGTCCATGGGGTTGCAAAGAGTTAGACAGGACAGAGTGACTTTCACTTTTCTAATATAGCATTTGGATCACAAATTTCCCTCTTTGCACTGCTTTATGCTGCATCCCATAAGTTTTGGTATGTTCATTCAACTCAAAATTATTTTTGAATTTTTTCTTGTCTACGGCCATACCACCCTGAACGCGCCCGATCTCGTCTGAATTTTTTCTTGTGATTTCTTTTTTGACGCATTGGTTATTTCAGAATGTGTCTTTAAATTTCCACATATCTTTTTTAATTTCCCAAATGTCCTTCTGTTATCAGTTTATAATTCCATTGTGACTGAATAGCATACTTTGTATGTTTTCAATTCTTTTAAATTTATTAAGGCTTGTTTTATGGCCTAACATATGGTGTATTACGGAAATGAGAAGTATGGGCATTCTGCTGTTACAGGGTAGAATAATCTGTAGATGTCTTCTGAAGTCTAGTTGGTTTATAGTCTTGTTCAAGCATTCTGTTTATTTTTCCCATAGGTGAGACCTGGAACCCTTTCAAATTACAGTACCAGCTGAGAAATGTGAGAGAGAGAATTGCAAAGAACCTAGTAGAGAAGGGTATTCTAACCACTGAGAAGCAGAATTTCCTCCTATTTGACATGACTACTCACCCAGTGACCAATACAACAGAGAAGCAACGACTAGTGAAAAAACTTCAAGATAGTGTCCTAGAGCGGTGGGTCAATGACCCTCAGCGTATGGACAAGCGAACACTGGCACTGCTGGTGCTGGCCCACTCCTCCGATGTGCTAGAGAATGTCTTCTCCTCTCTGACAGATGACAAGTACGATATGGCAATGAATCGAGCCAAGGACCTAGTAGAACTGGACCCTGAGGTAGAGGGGACAAAGCACAGTGCCACAGAGATGATCTGGGCTGTGCTGGCAGCCTTCAATAAATCGTAAAGCCAGCTGTTGGGTTTCTCCTTTTCCATTGCTGGCCAGTGACTGTCAGAGACACCATCACCAAGTTTTGTGTGATGAGATGTTTTCCATCATTTTTTTTTCCTCTTGAATCAAATTTGTTATTTGGGGAGAGCAATTCAGGGCTTCTCTGTAGACCTTGTCTCTTATAAGCAGGCTTTATATCTCCTTATACTTCCACTCCAGAGGTGAATAAATTGGGTGAACCAGCACTCACTCAGTAAACATTTTCTCTTATTTCTTGGTTCACTTCCATCCAGTGTGCTTTTGGATTATCAGGAATATTTCAGTGAGATTTGGATTTCTCTAGCCATAGAATGTGAATGAGATGTAGAGCAAACCATGTATCTCATTTTTTAAAGTTTGTTTTCTGTCTTAAATATATGTTTTCAGCCTATCTCCCAGGCTCTACTAAGTAATGTAGCTTATTGAAGTAACCATCTCTTTGAATAAGGGGAAATAAAACTGATTTTTGGAGCAGATGGTCTCTGAGATATAAATGTATGTTCCACTAGTGATTTTCTCATCTTTCCTTTTCTAAATTAATGAGAATATTCCAAATGTGATTACCTGGTTCTCACAGTCCTAGAACCATAAATATATTCTCTACTCTCTCTCTCAGCATTGTCCTACTCCATCATTCATTACAGCAGAAATCTAAATTTTAAAAAAAATGTATCTCTCAACCACCTCTTTTATTCAGTCACCAATACAATTTGCAAAGAAGGAAAGTGGCACCAGAATTTCCACTCTTTAGCACATGACTATCTGGATTCCTCCAGGCTACTTTAAATGTCTCTACTCTGATTGAATTTAGGGAGTTGTAGATTTCAATTGCTGAATAGCGCCATCTTGAGTTCAGACAATATATCTAAACTCTAGACCTTGTTCCCTGTTTTGGCGTCCTACATGAATTGACGTGTGTGCATGCTCAGTCACTTCAGACGTGTCCAATTGTTTGTGACCCTATAGACTGTAGCCTGCCAGGTTCCTCTGTCCATGGGATTCTCCAGGCAAGAATACTGGAGTGGGTTGCCATGCCCTCCTCCGGGGGATCTTCCCGACCCAGGAATGGAACCCACGTCTCTTAGTCTCCTGCATTGGCAGGCGGGTTCTTTACCTACTTTGTGTATATTTAAAGGTCTTGGGTGTAGTTTTATCTATATTTAATCCACAGATGACCTCCTAGTCATTAGTCTTGTCTCAACACAATCCTTTGTCTAACTCATTCTCTAAAACATTTTTTAAGTCAGTAGTAAATGCAAAGAGAAGCTTATTGAGAAAAATCATATTCAGAAGGGCAATTTGATGTTAAAAGCATCCTATATAAAGTCCAACATTTGGGAATATAAAGAGGACAGGCACCCAACTGTGCTAATGTCAAGCATTTGTTAATGCTGATACTTCAAGGATCTTGCCTCTTGACCACTACAGAGAAACAGTCTATCAAAGGGCTAATAAAGATGACCCAGACCTGATATCAAATTTTCCTGATCAGAAGTAATTAAATGAATGATTGTAACTTTCCCTCCTCTAAACCTCTCTAGCCCCACAAAATTCCCCAACTCACTTAACTTTTTTTCACTTTAGGTTATCACTTAGGTGACTAAAGATAAAAAGTTTAAATGAAACAAATTCCTAAAAAATGTGAAGCTGAGTAGAGCTTCAGTCTGGCTCCCTAAAACTATAAAACCCAGTCCATGGTGTCTCTACCTGACTTAGTTTTTCTTTCCATTTGAACAGTTTGGCATGAATTTAAACCAGGTTTTCCTGTGGAGAGTTTCAGCTTATTGAGAGAGTGGAAATTGAGTTCTTTCTGGCAACTCTTGGTCAGTGTTTATTTTTATATTGTATCTCATTAAGATGAGGATGTCTTCAGTTTGAATCTGCATAATGTTCACTGCAAAACACCATTTCATGCATATGGCCTTTGCATTCTTGTATAATAAAGATCAATTATTGGCTCCCTGGTGTCTCTGTGCAGTTTTACAACTAAAGTTATTTTAACTGGAAATAACTTTCATACAAGGCCAGTAACATTCCCTGCTTACACTAGGATACCAGCCTGTTTCATTCTGTGTGGAAAACTGTGTATGCATGCTCAGTTGCTAGGTCATGTCTGACTCTTTGTGAGCCCATGGACTGTAGCCCACAGGCTCCTCTGTTCATGGAATTTCCCAGGCAAGAATACTAAAGTGGGTTCCCATTTCTTCCTCCAGGGTATCTTCCTGATCCAGGGATTGAAACTGTGTCTCCTGCTTTGGCAGGCAGATTCTTTACCACTGAGCCACCTGGACTCACTTGTGGAAAATTAGGAATACACAAATATTAGTTATATATAAAATATACATATACACACATACTGGAGGGCAGGGCACATTAAATCTAACCCAAACACCAGCTAATGTAAAGTCTGAAGAATAGTGTCTCCATTTCAAGCAAAATAAGTTACCCAATTACATCATTATTACCAGGAAGAAAATGAGTATATTCTAGATTATAATAACTACTTGCAAGTGACACCTGAACTTACTGAAGAGCTGAAGGTCTTAAGTTCCAAGTGTAGGTAACAAACCTAACTATAACAGAGTTAATAACATGTGAAAAGAAGGATAATTGACCTTGTAATTGGCTTATTGTTCTTCTGTCTTTTGTAATGTCTACAGCATAAGGGGGCTTCCCAGGTGGCCCCAGTGGTAAAGAACCCACCTGCCAATGCAGGAGACATAAGAGACTTGGGTTTGATCCCTAAGTCGGGAAGATCTCCTGGAGGAGGGCATGGCAATCTAATCCAGTATTCTTGCCTGGAGAGTCCTATGGACAGAGGACTCTGGCGGGCTGCGGTCCATAGGATCACAAAGAATCGACATGACTGAAGCAACTTGGCACACGGGGGCACACAGCATAAGGGACAACATGAAATGTATTTACTAGGATTGTTTACTTCCTTGCTATTTTTATTTCAGAGAAAGGATATAAACAAAGTATAACAATGTTTATCAAAATATGGTGCATCAAAGTAACTTTTGTGGGTGTAAGTACTTTGCCAAAATACCGGTTCCTAGTAAATCAGTCACTCGGGTTGAAGGCTTAGGAAGCTGCATTTTAAACATAGTCTCTAAAAACTTAGATGTTAAAGTTTGAGAACACTTTAATTTATTTGGTTGTGCTGGGTCTTCATTGTGGCACATAGACTTCACTAGCTGTAGTGCACAGGTGTTACATAGGACACAATCTCAGCTCCCAACAGCTCACATTTAAGTGGGCAAATGAGGTACTCTGTGAAAAATGCTCAAATACAAGTATAAACTTAATTTCTGGAAGCACAATGGAGTAGCATTCTTCCTGGGAACATTAGGAAAAACTTACAGGAGTTATACTTATTTACTCTAGTGGCTTTCATGTATTGAGTACTTTTACTATGTTAACCACTTCATATATTTTCTCATTTATTCCTCAGAACTCTAAAAATAGAAGGTTATCTTTAAAGAAAATTCAGAGGTAGTGAAGTTTGCCTAAGGACACCATGCAGAGGTGGAGTTCAAACACATGCTTTTAACCACTGCTCTCTCCTTCCTCCATTTAAACTCAGTCTTGAAGAATCTTCTCAGGTTGAGAAGGAAGAGCTGAGGCTATTCTGGGCTAGGAAAACAAAATATAAAAAACACAAAATGTACAAAATAGGGCTTCCCTGGTGGCTCAGTGGTAAAGATCCACCTGCCAATGTAGGAGACATGGGTTCAATCCTGGTCCAGAAGATCCCACATGCCAAGGAGAAACTAAGCCCATGGGCCACAACTATGAGCCTGTGCTCTAGAACCTGGGAACTGCAACTATGGAAGCCCACACACCCTAGAACCCATGCTCTGCAACAAGAGAAGCCACTGCAGCGAGAAGCCCATGCATTGCAACTAGAGAAAAACCTGCTGCAAAGACCCTGCACAGCCAAAAATAAAGGAACTTCTTAAAAAATGTACAAAATTTGTTACATGCTAGAATTTCATGAATTGTGTGCTTTTCACATATATTTCCAAAAGAGATCATTCTAAAAGATTATATTCAAATTGTAGACTAAAGAAGGGTTTTTGAAACTAGCAAAATATTTTTGTTTACCTTCATTTATTCCTTCTCTGATGATTTCTTATGTAAAAACTTATGACACATCATTCTTCTCCCTTAATAACTGAACATTTCTTACAGGTCAAGTGTGCTGGACATAAATTCCCCAGTTTTTGTCTGAGAAAGTCTTTATCCTTCACTTTGGAAGGATAATTTTACTGGTTATAGAATTCTAGATTGATGGATGGTTTTATTTTTTGTTTTACAACACTTCAAATATTTCACTCTACTCTTCTTGCATGAGTGTTTTCTGATATCAAATTTTAACAAAACTATGAAGAATTTTAACTGAAAGATTTTAAAAAATTTGTTCCTCCCATTTTCCATACAGCTAAAATACATATCATATATATTCATATAATTTCTAAAAATGTTTTACTCCCTAAAGAATAAAAATATTAATTTTTAAATAATCATTGCTTTAATGATGAAATAGGTAGAATGGATTTTTTTATATTTTTCTATTACCTATTACATGCACACATGAATCTTTGTTTTGTATTCCCAGTTCTTCTCAAGGCCTTGGTCTGTCTTCCTTTTCTCCTCAGTGAGTTCCAGGTGTGTATATAATTTGGAAAGAGACATGACTTCTTACTGATGTGAGAAACGGAGCCATCCCTCCCAGAAAGCAATAAAATTCTCACAGAATCCAACTCAGAAAACCAAGGGTCACTTCCTGGTAGAAATCTTTTTCTAGCAGCCCAATTCATTGCCATTAGTTTTTCTTTACGTTTCAGATTGTAAAAAAGTAGATTCCACTAGGGTGGAAGGTGGGAAGCAAGTACTCCATAAGAACTCTTCAAATAGACATGCTTTTGTGTAGATTTTTTCCCTTGAATTTCAATAATCTGCCCACCACTTTGTTTTTCTCAACCTATTGTGAGCCTCCCCAAGTATAAAAGAATATTTTATCTAAACTGAATTTAGAAACTCAGCTAGGAATCAAGAGGCTTCTCCCCCCTTCAGAAGGGCTTCTTGACCAAATCCCCATACATCTGCCACATAAGCAAGCCTAGTAGATGTATATATCATTCTCCTGATTTGATGGGGGGAAATTCAAAGCCAAAGTTTTTCTCACATTTCAGAGATGTTGAGATCCCACTTCCAATCGAAAGATGAGTACTTCTCTGGACATTTAAAGCCATGATATTAATACCTCAAAATACTTATGGGTTAGCCTTAATAATATTTTTTTCCATTTATTTTTATTAATTGGGGGCTAATTACTTTATAATATCGTATTGGTTTTTGCCACACATTGACATGAATCAGCCATGGATTTACATGTGTTCCCCATCCCAATCCCCCCTCCCACCTCCCTCCCCATCCCATCCCTCTGGGTCTTCCCAGTGCACCAGCCCTGAGCACTTATCTCATGCATCCTTTTTTAAAAAGTTCCCCTCCCAGCTGTGTCACTCCAGGTTTTTTTAACTCCTAGGTGAGGCTAGAAACTTTAGTTATCTAAACTCTTAGATAACTTAAATTGATTGGTATTTCTTAAATTTGATTGAATTTCTTTCCCTTTGAGAGCAGGGAGGAAGAGATGTTTATGATCAAAGAGGGGAAGACTAGAGAAGGTAACAATAATTGATCATATTCTAAACATTATGAATATTTAAAAGCCTGAACAAATACTTTTCATTTTAACATCATCCTGTGTTAAAAAACAGATGACAGTTCAGCCTTTTGCTTATAGACTCCATCTTACTCTTCACATTAGATACCTTTTTAAATGTTTTATGAAATTAACAAGAGAAAAGTACATAAATCAAGATAAAAAAAATATACAACTCAATAATCAATAGTGAGCATTCCCATGTAACCAGCACCCCAGTCAAGAAACAATATCATCTCCCAAAAAGCCCCCTTCGTACCCTCTCCCAGTCACTATATCCCTCTCTAAAGGTAACCAAAATCCTTGTAATACAATAGACTGCTTTTGCTTTTGAACATTATATAAATGAAATCATACAGTATGTATTTTTTGTGACTGTTATCCATTTTACTTTGAACATTTTGGGTTGTTCTGTGCTGTGCTGTGCTTAGTCACTCAGTCATGTCTGACCTTTGTGACCCCATGGACTGTAGCCCACCAGGCTCCCCTGTCCATGGGGATTCTCCAGGCAAAAATACTGGAATGGGTTGCCATGCCCTCCTCCAGGGGATCTGGAGTGATTATAAATAGAGCTGCTATGAACACATGTTTTGGTGAATATGAGGATTCATTTCGGCTGGATATATCACCTAGGAGTGGAATTGCTGGGCCATAGGGCTTTAATTACATTTAGCTTTAGTACATAGTGCTAAAGTATGGTTGTACTAATTTATGCTCCCACCAGCCATACTACAGAGCTCTTAAATTGTCAAGTCATAAATTTGGGGCACATGATTGGGTTGAACATAAATTTGAATAAATGAAAAGTGAGGTCGCTCAGTCGTGGCCAACTCTTTGCGACCCCCGCATAGGCTGTAGCCTACCAGGCTCCTCTGTTCATGGGATTTTCCAGGCAAACGTACTGGAGTGGGTTGCCATTTCCTTCTGCAGGGTATCTTCCCCACCCAGGGATTGAACCCAGGTCTCCTGCATTGAATAAATGAAGGCCACTGTTAATTCCTGTGACAATGTTTTAATTAATAGAACCTGGACTTCTTTGTAGGCTTCAGAGGATCTCTATACCCTGAAAATATGTACAACATTTTTGCATGCATGCACTTGTGCATACATGCACTTTGGAGAGAGAGAAACACAGATTGTATCAGATTCTTAAAGATCAGATTTTCTATACTTTGGAAAACTGGTGGCACTGTACATGAAAGTTAAACATAATCCAATCCTTCACACACACACTAAGAATGATTTATAGGAACCCAGCGATCAAGAAGCTATTTGTGGGGGGAAAAAAAAGAAGCTATTTGCCTGCAATTAGCAAACTGTCCTACTTTATGGTGTGTTGACATAGACAGTCTGAATAGCCAGGTTTCCTATGGTTAACAGAGAAGGATTAGCACCCTTGACCACTTAATTTTCCTTTTATTTTTAGCAGGTTAAATTTTTACTAAAATAATTTCATAATGTTTTGATAACCACATATTTTGATAACTACACACCAGTTTTATTTATAAAATGTACATAACATACAATATGCACATTTAAAGTGAGTATTTTGATGGGTTTTTAGTATATTCACAGCATTGTGCTATCACAACAATTTTAAAACACATCATCACCCATACCCATTAGCAATTATTCCCTATTCCTGCCAGTCCTAGGTAAACACTAATGTACTTTCAGTCTCTACAGATTTGCCAATTCTAGACATTTCATATAAGTGGAAACACATAATATGTGTCTTCTGTGACTGCTGCTTTCACTTTGCATAATGTTTTTAAGGTTCATCCACGTTGTAGTATGTATTAGTTCTTCATTTATTTTCATTGCCAAATAATATTCCACTGTATAGAAATACCACATTTTAGGACTTTCCTGGTGCTCCAGTGGTTGAGACTCTGCTTGCACTGCAGGGGACATGGGTTCTACCCCTGGTTGGGTAAGTTCTGCATGCTGCACAGTGTGGCCAAAAAATAAACTTGTGTTCCCCTCACCACTGTGTCAATAAATAATAAAAGTGGATTTTTTTTTAAGAACCAACTTCTTTTAGAAAACAAGAAATATCACATCTTAGTTGATATCTTTAGAGAGTATAATGTGTCCAAAACAAAATCTTTATTTCTTCTCCTAAACCTCCTACTTTCGGACGTCCCCACATTAGTAAATGATGCGATCATGCACCTAGTTGCTCAGGCCAAAAGCTTTGAAGTTATCCTGTATTCTCATAACAGCAAATTCTGTTGGTTGTAC
The DNA here is from genome assembly GCF_023699985.2 of Odocoileus virginianus. Taxonomy (NCBI): domain Eukaryota; kingdom Metazoa; phylum Chordata; class Mammalia; order Artiodactyla; family Cervidae; genus Odocoileus; species Odocoileus virginianus. The sequence goes on along the minus strand of NC_069678.1, from coordinate 7,596,355 downwards.
CTTCAAAATTCCATGTCCAGCTATTTTCAACCTTCTCTGTAGTTACTACCTCCTAGTCTAAACCACTGCCATCTTTCCTCTGCAACTGTTATAAAAACCTAATTGGTATCCTGCTGCTGCTTCCGCTCCTGTTCCCCACAGAGCAGCCAGAGTGATCCATTTAATACTTGTATCAACTTGTGTTCCACCCCTGCTCAACACCATCTAACGGCTGCCCATCCAAAGCACCAAAATCCAAAGCACCAAAAGCAATCTGCTCCTTGCCTACATCTCCTCTTTTACTCTAGCTCTAGCTACCCTGACTGTCTTGCTTTTTCTCAGATACACTATAAATATATTCGTGCTTCGGAAGCTTTGCATCTGCTGTTCCCTCTGTGCCTGGACCAGTTCTCCCCGGGGTAGCTGCTTAGCTTATTCCCCACCTTATTCAGATCTCTGCTCAAACATTTCAGGGCAAAGGAGCAGGCAGGCCTGGGAAGAGTATCACTGTTAGGTTTCTTGGGCAGCCAACCCAAGAAAGGATTGAGCTTAGTTAATTCCCTAGTATTCTCAATCTGGTCCATTGGAGGGTGCTAATGGCATATGTATTAAACCCAGATAGATCTGTCGTTTCACTTTTTATAATGGCCATTCTCCATACAATCTTGCTTAAGCACTGACAAATTTTACAGTGTTATTCCAGTATATCTCATCTCTCATACTCTGAAAAGATTTAGATCTTCCCTTGAAAAATTCAGACATAAAAAAGACCGAAAGACTAGGAATAAACAAGTAATTCAGGTTCTCTTCTCTCCTCACTTCCCCCCTCCAATGTGCTCTTCTCTCTGTATTTGCTTCTCTGTAAATGGCACCATCCTTTACTCAGGAATTTGGAATTCATCCTTAGTTCTCTCCTCACCTTCACTTCCCACATTCAGTATCATTTGTCTCTTCAGCTCCTCTCCATTCACACGGCCCTGCCTTTGATCAGGCCTCTCAAGTCTGCTGGATTACCTGGTTGCCCGGATTACTGCAGCCCTACAGTCTTCCTCTCCACTTCAGTTCAATCTCCACAGTTACTTCTTTCCAAATCCCAAATCTAACAATAGCATTTCCCTGCTTAAATCAAACATTCCCTCTTTGCCTTCATGAAACCTCAACACTTCAGCATGACTTGCAAGTCTTTCGGGGACCCCAGCAACCAGAACAGCCTCATGTCTTGCTATTCCACGAGGGTTCCAAATCAGCCTTATTTGCAGTCTCTCCTTAGGTAGTTTTTTTGTTGTTGTTGTTTGCTTTTTTTTTTTAATATGGACTTCCAGACCCAAGTGCAAAGATGTTGATTGAATTGGAATGAAAGAGGGCTGAGGAAATCAGCCCGGTATTTTTATAAAAATAGTGGTAAAAAACCTGCCTGCCAATGAGACATGAGTTTGCTCCCTGGGTGGGGGAGATCCCCTGGAGGAGGGCATGGTAACCCACTCCAGTGTTCTTGCCTGGAGAATCCCAGGGACAGAGAAGCCTGGTGGGCTACAAAGAGTTGAAAAGAGTCGGATGCGGCTGAGCACAGCACAACTGGCTTTCGTCCCCTCCAACTTTAACTTTCTGTGCCTTCTCTCTTTTCACACTGTTCATGGGATTCTCTCTTGGTTCTCCTCCTTACCACTCTGATCATTTGTATCTGTGGCCCTTGCCAGCTTTTCCTCAGTTTCTGTTCTGGGGCCTCTTTTCTACTTTTTTTCAATGATTCCATCTAATCCCACAACTTCACTTATATTTTTGTGTATGCTAAGTCGCTTCAGTCGTGTCCAATTCTTTGTGACCCCATGGACTGTAGCCCACCAGGCTTCCTTGTCCATGGGATTCTCCAGGCTAGAATACTAAAGTGAGTTGCCATGCCGTCCTCCAGGGTATCTTCCCAACCCGGGGCTCAAACCTGCGTCTCTTACATCTCCTGCACTGGCAGGTCGGTTCTTTAGCACTAGGACCACCTGGGAAATCCATATTTATGTGAAGAAGTCCAAATTTTATTCATATTTGGCTTCTAAATATATCCCAAACTCCAGATCTATATGTCCTATAATGCTAAAATTTCAGGTATGGAGATCTCAGAGTTCACTTATCCTAAGACTTCATTGCCTGGATATCTCCACCAAACGGCTCACTGGCTTTGAAAAAGTCAGTGTTTTCAAAATTGAACACCTCATTTTCTATCTACTTCCAATTTCATTTCCAAATTGATTCCTTTCCTTGAATTTGTTTCTACAAATAGTCACCTTGAGGCACATCGCCTCCTCATTCCCTATATTCAGTTAGCTGCTAATCTAGTAGCTTCCATTGCCACAGACTTTCTCAATTAGAATCACTGTTGTCTATTCTAAACTACCTCGTTTGTAGATTAAATCCTAATTACTTCCCAACCAGAGTATTGCAGAGGACTCCTAGCTAGATTATCCCCCTCTAGTATCTGTTTGGAATTCTAAATGATTTTTTATTCATTACCACTAGATTAATCCTTAAGAATAATTCTGATCTGCCACTCTCTGGCCTAAAACCCTTAAACGTCTCTCCTAGATAACTAAATTATCCACTAGTTTCTTACCCTGACACTCAAAGTCCTCCATGTTCTGGACTCAGTTCTATTTTTTTAGCTTTCATGATGACCCCATCACCTAGAATACCCTTCCGTCACCTTTACCTGGCAAAATAATAGCTGATTTCAAATACACACCTCCATTATTAAGTCTTCTCTTTGGGGGGGGGGGGGGGCGGTGTGCTTAGTCACTCAGTCATGTCCAACTCTTGCAAGCCCATAGCTTGTATGTAACCTGCCAGGATCCTCTGTCCATGGGATTCTCCAGGCAAGAATACTGGAGTGGGTTGCCATTTGCTGAATATGAACCTTCCTTTGAACCCCTTTACCACTTTATTAACACTTTAATTTCAAGCTGACCAGATTTGCCTTGCTTATCTGTGTATTCTAAGATACTCAAATTTTTCCACTAGAAATGTACCTAATTATACAGAAAAATGAATAGATAGCCCTAGGGCTATCTGTCACAATGGTTCCCTGGAAAATTAAAATTTAATATCAATTTTTCAGTGTTATTAGCATTAGACTGCTTTAATATAAAAATGACGTTTTTTGACTAACACTCTAGGAAGATGGGGCTTCCCCGGTGGCTCAGAGGTTAAAGCAGCTGCCTGCAGTGCAGGAGACCTCGGTTCGATCCCTAGGTCAGGAAGATGCCCTGGAGAAGGAAATGGCAAACCATTCCACTATTCTTGCCTGGAGAATCCCATGGAAGAAGGAGCCTGGTGGGCTACAGTCCACGGGGTCGCAAGAGTCGGACACGACTGAGCAACTTCACTAGGAAGATGAGTCTGTTTTAATCTTGAGGATTTAGGGTACTCCTGGCATACTGTGAAAACCCTCTATGGCAAAGACTGCCTTACTACATATATATTCCTTGTAAAACTAAAACAGTACCACCTTCAAACACTCAATATATTCGCGAGTATTTACGCAGTGTTTACCATGTACCTAGACCTGTTTTGTTTCAAGGAGCTCAGTCTCCATGGGATGGCCCTAAACAAACAAAAAAACTGTACATTAAGAGTTAAACGCTGAAACGTAAGCCATCCATGTTCTGCTAGACCCTTCAGTCTCTCCATTCTATACCCTAAATGACACAGTGGAAGTGAGGAGGACCACTTTAAAGTCCACTCTGACCTCCAGATTATTTTCTGGAGATTGATAATTTTCTGCTAACACTGCCCGAAGCATAATCCTCTTCACCTGGAAATAAAAGGTTTCCATCCTTTTGCTCTCCAATTCGAAGATCAGAAAAGTCCCCTGGGGTCGACGAGTCAGGGCGGCAGAAAGTCTGACCCCCGCAAAAGGAGCAAAAATGCCAAAGCTACCAGCACCACCCCTTAACCTCCCCCACGTGCTTCCAATTGGTCCTTGTGAGTCACTCTCTTCCCAGATTGGCGTTCCAGCTTGCCCGTCGCCTCCATAGAACCCACATTTAGCCAGCAACTATTGGTAGATAGTTACGTCATTGCCCTATCCACCCCGCTCCCATTGGCTCCCATAGGAAGGGGCGGTCGCAACGTCATAGGCAAGGGCCGCCATTTTGACTGAGCAATCCTAGTGACAGGAGCTGAAGAAGCAGCGCTGGTTGTCCCGTTTCCCCTCCCCCTTCCCTTCTCCGGCTGACCTCCCGGGCCCCCCACACTCCACAGTCCCGGTCCCACCATGTCCCAGAAACAAGAAGAGGAGAACCCTACGGAAGAGACCGGCGAGGAGAAGCAGGTGAAATGGAGGGGGTGCGGTGGGCGAGTTGGGGGCGATTGTGATGGGGCGGGAGGCGGTCTCCCACCTGTGCGGATTGGTCGCCATGGTCTCGGGCTCTGCAGGGGTTGGCCACGTCTTGCGTCATGCAGGGTGAGTTTCAACATGGCCTGCTGCTTTGGTTCTGGTTAGTTGGCTGGATTGTCAATCAGTGTAGTACCCTTCCTGATTGGTCACTAGGCCTACAGCTAGATGTATTGACGCTGTGCTGTAATTGGCCGAACCTGAGCGTGGGGCGGGTGTTTGGAAAGAGTGGGTGAATGAAAGGGGGTTGGTGGTCTCGGGATGAGATGTATGTTATTGGTTAGTAGGGGTAAAATGAAACAACAGCTAGGCTGGGTCCTTCATTCTATATCCTCAGAAAGATACAGATCAAGATACAGAAGTTTAAAAAGGGATCAGCAGTGGGGGAAGGGAGAAGAGTAATTATTATCATGGCTAATTTAAGGCGGCAACTTTCTTAAAGAGACCTATTTTGATCGCTGGAGATGGTCTGTTGCCCACTTTCAAAGAGGACCTTACAAAATTGAAGAGGGCTAGAGTTTCAAACAGAATAATGGAGGTTAAACCTAAGAAAGACCCCTAGAGAGTCGTGAAAAGAAAGACGCAACCATATTTCCCCCCGACTTCTAAGGTAGTGGGGACTTATTTCACCGGCAATTCTGTGATGAAAATACGCCAACTTATTTAGGTGTTTTGTGTTTGATTTATAACATTTAGTACTGGACTCGGGTTCATAAAATACCCCTGGGTTATATTCGGGCCAGGTTTTCAAGGCAAGGGAATGTAATTCCACTAAAAAGAACCACAAATTGGCTTCATTACCTTTTTAAAAAAGTCATTAAAGAAAAGGGCGGCAGGGCCCACAAAAAGGAAGCAGAGAGTAACAACAACAGTAAGAGACCCTGCAAGTTAATTGGACTCTTGGCATGTTTCCCAAACCTCCATCACTAGGGAAGGTGTTGATTTTTTTGGCAGAGCTGGTGGGTAAATACTAGTGAACCCACTGTATCTTAATTTTCCTGAGATTAATCTATTTACTTGTCACCTTCCTACTACAATGTGTATGGAAACAGTGCTGTCCATTATTGCTGTCCAGTGCTGACCATTGCTAAGGTGGAGCTTTCTGGAGAAGGCCACAGAGCTAGCGTCCATAGATTTATCAAAAGCCTAGCTTAGGAGGGAACATCTCAGCATTTATCCCTTTTGATTTCCCATTTGACCTGTGCTGTGTTTTACAGACAGCTAGGGATTTCCCTACTAATCTTGCAACACCAGAATCCCTGCTAGCTCTTTTCTGTCTTTCTTAGCTTCTGTTCTTAGTGAGCTACTGCTTGCTCTTTGATTAAGTATTGTTCTTTGGTATTACCTTTAACCCAATACTCACAGGTCACCGGGGTGGTTCCCTGGGTGTAGTGTGACAAACAACTTATCTTTTTTTCTCACAATACAGTCATCTTGAGCTTTAGGGATTTGAACAAAGGTCTGGCTTTATTTAAGAGTGTGAATAGCATGTTTACAAATGGGTAGATCTCCAGGAAAAGGTAATAGTGTAAAAGTTAGCAGATATTAGAAGCAGCTGCTTCTCAGTGTTTAATTTTACTGGCCCCATTTGTTTCCTCCAGGACACCCAAGAGAAAGAAGGTATTCTCCCTGAGAGAGCTGAGGAGGCAAAGCTAAAAGCCAAATATCCAAGCCTAGGACAAAAGCCTGGAGGCTCCGACTTCCTCATGAAGAGACTCCAGAAAGGGGTATGGAGCACAATCTCTTACCCTTTTACTTGGAACCAAAGGGGCCTTAGGGATGAGATCTGTGGAAGTTCTGCTGAACACTGATATGAAAGTTTTGTTGTTGGGCAGTAGTAAAGAAAAATTAGAAACTTGTTAAAAAAAAAAAAACCCAAGACAAATACTGTAAGTTCCTGAAAGGGTATCATTTATTTTCTGATTTCCCTCAGGATACTAAGGCTTAATGGAGAGGTATTTAGGAATAGCCTTGGGAGAGTGAGGGAAGGATGTCAGAGTCTGGAAAGCTGACAGCCTCCATACGTTTGCCTGTTTGGATGGTGGGAGTTTTAGGACTGCAGATACAGGATTAGAGCTAAATTTTGAGGTGCATCATTTCAAAAGAAAGGCCATCTGTCCTACAGATTTCCTCAACTTGAAATGATTTTTTCAGACCCTTGAAGTTAGCACCAGCCATTAACTATGCTCCCTGAAGAGACTTACTTTTCCAGTCCAGAGTGGTCCTTCTCCCAATGGAGAGTCTTACCTTCATAGCCTTCTAGCTCCTCTTTGGGTTCCTCAGTCCTCAGAGGTACCTAAAACTGACTGAACAGTTGTCATTCATTAACCTGGAGTGTATTTCTCTATGCGGATGAAATGGAGAGGGAAACAGATCCCTGTGGAGAATCCCAGTTAGAGTCTTAGTCACAGATGATGTGATGCTGATTTGCAGTTTACCTTGCTGTAAGCAAGACAGGCGTGGGCAGGCTGTCACAGCGATGGAACATGTGTGGGCGTGGTTGGAGTCAGAGGAAAGTACATTATCCTCAGGAACAAGCCCAGTTTCTATTCATAGTCTGAGAGAATAATTTCTCATTTTGAGGTTGTTAGCTTGAGGTTGATCTCCTACTGATAGCCCCAGGTTGACCCTTTATATCTTATTCATTTCTGTTTCCCCAGCACCAAGCCCATTGGAGGCTTATAGGTCCTTTATAAACCTTTGGGATTAAAGTCAGTAATATGGTTGAAGCACTGGGGACTCATGGGGCTACTAAAGGCTATAGGAGCTATATTTCTTAACTCCAAAAATATACACCCTAACTGGGAAACTGCTTACAAATGTCAAAAAGTCAGAAGACACTGGGAAGAAAGCATAATTAAATATAGTTAATACTAAGCTGTGTATACATGAGGCTAATCAAAAAAGACTTGAAAGATCTGAGTTTGGATGCAGGTTTATAGGGTTTATGGTGGACCTGAGTCTCCTTGCTTTTGAGGAAGACCAAAGCTCCTCACTCACCAAAACCTCCCTTTTGTCTCTTAGCAAAAGTACTTTGACTCAGGAGACTACAACATGGCCAAAGCCAAGATGAAGAATAAGCAGCTGCCCAGTGCAGGACCAGACAAGAACCTGGTGACCGGTGACCACATCCCCACCCCACAGGATCTGCCCCAGAGAAAGTCCTCGCTCGTCACCAGCAAGCTTGCGGGGTAACCTGGCCCCCTCTGCTCCCCTTCTCACCCATTGGACTTTTCTATGTCATAGGCAGGGATAGAGTGGGCACCTAGTTGTCTCTTCTCAGCTTGCTCGCCAGAAATGACTATGCTGCTTCTGGGGGCTGCTGAGAATGTAAGATGGGCTAAAGAGAGGCTCTGAGTTCACTGCTTTGGTTAAACTGAGATTTCCACACCCTCATGTGGCCCAAGTAGGGGCTCAGAAATAGGAGCCTAGGATTGGATAATGCTGCAGACTTTCTTTTTCATTTGTATGAGAAACTGGGGAGATGTCATTTCTCCTTTTGGAAGAGAATGTGTCCCAAAATAGGTGAGGCTAAGCCTTGGGAATAATATGACAGGTTTAACACCCCAAGGCTAACCTGATATGATTGGGAAAGATAGATTGAATGAGATCTGTTTTCTGTGCTTTAAGTGTTTTGTCCTTTGGGCTGCTATTGCTTTCATGTTTTCATTATGGCAGGTTTAGCAAATCCTCAAAAAGAAAAACTGATGTGCTTGCCTAAAACTATAATGCCCACCTAACCTTCTTTACTCAGTGTCTTTTACAATTTGCCCTGGAGGATATTATTCATGTAAAATGGGCACCTTCTCTCTCTCTTCCAGCATGTTGCTTTTTGAAAGTATCATGGGAAAGTGGAAAGAACACTGGGTTAGCAGTCAGGATATCTGGGTTCTGTTTCCATTCAGTTCTAGACAGAACTGACCTGTAGCCTTGGTCGAGTCACTTCACCTCTCTGGATTTCTGCTTCCCCATCTGTAATATAGATCCAAATGTAGATCAGATTGATTCTAACATCCCGAAGAACTCTGTGCTGTTCATTGTAAAACCAAAAGTGAGGAAGGACCATAGGTGAGAGTACGGAGAACTCATTGAAGACCACATGAGGAGAGAAGTTGAGATTTAGGGATTATAAATTCAAGCAGGAGGACCTCATAAGTGTCGTGGTCTTGAGGGTCAAGAAAAAAAAATTCTAAGAAGCTAGCCATGAAAGCGCTTGCCTCTGCTCTCCCTTCTTTCCTACAATCTGGGCCTTGGCTGCTAAAAGACTGCTCTGGGAGCCAGGCTGTGGGCCTGAAGAAGCATGCTCAGTCATGCTCGTGTGGAGTCCCACATTTCAGATGTTCTCAGCTGCCAGGTGTATCATTAGGGAGACAGGAAGGAAAGGGAAGAACAGTCACTCCGGGGCTTAGTGCTGCTGTGGGGCTGGGGCAGCAGGTTCTCAGGAGATGATTCACCTTGGAGAAAGCTGGGGAAGGCGGTTAGGGAGAAATAGAAGGAGCACTGAGAAATCTCTGCCTTCCTGGAGCTCAGCTCCTGTGCTCTGAGAGGTAGCAACGCTGATCATGAACCAGGTAGAGGAAAGAGGGGCTGCGGGTGGCCAGCATCATCTATCTGATTATCACTAGCTCGGCCTGAACCATACTGAATGCAATCTGCTAGTTAGGACAGAGAGGGCCAAGTGAGAGCTAGCAATTCAAGAGAGGAAGAGTCTGTCTTTGGCCCTCTCTCGACCTCTCAGCCCACAAGTTCTGATATACCACACATCTGGCCCAGTGAGGACAACTGATGAACTTGCTGATGCGCACGTGGGGCGTTAGGGTGTGTCTACACTTCTTTCCTGACCAGCCATTCACTTTTCAGGTCATCATTCAGATTGGGTAGGAAAAAGTTGGTGAGGAAGGAATGGAGAGAGCAGGATGCCGTGATTCCCTGGCCCCTAGGGCAACTCCTTGACTGTCACTTGTAATTGTATATAATTTTTGTGTTTCTTGCTTCATTTCCTCATGCTGTCTTCCTTAGTCTAAAGTCCATGTGGGAAGGGGAAAATGCTGAATATCTTTGTATAGTTTCCTCAACTGTCCCAGACATGTTGTACATAGATATGTCATGTTATTATATATATAAATATATATATAATTTTGTACGTTTTCTTCATCTCCGATCTTCTCGAATTTTGTACTCTTTTTTGTCTGAGCTGCTCTCTCTATCAGTCAGTGTGAATCCTCAAGATTGGAATCACAGTGAGTCTCAGTTTTAGGAAGAATAGAATAGGGAGTAGAAATAGGGGAATCAGAAAGACTATTGGTCTCTCTTTCCACCCGGTCATCTTCAAAGCTAAGGAAACAAAGAAACAAGCTCCTTTTTGTAGATGCCACCTGCTTCCACAGCATGAAGTGCATAGCTTCCATGGCAAAAAAGGGTCATTTTGAAATTCAGTTTGCTTTGATTAAACCTAGAGTATTAAGTCCATTCAAAACAACACATGTATTGTCTGGCCCTGGCCTCCATGCAGCTGCCACCTCATCACTCTCCGCCCCCCAACGCCAATCTGTCAGTCTCCACTGTGGCAAGTGGCTCTGGCCATGCCCCTGAAACTAGCCTGCTCTGAAAACCTCGTTATTTTGATCTTGTCTAAAGAATTTCTTTCTTTGTTTTCTTGGGTATCTCCAAAAAGACAAGAGAACAATTTTGTAACTAGGTGAAGACCGAAATTTTCCTTTTCTTTAAAAAAAAAAAAAAAAAGACTCTCTGGATAGGACTAAGACATGTGCCATGTATCCCCAGTGATTGATAAGTGTGGAAGAATGATGGGGTAGAGACCGGGGTGGAACTTAGGCTTTTTTCCCTTACTACTTGACAGTGTTTTCTTTCTCTTCTTCTGTGTTCGTCCGCAGTGGCCAAGTCGAATGATGCTGCCCGGGGCTCCACCAGATCCTGAGCCGCTGCCCCCTGGGTCCTGTGCTGGCTCCTGCCCCTCCCTGCTTTTGCAGCCAGGGTCAGGAGGTGGCTCGGGTGCGGGCTGGAGAGGCAGAGGCCCCTGCCCGTCGGTGTCCCAGCGCATGGAGCCCCTTGGGCCGAGCACCAAGACCTTGACTCTTTTTTGTTTTTCCTTTTTTTTTCCAAGTAATTGTTGGGAGACATCTCAGTGAAATCCTGGGGGTGGGGTGGGGTGGGGTGGGGGGTTGAGAGGGTGGAGTGGGAGATGTGAGGGGTTATGAATTAGGACTTAGAGCTGATAACAAAAACATTCCTAACTATCTTCCTCCTTGGCCTTGTGGCTGGGGTGGAGTGGGGGTGGGGTGGGGGAGTGAAGCGGACTAAAGGTGAGGGGTTCTAATTGAGCTGTGTAGAAGAGTGCCTTGCTAGCTTGTTTATGACTGGGGACCTGATGTCAGATAAAAGAAACCGTCTAAATATGAAAGATGCAGATGACTCCTCTGGTTCTGCAGAACAGGCTAAGAACTGAATGTTTATTGTTGGGGTGGGGAAAAAGTGCTGTCCTTGAAGTAGATTTGCTGTGGGAAGAAGGGCAGTGAGTGTGGGAGAAAGGATGAGCGTGGGGAGCACCGCAGAGCCCAGGGGCCTTTTTCAGTATTTGAAATAAAAAACAAACAAGAAGATCCACAGAAAAAAAAAAACAAACCAACCCAGAAATTCTCTGCAGCCGTTGGTGTGTTTTATTGGGGTTTGGCGAAAGGGAAGAAAATAAGACTGAAGACAGCATTCAGGAGAAGCTGGTGTGGGGTTCTGAGCCCCTGAGGAACAGGGGCCCTTCAGATGGGGTGTGTCTGGGTTCCCCGTTTCCATCATTTAGGGAGAGGGTGCAGGGACGTTGGCATATAGACCAGGACTTATATAGCTAATGCAAAGATGACTCTTCCTCAGGTTCTGACTCACAAAATGAGGGGTTTGCGGTGTTTGATCTGAAGGGTTTATTGACACCTGAAGATTACTCCAGGCTAAGCATGAAAGGAAGCCAGTCTGTTTTCCCTTTCAGTCTTGCTTTCCTTCTCAAGTTCCTGTGTCTCTGGAGAATTGTAACCACTAATGATCAGCCTTTCTGCTAGCAGCCAGCAGGAGGCAGAGTCACTTCTTTCCTCATGATGTGTTAACCATTGCTGGAATCCTGCCACTGCAAGGGGTTTAAAACTATCTGTGAGTGTAATATACAAAAGAAGTGTTGCCAAAGGAGAAACAGACTCACACTTTTCTTCTGTCACATTCACACCAATCTACTGTGTTTGAAGATGGAAACTTGCCCATTTGCCCAAGGAGATTTTAGGCATAAAGGAGATTTTATGATTAGGAGATTTTACCATGGTTATCTTCTCAAATGAGCATGCATCAAGGAAGACAGAATCCTGGAGACAATAGATATTCTAGAGAAATTTCTATCACATTAAGAGGGTGGAGTACTTTTAAACTAGAGAAGGAATGTTGTTCTCAGTGTGTGATTCATGCTCTCTTCTTAATCAGAAACTTTCCAAATAAGTTTTCAGCTTCCCAGGAAGCTGACTTGCTCTCTCCTAATTTAGTCAGGGGACTGCGATGCCTCCTAACCATCAGCCTTTCTGAACAGCATGCTAGACACTGAACTAGGTGGTTTGGAGATACATTAGAGAAAGGCATGCCCCACCTTTAATGGGGTTTCTTATCTTACTGGAAGAAAACACATGAAAAAGTTCATACACTGCAGTAGCATAAACTTACATCTTAGAGCTCGGAGATGTACGAGTGTTCATTACGATGGGGTTTCTGAGTCTTACTCCCCTTAAGCCAGCCCCATGGCCTCGTTATGAGCACATGGTCCCTGCTTTTGTGTTTGCCAAGTGGCAACATGGGCAGTAAGGTCAACAAGGCTCCAAATGTGGAGGCATCTAGTTAAGTTCCATTTAGTATAAAGAGAAGGGACGTTGACATAGAAATAAGTTATTTATAAGGTGGCAGTGCTAGTTTACTGAAGACCTTGAGTTAACATCTCTTAACGTTTAGGCTTTTACATGCTTTTTCCATTACTCTTGGCTTTCCTAGTCCTTAAGTTTAAGCTGTAGCCTTAGGAATCCTGGGGTGCCCAGAAATGGTCATTGCTGTTTCTGTTCCAGCTTAAAACCTGCCTTTCCTTTTTCTTTACTCCCATACGACAGGGCTAGGCAGTCAGGAAGCCCGATTCTTCAGTGCTTCCAAAAGCTGTTCTTGCCCATTGTTTTAGCTTAGTGTTTTATCTTTAATCCAAAGAGTGGATTCAAGGGTTCTGCCACTCCTCCAGCATGGTGGGGTGATAATTGTGTTGACATGTCTCTCAGTTGAGCTGTCTGATATGCAGGGTGGCAGGCATGAAGTCACCACTATTGTTGTCCAGCCACATTTATTTTAAGCTGATGTGGCCTGAGCGTGGAAAGCACAAGCGAAAGAAAAAGCTGGGAGAATTGCCATTGACGATCGTGCCTGTCGGTCTGCCGGCCACACCCACACGCAGCCCCCGTGTACAGTGCCCTTTGCTGGACCTGGAGGGAGGTCAACAAGGAAAGGAAAGATCTCTTCCCTCGGAAGCTAAGGTATGACAGTGACATGCAAATAAACAAATTAATGTGATAAGATCCCACAAAGCATATGGGATCTTAATTCCCTGACCAAGGATCAAGCCCATGCCTCCTGTGGTGGAAGCACGCAGTCTTAACCACTGGGCCACCAGGAAGGTGCCCAGATCACTGTAGTTGTAAGCAGAATTCCTGTGAACTAAGAGGAAGGCAGGAGACGGGCTGCTGGCGGAACCCCCTTAGAGATGGAGGACTCCTTAAAAGGCCCCCGTGCTTGGGCAGCGGCATTTTAGTTCACGAGGAGCTGTTGAACTCTGGCTTTGGGGAAATACGAGGAGTTATTGGGCAGATGAGCAGCGTAAGAGGTGGTGTCTGCCCTGGAAGAACTTCAAGCCTCACTGAGACAGCACTTTTACATACAATGCAAGATAGTGGTAAAGGAATTCTGAGAAGGGAAAATTCAAAGGGCTGGAATCATGAGGTAAATATTAGTGGAAGAAATGGAAATTGAACTGGGCCTTAAAAGATGGGTAGTATTAAATAATCTAGTTCAATTATTGATAAGTGCCTATAATATGCCCCTGGAGTAGGGAATGGAAACCCACTCCAGTATTCTTGCTTGTGAAATTCTATGGACAGAAGACCCTGGTAGGCCACAGTCCATGGGCTCGCAAAAGAGTGAGACACCACTTAGTGACTAAACAAACAACTTTCAAGGAGATTCCACTCTGGTGGGGAAACTACACATGAGGAAATCATGCTACCGTGTTCAACTTGCAGCCGTAGAAGCTTAGCTACATAGAGGAATTAGGGACAAGTATTTAGTAGTAGTTACATCTAGCCCATTGCTAAATCCTTAATTTACATCATTTCATTTAATCCTCACAACAATTCTACAAAGTAGATAAGTATTGCCATTATACAGGTGAGAAAACTAAATCAGTAACTTGGCCAAGTCACACAGCTTCTGAGAGTGGAGGCAGAATCCCAGTGCCTGCAATGGGATGGCGAAAAGAGTTATCTGGAAACGTTTCTACTACCTGGCCTGGTTCAATCCCTGGTTAGGAAATTAAGATCTCACAAGCCACACGGGACACCCCAAAAGAAAGTAATCAGGAAAAGTTTCATGGAGCAAATTCTGAAGGAGAAACAATATTTTTCTAGAAAGATGCGAAAGGGCATTTTGGTAGAAGGACCAACACTAAGAGAAGGATGAGGCAATGTGGAATCTGCTGATTTTGCAGTACAGTATCAAGTGAGTCCTGGGGAGGGACTGGAGACCAGGCCACAAAGGCAGACAGAAGGATATGATTTGCAGGCAGGCATAGGAACCACGGAGGTGACTGCAAAGAAGAACTCTAATTGGTTCTGTGTTTTAAATAGGTCACTGCCAAATCGTGTGGAGATGAAATTTAGTTGTTTAGTCACTCAGTCGTGTCCAACTCTTTGTGACCCTATGGACTGTAGCATGCCAGGCTTCCCTGTCCTTCACTATCTCCCAGAGTTTGCTCAAACTCACGTCCATTGAGTCAATGATGCCATCCAACCATCTCATCCTCTGTCATCCCCTTCTCCTGCCCTTAATCTTTCCCACCATCAGGATCTTTTCCAATGAGATTTAGAAGTGATAGATTTAGTGATGGGCGGGTTCTAGCATCAAGTTTCCTGGTTTTGAATCCTGATTTTTATACATTTGAATGACTTGAGACAAGTTTCTTAAACTCTCTTTGCTTCAGTTTACTTGTTTTATAAAATAGGAATGATGCAGTACCCACTGAACAGGATTGCTGTGATGATTAAACAAGATAGAACATGTAAAGCCCTTACTTCAGGGATTGCAGCAGTGCCTAAGATATGGTTCCTGCCCGGGGAGCTTATAGACCATTGAGGGATATACTGAAGATAGGTAGACTGACAATAATTAGAGTACAAGGATTCAGAGCTAAGATGGGGAAGAGCATAAAATTCTCTGAAAGTACAGAGGCTGGGCACCTAATTTGAGTAAATGGGAGAACAGCCAGGAAAATCCTTACACAGAGAGTAGCTTCTGAGCTGAAATATGATGGAGTAGTAGGACTTAGGGAAAGGGGTTAGACTGGGAAAGGGGGCCTTCCAGGTGGAAGGAACAGTCTGAAAAGATGCAGAGGTATTACATTCTGAAAACTTAAAATAATTGAGTAACTGTAACATAGTATGCAAGGAATGAGGCTGGAGCTGGGTGGAGGTAACCAAGGGTTAGGTCACAAAGGGCCCATTAGGCTTCATCCTAGAGTCAGTGTGAAGCTGCTGAATAAAGATTTTGAGCAAGGCAGTGACATGATCAGATTGGCCCCTTAGAATAATCTTTCTGATTGTTGTGTCAGGAGGAGACTAGAGATGGTAAAATGGGTGTATTAAAGATACTACTAATGGGATGGAAAAATTGGGAAAGGAAAGGCTACTGTGAAAAGGAAGATGATGAATTCAATTTGAGACATAAGTTTAACATCTAAGTGGAGAATTCTGTACTTGTAAACTGTTAACCGTGGGTTAGTTGTGGTACAATAACAGCCTGTATGTAGCTACAGTACTATAGGTTAGATATGATGAGGAAATAAGGTAATGATAGTGGGGATGAAGACTGAACAGACTCAAGAGATAGATGAGAAGTACAATCAACAGAATCTGATGTGAGGAGTGGGACTTGGGAAGAGACAGGACTCTATTAAAAAATCCTGAGGTAAACTATGATGCCGTAATCCAGAAAGAGAATACAGCTGGAAGAGCAAGTTTGGCATGGAAGACAATGAGTTCATTTTGCAGTAGAGTTGATGTGAGGTGCCTGTAGGACATCCAAGAGTAGGTTACTAGATTTATGTTAAGTTACTGGATTTACGCATCTAGAGGTTGGAGAAAATTTCAGAATAGGAGATACAAATTCTGTAGACCTCAGGATACACTAGTAAAGCCATGGACATGTAAGTACAGAGATCAGAAAGACTGACAAACTGACCCGATGAAGGCTGACACCTGAAGGAAACACAAACAGGTTCACAGAATAGAGTCAGGATGATGTGGTGCCCAAGGACAGAGTTAATGGAGAAACTGAATCAGTCGTTTAAATCTCACTGTGTGATTAAGTGTTAGTCACTCAGTTGCATCCAACTCTTTGCAGCCTAGTAGTCTGTAGCCTACCAGCCTCCTCTCTGTGGGATTTTCTTGGCAAGAATACTGGGGTGGGTTGCCATTCCCTTCTCCAGGGGATCTTCCCAACCCAGGGATTGAACCCGCGTCTCCTGCATTTCAGGTAGATTCTTTACTATCTGAGCCACCAGGGCACCCCCAAATTTCAGGAAAGCAGCATGCCAAAATTGTGAATAACTGTCAGGATTATGGTTTAAGGAGTGTATGTTTCTACTTTCTGTACTTTTCAAGATTTTGACAGTGAGCATCTATTTGATGATTAGAGGTACTTTTAATTCTAAAAAGAATAAAATCACAGAATTTTTTTTTTCTTTTTGATGGACAAAAGGGTGTCAATTTGGTTTACCATTTAGTAATCTTTTGGGACCAGTTGCACTGTATTGGTAGAGGTATAATCTTGCTTGTAAACCTGAGTGGTGTGTGAAGGTTTTGTTGTCTGTTGTTGTTTTAGAATGGGAATGATAGGCATGTATATTTACCAAGTAAAAGGAACAAGTAAAAGTAGAGGCATCATAGAGAATGATAACCAAAAAGCAGGGCTCCAAAAAGGGTGGGGTGTGGAAACAACTGGGGTGGATGTGGTTAATTAAACAATAGTTCAGCAAACATTTATTGAGGACATATGTGCCAACCTCTGTACAAGGTGAGGTACTGAGGTTAATCTAGTTAGCAAGCCAGCTGAGTAAGAAGTTGGTCTAAAGCAGAAGGACAGATGCCTCATCCTGCTTGAGACTCAAGGTGAAGATACAGAACTTTGTTTGCAAAGTAGAAATAGAGACACAGACGTAGAGAACAAATTTATGGATCCCACAGCGGGAAGGGGTAGTGAGAAGAATTGGGAGACCGGAATTGACACGTATACACCACTATGTATAAAATAACTAATGAGGACCTACTGTGTAGCACAGGGACCGCCACTCAATGCTCTGTGGTGCCCTAAACGGGAAGGAAATCCAGAAAAGAGGGGAGAGATACATCTATGTATTTATGTATGTATGTATCGGTGATTCTGAGCACACATAGCTGATTCACTCTGCTGTATGGCAGAAACTAACACAACATTGGAACGCAGTAAAAAATAATTAAAAAAAAAAGATGAAGATATAACTTGGTAAACTCACATAGGTATGTAACATGGGTAAACTCACAGCTGTTTGTGAATAGGGGTCCGTAATCTCTAGGAGTCCTTGTCTGATGGCTTGCTTGTTCTTTGTGAAATAGGATGTGAAGTTACTACTTGAGAGTTAGGAAGGTGGGAGTTAGGGGACTTAAGAAGAGTGGCCATAGTGTTGAGGAGAGGATGAAAGGGAGGAGGATGAAAGAGATGACAAAAAATACTGTTATTAAGTAAGAGAATTAGGAAACAGTGTTGAGGATCTAACAGAAACCGTGAATGTATAATCCTTGGGATGCGTAACCCATTGGAATGGTGGTGGTTGTTCAGTCACAAAGTCGTGTCAGACTCTTTGCAACCCCATGGACTACAGCACACCAGGTTTCCCCGTCCTCCACCATCTCCCAGAGTTTGCTCAAGTTCACGTGCATTGAGTCGGTGATGCTATCTTACCATCTCATCCTCTGCCACCCTCTTCTCCTTTTGCCTTCAATCTTTCCCAGCATCAGGGTCTTTTCCAATGAGTTGCTTCTTCACATCAGGTGGCCAGAGTATTGGAGCTTCACCTTTAGCATCAGTCCTTCCAATGTATATTCAGAGTTGATCTCCTTTAGGATGGACTGGTTTGATCTCCCTGCAGTCCAAGGGACTCTTGAGAGCCTTCTCCAGGACCACAGTCCGAAGGCATCAGTACTTCGGCCCTCAGCCTTTTTTATGGTCCAACTCTCAATGACACCATTGGAATGGTATCAGTTCGTTTATTTCTGCTGTTTTCTTTAGCAACACCTTGCTGCCTGGGTACAAGATCAGAGACAATTATTGTGTAGATCCTGGATCATGATTTGTAGACAGATGAAGAGGATTGACAGAGGAATGAGGGGATAGAAGGTGTTGGTAAAAGAAGAAATACTTGATTCAGACTGGGTAAGAAGGTAGGCTAAGGAAAGTATGATAAACTCAGGTCAAGAGAAGTCTTAATAAGGTCAAAGAGCAGATGATTTAGAAGTGATAAAGCTGGAAGCTCAGGACACAGTGTCAGAATGATGTTGGAGTTTAAGATTTCAGAGTTGGAACTCTTCCGTGTCATGACAAGGGCAATAGGAACAGGTGTTTCAAGTGGAGTAAAGGTAAAGCTCATTGGGGTATTAAAGAACTAAGGGAATTTTCATATCAAGCTGCCAGGGTAGGTGGCTCGTGTGTTTCAGCTTTTGTTCTATCTTATTAAGCCTAACCGCATTCTTTTTATAAAAGGAAAATTGAAGTGTCTTAACTTAGAAAGCAACAAAGCAACAATAAAAGAATTATGGGCTTAGAGTTTTGGGTCAGTAAATCAAGGTGTTGAAATGAATCTAGAATTATGCAAGACTGGGGAGGAGAAGATGAAGCCAACTTCCAGTCCTGGTGTAGGAGTGACCAAGAATAGCAGAGAATATGAAGGAGAATTTAGCTTGACAGAATGAACTCCAAAGTAGGAGGGATTGCATGCAAATGTCTTGGAAAAATAAGGGCCTCAGGATGGCACTAGGGAGCTAGGAGTGTCTCAGTTCCCCCACTTTCTGATAAAGGAGGGGAAAACCCTGTAGGTCTGCAAATACAGCCATGTTTGAGGGTAGCTTCAGTGTAATTTAAATGAGTGGGTTGAGGGAAATTCTCTAAAGAGGAGTTTCTGTGTGAGGTATCGGAGAAATGACAGGACCAAGGTTGAAAGTAGGAGAGTTCTGCATTTGGGGCAAAGTCCAAAGATTATAGAGATGGCAACCACTTGTGCAATGAATTAGCCTTAAGGCTCCCAACTTGGTTCAAAAGTTGTTTGGTACCAGTCTTGACTGAAGGCCTCACAGGGCTGTGGAGTTCAGTGTCCTCAGGCCTGCCCCTCAAGGTTCTGAGGAGAAGATTAAGCATTCCACCTCTGAAAAGACATTCTGGGAAAAAGGGAATGGAATAGTAGTTTGAACAGTGATCACAAAGAAGAACAAGTAAGCTAGATTAAAGGAACAACTAGGGTAGAGGCCTTCATTCACACCTTTATCAAGTGTTTATTGACCTCCTACCAGGACTTGGTCATGTTCAGTGCTGCATCCCCAGTATCAAGTGTTTGGCACATATGTGTTCAATAAATATTTGTTGGAGGAATAAATTGTTGACTAACTTATGTTCAGATTAGCCTGTGAGTATTTGGAAAAAAGTAAAGAGTTTGACGTCTTTCAACAGTCTCTGAATGGCAGCAGTAGTGGCTAACTCAGGAAATGAAACGTCTGAGAGAACCACGTTGGAAGGTTACTCTGCACACAAAGCTGGGTCTCCCTCTTGGAAAACTTTTAGATGAGCCACATGACTAAGAACAGGTAAAGGTCAAGTGCTCAGAATTTCAACCAAGGATTGCTTTTTCTGTGAAACATTAACTTCTGACAGGAAGAGAGCGCTCAACACTGACAGCCACATTGTGGTAAAGTGGCCCCTTCAGGTAACAGAAGAGTTTTGGTATAAACGGAAGTTTTAGTGACAGAAGCACTTAGTGTTTTTATAATAGATGGACTTTTTTTGAACCTTCTTCTGATATATTTATCATGGGTAGATACTAGAGAGTAATACAAAACATGAACTCTTAGTTCATGACTAAGACTGAACTGAGTAGAATTTACACAGTACAAAAACTTTTCTCAAATTATTCATGTTAACTGCTAGAGCAACAAGTATTGTTCTTGATCCAGTACCAGCTACCTACCTTACAGTCCCAAACCCAATTGGTAACATCAAACTGATACTTGCGCTACAATATTTATATTTTTAACTGCATATAAAACTCTCATGGTAGAAATTCAAACATAAGTAGACCTATGAGGGAAATTTGGGGGTGGGGGATAGAGATAACTTAATCTACCTTCATACAGTCTGAATCAGGTGGATTCCTTGAACTGTCTTTCACTTTTCACTTTAATCACCCCACATAGACACCACCTACTCAAAATATACAAGGGCTTCCCAGGTGGTGCTAGTGGTAAAGAACCTGGCTGCCAACGCAGGAGACATAAGAGACTTGGGTCAGGAAGATCCTCTGGAGGAGGAAATGGCAACCCACTCCAGTACTCTCGCCTGGAAAATCCCAGGACAGAGGAGCCTGGTGGGCTACAATCCACAGCATAGGGTCACAAGGAGTCAGGCTGAATCGCCTTAACACGTATGCACGCCGATATAGAAAGGGGAGTCCTGGCATCGCTCAATGATCATGAGTCCTGGTTTGACATTAAAGCCCGTGTCTGAAGCATCTATTATGATAAGGAAAGTCTGAATCACCCTCAGACTTCCTTCTATTACATTTCTGAGTCATTTCCTTTTCTACTGACCCAAACTGGGTACATGCAGGAACTATCCAAAAGTACAGAGTTTTGGAACCACAAGGACACTTGAGATCATTGAGTTCAGTGAAACTGTGGCCAAGAGATCGTGCCTTTTGCCCAGTTGCACAGGCTGTGTCAGACAGCTCGAGGCCCTCTTCTCTAGAAGCTGATCTCACAGCAGATTTGGGACTCCAGCTGAAATTTTTTGTTGTTTTTAGAAGTAAACAAACAAAATACTCAAGTTGGAAGTTTGAGAGGAATTCAGGGCCCAGGGAGATAGGCTGGTGTCGCATGGTGTTCCCTTCAAGTAATCTGACCTGTCACTGGTGCTCCCACAGTGGACCAAGGAGAGGACTTACGTAGGACCAGCATGTTATAGCTTTCCACCTTGGGACTATTAACATTTTGGACCAGATACTTTGTTATGGGAACTGTGGTGTGTATTTTAGGATATTAACAGCCTCCTCATCCTCTACGTACTAGATGCTCAGTGAGGACAATCAAAAAAGTCCCCAGACATTGCCATGTGTCCCCTGGGATCCGCTGGTTGGGAGCCACTGTGCTGACTAAAGGAAGAGGTTCTTGTAACTCATGCCTGGGGCTGTTGAATCCTCTCAGCAGTGCCTGTTATTCCTGCACCCTTGTGCCTAGAGTCTCTCTCACCTTTCCCCCTGGGGCCACTAGGCCTTCATCAGATGGGATCCTCAGATGGGTGCCCTGAAAGTGGCACCTGTGGTGAAAATGGGAAGCAAAAGTTTCTGCCCTTCCCCTCTTGCACCAAGGGGATCCCCCTGGTTGGATAGGAATTTACATAATTGGTTAAAATAAGACAAAACCTATGCAAGGCTTAACTCTCAACTGTAACTGCTGTGAATCACAGAGAGAGCACAACTTTAAGCCCCTTTCCTATCTTGACAGTGGGCCGGGAAGGGGAGATAAGGGCATACCAAAGGAATCTTGCCCTTTCTGCACAATTTCCCCTTGACTCAGCTGTCCTACTTCCCCTCCCCAGCTCACACTCATCCTCACCAACGCCCATATTTAGCACTGCAAGCCTGTGTTGTCATAGACAGAAACCAGATGGTTGCTATGAAGATTTGTTTACACACACACACACACACACACACACACACACACACACACACTCACACTCACACACCCTAGGGCATGGCCCAGACAGTGATGGCGATGAGTGGCAGTTCTTCCTGGGATGTGTTTTTCTTTCTCTTAATTTGCTGTTACCCCATCACCTCTTCTGTTCTCCCCGCGCTTTCATGCTGCTGCTTCCTGCTCCCAGATAACACTTCCTACTCACCAGTAGTGTTCTTCAACATCTCCTTTGCCTCAAGAAATCAGAGTTTAAGAACAGAATTACTTAACCTCCACCCCTTAATCTGTAATATGAGGAAAGTTATAATACACACCTTAGATGGCTTTTGCTAGAATTAAATTAGATATATATAAAGAAACTTGTGACTGACAAAGTACATTCTCAATGAATGGAATTTGTTCCTATGCTAAAATAAAGCCTGCTCTGGGGCACCTGGGAACCAGCCACAGGTGCCTTTGGAAATCTTGGCTCATGCTTTCTCTTTGATGGAAGAAGGAAGCTATTGAGGGAGTGTCCTTTGTCCTGTAGAATTATAGAAGAGCAGAATTGGGGGGGCGGAGATTGCCTTGTTTTTTGCCTTTGTCATACTCAGTTGGAAAGCTCTTTGGGGAAGGAAAGTCTGCATGCATGATCTCTTCCTCTCTGCATTCTGAAATGAAGGCCATGGGAAAGAAAAGACACAAGACGTGAAACCACTGCCTGGCTGAAATGGAAGCACGTCAAGGAGGCAGAGTGTTCTCTGGGTCTTGGGCTCTGTCTACTCTTCTCCAGCAGACCCCTCTCCAAGAGGAGCCTGCCTATGTCGGAGTAGCAGGCTGGGGCTTATTCCTACTGTAGATTCTGTGCATGGTGTCTGTTGATTTTGGGGGGAGGAAAAAAAAAGAAAAACCTGGAATTTTCTGGAACTTCCCTGGTGGTCCAGTGGCTAAGACTCTATGCTGCCAATGCAGGAGGCCCAGGTTCCAACCCCTGGTCAGGGAAGTAGATCCCACTTGCCCCAGCTAAGACTCAGCACAGCCAAATAAATAAATAATTTTTTTTTAACTGGAATTTTCTAATATCAGATAGAGAGCAGGTACTTCCACCCCTGAAAATAGGTAAGATTTCTTTTCTTCAGCTTGAATTTAATATGGAACTATGTTTCTACAGTAAGTCTGAGTTCTTCCCAACACACTGAGGAAAATAGAAGAAAACATTATGTACCTTGCATTTTCACCTCTGTCCTATGTCACAGAATAGACATTTGCTGTCCTATTTTTACAGGTTAAAAAACAATTTTTTTTTTTTGATTGAAAAAAGAAAGATAAATTCTAAACTGAGAATTGTGGTTACATCTGGAAGGGAATTAGAGGAATGGAATTGTAGGTGATAAAGGAAATTTTGTCTCATCTATGATGTTTTGCTTTTGTTTACAAAGAGTATTTATGTATTAACTATGTGATTAAAATTAAATTTTGAATAGTAAGACTATTTTAAATAGTAAGACTATTTGACAAACTTTTAATGAAGCTCAGAAAAGGTAATTTATCTAAGGTCATTTGATAATTACAGACTCCAGAGTCCATGGCTGCCTACCACCCCCATCCCAACCCAGAACACATGTCCTATGCATACCCTCATAGAGAACTAGGTTTGGAGCCAAGGAGGAGTCCTGAGCTTTCCCTCTAATGGGCAGTGGGGTCATTGTAGTGGACCCTAGACCTTAGCTTGCTTTTTTATTTTTTATATCACTAAAGGGAAGTGTAATCACACCATGTCAGACCAAGCTGATGACAACCCTGTGACTTGGTCTGTGAAGTATGACTAAATCACATAGAGTCAAAGGGAATAGGGAAGGATGTAAAGCAGGATTGATAAAGGAGATTATGTTTTGCACTTAAGATTTTAATTGGATGTTTCAGCTGGGGTACCAAGATATAATAAATATGGAATTCCAAAGGGTGACACCAGACAGAAGTGCAGAGGTTTAAAGGAAATTACCAAGGACCCGCTCCACAGTTCTTGAACCCTCTTATCCATTTTAAGAGTATAAAAAGTGGAGACAGGGTTTACAAGGGAGATTTCTTTGGAGAGAGCTAGGACCCTGTTGTGAGTCACATCCAATCTGGGGGAGAAGGTGTAGGCAGTACTCCCCTCTTTTCACTGAAGCATCTGATGTTTGTTCCTAGGTAAGAGGTAGTCATTAGACTGTGTATGACTCACAGGAGAGGAATTTCAAGGCAAAAGTTGGCTAACAAGGGAGTCTGAGGTAACAGAGCTACATCTTGGAAGTAACTGCACCCCCTTCTGACAAAGGGTCAAATGTACATGAATCCTGGGAACTGAGTATGGAGCCAGTTTCAATCCTGCTCAACAGAACTCCTGGAAACATAGTGGGACTCTTAACAAAAGGTTCTGTGTAGAATGGACCTCTGGGAAACAAAAGGATAAGAGAGGGAGTGGCAGCCATAGAAATACATTGTGTCATGTCGCTTAACTTCAGGGAAGCTGATGTTGCCTTTGGAGGGCCCAGCAAGGGAATCCTCTGATGGATCCCCACAAATGCCCAGGAGACAGTCAGCTTTCAACATCAGCATGAGAGGTGAAGCCACCAAGAACTTTCCTCCCACTTCCGTCTGCTCCTTCCCAGGAGGTGTCAGTGTCAGCATCTAGGAAGTAGAGAAGCCAACGACTGCCCTTCCACAAAGTCAGCTTGCCGGCTGTATCGGTCCTAACTGTGGCAGGGGGTGAGGGGGCCGGGGGTGGAAACGCTCTCACCTGAAATGAAGACTGATGTGTTTGTTCAAATATTTCTGAATCATGAGTATGTTCTGCTACTACAGAATTGAACTTTAATTTTTATTACATCCCTTCAATTGGTACTTGTTAAACATTCCAACTATCATATTTGTAGTTATTCTATGAGGCATTTAATTGGCACTCATGGAATGAGATTATTCCTTCCAGTTTGTAGTCTGAAGTACTTTTGAAAGACTAAGATCCTCTCCACAATAAAGCTACTCTAAAGAAGGGAGTTTTAGGGACTTGGGGTTTGATAAATCCGGCTGAGACGATAAATCCGGCTGAGACCAAGAGAATTTAAAATAAGACTCAAAGTCATTTGGCACCTTGAGGATCAACTAGTTCTAATTACTCCTGAATTAACCTTTTCCACAGCACCCTGCCAAGAGATCATTTAGTTTTTTTCTTGAATAACTCCAGTGTCTTAGAATTTAATACTGTCTTCGCCCTCTTAAAACTCTTCAAGTATGTGAGGACAACCTCTCTATATATCTCATTTCACTAGTCTAAACATTCTCCCTTCCTTCAGTTATTGCTCCTTGACCTGGTGTGGACTTCTGGCATCTCCCTGACTACTTTCTGGATGAGTTCCAATGGTGTCAATATGCGTCTCTAAGTTTAGTTCAGATATGACCTGACTGAGGCAAGAAGAAATAAATCATCACCTCCTGGTTGTAGACTTGGGCTGTGGGAGAGCCTTCGGTCCTCTCAGGTTTTCTTCAGTGTGAACCCTATCACACCACTGACTGATTAAAACTAATTAAAACCTGGAGGTGTAGGGGATGAAATAGAGTTGTTGTATTATTATTTTATGAATAATATATGAATACATTTGCTTTATAAAGCTTGTAAATAATAGAGATTAAAATCTTCATTTAAAACCTTGATTATTTCTCAAAACCTGGTCCTTCAGTTATACATCTTTCCAGATTTTTTTCTGCCTATTTATATACATTTAGAAATACGTAGTTGTATAGGATTTTTCAAACATACACAGTACCGGATGGTTTGTGTTATTCTACATCTTTTTTCACTGTAATTCAGACACTTTTTCATATATGCACATATAAAGCTATCTCACTCTTTGTAGCTGCTATAGTAAGGATCCCATAATATGTGTAACAGTTTAACCATTGTGTTGTTGGGACATAGATTGTTTTTTCACAGAAAACTGAACAATAGTAGGCTCCATTGTTAGACTTCACAGAGGAGGAGTCTGAGTTCCATATCTCAGGCCAGAATGAGAAACATTAAAATTGAAATGTAAACCAAGTTTACTGCCCCTTTCAAGTTTAAACCCCTTTCAAGTTTACTACTCCTCATTGTTGTTTTTGTTTGTTTTTCTCCAGAGCATCTCAGCTAGGCTTGGCCCTTTGGTCTTCCAAGTAAGTTTTGGCATCAGTTTATCCATTTCCTTATTTGGAACTACATTTAACCTATGCATCAGTTTGAAGGAGAACTGACATTTTTACAATTTTGAGTCTTCCTATATGTGAACATGATTTGTGTCTCTATTGGGTTTTGTTTAATGTATTTCAATAGAATTTTATAATTTTCTCCCTATAGTCTTACACAGAGTGAAAGAGACTGCTAGTTATGCTTCCTTTCTTCTATAACAACAGAATTCACAGTTTTTAGCTGGGTACACAGACACTCAGAATAAAGACTGTATTCTTAGAATAAAGACTCTCTTGCAGGTAGGAGACTATGTAATTAATCTCTAGTGATGTGTGCTTGTGCTGTCGCTAAGTCATATTTGACTCTTTGAGACCCTTTGGAGTGCAGCCCTCCAGGCTCCTCTGTCCATGGAATTTTTCAGACAAGAATACCACAGTGGGTTGCCTTTTCCTTCTGCAGGGTATCTTCCCGACCCAGGAATCAAACCCATGTCTCCTGCATCTCTTGCATTGCAGACGGATTCTTTACCACTGAGCATCAGGGAAGCAATAATTATGAGCTAACAGGATGTTAACAAAAAAGATATACAACTTCAGGGAAGTGTCATTAAAGAAAGCTAGATACCCTTTGCCTACCCTTTTCTACTTCCTGGTGGTTAGAATGCAAATAACATGGGTAAAGCTAGCCATCTTGGACCATGAGGTAGAAAAGTATGTTTGAAGATAGTAGAACAACATAATAGAAGGAATATAAGTTCCTGATCATTATGGAACCACCATGCCAACTCTGGGTTTGTTCGAAAGGAGTAAGAATGAATATTGGATAAGGCAAATAGCAATGTCTGTCACAGCCCAGCAGGCTCCTCCGTCCATGGGATTCTCCAGGCAAGAATACTGGAGTGGGTTGCCATTTCCTTCTCCATTCTGAAGGGCTGCTGCTAAGTCACTTCAGTCGTGTCCGACTCTGTGCGACTGCATCCCTGGGATTCTCCAAGCAAGAACGCTGGGGTGGGTTGCCATTTCCTTCTACTGAACCCTAATTCTATGCTAGTGTTACCTGTGGAGACTAGGGCCTGAAATGATGATTTTACAGGCAAAGATGTTGGATTAAGTGTTACGATGGCAAGGTAGGAAGATACTGATACTGAAGGCACAGTATGAAAGAATACGATACTTAGTAAGAAGTGTAGAAAATGTCAAGTTCAATTAATGATTTTGACATTAAAAACATGATATCAACCTTTTAAGTGTGTGATCAACAATGATCTTTAGAGATTATTTATGGGGGAAGGTTTAGGGAAAATTATGTACATTTTAGAAATAAGGTTAAAAATGACTATATGATCTTTTAATATCATGTTAGAGCATTTTCAGATAAGTCCACCAGAGTCATGAGCTGTCTTGGGGGATGTAATTCTGTTTGATTAGCACCCAGTTTTTCAACCTTCAAAAATTAGAGGGTCATGTGATAAAGTATGATATGAAGAGGCCTTAGAACTAGCTTAAAAGCAAAAGATTAGACTCGATTTAGAGAAAGAGAACAAGATGCTCTAGGAGTTCTAGAAATTTCTAACAGCCTAGTAGAGAGTCTTCCCAAACTTGAGTTATATATAGGGCCTCAAAACAAAGACAAAATGTTGCTTTACTAGGCTGAGGAATAAAAGAGTTGAGTAATTGAGACAGTAAGAATAAGAGCAAGGGTTTTCTAATTAGAAAGGGAGAAGGCAGCATGGGGTACTAGTGGTAAAGAATCTGCCTGCCAGTGCAGGAAACATAAGAGACATGGGTTCCATCCCTGAGCCAGGAAGATCCCCTGGAGGAGGAAGTGGCACCCCACTCCAGTATTCTTGCTGGGAGAATTCCATGGACAGAGGAGCCTGGCGGGCTATAGTCCATGGGGTTGCAAAGAGTCAGACACAACAGTCTGAGCACAAGCATAAGGCAACATGAGATGCTAAGTATGCCCAATTTCGGACCCCAGGGACTGGAGAACAAAGCTAATAGAGTACATCTTCGATATTACACTAAGACTTTTTTTTTTCTTTCCTATTTTGAAAGAAATGATGTAAATGAATTCTCTGAAACAAAGCCTCATTTTAAGGAGGAAATGTGCTCACAGTTTGGGGACGTTTCAAAGGATTCAATACGTGCCTACAAGAAAGAATGGCATAGTCAGGATGTCAACAATGCTTTTCCTGTTAAGGACTGTGGCCAATATAGCTATCCTAAGAACAAGAACCATTCTTGATGTGTGTGTGCATGTGCACACTCAGTCATGTCTGATTCTTTGCAACCCCGTGGTCTGTAGCCCACCAGCCTCCTCTGTCCATGGAATTTTCCAGGCAATAATACTGGAGCAGGTTGCCATTTCCTTCTCCAGGGGATCTTCCCTACCCAGGGATCAACTCGTGTCTCTTGCATTTTCTGCATTGCTAGGCAGGTTCTTTACCAGCTGAGTCACTGGGGAAGCAGAGATCTTCTAAATGAACTAAAATTCCCTGAGGACAAGCCCTCCTGGACATGCTGGAAACATGCTGACTCCTTGCCTCTGAGCTATATAGACCCTTCCCCACACTGGTTAGAGTAGTGCTTCTCTAGGGCCATCCACAGCAGTCTGGGAGGTGGTTTGCCTGTTAATCTTGTATAATATGGATGCCTGTTTTATGATAATGTCACACTGTGTTGTTTCATCCTCTTAGTCATCAAGCCCTATAGACCCTTCCTCCACAATGTCATGTTATTTTTTCCATTTCCACTCCCACCACCTGAGTTCAGGTCACCAATAATTCTATAATATGATGCCTATCACATTGCAGTAGCCTAATTTAGTTACTTCCAATCCTTTCTCCATCCATTCTAAAACCAACAATTTGAGTAATGAACCTAAATTAGAGCATATATCATGGTACTGTAGTTCTTGTTGCTGTTATTTAGTTGCAAAGTCATATCCAACTCTTTGTGACCACATGGACTGTAGCCCACTAGGCGCCTCTGCCCATGGATTTCCCAGGCAAGAATACTGAAGTGAGTTACCATTTCCTTCTCCAGGGGATCTTCCTGACCCAGGGATCGAATCCACTTCTGTGTTGGCAGGCAGGTTCTTTACCACTGAACCACCAGGGGAGCCCACTCTAGTTCTTAGAGGTCCCCAACTGCCTAGAAAAGTTCTAAGCTTTTCAACTGGTTTTCAAAGTCCTCAATAATATGACCCCATCCTGCTTTTCTAGCCTTTGTATAACCCATATTAATAAACATTCATATTTATCCATTCAACAATGGGGTGTTTGCCATGGGTCAGACATAGCTAGAATTACAAAACAAGGTATCCAAGCGGATTGCTGGTGGAAAAGATGAAAGAAACTGAAGAGTAACTAGTATGGAAGAAGAAAAACCAGGAGACTACGGTGCCCAAAAAATCACATGAAGAAAATGTTTCAAGAATGGAATGATTAAATACGTATTAAATACTGCTAAGCCAAGTAAAATGAGGACTCTACATCAACAATTGGAGCTTGGCCATGTGAAGGTCATTGCTGACATTGACAAGAATAGTTTCAGTGGAGTAGTTGGAATGAAAGCTTGGTTGGGGTGGGTTCAAGAGAGAAAATTAAGGAAGTTGAAGGTTTTTGCTACACAGGGGAACATTAAGAATTTAGGTTCTAGGGACTTTCTTGGTGGTCCAGTGGTTAAGAATTCAAGCTTCCACTGCAGGGGGCACAGGTTCAATCCCTGGTCAGGGAACTAAGATATTGCATTCTATGCAGTGCAACCGAAAAAAAAAAAAAAGAATTTAGGTTCTGGGAAGTCTTTCTAACGATGTGAGAGAGACCATCAAGTTTGTTTGTTTGGTTATGGAATTATTCAATATATAGAGAGAATTGATGCAGGGGATAACTGCAAGTACTTGGGGAGGCAAAGAAGATGGGATCCAGTGCACAAGCAGGTGATCTGAGATAGCCGAGAGATTTCAATCATTTTAACCGTAGTGATGGCAAACAGAATGGAAACAGGAGTAAATAAGTAGACTTGGTGGTGAGAAATAGTTTTTCTCTTGTGATTGCTTCCATTTTCTCAGTGAAGTCAGTTAACAGCTGAGAGTGAGGAAGGGAGGAGAGAATATGGGAGGCTTAAGGACATAAGAGAGGATGTGCAGTAGTCATCTTGGATCACAGGAGACTGAATTGATTAAGCAAATGCAATCAGATTACTGAGCACTTGAGATTTCTAGCTATAATTAAGGTAACACCTGCAATGCATTTCCTTTTTTAGCCTCTGAAGAAAAAGCTTTCACATTTTTTTAAAATTTATTTTTAATTGGAGGATAATTGCTTTACAATATTGTGTTGGTTTCTGCAGTGTATCAACATGAATCGCCCACAGATATATGTGTGTCCCCTCCCTCCTGAACCTCCCTCCCACCTCCCACCACATCATTGAGCACACAAATTTGCTCAACCTCTCTCCCCTTGATCTAAAACTGCATTCTAGAAAGCAGAGCTGAAAAGACTTCCATAATGTCTTCAACTCCAATATTAAGCTGTCGATGCCTCCTATAAAGCATAAATTCCATCTCACATTATGGTTAGTTGCTGTGCAAGATTGGAAGCTCCTTAAATAGAGAAACTATTTCTTATTCACTACAACCACAAGATGTTTCTCTCCATCCTCTCTACCACATATTATAAATTGCCCTGGTTTTAGGTCTTGCCCAAATACATAATTGTGTGTTATGAATGCCCTATTTCCTTACTAAACAAATAGTTTCAGAAATAGGAAACTTGCTCACCTTTCCTGCTTATGTCCCTCAAATATTTTGCTCTTGAATTTTAGCTATTATTTTTACAGATCTTTTAACAAAAAGAAGTTGCTTCAATAAATGTTAATTCATACATATGGTATGTATCAGGATCTTTTTCCTCAAGGAGTGTACCCCTAGAGTCAAAGGTCTTAGAGGAAGTGCTGACAGAGCAAGGCTTGTAGGTAAATAGCACCTATAGAGATTGGGAATGGGAGAAAGCAAATAGGGAGACAGAAATAAAATTTAGCTGGAGCAGAACAATTTTGTTTTGTCAGTTTACATAAAGTGATTCTATAGGGCAGTCCCCAGCTTATTTAACTTATATGAGAATACATCATACACAAGAGAAATGCCAGGCTGGATGAAGCACCAGCTGGAATCAAGATTGCTGGAAGAAATATCAATAACCTCAGATATGCAGATGACACCAACCTTATTGCAGAAAGCGAAGAGGAACTAAAGAGGCTTTTGATGAAGGTGAAAGAGGAGAGTGAAAAAGCTGGCTTAAAACTTAAAATACAAAAAACTAAGATCATGGCATCCAGTCCCATCACTTCATGGCAAATAGATGGGGAAACAATGGAAACAGTAACAGACTTCATTTTCTTGGGCTCCAAAATAACTGCAGATGGTGACTGCAGCCATGAATTTAAAAGATGGTTGTTCCTTGGAGGAAAAGCTATGACAAACCTAGACAGTGTATTCAAAAGCAGAGACATTACTTTGCCAACAAAGGTCTGTCTAGTCAAGGCTATAGTTTTTCCAGTAGTCATGTATGAATGTGAGAGTTGAGCCATAATGAAGGCTGAGCACAGAAGAATGGATGCTTTTGAACTGTGGTGTTCAAATCTGGTGTCCCCTGAACTGCAAGGAGATCAAATCAGTCAATCCTAAAGGCAATCAACCCTGAATATTCATTGGGAGGACTGATGCTGATGCTCCAATACTTTGGCCACCTGAGATGAACAGCCGACTCATTAAAAAAGACCCTGATGCTGGGAAAGACTGAAGGCAGGCGGAGAAGGGAACGACAGAGATGGTTGGATGGCATCACCGACTCAATGGACATGAGATTGGGCAAGCTCAGGGAGATGGTGAAGGACAGGGAGGCCTGGCTTGCTGCAGTCCATGGGGTCGCAAAGAGTAGGACACGACTGAGCGACGGAACAATAGGGCAGTCCATTGAGCCTCCCCATTTTCAAGGAACTGAGGATGTGCAAAATTACTATAGATCCCCAACAGTGCCCTCTTATTTAATCCATATTATCTAAGACTGTTGTTCCCCATCTGTAACAGAATTTACTCCCTTTTCCTCAAAGTCTGAGTGACTCGATAGTTAAGGCTTTGGCAATGGGGGAAAAAAAACACCTCTTGCACAAAAACAACAGCAGGTGCTCGCATACCACGGCTTAGGGAAGCACAGAGACAGCCATTAATAGGAGGCCCAGGTGGGCACGAAGCCAGAGCGCAAGCCCACCGGCTCAGGCGCCGGAGCTGCCGTTTTTTACGTAACCCGCCGCGAGAGGCTCCGGGAGCCGGAAACCCCGCCCTGCCGCAGGCCCCGCCCCTGCCCTGACCCCGCCGGTTAGGTGCCGTGCGCAACCGCCGGAAGCTTTCGCAGCCTTCCCCATTTAAGGGATACAGTGTTTTTTTTTTTAAGAGTTGCTGACGCCATTGCGTAGGACTGGCCCTAAAACCGTGATCTCGGAGCTCCTCTCTCAGAGGTTACTTCCGCTCTCTTCAAGTTAGGAATTGGGCCCAGGCTCCGCTTTTTTCAGGCGGCAGCGGCATCGGTTCGCGATGTTCGGCCTGAAGAGAAACGCAGTAATCGGACTGAACCTCTACTGTGGGGGAGCCGGATTAGGACAGGGCAGCGGCGCCTCCTCTCCCGGGGGGCGGCTTTTGGCTGCGGGGAAGGAGGCCACGGCGCGACGAGAGGTAGGGGGAGGGGAAGCCGGCACGGTGATTGGCGGAAGCGCCGGCCCGAGCCCCCCGGCCACTCTTGCGCCCGACGCCCGGAGGGTCGCGCGGCCCTCGCCCATTGGCGCCGAGGGCCCCGACGTCACTGCGACCCCCGCCAGACTGCTGTTCTTCGCGCCCACACGCCACGCGTCGCCGCCTGAAGAGATGGAATCCCCGATCTCCGACGCCATCATGTCGCCCGAAGAGGAGCTGGACGGGTGCGAGCCAGACCCTCTCGGGAAGCGGCCTGCCGTCCGGTCTTTACCTTTGTTGGTCGGAGAAGCCAGTAACAACAGTCCAGGCTCGGACGGCTCGCTGCCCTCGACGCCGCCCCCAGCAGAGGAGGAGGAGGACGAGTTATATCGGCAGTCCCTGGAGATTATCTCTCAGTACCTCCGGGAGCAGGCAACCGGCGCCAAGGACGCGAAGCCCCTGGGCGGGTCTGGGGCCACCAGCCGGAAGGCGTTGGAGACCCTGCGCCGAGTCGGGGATGGGGTGCAGCGCAACCACGAGACGGCTTTCCAAGGTAAGGGGGTTAGTCCTGGAAGTCGTGCTGCCTTTTTTTCCCAGCTCTCTGGACTCACCCATCTGCGGTGGGTGGAAACAGAAACGAGTCTGTATTCAAAGGACTCTCCTATTTCTGAAACCCGAATATTCTGGCCGTGAGTCATTGTTTCCGCCCACTTAATTCTTTCGGAAATGGCAGCTCTGTTCAAAGCCCGGAAAGGGTGGGATGTCAGTTTTCAAGTGGGATCGCCCAGAGCGTGGTAGAGCCCGAATAGCGATTTCCCCCCGCTGTGGGTGGGCAGGCGAATCGTGCCCTGGTGTAGACAAAAGCGACCGTGGGAACCTGCATGCTTTTCTTCCTCTCAGGCATGCTTCGGAAACTGGACATCAAAAACGAAGACGATGTCAAATCTTTGTCTCGAGTGATGGTTCATGTTTTCAGTGACGGAGTAACAAATTGGGGCAGGATTGTGACTCTTGTTTCTTTTGATGCCTTTGTGGCCAAACACTTGAAGAGTATAAATCAAGAAAGCTGCATCGAACCACTAGCAGAAAGCATCACAGATGTTCTCGTAAGGTCAAAACGAGACTGGATAGTCAAACAAAGAGGCTGGGTAAGTTTGTTTTAAGGTCGAATAGCGGACTTGGAGTGAAAATGGATGGAGGATTTTATAAGAGGATATCTAAAGGTTTTTAAGATGCACAGCTTAGTTTTCAAGGCTCTAATTGGGGACCTCTGGTTGCATGGTGTTGATTTAAGTAGTTGGTCCGTAAGGATGGTGGTGTGAGTGTCTTGAACTGTTGCATCAAAACTCCTGATTTTCTTAGACTGTTTTACTGTTTGAGTCTTTTGCTTTGGGTATTTTATTATTCAAATGGTTACTCCTCACCCCAGTTAATTCAGATTATGAAGAAATGAAAGAAGAATCCCCTGCGGATGATAGTTAATACATTCTTGAGCGTGCCCCACCTCCCTTTTAATTGCATAATGTCTCCTTTGCAGAGTTGGGGGTAAATAATTGGTTCGTCATTAGGTTTGAGGGGAAATCTTAGATATTTTAATTCATGTTTTCCCTGTAAATAGTATTCTTAAGTCAGTGGAAGCCTGTGCTTGAAAATGTGCTTTTCTTTTTCATTTTCTAGGATGGGTTTGTGGAGTTCTTCCATGTAGAGGACCTAGAAGGCGGCATCAGAAATGTGCTGCTGGCTTTTGCAGGTGTTGCCGGAGTAGGAGCTGGTTTGGCATATCTAATAAGATGGCCTTTTAAGTGCAATAATTGACTCTTCAGCCACCAAAACAGCCACCAAAATCACCGCTGTGAACTCACAAGTATTTATGAAGTTGTCCGTCATCTAACAATGGATAAAACCAAGTGACAGGAAGATTGTGGCTAACAGGAATAAATACAAGAGCAAAGTTATCTCCCTTGAAGAGTCAGTCTCTGAAAGAAGCTGAGTTCCGTTTCAGCAACAGGCAAACTTTGGGAAGCTATGGAGATGGACGTTTTAGTTTTAGTGAAGATGCTAGAGTGGAGAGACTTTACCTAGAACAGGAAATTGGCCAGTGGACTGACTAGTCATAGATATGCCCACTGAATTCATAAACTTCTATAGTGTTAAAATAGAAGCACTAACAACGCCAGTGGCATATGTAAAATTGATTTTAAGCCACAAGTAATAGAACTATGACAAGAAGCCTCAGTATTGTACCGCAGAGTGTGAAGGGAAGTTTTTCCTCTGTAGTTAGCTTTCCCAGGTGTGATTCTTCAATAGACCAAATGCTCAGGATGTTTATACCTGTTCTGCTTTGGCTGGGTTTGAGGGATTCTTTGCCTAATGTCATGGCCAAGAATACTGAAAGTTGGAATAGAATTACAAATTTGGAATGTTGAGTTTTGAAAAACTTACATTGGTCTGTAAAAATTTATATTTTTGCAGACCAGTGTTAACTTGTTTCTTACAGCTTTTCTATTCTAATGTTTGTTCTAGTCAATACTAGATTGTATACAGAACCAGCTGATGTAATTGTATGCAACCTGGTGTAGTACAACAATTTTGATAACTATGCAGGCTTTAATTTTCCTATCTTGATTTGGGTATTTGTTAAACTGCTGTTTGGGGTTTTTTTGTTTTTTTAACCTGGGACTGAGAAATTAATGGAAATTAATCCTTTCACTTTGTTACACCTGGGTTTTCAATAATCGAGTCAAGGTTTTAAGGTTTCTTTTGGGGGGCGGAACACACAGGCTGATGACTCTCAGATGATGGGCTCTGATTGGGCAACTACTTATTTGGGTTCCTTTCATTTGACCTAATTTAACTGGTGCAGTTTAAACTGAGTTCATGAGCTCATCTTCAAAGCTTTTGCTAAAAGATTTTCAGCTGTTCCAAATGGGACTTCTTAGGAATATGTATAAAAAGATCACATCAGATGGATGAGAGACAGTTGACCCCTATTTGCTTAATAAATTGTACAATAATGGCTTGGCAAAGCAAGCTATAGTCTATCCATGGTGCTATTATTTAGGCTTGCTTGTTAAACACAGGTCTAAGCCTAGCGTCTGAATAAAACAAATACTTAACTTCATTTTTATTAATGATTCTTGAACTTTGTTTCAGATTTTTACATTGGCATCTCTATAGGTTTCAGACTTGATGTTTTATCTAACTTACTGTTTATTTCCTATCCTTCCTTAAAATATTTGCTGCTTATTCTGCTCCCTCTACACATATTTATATTAGTCCCTACAAATTTATCTTGCCATTCCTGAACTCTTTACTAGCCCTTTTAGTTTTTGGCATTAGGAACCTAAGTGACCGCCCACGGAGTCCACCGACCTTCCTCATTTTTTAATTTTATCTTAGGAGATGGCAGTACAGTGGA
This sequence comes from Odocoileus virginianus, assembly GCF_023699985.2. Lineage (NCBI taxonomy): Eukaryota > Metazoa > Chordata > Mammalia > Artiodactyla > Cervidae > Odocoileus > Odocoileus virginianus. The sequence goes on along the minus strand of NC_069678.1, from coordinate 7,560,383 downwards.
TGCTGACAGTAACAGTCATGAGGTGAGAAGAGTCCCTTCTTGTACTAGTATCTTATTGGTTGTTGCTTAACTCTGGGGAGAAATTTTCAAAAGTCCCCTTAGGGGATTTCAGAGAAGGGGACAACTTCTTAGGTGATTTTTCTTTAGGTACCTTTGCATTTGAATATGCTCACTTAAAATTGATGGGCTCTGTTAAACCTCAAAGTTATATAAAAGTTACTAGTAAACCGAAGAAAACTATAGTGGAACCAGGATCATTTGAAAACTTCAACCTCTGAATGTGACCTTTAGTTTGTGGACTCCAGACAAAAATAGACATGAATAAAATGACTAAGAATGTAATAAGGGAACAATTGCCCTGCCTGCCCATCTCTAAGCCTTAAGGTCATCTAGCTAGAGCTATTTTTTTAATCTGTGTATTTATCATTGTTGATCAGAAATCACTTATTTATATCACGTCTATCTCTAAGGACCTAAAAGCACTTTATATAGTTAATTAATCTTAAGATCTAGTTAAGGTGACTGAAAGGCCTGTCTCCCCATAGCCAGTTGTGAAAATAAGCACAGAGATGTAAATTGATGGAGTTTAGGGGTCCCATTTCCACTTTACTAGGTATGAGTGCTGAAATGTAAAGGAGTATCTAAAATTGATATTTTGGTCAGCAGCTGGTGATAAGGGTTTAGGGAGCCCAAGTGCTTTGGGGCAAGGTGAGTGCTTCCGTAGGGAGAAGAGGCATATGTTGTGTTGACCAGCTGCCGTAGTGCAGGCAAATCCTCCACAACGGAAAGGGAGGGGATGCTTGGAAAGATGGCTCTCAACAACTTCTGTCTGATGCTTCTCTCAGGGAAAATCCTGCAGTCCTTTAGTGTTGTCTATGTACATTCTGTTGGGGGTGAACACCTTGGTTCTGGTTAAAACAGCTAATGCTGTTGACAGCTGTGCCAAGAAGGGTTAGGACCAACAAACTAATGTAGGCTATAAAATGTAGTGTGTTTCCCTAACTTCCTGTTTTGCCTGAGAAGAAGAAAATAAATATTTTATTCAAATGCAAGGTGTGATATGGGTGTTTTCTAATCAATGCTTGTTTTCCTTCCCCCTCTTAGGCAAGCATCTGAGGGAAGTCAGCTGAGCAAATAAGTACAGTCTAGGTGAATTAACCAGCAAAAGCTCCATAAAACTGATTTGCCTTAGGGTGAAGGTCAGTTCCCTTTAGAATAACTCCTTTCATTCAAATTAGAGGTGTTGGGCTTTTAATTACATGTATTACTGTTGTACTTTGGAGCCGTTTCTGTACATTTTAATACAAAAATCAATACCCTGTCCTGGTTTCTTTTAGTCACCAAATGTTGGTATAACTTGAAAGTAAGGAGGGTCATAATAGCAGTTATTGTGTCACTCTATCTCACTCAACCTTTTGAGGTGATTGAAGGAGCTAGAAGAATTAACACCCAAAGAATTTTGATAAGGTGGTTGGTACTAATGTTTCAGTTACTCTTCCCATTTCCTCCCCAAAAGGAGGTGTGAATTAGCAAGTCAATTTCAGAAGCACTGTCCTGTCTTTATTTCAGTTACCTTGAAAGAGAGTGGAGTCACCATGGAAATGTGCAAATATGGAGTTTGCATTTTGGTTTTAAGCCCTGACCACAAAATACTAATCGTGCAAACCGGATTCTTTTGCTTCCCCCACTTTGTGTTACGTACATCTGGCAGCTCCTCTTTCTGAAGCCTAACTGCCAAAAGATGGTAGTTTACGAAGAAAACTTTTTTACAACTGAACTCTCATACAGAGGTGTTCAGGGAGAGTTAGCAAAGGACATGAGAGCCCGAATCATGATCAGTGTCAAGTTCTGCTGAACAATATTGTTTCTCCCATTGCTATGTTGCTATCTGAAGCTATTTCTGTGGCAATATTCCTTAGTTTAACACCTTATAAACTTGGGTCAAATGGTAACCAGTAATATGAGTCACTGAGGGAGTCAGTCAACACTTTCCTCATTTAAACACCACTAGGCTTGTTCTTTCAGTTCCTGTTTTGTGACTTGAGTACCAGCTCTTGGTTCATACTGTTTGAGAACACTGTTCTTAAAGCCGTTGTGACAGCTGGAGGGTTTTATAAAAGTTAAAGTGTAATAACTTGCCAACTGGTGTGTAGAATGGCTCCAGCCAACTGCCCAGAGCACAGACCATTAATTCCTGGAGTTCAAGATGATCAGCTGAGTCAGTCTTAATTTATCCTAGTTCTTTCTGGCCCTGCTTGTTCAATGATTACACAACTTTATCTTCTGGAACCCTCCCACACTGTTCAAAGGCTTCTCAGTTTCAAGATTTGAAAGCTTGACTCTCTTCTTCTTTAGTTTCAAAGTTGTTACAGTGTTATCTTAGTTATGTGAAGCATGTGGAAAGATGGGGGTTGGAAATCTGCCTCCAGGCATATGTAACAGACCTCTTGGAATTTCATGTTCTTTAACTGGTGATTCTTGTGAAGTGGGAAAGGAAAATACATATGGCAGGCTTTTGTTCCCAGCACCTCATGCGAAGAGTTGACTCATTGGAAAAGACCCTGATGCTGGGAGGGATTGGGGGCAGGAGGAGAAGGGGACAACAGAGGATGAGATGTCTGGATGGCATCATCGACTCATGGGTATGAGTTTGAGTAAACTCCGGGAGGTGGTGATGGACAGAGAGGCCTGGCGTGCTGCGATTCATGGGGTCGCAGAGAGTCAGACATGACTGAGCGACTGAACTGATACCTGGTAGATCTTTGGCAGTTCATTTCTGTACCTGTATAGAACAATAATTCTTGACTGTTGTAAAATGTGTTTGGGCCAAGAGTACTACTATGGATTTTACCCCTTCCAAGTATCTATTTCCATGGCTTGTTTCTCCCATTGGAGAAACTGTATTTTTACCAGTTTACCTTCTCTCCTCATCCCCTGGTTAGGGATTACTTTAGTTTGCTAAGAATGTTTCAATACTGCAATGAACTGGGGCTTTTTTTTTTTTAACTGAGACATTTAATGAGCTCAAGGCAGCCAGATGTTTGAGATTTGTCCATCACCTGGCAGGGGACTGCTTACTGTGCACTATGTACTTAAGGATGCTGGAGTTAGGAAAAGACTAATTCTTCCCCTCAACTCCATCAAAATTGACAAAGAAGGAGTGGGAGGTTGGGAGTAAGTAGATGTAAGCTTTTGTATATAGAGTGGATTAAAAATAAAACACCTAGGGAACACTGGAAACTTCACAGCTAAATGCACAGTGAACTTTGGGTCCTGGCTGGAAGGAAAAAAAAGCTAGCAAGGACTTGAACAATTAGGGAAATTTTAATATACGCAATATGTTTGGTAGTACTGACCAGTGTTAAATTTCTTGAGTGTTTTATTGTGGTTATATAAGAATGTCCTTGTTCTTAGGACATACATCTGAAGAATTTATGCATAACAAATCCATGGAAAGAAAGTAACTGTAGCACAGTGGTAAAGTTCACAATCTAGTCAAAGTGATAACAGCCAAAAGTAATTAAGAGTACAGTGCACATGGTGCTTAAAGGTATTGTAAAATATATAGTAAAACAAGGGTTGGGACAAGGCAGGGAACATTTGAAATTGGACCTTAAAGTGAATAGCAAATGTGCACAAAAGTGTAGAACAGGGAAAGAACCTCTAGTGGAGGCTATGAAAAGGAGATGTGTAGATAATTTTTTTTTCTTATTTCACCTTCCCTCCCTGTCTTCCTTCCCCTTCACCCTGCATGGCCACTGAATGCAGTATCTCTTCGGTTTCTTCCATTTAGGGCCTTATATAGAAGTATTGGAGAACACTGGTAGAAAAAGACAAAAGAGGTCTCTTTGGTTTTAGAAGTATGAATTTGGTGTAAATGGCATACAACTGAGTGGACTGTGTTTATCTGGGAAGTAAAGAAGACAGACTTGGTTGTTTGCTCTATCTTGTTAAAAGTGGCAGTCTTGGAGAAGGAAATGGCAACCCACTCCAATATTCTTGCCTGGAAAAGTTCATGGACAGAGGAGCCTGGCGGGCTGCAGTCCATGGGGTCACATGACTGAGCACGTGTGCACGAGGGTGGAGGGAGATGGGTTGGTAGCAATAAAGTGGTAGAACTAAAAAAAAAAAAAAAAAAGTGGCAGTCTTGAACGCAAAACCTAAGGATCGTAGCCATCACTGGATCCTGGTGTAGGAGTTGGCATTGGCAGACCTGCTTTGAATAAAGTTGTCTTAAGAGCACCACCCAAGTTCACACACACATCTCACCAGTTATCTTCACCCACTCAGGTTCACATAGGGAAAGGAAAATAAAGAACAGCCCCCAAAAGTAATTTAACTGGACCCCAAGAAACTGAATGACGGCGCCACTCTCCCTAATCCTGTTCCCGTGGGAGACTCGATTACAGCGATTCCCATCCTGGTTCAAAAAACCAGTTTGCTCTGACTGCCCAGACTTCCCCACAGGCTGCATTCTTGCCCATGAGCTCATTGTTTTGGCTTCTCTTCCTGTATAAATCCAGACTACCAGAAGTCTAAGTCCGGGCTCCCTAGCTAGCTGAAGCTGCATTCCATTCAGAATTTCACCACCCCCACTGTGGTCACATGCCTGTGTTTATTCAGGTTATCCTGGAACAAGGTGTGCTGGGAAAGAGCCAAGGAAACAGACAAGGAAAACTGTTTGCTGGATTTCTACCTGAATTAGATGAGTTTCCATTTTAAGAAGTGCCTTCAATTCTGTGCCCCTAAAAACAATCTGTTTTCCATTTTAGTAGGAGAAGCTGGTTTCAAAAATTGTGCTGTACATTTCATAGACATGCCTACAGGCTGGTATGACTCAGGTGTTCAGATTTGGGAATGCGTGGGGGGCGGGGGGGGGGGGGGGGATAGGTAGGGATTTTCCCTTAGAAACACTGCTTTCAGAAACTACTGGATCTCTATGCCCAGATCTTTAAAGCCTTTCATCCTCAGCTCACACTTCTATTCCTGAGGTTACCTGGAGTGATTCCCACACATCTCTTGTCCTTGGTGGGAATGGGGCAGAGGGCAGGGGGACAGCTGGGCTACTGCCAGAAGCAGCTGTTTCACTGCTTTGTTGTTAAAATTTCTTGAAAAGATAGCTTGTTTATTTCCTTAGACCCTGAAAGCCCATATCTAAGGCAAGGTGAGGGTAATGGGAAAGGCATTTCTCTTTGTAAAGTTTGGGGTTAATACTGTATGCCCAAGCAGTATACTCCTTTCCTCTCTTCATAGGTGTGTTTCTTTTTTTTTTTTAAAAGGCCGAAAACAAAACTGCAGACTGACACTGGGGGAGGTGACATTTTTTTCATTTCTCAGAAATCCACCATGAGGCAGAGTAGAGAAACAGAAAGAGGGAAACAACATGTTGAAGTGACATGAGGTTTTGTCTGTGCGTGTTTTGAAATGAGGTGGCTTGTTTTCAGCTCTAAGGAAGAGCAGCTCTGCAGAGGAGCTTGGTAATGGCAGAGGAGTGGCTGGCTACCTGCTTCTTTATCCCCTTCTCTCAAAGCTTGGTCGTTGGGGTCAGATCTGAAACGGCAGAGGTTCTGTACCCTGTTTTCCCCTTCATGAACCATAATGATCAATCCATTTCACTCAATGCTGTTGAGTGAAAAAAACTTATACAAAGTAAGGATTTGGTCAGCAATCCCAGAAGTAGGTTATTTTTAAAAAGCAATGCAGCTGAGTTGCTTTTAAGTACAGAACACATCAACACACAACTTTGATAAAGTTTGTCCTGGGGGGATGGGTGCGAAATGTGACTCAATTAGTAATACATAACCCTATGTTTGCATGACAGTGTATCTTACACAAAGATGATGTATATTTAATTATTTCCGGGGGCCTAAACATTGAATATATTTGAAAGAATCAATTCCTCAAAACTTTTAAGTTGAAAAATGAAATTTAGACAGGATTTGCCTGAAATGCAGCAAAATCATGAAAGACATTTGAAAACAACAGAAACAGTTTATCCCATCCAAGTTCAGATCACTGCAGCCCAGTAACTATTTTGATAAAGTGTGCTCTGTGGGAATGAAATTGAATAACAGATCAAAGGAATTAAAATTTAAAGTGAAAATACTAGGTCTCAGGGCTTAATTTTCTCCCCTGTAAACTCTGTCTTTCCTATCTTATTATTGCAAAGATTTAAAGAGACATTAGAAGGCTTCCCTGGTGGTCCCAAGGTTGAGAATCCGCCTGCCATGCAGGAGACAGAGTTTGATCCCCGATCTGGGAAGATCCTGCGTGCTGCGGAGCAGCTGAGCCCGTGCGCCACGGCCACTGAGCCTCTGTTCTAGAGCTGGGAGCTGCAGCAAGAGCAGCCACTGCCATGAGAAGCCTGTGCAGCAGTGAAGACAGCATAGCCATAAACAAATAATTTTTAAAAAGAATACATACAAGTGCTTTACTTTAAAGCACTAAACAAACGTAAGGGATTTTTGGGAAATGTCCCATAAGGACTGACTCTTGACCATATCCAAGTCATTGAATTCCCAAGGAGAAACCACTAAGAAGCTGGTATCAATAAATAAGAGATCAAATTAAAAGGGTCTGCAGCTGTATTTTGAAGCAGAGGGGACACAAACAGGATTTTCTGTGCCTGGGCATTGTGGGAGTTCAACCAGATGGCAGAAATCCCAAGGGTAAGTTAGCGCCCTACCAAATCTTCCCTATTGCCTAGTTCTGTATAGCTCAAAAGCTAAGAATGGAGGACTTCGCTCGTTTGTTGTTTGTTGTTGTTCCTGGTGGTCCAGTGGTTAAGAATCCAGCTTGCAGTGCAGGAAGTACCAGTTCTATCCCTGGTCTGGAAAGATCCCACATGCCTCAGGGCAAGTAAGCCTGTGCGCTGCAACTACTGAACCCAGACCCTGGAGCCCTCGAGCTGCAACTGCTGAGCCTGCATTCCTAGAGCCTGTGCTCTCCATCACGAGAAGCCCTTGCAATGACAAGTCTCTGCGCCGCAGCTGGAGAGGAGCCCCCACTCGTTGCAACTAGAGAAAGCCCAAGAGCAGCAACAAAAACCCAGCACAGCCAAAAATAAATAATTTTTCAAAAGAGCTAAGAACAGTTTTTGCCTTTCTAACTGGTTGGAAAAACTTCGTGACTTTAAAATTACATGCAATTAAAATTTCAAAGTTTGGAACAGCCCTCTTGGTAAAGATCCCGCCTGCAAATGTAGAGACATAAGAGACATCCGTTCAATCCCTGGATTGGGAAGATCCTCTGGAGGAAGAAATGGCAACCCATTCCAGTATTCTTGCCTGGGGAACCCCAAGGACAGAGGAGCCTGGTGGGCCACAGTGCATGGGGCTGAAAAGGGTCGGGCACAACTGAAGTGACTTAGCAGTGGTTCAGCGAGTAAAGAATCTGCCTGCAATGCCAGAGATGCAAGTTTGATCCCTGGGTCTAGACGATCCCCTGGAGGAGGAAATAGCAACCCACTCTAGTATTCTTGCCTGAAAAATCCCATGGAAGAGGAGTCTGGTAGGCTACAGTCCAAAGGGTCACAGAAAATCGAACATGACTGACCGACTAAACACACTACATATGACCTTAGTATTGAGTAAAATCACATTTGAAGGGCTTCCCTGGTGGCTCCCGATGGTAAAGACTGCCTGCAATGCAGGAGACACAGGAGATGCTGATTCAATCTCTGGGTTGGGAAGATCCCCTGGAGAAGGGAATGGCTATCTACTTCAGTATTCTTGCCTGGATAATACCATGGACAGAGGAGCCTGATGGGCTACAGTCTGTGGGGTCACAGAGTCACACCTGAGCGATAACAAAGTTTGAAGGGAACAAAGTCATGACCATTTGTTTACAAATTGTGTAGGGCTGCTTTTATGCTACAACAGCAGAGTCAAGGGTTGCAGCAGAAGTTTATGGCCTGCAAAATTGAAAATATTTCTACTCTCTGGTTTTACTTTTATTTTTTTTAATACACCTCGCAACATGTGGAATATTTGTTCCTCAGCCAGGGATCAAACCCAGACCCCCTACACTGGAAGTGTGGAGTCTTAACCACTGGACCACCAGGGAATTCACATCTTTGGTACTTTAGAAAGAGGTTGCCCTCTCCTCTACTTGAACTAAAAAGGAGCTTTACGATGTCATGAAAGAGATAACCAAGAATCAAGGCAAGGGGAAGGGAGGAAGAGATGAAAGAAGGGGTCTGGTCCCAGAGCCCTCCCATCAAGGGCAAGGTCTTTGCCACGTTGCCTTTTATTCTAGGGATACCAGGGACACACACATTTAGGAGTAACCTCAGCCTATCACCCCGTTTCTTTTCCTCCTCACTCAAAGTTCTGTAGAGCTGTCTCTTTAAGATTCAGGCAAGGCTCAGAGGAGTACAACACATAGACACACATCCTAACTCCAACCTGGAACCTTCCTGAAATTGAACCCATTTCTCCAATACTAAGATTCTTTGCCAGGACATTCAAACACAGCTCTCTGGTCTCTCCAGTCCCTAGCCATCTCTGCACCTCCCCTTCAGCTGATGTAGCTGATTGATTCTCTAGGTTCTGACTGCCATGGCTCATGCATACCTTGTTTTGGACTAACTTGGTGCATTACTCCCTCCAATCCTTTCTAGGGTCTGACCTCAGCCTTGAAACACCCTCCTCTATAGAGTTTTCCCCAGTCTCCAGGGTCAAGGAGCCCGAAGTCAGATTGAAGATCTGTGCTGTCTAGTTTGGTTAACCCAAACTCTTTATCTCTCTTGTTGACAGACTTAGTCTTAGGTACTTTCCTGAGACTTTCTACTTCCTGTAGAAGGTGCCTCCCACCCTTTATAGCTGACATCTCTTCATCACCTGCCTGTGACAAATAAGCCCCCCTCTGCTCTAACTTCCCCACCCAGCTGACTCCCAGAACCAGAGGTGATGGATTTCAGGGATGCTGGTAGGAGAGAGGGTGGGAATGTGGGGACCCCCACCCCCACTCCACCTCCAGATTATAATCTCTAGCCTGATGCTCCATGCTTTAAGGAGAGGTTTTCCTGATTGAGTTTACTCTGGTGGGGGAGGGTGTGAAGTTCAAATGAAGCCTCTGTTTGTAAAACTGGGGGGAAGGGGAGGGCAGAAAATGAAGGAGGATCTGGTTGGAGAGAATCTGGAAAGGAATGAAGCGTTCCTTGCATTTTGTTCTGACTCTCATCCCTCTGCTCTCCAGGTCTATCTAGATCCTCCCTCAAGGGCTCTTGAGAGAGGGTTTCTTAAGACACTGAGACACTCATGCCGTCACGTGGGTCAGCACCTGGGCCCTTGCGCTCGACTTCACTCCTAGTTACCACAGAGGTTGAATCTGGACCAGTGAAAAGTACGGGTCTCCTCAGACCCACCCCTGCAGCTGTGAGCACCTGTTTGCAGGGAGGCCCCCAGTTGGGGAAGTCTAGCAGCTAAATTTAGTCTGAAGGCTGAAGCATAATTGGGTGGGTGATTACCCTGGGGAAGCTGGGAGGGGGAGGGGGGAATTCTGACCCAGCTGAACAGACACCTCAGAAGTCCACGGATTAGAACCAGTCACCTTCCCCCAGCAAACACTCAGAAATGAGAAGCCCCTGCAATCTGCTGGCCTTCTGCACGCTTGATCTCTCTTGCGCTCATCAAGATTGTTCCTATCGTCACCCCACCCCCACCTCAACTCTCAGGGGGCCAGTTCCTCTGAGTCCTTCCCTAAATTCCCCCCAGAGCAGCAAGGCTAAGAGCCTCTGCACCACATCTCCCAGAACTTGGGTTACAGCTTCCTCTCTCCCAAGTCCCCCCACAGGGTCTCAGAGGTCAGCAAAGAGGTGTCTGGCCACAGTAATCCCCTGAAAGAGGCCAGGAAAAGGGGTGCTTGAGGTCAGCTTCCGCTTCCTGAAAACGTTCACAGGGACTCCCCTTCCCATTCTGCCCTCAGTGACCAGAGGAAGGAATCTTGAGGGGCTGCACCGACTCCTAGCTTTAAAATGCGAGGAGAAAGGGGGCACACCCCCCCCCCCATGAAAGCCCACGTCCTGAGAAGCCAGAGGCTGAAGGCTATGAGGGAGCTGGGGGCTCTCAGGGAAGGGAGGTGTTGAAGCTGGGGGAGCCCTAAGAGGGGCTGTGGCTGCATTCCCCACCTGTGATTGGTTCTCAGGCTAAGGCCAAACTCCAAACCTGCCCGGCAACAGTCCTGAGAGGCCCTAAGAGGGAGGAGGAACTTCGGGGAAGTCAGCTGAACTGGGGCCACCGCCCAGCCTTCAGCTTCCAGGAATCACTGGGAGGGCCCCAGCTCTTCACCACACCCCTCCCTCGGTCTCAGGACTCCGCCTTCAGCCTGCAGTGTCTGCAGGGCTGGCTCAGGTCCCACTCCCCTGGTGCCCCCACATCTTTGATCCCCTTAGAGGTTCACCAAAGAGAGGAGCCCGTCTGATGCCTGCAGAAACACCGAGACTGGGCCTCCTTGGTACCCCGTTCTTCATTTCCCACCCGGGAGGAGTCAGTTTCATTTTCCTTTCTCCCCATTTTCTTCTGCCTCCTTCCTGATACACTGTCCTCCCGAGATGGTACCTGTAGTCTTCCTTCTCAGCCACTTCCAGCCCAAGGAAAGCCTGCTTCCCAAGGCAACAGAACCACGTGAGGGAGCTGCCAGAAAGGAGAAGTCCTGTCCCCTCGGGTAGCTCTGGGTCCTTCCCAGGGTCTGGGTGTGTCTAGGCGTACATGCTCAGGACACTAGTCACTGCGTCCAGCTGTTTCTGCAGGCCTTTATTTATGATCTTACTTGGCCAGACTTGTGGAGGTGAAGGGATGGGGGTGGGATCCTCCTAATGGAGAGAGAAGCTCAATTCTATTGCACTTCCCCCTTTCCTAGGCATGGGGACCCCTCCCCCAGAAGTGTAGGGGTCGGGTCGGGGAGAGGATTTGTGTTATGGAAAAGGCTGTCCGCGCTCACACCACCACCAACAAACTATTTACCTTGAGAGCGGACATGGGCGTTGGGGGGTTGGGAGGAGACCAGGGTGAGACATCTCTGAAGAATGTGTCTTTGGCTGGACATCCAGTACTGCCTTGGCTCCACCCTCGACTCCACCCCCTAGAGCCAGGCCAGGCTCCTCCTCCAGCCCTTTCTGCTGAGGGAAGGGGGGGAGGGGGAGAATCATTTCCTTTCTTCCCACTCTATAAAAAGCAACAAACCAAAAGCTTAATAGGGAAATGGGTAATAGCAGAAAAGATGAGAGGGACAGGAAGGCAGGACCAAGAAAGGGAACAGGAAAAAGGACCCCTGAAAAGGCAGCTGTCATTCAGCTCAGCCCCAGATGGAAAAAAATGTGCTACTCGATTCCAAGAGACTTGACAGAGGGACCCAGCCTACCAAGAAACCCACCGTAGACAGAGCAGTTTCTATTTTGGACCCAAGGGCCCAACTCTGTACCTAAACTGGGGGAAGTGGTGACCTCTAGTGGTTGATGACCAACCTGCAGGGCCTGCGATCAGCCTCTGCCTTTGACCAAGGCTTCATTCAGATCTCAGGTGACTAGGGCGCCCTCATTAGGCTTTCTGTGCCCAGACTTTCTCCATCTGGGCTCCAAGCGCGGTTCCCCTTCCCACCCTTCATTCTTATCTCACACAGCTTGCTTAGGTGGCCTGTACAGCTGGGTTCCCACGAGGACAATGAAGAGCCTGTTTCTCATTTGTCATAATCATCTTTAATAAAAATAAATTACTTCTGGAGTAGGAACCATTTTAGGAGGTGGGGAGCAAAAGCAGGGGCTAGGATGTCTTATTCTAAACTTGCTCTTTTCCATCCTCTGCCCAGCTGGTCCCTGCTCTGGGGGACAGTCTCTCTTCCTGGAGGGCAATCGCTCACCCCCACCCCTCATTAGCTATGAGAGGGAGGGATAGAGACTAGGTAAGGGGAGAAAGGGTCAGAGGACAAAAGGATGGTTTAGATGATATGTGGCCTGAACAGGAGAAATGCGGGTTAGGACACAAAATTGGGATTAATGTGGAGGCCAGACTCTTAAGTAGCTCGGATTTTCAGCTGCAAATTTGCTTTCCTCTCAGCCCAGAAAACTCTCTGGGAAACTGGCATCATCCCCTCCTGGGGGACTGTGTAACTTCTTTTTGAGAAGTGATACAGATGTATGGGCGCGCACACATCTTCACGGGCCCATACACATTTGGCTGCATGTGTGCACACACACCATCACACCACCACACAGGCACAGACCCAGCCACACATCTTGATGGTCACTGTCATCTTGCCAACTTCCATCACCCTGGGGGACGTCTCTAGTGAGACCAGGACAGGCTGGAGAGCCAGAGGATACAGAGTGGGATGATTGAGGGGTGACTGATGGTGGCATGAGAAAACCACAAGGAGAGGGTCTCCTGGACCCATTTCAGGCGGGCTCTGGGGGAGACCGCTCCAGGACATGGGCACAAGAGCGGCAACAGGTGGCTGTGTAGTAGGGATAGACGCAGAGCCGGGCCTGCACCACCAGGGGGCAGTGTGGAGAGTTGTCCTTGCATTGATCATCTGGGGACAGAGGAGGCCATTGGGCACAAGAAGTCACCAACATCCATCCCGCTGGAGGCGTGCTGCCCACTCCCTCTTGTCCTTCCTAATCTCCACCCACACCTCAGCTAACTCCGCTCTACTGGGAATGGGGGAGAGGGAGCTCTTTACCAGGGCGCTGGCTGCAGGGCTGGCTGTTACAGGATCGTTTCCTGGCGGGCCGCAGGTGAAGAGGGCATCGGATGCTGAGGGTCTGATTGGCGGTCAGGCACTGGACCTCCCTTGTCTGCACGCCGCCCTGGCAGGAGCGAGAACACTGGGGAGACCCCAGCTATCAAATCAGACCTCTGCTGTGCTCCAGGCTCCTCCTGCACCCCAGGCCTCCTCCTCAGAGGAGGAGCTGGGGGGCCTCTCCTGGAGCATTATGAACCCCCACGCAGAGAGGCCCACCTCTCCTCCCATTAATTAAACTGCCCCCGGCCTGAGCTAGGAGGCACAGAGGGATGTACAAAGAGAGAAGCCTCTCCTGTCCTGGCAGTCCACTCTGGGTAGGGCAGGGGAGCCAGGCACTCACCGGACTCCAGGGTGTAGAAAACCACCGGTCCTGGCAGTCCTGCCCTTGACAGGGCTGCAGGGCAGGGGGCCTGGGCAGGTGGGAGCAGTTGCTGGGAGAAGTCACGTTGAACTCAGTCCCCAGTTTGGACACACAGATGACGTCTCTACGCTGCGTGCCAGAGCCACACTCTGAGGAGCACTGATGGAGGAGACATGGAGAGCAGAATTACTCTTACCTCCTCACCCCCGGGAATCCCACCCACGGGCCCCTCCCAGGCGCTCAGCTCACCTCCGCCCAGGGCCCGGTGTACCAGCACCACGTCACCTCACAGGGCCCCAAGCTGCAGGCACGCATGTCAGGGGGCCGGCTTCCAGGTGCACAAGTCTGCTCACCGGCTCCTGCCCCTGCTTCCTCCTGGCTTATCCCGTGGGCCTCCCCGCTCCCAAGGCAGACCACAGAACGTCTCTGGATTCCCGTCCCACACTCCGCTGAACACTGTTGGGAAGCAGAGTGTGAAGGGAGACCGGGGTGACATGGGGAGGGGAGGGGGTCAAGGACAGACACATCCTGGATCCAGGAGTTAGGGAATGCCCTGGGGGACTTTTGCCAGGCAGGGTTCAGGACGTTAGTGTAAGTTTTTCTCCAAGTTCCCAACATTGGCAGTGTCTAGCACACAGCAGGTGCTTGCCCAGTCAGCGTTTATGCAGCTGTGTTGGGAAGACACCTGAGAGGGTGTCGTGGGTGGTGGGGGGCACTAGGGATGTTGGGACTCAGCAGGGGGGAACCCACCTTGGAGCTCCAGTCACTGTGGAACCAGGCCGTGGTGCAGGGCCCCATGTCACAGGCCTCTCTGCTGGGGGGCCGTGGGGGCCCAGAGGCGCATTCCTGCTCACTCACTTCATCCCCGTTGTTGCCGACACAGCGGACCTGCCGGCTCCTCTGGCCGCGCCCGCATCGCACAGAGCACTGAGGGGACGAGGGGCACTCAGGCCTGGGCTTCCCTGGCTTCCTCACCGTCTTCCCTCTCTCGGGCTTCTGAACCAGGATGGGCCTCTGACACCTGGCTCAGAGGTTACAGGGCTTCATGGGCTGAGGAGCAGGCTGAGTACAGGGCATGTCTTAGCTGCCTTACAGTTGGAGGCTCATATGAGATCTCATTTGTAAAAGTTTCTGCCAATTAATACAGAGTTGGGAAAACTGCAGCTCTAGATCACTGGTGCCCACACCTCCAGGATCCTCCCTGTCCGAGAGCCTCCTTGCCCGGGGCCACCCACCTGGCTCCAGGGCGAGCGAACCTCCCAGTGGCCACAGAGGCGCAGCTGGCAGGGTTGGGTGATGTTGGGCCGGGGCAGGTGCCCGCAGCGCTCTGGGGGCACTGAGGAGCCGCCGCCCCCAAACTCCTGCCGGCAGCGTAGCTGACGGTGCTGGGTGCCAGGACCACATGAACGGCTGCAGGATGTCCACTCGCCGGCCTCCCAGCTGTGGGCAGAGGCGGGGAAGGGACAGAGACACAGATGGCAAAAACAGAGACATGTGCAGCTGCTGTGCTCGGGAAAGGGGACAACAGACTGGGAGTGGGGGCCTATCAGAGGTGAGTGGGCTTATTTAGCATTCGGAGTCTGGGATCCCTTGTGGGACTCAGGGTTGTCTCGTGGTGGCTCAGATGGTAAAGAACCTGCCTGCAATGCAGGAGACAAAGGTTCGATCCCAGGGTTGGGAAGATCCCCAGGTCAGGAAGATCCTCTGGGAGAAGGGAATGGCAACCCACTCCAGTATTCTTGCCTGGGAAATCCCATGGACTGACTGGCTACAGCCCATGGGGTCAAAAAGAGTTGGACAGGATGCACACACACACCACACATCCTCAATTGTACAAGAAACTAAGAGAATGTAGCCAGGAGACCCTGTATTGAGTGCAGAGTCCAAGTGAGATCCTACAGGTGCAAGGATGGGTCTCCCAAGGGCAACCGTTGTGTCCCTAGGACCCCAGCCCTCCCATGGGGCACACTCACTATGGTGGGCATGGGGGGCCGTGGCAGGGCTCCTGGGAGGCTGGGGGCCTGGCACCCATGGCACAGCTGCGTTCATCCAGCTCTTCTCCTGACTCTCGAGAAATGCAGAGGAAGATGGGGCGCCAAACACCTGAAGGGGGATAAAGGGAAGCCCGGGGAGGTGGGATGACTCGGCATCCAGTGTCAGTGGGCCCCAGGCACTGAAGTCTGAGTTGGCACAGAGTCAAGGTGTGATGCACGCCCAGGGCAGGGGATCAGGAGTGCCAAGCCGGGAATACGGGCCAAGGGGGCTGGTGTGTGAGGTCTCACCTTTCCCACAGGATGCCGAGCACTCCGAGTGTCCCACTCGTTTCCAGTATCCGGCTGGAGACCCCAAGGGTGTCCTGGGAGGGGGTGGGGCGGGCATCTGGGGGATCCTCACCTGCCGCTGGAGGGTGCCTGGGGTACGGGCAGGGCGGGGCGCTGAAGCAGGAGGGGGCTCTACCCTCAAAATCTCTGTGCGGAGAGAGTTGAGTAGACAAATCAGATGGGCCTCCTCACCCTCAGCTTCACCCCACCTCCTTCTAAGTCTGGGGGTCAAAGTCTTACCAGGCTGGAGTTGAGGAACACGGGGCTCTGGGGTGGGGTTCTCAAGGTTTGGGGGAGGTGAAGAGATGACATACTGATAGAAAACACCTGGGTTTTCCTCCTGAAAGATCATCTGGGAATAGAGACAGAAAGTAATGAATGTTTGGGGATGGCCAGGGGGCATCCTCCATCCTTCTGCCCATCCTGAGACCCACAGCTTCCCCTCAGAGGAAAGGCCTCCCCCAGCGGTGCAGCCTCCCCAGGCCCAGGCCCCTTGCTCACATAGACATCCACAGGCTGGGTGGTGGGGCCTTCTGCGGACAGACTCTCCCCAGCGCCCTCCTCCCGGGGAGGACGGTTGTACCGGAAGACAGTCCCGCCGGCGGTATAGGACCCAGGGGGATCCACAGCCCAGTTTCCATTGATGATGGACCGGCCCCCAGGACCTCGAAGTGCTGGAGGTGGCAGATCAGGACACATGAGGTCATCCGGTCCTCCTCTCCCTCACTTCCCTACTGGCGGGGAACCCGCATACCCTCCCCCGCCAACCTACACACCCCCCCATGCTTCTGTGGCTTCCTCATTGCCCCCACCTGGGAAGGAAGGGGAGGGGAGTCCTGACTTCACTGGTGGCTTGTTTCCTGTGCTGAATTGGGGGTGTGCCGGGCAGAACCCACTGACCAGGGATGGAGTGGGGACCTAAGACTCACCAAGGTAGTTGGAGCTGGGCCGGAGCTGGGCGATCTGGAGTCGGGAGGCCCCAGCAGGAATGGACAAGATCTTCTGATAACCCAGAGGGCCACCCCGCTCAGTGAGGTTCCCCGAGACGAGGCGACAGGTAGAATCATCACCCCCACAGACGCCACAGCCATCTGGGTGCCGGCCAGAGCCGAGGATGCCATCACAGCCAGGGCTCTGGGGGAAAGCAGAGTGAGATAAAGGCTGCTGGAAGTCAGACATCACTTCACACCCTGGCCTGGGCTTCTTGGAGCCTTCAGTTCACCACGGGTCTTGACCTTTGCTATACAAGTGAAACTGTTTCTTTGTCAGCACCCCCATCCCCAGCTAGCCTCTAGGAAGCTTGGACGGGCCTGGGGTGGGGGGAGGTCTTTCCCGCTGTTCACATCTTTTGCTCAGCCTCACTTGGCAGGTAAGAACCCTCCTCTCTGCCATCTCAGCCTGGTGTTCCGTCATTGTGATAATGAACAAGGAGGTGCTCTTGGAGAGTGAGTAGTAGTTATTAACACTGCCCCCTCCCCATGCGTGTTCCCCCTCTTCCCTCACCAGACAGCGTCCAGCCACACAGATGTCCAGGGCTCCAGGCTGACACAGGGTCCCGTCCTGGACCTTTTGGGTGTGACGGACATAAAAGCGGAAGCCACGGGGACGGCAGTTCAGCTCACAGCGCTGAGAGCCCTGAACTAAGAGACGGGGGAGAAGGGTGCTTAGCTAGGTTCCCTGGTGGGAGGTCAGTTGGGAAAGACTCCAGGGCCCTGAGAACAGCCCTGATGTTGGCAATACGGCATCCTGAGGTTGCCAGGGGCCCTGTGGTTGAAGGCAACGCAACAATTCTGAAAGGTCAGTTGGAGGGTCACACAAAACTCAGATCAGATCAGCTGGGATCACTGAGACCAGCAAAAGGGCTGACAACTCTGAGAGAGATACTTGAAACTATGATCATATGAGTTCAGAGCTCAGGAGGGCTTGTCTTGATATCAAGGTGACACCGGCCTAAAATCCAAAGGATGGTAACTTGGGAGAAAGTCATATAACAGGGTCCAGGTCAGTGGCACACCCCCAGCCAGCTGTCACCACCAGACAGGATCTCTCTGCCCATGCCTGGCTTCTGTCATGTCCACTCCACCTCCTGGATGGGTTTCTTCCCAGAGGAGGTCCGCTGAAGAGCAACTCTGAATGCAGCCTCTCCCAGACCGACTCCTCTGCTGACCACCCACCACATCTGACCCCCAGGGCCCTGTCTGAAACCCCCACCCCTTTCTGGGCCTGTTCTGTCTCTTCACCCCAGTCCTGGGAAATAAGGAAGACATGATGCAGGAGAAACACAAGAGCCTACAGAGGAGACAGAGAGTGCTGAGACTCCTTCCCCATCACCCCCCAATCTTCAGCCCCCCTGTCCCAGGGATGGCTAGAAACCTCACCTTCCGTGAAGGGCTCCCACTGGTACAGTTGGCCCATGAACTCCTGGGAGTCAAAGGCTGCACACTGCAGGGCCCGGGGGTCTGGCTGCTCAGGGGGGCAGGGCTGAGGTGGGGGATACAGAGGAGTCAAAGCTGGGGAGGAAAATGGGGGTGTGGGTCAGGGCTGGATTTGGGCGGTAGAGAGGAAGGTCAGGTCTAGGGAAGAGCTCCAAGCCCCCTGCCCTGAAGAGGTCAGACGCCAAGGCCCTTCTCCCTCAGGTCCAGATCTGACGGGCTAAGGACCCAGACTCGGGGTCAGGGAAGCAGAATTGGAAGTCTGGGAGGGGTCAAAGAAGGAACTCACCGCTTGGCTGCAGGCTCTCAGCTGTTCACTCTCCCCAGAACATCTTGGGACAGGGCTACTGGGAGCAAAGAGGCTCCAGAGAGGGCTGGAGTGGGGGCCAGAGCTCAGCAGAGGCAGCCAGCCATCTGCATGGGGAGGGGCAGACTCCACGAGGGACCCGTGGGGATTCCCCCCAGGTCGCCACTGCTCCCGGCTCTGCTGGCCTCGGCCCCGAGGCACAGAAAGGGAAGGATTAGGGTGTCTGTCTGCCAGCCGGGGACTGGCCCAACCCTGGGAACTTGGCCTTCTTGGCTGAAGGGACAGGTGAAAGGAGCTACCTTCTCCCAGGGATGGGGGATGAAAAGAGGGCTCTGTGCCAGAGGCCTGGGCTCTGGGGTGTGGCCCTGTGGGGGCAGGCCTGGCTCTAGAGGGCACTGCTGTCTGAGCAGCTTCGGGGCTTGGGGGTTCTGCTTGCGGGGGGAGGGTGTGGGCAGAAGGTTCTGTAGGAGACAGTTCTGTTTTCTGGGTGTGGTTTGCGGAAGATGGCTCTGTTCTCGGAGTCAGGGATGGAAGATCTGAGGTTTGAGAGAGTTCAGATCTGGGTGGTCTTCGGGGATGCCTGCGGTTCCGATGGAGCGGCAAAGCAAAGGGCACCCTCCCATAGCCAAACATTCCTGGCTTGATGGGGTCTCGAATCCGGGACCTGAGAAGGTGTTGCAGACATGGAGTCACATCACCGGCCATCTCTGACCCGGCCTCCCCGTCCTACCTCCGAGCACCAGAGAAGCCTTTCTAAGCCCTGGATCCTTTGCTACCCTTTCCTTCATCCCAAGCCCCGCCCCTACCTCAAAGTCCCACCCCTCACCTCCTGGCTCCTTGAGTCTCCGGAGCCTCCTCTCTCCCTAATTGAGAAGCAGGACCTCGAAAGGGGCCACCTCTTCCTCGAGGTGTTGGCCTGTATAGGGGAAGGGTTTCTCGGGAAGTCTGCGGTCTGGTGCCCTGACCCCGGGGAAGCAGGGCTTCTGGATGTCTTGGGGGCCTGGGTGGAAGAGGCAGGCCCTGGTGGAGTTGAGTTGTCGGGAGCTGACAAGTCCGGCTCCTGCGCTGTACCCCAACCCCGCAGGGCTGGGAGCAAGAGGCCCACTGGTCCCAAGGACCCCAGACCCCTTCAGGGCCATGGCCCTCCTCGAGGGGTGTCTGAAGAGAGTGTCCAAACAACACCTAGGTAGACAAAAAGTTCAATCAAAATTAGAATGATTTTCGAGGGAACTGTACTGAATATCTAGTCCACGCTGAGGCTTGGGGCAGTTGTTACTGACCCAAGGTCATATTCAGTAGCAGAGGTGGGACTTAAAGTGATATGGCAAGGAGTTAGGGAGTTGGAGAGGCTGGAGGGCCAAGTGTGAGAGAAAGGAGCCAGGGCTTATCAGAGGCTGCAGAAAATGCAAATGTGGTCTGGAGGTAGCGGGTAGTAGGGAGACAGAGATGAAAGGATTATAGCCTCTAGTCCCTGGCTCACCTCCTGATCCAGGCAGAGCTGAGGGAGGGACAGAAGCAGCATCAGACACAACCCGAGCCTGCAAACCAAAAGCAGGAGTGAGGGATCAGACTGGAGCCTGAGGAGGTGTTACACCAGGCCCCGCCCCCAGCAGGCTCCCCTCATCCTGATACCAGCTTCTCAGAAAGCAGAAGTTACTCACCACTTCCCCCGACCCCTCCCAGAGAGGTCCTTTCCCAGACTTCCACAGACTGAGAGTCAGTCGTGCCCTCCGCCATGGCCCCCTACCGCTTACCTGCCCGCCCGCTTCTCCATCGCTCCTCCCTTGAAGGCCCTGGGCCCGGGGAGGAGGGGGCCGGAAGTAAACACTCTACTGTGGCATCTGGGCTTCGGTGGGGGTTGCGCTCTGTAAGGACCCAAGCCTGGTCCAGTCTCCGGAAAGCTGGGGATTGGGAGGGATGACTTCTCAGAAGGACATCTCAGAGTGAGAATGGAGGGGTGACGATTGGCCCATCCCTTAATGATCCTAAGGGTGAGAGGGAAAAGGAACACTGTCTTTGTCCATTCACCCAGGCTGAAGGGGTGGAGGTCTGCCCTCAGCCTGCCAACTCAGACGCAGCCCCCTCCCTCAGCTGCAGGAACCTCTCAGCTCCTGTATCCTAACCAGTGACTGTCTCTAGGCCAGCCCAGACTCACACATCTTTCTTAAGAGGGTTGAGGAAGGAGGCTCAGTGAGGACTTTCCAGACATCCTCTCTGAGCTGCTGACTGGAAGCCCCCTGGGCCTTCCATTCCCACCTGCCTCTCAGCCTTTTCTGAGCTCCTTCTGGTACACTCAGACACAACTGTGCTTGTCTCAAAACTTTTCAGCCAAGGGATAAATTAAATGGGCTGATGGTTTAATCTCTAGAGAAGCAGGTGATTTTTCCCAGTGATATTTAACTTCCCTCCAGGGGCCAGCCTCCCGCAGTGGATCAATGAGACCTTCCTTCAGGCAAGACTCTGATGGCTGGGGGAAGCTGGGAAGGGGAGATGCAGCTAGAGATGCTGTTGCTCCCCAGTCACTCATGGGTCTATCTTCTGAAGAGCCAGAAAGTCCATCCTGAAGTCTCAGCTTGATCTCTGGAGAAGTGGAGCTTGAAACCCTCCCCTGGTCTAAGCCTGGCTCTCCCATGTCTCCCCCTGGCCCTCCAGTCCCTTCACAATGAGCCCTTCCCACCCCCACTCTTCTTGCTGCTCTCAGCTCTGCTTTCCAGGAAAAAAAAAATGTTTCTGTTGGATCTGAAAGGCACCCGGGAGAGGAATCCAAGGAGCTAATGCTGAGGTGGGCCAGCTCAGGGGCAGGAAAATGACAGAGGGAAGGGCAGGAATGTGCTTGGAGGTAGCAAATCCATTCCCCCTCACCTCCCTGAGACCCCAGGGCTTGGGAAGTTAAGGGAAGGATCACAGTGGTGGAGCCTGTGCTCGAAAGGTCTCCTCAGCTCCTCAGGGTTGGGAAGGGGGTTACTGATGGCTGCTCCTTCCCTTGGCTGGGCTGACCACTGAGGTCAGCAACTCCGCCCTGATGAGGAGGCGGGTAGGGGCTCCAGAGAAGGGCCAACATTCCACCCAAACCTTCAGCTTTCTGCCTGACTCCCTTCCTGGTGGTTGAAGGACAGGAGATGGGAGGATGGTCACTGCCACTTCTTGCTGCTGGGTCCCCTCTCCACTCCCTCTGCCTCTCTTCCCTCTGCTCCCCCAGGCCTGTGTCTAGCTGTCTCTCTCTATGGGCTACCCAGTACACATAATCCAGTCCTGAGCTGGGTTTGGCTTTGGCAGCTCCCTGGAGAAGTGAGGGGTGGGGGGCGGGGTGACGTGAGCTCCTGGGGCCAGGGCCAGGCCTGGCTCCCTCTCTGGAAAAGTCCTACCCCACCCCCTGCATAGCTGGGCAGGGGGCCGGCGCGCGCGCGCACACACACACACACACACACACACACACACCCATTGCAGAAACAGATACACATTTGTGGTTTCCAGTCTTTTCATGTTTTTCATGTTTCTCATCTGGTGAGTCTCGCTGTCCAGAGTGAAGAAAAGAGAGGTCAGACAGAACTGGTCATTCTTGGGCCAGGCTGACACCGGTCTAGACAAACCTGGGCTCCTCCCTGCCACAACTCCACACTGGCCAGTGGAGACGGAGGAGGAGTGACCTGGGCAGAACTAACCCCTTCACCCCCAGGAGACCCCCCTCTGGGGACAGTGGCACTGAGGGGCAGGGTCTGGGTCAGCAGGCCCTGGGGCTGGCCGCAGAGCGCCTATCTTGGCGAGCACTCCGTGGTCCTCCTTGTGCCATCCTGGGTCCTGGAGGCCCATCCCAACAGGTGTCCTGCCTTTCTAGTCGTCAGGCTGAGCTGGATTCAGGGCACCCACTTGTATCCCTCCCAGCGGCCCCGTCCCCCAACCCAGGACGGAAGCGGATGACAGGGTTGGGGGGATGGGGGGAGAGAGGCATCATCCAGAAATACCTTTCCAGAGGGGAAGGGCAGGAGGTGCCCGGCGCGTGCCGGGAGCTCCTGGGTATGTTTTCCAAGTTTATTCTGTGTAGGAATTTTGGCTGATTCTTCGTCCGAGTGATGGGGCCCGCGTTCCAAGGGATCAGAACCCCCTCCCCAGGAATTGGATCCCAGGGACTGGAAGATCTTCCGAGGCTATAAGAACTGGGGCCGGGGTCGTGGCTGGGGCGCAACCGCGGGGCTCAGGGAACAGGGACGGCGCGGGGGCGCGGGGCGGGTGGTCTAACCGGACGGGGGAGAGAGGGCGACCGGGGCCAGGGGTCCCAGGGAAGATCTGTACCTGCTCTGCGCGGCCCCGGCGGCCAGCTAACCCCTCTGCGCCCGGGCGCTCTCTCCAGGCAGCCTCGCTCCGCGGCGGCCACTGCGGCCCCTGAGCCGGGCTCGGGACACGGCCGCCTCCGGCCGCGGCTCCGCCCCCGCCCCGCCCCCGGCCCGCCCGCCCGCCAGCCCGCCCGCCACGCGCCCAGCGGCAGCCCCCCGGCGGCCCCCGAACCCCCAGCCCGCCAGGGCCAGCCACCCTGGGCTGCGGGCCTTGGCCGCTCCCGTCCGGCACCTGCCGACCGCTCCAGGGGGGCGAGGCAGAGGGGGTCCCAGCCGGGTTCCGAGGGAGCCATCGCCCCAGGGCTGTCCCCAGACCCGGCTGGGGCTCGAGTCTTCGGGACCCGGGTCTCCCGACCGGCTCCGATTGGGCGGTGCGAGCGCTGCGCCTGCCCAGGCGGGGCGGCCGCGAGGGGCGCCAAGAGGTTGGGTGGTGCCGGTACCCGAGCGGCGTGGGCGAGCCCCGCGCCCTACATCGGGGCGTTGCTGGGCCGAGACGGTCAAGCCCGACCTCGGTTCCGCGTTGGTCATGGCCCTCTCCACCACGCAGCCTCTCGTGCGAGCCCAGTTATCCCTGCCTTTCCTAAGCTGGACTGTGAACCATGTGGTTCTGACTGCTCAGGCACCTTCTAAGCCTCAGTTTCTTCATCCATAAATACGGGGCGTAGCGGAAGGAATGCAATGATTTGGGAATCAGAGGATCTGGATTTGAGTCTCCGCTCTGTGATCTTGGATGAATGCTTCAACTTTTCTGTGCTGCAGTTTCCTCATCTGTAAAATGGGGTTAATCTGACATTTACGAATAGGCTTGGAGATATGTCTGCCTAGTTACTTGTATCTGGAAGAATACATCCCAAACTCGGAATTGGGGGCAGCAGCTGGAGAGGGGTTCAGAGAGGAAGATAAAAATATAAGCTTTCACTTTTTTACTCTATATGCTTATATGGTTTTGTATGTTTAACCACAGCCATTATCTGTTTTTAGTTATGTTAAAGAAATAATACACGTAAAATGACAGAGTAGATAAATAGTCATTATTTTTCTTGTCACCACTGTTTTTAAAGTTTTATTTGCCATTTGTTCATGAACTACAGTCATGTATTGTTGGGTCTACTCTCAAGTATTTGAAAGGGTTTTTTTTTTTTTTTTTTTAGGTGACTTGTCAATATTTTAAAAGGATATTTCATAACGTCTCTTGAAAAACAAAACCCTAAAAATAGAAGCTCTAGCAACATTGTCCTGCATCTCCACAAAGTAGCAGGGTCTCGGGTGTTCCCACCTAATTCATACTGAGCACTTTCTACAGTTGGTGCAGAGGGAACAGTTAGAACAGTCTCTGGCCTCAAGGAGTTGGGTCTAGTTGGAGACAGACTTGGGAGGTAAGTACTGGACTCAACAGAAGCAAATGTTATCTCAAGAGATGAGGGAAGTGAAAATATAAAATGCTTTTATGTATAAGAATTATATCTTTATTTGAAGTTTAACATCTATATTTTAATTTATAAATTATATAATTTATATTATAAAATTATAATTTTATTATGATTTTTTGTTTTTTCAATAAATCCCTAAGTTCTCTCAAGACAAGGACCATTTAGGCCTCTTTGTGTTATCTCTGTTTTTTCATCTTTTATATTTCTGTTTTGGTTTTTGTATTTGTAGAGTAATAGAAATATTTGGAATGAAACAGAACAAACAGATGAGTCCCAGGTGCCCAGGCCTACTTTCTGATGGTTTTTTTTGCTTTCTGACTTTAAACTCAGGCCCACTGTGTGGTGATTAAACTGGCAGGGAACCCCTGAGACTCCTGTTCTTTTGTGGGGTACAGGACAATATTGCTAGAGCATCAATTTTTAAGTTTTTATTTCTCAAGAACCATTATAAAGTATCCTGGTTTTAAAATATTGGCAAGTCACTAAAAAACAACTTTAGGACAACACAAGTATAACCTAAAACACGTGGATCATTGCTCAGATTGGTCTGCAGGCGTCAGGTTTGTACCTTTCCTGAAGACATCTTCAGTATTGGTCTCCTGCTCCCAGAGCTTCGGGAGGTAATGGGTTAATGCCCCCTCCCCATCTGGGTGGTTTATTTTGGGACTGCTGTTAACAAGTCCTAATTCAGAGGCACCTTTATAGTCCTGGATTTGGAGGGGAAGCCCCTTTGCTCAGACTTTAGAGAACAATACTGATGATGAGATGCCCAGCCCACAGGGCAGAAGACATTTTAGGTCGAAGGACTTTTTGTGCCCCCAGGTCACATCCCAGCAGCACTCACTTATCTACCGGGGGCAAGCTGCAGGACCAGAAGGTGTGACCAAAGACAGAATGGGAAGGGAGCCTGGGAGGAGGGAAAGGTCTGCCTTTGACATTTGTAACTGAGGGTCAGAAATAGACCTTTCCATTAAGAAGTGGCTGCTGACCAAAGAGCTCACGAGATTTATTACAGCTGTCACCTCCCAGGACTTGGTGGTCTGAAAATATTGTATTAGGGAAGGAATTTCCTATGCCTCAGCAGTGTGCAGAGTGCCAGATAAAATTTGTGGACACTGTCTCAAGGATAAAAAGAAATTTCTTAAAAGATTATGCAATAAGTAGATGTTCACCCCAAAGTACCTCTAGGACTATGGACAAAAGAGGGGATAGGCTAAGTATTTGTTTCACTTTGAGTAAAACAGAGTGACTTAATAATAATAATATAGTTAACATGTATCTGAGGGCTCCTCTTGTGACTCAGTGGTAAAGATCCCACCTGCCAATGCAGGAGATGTGGGTTTGATCCCTGGGTTGGGAAGATCCCCTGGAGAAGGAAATGATAATTCACTCCAATATCTTCCCTGGGAAATCCCATTGACAGAGCGGCCTGGTGGGCTACAGTCCATGGGGTCACAAAGAGTCAGACACAACTGTGATTAAACAACAAAACATATAGCACTTACTACATGTGCCAGCCTCATTGTAACGCATTTAGAAACAAACATACAGAGAATTCCAGGGACTCAGTTTCCAGCCCTGGCCCTGGTCGAAGAACTGAGATCCCATAAGCCTAGATCCTACAAGCACTGGGGCACAGCCAAAAAGATAAAGAAACAAAGACACAAAGAGAAATTTGGTAATTTCTCAGTGAGAACCTATTACCTGTTTATGTTGTGTACAAGTGAAATTTTTGAGAACTATAGCTGAATTTGTTTAATAATTTTTTCTGGTAGTAGATTAAAGAAGTTTTATTTTTGTTGAACCAAATAACATTTTAAACTCATATTTCCTGTGAGATGTTGTCCCGACTCCAAGACAATGCTGATGCCAATACCAATATGTGTAGGTGGTGTCCGGAAATTAGTGTGAAACTCTTGGTTTGTGGTCATAGCACCCATTTTCAGAAAGCCTAGTGTGTTGGCCTTTCTGCCTCTGGGAATCATGGTTTGCTCAACTCCTTTGTTCCGGAAGAGCCTCTCTATTCCCAGTCGCTACACACCAGGCTGGTCTCCAGCCGTTGGCTCCCCGTGTCCTGTCACATTGTTCTGCACTGTTTTCTTTCACTAATGCCCTTTTTCTGACATCGGCCTAGTTAGCTCACTCCCCACAACAGTTATGAGAACGGACTGTTGTGACCTGTTCACTACAAGGAACCTGGAGGTGGGGACCGCCTGGTCATGTTTACCTCTGTATCCACCACCTTGCCTTGCACGTAGTAGGCATTTAATAAATGCTTGTGGGATGAGCCGTGAACGAGAAATTGTGATCTCTGCCTTAGCTCTGGCCAGATTCCAGCACTTCCTGGATGCTATGTCAACTCATTTTGGCTGAGCTGGCGCTAGGCTGATGGAATCATGAAGAAACAGGATATGACCCGCTTGGTAAAATGAGGTCCAAGACGAGGATAGGACATTCTGGTCACCAGTCACTGCTCCGGAAGTATTCAGTTTGGTCAGAAATTTCCAAAGCTAGGATTCTTTTGAATTTGATTTCCATAGTTCAGTCTTTCAGGGCCTGTTAGGCAGGTTCTGGGGTCCTTGTTGACAGAGGTTGCCTTGGTACCGCCCTGAGCCATGTGTCTGTCCATCGGCATTCCAAACACAGGAAGTGTTCAGTAAATGTTTATGGAATTGAATGAATTGATCAAACATAACCTTGGCAGCCATTAAGTTTACAAAATCATCAGTACTTTGACAACTATGTTAAGCGGTTTGAACTCATATGTACATCTTCTTACACATGTGCTTGGGAAACATGGCCATAAGCTAGAGTTTCTGGGTTAGGCCTCCAGCAGGTTTGAGAATTTTCATTCTTTGCTAATTGGGAAGATCTTCAGATGTTATTCTTCCTCTGTTATAGTCTTAACCTAACCAATTTATAGATTTAATAAAATGATACCCATCACCAGGGATGGGGAACAATTAGCCAGGACACTTCCTCTGACACAAGCCTCCACTTACTCCTGTCCTTAGGATCTCAGAGAACATTCCCAAGAGCCACACTCCCCTCAACTACTAGGGCCTGTGGGGGCCCAGGGCAGTGGGCAGTCTTGAAGTCCCTGTTTGTGAGGCCACGGAGGCTGCTGCTGCAGCAAGATTCAGCCCTGGGTTGTAAAGAGATTAAGTGCGGAAGAACCAGCTCTGATGCAGATTCCATCAAAGTTTTGCCACTTAGTAACCGGGTGACCTTGGGCATGCTGTTTCTGGCTTCTCAATTGGAGTAACAGCAATACTCAGTTTATGTTCTTCATAGATTATTATAAAAGCCAAAATAAAAATAACAGCATGTGGGGACTTCCCTGGTGGTCCAGTGGTTAAGAATCTCCCTCCCCGCCCCAAATAATCTGCCTGCCAGTGCAGGGGACACGGGTGTGATCCCTGGCCCTGGAAGATTCCACATGCCTCAGAACAACTAAGCCTGTGCAGCAACTACTGAAGCCCACTCGCCCCAGAGCCTGTGCTCCACAACTAGAGAGGCCACCACAATGAGAAGCCCAAGCCTGGCAACGAAGAGTAAACCCCTGCTCACTGCAACTAGAGAAAGCCCGCGTGCAGCAAAGACCCAGTGCAGCCATAAATCAATAAATAGTAAGAGCATGAACCTGCAGAGTCATATAGAAAAGTCAGCCAGCATTATGATTAATGATATGTTTTAAATTTTATTTTAGTTGATGTGAATCAAAATTGCTCTGTGTGAAGACTTAGACCTGCCCCTTTGTGATGCTGGCATTCTGTGCTCTCTCAGAGCCCAGCAGGATTCAGCAAGGATTCACCAGTGACACAGCATATGTTAAATGTGTTCTCACAGCAGGTTGACAACGGTGGCCCAGCCTCTGTGCCAGGGATTGGGGGAAAGATCATGTTGCTGTCTGGGCACAAACTATCTTCCTTACTAAGAAATCTGGCAGCAGATGGGCGACCAGGACTGAGCTCTGTGATGTCCTCCCAGCTTGGCAGGCTCCTTGTGCCTTGCAGTTCCTGGACCAGAAGGTGAGGTGGGCTGGCACGGATCCAGCAGCTGCTGAAGGCAAATGCACTGGGAAGACATCGTCCCAGTATCACAGAAAGAAGGGCAGTGCTTGGGGGAGGCGGGGTGAGGGTTGAGGCCTCTAAGCATTTTGAGAAAACAGAGAAACTGATTGTTTTGTTCTGGAGTCTGGAATTGCACTTAATGTACTGGCCACACATAGAACTATGACCAATTCCAAGATCAACTGCAGATGTGAATTAAGAGCAGGAAACAGTGTATTTTGTCCCAAGTAAGAAAGGTGGCAGAAACCCATTTTCCCGCCCCAAAAAGGCTCCTACAGAGAGAATAAAGGTCCATGTAATAATTGGACCCAATGTCCAACCCCTCACCTGATTCCAGATGTAAATGAAGAACTTCTCCAAGCAGAGCAGAGGTGTACAGAGAGGCAGGCTCTGGAGGTGATGAGAGTCTGTTTGTGATTTGAAGAGGGCGTCCCTTCAAAGTAACAGAACAGAGCCAGGAAATCAGGGGACATGCTGGACTCTGCCGTCCAGAATTTGAGCAAGTTATTTCTACCACCTGAGCCTTGATAAATGGCTTCTTTCTTTACTGCCTTGTCACTGGAGACAGAGGATTCCAATCTCAGGTCTGCCCTAAGGAAAGGGCCGTGGTAATTCTTCCCACATGAATCTTGCTCTCGTGCTTAGAAGTTTCCCAGACTTTCTAGAGAAAGCCAGATTGGTGTCAAATTAATTTTGACAGAGTGTGCTGAAGGCCTAAGAAAGGCAGACATAAAAGGGTAGGAATCAGGGTACAAAACTCAAAACTGCGGCCAGAGAGACGGGTAGGGCAGCCAAAGGAGAGGCAAGAATTTCGTACATACCAAGGACTTGAAGTCAGAAATGGAAGGGTCAGGGCTTGCCGTGAAGGAAACACAGTCGAGGTAGGAGGGAGGGTAGGCTTGCCTCTCTGACCACAGGCCCAGGCCCACCCCAGAGACCTTGAGGGCCTTGTGTGGACAAGCAGGGGCCACATCGGCTCCTGCTGCTGAAAAAGGTCTCCCTTCTCTGCTCAAAGCTTCCCTGATTCTGCAGCTTCAGGATCTAGTCCAGCTCCTGGCATGGCATTCAAAGCCCCTCCAGCTTCACCACCTCCGAACAGGCCAAGCCTCCAACCAGGGCTTCTGTGCCTCCTTGTCTGACATGCCCACTCCCATCCATCTCCTCTGAGCTTGAAACCTTCCATGCCACAGCTCAGCCTATGAGTGAGCCTCTCACCTCCCAGGATCACCTCTGTCTCTCTCTCTCCTTGGTCCAAAGCCCTGGCCCTGGCAGCTCTCGAGGCCCGGGGGGTCTCACACTTAGGTGTGTCTGACAATTGCCTGCGGCGATATTAAAGTCCAGGTGTCTGGTCCCCAATCTGGGTGATCTCGTTCCTAAGCTCCACAGGGGTTTTACGAACACCCACAGGCGAGGCCAGTCAGTCTGAACCACTCTTTGGGAAGTTTGCCTGTGAACCAGGTACTCTCTTGAGTCCTCCAACCCAGGTATGCAAGAACCATCCTTCATTTCTTAGCAACAACCTCATTTCTGTTTTAAGGCCCCCCTTCCCCTGGTGTGATGGAAACTTAATCTGTCAATTTAGGGACTTCACACCTCACCTGCAGGAACTGGGCAGTCACGGGCTTCCTAGCAGGATTGTGCTGATGATGGACAAAATATTTTTTCACTGAGGTGAAGCTGACAAATCTCCAGGAGCAAAGGCCAGTTCCTCTTCCTTGCTCTTGCTTTGATGTAGCAGGGTCACGCTCTCCCAATGGAGGGAAGCGGTGGATGCCTGGCAAGACTAAGAACAGGTGAGCCTATGGCAGTCATGACTAGAATCCAGTGGGAAGGGAGAGTCAGGAGTGGGTCCACTCTGTTTACTTAAAACTGACATCTTTGGAACTTAAGGTTCAGGGCTTCCATTGCAGGGGGCAGGGTGGGTTTGATCCTTGTTTGGGGAACTAAGATCCTACATGGGAAAAAAAAAAAACTGATTAGGATTAATCTTCAAAATCCTAGAGACATCTTTACTCCTTTCCTGTATTCCAGAATAGTATGGGACTTTAGAGGTCATTTTGCCCAGTCCCTTCATTTCCCAGGTGAAGAGATTGTGGCAATTTTTGGCAAGTCCAGAATTAGATTCCCAGATCGTGTCATGACCATGAGGTCTGTCCTCCTAGCCCAAAGAATTCCTGTCCTTCACACAGTTATGTGTCCTCATCCATTCTGGGGCCATCACCTGTCTCAGCTCTCCTCACCTCCTGCAAGGATCACAGTGACGGTGACCCTTACAAATGTGTGATACTTTGCTTCTGGCATCCACGGAATGCCTTCTCTGCTTATTCCCATCCCTCATACCCAACTCATCCTCCAAGGTCACTCAAAGGCCACCTCTTCCAAAAGCAGGTGCTGGTCTGACATGTCCTTTCCTCCTACAGCCACATTTAGCACCACACCCCAACCACTCATGGCAGGTGAGGCAGTAGGCAGGCTGCACCTTACACTATTACTTTATATCATGTAGGGAATTTATAATCTAATCGATGTATCATTAGATTTATAATTTTATAATGATAATTTATATGTATTTATAAATCTATTATAAATGTAATTTGTTAAATTCCCAAGAGTAGGAGCTTGCCTTACTCTTCTTGGTTTCCCCTTCAGGGCCTGGTGTTGAGGACCACTTGATAAAATTTCAGTTGCTGCTGTGTGGTGTATGTTAACAGGAGAAACTTAGCAAAATACTTGGAAGAGTTCACTGAGCCACTGGCCCAAGTGAACTGGAAACACCAACTGAGAGGAAACATTTCTGGGCTGATTCCTTGGTGGCTCAGTTAGGAGCTACACTTAGGTTAGGAGTCCACACTTTCACTGCCAAGGGCCCAGGTTTGATCCCTGGTCGGGAAACTAAGATCCACAAGTCGCATAGCACAGCCAAAAAAAAAAAAAATCTGGAGTAAACAAACTCAAGAGTGACTGAGGGTGCTGGAAAGAAATCAGTGCAGCGGGCATCTTCTCCCAGGGCAAGAGGAAAGAGTGTACAAACCAAGGACCTGACATCAGAAGTGGGAGGGCAGAGGCTTGCTACAGGGAGGCACAGGTTGAAGGAGGAAGTAAGCAGCTCGCTGCGTGCACCAGGGCCAGGGTCACCCTCCTCCAGATACACAGACGAGCCGGGACTCTGGCTGTCCCACTGCCCCAGGGGGACGTCCAGGGTTCTAAGGGCTTCCTGGGCTGAGAAGCATGTTGGTTCCTGTTCTGTGGCCTCACGTTCAGTCCAGCACGCAGTCTGGCTCCCCAGCTTCCCCAGTCTGGCTTCTGCCACTGCTCCCACTTGATCCCCATTCAGTCCCTGTTCCCCGGCTCCGCTGGCCCCCTTAGTGCCCAGGGAACTCTGAGACTCACCTGCAGAACATCCAGCTTGGGCGGTTGGGACCTCATTGTTTCCCAGTGTAGGTGTTCAGTTACAATGTTTAACGTGTGAGTGATCATTTTAGGGTTTGGCTCCCTGAGCTTTCCCTCTGAAGCCCTGACAGTCAGTCCAGGGTCAGTATCAGAAAGAAAATCCGTGTTTCTGAGTCCTTGTGTCTTCTCCTCACCTTAGTCCTCGGAAGATGGTTCAGTCCTCTGTCTAGCTGTCCCCCGACCCTCCCACCACAGGGCGGGCAGGTGCCACAGGAGCGGCAGCCTGGCAGAGAGGGCAACTGTAGTGAAGCGTGAGGAGAGGCGGTTATACCCACCACCTGCCATTCTCTCACTTCAGGCCCTGTCCTCATCTAGGAACACCAGGATGTACTGGGTAAGAGAACTACCTTGGCCCCAATTCTTCACTATGCATAGAGCCTCTGGTCTCCTAGGGGGATAATAAGAAAATTCATTTAAAATTTTTTATTTATTCATTCTTTTTTGGCAGCATCATGCGGCTTGCAGGATCTTATTTCCCCCACCAGGGATCGAACCCATGGCCCCTGCAGTGGAAGCACAGAGTCCTAACCACTGGACCATCAGGGAATCCCCCCCAAGAGCTTTTTGGATTCATCATCTCATTTGATCTTCTCCCCAAACATTATAAAGTGGAGGTGGACTGATGAACATTCCTTCCATTTATCAGATGAAAACACTGAGGCAGGAGGTGATGCCAAGCGCTTGACTTGGGAGATAGAACTGGAGCCAGAACCCAGGTCTCCCCATTCCTGGCCCAACATCTTCCTGGCACCTTTCCGAGACACTGGCACAAGGAGAAGGGTTGGCGGCCAGGTTGTGGTTTTTAGAGCCAGCATCCCTGCAGGAGGAGCTCACACTTTTCTGGGAAGAAACGTGCAGCCTTTCCGAGCAGGGAGCTCCAGAGAAGTGCAGGCTGGCCCCTTATTTCACAGAAGAAACGGCAGCTCAGGACCCCTGACTCCAGGCCGGCGGCAGGCACCACTGCGTGCTCTGGACTCTGTGCAACAGTCAGGATGTGGGTGTTTGTTCTCTAGGTCCGGATTGCAGCCCATTTGATGCAAGACTGTGGGGCCCTTCTGCGACTCACTTTATTCTTATTGATGCAATTATATAGGCACAGTGTCCTCAGACTGCCTAGGTTCACATCTCGGCCCCTTGACCAACTGGCAGTGTAACAGGGGCACATGACTATGTCACTACCTCAGGGCTCTGCTCTGTGCAGGTCTAGATGGGATGATGCACATAGAATGCAAACTTTAACTGAACATAGTAAGTTAGTAAATATTGTATGGTATTTTTATTTAATTTATTTTGGGACTCTAAATTAAAAATCCTGAAGATTTACCACTCAGAGGACTGAGTGGTAAAATTCTCTTTGGCTACACAAGTATAAGTGCCTGGGAAGACACCACAGAGGTGGCCACAGGAGGAAGCTATTGAAAGGTCTGAATTTTCCCCTAGCAGGAGAGCAGCTTGGTGGTTTAACTGGCCTGCACAAAGCCACCCTGATACCTTCCCTGAGTGGGGATGAGGAAGCTGTGGCCTGCTCTGCACCCTTCCAGGGACCTGTCATTCGTAGCTGATTCCGCTCCCTGACTCATGGGCCAGGATTACTGGGGATCTGAACACTCTAGGGAGGCAGGTCCCAGCCTACTCACTGATCTCTGACAACAGGTGGGACCAGACCTATTTGTGGGGAGACAAATCACAAGATTCTGGAGATAATTAGAGAAAACATTCCCATCTCAGCCTCCATCTGCCTGGCTAGGGCTGGGCCTGGATGCCAGGCAGAGCAAGAGAACTTTTACTCAAAGCAAAATGATCAACCAAGATGTTGGGGATGGACCCCTCATAAAAGCTGTTGAGAGATGCATTCAGATCTGAGTTCAGAGCTCCAGTTGGGGTCTGCGGTGTACCCGGCTCCAGAGGCCCCAGCTTCTGGAACTTTCAGAAGTGAAGTTGCAGGACTTGAGGAGCCTGGGGCTCAGGCGTAGGACGGTGGCAGTTCCTGAGAGGCTTCAGGTCCCAAGCAGGTCCTGAGTTGCAGGGGATCTGTTATGGCCACTCTCACAGAGCAATGCAGTGGGTGCTCGCTGGGCAGCCAAGGCTTTCTGCCCAGACCCACCTGTCTGGGACAAGCTCTTCAGAGTTGAGGGCTGTGAGCACAGGTTAGGGGTGGGGTGGCAAGTTAGGTCCAGTGGGTACCTCACTGTCCTGCCTGGCCCACAAACAAAACTTCTGCACCTTCCTCCCGACATTGTCCATTCTTCTCCAGCTTCAGTCCTTTACCCTGAAGTGGATTTTTAAAACTAGGTAAAGCAGTGGTGATCATTTGTGATGTACAAAAATATTGAATCACTATGTTGTCCACCTGAAACTGATATAATGTCTTAAGTTGATTACACTTCAATCAAAAAAATTTTAAAAAAGGTAAAGCGCATGGTGCACAGTAAAAAGCATCTCCCTCTATTCCCCTCCCTCAACCTTGGCCGAGTCTGTGGGTCCTTACTAAGATGAAGCCTGCAAGTGCAAGATACAAGTCAATAGCTTCCTCTCCTATCTTCTTTTGGTTACAGAGACGTCTCTGAGAATCTGACAAAGCCTGAGTTCTTCCCTAAAGTAGAGTACACACACGTACAAAATTAGCGTACAACATCAGGGGTTTACACACTCTCTGGGGCCCATTTTGTCCTCTTGAACAAGGGATTCTGGCTGTGACTTAAAGCAACTGGGTCAGAGCCACAGCCTATCTCCCAATGCCATCCCCCCATCTGCATCCCCCAACTGCCAGAATCTTGACAAGATCCCAACAAGGAAGCTCTCCTAGGGTTTTGACAAAATGGCAAGGCAGGCAAATCATTTAATGCATCCTATTATATTTAACATTTAAATATATATTAAATTTAAATATGTGCTGTGCTGTGCTTAGTCGCTCAGTCATGTCCAACTCTTTGTGACCCCATTGACTGTAGCCTGTCAAGCTCCTTTGTTCATGGAGATTCTCCAGGCAAGAATACTGGAGTGGGTTGCCATACCTTCCTGCAGGGGATCTTCCCAACCCAGGAATCGAATCCAGGTCTCCCGCATTGCAGGCAGATTCTTTATCGCCTGAGCCACCTGGGAAGCAAATTTAAATATATATTTTATTTAAAATAAAATAAAACCTAAACTCTGCATGTCGTCGAAAGCCCTCCCTTCATTCCTGGTCTCATCTCCATTACCTTCCCCTCAAGCTGCTCTAGGCACGCCCACCTTCTTTCTGTTCCCTATTGAGGGTGTCAAAGCCAGTCCTACCTCAGGGTCTTTGCTTAAGTTGTTTCCCCTGTTGTTTCCAAGGGGAAACAACTTCCCTGCATTTCTGGTTCCTTCTGGTATCAGCTCCAATGTCATTCCTCAGAGAGACCTTCCCCAATCACACTTCCACATACCCTGCTGTCACCCACAGCACCCTATTGGATGCTGTCCAACATCCTATTTTCCTCAAGCGGAACTGTTAGGGGAACCACTGACTGAAACTGCTGCCTTGGCCAGACACGATAGTAACCACTTGCGTGAGTTAATCTTATAGCTGAAGGACCTGGTAAGGAATGTGGGACAAACAAGCTACTACCAACCAGAAGAATTTAGGAAAGGTCAACCAAAAGGAGAGAGGAGGCACCAGTCCATATACCCTACCAACCTCCCAGAATCCTTCTGGCTGGAATCCATCTTGACTGAGTTTGCGCACCACCAGGAAGGACCCTGAGTCAGAGTGATTCGCCAGAGACTCCCCAGAAACTATCCCTCTTGCCATAAAACCCAAGACGGCGAGCCATACGGCAGAGCAGTCCTCCTGGGTTCCCTCACCTTCTGCTCTCCACTCTGGTTGTTGCTGTTGTTTAGTCGCTAAGTCGTGTCCAACTCTTTTGTGACCCCACAGACTGTAGTTGACCAGGTTCCTCTGTCCATGGGATTTCCCAGGCAAGGATCCTGGAGTGGGTTGCCATTTCTTCTCCAGAGTATCTTCCCGACCCAGGGATCAAACCCACATCTCCTGCATTAGCAGGCGGATTCTTTACCACTGAGCTACCAGGGAAGGCCCCCTACCAAGGTGCTCCTTCCAGCGTGTGTGTCCTCAGACAATCGTCTTCCAAGTGTTAGACAAGAGCCCACTCTTGGGTCCTGGAAGGGGTCCCCCATCCTGTAACATTACCACTTCTGAGATTATATATGTATAGTTTAGTCATTTATTGTCTGTCTTTCCCCACTAGGGTGTGAGCTCCATGAGGTCAGTGGCTTTGCCGGTCACAACAGTGCCCTGCATGCACTACACACTCAGTAAATATCTGTGTATTAGATAAAGAATTTTGGTGGAGGTTAGATAAGAATCTTGACTCAAATCTCCATCCCACCCAGGCAGCTCTAGGCAATCCCTACTCCAGTTCTAGGCAAAATGCCTGCCTTTCCCTCATTGCTTTACTCCCAGCTGTCCTACCCTTTCACCAGATCTTTGGAGCGTCTCCCTCCCAATAAGCATCTAACAAAAACTCTTTTGTGATTTTATGCCTGGGGGATTTAATCTGAGTCAATTTGGCCTCCCCAGCTCTCACTAAGCGGAGTCCAAAGGTTTGCGCAGCATTTCCAGTGGATCAGCCAGCAACTCTGCTGTTTGAGGGTTCAGAGCTCCACCCCAGGGGGAAGCAGGGAACTGACAGAGGCCTGGGCCTCTGCTCTTTGCACTTTCATTCTTGGGTCTTGTGGAAATAACCAACCAATGAGAAAAGCACAGGCAGGCTATTTATTCTGTCCTTGCTATAGCAAGAGTCAGCCAAGTTCATTTGCACTTAGGAGAGACTCAAAAGCAGGCAGAGGGATGGGAAAATTTAATAGTGGAAAAAAAAGGAAAGTTTCAGGTGTGCCTGACTGAGGCTATTGGCACGAAGCTTGTAGCCAGGCTTACTAGATATGGGGCATCCTATATGATTGGTTGGGCTTCCCAGGTGGTGCTAGTGGTAAAGAACTTCTACCTGCCAATGCAGGAGGTGTAAGAGACGTAGGTTCAATCCCTGACTCGGGAAGATGCCCTGGAGGAGAGCATGGCAACCCACTCCAGTATTCTTGCTTAGATTAGAGAATCCCATGGACAGAGAAGCTTGGCAGGCTACAGTCCACAGGGTCACACAGAGTCCAGACACAGCTAAAGCGACTTAGCACACACACATATGATTGGTTAGGGGTACATATTTGACTTTCCATGATTGATCCCACGTGGGCACTGGGGACCAAAATAAGAGAAACTGACAGTGATTAATCAAGTCCTGGGTTTTTTGAGCCAATTGTTATAGAAGTTATTGTTTAGCTTTCTGGATATTAGAGATAGTCTGACTTCCTGCAAATCTGATTTATAGATTTCCTGGGTGGTTTACTGTAGATAAGGGGGTGGTTTCCTGGGCAGGTTGCAGAAGGTTGTGGGTGAGTTCTGTTTATCCATAGATCTGGCGACTGTCTGTTTATGTGCACAGTCTCTTAGTCTACGGGGCAGATCGACCTCTCAGCATCTCCTCCTCTCTTCTCTTAAACATGTGAACACCTAGGAATAATAGAGTCATCGAGTATTGCATTTCCTTCACTCAGCAGCGTTCTAGAGCAGGCACTCTCTGTCCAGAGAATGGTGACGGATACAGTAGGAGTAGGTGGGCCAGCCCGTCCCTGGGAGTCTGCGGCCTGGTGGGGAGGTGAGCCCTTGCAGAAGTGTGCACGTCACACAATTGGTTCCAACCAGGGATTCTGATTAGAGGAACTAGAAAGGCTTTGTGGTCAGTGTGGGACTTCACAAGTGGGATTGCCGTAGATGGAAACCAGGGAGGGAAGGGATGCCATGAGGAAAGGAGCGGGTAGAGAGGCCTTAGGGTTAGTCCTTTCTCTTTGGGTCTCCAGTCTTCACCTCAATGAGCCGCTGTGAGTCCGACAAGGTATGTGTGAGGTGCTTTGTGTGTTGTGAAGATTTCAGTGGAAAGAAAGGCTGTGGGAGCCAGTTGCAAAGAGCCTCTCTCAGTAAAATGAGGAGCATGACTATACCTTTTTGTTATAGTTGCTTAGTCACTAAGTTCTGTCTGACTCTTTTGTGACGCCATGGACAGTAGCCCTCCAAACTCCTCTGTCCATGGCATTTTCCAGGCAAGAATACGGGAGTGGGTTGCCATTTGCTCCCCCAGAATATTCTCAGGCAGTAATAAGAATAATATCAGCATTCAGTGAGTTGGAATCACGCTTTGAGCTCACATAGAATGCCTACAACAATCTTTTGCGGTAGTTACTATTATTATCACCATACTACAGAGAAGACAATTGAGGCACAGAGTGGTTGCCCCGGATTACACAGCAAGTATCAGAGAGAAGAGAATGCTTAGATTAGCACAAGATTGGTAGCAGATATGCTCCCACAAATGATGCCTCCTGACTTTGTCCTGAATGTGGGTCAGGCTAACCACTGTGCTGCGTTGTGTGCTGTGCACAGTTGTGTCCAACTCTTGGTGACCCCATGGTCTGTATCCCGACAGGCTCCTCTGTCCTTGGAATTTCCCAAGCAAGAATACTGGAGTAGCTTGCCATTTTCTACTCCAGGGGATCTTCCCAACCCAGGGATTGAACCCACATCTCTTGTGTCTTCTGTATTGGCAGACAGATTCTTTAACATTGTGCCACTGGGGGAGCCCTTCTAGGTATAATAAAAATGAGCTCTTATTAAGTGCCAGGCATCGTCCTAAGCACTTACATATACTAACTCATTTAATCTTTGCAACAGCCTTCTGAGATAAGGAACTGTGATCCTCATTCCCATTCGATAGAAAACTGAGACACTAAGTAACATAGCCCAGGCTTCTGTCCTTCGAGTCTACTGTTGTCCCAGGCCACCTCTGGTTAATAAGCAGGGGTGTGATTAGCCATCAGTCAAGCCCTGATTGACAGTCGATCCACATGGTGGTCCTTGGTTAGGAGCTATAAGCCCAATTCAGTGGTTCCTGCCTTTTGGATCACAGACACTTTTGAGAATCTGGTGGAAGTGATAGACACTCACTCCAGAAAAGTGCACAAGCACCCACACATGCCTGCAGCATGCACACACACACCCCCACACACATTTTAGGAAATTCACAGATTCCCTTCACAAGCCTTCCATGGCAAGTGGGTGATAGGGGCAGACCTCTGTTGTGCGTCCTTCAGTCAAGGGATGTCTCCAAGCCCAGAGTGAAAAGGCAAGCCTTTGAGTTCTACAAGGTTTAATCTATTGAGAGAGTGCAAATAAAAATTCACATCTACCTTTACTTATTTTACCAGAGAGCAGAGCAGAAAGCAGCCTGTCCTAAGAGCCCCATCTTTGGATCAGTCCAGTTACCCAACTTCTTTCCCACACCCAGACAGCAGAACACTGCTGCAGAAAATCTCAAAATTCTGCCGACTTATGCCAATGCACATTTACGGTCTCTAATCCCAGCTGGGTCTTTAACACTACTTGGCAACTCTCACTTGTACCACATAAACACTCACACCCAGTTCTCACGATGATCATCCAACCTTTCTGTAATGATTCTCTGAGCTTTAAGAGTTTTCATCTGTTAGTAGATGCACAAATTTAAATTCACATCCTCCAAGGTTTTTATCCAGTTTCTTCTTCCACTTATGCTCTTGACGCCTGTTTTTGTCTATTCGATAGTTAATTATTTATAAGAGGCTACTATGCTTGGCACTGGGCTGGATTCTAGGATACGTATTAAGGTCTCTGTTCTCAAGTGCTTACAGCTCAGAGAGAGACTGTCATTCAACAGAGAATGAGAAATATGATGAGAAGCACTGAAGGGAAAGTGGAGAGTATTATTGAATGTTTTGGAGGTTTCAGAAAGGCCTCCTGAGGAAGTGACATTTAAAGCTGAAGTTTTTTTTTTTTTTAATATTTATTTATTTGGCTGTGTCGGGTCGTAGTTGAGGCACACGAGATCTTTCATTGTGGTGAACAGACTCTCTAGTTGTGGGGTGGGCTCAGCAGTTAGGGTACTTGTGCTCAGCAGCATATGGGATTTTAGTTCTGTGACCAGGAACCGAACCTGTGTCTGCTGCATTGCAAGGCAGATTCTTAACCACTGGACTACCACCCTCAGTCGCTCAGTCATGTCCAACTCTTTGTGACCCCATGGACTGTAGCCTGCCAGGCTCTTCTGTCCATGGGACTTTCCAGTCAAAAATACTGGAGTGGGTGGCTATTTCCTCTCGAGGGGATCTTCCCACTGGACCACCAAGGAAGTCCCTAAAGCTGAATCTTAAAGGATAATATGTCAGTTGGGAACGCATCGAACTGCACGTAACAGAAAACCTGACTAACAGTGAAACCATAGGAATATTTAAGAAGGTTGAAAGCAAAGGGTTCCAGGATTTTTAAAGTGGCTCAACAATACAAAAAATCATGAATTGATACTTCTGCAGTTTTCTTGGCTTTTCCCTCAGTCATAAGAGGAGTGCCAGAGACTCAAGTGTGACTTCCTTCCATGGCTTCATCCCAAAGCACAGAGAAGAGGGAGGGCTCTGGTTCCCAATCAGTGCGCTTCCAGAAGGGCACAAAAATTCACCCACAAGTTCTTAGGCGTTTTCCTCTTATGTCTTTATTTTTTTCCTCAAAAGTGAGTCATAATGCCACCTCAGGCCTAGAGGAAGGGGGTTACCATAATTGCCCAAGCCCAGTTATGACTCATCTTCTAGCAGTGAGGACCCTACCTTCTCTGAAGATATTGCTACTTATAGGATCCCTCAAATGAGGATCAAAGGGACCACCAATTCTGGATATAGAAGCCTAGATAATTCAAACAAATCCTCATGCTCAAAACTTTAACAGTCAACTAGCACAACATTGTTACTCAAATATATGCCAATGTAAAATAAAAGCTTTTTAAAAATTCATCTTAAAAGCATCAGAGAAATAACAAGATTTGAAGAATTACTGAATTGAGATGATGAGAGGATGGTAAGTGAAGTGAAACATTTCCTAAAGGCTGCTTATGCCTTGGGGATTTCATTTTAGAAAAAGTGGAGCTGCAGTACTGGCAGCCTCAGGGGGCTGGGCAAAAATTTCAGAGTTATGTGGTTCCAAATTTGCTAGTGCCCTCAAGAGCCAGCAAAACAAGTTCTTTTTAGTAGAGATAACATTATCTTGAGCCTCAAGAAGTTTCTATAAATAATTTCTCAAAAACAATGTCCAGCACACAGATATAACCCAAGGGTATAAAACAGCATAAATAAGAACAATAGGTACCCTAGATAATAGAGAGGTGCACGCTTAGACATTCAGTCGTGTCTAACTCTTTGTGACCTTTGGACTGTAGCCCGCCAGGCTCCTCTGTCCGTGGGATTCTCCGGGCAAGAATAGTGGGAGTGGGTTGCTGTGCTCTCCTCCAGGGGATCTTCCTGACCCATAAATCAAACCCAGGTCTTCTGTGTCTCCTTCATTGTAGGAGGATTCTTTACCTGCTGAGCCATCAGGAAGGCCCTAAAAGCCACTTCCATGACCGGGAATTGAATCCGGGCTGTGGCGGTGAAAGCGCTGAGTCCTAGCCCCACTAGACCACCAGGGAACTGTAATAGAGAGGTAGATGCTACTGTTATCTTTCATGTCCTAGCCCCAGAAGTGACATACCACCACTTAACAATATGAGAAGGCTTACCTGATGATCCAGGGCTGGGACTCTGTGCTCCCAATGCCGAGGGCCTGGGTTGGATCCCTGGTCAGGGAACCAGATCCCATGTGTCACAACTAGGAGTTCACATGCTGCAACTAAAGATCTGACATGCCACAACTAAGAGCTGTGGAAAACTAAAAGGAAAAGAAAAGGATACAAAATAAGGCTCCAGTTATAAAATAAGACATAGGGATGTAACAGGGGAAAAAATGTAACTATGGATGGTGACAAATGTTAACTAGACACTGTGATCATTAAAAATATTTTTTTTTAGAGAAGGAGTAAACAAGGGTGTGAACACCAGCAGGTAAGGGTAGCTGGGGCCATCTTGGAGGCTTTGGCCACAGTCAGGAACTACACAAGGTTAGGATGCCCCCTACCTCCACTTACCATCCATATTCCTTTAATGTCTATCCAGGGGAGTAAAAAAGAAGTAAAAGGCAAAGGATTAGAAGGAAGAAATAAAACCACTGATACTCATTGTGGATGTGATTGTGTGCATGTGCCCGCATGCTAAGTCACTTCAATCTTGTCCAACTCTATGGATGTAGCCCACCAGGCTACTCTGTCCACGGAATTCTCCAGGCAAGAATACTGGAGTACATTGTCATGCCCACCTCCAGGGGATCTTCCCCACCCAGGGATCAAAATTATGTCTTCTGCAACTCCTGTGTTGCAGGTGAATTCTTTACCGCTGAGCCGCCAGGACGCCCGTGTGCGCAGAAAATCCCAGACTATGGCTTAGGGGCACCTTCTTTCCCTCTAGTATCTAAGACCAAATCCTGCAGTTCACAAGCCAGTTCCACCGAAGGGGAGTTAGAATCAACGGCAAATGGGCAGGATTGCCCTAAAAAGGTTGAGACCAATCAAAAGAGATAGGAAAGGATACAGCTTCAGAATTTTTTTTTGCCACATCACGTAGCATATGGAATCTTAGTTCCCTGACCAGTTCCCGCCTGCCACCCCCCCTGCAGTGGAAGCTCAGTCTTTACCATTTTACCACTGGCGAAGTCCCTCTGTCTTTTTGATTAGAGCCATTTTAGGGGCTGTGAAATCGTACCTTATTGTGGTTTTGATTTGCATGTCCCTAATCACTAGTGATGTTGAGCATCTTCTCATATGCTTATTAACAATTTTTGTATCTTCCTACCTGAAATGTCTGTTCAGATCTCTTGCCCATTTTCTGATTGTTTGTTTTCTTACTGTTGAGGTGTAAGAGTTCTGAATATTTTCTTCTGGATATACTGTTCTTCAGTAGAATTGTCTCTTACACCTAACTATATACTCGTCTTGGAGCTCCCTCTCAGAATGATGTGCTATCCCTGACATCTTTGGTACTGTAGCCTGAGCGCATGCTAAGTCCCTTCAGTTGTGTCTGACTCTTTGCGATCCTATGGACTGTAGCCTGCCAGGCTCCTCTGTCCATGGGATTCTGCAGGCATGAATACTAGTTTTTCCTAATAACTGATGTGTGCTATGAAAACTTGAAAATTTTTATTGAATATATGGTGGGTGTAATATTAAAATTAAAAATAATTTTAGGAGCATGCTGTCTGTATTAGTTTCTTACAGCTGCTGTTACAAATTACCACAAATTTAGCAACTTGAAATAACTGAAACTCTATTCTCCTACAGAGCCAGAGGCCAGAAGTCTGGAAGCTAGAGTCTTACAGAGCTAAAATCAAGGTATGAGCAAGGCTTCTGGAGGGCCCAGGAAAGAATCTTTGTTTCTTCCAACTTCTGGGAGCTGCCCCCATGAATAACTCTGATCTCTGTTTCCATAGCTGAATTCCTTCTCTTTTGTTGTCATATCTCACTCTGCCTCCTTGGAGGACCTTTGTAATTGCATATAATCCAAGATAATCTAGATAATCCAAGATAATTTTCCATATCCTTAGTCACATCTGCAAAGTCCCTTTTGCCATATGAGGTAACAGTCACAGGTTCCAGAGAAGGACCTGGATATCTTTGGGGGTCACTGGTCAGTTCCCCCCATGTTTTCCAATAGAAATACTGTGTGAGCTGCAAAGACAAGCCACATATACAATTTCAGTTTTTAGTAGTCACATTAAGAAAAAGTAAAATGAGATAGGTGAAATTAATTTTGGTAATATATTCACATAACCCAATATACCTGAAAGATCATGTCAACATGTAATCAAAACAAAAATTATTAGTGAGAGATCTTTTATTCTTTTTTTCATGCTAAGTCTTTGATATCTGGTGTTTTTTTTTACACTTACAGCACATTGCACTTCCAGCCAGCCACACACAAGTGCTTAATGCTCATGAGTGATCTGGACAGCATGGCCAACTACAAAATGGGAAAGTCACTGTAATAAGTATTCAGAAAATGACTGCAACAATATGGCTCTTGTATTTTCAATACTTAAAAGAATCTGTACAAACTTGTGTCCGATCATGAAGCAAATAGTCAAGACACTCTTGAAAAAGAACACAGTGGGAGGGACTTGCCCTATCAAGTTTGTTATAAAGCTACAGCCTGTGCAATATTGCACGAAGATGAACAAATAATAGAACAGAGGACCCAAAAATGAACCCTGCAAATATGGACACTTGGTTTATGACAAGGGTGGCTCTGCAGAGCAGTGGGGAAACAGCAATCTTTTCACAAGTGGTGCTGGGATAACTGGATCCCCAAATGGGATAAAATAAGAATCATAATCCCAATATAAACAAACATCATCTCCTGGTGAATACTAGTCTTAAATGAGATAGGCAAAACAATAATACTTTTCAGAAGATAGAATAGGAAAGGATCTTTGTGACCTGAGGGTAGGAGATTGTTAAAAGCAGATGGAAAAAGCACTAAACACAGTAACAATTACATTAGATTTAAAAACTTTTCATCAAAGACACTATTTTTAAAAATTTTATTTATTTATTTTTGGCTGTGCTGGGTACTTCATAGCTGCGCGGGCTTTTCCCTAGTTGGGTTGAG
This sequence comes from Odocoileus virginianus, assembly GCF_023699985.2. Taxonomy (NCBI): domain Eukaryota; kingdom Metazoa; phylum Chordata; class Mammalia; order Artiodactyla; family Cervidae; genus Odocoileus; species Odocoileus virginianus. The sequence continues at coordinate 7,516,292 of NC_069678.1, read as the reverse complement.
CAGAGGCTACTCTCTAGTTGCCGTGCTCCGGCTTCTCATTGCATGAGGAGAAGTGGGCAACAGAGGATGAGATGGTTGGATGGCATCATCAACTCAACGGCCATGAGTCTGAGTAAACTCCGGGAGAGGGTGAAGGAGAGGGAAGCCTAGCTGCAGCGCTGCAGTCCATGGGTTTGCAAAGAGTTGGACACGACAGAGCTACTGAACAACAATCTCATTTTTTTAGACCAATAGCTTTATAGAAAGATGAGAGCAGAACCTTTCTCCCCTCTACCCACCCTGCCCTTCCCCAAGGCCCTGGGGGTGTCAGCCTCACCCTCTGAGCATCCAGGTGTCCTGTAGCTGGAGAGAGCACTATCTCATTTTTGTATGTAGTTTAAAATATTTTGTTATACTGCATACCGTATTATATACTATACCTTACTCTACACATGCTTATACATACATGCTCGCACATATTTTGTGTACAGAGTTGTGCACACAAAACCTTGGCTGCTGTATTAAAAATTTTTTATTTTTTTATTTTTTTAAACTTTTGGCCACACTGCGGAATCTTAGTTCCCCCACCAGGGATTGAACCTGTGCTTCCTGCAGTGGAAGCTCGGAGTCTTAACCACTGGACCACCAGGGAAGTCCCATGGGTGCTCCATTTAATGAGTGATTTCAGGAATTCCCAAAGGTTATGTGACTATGTAACTTCTGCTTTATGTACTGACTTTAGAACCTAACCTTGGTACTGTTGCAGGAAGGGGGACCCCTTCCAGGGCCCGAAACTGGGCTCTTGTCTAACACTTGGAAATGAATTGTCCGAGGAGACACATGTGCTGATAAAGCAAGAGATTTTGTTGGGAAAGGGCACCCGCATGGAGAGCAGGAGGGTAAGGGAACCCAGGAGCACTGCTCTGCCACGTGGCTCACAGTCTCGGGTTTTATGGTGATGGGATTAGTTTCCGGGTGGTCTGTGGCCAATCATTCTAATTCAGAGTCTTTCCTGGTGGCGCACGCATCGCTCAGCCAAGATGGATGCTAGCGAGAGGGATTCTGGGAAGTGGACGGACAGGCAGTGTCTCTTCTCCACCTTTCCCGAACTCTTCTGGCTGGTGGTGGCTTATTAGTTCCGTATTCCTTATCAGGATCTCCTGTCATAAAACAACTCATGCAAATAGTTACTATGGTGCCTGGCCAGGTTGGGCAGTTTCAATCAGTGTTCTTCCCCTAACAGTACAACTCCACTGTTGATGGATTTAAGAGATATTTAGGAGATTGGTGACTGGCTGGAATAGAAGGGAGAAGGAGAGGAACTAATTAAAGAATGACAGTCCCAGGTCTCTGCCTAAACAACTGAGTAGATGGTGGTTCTGTTTCCTGAACTGGGGCCCACAGAAGTAGCTAGTTGGAGGGTAGAGATGATGACCTCAGGTGAAAAATGCAGAAAAAGGTGGACAGATTGCACAAGAAAGAAAGTGAAAGTTGTTCAGTCATGTCTGACTCTTTGTGACACCAAGGACTACACGGTCCATGGAATTCTCTAGGCCAGATACTGGAGTGGGTAGCCTTCTCCTTCTCCAGGGGATCTTCCCAACCCAGGGGTCCAACCCAGGTCTCCTGCATCGCAGGTGGTTTCTTTACCAGGTGAGTCACAAGGGTGAACCCCCAACTGCCCACCACTCAGATTATTGCTACATTTTCTTTTTCACATCTCCCATACACCCAGAGGAGTTCACTGATGAACAAGCTGAATTTGTGCTAAGAGACTTGCAAGTAGCTAGAAGGACAGTGAAAGAGCAAGTTGCACATATTGCCTCCTCTTTTCCACCTCCATTCATACTCAAATTCCTTAGAATTTGGCTTTGGATATCCTCTTCCTGAAGGTGCTTTTCACTAGAGGCATTGACTACTGAGGACTTCAAAACTGAACTCACTATCATCCTCCGGTAAAACCTGCTCCTCCTCCTCCTGCAGAAACTACCTTACCGTTACCCAAACCTTGAACTTGGAAGTCATCCTAGACAACTCCTGCAGCAGTTTCTGTCCATCCTATCTCATGAATGCCTTTAAAAGATGTCCCCTCCCTTTTCATCCTCTAAACCAAAATTGACAAAATTCTGGATCTCAGAATTTCTCAGTTTTATTGATACTGAAGATGGTTCCAGTCTTTACTCTCTCTCCAGCTCATCTATTCCTAACTACCTGTCTGTCCATCTAATTTATCTTTTTTGAAAATAAATTCATTCCCATCAGTTTTCTTTTACAGTCCTTTACAAGTGCTTATCCCCAGGTTGGCATAACTTTAAAAAAATTTTTTAAAAATGTTTTATTTATTTATTTGGCTGCATAAATTCTTCTTCTTTTTTTTTTAATAACTTTTCTTAAGAATGCTTTATTTATTTACTTAGTTGACTGCACCAGGCCTTAGTCGCAGCGCTTGGCATATTTAGTTGTGGCATGCAGGATCTAGCTCTCTGACCAGGGATGGAACTCGGGCCCCCTCCATTGGGAATGTGGAGTCTTAGCCACTGGACCACTGGAAAGTCCCTGGTGTGACTTCTATAGTGCTTCAGGATCTTCCAGAAAGTGTGACTAAGCCTAAATTTCCAACCTCATGGCTAGCTACTCCCCCACACTATTTTTCACTACCTAATGGCTCTTCAAGTACATCAACCAAACTTCCTGCTTTATTGCCTCCTGCAGAAGACCTACGTCCTGAGAATATCTATCATAGACATTCAAGTTTCCAGAGCTAAAAATCCTCAAGGGTTTTTAAAAATATTCTTTTTTAAAGAATATTTAAAAATATTCTTTACAGCCTGAAGATTTAGCACTCTGTTTGACACAAAATACTGTTTACTTTACTGAACTCTGCATACACCCAGTGGTTTGTTTATCCTCCCTTTCCCTTCCAGCAAAATCCTCCTCAAGCTTGCATTCTTCCAGGAAACTTTCCCCAGTCCCTTCAAGTAGTTAAGGTCTCTGACTCCTTTATCTGAAGTTAGCACATTTAGTTTTACTTATTCTTTTCTTCCAGTTTTATTGAGATATAATTGACACACAGCACAGTATTGAATTTAATATATTTTAAGTTTATCCATACAACGAGTGGCCATAAATGTTAACACTTTCACCTTTTGGTAACTAACAGTAATCCTATCCACGCTTGGCGGGGCTCTATCGAAAGCCATCTCCTCCATTTGATAGTACCTTATTGCTTGAAAAAATTACTTCTTTTAACTCTCAGCTCATGATGCTTATATTTATTTAGCACTTGACACTTTCTTCATACCTGCTTACTACTGCTGTAGGACAGCCCTGGTTTTCTTCCTCTCCTCCCCATAGACTGTAAATTCCTGGGGGCTGGGACTGCGGTCCTACTCTTCTCTGACTCCCTCTCCAGATTTGGCGCTGCCCTTTGCAAATGCAGTTCTAAAGCATCTCCGGGAAGCTCCCGAAGCGACAGAGCCCGATAGAGGTGCCTCTGCCGGCGCAGTTGCCCGCCCGTCCCTCCACCGGTCGGGCCCGTGAGCTGGTCTGGACCGGCACTTCGAGGGCGGAACAAGCGGACGATGTATGGGAAAGAACCCCTGCCTGTCCCTTGCCCCCCGAGGCGATCGGAAAGGTGCCCGAATTCCACGCAGGGATCACGCCCTCTTAGATCGCCACACTAGCGCCCTGCCAGGGTTGTGCGGGCTCGGGCGGGCGGGGTTGCCAGCGCATGGGCGGGTCACAGGGCATTTCTCGTTCGCTCATTGGTCTCCGTGGTGACAGACAGGCCAAGGAGCCGCTAAGACGCTGATGAGTTAGAAACAACAATGCGCGCAAATTGTAAACAATAAATAAAAGGCTGTGGAAGAGCGGAGGAGGGAACGGCTAGTGTCAGTCTTAGAGTGGCTGGGGCTCAGCTAGTCCCCAGCTGGGGAAAGGCAGCGGTCTTTGTTCCGCCCCTCTTTCTCCGTAGCCTGGGCAGAGGAGGTCCTGCTTTCTGGAAAGTTGTCCAGGCAACAGAATCAAGTTGACTCGTCCGCATGGGACCGAGCCTTCATTGTAGTTCTTTCAGCTTCGGTCTAGGGGCTACGGCAACCTCCCTTCAGGCACTGGCGCGACACTGTCTGAACTGGCTGCCCAGGTTCCTGCCTGCCTGTCTGTAAGAGGCAAATCTGAACGCGTACTCTGCTTGAAGCCGCCGGTATCCTTGTGGGCAAAAGGTCCAAGATCCACTTTAAGGCTTGTGGATGAGTCATCTGAGCTCGGATGGCCTCGGCCTGCAGCAGCTTGAAACAGGGTTTCGGTTCCGGCTTAGAGATTGAGGTTGGGTCTTGGCTGAGAGCGCGCGGAATCCTAGCTTTAGATGAGTGGTCAGTGACAAGGCTCTGGCCCTTCAGCTTTGTAGAAGAGAGTTCTCATGGAGACGGAAAATAGTGAAACAGTTTATTAGGAGGAAAAAGAGTACAGTAAATGCAGTAGTCATATGGGTGGACTCAGGAAGTCGCACTGTCTTGGTAATTTGAATCACTTATATGAGACATTTCTTCTGGGTTTTCCTTTGGCCAGTAATTTTAATTTGCCTGGTTCTGAGTCCATTTTTGGTATATCTCAGGATCCTCCTGTGTGTGCAGGTATCTCTCAACCAAGATGGATTTCAGCAAAGAGGTCTATGGGTAGCTTAGCATCACTTCCCTTTTAACCTCCAAAGAGTTTTCTAGTTGGGATGGTCTCCTTGACTTGGAGAATGAGAAATACGTGGTCTCTAATCTCTTATCTGGGCAGGGCCCAGCTTCCTCTCTCGATTGTCGTGCTATTGATATTTTGGAATTTCTGTCCACCGGGAATGAACTCCGATTGTGATGGGCATCTATCTCCTACCTTAATTTGTGATGAGCTCCTGCTGATCTTTCCAGTCACATGTGGGAGGAACCACCACCGGTGTCCGGTCGTTTCAGCCTTCTGTATAAGCTACCTCTTCTCCTGGGCTGTACCTGCCCCAGGCACCTTCCGCCCTCCTGGAGAAGCTCTGCCCTCACCCGTGTAGAGGCCTTCCCAGGTGCACTCCTACCGCCCCCAGCCCTACCCCCAGCTTGGGCCCGGTTATCACGTGCTCCGAGCACACTGGACTCAGCAGTCCTGCACCGCACCACCAATCACACCTGCTAGGTCCCTTCCTGGAATGTGAGCATCCTGAAGGAAGGAACTGTGTGTTTTCCAAATAGGTATCCCGCAGCCTAGCACAGTATACATCGATAAGAATTCAATAAATGTATACTGAAGGAATAAACACATGGACTCCATGGATTAAAAGATTAAAAAATGTCAGGCAGAGCTGTGGCATTCTGGGGGCTCGCCAAAGACATGAATCATAACCTTTTCACTTCTGAATCCTGATAGCCAGCTAACAAGTGACATTCCTTTTAAATGTGTAAATAAATTCAAGATGGTTTCCCGGGTGGCTCAGCGGTGGTCTGCCTGCCAACGCAGGGGACACGGGTTTGATCTCTGATCCGGGAAGATCCCATGTGCCTCAGAGCGGCTAAGTCTGCTCCACAACTACTGAGCCTGTGCTAGACTGCTCGGGGACTGCAACCACCGAGTCCAGGCGCACACCTCAGAACTGGCGCTCCACAACGAAGAAACCACTGCGATGAAGGCCAGGCATCACAACTAGAGAAACACTCACACAGCAAAGACCCAGCACAGCCAAAATAAAGACAAATAATAAATTCAAGATGATAAATACTGATGTTAAGCTGTTTAGTTGTCCCAACACAGCCAGTGGAAAGACTTCTGCTGAGCTTGTGGGGGTGGGGCAGTGGGCCTCAGGGGCCAGTCACTGAGGAAAATCTGGGCAGGCTTGCAAGGGTGTGTTTGTGTGAGACAACAGACACAACGAGGCCAAATACAAGAGGTGTTTACTGTAATGAGTATTCCAGAAGGGTGGGGTGGGGTGGGGTTCCCCCAATCTGATCCTCCAAGGCTCTGGGGTGACTCACTCTTCCTTGGGCTCAGAGGTGGGGCTGCTGTTTGTTCCCTGAGTTGGGCCCTGCTCCCTGGGGCCCTTGGCATCCCTAGTGTCCCCAGTCACTAAAGCCACATTCCTCAGATAATTCGTGTTGAAGCAGTTGACCTGTTCATCCCCAGGACTCAGTTTACAGCAGAAGGCAGAGTCTCGCCAGAAGTTACGTCGGGAACCACACAGGTCATTGATAAAGGCTGATTTCTGGTGACAGAATAAAGAGGTGATAGGGGAGGAGAGTTGTCAGAAGTCAGGACTGGTTACTTGGATGTCCAAGTTCCCCTTCCCTCTGCTTCTACTACTCTCTCCTTGGATCCCCCCCACCCCTGGGGCCCAGAGGGAGTACAAGGCTGCCTTCCACAGCCAGACAGACTCCTTGTGACAGACAGATGTGACCATTTGGAAATGTCAGAGGCCCAGAGGCAGCATCAGAGGTGCTTAGAGGTGGGGAGCAGGTCAGGTCAGAGATGAAGGCTTCTGGAACCAAGAAAGACCTCCCCACTGGTCCTCATCATTTCTGAGGGCTGGTTTGAGGTACTCAGAGAAGCAATGGCCCGCTGTGCCAGGCCTCTCCCTCCTCTGCATCCTTGGGAGACCCCTGCCCTCACACTCACCTCCTCCTCAGCACAGCAGGCCTGTTCTGACAACGGCAGGTCACAGCAGTGGGCAGTTACTTTCTGAATCAGCCCAGGAATCTGCTTGCTATGTTGGTGGAAAGGGGAAGGGTCAGGGTCTCTGAGTGACCCCAGGCACCAAAATGGTGTTTGCAGACCATGATTTTACTCTTCCTAATAGTGTCCCAGAGGGTGCCCCAGAAGGGAGTTTTGGGGGAAGGGAAGAGCATTGGGGAAGAACTAAATAAGACTCACTGCTTGCTGAGAACTCTTTGGTTTCCACAGAGGTGATTCATGAGGTTGGGGGTGATTCGGCTGAGGTCAAGGGTCAAGATATCCCGGTCATAGTTGGGATAGGGAGCCCGACGGGCGAAGCATTCATCGCGGAGGGGGCTAGGGGGGTAGCGGCAACACGAGTGGTGATGGGTCTTTATAGCCTGCTCCCGGTCACAGTACCCATCGAGGGTATCCTCCCACTGTGGACCAGAGAAAGGCAAGTCAGACGACTGGACACTGGCCCTCCTGTCCCTCTGCTTCCCTCACTGCCACACATGATGAGACGGGCACTCCCCGCCCCAGGTGCTGAAAGGGGAGGGCAAAGAGGCAGCTGTGGATGTGTGGGGATGGGAAGGTGGAAGGGGTAGAAGCACAGCTGAGGTTCAGAGCTGGCCATGGGAGATGTGCTGGAACAGTAGACGGAGAGGATCAGGTGAGGCCAGACGGGTGGACGGCATACAGATGCACATGGGGGGTACTGGGTGGACACGGCCAGGATGGAGGCGCACGGTGAAAAGACTTGGACGAGGAACACAGTGGGTGGATGGACATTCACAAGCAGGCAGATGGGCAGACGTGCTCACAACGGGTAGCTAGGTACGTGGATGAATAGGCCGGCGGGATCAGAGGTCTGAGACGGGTGGGCAGGCAGACAGGCTCTTGGGATGCCGAGATGCCCACTTACGGCCTTCCAGGTACAGGTGTGGTTGCTCCCCTGCCGGCAGCAACGCTGGAACTCTGCCTCCAGCCGGGTCAGGGCCTGCAGCTGCCTTTGGATGGAGTCCGTGGCTGGGAGGTTGCGTGGCACCGAGCGGAAGCGTTTTAGGTGGCAGATGTTCTTGATATTGTCCACTGTGGGTAGCCCAGGGGGAAAGGGCAGCTCGGGTCCCAAAGAAATACCAGGCTGGTGGCTGGGGCAGGCCCGGAGCTGGTAGTGTGGCCGGGGAGCTTCCTCCTGGAAGCAGGATAATCGAGCCTCCCCCTGCTTTTTGCAGCACCCGTGGGGTTGGGTCTTGACCGAAAACTCGGCCTCACAGAACCGGGTCACTGCGTCTTCCCACTAGAGTAAGAGGAGTGGGTCAGTCCAGCAGCCCACTCTCCACATTCCTGTCCTCCTCCCAGGTTCCAGGAAAGGCCCCTGGGCAGGCAGATAAGAAAGAAGTGGGGGCTGTCCTTCACGCTTCTGCACACGAGGCGGCCCAAGGGACGGCCAGTGAGAGGGACCTGACGTTCCTGCACACCCAGGCCTAGGCCTCTAGTCCTTGAAACACACACACTCAGTCCGGGGGTTAAAGAACACCCCCAGGATCAATAGCCCAACCCTTACCACGAGTTCTGCACAATCCAAGCGGTTCGTGGGGTTGTGACAGCGGCAGCAGCGAGAATATCCTGTCTCCAGCAAATTGAGGGTCTCACCCTGACGGCTGAGGTGGGAAAAGCCAGTCTGTGGCAGGTTCCAAGGGCCGTACACCACATGCTGACGACTAGGAAGGCAGATCTGGTCCAGATTGTCCAGGGAAGGCCGCCCAGGGGGGAAGCCATCCAGCCGGTGACCCCAGCCACCTCGGGGTCGGCCCTGTTGGCAGTGCTGTGCTGGATTCCAGGACTCGGGCTCTGGGGGGCCGTGGTCCATCGAAGGAGCTGGCTTTTCTAGAAGGGGGAAAACAGAGTGGGAAGGGGAACATGTGGAGGGGCAGTGAAAGGCTGGATTAAGTTGGGAGGACTGAGAGAACGTGCAGTTGAGGAGAAAGGGTTGGGAGGATACAGAAGAAAAAGAGAAGAAATGAATTTGTGGCTCTTACCTTCAGACTGACTGACTAAAAGGAAGAGACTTGAGTCACGCAAGGTGTCACCCTTATAGCTCCCAACCCCAAATCACGCCTGCCCACTGTGTTGCTTCCCTGGGCTCAGAATCCCTGCTACTCACCCCACCCCCAGCAGGGTCTGAGCCCTAAAGAGGGGGAGGGACAGATAAAAGCTGTCAGTCACTCTCTCTCTGCTTAGACTGGAAGGTCAACTCCCCTTGATATCGGAAGGGTGGGTCTACTGGGGTAGAAAGAGAGACCCCAGAGCCCATGCTGTCAGTCAAGGGAGGCAGGGGGGCAGAAGGGGGGGACTCACTCACCTTCCTTCTGTTCAATAGGAACCTGGGGAGGGGGCAGCTCCTCTTGGAGGGGGACGGCTTCTTGAGGGAGAGGGGGACCCCCTGAAAGTCACCGAGGACACCAAGAAGCAAGGGTCAGGCTGTCAGCAAGATGTGGTGGGTGGGAGGAAGGGAACGGGGAAGCACTCACCTTTCTTTTCCACAGGGAGCTGGGGGGGGAGCAGCTCCTCTTGGAGGGGGATGGCCTCCTGTGAGGGAGGGGGCTGCACTACAGAAAGGGGTGTGTGTGAGTAGCCTACCCCTTCTTCCCCTCCCCTTCTGAAGATCAGGGTGTAGGCCAGACTAGAAACCTAGAGGTGCAACTGAGACCTACCTTCACTCTGTCCCTCAAAGTGAAGGCTACGCTGGGCGGTGTCTGGGTGACCCTGGGGGACGGCTCTGGTCAGAGGTGGGGAGGGGGGTGCAGCATAGCCCACTAGAGGCAAGAAGGCAGAAGGTCAGAGCCTGCGTTTCCTCCTGGAGCCCCAGTACCATGCCATGCCCCCACACGCTTACCTTCTTGGAGGGGGTGGGTCAGGGGCTCTGGCCCTAGCTCTCTCTGCCCTGAAGTCTTGAAACCTGGAAGAGGAAGGGTGAAGCAGAGGTGGTTTTAAGGGGCTCTTTCCTGGCCCTGAGTATGGGAAGGGGAGACACTGGAGGTCAGGAGCTTAGAAAAGATGACCAAGACACTAGAAATCTATTGCTCCTGCCCCAAACACACCTAGTCAAGACCGATTTGGTGTGATAATCTGACAGCCTCACTTCCACCAGGCTGAGAGTCTTGTGTCTCCCAAGTCCTGGCCTAAAGGAACTGTGACATACAGGGCTGGGGAGGAGGCCTTAATCTCGGGTCAGTGTCTTTCCTTCAAGAGCTTCTGGGCTCTTCCCACAGTTCAGACGTTGAACAGGCCGGAGCCTCACCTGCCTGTCTGTTCCAGCCTCCCACCTACTCCAGGCCCTTGAAACATCTTTGGGCCTCTGGTAAGGAGCCCACACAGAAGCTGAAGTGCCACCTCTGCAGCTAGTCTCAGATCCTCATTAGTTTAGGTCTGTTTAGGACCTGGGGAACTGGACGGTTCAGGACTCTTGAAGCAAATCACCCCCACAGCCACAGCGAAAGGACTCACTTGTAGCTGATTTGCAGTCATGAAAGGCCAGGACTGGAAGGGACAAGATTGAGCCTCCCAGAGATAGGTTAGATCTATGACGATCTCTCAACAGTTTCCCACAGTAATGTTCTGTTGTGTGAGCTAGAGGGGCTGTGCCTGGTCCCCTGTGGACAGGTAACACCTTCTCACCTCCCCTCCTAATCAGGTAAGGAGTCATTCAAGGTTACCTGGGGCAGTGCACTGGTTTTGAGCAGCCAGGGTGCTCCTGATCTTCTCTTCTGGGTGATAGGTCACATACACAGCAGGTCCCTCACTCTGTGAATTTACCTGCCCTCTCAGTTGTCTGTTTGACTCCAACTGTGTTTCTTGGCAGCAACCCTGACCAACCCCTGCCCTTCTGTACCCCTGCTCCCTGTCCCTGGTTAATGGCCCCAGCACCCAGGCCCACCACAGGCCTGCTCAGAACAGGCAGCCAAACGGGGTACCTTTCTGCTGGTGACGAGCCATCCAGGATGGCTGGACCCAGGCCCCCTTTCCAAGTGCTGGCTCCAAGCCCAACTCACCTCCATCAGAGGCCACAGAAGCAACAGTTATACAGGCCAAGACCAAGGCTGCTCCGGACACGGTCCCCATCCTGGGGCAGGTACAGGTAGGCGGCCACCCAGTAGGTCCTCTCAGGTGGATCTGATTGCAGGGCCGGGCAGATGGGAGCCTGCCTGTCCAGTTGCTGCAACTGCTATTGTGAACTTCAGGGCCGGCTCCTTCTCCTCTTTATAGGCTACGAGAGACAGCTCCCGCCCTCCTCAGCTTCCTGCCATGACTCAGGCCCAGCCGCTCCTCCTCTGGCAGTCACTCCTCTCAAACTCACCCTGAAGGCTCCTGAGAGGACTGAGAACAGAGGAGCACCCAGCTCCAGAGAAACTGATTTTGAGAATCCCAGAGCAAGAGAGCTCCAAGGCCTCATTCTGCGCCCCAACTTCTCCATTTGCTGCCTTCTGTGGAGAATGCATCTGACAGCCTGCTGAACTGAGGCGTGGAAACAGGGCACTGAAGAGTTGAGAGGGGAACACCCTAAAAACTGGAGCTCCCCCACCAGTGAGAGCTCTGGAATACCCCTTCTCAAACTCCCCAAGCCCCTAGGACAAAAGAGAGGGAGACAGAGTCAAATTCCCTTTTATGTGCCTGTTAGGAATCAGAGATGAAGACATACACCACTAGCTTCAAGTTTACTGGTTTTTGTTTTTTTTTTTTTAATTTTGGCGGTACCATACAGCATGTGAGATCTTAGCTCCCTGACCAGGGACTGAACCCAAGCCCCCTGCATAGGAAGCACAAAGTCTTAACCACTGGACAACCAGAGAAGTCCCCAAGTTTATTATTTTTAGTTTCACTCTCCTCACATCCAAACAGCTACAGCTTCTTCCAGACCAAATCTCTTCATGAAAGTAGATTCATGCCTTCACACGAGTTCTGAGGAGTCAGAGGGACTCCTGACCTGTCAGTGAGGTTGGGCTCCCCCATGTTAAGGCAGGCTGGTGGCTCCTGCAGGTCTCTGCCACATCTATATACAAATGCTCAGAAAATTTCCTCAGCATTTGGGACCCTGGTATCCTGTAGCTCCAGCAGCCGCTGTATAGCCTCGGCCAAGTCCCGTTCTCCAAGCCGACGATTATCTCGAGTCCGGATGTTCACTGTTCTCTTACTCTGCTCTCTCTGGCCAACCACTGCAGGAAGAGGGAGGTTTGGGAACCTTGGGGAAAGTGTATCCAAAAGGAGAGGATATCCTCCTTTTGCTGTGCAGAAATGTAAGAGACAGAAATCCTTAGGAAGAGCAGAGCTCAGACATGTTTCCGGGAAAGGATATATTTAGCTATCTCTCCCTCTCCAGTTCCCTGGTCATCCTGAAAGATTCCAGACGTTTTCTTACATGCCTTATCACTTCCACTCAGGAGTCCAGGGGTGAGAGGCAGTACGGTCAGCCAAAGAAAGACAAACAGATCAAGAAGCAGATCCAGAGAGAAAAGTGTCTGTGTATGCGTGTGTACATTAGAGAAAAGGGGAGGGTGGCAGGCTGGGAGACATGTATGTAAGTCCATGGGGTCATGGCATAGCTTGAGCCAAGACTAGTAGGATGAATGGGTGTGTAAAACTAGAGAAACAGGTAATCTGACTGAGAAATCTCTACTTCCTGTCTTCAAGACAGAGCTCTGAATCTTAGAAAAATAAAAAAAGGCACAAGGTTGGCTTAGACTTTTTCCCTTACGGCCCTTTTTCTCATCCCTTAGGGCTGACTCCATCTAGGTCTAGAATAAACAAAACCAACTAATTAACATCTTATTAACCCTTCCTGTCCCTTTCTGTCTGATGTTCCCTTGACTAATTAACCAAACAGACACCAAGAGTTAGGGTGGAGGCCAGCAGAAAACTGTTCTGAGGATCTCAGGTGCAGGACAGGAGGTGAAAGAGCCTAGCGCTCAAAGGGGTCAGTTGTGCTAAATCCTGGCTCCTGCCTAGCTCGGGTCACGAGCCACAAATTATCCAAATGTGCAGATGACCAGGCTTGACATGACAGGAAAGAACATAGAGGCCGGGTGAAGAGTGTAGGGCCATGGGGCTATGCTGACTGGGTCTTACCAAACTGAAAATTGTAGTGTGCGAGCTGAGCCCGGCGGATTCTCCGGCTGAGGGTCAGTCCCGAGTCAGCATCCAGGTCACCAACCAGTCCTGCAGCTCTCAGGCTCTGCTGTGCCTGGGGCAGAGGGTCATTGATAGGAACGTGATTTAACGGAAGGTTGAGGAGGTGGAATACCCCGACACCAGTTTTCCTCAAGCTCTCCCACCTGGTCCTTTCTCTGCCTCCAGGCTCTCCGGGCCTCAGGGACGAACCCTCTTCACTCTCTACACTGAGGCCCCTCTGCAGCCCCCACAGCTTCCTTGCCTGCCTCATCCTGCAGCCAAGCCTCCCTGGACTCTGCCTGTTTCTAGACACCACTCTACACCGCCAACCAGCTGCTCGGCTCTAGTACTGTCCATTATCCTTACTTCTCTCTAGAAATGATAAATAAGACCAACATTCATCCAAGGCCCCTTTTGTGCCATGCACCCTATTGACTATTTAACATTTACTGACTTGTTTAATTTTCACAAATCTCCAGGCAAGGAGGGATTAGCTCAGTTTTCAGATGTGGAATTCCCAGCATGCAGCAATTCCCACTGCTCATCCCCAGCCTCTCTATTAGGCCTGCATCAGCCCCCATCCTCACCTCTCTGGCATATTCCTCCTGCTCTATCCCCACAGGGATGACCACCACCTGGAACGGGGACAGCCACAGTGGCCTGATTGAAAGGAGAGAGGAAGGCAAATTATTTATCTTGGTCTGGAATACAAGTGTGGCTGCAGAGAGCAGATTCTAGAAGGAAACAGAAGCTGGAGTCTGAAAGGGGCCAGGATCTGGAGCATGCACTGCCTGGTTTGAGGGCCAGAACAGACAGGAATCGGGGTCTCACCATTTTCCCCCACAGCTCTCTGCCAGCACTCCCAACATCCTTTCCACGGAACCGAGCACGGCTCGATGAATGAGGACTGGACGCTCTAGGGCCCCCGACTGCCTTGGAGGGAGATGGGGGTGGATGGAATGGAGAAGCATCACAAAATGAGCACCCAAGATTACCTTCCAGTTTCCAAGAAATCTTCAACCCTGGGCAAGGGAGGGTGTGGAGGATGTGGCTAAATTTTAAGGGTAGAAAGGGAAGTGGTCCTCCACCTAGTCCATGAGCCGAGGGGAAAGGGGAGAAGACAAGGTGCCATACCCCTTGTACTGGAGGTCAAATCTCAGGGGCAGCTGGAAATCAAGCTGGATTGTCCCACACTGATGGGGTCGACCCAGGGCATCGCGGACGTGCACATCAATCTGGAGAAGACAAAAGGGAGGCCATGCGAGAAACCAGAACCAGTGCCCTCCATCATATGGTCACCCCCTCTATCTACCCACATCCCAGGCTGTGTGGAGAGACACATCACTCACGGCATCCTGCTCCAGGTCACTCACTGGACATTCTGGCAGTGGCTCTTTCCATTTAACAGTGATGGAACATTAGGGGATGTCAACATTCACGTGAACGGCCCAGCCTCGCCCTGGCCTCTCTCTTTTCTTTTTTTTTTTGCCCTGGCCTCTCAATTCCATGAGTTTCTCATCTCAGAGACCTTCACCAGAGCCCACACTGTGGCCATGACCTTCATCCCATCATCTCCCAGGATGGCTGCGCCTCTGAAACAATTCATTAGACACCTGCTCTGATTCCTGTATCCTGTCCTTCCAGCTCTGACAATTATTCCTATTAATGACTCTTCAACTTCTCAGCTCCTTAACTCACTTTTCTTCACACTCATAGGCCTCTCAGCTTTTCCCTCCTCCGTTTCTCTCTCCATGAAGCTATAACCACTCTTCTGGTTCCCTGTTATCACTGTTCTTCTATCACATCCACATGAAAAAACCCCACGTTGGCAGCATCCTCGCTGCCCACCTGCCTGGCCCTGTAACAGAGCTGCCCTGCGCTGCCCAGCATACCACACACTACAAATGCAAAAACAGCGATTGATGCAAGGGGCTGCTGTGAATCTCAACAGAAGCCGTGCTGTTGCCAGCAATCTGCGGGCTGTCTTAACCAACTCTGTGTCCTGTTCTCCTCAAGGATGCTCAAGCTTTCTCCTCGATTCCCTTCTTTAGCTCCCTCATGACAACTCTCTCTTCCCCACTCCCATCTCAGCAAATGTTCCTGCCTCCTACCTTGTAGAGAATTCCAATAACTGATACCATGAGAAGGGAAAAATGTCTCAACTTCTGTCACCACCTATACATTTCCTTGCACCTAGCCCAGCCTTTCTTCCTATCTCCTAAACAAAGGCACAGGGGTCCTGTCTATGGAGGGCTCTAGATCCCATCCCTTTTGACATCCCAGAAATGTCCCTCTACTGAAACCCCTTCTACAACAACTTCTCCCACCCCAAACAGGCTCCCTCTCATCACAGAATTTAAACATCCTCAAGCAACATCTTTTTGGATCTGTCAGCTACTCTCCCTTGCCTTTATAAAAGCCAATGTTCTTTAAGCTTTATTTGCTTTGGCCACATCATGTGTGGCTTGCGGGATCTTAGCTCCCCAACCAGGGATTGAACTTGGGCCCTCAGCAGTGAAAGCCCGAGTCCTAACCACTGGACCATCAGGAAATTCCTTAGAGCCAATGTTTTTGAAAGAGTTATATTCATTTATTCACTTATTCTAACCCTCCTCCGTTTCTCTGGAGCAGAAAATTTTACTGGAAAATGGCCCCTTGAAACCTAACAGCCTTGGGGAGTTCCTGGTGGTCTAGTAGGCTGAGAGTCCACCTGCCAGGGTGGGGACACAGGTTCGACTCCCTGCTTCTGGAAGATCCCACATGCCTTGGAGCAACTAAACCTGTGCACCATAGTTTGAGCCTGCAAGCCTCAACTACTAAAGCCCATGTGCCTAGAGCTTGTGCTCTGCAATAAGAGAAGCCACTGCAGTGAGAAGCCTGCACACTGCAATGAAGAAGAGCCTCTGATTGCCACAACTAGAGAAAATGCTCATGCAGTAACCAAGACCCAGTGCAGCCAAAATTAATTAATTAACTAAACAAACAAACCTAACAGCTTTTTCACTATATCCAGCAGGCACTTTTCAGGCCTTTTTTTCACTGGCATCCTTCACCTCTTTCAACTGCCATGTCACTCCTCGACCCAGCCTCTGCCTACAACGTTCTCTCCTGAGACTTCTTTTTACTTAGCCAACAATTACTTTTCAGATTAAAAAGAGATTCCTACAGGAAACCTTTTGTGACCCTCCAGAGTAACATGCTCCCTTAGTACCTATACAGTACTAATCCCATGGTGCTGAAAACGCCCTCTTTACCTCCCTGAAGCTTCACCAGACCCAAGTTCCATGAGGGCAGGAAATATATCGCTCTTCTTTACATTCTACATGTTTAAACACATTCCTTCATATCTATTAAACATTTAATAAAACAAAACAAGAAAATGAATAAGTAAGACTCTAATCTGGATCCTCAGCTTACCTTAGGCCCATAGAACGCACCATCTCCAGGGTTGAGATCCCACGGTGCTCCAAATTCTTCTAGGGCCTGCTGCAGGACCTTTAGAGAGAAGGAGACAAGAGAAGAAATATGTCGCCTTAGACTTTACAAGCAACATATCCTACTAGCCCCCACAATGACCTCTCGGCACCTGCCTCTACCAGGGACCCTGATTCCCACCTCCCCTCCCCTTCCATTAGATTGCTTTATCTGCCTCTGCTTCCCTGCCACTCGCTCACCTGCTCGGCCTGGTCCCAAAGGCAAGGCTCTCCCAGGAAGCCAGACGGCCGGGTAGACAGTGCCATGTGGAAGGAAAACCCAAGGATGGTGTAGACAGAGCGGAGGAAATCAAGGCAGCCTTGGATCTCTGCTTCCAGCTGGAGGAATAAGGGCAGGTGAGCTGTGTGCCAGCTAGAGCTCTGGGGTCAGGGTCGTAGTTTGGGGGAAAGAAAGCAAAAACATAAAGGAAAGTTGGAGATAGAATGCAGCTGACTTATAGGGCAGCTGAGGGTCAGGAATGTTGGCAGTTCACAAGGAGAATGAAAGGTGGTTTAGACTGCTTCCGTGGAGATGGGGAAGGGCCACCTGATCCGGTGCACAGAAGATGTGGGCGTCATCCTGCTGGAAGCACCGAAGCCGGGTCAGGCCCCCCAGGCTGCCAGAGGCCTCAGCCCGGTGCAGGGCCCCGAAGTCGGCCAGTCGCAGGGGCAGCTCTCGCCAGGATCTGGGCCGGTGGGCGAACATTAGGCTGAGGTTGGGGTGGGGAAGAGTCAGGGCCACAGGGAGAACTAAGCCCTGAGGCCTGCTCCCCCCAAGTCTACTTCCCTTCTTTGCACTATCAGCTTATGCCCTCTTGGGCCTCACCCTGCCTCCTGCTGAGGCCTGTTAACTCCACTCAGCACAGTCGGGCCCTGCCTGGTTCTTAAGTGAATTTCTCAGTAACAACAGCAGACACCACTTCCTGTGCCCCTGTTCTGTGACAGGCATTGAACTGAAAGAGGAACCTGAGACAGCAGCTCCAAACCCTTGCTATTACCCATGATGAGACTGAGGCTCAGGGAGGTACAATGATTTCTCCAAATTCACATGGGGAGATAGAGGGCAGATTCAAGACTCAAATCCAGTGTTCCAACACTATTCCAAGGTGCCTTCTATTACTTAATATTTAGCAAACCGGCTGCCTAGCTCTAGCCCCAGAAGAAGCCAGGTCTCCTGGCTCCCAGCTCACCAGTGCGCAGGGCAGTTCATGGGCTTGAGGGCGAGTGTGTCTGCGGGGTGTCTGGCAGAGTGCTCACTCTGAGAGCTGCAGGGCCTGTCCGGGCCTGGCGGCTGCAGGGCAAACATGTCTTCCCGATAATGCTCCCAGTGCCCTGACAGTTCCCAGAGCTTTGTAGAAAACAATGTGGGTGTTTTCACTTCTGAGAAACCACGGCGGGTGTACTCAGCCTGCAGAGATGTAGACATGGAAGACCAGAGTGACTGGGGAAGGAGAGGAAGCAGGATGGCAGCCGTGTGGTTCTCCTGGGCCCTCAAGTCATGCTGATCACAGCTATACCTAGTAATTACCACACCCCCTCTCTACACTCCCCATCGTAGGCTACACTGTTCTTGACAAACGTCACTTGCCCTCTATCATTCCAGATGGCGCTAATGGTAAGGAACCTGCTGCTGATGCAGGAGACATAAGAGATGCGGGTTCAATCCCTGGGCTGGGAGAAGGAAACAGCAACCCACTCCAGTATTCTTGTCTGGGAAATTCCATGGACAAAGGAGCCTGGTGGGCTACAGTACCCAGGGCTGCAGAGTCAGACACAACTGAGGTGAGGTAGCACACATGCACTCAAACTTCTAATCCCTCTCTTTTAACAGTCGGATTCTTCTAGGCCCTCAGTCCCCCTCCAGTCCCCCTCCCCCTGAACATGGGTCCTCCTTACCCTGATAAAAGCCACCAGTGCATTATACACCCTTGTCCCTCGAGGCAGGAAGAAGCAGCTCCCGGGGCTCAGTTCATGGAAGAAGAAGAGCTCCTGTTCCTGGAGTTGGAATCAGCAATGTCACTTCAAGGTGGAAGCAGGGCTTGAAAACCCGGAAGAGATTACTTGACAGAGTTGCTCAGATTGCTGAATTTGCTCCCAACTTCACAGATCAGGTTCCCTCCTCGCTCTGCAACCCTTATCATCACCACCTCCTCCGCCTCCATTTCCCCAGTCTCTATACCTTCCCAATGCGCCGGTGGTCCCGTGACTCTGCTTCCTCCTTCCATTCTTCCCAGGCCCTCAGCTCCTCTGCAGTGGGGAAGGAAATGCCGGACACTCTCTGCAGTGTTTCTGGGGCGCCTGGAAATCTCCACACTGATGATGAGTTCTGTGGGAGGACAGAGGGGGTCAAAGGGAAGATGAGGACTGAAGGCACCCACCCAACCTCCTCCAATCCTCAGGTGGTACTCTGGGCATAAGCATCGCAGGTACCCACTTGACAACAATCCCATCTCATCTCTCTCACCACTTTTACCAGCATCACCAGCAGCAGGATGCCCATCCCATCCTCCAGACAACCCCTGCCATATCTACCACCCTGGAGGTACCTGGGCCTTGGTTTCTACACATGTACTGCTCAACTCTTAACTGTATCTTGTTACCTCTGCATTCTCACCAGTACGACCTCACCAGCACCCCTGTATTTCCTTCCTTCCCCGTCTAATCAACAGTGGCACAGGGAAGTAAACCTAAGCACTGGTCAAATATTAAGTCTATCCATCCCCTTATCAAGCTCCCATATAGTCATGAGAAAACCCAATCACCCACACTGTTCCTGGATCCATGCAATTCAAATGCCTCTGCTTCTCGTCCCTTGAACAACAGTACTAGTAAGAAACGGCCTGCATTTCATCGTACTTTTAACTTTCCCTCAAACACTTTCTCTTGTGTTAGTTGGTTTTGTGTCTATAATATGGCAGGACAGGAATTAAGAGCCTCATCTTACAGCTGGGGATCATGGGTAAGGAGATTTACCCAAGGCCATATACTTATCAGTGGCAGAGACAGAACTCAGAGCAGATGCCTAGGTTTTCAGTCCAGGCCTTTGGCTCTACCTATCTGCCTCTCCCCTCACTCCCTGCTTCCTGCTCCTACTCTGACTGACAGTTCACCTTACCAAGGAGCAGTCTTTTTATAAAGGGCAGGCCTCTGACTTAAAAGGATATTCTCTCTGTGCCTGTCAAATGGTGTTCCACCCCTGCTCTGTCCTCAGGGGTCTTCCCTAATGACCCCGTCCAGTCTGTTTATGCCCTCCTTTGCCATCTCCCTTGGTGCTAATGTCCGACTACGGAATTTGAATTGGCTTCTAGGCCCTCGCAGGCTGTCGAGTATCTGTCACCAGATGGGGAGTTTCTAGAAAGTTTCTTTCTCCTTCCGGATTCCTCCCTTAGCTATCAGAACAGAGAAGGGGCTGAGAATCACGTTCCCCTTCCTCAACTCACTCTAGTGAAAACACAGGAATCTCAACCTAACCCAGTCCTCATGACTGACCGATAGCAGCTTCAAGCCTCCAATCTGTCCAGTATGCCGAAGGTGGGGACCTCTGCACAGATCAACCAGCATGCCACACCTGGGAGAAAGAAGGGGCCAGTGAGGCGTCTGCAAATTCCTGAGCTTCTAAGTTTCTCCCTCTCAGGGTATTTAGCTGACAGAAAGAGAAGTAAAGAACTATTCCACAGAGAGAGCAGTGAGAGATAAAAATCAATGCCCATTTCTTTTTGGGAGCACCAGAATACCTATCTTCTTTCCCTCACCCCATCCCTGGCCTTCCTGAGTGCATCCCCACCTCTCCCTGTTCCCCTCAGTGTCAACAGCTCTCACCCATACACTGTTGCCGTTGGACCTGTCACTTTCTCCTCAATCAAGCGAAGCTTAAACGGGTTATCCTGGAAGAAGGGGAGAGTGAGGACAAGCCTTCTTTCTCACAAAGTCATCCTGGAGGGAACCACTCCTCCCCTCACACCTCTCGACCATTCTCCTAAACCTGTGCGTCTCCACCCCACCTTGAAGAGCTGGCGAAGCTGAGCCCGGGAAGCCTCCAGTCTCCGGAAGGGCAGAGCAGCAGCTGCAAGTTCCTGGCAGATCCGTTCCAGAACCGGCAGCTCTGAGCCCTTGACTGTCCTGGAGAGATGAAGGATGGCTGGCTGACCTGTCTGTTAGGGAGCAGCACCCGGGTGACACAGCTGGGTACCGGTTAGGGGGTGAAATCCTGCCCTCTGAAACATCTAAAGTTACTGGCAAAGACAAACACACTATGGGAGGACAAATAGGAAATCAGGTAAAAAGCTTACAGCTGGAGGAAAACAGCTCTAGGTACGAAATTCAATGTTGCATGCAGGCAATCTGGATAAACAAAACTACAGCAATAGTAATGGGGGATGAAGTAAAAGTTGAATACATAAAGGCTAGAGAAGGTAAGTTTCAAGCTGATTTATTTTATTTTTTTTTAAATTTTATTTATTTATTTATTTCCCCCATTTATTTTTATTAGTTGGAGGCTAATTACTTTACATCATTACAGTAGTTTTTGTCATACATTGAAATGAATTAGCCATGGATTTACATGTATTCCCCATCCCGGTCCCCCCTCCCACCTCCCTCTCTACCCGGTCCCTCTGGGTCTTCCCAGTGCACCAGGCCCGAGCACTTGTCTCTCAAGCTGATTTAGAAAAGGAAGGACATGGACTAATAGAGATGGTGATACCAATGTCACAGCTGAGGCACGGAGGGACCCTGCCTCAAGCTTTCTTTCTCCTCCAAATTGAACATGCCTGAGGCCCCAGAAAAGGCCTCAGAAATCATCCCAGTAAAGAGGTACAAACTTTCAGTTATAAGATGAATAAGGCCTGCGAACTAACAGATAGCATGGTGACTATGGTTGATAAATTCTGTATTGTATAACTGAAATTCTGTAAGAGTAGTTCTTAAGCATTCCCATACATACAAAAAAGCATGTGATAATTTGATTATGAGACTCCTTCCACAGTGTATACACATATTAAATCACCATAAGTATACTTAAAAATTAATTGCAACTCTATTTGTCAATTAGACCTCAAAAAAAGAAGAAAAAAGAGAAAATATGGTGAAATCTCTGAAAAAGAAAGCACCCCAGAATTATTCTCCTCCTTCCTTGCATTACTCACCGTTCCTTTCCTAAGAAGAAATCATGGTAAAAGCCACATTCTGTGCTTGGGCCTTGGCAGAGGACAGCACCTAGAAGCTGCTCAGCTGCTGCCCCCAGGACATGGGTACTGGAGTGCCAGAATACCTGGGTTCACAAGAAAGGAGTTCATGAGCTCACAGCCTTCTCCTTTAGCCCCTACCTCTCTGACCTCAGAAAAGCTGATGTGAACCAGTTATGAATAACTATCACAAAATGTGGCCTCTGAGCTTGGGGGTGACTGCTGAATAGTAAAAGACAAACAAACAACAACAAAACTGAATATAAAAGAAAGAAGGCCCCTAGAAGCAACACACAGAAAAGAGTAAGCCCCACTCCTCACTGCTTTCCAGTTCCAGAGCATAGTAGGTTAGTCAGTTTTCATACCGTCCAAGCTGACATGAAAAAGTGGAGGGGAAGCCAGGTCATGTGCCCAGTTGTGTAAGCCACATGAGAATTAAAAACATTCTACTGATGACTTATAATATAGGTCTCAAGAGTTGGGGGGCTAACCGGGCATATTATCTTTCTATTTTCAACTTAATTCTTTCCCTTTCACTAGCATAACTGGTTACTGCTTAATAGACCCAGGCTAATTGAAAACTTTCATCTGGGAGTTTCCAGCTTAACCAGGACCAGTCAAGACAAGCAATATGCCGTAGGCCTCCCAACTGCACTTGGAGAAACTGAGGCAAGAGAAATAAACGCTAGAAATGCCCACTTAAACATCTCTTAGTTGAGTAACCACTGTATCCCGAATAAGGAAGAAGCTTACCGCTTTCCCCTGTGCAGAATCGAATGTCAGAAACCTGAGGTCAGAATCTGTCTCCAAGGGCCGCTCCAGATCATAAGGTTCTCCATTCACTTGAGCAGCCACTGCAGTATCTGCCAGGTTTGAACTTCAGCAGTGAGGAATACAGGTAAAGCAAAAGACAAGGTTACAATCCAAAGGCGAGACAGGAACTAATCTCTTAGTAACTCCAAATCTGCAAAGGGGAAACGTGTTAACCAGAGCAATACAATTTATCATTCCTCTCCACCCGCCAAGCCTAATGAATGAAGGTCAGAGACTATGAAACTAATTCAGATTGAAAAGGAATTGGCAGGAAATGCTATCTTGAGGAGGATGGGATAAACAAACAAAGTCTTTTCCCTACTCAAATTGAGAAAGACAAAGCAGAGATATAAGCATTACCCTGGTAGGTACAGAATGAGCCTAGTACCTAATCTGCTGAGCTAGTTGGTAAGGGGTTGTCTTCCATGCCACAGCATCGACTTTCTGACCTCCAGGAAGTGATATCTTAATAGTCCGCTGTTCCTTCTGTGCCATGCTTGCTAACCTCTTTACCTGAGCAGTCCATAGCTCCTCAAAATGGCCAAGCCGCTCTACCAACCAGTGTGGAGGGGTCGGCACAGCTGCCTGGAGGGAAAGATGTTAAGAAGTAACACAGGTTCCAAAATTCCTTCCTGGGATTGGGACCGCGTGAAATTAGAACGTTTAAGTGGCCATGGTCAGAATCCTGGGCCTTTAAAAACACTGGGTGATACAGGGCCCTAGGCTAGGAGCTCTAGGCTCCCCAGGCTGCTAACCCGAGGGAAAAAATGGCGCGTCTAAGGGCTAGGGTAGTCGGGTTGGGGGCCGCTGGCGGGAGCAGAGGGTGTCAAGCAGGGTTAACAGCCTGCACTCTGGGGTTCCGCTGGGCTGGGTCCAATGTGGCTCGGAACTTTTGGGTATCTCACGCACCGTGTGCAGCCCGCAGGCGTATAACCCTGGGAACCGAAGCCGCCGACAACTCTGATATAGCCTCATTTTCCCTCAGTTCAGTCCTACATACTCAAATAACTGATCGCCGCTTCTCCTTCGCCAGATTCCTCATTGACGTCTGGCCCAACAATATCCATGCCTATTGGTTACTACAGCTGCCGCTCCAATCTGGGACCACCCCCAGGAACTCCGAGGAGGAACACCCCACGCAGCACTAGCAGCGGTGTGGGTGGTTCCGCCTGACCGGAAGACCTAAACTGTTACACACTTGGGCAATTCCAGAGACTTGCAGTTTCGGATCAAAAGAGCAGTAAGATATCCTGCGGCTTTGAGGACAGGGGCAGAACAATTTCCCAGAATGCGAGCGGAAGAGAAACAGATCGGAAAGGGTAGTCATTTCCTTTTAACCATACGTTTTCTTTTACACAGTCTTCACTGGCAGGTAGGAAACAGGTAAAAGCATATACTTTGAGATAAGACAGATCTAGTGTTAAATCCTGGGAATTGTGTCATTTTCGGTAAATTAACTTCTAGAATTCCCTAGCGGCCCAGTGGTTAAGACTCTGCTCTTCCCCGGCAGAAGCCACAGGGAACTAGGAGCCCACAAGCCAGGCAATGCGACAAAAGCAGACACTCCCAAAGAAAGTAACTTCTGAACTTCAATTTTCATATCTCTAAAATGGGAATAATAGTTCTCATTTTGAATTGTTAAGGTAATTTTATATTAATTGGCTAATATATTGCATAGTACATAGTAATGGGCAACACTAGTGACAAGCTATGAGAAAAAATGAATATAACCACTTTGGGGCTAGAGCAAAGAATCTGCAGAGGGCATTCTTTGGCGTCCCTTCATACTCATGGTGCTTAAAGAGGGCCCTTTAGAGACCCCTTAATCTTACAGATGAGGAATTTAAGGTCAGAGAAGGTAAGTGGTTTAATGCCAACTGATGCTGGATTCTGAATCCAAGCTTTGTATTCTTCTACCACAACAGACTTTCTCTGGTAATAAGAGTTTACTGCCAATGCAATTCCCCCAACAGCTCAGAAAGAAGTGCCTGACCCTAGAACCTTAGCTCTCGGCTTCTGACCAAGACTGCCTCTAATTTCCATCCTAGCTTTCCTTAGCGCTCCCCGTTATATCCAGAACACAGGACTAGGTGCATTTGATTTGTTTTCTACAGTAAAAATTGAAACACAACCAGATTTGTAAAGTATGAGGGGGAATGGATTTAGGGACAGATGTGAGGTTCTTAGTAATTCCCATTAGTCCCCTCACCTGAGGGTGGGGATGGTTGGTGTTGGTTCTCAAGTTTCCAATGGTGATGTTATCAAGCATTGTGGAGGAAGAGCTGTCATAGAAAGGTGTTTAATCTACGTTTCCAGAGGTTCTGTCTGGGGAGGCAGCAGTTGATCTGAGTCACAGGCACCACTCCGGATCTTGGCTCCATCTTCTGGTATGTTAGACACCCTGAAATAGACAAAGAAATAGACAAGAGTGTGCAAGAGGAAGATTACTTGTATGTGTGTGAGTTTGGGAGAAGGTTGGGAGAATTTTTAAATGGCATTCAGAAGTGTGAGAGCAGGCAGAACTCTTCCCATGGCTCTGCACCAGAAGGGACAAGGGAGTGTTACACTGCATGCAGCAGAACCGTAGCTGCTCTGTAAGTAATTATTAAGAATATACCGATCACTGTGCTGACTTGAAACCCCACAGGACTTGTATACTGACACATACCTTCTTTAATCATTCTACTTTGGGAGGACAGTAGAGGGATGGCGGGATAAGTAGATAATTCATTACAGTAGCTGCCTGCACTCATCCCTCAAACATGTACTGACTACTTCTTATGTGCCATGTACTGAGCTGGGTGCTAGGGGATGCCAGTCAATCAACTGCTACGTCATCACTTATGTGACCTGGTTTGCAATGGAAGGAAGGAATGTCATGTTATTCCATTCCTGCCTGTGTCACAAGCCAGCCAGCAAGCAAGCAGGCAAGAGTAAGCTAGCGAAGGCCAACACATTAATCATTGGGTCTTCACAATTTCTGATCTGTGACTAGCACGTCTCAGCCTCAGAATTTTAGCCAATTAGCCTGTTGGGGAAATATCTGTTGCTAGAACTGCTCCTACCTTCCACCAGAATATTACTGAACAACCACTATGTGCCAAGTGCCATGCTTCACTATCTCACTGAATTCCGAGAACCCCAAGTAGTTCTTCTTATAGTCCCTTTAAAATGTTGAAAATGACTCTCAAAGAAGTCAAGCCCCACTCCATCTGAATGCAGGACCAGTTATATAACATGTTATGCTGTCTCATAGGGACCAGGATCATCACGAAGCAATATGTTTTGTAGCTTATCTTTTCCTCTCCTTTGGGCCCTAAGAGGCCTTTAATAGGGTGGAGAGAAAGTAATAAAAAGCCAAGAAAAGAGGCAAAGAGGCATCTTACCAAATAACCTCTACCAGTCTAAGGTTAAGGAAAAAGAAGAGTTTAGGAAATAATGCCAGGTTTCATGGCAGTCTAGGAAAAAGAACTCCTCAGAAAAGGATACACTACACCCTGAATCAATTTTGAGAAACTCTCAGCTTTACTCCAGTCTTAGAATAGACATCCTGTTAGTTACAGCTTTGGTTGAGGAGGTATTGTTTTTTTATCATCTTTAACTGTTTATAAGAATTCTGCCCATGGAGAGTACAGTACATTTCCCCCTTGTTATCAAGAGCAACACATACCTCCAAATCTTCATTCTTAGAAGCAAAATTTCCCTATACCAAAGAGGTGGAAGAGATATTGGAGGGAAAAAAGAGAAATGTAACAAGGTAAAATACAAGAAAAGTTTATGTCATTGCCACGAAATGCTTTTGAGGCCCAAAGAACTAGCCGAGTGGCTAAAGCTACAGTAGGTGCTGTGGGGAGGTTACGTTAAAAAAATTTCTTTTTCCCCCCAGTAATACAGATTTAGGATGGGGCCAAACTTTAACTTTGCTTTAAATATACTACAAAGAGATAACCCAGCCAACTTTCCTCGATTTCGAGGGGGAAACATCCTACTCAGAGCATGGGGATAAATTGAAAACAAAATCCTGGGCTCCCCTAAAAAGTCTCTACTAAGATTGTCCTTTCCCAAGACATTTCTTGAGTCTGTACAAGAGAAATACAGCCACCACCATGCCTTTAAATGACCCTGGTTGGTCAGCTGGAGAAAATATGAAGTCTCCCAAACATAGGAGCCAGTGTCAACTTAAGTTTGATGCTGAAATAAAGTAACAAAAACAAAGATCTAAGTACCCTGAAGGAAGGTCCTAGATATATTTGTACAAGTATACAACTATGCCCCACTAGCCAAAATCCAAGATTCCAACTTAATACTTTACTGATCTCTACTGCCCTTGGCAACGATTGGCCACCTAGAAAACATGAGACCTTGAGTGTTGCCTTATGTAGGTGCAAAGGATTTCTAGCCAGGGGAGGAGGAAACCGAACTAGATGCTGCCCATCTCCTTTCTACCCATTCCAACTGAAACACCCCAAGAAAAATGTAGGAAGTTTCAAGTCCTATCTCCTCCTTTCCACAAATTAAGTGACAAAGGACTTAATTTTCAAGAAAGGGATCCACTGGGGAAGGGAAAGGAAGGAATGTTGGAACATCTAATTTGCTAAGAACCCCAGCAGATCCAGGGTTGCTGGGTTAGTCAACAGCCTTTTGAGTCAAACACAAAAAAACCTGCAGCCTGTATTTGTTTGTTGTTGGCACTGCTCACTAGCCCCTCCACCCACATCTGTGTTCTCAACTTTTGACGCCTGCTACAGTGATAAAGGAAAAGGATAGGGAGGAAAAATGGAACCATGAGGTAACTGCAATTATCAGCTTCTAAATCGATCTCAGCCTTCCTATCCGGTTCCGTCAAACTTGTAAGTATTGTTTCTTCTGTCCCCCCCACCCCCCAGTTTGTCAGAAATAATTTGACATTTTTACATGGCACTTGCTCCTTTCCTTTGAAGCACGTGTGCTTCTTTCTACTTCTACATGGGGGGAGAATAGGATGTTTACCTAAGAGCCATCTCACCGGTGTCCCTCTTGCAGACTCAGAGTTATTACTCAGCAACTGTGAACAGCAGCTGACCGGACTTGCCCATACGGTTTACTCATAAACAAGTATGAGAAACGCCTCCATACCCTAAAACATACTGTCTACATACATGAGGGGGCAACTCATTCCTTCTACACCATATTGGCCCAAATAAAACAATTTTGTGGAAGCTGTGCATTTTCAACATGCCCAGAAAGGCCAATGAGGAGTTGTAAAAGCTGTTGCTTCCTTGGGATGGGGACAGGAACCAGGTGGCAAGTCCAGGCCCAAGTGGGGACCAGGAAGTAAGGGTGAGCTGGATTCCAGAAGCGGCCAGTGCAGTGTACACCCCTACCTGCTGGGTGTGTTCCTAGACTGTGCTATTTCTGAAGCATCTGGTGACTCGTGTGCAGGTTCACGTATTCAAGGCTGCTTATTTAGGGCTTTCTACCCTGCCAGGGATCCAGGCCTGGTCTAGATGCAATGACTCTCTTTACCCCTTTAGCCAACATTCCATTTATTAAGCCTCACTGGGTCATAAAAAGGGATGTGGTGAGAGAGCCACTGAGTGTGGCTTCTGTGACAGGCAATACGCGAGAAGGGTAGATGTGGGCAAAGAATTTGCCAGAAAGATCCCGACTGCCACTACTCCAATTTTATGCTTGCTTTAAAAATATTTTGCTCACAACCATACAATTTTTTGGAAGACGTACAAAATTATCATCCATACGGTATACCCACTTCATTACCAACCACTCCCTGAACATCTTGATCTTGCCCCACCCATTGTCCCTTTCCAAAATTGAACTGCTGTAAAGGACCAAACCAAACCCACAAGGCCATAAAGATCTTAAGAAGCTCAGAATGCCTTCAGTGATATTGAGTGCAGAAGTCAAAGGGGACAGCTGGACAAGATCAGAGGGGAAAAGTCAACCACACAACAAAGGAAGCCATACTTTATTAAACAGGAAAACAAAAACATAATATCGGGGGCAAAGAGATTAAAAAAAAAAGGAATGGCTGGAAGAGAGGAAAGCGCAAGCGGTCGCAAGGCAGGCTTGAGATGGGGGGTCTTTGGCGTGTGTTTGCCTCAGACCTGTGCGGGTGCACACACACCAGCCCCTCTACCCTCCTTGCACGTTTAGACCAAAAGCAAATACAACTGTATCTTCAGAGATATATTCAGGCTTTTCTTCCTGCATTCCTGTAGCTGGTTTCACCTTCAGCCCTGGACAGTCATGGAGGGTCTTTGCTGGAGAAAATTTAGGTCTTTCCAACAACAGGCCTGTTCCACAAAGCAGCAGTTTCAGCTTCTGGAGAAGTTCCCTCCTATTTGCACTCACCAGAGAAGTCAGGGGCCCTTGGTCAAAGCCCCAAATCTCAAAGAAAAGTGTCAAACCTTTAGAACTAGTTATTTTATTAAATGATATTAATACACATTTCAAAAGGATTTCATTGTTGTTGCCTCTAAAGCATGTACTTGTTTTGTTTTCCACACTGAACACGTGAGAATATCAATCCAACATATCTAATTTAAATCTTAACAGGCACCCCAGCCCATTCAAAAAAAGGGGGGGAGGGAGGCAAAAAGGAGAAAAAGCAGTAATTTACAGCGGCTTCAAAACAGTAACAGCTGAAGCTTACTTCTGCATGAACCAGTAACTTCAGGACTGATAGTGAATATTCTGCAATTAGGAGTTTTAGCATATTCACATTATCTAGATAGGTTTGCTGTACCATATACATCACAAACATTGTATTCCTGGGACTGGAAAGGATAAAAGGCCTATTCTCTTATCATTTTACCCTCCCTGGAAACAAACCAAATTCTATGTATTCTCAACAAAATTTGGGAGGGCAAATGGGAGCAAGGATAGAGGTTGAATCTAAGCTGACTGAAGAGTAAACTTTTACAGAATATTTTAGGACTCAATTTCTGATGTTGTATCACCGAATTTTAAGTGGTACCAGTGTACTCAGGCCCCACCCACCGATTCTGTCTGTGATTTTACAGTGAGCACCAAGAACCTTAGTAACAACTTCGCATTATCTGTTTGCATACTGAATCATGTCCTTGCCAAGACACACTATGCTATGCTTTTTTAAAAAATCTTGTTCTCAGGTTGAAATACAAAAGAGCATGGGCACGGAGGTTTAAATCACAGACACAGAAAGAATAAAACCCCTTTGTTTCATGTTATGAATACCAAATTGTCTTGTTTCACTATATCACATATATACACATCGTTGTCTTCACTGACTGCTGTAGGCAGATGTCCTTAACGTTAACAAGCAGCTGACAGTTACATACAAATCCTCATTTCCATCCTGAAACAAATGGATTTTGTGGCTTAAAAAACCAAAACACACTCCACAGAAACCCAACCCTTGAAGTCCATCTTTTAAAACTGTACAAGGTCTTCCCTTTCATGTACTAGCTATCAATGTTCTGAGGACAATTAACCTGCCCCAACATTCAGGACACCACTTTGCTGACCAACCCCCCATTTTCTGATAAAATCAAATGGTCAGAGAGCCTTTTCAAGTAAACACTACTTTTAGATTAATTGAGAGCAGCAGAAAGAATTCACATTCTATTATTCTAGAATGAAAAACATCCCATTTAATTTTCTGCAAAAGAAAAAAAAACCTATTTCAGTTTTGAGTTAAAACTTTCTCTCTTTACCTCCCCCCACCCCACTCTCACACTCTCTTACACTTTTCTCTAAACAAATGTCTTAGGACTCAGTGTAACTGTATTGTTTCTTTGCTTTGCTACACTATATACCCCATCCTACTTACAAGGTCCTGGTATCATGCATTTTTTTTTTTTTTTTGCAGGGAGAGCTACAGGGCAGAGAGGCTTAAGAAGGTCAAAGAAAGAACAGCTGGCTTAAGACCAGAAATGCATCAGGAAGATGGAGGACTTGCAAGATCCTAACCACAGAAAACATGGAGAGTGCAAACAAATAACATGGAATAAATTACACAAAAACTCCCAAACTATGATGCACACCTGGTTTGAGCTGCTCTTTTACCTGCAAAGCATGCTTATTCTGAGACAAAGACTCATCTTCTGTCACTACATTTTCCACGCTCTCCCATATATAAAACTTAACTGGGGGAATCCAATGCAACCCCCATACTTCCTACAGTTACTTCTACACTAACTTGGAAGAAAATATGAAACTTGCTAGGATTTCCTTTAATAGTCTTTTACTCATCTGGCTGGAGATTACCAGTGTGTACTTTAAGGGTAAGACACTAAATAAAAAAATGTAGTAAAGCAACATTTGCTTTTCAGTGTCCCTAAACATTCTAAGCGCAGTGATTGTCTTTTCCCAGGACTAGCTGTAGAAATACAAATAAGGAGCCTTTCAGTTCAGGGAGAAATAAAGCACTTTTTTTCCCCCCATGTAAAATGACTAAGGGCATAAACATTTTCTATTGAGAGTGGGAGGTGAGGATGTTTGAGCCTTGAAATGTGACAGGTTGCTATCCATAGAGTGGGGTAAATTTAAATTAATCAGATCCTCCTGTTTGTCTGCAAGGATATGTATAATATCCAGTTGTCACTAAGACAGAGCTAAAGAGGTATATAAAGAAAGATGCTACTGAACTTCCTCCTTCAGAATACCAAGAAGAGGGGTGAATACAGGACTAGGTCAAAAGAAAGATAAAGACAAATATTTCCCTTTCCCCATAGTTAACTTTTGGTGACAACCACCAACAAATGTCACATTAGGGAGGCACCATGGTAAAAATGTCTACTTAAAAAAAAAAATACTGGGATAATATCTGAGAATGTTTCAGTTGCACCTCTGTATCTACTGTCAACTACAGTGACTTTCTGGCTAGACTAGAAATGTAGACGAGAAAACTGAGGGAGAAAAAGTCAAGAAAAAAAAAAAAAAAGCAGGAAGCAAGAGCTTGATGCCAGATATGTGAAACCACCTCAGAAATATGTTTATGACAGATGGGCAGGTCAGATCACACCATCAATGGCTCCTTTCTCTCACTCTCTGTATTGCAGTTACTTATTCTTTTAATTTTAATATACCTGGCCCCCTTTCTTCTACTCAAAGGAGGAAAATTCTTTACTAGGATAAAATGAGGTCCATCCAAGTTGCTGCCTGATAGTACTTCAGAAGAGGCTGAATTAAAAAACAAAGGCTTAGACTTTGGGAGAAAGGTCAAGAAAATATGCCTTTTAAAACAAAAGAAAACCCCCAAATAACTTGACAGGTCCAAGGTCTCCCACATTTCCTCCCCTGCACCATCTCTTGGCTGTCAGCAGGCCACAGGGCACACGGGGAAGACAGCCACCCCGGTTACAGCAGTTAGCTGAGCTGGAGAGAGAAGGGGACGAGTCCTTCCACTGACTCCTTGAGAAGCCAAGCCCCAAATAACATCCCAACATTGCACATGGTATTAGCTGTACTGATGGAAGTTTTATTTCAAATGTAGTAATACTCTTCAATAGATGGGGTAAAATAAGATTTGTTTTCCAAACCCCCAGCCAAATGAAGTGGCTTTAGTTGTGTTTCTTTGCCCCCCCACCCCCTTAAAATACAAACATCTTGGAAAAGATAGGTATAAGTGCAGTGGGAGGAAGGACTGGATGGAATAGTGAAATGTAAGCATATATAACTTTTTAATTTGGAAGGGAGGTCCTTTGTTATAATAAAAAAAGAAAGAAAAAATAGATCAAAGGAGGGAAAACAAATAAAAACAATGATAATAAACCAAACTCCTACTTCCAATGCTCTCTACTGTTCAAATGCCTTTCCCTTAGATTCCATCAGTACCTGGGAGGGAAGAATGGGCGTTTTGGTGCAAAGAACGGAGGGCCCCTAGCGAAAGGTGGCCTGGGCCTCTTTAAACTGTGGAAAGGGTCTCTGCTGAGAAAAGGCTCCCTAGGCCGGAAGTCGGGCCGGGGACTCCGCAAGATCATACCACTCCGGTTGATGGCGTCTCTGTGTGAGGGACCCAAGGGGGGGCCACCGCTGCTGTTGCTGCCTCCCCCACCTCCTCCTCCATGGGCTGCGCCCAAGTGCTCCAAAGAATGGGAAGGCAGGCTCAGGCTCTCGCGTACACGGCTAAGGCCGGGGCCGTTGAGGTCCCGCTGAGAGGGGCCCCCATGGTCCCTGGGTCCTGGGAGCACACCGAAATGATCAGCCAGGGTCCCCTGAAGGAGGGAACTATGGTCCTTGGGAAATACTGCCACAGCCCCCGCCACTCCGTGCTCTGCCAGTGGTGGGGCCTGGAAGGGTACAACCCCAGAGTGGTCACCAGGAGGTGGAGGAGGAGGAGGAGCAGAAAAAGGGACGCCACTCCCGCCACTGCTGCTATGTTCCCCGGGGGGCGGAGGAGGGGGTGGGGTGGGGAAAGGAACTCCGCCGTGCTCCCCAGGAGGTGGGGCAGCGTGGGCCAGGGCTGCCTCCTTTGCGAAGGGGTTCGAAAGATCCACAGAGGGTAGATGAGTAGGTGCATCTCGAGAGAAGATACCACCATGATCCTTGGGAGGGGCGGGCGGGGCAGATGATGGCCCCACTGGCTCTCTCTGGAAGGGTGTCCCATGATCCAAGGGGGATGGGGGGAGATGATGCTCAAATGTTGAGTTGAAACTGCTGGATCGGAAGCTGCCGACACTCTCCTGAAACTGGGGTGCTCGTTCTTTGTATGGTGCTGTTTTAAAGCCAGTGAGGCCTCCGCTGCCCCCACCCCCAAGGGATGCCAACTCAGAGGCACTTGAGGGGCCATTGTCAAAGGAGCCACCTGAGGTGCTCAGATCAAACCAACCCACCCTTGAAGCCTCACGCCCATGTCCTCTATTTCCCTTCCCAGGGACTCGGATGGACTCTACAGTCTGTATGGGCTCCCCTGACATCCTCCTATTGGATGCATTATGATAACCCAAGGTTTCTATAGGGGCCCCCTTCTCTTCGGTACTATCAGGCAAGTCTAAGCAGGAGGAGGAGACTCGAGTCTCTATGCGATAGTGCTCTTCTTGTTGCTGCTGATCAGCGGCTGTCAAGCTGAGCTGGGCGAGGTTTGACAGGCTGACACCATCACTTGAAGTGCCCTTGTTGGGGGCCTGGCCAAAATGTTTATCATCTGAGGGCTTTCGTGAGGCATTCTTAAGCATATTCTTAAACTCAATCGTCGACGTGGTGGAAATGGTAGAGGCCAGGACTTTCTCCACGCCTGACGTGGGTGGGTGGCCCGTGGGAGCGGCAAGGGTATTCTGCGGAGAGAAAAGGGACCGATGTGGGACTGGGTGAGGAGAGTCTGGGTACTGCTTCTGCGGCAAAGTGATATGCCCTGTGGTAGACTGAGACAAGCTATTGTGGTTGGAGTCAGGGGTGAAAAATGAATCATTCTTACTCGGTGATGGTGACCGGTCAGACCCCGCTTCATTCCCTCTGATGCCGAAGGCACTGAACAGCCCAGGGGAAGACGAAAGCCGGTCACAGTTCTCACTAGAGTCCAGGAGGGCCCTCACAGACGGAGGGAAGGCAGACTTTACCCCAAATTCTTGACCCCTGTGGCTATAACTGGACAGGATTGGCTGGTACTCAGTGGTATCAGAAAGCTTGCTTGATTTCAGGATAGACTTGGCTGGTTTCTTCTCTAGGTTCATCATGGCAGATGGTGGAGGCCCTGAATACTCGAAATCTCGGTAATCTTCATCTTCCTGGAAAGAAGTATCTGGATAAAACTTCTCCTGTGAAGAGTCCATCAGAGAAGACGGTCTCTCCATTCCATCAGAAGGCTGCTTATAGGGGGAGTCACTGCCCAAGCCAAAGGGCCGAAACGTAGACACAGAACTGGAGAGCTCTCGGGGGAAGCTTTCCTCTCTCCCAGGGGGTGGTGATCTTGTACTGCTGGGTGTTGAGGAACCAGGGCTAATGATCTTAGAAAGCAAGGACATGGTATCCACACTGCTGGATGTGGGCTTGTCCATCATCTCATCCTGAGTGGGCGTTCCACTCCGTTCATCCCGTACCGGGGTTCCATCAATGTTGTCGACTGACGTGCTAGTAGGGCCACGCTGGAAGTCTGATGGATGGCTTTCAGTTGGAGCAGTGGATCCCAAACTGCTCAGGATTGGGATGTTTAAGTTTAAGCCACTGAAACCAGGATTACCTTTTAAGAAGTTGTGGATCTTCATTTCCAGGCTTGGGGAGGTGGACTCTGACTCCAGCTTTGGCTTGGAGGCCTCTGAGGATTGGCACATGGCAACTTCAGTAGGCGGAGCAGCAGGGCTAGCATTGTGGTTACCTGTGAACCCCAGAGTGTTGGAGGGGAGCTTGAAAGTAGTGCTTGGGAGCCCTGGGCTTTGCCCAATTGAGGCCTTGCTGGCTGAAGTTGACGAGACTTCAGAAGTTGAGGAATTAGGAGAATAGTTGAAGCTTTTGGGAATAAAGGACTGGGTATTGGAGGGCAGGTTTCTTCCTTTTATGCTAGAGACTGTGGTGTTAGCAGGGGAAGCTGAAGTGCTCTGGGGTGCAGCTTCGCTGGATGGAACTGGGTTCCCAGTAACACTCTGAAGTAAAGATGACAGGCCTGTAGAAACAAAGATTAGAGAAGTTAAGAACAACAACTCCCTACTTTCCAATGTAAACAATGTAGGCTAATCAGATATTCTCATTCATTCCAGTGGGAACTAGACAGACATTAAAATATGAGATCAAAGGGAATTCAGACCAAACAAGTAATGGCTTATCAATGTAAGGAGAGCAAATTACTGAAATGTTTCTAGTAGTCATGAAACAAGGCCAACATGGCAAAAATAAAAGGCAACAGGAAGAGGGAGATTTTAGTGTCAGAATCACTCAGAGTTTAAACAAGACAAAGCAGGAAAAGAAAGGGGGCATAATTATCTGTAAAATAACACTTTAAGCCAGTACTTCTTAATGTTTGGTCTGCAGAATTGTTTCTCTAAATGCAAATAGATATTCTGCCCTATCCTTCCTTTCCAACTTCCGCAACTGTCTCTAATAAGTTAAGGTACAATTATTCTTAGGACAGAGAGAACGACATCCAAATTGCAGGGACTTATGTGACTTGTGATGCTTTTTTTAAGAAGCATATCTTGCTGGATTGGTGTTATATTTGGGGAAACAAGGCTTCAGTTGTAAAATTTTTAGTTGTAAAATGTAGCAATAATATACAAATATACACCACAAAGCTTATAGAACTAGACCTTTGGGGACACTGATCGTTTGACAAGAAGACACACAATCCCCTTCTTATAGCTTGGAAAACTCAAGGATTATTGGTCTATACATGTTGACACTGACGAGATCCAACTCTACTCGATGACAGACAAAACATGCTCAGAACACCAAGAAAGAATTCTTTGGGGCCAAAGGCAGGCTGAAGTCCACCAAAGCAAACTGCTCCTGTAGAAAATTTCTTGAAAAAATATTTGATAAAGAAATAACAGAAGGTTCTTTATTTAAAATCCAATCACATTTTGGAAAATTTACTCAATTTCTGATCACAAATGAAAATTTTACATACACTTCACCTGAATCAATAGCTTTCAGTCATATACTAAAACTGTTCCTTCATAATGATATATGAAAGAAAATAATATTTCATTTGATATTTCAATTATTGTTTCTTTAAAATTTCAATTTTTATCCTTACTTGCTAAGAGATTTAAGGTCTTAAAAATTTTAAGATTGTTCCATTCTTTGCAGCATTTTCAAATGCCACTGACTTTTAAACAATGATGCATGGTTTTTATTATTATCCAATATTTGAAAATATCCAAAAAATTAAAACACTATTTACTTCCATTGCTATCCTCCTGAAAAAATATCTGTGTTTAATTTTCAAAAATCTCCCTGGCTATACAATTTTCCTCTTCTTAATAGTTTGATTTAATTCCTAACAGCAACTGCTTTTACCAAAATCAGAAGTCTTGAAGCACTGGAGAGTGACAAATAATATCATACAATTTTAAAAAGATATTTCAGCATATCTTTCAGATGTTGTGAAATGAATTCTTCAAGAGATCATCTTCTTAACATAGATACTACTCAGCTTTCTGGTAATAGGGGAAGTATTACTCTCTTACCACTAAATATTACTTTACTTCAATCTTAAACCATACACTATGGTGTCTGCCCACTGAAGTCATTCTTCTGTGCTGAAAACATCACTAAGGGCTGTAGGTGAAATACTGTGAGCAAAGTTCTAAGAGATTTCCTTTATGGTTGTTGAAGAAAGGTATCTTAAAGTTGTCAGACACAGTCCTTTTAAAAGGTAAGGAGAATTCCACTTTCCATGAGGAACTCAAAGGTGGTGAACTGCCCTGTTACTCCACAAAGTTTTTCTTCTAAGAGTCCCACTTTTTATTCTGTCACAACACATCTAGTTCTGTTCAAATTTTGCCTGATTAGAAGGTCTACATGATATTGTTTTAACAATCTGCCCAAAGAAAAAGCTTCTTAAGATCTATGTATTATATCTATATAAGAAGTTAAAATACAACTGAGTTCTGTAACTACAGAATGGTAATAGAAGAGAAACTAGAAAGGAGAAATCATCAACCTGCCAATCTCTCAAACTACTTATCCCTGAAATTAGTAGTGTGAGTTGCACTGTAGCATATCATTAATTCTTTTGCTGGAGCCAATATGTAGAGATGTGGCTTGTTATTTAGTAGTATTTAGTCATGTGTAACAAAATTCTCTTATATTGTAAGACAAAGCTCACTCTAATACAGTGCTTGGTGGATCCACTTACAGAAGTATAGGAACTAAGAAAACGAATAGATACCTGTACTGCTGCTCTCTATTCATAAAAAGCGGGATCTCAGCAACACTGACATTCTGGGTTGCATACTTTGTTGCTGGGGTTCTCCTATGCATTGTAGGATTAAGCAGCATCCCTGGCTTCTACCCATCAAATGGAATAGCTCCCCACCTCAACCCCAGTTATGACAAACAAAAATGTCTTCAGACACAGCCAAATGTCTCCTGGAGACTTCTGGTTAAGAACTACTGATGCAGAGTAAATCACTATATTGAAGCTGTAATTCACTGCATAATTATACTCAGGTTGGTATTTGAAGGATCTGAGAACAAACAGCAAGGTAAGCTTTATGAAAAAATGTTAGAAGCAAAAAAAAAAAAAAAAAGCTGCAGCAGACAGTTTTAGGCACAAAACATAATTAGCAAAGCTGAATAGAGAGATTTAAAAAGTCAAGAGATAATAGGTAGGTTTCCCTGGTGGGAATCTGCCTGCAATGCAGGAGACCTGAGTTTGATCCCTGGTTTGGGAAGATCCCCGGGAGAAAGGAATGACAACCCACTCCAGTATTCTTGCCTGGGAAATCCCATGGAAGGAGGAGCCTAGTGGGCTACAGTCCACAGGGTTGCAAAGAGTTGGACATGACTGAGCAACTAAAACATTCACTTTCAATAGGTAGTCAGAAAACAGAAGAAAAAGGTATGACATCTATAGAGGCCATTTGGACATAAAAAAGGAGATAATCATGTCTTTGAAGATTTCTGATAGTAGACTGATCTTTTTTGTTGTTTTTAGTTTCAGTTAACATTATATAAAATTCAACACACACTCACCTATACTAAGAGTATGGGATAAATAAGTGAAAGAATACTGGACTCCAGTCAAGAAATCTGGCTTTTAGTCTCAGTTCCTCTAAAAAGACCGATGTGTGACCTTAACCTGGTCACATCACCTCACTGAGCCTCAATTTCCTCACCCAAGGAGAGGATTAGACTAGAGCATATTTAAAGTCTTTAAGTATTCTTGACATTTCAAAATTCTATAAATGACAGGTCATATATGACAAAGAGAATCATGAATTAGCTGTATTATATATTGCATGGCTTTAGATTTCTCAGAAATGGTATCCAGGATTAAGCCAGAGACAGACATTCAGAGTTCAAACCCCTCTGGCACACGTCAGTTTACCTTGCAGTGCAGGGGCTGACTGTGTCTGGGTTTTGGAAAGAGCAGACAAAATGCTCTCTGGGGTGATCTCCACCTTCGAGAGGATATTTGCCAGAGGGTTGTGAGATGTTGCTGTGGCGGGTGCAGGTGTTTTCAGGCCACTGGTGAGGTTGCTCGGGCTTGTAGGAGTTCCTGGAGAAGGTCTTGATGCAGGACTGACCCCTGGTGGCAGAAAGATCAACTCAAGAATATGCAATTCAAAATGACCTTTAAATGCACGACACTTTCCAGTCACTGAATTGAGTCTGATATGTCTCACAGGAATTCTTCTGTGCATGATCCACTAGTTGCCCATTGCATATACAAAGAAAAAATCTGAAAATTAAGACTTGTTCCTGTCTACTTGGAACACCATTAAATTAGACAAATATCAAGTTTTTTTTCATATGTATTTACTAGCCGTCAGAGCCCCAGTAGAAAGAGATTGGAGAACCTGTTCCTTTTTTCTCTACCAAATGAAACCTACACATCAGACTTCTTTAAGTATTCAATAAATATTGCTGGTTAATTATGATCAGACTTGGTTACTTCATGATTCTATGAGATAAATAACTTATTTCCTTTCACATGGACTTTTCATACAAGCAATCTTTACATTTTAACATTGTGAAACACTGGGTTAATTTTTAACAGGAAAAAAGGTATATAAAGAGAAAGTCAGTTTTATTTTTTAATATAAACAGGTATTAAATACAGAAAAACTTTCAGATAAACAAATGAAAGAAATTTTTACATATTTAATGAAAGGAATGCAGATTCCAATAAACAATTTTTTCTAAGACTGAATTTGACAAAGTATAAAACAAAACTAAATCGTGTTGGAAAGATTGATAAACAATGGGAACTTTCATATAGCTGGTAGACAAAACAGTACATCTTTTGGAGATTGTTTTAGTTATAAAGAACTTAAAAACCTACATGCTGATTTTTTTGAGTCTTTATCTTTTAGAAATAAATATTTAATTATTTATGAAGAAATGAAATAATTGGGCTTTTCTTCAAAATAATCAGGACTGGAGAAGACACAGGAGGAACAAGATTGGCCATGTGTTTATACTGTTGAAGATGAGTGATGAACATATACAAGGGCTCTACTTCGTATATTTTCATTAAGATTTCCATTAAAAAAAAAAAGTCCTATTTAAAATTCCTTTTAAGAAGGGTTGTGCATACATTTTTAGCATCAAGGTTGTTCATTAAGTATTCTTTACAACAGTGAAAAACTGCAAACACACTAGATGGTCTAATAATAAAGGCTTATATAAACTACTGAATGCTGTATAGCTATCAGATGATGTAGATGAATATTTAATGACTTACAAAAATGCTTATGATATGGAGTTAAATTTTTAGTAGCTGATTTCAAAACAGTACAGTTGTCCCTCAGTATCAATGGGTGGCTGGTTTCAGGACCCCTGAATATACCAGAATCTGTGGATGCTCAAGTCCCTTGTAAAACGGCATAGTATTTGAATATAACCTATGCTCATCCTGTACCTATGTGTGCATATATTTATTTACCATGCCACATGGCTTGCTGGATCTTAGTTCCCCGATCAGGGACTGAATCTGGGCCATGAAAGTGAAAGTGCCTAGTCCTAAGCACTGGACTGCCAGAGAACTCCTCATTCTTCCATATACTTTAAATCATCTCTAGATTTAGTTATAATACACATTACAATGTAAATGCTATGTAAGTAGTTGCCAGGGCAGGGCAAGTTCATGTTTTGTTTTTTGAAACTTTCTGAAAAAAATTTCCCCCCAAATATTTTCAATCCATGGTTGGTTGAATCCATGGATGTGGAACCTGCAGCTGCAGAACTCATGAATATGGAGAACCAACTGTATATGCAATACACTTCAACTATTTCCCCTCCCAATGCTTCAATTACTGACAGAAAAATTAATGCAAATATTTTACTTCCCAAAACACACATATATATGCACACACACACACATACTTGAAAGGTTAATAAACGGAAGTGAGTTCCTTTGGGGTGGCAGAACTATGAATATTTATTCTTTTAACTTATTTTCTAATTTTTCTATAGTGACCATGTATTGCATTTTTATTTTTTAATTAAAAAATTACTTTTAATTAGCAAACAAAAACAAAACTCAGATTGATGGTTCAATTAGAAAGATAGAAATAAGTTTTTATTATTACTAGGCCTACTCACTGGTATTTTTTTTTTTTGCACTAATTTATTTTTGTTTCCCATTTATTTTTATTAGTTGGAGGCTAATTACTTTACAATATTGTAGTGGTTTTTGCCATACATTGACATGAATCAACCATGGATTTACATGTGTTCCCCATGCTCAACCCCCCTCCCACCTCCCTCCCTATCCCATCCCTCTGGGTCGTCCCAGTGCACCAGCTCAGAGCACTTGTCTCATGCATCCAACCTGGACTGGCGATCTGTTTCACTTACCAGTATTTTTCATGACTGATGTCAGGCTGCTAAGGATGGAACTGATCTTTGCCAGATCCACATTAGCTAGGTTTGGCAAAGCCAATGCTGGAGTAGGGGAGAGAAGAGATGTATTCACAGGCTTTGGAACAGGTGGGGTTGCTGTCATGGTCACAGGTGCTGGAGTACATGAAGAGGCCTTTGAGATACTTTCTGTTGGCTTTGTAGGTACAGCAGTGGATACAGTCGACTTCTCCACAGGTTTCTCCTTCCTGTCCTCTACTGTTTAAAAAAAAGAAGAGAGATGATATTGCATCCTACTGCTTTCCAGACTCTGCTTCCAATGCAGAATCACATGTCCTAATATTTCCTAAAATGTACTGTCATTTATTAGAGAAAAATCATTCATTCATGATTTTTTTTTTTAAAAAGTCATACTCTTTAATAATTCATGAACCTTTTCATCTTTAGTATCTGCTTAAACTGAATTTCCCAAATGCATCTTTTTCTTTAAAATTTATTTATTTGGCTGTGTTGGGTCTTAGTTGTGACATGTGGGCTTATGTCCTGAGACACGTGGGATCTTACTTCCTTGACCAGGAATCGAACATGCATCCCCTAAGGCAAACTTTTGGCTACTGGACCACCAGGGAAGTCCCCCTAGAGCATCTTTTATTTTACTTTTTAATGATTTCTTCCATATTCTTAGTATCTGTGTACTGAATTTGTACACTTCTGGAAGCATGTTATTATTTGGTACACATTTGTGTTTTTTCAGTAATGTTTATGTCATAAACTGTCCTGTCTTTTCTCTGCCGTTAACCTGACAGCTTCCTAAGAGACAGAAACTCTGTACATATGTTAGTGTACTTTCCTTTGGCTTCCCAAAATTGGTCTATTGTGGGTAAAATCAGATACTACTACAATGTTATAACTCCTGCAGTAAGATTCTCTTAATAGTTTAAAAGCAATGTACTATATGGGTAGTGCATCAAATTCAACCTAAGTCAAACTGCCTAATAAAAATAATTATAAAAGCTGGGGATGCCAGAGAAACAATTCACCCATCCAGGTTAACTGTGTTAATTGTGTAAGTGTGGTTAATAAAATGAGGCTTCAGAATCTTGAAGGTCAAGAATGACAGAGAATAAGGAATTTCAGCATAAGTGGCCCTCCGTCTAGAGCAGTGCTTGTTCAACAGAAATACAATTCAAGACATATATATAAGTATAAATTTTCTAGTAACCATATAAAAAAAAAACCACAGGTAAAATTAACTTTAATAATATATTTTATTTACCTCAATACACCCCAAATATTTTCAGTTTAATAAGTTATAAATATAAACAATTATTAATTAGATATTTTCACTCTTCTTTAAAACACTAAGTTTCTAGAATCCAGTGTGTATTTTGTTTCTGCCACACTACGTGGCTTTTTGGACCTTGGGCCCCCGGTAGCAGAAGCGCAGATTCCTAACCACTGGACCAACAGAGAATTCTTGGGACAGCACAGATTCTTAATCTACATGGCATACCAAATCCTGAACCACTGCTCTAGAGACAATACTACTACCTTGGTGCTCTAATTTTATAAGGATTGAACTACCTTTCTAATACCTGCCGGTGACAGATTTATTGGTGGGGAAAGCAAAACATGTAAGCAGCAAGTGGTCTACTAATCACACAGGACATACCAATGATTTTTGACCCATCGTCTTCCACATCTGAGAGGTCCATGTCTTCCACATCACGATTATCTGTCGCAGGCTCAGGTGTGGCAGATTTCTCACTCTCTGCGTTTGGTGACTGGGATTCCTCACCTCCCATTCCCTGGAAAGGGGACTCAGAGCCAGTTGGGGAGGGAGCATCCACGCTTGGGGAAGGGACTGGTGATTCCTCAGGATCAGGAAGGGTTGACTTCAATTGATCCAGCTTTTTCTTTAAATTGTTCACTCGATTAGCAAAGGTTTTATATGCCTAAAAGAGAAAAAAAGAGTTTACTCCTCTGAGAAGTAACCAAGAAGCTACCATTCTGACTCGTTCAGATTTCTTCATTATTATTAACTGTATCACTGGTATAAAACAACAACATATCATCTGTCAAGCATAGAACAGTTTCCAATCACTGCTTCTTCTATTTCCTAAGTCATTATTACCATCCACAGTTACCCAAGGCAGAAACTTAGAAGTTATCTGTAATTCACCCTCCCCTGCTCTCTTCTATCCCTCCAGGCAACCGATATTTATCAAGAGCCTAAATGTGCTGGCCAACCTTCTAGGTACTAGAGATACAACAATGACTAAGAAGACAAAAATTATATCCATAAATAAAGAAGTTTGAGAGGTCAAACACTATTGACTTAAAAAAAAAATAAACTTTATTTTTTAAAAGTTTTAGGTGTACAAAATTACTGTGAAGATAAAATAGAGAGTTCCCATATATCATACACCCAATTTCCCCTTTTTTTGGCCATACGCACAGCATGTGGGATCCTAGTTCTCTGATCAAGGATCGAACCCATGCCCTCTGAGTGGAAGCACAGATTCCAAACCACTGGACCACCAGGGAAGTTCGCATTTTCCCCTATTATTGACACCTAACATTAGTATGATACATTTGTTACAATTAATAAACCAATTTTGATCATAATTATTAACTAAAGCCCACACTTTATGAATATTTCCTCAGTTTTTATCTGATGTTGTTTTTCTATTCCAGGATCCTGTAATGTAGTAGTCATATCTCCTAGGTTTCTCTTGTTTGTGGTAGTTTGCTAGATGTTCCTTTCCATGTTTTTGATGAACCTGACAGTTTTGAAGAATACGGGTCAGGTATTTTGTAGATAGTCTCTTAACTGAGGTCTGTCTAATGTTCTTCTCATGATTAGACTGGGGTTATGGGTTGTGGGGAGGAAGACCACAGAGGTAAAGTGTAATTGTCATCACATCACTTCAAAGGTACATACAGTCAACATGATGTACCACTGTTGTTGTTAACCTTGATCATCTGGCGTAAATCCTACTAGTCATCTGATTATCTTAACTGCCAATGTCTTGAAACTGTCTTTTTCTTTTGGTTAAGGGTCTTGGACTATTAGATCATGGAATCATTTCAGTTGGTTGAGCAAGAAGCATTATTTTTAAAATGAAATGGGGGACTTCCCTGGCAGTACAGTAGTTAAGAATTCGTGCTTCTAATGCAGGGGGCGTAAGTTCAATCCCTGGTTGGGGAAGTAAGATTCCACATGCCATGTGGTGGGGCAAAACAAACAAACAAAAAAAAGGGTGTTGGAGGGTAGAAAATAAAATAATATACTATAACTGGGCTTTTGCTTCTGGATATAATTGAGTAGTTTGTAGCAACGCAATGCTCCCATCAAGAACAACTAGAAAAGATAGATATATACATACACCTATCTATACCCTTTCACAAGCACACACATAAACACATGCACTTGAATGCAGAGAGCTAAGGCAACCAAAACTCAGGTGGCAAATTCTCCAGCAGGGGGAAACCATGCGTAAAGTCAAGCTGACATTCTGCAGCTGTCTTTCTCTTAGAGTCCTGCTGATATGGGGGAGCTAAGCAAGAATCTGAGAATTCAGGCAAAAGAAAAAGGCAGAGGGTTACTACTATAATATAAAGAAAAACGCAGAACTTTTAACAGTCTTGCTGGCCTATAGAAACATTAAAAAAAATTAGAAAGGCCAAAATTCTGATGAAAAAGGACAGAATTGGCTTAACAATATGTTACTGTTCTTCCTTCAAGATATTTGTTGATAGATAACCAGCAAGGACCTACTGTGTAGTACACGGGAACTCTACTCAGTATTCTGTAATAACCTATATGGGAAAAGAATCTGAAAGAGAACAAATACATGTATATATGTAACTGAATCACTATGCTATATACCTGAAACTAACAAAACATTGTACATCAACTATACTTGAATTAAAAAAAAAAAAACACATTATTTGCTGAATTAAGCAGAAAATTTCTGAAAAGTAAAGTGGAGTTAAACACAGTCTCATGGTACAGAAGAGACAAGGATTAGAGTTCAAATCACACAATGAAGGAAGGGGCCTAGTGATCCACCCAGGCTCTCGGTGGGAAAAATCTGTGATCCAGAAGCTGG
Source organism: Odocoileus virginianus (assembly GCF_023699985.2). NCBI lineage: Eukaryota > Metazoa > Chordata > Mammalia > Artiodactyla > Cervidae > Odocoileus > Odocoileus virginianus. The sequence goes on along the minus strand of NC_069678.1, from coordinate 7,471,448 downwards.
ATGCATCAGAGAAAATCAAAGGCTTCCCCAAACTGCAATTCAGCCTGAAGCCTGATTATTCAGCCAAGTAATTAATCATACTTGATTAATATGATTACCTCTCACAATACTGCCTAGCAAAAGAAAGGGTGAACCCTTTCTGAAGGAAAACAAATCACCGAGACTCTATAGAAATGTATTTATATACAATGCTCAGTATTCAATAAAAAATCAGCAAGGATGCCAAGAGATAGGACCAAATGGCCTCAAAGGAAAAACAGACACTAGGAACATAAAAATAAGTATATTCAATATTGGAAGCATCTGACAAAATCCAAATCCATTTATACGTTCAAGAAGATACAGAAAAATATATATCATCTTGAACAATTCAATCCAAAATTCATCAGAGCAAGAGCTTAAGGGTGCCTAGGTTAGGTAATGGAGCCAAAATGGGGTAAGGAAAATGACTGCATGGGAGGAAGGCACTGCATGGGAAGTTGAAGCCTAAGCAAGATAAAAAGAAAGCCTATGGGGCTTCCCTGGTGGTTCAGTCCACCTGCTAACGCAGGATACACAGGTTCAGGATATATGCTGTAGAACAACTAAGCCCTGACTGCGTGAGCTGCAACTGTTCAGCCCACGCACAACTACTGAAGCCCACACGCCCCAGTGCCCATGCTCTGGAGAAGAAGCCACAACCACGAGGAGCTGTGCACAGCAACTCAAGAGCAGCCCTGCTTGTTCCAACTGGAGAAAAGCCCGCACAGCAACAAATGCCCAGCACAGCCCACAATAAATACAATTATTATTATTTTTTAAAAAAAGAAAGCCTACAGAGGTGATGGGAGGGATCCAAGTGCTGGAAAATTGGTTATACACATGGGTAACGATCAAATAAGCAATTATGTTGAAGATAAGGGGAGCAAGATTTTGCATTATTAGAAAAAGCAATTACAAATGTGGAAAGGAAGAAAACTAGAATGAACCTTGTAGTGTTGGATTAGGACTGGAGATAACAGTGTGAATAGATGGTTTCTAACATGCATAGACAGATACAGAAATATATACAGATGTGAATGTGAGTATATAGGTTAAGTATTTATGCATATATTTCCTAGCTCTGTACACTGATATGGTCTGGCAGCAGTGATATCCCAACAGGAATAAATACACCTAGTATTCAGATCTCGGTTTCAAAAATATGGTTTTTTACTAAAAGGAACCAAAACTCCTTGGAGAAATAACTGATTCCAAGCCTGGATAGAAAAGTGCAATATGAACTTGGAATACCTTGCTCCAAAAGTAAGGAAACACAAAAAACAATGCAGACATGTCAAAAGAACACAGAAAGCAGCTTGAAAGGAGCTCCCGCTGGCCACGTGGGATAATTTGAGCATCAAAATAATTATTTCGTAATGAGTTAGTAGTTAGCAATGAATGTAATTAGTAGGGCTTCCCTGGTGGCTTAGATCATAAAGAATCTGCCAGCAATGCAGAAAACCCGGATTTGATCCCTTGGTCAGAAAGATCCCCCAGAGAAGGGAACAGCAATCCACTTCTGTATTCTTGCCTGGAGAATTCCACGGACAGAGGAGCCTGGCAGGCTACAGTCCATGGGTTGAAAAGAGTTGGACACGACTGAGTGACTAACACTCTCACTTTTACATTCTGGAGGCTAGAAGTCCAAAATCAAGGTACAAGCAGGGCTACGATCCCTCTGAGACTGGGCAGAACTCTTCCGTGCCTTTTCCTAGCTTCTGGTGGTGGCCATCAACCCTTGGCATTCCTTGGTTTGTCAGATGCATCACTACAATATCTGTCTTGGTTGTCACACGACATTCTTCCTGTGCATCCAAATTTCCCTCTTCTTATAAGGACTCCAGTGATACTGGATTGAGGCTATCCTAATGATCTCCCCTTAACTTGATCACATCCATAAAGTCCCTATTTCCAAGCAAGGTCATTTTCATGTGTACCAAGGGTTAGGGCTTCATCATCATTTTCTTTGGGGGGTACATAATTCAATCTACAGCAATTACCAAGTGAAAACTTTTCAGTGGACAAGCTGGGAAGATGCCACTTTAAATTAAGATATCAAAGGGAATGTTATAGGTAGTAAAACAAATCAAACCTGTGTGCTAACTGAAAGGATGAAATGAGAACACAATCACTTCTATGATATTCTTACTAAAGATAGATAACCTCTATTTGATCACAGAGAAACATCATATAAATCCAAATTAGGAGACACTGGACAAACTATTTGATATGTAACCTTCAAACATATTCAGGTCATGAAAATTAAAAGACCAAGGAACTGTTCCAGATCAATGGAAAAAAGAGAGAAATGCAATAAATGCAACTTGTAATTATGGATAGGAGCTTTTGCTATAAAAACTCGTCAATCTGAGTAAGGGCTGAGGATTAGATAATAATAGTACATCAATGTGTTAAATTTCTTATGGTTATGTAAGAGAAAATTACCTTGGAGGAAAACACACATGAAAATATTTGGGGGTAATGGGGTGTCTGCAACTTATTTTCAAATGATTCCCCCCAGAAAGGTCTTCATAATGTACTTAAGATATTTGAGAATTTTACAAAATAAAGACTGAAAAAAAAATAAGGAAAAAATTAAAAATAGGTTAACAGAATTTCACTATAAAAATAGAATCCTTTCTATCAAAAAAAACATCAAATGGCAGTTCTAAAACTGAAAAATAAGCCAACTAAATTAATCAATCGGTTAAATAATAGATAAAATTCGGCAGAAGAAAGAATTAATGCATTAGAAGACTGGTTAGTAGAAAATATCTAGAAGAGAAGCAATGAAGGGAAAGAATGGAAAATACAGAAAGGAACTTTAAAAAAAACATCTGGAACACTGAGGAGATCTAATATACAGATTAACAGAGTTCCAGGAAGAGAAGCGATATAATGTAATAGAAACTCTATTTGACAAGAAAACATCCCCAAATTTACGCAAAACATTAAGGCACTTGTTAAGGGTTGAATTATACCCCCTCATAATCGTATACTGAAGTCCTAACCCTATACCTCAGGCTGTGACCTTATTTGGACATAAGAGTTTTTAAAGCTAATCAAGTTGAAAGGAAGTCATCAGGATGGGCCTTAGAGCAGCATGACGGGCAGTCTTAATTAAAAGTGAAAATTTACAGACAGAGAAGGCCACGTGGAGAGACAGAAGGAGGAAACAGCCATCTACACGTTAAACAGAGAAGTCAGGAACAGAACCTTCCCTCACAGCCCTCAGAAAGAATTAACACTAACAACACCTTGATTTTGGGCTTACAGTCTCCAGAAGTATAAGACAATAAATTAATGTAGGTTTGAGCTATCCACTCTCAGATACTTTGTTATAGCAGTTCTAGTAAATTAATACACCACTGATTCAAGGTTCTGCAAATCCTAAACCAGATGAATATGAAGACCACACCTAGGCAGATCATTATTTAACTACCGAAAACCAAAGATAAAGAAAAAATATTAACAGCAACTAAATGCAGTACAATAAATAAAAAGTTTAATAAGCACTAAATAAACACTGATGACATGAAACAACTGTAAAATCTGTGTGTGTATAATTAAAATATATAACAATAAAAACATACAAATCTGGATGGTGGATATAGCTCCTTTGATGGTATCTCCAAGGAAACTATAAAGTTAAAGATCTGAGCAGAGATTTCAGCAGTGTCCAGTGCCAGGCAGAGTTAAGAGTTTATGCAATAAGTTAAGAGAGGCTTAGTAAACACCTTTACTTCTTATTAAAATGCCACAAAGGCCATGGATTAGGAGTAAGGACCATGTTCTAGGACTAAGCACTATGTCCAAACAAACCCACCCTAATAAAGCCTAAAACCAAAGCCTTTACATCATAGTAATCTACAGATAAATTGCCAGGAAAAAAAAAAACCCACAAAAAAACACTTGTTAAAGGAAAATGACACAGAGTTTCCACAAGTATCACTCAAAATGTCTCCTATAAAATAAATTCTTAGACATGCAAAGAGACAGAATATATAGATATGATTAAAGTATACATGCACACACAAATCATAAAATAACAGTCAATAGTATACCTAGAGATGACCCAGATACTGGAATTAATACATAAGGTTTTTAAGAGAGTAATTACAAATACATTGAAGAATTTTTAGGAAAAGATGAAGAACAGATGACTAGATTAGAAATCTCAAAAAAGAAAAGCAATTCTAAGAACCAAATGAAAATTCTAGAACTGAAAAATACAGTAGACTTCACTCAGTGGAATAAAGAATATCTGAAGACAAGTGCTTCCCCGGTGGCTCAGTGGTAAAGAATCCACTTGCCAATGCAGCAGACGTGGGTTTGATTCCTGGGTTGGGAAGATCCCCTGGAGAAGGAAATGGTAACCCACTCTAGTAATCTTGCCTGGGAAATCCCATGGACAGAAGAGCCTGGCGGGCCACAGTCCATGGGATCTCAAAGAGTTGGACACAACTTGGCAACTAAACAACAAATATTAAGTACCCAAAAATTAGTCCAGTGAGAAAAAGAAATGAAAGAGCAGAAATCTAAGAACACAGGGGATATATAACTGGAGTCCCAGAAGGGAGAGGAATGAAAAAGAAGAACTATTTTAAAGATAATAGTTGAATAGGTTCTAAAATTGATGAACAGTATCAAACCACAGATCCAAAAAACTCAGTGAATCCTCTTTATCCCTCTGCAGCAGGATAACTACAAAGAAGAAATCTAGGCACAGCTGACTTCTCGTTACAACAAGGGAAGCCAGGTAAAGGAACATTTTTAGTTAATGAAAGGAAAAAAACCTGCCAGTTTAGAATTCTTTATCCAGTGAAAATATTTCCCAAAAATGTAAAATAAGGACATTTTTAAGATTAAAAACAGAGAAATTCATCACCAACAGTCCTGAACTACAAGAAATGTTAGACTTCAGGCTGAGGGAAAATGATCTTAGATGGAAATATGGTTTTGAAAAAAGGAATGAAAAATACTGGAAATGGTAAATATAGAGGACTATTTTCCCCTTAATTTCTTTAAAAGTCTACTGTTTAAGAAAAATAATAAAAATTATATAAAATATACATAAGTAAAACAGTTAACAATGGCATAAAGACCTCAGGGAAGGGAATCTTACTACTGTTCCCTGCGAGTGCAGTGGTTAAGAATCAGCCTGCTAATGCAGGGGACATGGGTTTGACCCCTGATGTGGGAAGATCCCACCTGCCATGGGGAAACGAAGCCTGAGTATCACAGCTACTTAGCCCGTTGCTCTAGAGCCCATGCTCTGCAACAAGAGAAGCCACTGCAATGAGAAGCCTGCACACGGCAACAAAGAGCAGCCCCTCACTGCAACTAGAGAAAGCCCACATGCAGCAACAAAGATCAAGCACAGTTAAAAAAAAAAAAAAGTCTAAATAAATAAATGTTCAACTTGAAAAATTAGAAAAAGTATAGGAAATGAAATACTATAAAAGAAAATCTCCCAGTGTATTGCATATAACAAGAGCAAGTTTTATTTTGTGAAATTTTAGCTGTATGTGTGCATACACATGTTGTGGCTCTCAGTTTCCAAGTAAAATCTTTCTGTGGTCAAAATCTTTTTGAAAATATCGTTTAAAGGTTTAAGTGTTTCCATATAAGTCAACCCAGATTATTTAAATAATCTACTCACTTGTTTCCCTGGCTCTAACAGTCTCCTATTCTTCATTCTGCTATCTTGATTCTAAAATGCAAACCTGATCACATCACTAGCAAAATTAAAATGCTACAACTGCTTCCCTCTGCTTTCGGGGTAAACTTCAAAGACCTTAGAATAAACATACACCTTTCAGGACCATGTTCTTGACTCCCTCTCCGGTTTTATTTATCACTTCCTCGTAAATGCCCAGCTATAAGAAACGACTTTCAGGCCCACCAGTTTTGCCATGCTCACTTTTATTCCCACGATCAAGAATGAGAATAAGAGCTTTCATTTAGCTAATTACGGCAACTTCAGAGTTTAGCTCCTTTTGGGAAAAATTTTCTCCATATCCATATCCCCACTCCCAAATTAGTTCAAGTACCTATTCAATCTGTTCTCCTAGCAGCCCACAGTTACCTTTGTCACAGTTTTTATTATACAGAATTGCAACTGTGTGTGCTCAATGAAGGGCTCCCTTGGTGGCTCAGTGGTAAAGAATCTGTCTGCAATGCAGGAGACACTGGGCCAGGAAGATCCCCTGGAGAAGGAAATGGCAGTTCACTCCAGTATTCTTGCCTGGGAAATCCCACGGACCAAAGAGCCAGGCAGGCTGCAGTCCATGGGGTGGCAAAGAGTTGGGACACGATTTAGCAAAGAGTTGGAATGAATGTTAGCTGAAAAAACTTCTCCCAGCCATGTGCCTTCCAAAGCACATTAAATCATTTTATATAATTTCATAAATAAGTGATGATGGCTGACTACTGCAAAATCATAAAATGGTCTTTTGAGTAAAAATGGTAAACTGACCACTCCCATTCAGTGTCTCTCCCTCCTGGAACACCTATAAAATGCAACACAAAAGTATAAACCACCAGCATACCTGAGAAAAAGGTTTCTACACATTTTTAGAAAACAGAACTAGCTGTAGAGTAAGAAGTGATGAGGCATAAGAAGTGAGGGCGTAGAAAAATGAGGTTAGGAATATGCAGAAAGGATATTACACCTGGGAAAGATTCTGTCTTGCAGAATCACTGAGAAGTTTGATCCAAGAAATGATGAGTATAAAAGAGTGGAATGAATAGTGGGGTTGAAATTAGAAATTCAAAGTGTGAATACCAAACACTCAATACCAACTCCTCTGCAATCCTGATATGGCAGACAAGGCACCATGCCCCAGGCAAAAAAATATGAGTGCTTCTCTAAAGAGTTACAATATCCTGGCAAAAAGATTCCAGCCTTCTGACACTTAGGACTCCTCCCACCCTAACAGCCAGCTCCTTATCTACGGACTTTACTAAACTTGGGATAAACTCAGATAATTCCTATCTATGTACAGAGAGCTTTCCCGATCAATTTTTTCATACCCCATTCTTAAAAATGAATAGACAAAGAAATAGTATCTGATTTTTAGGAAAGTCAGAATCATAAAAGAGAAAAATCAAGTTAACTAGAGGAAGGAAAAAGACTCTAGATCTTGCAGAAAGCAGAACAAAAAGCTCAAGGTTGATCAAACATGGAAAACATAGGACACCCAGAGAGGATCAATCCAGGAGGTCTGACATCTGATTAATCCATTTCCAAGAAAGAGAAAAAGGAAATAAAGAAATTAGCTCAGAATTAAAGAATAACAGTCTTCAGGCTGAAAAAGCCCTCCAACTAACCCATAATGAATGCAAAACAAAACCTCACCTATAAATACAACACTGCAAAATGTCAGAATATCACAAAAAATATCCCTAAATGCTTCCACAGAGAAAAGAGAGTCACCTACAAAGACAGTGCAAAGATTTCATATCAACAACATTAATGACAATGGACTAATGCTTTTTAAGCTGTTAGGGAAAATGATTTTCAACCAGCCAACCTATCAGAGCAAATGTAAAAATAGAATAAAGACATTTTAAAATAAAGAGACCCAGAAAAGTCATCCTTCACAAACTCTTCTTTTGGGAAATTAATAGAGGATATGCTCCAGCAAAACAGGAGAGAAAACCAAGAAAAGACATGGAAATTGGCAAATAGAGGCCTTAGCTCAGAAAAGCAGTAAAGAATAGTCCTAGGATGAGATCTAGAGACCTAAAATAGAGCAGAATACAAGCTCTGATAGGAAGGTCTATGGGGGGAAAACATGGATTTGGAATATCTGATGGGATACAGAATCTAGAGAGACACACACACACACACAAAAGCTAAAAGCAAACAATGCAAGAAAAACAGAAATTCTAGGAAAAAATGAAAACTCTCTACTATAACCATAATTACTATGAGACCTTGTAGTGAACAATGTTCACACAATTATGATGAATGTTTTGCTTATTAATTTTCAGCCTTTAAAGCAAAGAAGACTTAATTATAATTATAGGATGGAATACGTATTGTCAACCCAGAAGATGTAGAAGTGATGCTGAGAAACTGAAAGGACAGAAGAAAATAATGGGAAAGAATAGGAATGTTATTATAAAATAGTAAATTTAGTATTTCAAATTACAGGATAATCAACAGATTTTAAAGTTATAATATTGGGAGAAGAGGGTAGGGAGGTGACTATAAGCTAAATCTTCATTTGTCACATGAAAAAGTTAACAGATATTTCCTTTTATCTTTTATTTCTGGTCACGCCCCACAGCAGGTGGGATCTTAGTTCCCCAAACCAGGGATCAAACCTATGTCCCCTGCAGTGGAAGAATGGCATCTTAACCACTGGACTGCTAAAGTCCCAACGAATATTTCTTATACAGTATAAATCAAGAAAGAATAATATGAGTACATTAATCAGAAATATAAAGGCAAATACCAAAAAAAACAGCTAAATGAGTTAAAAGAAACTGCATCTAAGAAGTGGGATTCACTGGCTATAATTATATGATGGGAATTCCCTGGGGGTCCAGTGGTCAGGACTCAAAGAGTTTTCACTCCCAAGGGCGTGGGTTCAATACCTGGATGGGGAGCTAAAATCCCAAAAGCTGCACAATGTGGCCAAAAAAATAGTAATTAAAGAACCATATACTTTAATAACCATGTGCGCATGCATGCTCAGTTGTGTCTGACTCCATGACCCCATGGACTGTATGTAGCCCACAGGCTCCACTGTCTATTTTCCAGGCATGAACACTGGAGTTGGTTGCCATTTCCTCCTCCAGGGGATCTTCCTGAGCCAAGGATTGAACCCATGTCTCCTGCATTGGCATGCAGATTCTTTACCACTAGTGCCACCTGGAAGACCCCTCTATAACTGTATACAGTGATTAAAACTAAAAGAGAAAAAAAAAGTACAAAACAGTTTCTTTCAGGAGCCGTTATAGACAAATGTTCAAAATCAATCCCTCTTCCAGTTGAGGTGGGGAAAAAGAGAGTCCTTAACTGAGTTGATGAAATTCAGTAACAACATTTCCATGTAGTTTTCTGGGTTAAAAAAAAAGTATACATACATACTTCTGCCCAATTTTATATCCTGTAACAGTAACTTGGCACATAGCCACTGAAAAACTGAGACATATGGCTTTAGCAAAGCTTAATTTGGTCTTCAGCATCAGAAAGACCTAGGTCTTTTTTTTTTTAAGATTTATTTATTTGGCTGCATCAGGTCTTAGTTGCAGAATGTGGGAATCTTCAGCTGTGGTATGGAACTCTTATTTATAGCATGTGGGATCTAGTTCCCTGACTAGGGATCGAACCCAGATCCCCTGCATGGGGAGCATAGAGTCTCAACCACTGTACCACCAAGGAAGTCCTCAGAAAGACCTAGGTCTTAATTCAGATGCCTTCGCTTGCTAGCTATATACTACCTTGTACAAGGTTACTAACCTTCAAAAAGTAACTTGATCTGTGAACTAGAGATAATAATGCTTATCCTTATAGAGTTAAGTAACACCTATAAACAGTCACAGATATACAGACAGCAACTGATGTAAGACAGTATTAATCATTACTTACATTGGCCACCACTTTTACTTCTTTGTACTGTGCTTCATAGAAAATTCCAGCATTTTCCAGTGCTTCTGTTAGCGAGGGCCCATTTTTCACTTGCTTATCCAGTCCATTCACGAATTCCTCTAGCTTGGCACTCGCCTCTTCAAATTCTTTGGAGAATTTCTTCCCACCTGTCTTATCTAAAATAACAAGAGGAAGTATTCTATAATATTCTTAGTCTCATAGTTACACTTTAAAGAAGCTTCCCTAAATCACAAAAAAAATCACAAAACAGATTATTTAAGCGTTTCATGTGATCCTGCTCGACTGAAGCAAGAGTGCATCATGAAGGCACTTGTAATTAAGATAAAATCCAACTAAATGAAAGTTTGCTGATCGCTTTAATTCACAAATTTGATGTCACACTGCTACGCAGGAATAATGGAATGAGGCTCAATTCTATACACTTACAAACCATTAAGGTTTTTTTTGTTTTTTTTTTTTACATATCATTAACTTTTACACTATAGATTATAATAAGATGTTTCCCTTTGAGGAAAAAACAGAGGCTCAGAAAAGTAAAGATAAAGTGACCTCTACGTGTATCACGCTTAGAAATTCTTTCCTACCTGAAGGTCCTTGGTAATTTGAGATTAGAAAAGTACCATGAATTGTTTTTCAACAGCAGTGACATTACCAACTTTTATTTATTCTCCTAAGTACTTTCTGCCCAGTGATGTTGGAATATGGCCTTAGGTATGGATATAAATTTAGGCTCTGCATTTCATTAGCTGTGGAACTTGGGCAAGTTTCTTATCTCCTTATGAAGTCTCAGATTTCTTATGTACAAAGTAGAGGTTTTTAACATGCTTCTGGGTTGTTCTGAGGATTAAAGTAGATAATGTATGTTCAATTTAAAGCATGGTACAAGAACAAAATAGGTGCCACAACAAACAGTTGGGTAGTTATTTACTTATTATTTCGAAAATATTTATCAAGTATTTATTACATACCAGGTATTGCTCTAGGCACTAGGATACTGGAAGAACAAAATAAGGATAATTTCTACTTTCGTGAGATTCACATTCTAATAAATTAATATGATTATTATTTATAATCTACAATGTAAGGGAAAGAAAGCAAGTGATTAGACTTTATGAGGTATTACAGTGACCTTATTTATTTGGGCTGTGCTGTTTGGCTTGCAGGATCTTAGTTCCCTGACCAGTGGTCGAACCCAGGCCCACAGCAGTGAAAGCGCCATGTTCCAACCACTGAAATTGCCAGGTGGTTCCCTACAGTGACCTTACTGAAAAGTGAACACAAACCACATAATCATACACATGAAATACACCTGTCCATCATAGCCTGATACATCAGGAAACGACTAGAAGTGGGGAAAAGGATAGAATATACTTATTAAAAATTTTTTTTTAAATTTATTTTTCTCCAATTTTATGGAGATATAAGTGGCATGTAATATTGTTTAAGGTGTACAATTTGAAGGCTAGGAATTTATTTATGAAATTGACATGCATGAAATCACCACCTGGGGAACAGGTGCCACAACAGTTCTCTACAACCTGAGGTTCTCTTTATGGAAGCAGTCAGTCTGATTACTTGAAATAACACATCTGGAAAGAGAACCTGACTTACTCTATTTAGAAGGATGTAAGATTACCTTTTAAGCACTTGAGAGTTTCTGTGCTGCACACATCCACCCTCATGGTTGACAGCTGTTTTTCTTTCAATTCTATCTGGTCTTCTGAGCGCTTGTATAGCAACAGCTCTTCAATGAGGGCCTGAGACTGAACATGGACCAGGGTCATACTTCATTTACAAAACCATCCTCTTACTCTAGCTTTCTACACAAAAGTAAAACAGGACTAAAACCTAACAAAACCATGAGAAGCAAAAACCTTCATATTTCCTCATAATCAGGGATATCAATATCAATTCTTGTATCAAAACCATATTTTCAGTTATATAATTTAAAAGATCTTTTTCATGTTATTCAAAGATAATTTATGGATATAAAGTTAAGATTGAGAGGAGGAGCCAAGATGGCGGAGGAATAGGACGGAGAGACCACTTTCTCTCCTACAAATTCATCGAAAGAACATTTGAATGCTGAGCAAATTTCACAAAAGAACTTCTGATCGCTAGCAGAGGACATCAGGCGCCCAGAAAAGCAGCCCATTGTCTTCGAAGGGAGGTAGGACAAAATATAAACGATAATAAGGGAGTCAAAAGAGCTACGGACGGAGACCCGTCCCGGGAAGGGAGTCTTAATAGAGGAAGTTTCCAATCACCAGGAAACCCTCTCACTGGCGGGACTGGGGGAAGTTTTCGGCACTGTAACTGGGAGGAAAAATTAAACAAGGCCCACAGATTACGTGCCTAAAAGCAACTCCCAGCAGAAAAGTACCCCAGACGCCCGTACCCGCCAGCAACAAGCGGGGCGGAACGGAGAGGAGCGGGCGGCATTGCTTAGGGTGAGGACCGGCCCGAAGACCCTGAGAGCAATCGGAGGGAGCTTTTTTAAACTGTGGGATAGCAAGGGACAAAATTAACCGGCCCGAACACACTGCCGGCGGTTCGCAAAACAAAGGGACTGAGAATCTCCAGAGAAGAGCCGGCCCATCCCCGCTGGAGGTAGGAGGCAGGGGGCAGGGGGAAAGGGCAAACTCAGCTCCTGAGAAGCCACCCCCTCCCACACTGCAAACAGGCCTCCGGGTTCTAACTAAAGACTTCCTGAGACCCGACTGGCGGTGCGTGCTGGGGCCGCGGAGGGAAAAAGCGCGCGGTACCCGGGGAGAGAGGGCGCCCAAGCCTCTGGCTGCCTGGGCCGCTCGCCGCGGAGGGAAAAGGCGCGCCGCACCCGGGGAGAATACGCCCAAGCCTCTGGCTGCCTGGGCTGCTCGCCGTGGAGGGATAAGGTGTGCTGCACCCGGGAGAGTGCGCCCAAGCCTCTGGCTGCCTGAACCGCCCAGGCCGGGGAAGGCACAAAATGCAGGTGCAACCGAATCTGCGCTTTTGTGGAATACCCGAAAACAGGAACTGCACTCAACGCAGGGCCTGCTCCATATAGAGCAGCCGGGAGCCTGAGCAGTGTAGACGGCGAAAGCACAGACACCCGTGAGCGGGGCAAACCCAGTGTGGCCGGAACACGGTGAGCGCTATCCACACAGAGCGGTATCTGTCTGCAGCGCCCCGCCCTCCCCGTAGCAGGACTGAACTGAACTAGCATGAGACAAGTGCTCGGGCCTGGTGCACTGGGAAGACCCAGAGGGATCGGGTGGAGAGGGAGGTGGGAGGGGGGACTGGGATGGGGAGTACATGTAAATCCATGGCTAATTCATATCAATGTATAACAAAAACTACTGTAATGATGTAAAGTAATTAGCCTCCAACTAATAAAAATTAAAAAAAAAAAAAAAAAGAAGTTAACTGTCAAAATAAAATCATTGGAATTCAAAAAAAAAAAAAAAAGATTGAAACAGGCAAAGATCCACTTATCTCTTCTTTCAATTTGAATTACTCTTATTATGTTAACTTTAAGCAAATTTTAATTGTTTCATAGGAAGATGAACGCCTTCTTTGGGTTTAATACAGAATTCAGCTGGCATACAGATAAAACTCTTGAGTTTTAGAGTTTCAATATGTTTAAAATATAATGGATGCGCAATTCAATAAAAAGAAATCTTACAGGATGAACTATACAGAAAATTATAAAACAAAAGGGTTGGATAACACTTTGGCACATGGGACATATTCTGTAACTTACTCGAAATTCAGCAACTATCTTAGACTTGAGAGCGGCTTTTGGATTCGTGGATGCTGTTGAATTAAACAAAAGGTTATTTGAGAATACAGACACAAAATGTTGACTAATTATTTAGGAAAATTTCCAGCTTTATAGTTGAGGGTATACTCTTTGAATATATGTCAAACATGCACATATAAATCATAGTATAACTCTCAGAACATATAGCGGATATGTAAATTGAAAACTCCCAAGTTTAAAAATATGTACTATTTAGATAGGTTTAACCTACTTACCTCCAACATACCCTGTAAGTCTGAAGTCCTAGAATTACTGACTTGGTGATACATGAAGTATCTTTCTGCCTATTCTGACTGAGTGTAAGAGGATCTTTTCTTGTGTGTGTGTGTGTAAGAGGATCTTAACACCTCAAATTAAGAGTGTCCAGGAGCAGGACATCCAATTAATCCTGATCACTGGCTGAAGAAAATTTACTTCCAAGCATCAACTCTATTCCTATGTACTTAGTTTTCAATTTCTTTTTTCTGCTGAATCAATTCAAAGCAAAAACAGGCAGGAAAAGTTCTAAGTACAATACTACTGTGGTTGAACTTTGGCTGAAATGATGACTCTTGCTGTTCCTAAGCATGCAACTTATGACCAAAAGGATGTGAAAGGACTCCCTTAATCATGATGAATATCACATGCTTGCTGGAGCAAAACCATCCCAAGTGTCTTGTTTCACCTCCCAATTCTGTCTTTTACCTTGTTCCCTCCACACCTTCAAATCTTTCTCAATATTCCTGAGTTTGGCCCACAGCAGCCTATCACATGCAGTATTCCTCTCCCGTGACCTCATGCTGGGTAAACAGGATAAACACAGCAGGAGCTCCTGTTAGGAGAACGGCTTCTGGCCAGGATTTGAGGCCCACGTCTAATCTGGGAGAGTATCTCCCCAAATCTGAAGGATTTCATGGCTCCCACAGAAATGCTTCTTAATGCCTAGTCTCCTCTTCAGCTCTGTTGTTTAATGCCAGCTGCCTCTAACTTCATATAGCTTTGAACCTTAAAGTTACCCTGGGCACTATCACGTATTATTTTCTTCTTCCAATCCCCCAACTACTCTTGAATCTTCACACATTTAAACCCTTTTTCTGCATTTCCTTTGTTTAAAAGTAGTTTTATTTTTATTTTTTTTTAAAGAAGTAACTCCATGATGGCTTGGTTAGTGTAAGTCACTGGGAGCCTCCCAGGCCTGGAAAACACAGGCTTGCCCATGGTTTATGCCAGGTACGAAGTCAAATGGTCTACATTTTCTTCTGCTCCAAAAAGAGGAGGTAATTTATATTAGTTGAGATTTTTTTCCTTACTTTGTGATTTCTTCCACTGCTTATTCGGTTGTTTGTTCAGATTTTCTTTCAGCTGCTTCTGAGTTTTGAAAGTGGTACCTGGAAAACATTTCAGTTTTGCAATCTGGCGTTATGGGAAGCTGTTCTGTCTGTCCACTTCAGTGTCAAAGTTGAAAAAAGGCAATCCGAGACTGTGTGTTGTTTCTTTCTTTCCTTTTCTTTTATGTTTATAAAAAGATAAAAACACCCACCAGATCTAAGAAGCTGTCAAATAAACATGATTTCTGTATCAAAGAAATAACTAATTTGGAAAAAAATAGGGTAGAAAGTTTAAAAACACTAGGTAACTCATTCAAATGAAGAATTTAACAGCTTCTTAGAAGATGCTATTTTTAAAGCAAATTTCTAGTCAAATTACAGTCATGGTATCTTCAACTTCTATTCACTGACTTTATTACATGGATCTAATACATAGAAACTAAATAATTTTAAAAACACCTGTACAAAACTTACTGCAAATCTAAACCAAAGGAGGCTGAAGAATACAAATATATGCTTACTGTATCAAACAATTTAGTGAAAACTGAAACCTTGTCTAAAAATTCTCCCAAAAGTAATAGGACAGGGCAGTAACTATTAAACACAAAAGATGAATAGTTTAAAGCACTCAAAGTAAAACAAATGCAGAAAAATAATTAATGATCATCACTTAATACGCTTGCCTTTTTTTAGTCAAAAACACACACACACACCAATTCAACCCTCTCCAAACCATTCTACTTAAATTTTAATGCAAACAGATTTATACAGTTATTTAATTTTAAACAAATAGGGCCAGATCCCAAACTTTGTCTTTCATTAATAAGCAAAAGGACTAGATCTATAAAATAATTTTAAAGACTGAATAATGACCCAATCTTTCTTTACGGAGAGAAAGGACACTTACTCAAAGCTTCTCTTAATGCCATAATCATTTCTTCTGGGTATACATTTCTATCTTCCCAGATTTTAAAGATTCGTTCTACAGATTTAGAGACAGATGGATCCCTGAGAAGAAAGAAAAAGTGACACATAAAAATGTTAAACTTGCGTCTCAAACTAGAATTCTGAAAATAAAATTGTCAACAAAATTATTTTCCAGTGACTCACCTCATGGTCCAGTCAGTGGTTAAGAATCCACCTGCCAATGCAGGGGAAAGTGAAAGTCGCTTAGCCGTTTCAGACTCTTTCTGACCTCATGGACTATACAGTCCATTGAATTCTCTAGGCCAGAATACTGGAGTTGGTAGCCTTTCCCTTTTCCAGGGGATCTTCCCAACCCAGAGATCGAACCCAGGTATCCCACACTGCAGGCAGATTCTTCACCAGCTGAGCCACCATGGAAGCCCAATGCAGGGGAACAGGGTTCCATCCCCGGTCTGGGAACTAAGACTCCACATGCTGTGGGGCATCTAAGCTCACATGCCCTAGAGCCCTGCTCCACAAGAGAAGTCACTGCAAGGAGCAGGCCGCGTATCACTTGTAGAGTAGCTCTCACCCATTGCAACTAGAGAACGATATAGTACACAGCAATGAAGACCCTGTGCGCCACAACGGACACCCAGCACAGGCAAAGATAAATAAATATCTCTTCATGTTTATTTTAAAACATTTTTTCCGGATATCTAGGGTTAAAATCTTAAAAAGCCTTGTTCAACACTTTTTATTGGTAACATAAATGAGGTTATGGATGACATATTGAACTTTAATACTGGTTTATAAGTTTCATGAGTACCTTATATTTCTACTTCTGTATACATTCATGAGCATACTCATAATCAAAGTTTAAGTTTCCATCCATCACCATACAGCTGACTCCCTTTATCCATTTCACACTTTACCACCCTCCCACACTGGTAACCACTACTTGGTCCTCTGTATCTGTGTATGTGTGTTTGGTTATTTATTATAATTTTTAAAACACAGTCTATATATGAGTGAAAACATAAGGTATCTCTTTCTTTACCTGACTTATTTCACTTAGCATAATATCCTCAAGGTCCATTTGTTATCACAAATGGCAAGATTTCATCTTTTTTTAAATGAGTGGTACTCCATTGTGTGTGTGTGTGTGTGTGTGTATACACATACATATATATATGCATATATATCTCGGTTTACACTCCACCAGCAGTATATGAGGATTCCATTTTTTCAAATCCTCTCAAACACTTGTTATTTCATGCCTTTTTGAAAACAGTCATTCTAATGGATATGAGGTGATATCTGTGTTTTTTCATTTCCCTAAAATTGGTAATGTTCAACATCATCTGCCTATTGTTCATTTGTATGTCTTCCCTGGAAAAAATGTCCATTCAGCTCCTCTGCTCATTTTTTAAAGCAAGTTATTGGTTTTTCTGTTGTTGAGTTGTATGGGTTGTTTATATTTTGGGTATTAACCCCTTATCAGATATTTGATTTGCAGATCTCTTCTCCCATTCAGTAGGCTATGTTTCTGTTTTATTGATGGTTTTCCTTATTGCACAGAAACTTTTTAGTTTGATGTAGTCCCATTTGTTTATTTTTCCTTTTGTATTGCTTGCCTGAGGAGACATATCCAGAAAAATAATGTTAAGACCAATGTCAGCGTGTACAGCCAATGTTTTCTTCTAGGAGTTTTATGGTGTCAGATTTACAATAAATCTTTAATTCATTTTGAGTTAATTTTTGTGTACAGTATGAGTCCAGCGGCCTAGTTTAGCTTTTTTTTTATGTTGCTCTTGTTTCTTACCCCACCATTTACTGAAGATACTAGCTTTGCCCCATTGTATATTCTTTGCTTCTCTGCTGTAAATTAGTTGTACATAAATGCATAGATTTCTGGGCTTTCAATTCTGTTTCACTGATCAATGTTATCAGTTTTTCTATCAATACCATCCTGTTTTTTGTTACTGTGGCTTTGTAGTATCATTTGATATCAGGTTATGTGATGCCTATACTTTCATGTTCTTTTTTCTCAGTAATGCTTTGGTTATTCGGGTTCTTTTGTGGTTTCATATAAATTTTAGAATTTCTTTTGTTTTGGTGGAAAACATCCTTTGGATTTTGATAGGGATTGCACTGAATCTATAGATTGCTTTGGGTAATATGAACACTCGACAATGTTAATTCTTTCAATCCATGAGTTTGAAATATCTTTCCATTTATTTGTGTCTTCTTCAATTGTTTTCAACAATGTCTTATAGTTTTCAGGGTACAGGTCTTTTACCTCCTTGATTAAATTTATCCTAGGTATTTCATTCTTTTTTGTTGCGATTCTAAATGGGATTGCTTATTCTCTTAATTTGCTTTTCTGCCATCTCACTGTTAATACAGAAATGAAATTGATTTTTGTATATTGATTCCGTATACTGAAACTTAACTGTATTTGCTTATTGTTTTGAATAGGCTTTTGGTGGAGTTTTTAGAATTTTCTCTATATAAAATTATGGCTTCTCCATTTTTTGACTGTTTTTTTTTAAATTGAGCTGAATGAGCTATTCATATATTTTGGAAAATAAACCCTTGTCAGTCACATTACTTGCAAATACTTTCTCCCAGTCCATAGGTTGTCTTTTCATTCTGTTTATGGTCTCCTTTGCTGTGCAAAAGCTTCTGAGTTTAATTATGTTCTGTTTGTTTGGTTTTGCTTTTATTTTCTTTTGCCTTGGGATATTGACTAAAGAAAACATTTATGTCAGAGAATGTTTTGTCTATGTTTTCTTAAAGTTTTATGGTGTCAAGTCTTCCTCTTTAAGCCATTTTAAAGTCTTTTTTCTGGGGAGGGCTATGCAGGGTGAGTAGTTGTGGCACATGGGCTTGTTGTCCTGTGGCATGTGCAATCTTCTTGGACCAGAGATCAAACCTGTGTCACCTGCATCGGCAGATAGATTCTTGACCACTGGACCACCAGGGAAGTCCATTAATCATTTTTTAAATTTATAACTCAGTGGCATCAGTTATATCCACAATGTTGTACAATCACCACCCCATTTCCAAAAATTTTCAATGCCCTAAACATACTCTGTACTCATTAAACAATTAACTCCCTATTACTCCTTCCCTTCAACTCCTGACAACTTCTACTTTCTGTCTCTATGGATTTACCTAATCAATACATTTTATAAAAATGGAATTATACAATTTATTCTTTTGTGCCTAGCTTATGTCAGCATGTTTTCAACATTCATTCATGCATACTATGTATCAGATATGATACTATGTATCAATTATTTTTCTTAAAAATTGTGGTAAAACAAACATAAAATTTACCATCTTAACCACTTTAAGAGTATAGCTCAGTAGTAATATATACATTTATACTGCCATGCAATCAACCTCTAGGACTCTTCAGCCTGAAAAACTGAAATTCTATGTCCATTAAATAAGATCTCCCTATTTTCACTACAAACCACAACTCTACCTTCTGTTTTTATGAATTTGACCACTGCAGTTATTTCATATAAGCAGAATCATACAATAGTTGTGCTTTTTTGATTGGTTTCACTCAACATAATGTCTTGTAAGAGTCATCTATTTTGTAACACGTGTTACAATTGTTTCCTTTTTACGGTTAAATGATACTCTTTTATATATATACCATATTTTATCTGTTAATCTAAAAATCAGACTGGTTCCTTCTTTTGGTTATTGTAAATAGTGCTATTAGGAATATGGGTGTACAAATATTCATTTGATTTCCTGCTTTCATTTCTTTTTTTGTGTATAATCAGGAATAGATTTGCTGGATCATATAGTAATTCTATGTTTAACTTTTTGAAGAATCATCAAACTGTATAGCAGCTGCACCATTTATACATTCCTACAGAAGTGTAGTTGTTTTTCCCATCCTCTCTACTACTTGTTATTCTCTAGTTTTGTTTTTAAATTAGTCATTGTAGTAGGTGTGAACTCTTTGGCTGCTTTTAAAATCTTTTTTGGTAATTTCATTACAATGGATGACTAGGTGTAACTTTTTAAAAACTTATCCTGCTTAGTATATGCTTCCTATCGTTTGCAGATTCATGTTTTACTTAGTTGTTTCTGTTTTTTTTTTTTTTTTAAATCACTTTCAGAGCATTCTCAGCCATTACTTCTCTGAAAGAACTCAGAAGCACTCTCCTTCTGGATTCTGATTTGATTTTAATTAGGCCTCTCATTCTAAACTCCATTTTACTACTTCCTTCTTTCTCTGCTGCATTCTAATTTCTTCAGAACTATTTTTTAGCTTAATCTTTTTCCTTTCTAGTAATTCCTACCAGGTCTTTTGTCCAAGTATTTTATCCATTGTTCATTTCATTCCATTTAATCTTCTTATAACATCTTTTATGATTGTCTTAAATGCCCTGTCTGATAATTCAAGTATCTGAAGCTCCGTGAAGGACTCTAAATCTGCTGATTCTCCTTGCAGTGCTTTGTTTCCCAATGTACTTGGCAACCTTTGACTGTCAGCACCTATTTTTTTTTGTTTGATCTATGAGATTCTTGGTGACCTAAGTAGGAAATGTGTTCCCTTAAGAGCAAACCTAAAAAAAAACAACAAAAAAGAGCAAACCTATACTGGTAGCCAGGGATATTTATGACTCAAGACCTCTTTATTCCCTCTCCACAGCCCAGGTCACGTGGTATTAGCAAGATAGGCATACTAATTAATGTCAGCTCTGCCATTCAGCAACCACTGTTGCTGGTTCAGCTTATGTTTTGTCAAGAATGTTACTGCTTTATAAAAAAGGACCGTTTAGAATAGATGGCTGGCCATTCAGCCAGAAGTCATCATAATTATCTGTAAATGTCTGCTTTCAGAGGTTGTAACATTTATTGTTGCTTCTTCAACACCTACAAAGTGTTCATTGAATAGTAAATGAATGAATGACAATTAGACTTTGTCATTTTCAAACCCAACTATTCATTATGAAGTCCCAACAGCTATTCACCAAAATCCTCAAGTAAAATATGCTGGAGAAATAGCAATTGCTAGAAAATCATATAAATAAGACTAGGGTAAAATATAGTAAGCAAGCATGAGATGGGGAAACTAGACATTTTTAGTTCTGGTTTTAGTAAGAAGTCTTTGGGGAATTAGGTTTCTTCATTTGTAAAATGATTTTTACTAGATAATGTTAGGTTTAAAATTCTTGGCTAGATCTGTTTTTCATTTATATGAACATAGAACTCTCAAACTCCCATAATATAACCATTTCTTGAATTTACAAATTCAACAAAAATAAAAAACAAAACAAAATCCAGAATAGCAGTTTTACTTACCTTGTAATTCTAGACCTCTATTTCAGCCATTACTGATCACAATCTCAATTTCTATAGAACATACAACTGCCAAATACACATCATAAAATAATTAAATATAAACTTTGCTGCTTGACTTGTAAGTAACAAAAAAATCGACTGATTTGCAGAATTGCTAGAATGCTGAATAGATGCTCTGTATACTAGCAACCCTTGCCTCAGACCACTTTTAAAACAAACAAGTATTAGTAAATTATTTCAAAGCACAAAGCTGATGAAGAGTGTAAGAAGAAGTGCCCAGCTATCAGAATTAAAATAAAGAGAATTAGGAAATTTCCTGGCAGTCCAGTGGTTGGGACTCCAAGGGCTAGGGTTCAAGCCCTGGCTGGGGAACTGGGATCTTACAAGCCATGTGGCCAAAACCCAACGACAACAAACATGAACAACACAAAAACAAACAACCAGAACCAAACAGCATAATCTTGTGCCTCACTCAGGGGAATATCTTTTCTTTATCAATATCTTATTTCTGGTACATCATCACAGTAACGTGCTGTATCTTGCAGTTTCTTAATAAATATCTGCCAACTGACCAAACAGAAGACCAAATAATGCAGTCAACTCAAGGAGCAAGTAGTCAATTAGAATCCACCTTGCAATCTAGGGAACTCAGGCACGGCGCCTGGTCAGGGATCTAAGATCCCACATGCTGCAGGGTAACTAAGCCCAAACACGGCAACAAAAGAAGCCCACGAGCCACAACTACTGAACCCTTGCTCTGCAATGAGAAGCCTACACATGCTGTGACAGACACCCAGAGCAGCCAAAGAAAAATAAAAACATACTGCTCTGTATAGCCTAAAATAACCCCCATTTATAAAAATGTGTCTTTTTTATTTGCCTATAACATGTTTTCCCTAGTGTGTCACTTGTCTTTAATTTTAGGGAGTCTTCTATAATGCCATTTAATTTTGATGTAATTAAATTTATACTTGTCTTTATTATTTGTTCTTTGGGTCTTAAGAGCTTTCTAAACTAATGCTTACAGTCAGGAAAATATTCATTTTCTTCTAACATTTTGAAGTTTTGTTTTATATATCAAAGTAATTCATTTGGAATATGCTTTTGTGTGCGGTATTGGGAAACACTTAACATTTAATTTTATTTCTTCCACACAGAAATCCCATGTCCCAGAATCACTTATTGAAGAATACATCTTTCCCCCAATGAATTGCAATGCGACTTCTACTATTTACAGAGGTCCCATATAGATATGGGTCCATCTGTGGGCTCTCTGTTTTGTTCCTTAAATTTATTTGTCTATCCTTGTATTAATATCATCCTCTTTTTATTACTGTACTAAATAATAATTATTTTTCCCTATATCAGATTTTTATTGAGAATAATTTCACTTTTTTATTCATCACTTTGTCAAAAATACAGGTCTTGAAATCATTATAGGCAGAGCTGTTTCAGCCATCCCATCACCCTCCACACACAATATCATTAAAAACATGTATTAGAAATGAACCCAAATAATACCTCTTGATATTTCATAGGTTAAGACCTACTCGGTGGTGGTTTTTTTAATTAATTTATTTTGGGTTGCACTGGGTCTTCACTGCTGCTTGCGGGCTTCACCTAGCTGCAGTGAGCGGGGGCGCTCTTTGTTGAGGTGCTCAGGCTTCTCCGCGCGCTCGCTTCTCCAGCTGTGGCACACAGGCTCTAGGCACACAGGCTTCAGCAACTGTGGTTCATGGGCTGGGAGCACTGGCTCAGTAGTTACGGCGCCAAGGATTTAGATGCTCCAAGGGATGTGGACTCTTCCTGGACCAGGGGTTGGACCTGTGTTCCCTGTACTGGCAGGCGGATTCTTACCTACTATACCACCAGGGAAGTCCCCTACTGGCTTTCTATCAACAGTTTTGGCTCCTCCTAAGACACTGACTCCCCTATATGAATTTTACAACCAGTATAACAAATTTCTTAAAATGTCCTATTGGGAACTTGACTGAAGTGTACTGTATTTATATGCTGATTTTTATCTTTTTGGAAGTTTATAGTTTTCTCCATAAAGGTCTCAATACACTTTTATTCTAGGTATCTAGAGCTTTTTTGTTACTATTAATAATATCTTTTTATTATAACTGGTTATTTCCGACACACTGAAATGCTACTGATTCCTGTGTGTTGATTTGTATTCAGCAACCTCACCGAACCCTCATATGTCTATAAATTCTCTTGGATTGCCTATGAAGATGATCACAAAATCTCTTATCTTTTTACCTTATATGATTCTCTGGAAAACATTTTATAGTTCTTCAACAACTACAAGTCAAAATTTGCAAATTAAACAAAAATATAGTAAATACCATTCATATAAACACTGATTTAAAGTTATAAATGATATTTTGTTGAAACTAAATTGCAATGCAAATATGATACTGAATATATACATTGTTTTAAACTTTTCAAGACCATAATACCATTATCATTCCATTACTTCACCATTTTTCTCCATTTGTACTACTATGAATTTTTTTCTTTAGTGTATGCTGAAATTATTAGTGCCTTCACCTGATACAATTATTTAAAGTCACCTTTAACCTTTCCTCATTAGCCTCTGATAAAGTAATACTGTCTTATACCAAAATACAAACACATGATAGATAGAGCCACTGAAAATGACTCACAGAACTGCTAATAAGGTAATCATACGGATGATATTCAATATGCTTAGACAATCCAATGACTCTTTAAACTATATCCATGGACCCACCAATGAAAAACTAGGCCTGTACCTAAGAAACACAGCTTTATAGCACTCCATGGTATTTCCATCCATGCATCAAGCTAACCAACCACCTATGAAATGACAAGCACTGTGCTGGGAGCAGAAGTTTGAAGTCTGGGAGATAGAAACTAGTGACAAAAAGCAAGTGTATCAATTATAAAGTGGTGTGTTAGGGGCTATGACGAAAGAAGCAGTAGGTATAATGATAGCAAAGAAGAACTGCTTAATCCAGACTGAGGAAGAGAAGTCAGGAAGGGTGGGGTAGGGGATGGGAGTGAGGCTCAATAGGGAAGGGACATACATGAACCTATGGCTGATTCATGTTGATATATGGCAGGGGCCAACACAATATTGTGGAGCAATTATCCTCCAATCAAAACGAAATACATTTAAATTTTAAAAAAGATTAAGTAAAATTTGAAAAACAAGTTAGGAAAGGAAAATTCCTTGAGGATACTAGATCTATAAGGAAGGTGAAGGGATAGAATAAATAAAACCTTACAGAACTGATACCTAATTGGGAATATTATACTGCTCTATGACTGACTACACAATTTGTTCTACCAGGTTGCCAATTCAATTTTCAAAGGGAACCAATTTCTTAAATTCATTTACTTAAAACTGTAATTTGAAAACTTTAGTCCAAATAAATCTTATATTACAGGAAAGCTGCATATAATATATAATTATATATGATATATATTAACAGATACTTAAAAAGTGAATATCCATGTAATCACAACCCAGGTCAAGAAATAATACACTACTGGCTACCTAGAGGACCTGAGTGGGTCCCTTCAAGATCACAATCTGTTCCATCTACCTGGGATGGTAGACTTTTATGATACCTATTTCCTTAATTTTGTTTTAAAAATAGGTAAGTATAAACAAGGCTGTGTATTGTCACCCTGCTTATTTAACTCATATTCAGAGTACATCACGTGAAATGCTGGACTGGATGAAGCACAAGCTGGAATCAAGGCTGTGGGGAGAAATATCAATAACCTCAGATATGCAGATAATACCATCCTTATGGCAGAAAGTGAAGAAGGACTGAAGAGCCTCTTGATGAAAGTGAAAGAGGAGTGTGTAAAGTTGGCTTAAAACTCAACATTCAGAAAACTAAGATCATGGCATCCGGTCCCATCACTTCATGGCAAATAGATGGGGAAACAAGGGAAAACAGTGACAGACTTTATTTTCTTGGGCTCCAAAATCACTGCAGATGGTGACCGCAGCTGTGAGATTAAAAGACGTTTGCTCCTTGGAAGAAAAGTTATGACCAACCTAGATAGCATACTAAAAAGCAGAATTACTTTGCCAACAAAAGTCCATCTACTCAAAGCTACGATTTTTCCAGAAGTCATGTATGGATGTGAGAGCTGGACTATAAAGAAAGCTGAGCACCAAAGAATCAATGCTTTTGAACTGTGGTGTTGGAGAAGACTCTTGAGAGTCCCTTGGACTGCAAGGAGATACAACCTAAAGGTTCCTTTAGTTGGTCCTAAAGGAAATCAGTCCTGAATATTCATTGGAAGGACTGATGATGAAGCTGAAACTTCAATACTTTGGTCACGTGATGCAAAGAAGTGACTCATTAGAAAAGACCCTGATGCTGGGAAAGACTGAAGGCAGGAGAAGGGGATGACAGAGGATGAGATGGTTGGATGGCATCACTGACTCATGGACATGAGTTTGAGTAAACTCCAGGGGTTGGTGACGGACAGGGAAGCCTGAGGTGCTGTGGTCCATGGGGTCACAAAGAGTCGGACATGACTGAGCGACTGAGGTGACTGACTAAAGTATAAACAAGCTTATTTTTCTGCCAAACTTGAACTTTATAGAAATGGATTCATACTATGTATACAGAAATATTCCTTTGTACTTCCAACCAGTTATTTTGTGAGATTTATCTATATCACTGCATGTAACTGAAATTCATTAATTTTCTTTGCTGTCTGATATTCCAGTATGCCACAATTCATTCACCTTACTGTAAAAAGTGTTTCCAATTTTTTTTTCAAATTAGGGTTTTCACTTTATTCTTCTGCTGGACTGTGTGGTTTGCAGTCTTAATTCTCCAACCAGGGATTGATCCTGGGCCCCCTTGCAGTGGAAGCATGGAGTCCTAACCACTGAACTGCCAGGGAATTCCCCCCAATTTTTATTACCATAGACAAAGTTGGTATAAAAATTCCCTTCCACTGATCTTGCTGCAAATATGTTAAGTTTCTCAGGGTTTGTAAATGCTTAAGGGTTGGAACTACAAGATCACAGGGTATATATAACAAACTTGAAAAAAAATGAGGTTGTTTTATAACAATCAGCCCTCAAACCAACAGTATAGAAGAGCTTCCACTGTTCCACAATTTTGTTAATGTTTGTACTGGTGGACTTAAAGATTTATCCTCATCTGGTACATATGTGTGCTAATTATTGCTTTATTGCCTCTAAGCCCTTCCTTGTACTGGAAGGAAGACACTGAAAACTCTATTTCCCATTGGTTCAGAGTTGGACTTTGCCAACAGAGAGCCCTGGAGTGACACTGAGAGGCTGGAAGAAACAGTAGGGATTCCTCTTTCAGGGTTATATTTTCAAGTGGATCAGCACAGAGGCACCCTGGCAGTGTTTCAGCACAGCTCTTGTAGTTCAGTGGTGAGTGCTCTCTGACCTGTTTCTAAATCACTAGGGACAGGCAGCATGTTCTTACAGCCATCTACTCTTTCCTGAGGTCTGAATCTCAGCTTGGGGTGGGTTAGGGTAGGGGTAGTTATTTACTTTTCCTTCAGGTTCAGAGGTAGTAGCTGCTTTCCACACATACTATTCCATATCACCTTAAGAGTTATTTTATTCTTTCTAGTAGTTAGTTACCTTTTACCTACTTAATGGTCCTTTCTTCCCCCGAAAGTTAAACTTCTTAAAATTTTGTTTTGGATACACCTGTGGCATGTGGGATCCTAGTTCCCTGACCACAGATTGTACCTGTGCCCCGTGCATTGAAGTGTGGAGTCTTAACCACTGGACTGCCAGAAAAGCCCCATAATGATCCATTATATTAAATTTTCCCTGTTTAGATTACTGGTATGTGATTTCTCTCTCCTGATCAGGACTTAACATATATGATATATAATGATATATTTCAGCAATTCTAGGGCTACATGACATGTGATATCAAAACAGACTGAATGCAAAAGGAGGTAAGAAAATACAGCTGTCTGCTATTAAGCCAGATATTAAAGAGATCTGCAAGAATGCAAAACACTATTAAAATTATAAGTTTTGGTTATTAACATTTATTGTTTTAAAAGTCATTAATATTTAAACAATTTCTCGCTTGATTTCTAATGTGTCAGGTAAAACTAAAATTTTCAACATATTGTCTTTCCCTTATTATTTGTAATTTTTTATATATTCTGGATATAACTCTTTTGTCGACTGCAGAATATTTTCTCCCACTCTGCAACTTGTCTTTTCCCTCTTTATAGTGTCTTTTGATTAAATGGTAGGTTTTCACTTTAATGTAGCTGAATTTATCAATCTTATGAGGTAAGGTCATGAGATATTCTCCTATGTTGTTTCCAAAGATTTGTAGCTCTTTCATATTTGTATTTAATATGCAGTTTATTTTTGTGTATGATTTGCATAGGATCTAATCTTTCCTATATAGCAAATCTGCCCCAGCAATATTATAAAAAAGTTCTTCTTTTTCACACAGAGACCAAGTATACATATACACTGGTCTGTTTCTAGACTTTGTATTATGTTCTACAGGTTTCTTTGGTTATCTCTGGGCAAATATCACTCTGCTTTATTTATCATAGCTTTATAACCAGTCTTGAAACCTGGCAGAGCCTGTCTTCCCACCTTGTTACTCTCTTCAAGAGTTTCTCGGCTTTTTCTTTGTGGGGGAAGAAGAGGAGGGAGTTCTCTGTACTTCCATACAAAATTCAAAATCAGTTTGTACTTTAGTTGCCCCCACTGCAAGCTGAGATCACTCCACTGCGGCAGTCATCACATTACTGGTCCACACCTATTCATCCTGTGTCCAGGCTACACAGTGTGTTATTTGTTGTCTAAACCTCAGATCATTAACAGTGTGAAGCACTTAGTAAATATACAACATGTGTTCCAGGAATGAATATATTGTACAAAAGTAAATAATAAAATGGGAGGGAAACCATTAAGATCTTAAGATTGCATTGGACTTATAAATCAGTTTGGGAAGAAATGATATCATTAAATAGCGAATCTTCCCTATCCACGAATTATTTGTTTCAGCCTTCCATACTGTTTCTCAATTATGTTTTATAATTTTTTCAATAGCAATCTTATACATCTTTTGTTAAGATTTCTAAATATAGCTGATTCTTGTTAATTGCAGATTTTGTATTTGCAAATTCACCCATGAGTTAAAATTTATTTGTAACCCTAAAATTTGGTTCTCAGATGTATTTTGATTGGCTAGCAATAAATTTTTTAGAATATGAGTCAGTTTCACACATTTAAAATTTGGGAAACTTCATATAGGAATCTAGATTTTGACCTAGCTTAAAAATGACAAAGTTTTTTGGAAAGTCTGACAACATATGTTAACACTGAAGTTCTGTTTCTTTACGGCCATATGCTAGAGCTGAGTGGCTGCTGTTCCTTTCAGATGGATTTTTCCTTAAAATCAACTCACTTCACTCACCTAGGTTACCTGCCTGGAATTTATAAACATTTGCCTCTCCTAAATTAAAGCAATTAAAATGATAGCCTTAAATTAAGAGAAATGAATTTGCCAAAAGGCAGAAATGAGTCTAAAGTGGAACTGTGAACAGAAATTTAAAAGGGGGTAATGATGGTTAGGATGCGCTTGTTTCTGGAATACTAAAGCTCATATCCTAAAGTCCTCTTATTTATCATATACTTTACCTCAGATGGTAAAGAACCTGCCTGCAATGCAGGAGACTTGGGTTTGACCCCTGGATCTGGAAGATCCCCTGGAGAAGGGAATGGCTACCAACTCCAGTATTCGTGTCTGGAGAATTTCATGGACAGAGGGCCTGGCAGGCCACAGTCCACTGAGGTGCAAAGAGTCGTACAAGACTGTGTGACTAACACCATATTACAATTAATTTCTTTATAAGTGAGAATATATTCTGTTTCACTCATAACAGTCTTCTACTCCTGATTCTATTACTGTTTTGTATACAAATAAATGACGGGAGCTCTGACTTCAATGTTCTTATAAACAATCATCCTGGATATTTTATCCTTCTACATTAAATACTGTTGAGATTCTGACTGAGACTACAATGAATTTTTAGTCTACATTTTGGGAAATAACAATACCAGATCTTTCCCTTCAAAATTATATATCTATCACTTCATTTACACACATTTTCTTTAAATATCCTTTAGCAAAGTTCAAAAATTCTTCTCTGTAAAAGCTTTACATACTTATGTTATTTTTGGGTAAGGTTTCCTTTACTTGGGGGACAGGAGGCATTACTTTTTGTTGCAAAAAGAATCTTTTCTCCTAATTACATTAAAAAAAAATCACAATTTAACCATTTGTTTCCAACTTCAATAAATTCTGCAATGTACATCCTTTGAAGACAATCTTTGCATTTGGGATTTTCTTCTTCAAGGTAGATCTCTATTAGTGACATTCCTGGATCAAAGAGGATGGAGAGTTTAAAGGTTCTCAATCCCTTGAGAATTTCTAGAGGACAGATCATTTAAAGCTTTTCAACAAATTCTGCCAGATCACTTTCAAGATAGGTTCTAATTCATACTCTCACCAGCAGTACAGAAATGCCTGGCTTCCATTAGTAAAAAGAACTCTGCTCTTTTGATTAATGTGAAAAGTTGCATTTAAAGTTCTATTTCTTTGTATAGTTGAGTTGAAGATTCTTTCTTTTCTTAATTTATATGTCTTCTGCCTGTCCCCATTCTTTGCTCATTTCTCTATCAGGATGTTAAGTGTTTTGTCCTTGGAATGTTTAGTTTTTACAATACAAAAATACTTCAAACAAACAAACAGCTGGTTGCTAGTCCATGACTACTCAACACTGGCAGAGGCCCACAAAGGTGCACTGGGCCTACCAACAAACTTACAGGGAGAAGTCGGCCTTTATGCTTCATGGCAGAAGCAAGCCTCCCATAAATCCCCTAATTACATTTTTAATTGGTTACTATTAACATACATAGGAAATCTATCGCTTTTCTATGTTGAACTTGAATCTGGCTATTTAACTGAACTCTCTTCATTGATTATATGTAGGCCAAGAGTCTGCAAACTACAAACCTCAGGCCAAATCTGGTCTGCTGCCTGTTTTGTAAATAAAGTTTTACTGGAACACAGCCATAACCATTTGCTTACGTATTGTCTATGGCAGGTTTCATGATAGAACAGTAGAGTTGAGTAGTGGCAACAGAGATCCTGTGGCCTGCAAAGACTAAAATACTATCTGGTCTTTTACAGAAAAAGGTTGCCCACCCCTGATATAGGTAATCTTATTACCTGCCAATAATGACAATTCTATCTCTTCTAAATGCATTCTTCTTCTTATTTAGAAATAAAAGGAATATCAACATAATGGTGAACAGTAACGATGAACAAGGGCATCGCTGTCCTGAAATGCTTTTAGTGTTTCACCATTAAGTGATTTTATTACAGGTTTCTGAAGATAACCTCCATTGAGTTGAAAACATTTCTGGAGCTTAAAATTTTATTTTAAAGGACTGTACTTTATTCTGAGATTATCCCATTCCTACATTTTTCTGTAAAATAGTAACACAAAGTAGTTGTTCTTAAAAACATCTTTACATGGTAAAACAAAAGCTGGCAACCCTATAGTAATCCATGAACTAGGTCATGAAACCTAAATCTAAGAAACACCAGGTTAAGTTTTCCAGACTACAATGATGTTTAGAGCAGAAACTGTAAATGGAGATCATTTAGCACACTGCTTTTCTTACTCAAAATTATACTGAATTTATACACGTAAAGAGGCGGCACAGAAGGTAAGCTCTGGGGTCCAGACAGGCTTGGGGAGGAATTCTGCCAAATACCACTACCCCCTCCCCGCCCCCCACAGCTGTGAGAGCTTAGGCAAGCTACGTAATCTTTCTAAGTCAGTTTCCTTCTCCTTAAAATGGGGACAATAGTAGTAGCCACTTTAAATGTTGTTCTCAGGATTAAACAACCTGAAGTACACAAAGCACTATGTATAAGTATCTGGTCAATTATGAATGTTCAATAAATGTAGGTGCTATTACTGTTATTACTTTATGTTCTTCTGACATGTGTATAAATCTTTATTACTTAGTACCTCAAAGTAAGACCACATCTTAATCTTTTGTGATACCAAAGTAGACCATCTCAAGTTTACGATCCAGTTGCAGGGACAAGGATCATTCTGTTGTGACTGGGTTAATACTAAGAAATGGATCAATAAAACAGAATACTCATATATTCATACAATCATAACAAGTATATAATTTGAGGAAGTATCTGGCTATTTCATTTTTCCACATAACTGTTTATCCTTCAATTGTGTATCTATGTGTGTGCTTCTTGCACCAAGCAAACGACTTACAAATATGCAAGAAACACAGGAAAACACTATTAATACAGGACAAGTAAGATCAAATACCAGTGTTCCAGCACTTTGGAAAATGCTGGATACAATTTTGCTAAGAATGGAGTCAATTAATATGGAGTTAGGAGTAAATACTTTCATTTTTCCTAATTACACAGATTTCATGAAGGGGGCAAGATTTCAGAAAGACTGTAAGAAAAATGGAAATATGTAAACATCACAAAACAGAAGAAACAGAAAGAAGTACAGTCAGAGAGTATGACCAGGATATACATTCTCCTGGTCAAATAAGGAGAAAACAAGCAGAGCACAGATAACAGACAAGTTTTCAAAAAGGGAAGAAAAAGTCTTTAAAAGAAAAATACGTGTATTACCAAAAAAGTTATAATGAACAATACAGACAAAATACCCTTGGATCTTCAAGCATGTGCAACTTTCATAATTCTTACTAATGGGTAGGATGGGAAATTAAAATTCTAAATTTTTTAAGCTTAGATCCAAAGAAGAGTGAGAATTTACTTACTTCACTAGAGCAGCTGCTTCAGGAAGTACGTCAGCAAATGATTCACGGAATATGATTGCGTTTTTCCTTTTACAGTTCTGTATGACATCATTGGCAAGGTAAAAGAGATTCAAACGGTGGGGATAGGCAGCTGGAGATGAGAAAAGACAATAAATAAAACCAAATGAGTCAAGTTATACTTAGTGAAACTTACTCCAAATACAGACAGACAAACGAACTAACGGATCAATTTACTGCTCCCTGGTGGCTTAGAGGGTAAAGCGTCTGTCTGTAACGCAGCAGATCCCTGGGTTGGGAAGATCCCCTGGAGAAGGAAATGGCAACCCACTCCAGTACTCTTGCCTGGAAAATCCCATGGACAGAGGAGCCTTGTAGGCTACAGTCCATGGGGTCACAAAGAGTGGGACACGACTGAGCGACGACAATGCCTAAAAACCTTGACTGCTTCAGGTTAAGTTTCTGTTCAAAGTGTTCCTTTGAGCAGATTTCCACTTTACTTTGCATTATGTTTGGCACTAAAAAACACATTAACTTTGGAGAAGCTAAAATAAAACAAAACTGTTCTTCCAAACATCTGGGAAGATTAAAAATTGAGTTGAAGTAGTTCAATTTGTTGCAAAAACACCAGGGTTAGTGGAAGGAGTGTGAACCAGAATGTGACCGTAGACAAACTGCTTAGCCTCCTTTCCAGTATTATTGTAGACAGACCCTCTCCACCTTCCCATCTGCGGGAAGAGAGGCTCTGCTGCCACTTTCACCTCCAGGTGAGTGTCCTGGGAAACGAGGAATTTGAGCCCACAAACAGACCTCAGTCAATCTTTTTTTAAAGGTCCAAGGCAAGGCCTAATTTATTTACTATCTAGAACCTTGAGCCAAGCAAACCCAAGTTTTATTATTATCCTGAACAATCTTAATGTCCACATGGATGATTCATCACATTTTCTAGTTTCAACCTCAAATTCAGTGACCTCCAAGAACAACTTCTTCCTACACTTTCAAATCACCCTTTCTGACCACAACCACCCACTTTGTTGTATCTGTCCTTCAATTTCATCAAGTTCTCATCTCTTTATTTTCGCTTAACTCATGTACAGTCTCTTCTAGTACTCAATTCTTCCTCTACCAATTCCACAGTCTTTTTGATCCATTATCTAAACCATTCATATTAAAACCTTCATATGCTTTTCATTCTCCCTACAGTTTATAGCCTACCGCATGTATTCAAAAAAATCCTAAATCTGGATCAATCCAACTGAATGCCTTTATTGCACCTATACTTCTGTCCCTGGGTTCTGCTGAAAAAAATCACACCAACAGTATTGAAACGATTCAGTCTCCTCCTCACTGGGCCTTCCTTCCACGTGTCTTTGATTAGCATCTTCTCTAATTTGCTGTTAGACCTATTTCGAACTTTTACCACTTTTGTGATGCACCCTTACCACATTCTTTCTCACTCTTAGGAGATAAGCTTAATATCCTATTTCACAGAGAAGCAGAAATCATTAGATGGAACTTATGTTCTCTCAAAAAAATGTATCCATGGGGATTTCCCTTGTGGTCCAGTGGCTGGGAGTCTACATTTTCAACATAGGGGGCACAGGTTTGATCCCTGGTCAGGGAACTACAAGTCCATACGCCATGGGGCTCCGACAAAAAAAAAAAAGTACCCATATTTAAACCAATCCAAATCAACTTACCTGAGTCGGTTAAGATCTTTCAGATTTAGAGATCTGAAAAGAGTATTATATAGTCACTGTCTCCACTTTCATTTCTAGTAATTCCATAATTATAGAATTACTATACTTTTCTGTATTTAAAAAATATGTAATCCACTATATGAGGAGCTTTATATAAAATATGCTATCTCATTTAAGCTGCCATCACTCTTAAAAAATATGTAATCCACTATATGAGGAGCTTTATATAAAATATGCTATCTCATTTAAGCTGCC
Source organism: Odocoileus virginianus (assembly GCF_023699985.2). Taxonomy (NCBI): domain Eukaryota; kingdom Metazoa; phylum Chordata; class Mammalia; order Artiodactyla; family Cervidae; genus Odocoileus; species Odocoileus virginianus. The sequence continues at coordinate 7,437,613 of NC_069678.1, read as the reverse complement.
ATCACTCCACTCAAACGGCAGTTACTAAGGTTACCAATAAATTCCAACTTACTAAACCCAAAAGCGAGCTTTTTTTCCCACCTCCAAAAAAAGCTTATTAGCATGATTAAAAACATTTTCTTGAATAATGACAGAATTTCTAAACCTGAAAGAGGATCAATGGCTATACTTTATAACCAGTATTTGCAACTGGAAAGACAGATTTATTGCCCAGTCTTCATTTTATTACAAACAACCCACATTTACTAGTTTTCTGTGAAGTCAAGACTATTGCTTTGGGAATGAGTCCCTACTGCAATTAAGTATAAAAAATATCTTCCATAATCAGACTGTGACCTACATAATTGAGTACAGAGTTGATAAAATCCTCGAAGAGCTGGGTTTTTTGTTTTTTAAAAAAGCATTCCTTTTACACACTACAAGGCAATAATTAGATTTTGGCTTCTAAGAATCCCACATGATATTCAGAATGGCAGTCCCTGAAGGTCCCCTTTCCATATAACTGAACACTCAGACCCTCTTCTGGAGTGTACATTCTTGGGATGGACTCGGAAGACCTCAACATCCACATGTTTACATGGGTTTGAGAACAAAGACAGCATCATTTGGAATACAGTAGTCATTATACATGTCGCCTTCACACGGGTATGGCAGTCTGGTGAAAGCTTCAATAACAAAACCAGCTTTTCTGAAAACTTCAGGCAGACTATTCACTTGTTTTTCCCAGTTCTATCCCTTGATTTTCAAAATTTCCAATAGTTTATCCCATTTGCCACCTACGTTATCCATATAGGGATGAAAAGGTAAGACCAAAGAAAGGATGACCCTGCCTCTGGTTGGCTCCAAGACACTTCTGATATCTTTTTAACAAAGTCAGAGGCTGATCACAATGGTCCAGCAAATTCAAGTAGCTGATGACATCATACTAGAACCCTGTCTTCTGCCATTCATTTATACCAAGCACTCTGTATTTCTTCTTCTGTAGCTGCCATGTCATAGTTTCAGACAGCTCAGTGGCATAAATTTCTTCAAAATGAGGGCTCATGATTTTTGTGACCTCTCCATCTCCAGCACCTAAATCAAGAAGTCTATGGGTTTTCCAGTCCAGGTTAATATTAAGCAGTCTCTGAAACTGACCTGGTGAAAACACAAACATTGAGCCTCTTCTTAGCAACCCATTGATAGACGGTCTAGACATAATCAGGCTGAAAACAGGTGAAGGAGAGATGTAATTGGATAAATAGCCAGCCCGATTTCTCAATGTTATTGTTTTAGATCTGTGTTCTTTGATCAAGGTAACTCTGAACAAAGACAGCCTGGAGTGACTTGCATAACCTCTCTGTCGCACACATCCCACTGGTGGTTCTCCTTCCTTCCGCTCGCAGGCGTCCCGGCCACTCATCAAGTTGTTCACTTACAGGGAGCGGGTCAGCGGGTTCCACAGGGTCCACATCCTTCGCACCAGCTACACGGACGCCAGCCTTAGGCACAGTCAGCCCGCGAGCAGCTTCATCCGGGGCCGTGGCCGCTCGCTCTAATCACCGCCGGGCGAGGAGGACTCGCCGCCGCGGCCGCCCAGGCTCAAGCCATTGCACCCAACTCGCCCCTCCAGCCCCTTCAGGGCCGAGGCAGGGGGTCAAGGCGAGTTTTTTCTAAATGCTATTTCTACAGAGAGGTATCATTTCCACCAAACTTTTGGTACACAGAATAATCTAATAAACCCTCTTTTGGTCTGTCTTAATCGCTCTCTTAGTTCTCCTCTGACGTCTCTAGCTACTCCTCCACATATATACATAGGCAGGCATGTATAGTTACAGGCAGCTCTACCTGTAATCCTCTTCCTTTAAATGCTGATGCTTCCCAAGGTTCTCTCCTGAGCACTCTTCTTGATTCGTCGGTAGCATAGTGTTTTCAGATTTCAGGTTTGATAACAGTCTGTTCCATTCCTGGCTTTGTCACTTAACAGCTTTAGGGCTTATACATTACCTAACTCTTCTGTATGTTACCTTTTTTCCTTTCAGAAATGACAACTTCATGAGTTGTTAAAAGAATTAAATAATAAGACAATGTACGTAAACCATTTAGAATAGCACTCAGTCAACAGATAATGGAATGCTATCAGCAGAACTATCCACATTTAACTACTACCACCTGAGTATCAATGACTCCAGCATCCATAGATTTCACGTCTGGATTTCTCTTTACCAGTTAACACATACATCTACTTCAACATCTCAGAGGCACCCTGAACCTGATTTCTCAATATCTTATTAATAATCTTCCTTCTCCTCCATCTGTTACTGCTCTTATATTTAGCCAGAATTTCAGCAGTCTTTTCTGGCTCTTCTTTCTCCCTACCTAATCCTTGCAGATTTTGATAAATCTGCAAGTCCAACCAATTTTGTCTCCAATATATGCCAAATTTATTTCCTCTTTTCCTTTTCTTCCTACCATTGTTCTTTGCTGGGTTATCTTTTGACCTGGACAACTACTGCAATAATCTCTTAACTGTTTATCTTGCCTGGGACCTGATCTTTTCAAATTTATTCTATACATTGTTGGCCAAATTCATCTTCTAATATGTAAACATTATCCAATTATGTCTCATACGAAATCTGTCAATGATTTCCAACTGCTTATTAGAAAATGTCCAAACACCTTCAGTTCAGTTGCTCAGTTGTGTCTGACTCTTTTCGATCCCATGGATTGCAGCATGCCAGGCTTCCCTGTCCATCACCCAATTGCTGGAGCTTACTCAAACTCTGTCCATCAAGGTGGTGATGCCATCCAACCATCTCATCTTCTGTCGTCCCCTTCCCCTCCCACCTTCAATCTTTCCCAGTATCAGGGTCTTTTCCAATGAGTCAGTTCTTTGCAACAGGTGACCAAAGTATTGGAGTTTCAGCTTCAGCATCAGTCCTTCCAATGAATATTCAGGACTGATTTCCTTTAGGATGTATTAAAGGAACCTTTAGGTTGGATCTCCTTGCAGTCCAAGGGACTCTCAAGAGTCTTCTCCAACACCACAGTTCAAAAGCATCAATTCTTCGGTGCTCAGCTTTCTTTACAGTCCAACTCTCACATCATTACATGACTACTGGAAAAACCATAGATGACTAGACGGACCTTTGTTGGCAAAATAATGCCTCTGCTTTTTAATATGCTCTCTAAGTCAAACACCTTAGTTTTCACTCATTTTCCGGATTTTTACCTTCTCTTCCAGTCTCATCTCTTCCCCTTCAAAGTTCTACCTTTAATGCATTACTCACAGTCCCCAGAAACACCTCACACAAAATTTTCCTTTTCTATGATAATCTATCCTACATAATCTTCAGTGTTTTCTACTCACCCATAGAAAAAAGCCCCAAATTTTAAATTTAATTCATGTTAGATTCTGACCCCTCTCCACCTCATCTCTACTTTTCCCCAGAATGAATCATCCCAAAGCTTTTTTTTTTCTTTTTGAGCAGGCCCCATGGCCTGATCTAGTTCCCCCAGATCAGGGACTGAACTGAGGCCCTTTGCAATGAAAATAGAAAGTTCTAACCAGGGAATTCCCACCCTCAATTACTACTGGAGAGATTAAGAGACTCAAGGTATAGAGTAATTGAATATAACTAATCTGTGTTACTGAAATGGATACAGGTTTGGACGTCAGCTGTAAATCACATTTCTGGATCAACTGAAGAAACCTGAATGTGGTCTGGGACTAGAGAAAATGAAAATTTAAGGAAATGGAAATAAATAAATCATCAACTGGTGGTGGTGGGGGGAACAGTAATTACAGAATGATCTCGTGTTAGAAAAAAATCAATGAAAGAGATCAGAAAGAACATGGAATTAAGTTTTATAAGTACAGATCTTTATCTTTTTTCCCTTTTACCTGCCTGTATTCTAATTTTCCACTAACATGATACATTTCTGATCCTTTCATAACTGATTAAGGAGATATAATCATTTCTGTCCAAAAAGTTTACCTGATTGTCTTGAACTAATGTGTATCTCAGCCTGGACCTGTTCTTTGAACTTCAGACTCAGATACCCAAATGCTTACCCAATTCTCTCTCAGATGTTTAACACACAGCTCAGACTCAAAATGCGATGCTGTGCTTTCTTCTTCTGAATTCTCTCCTCTCCTACAGGTTTCTTCATCTCTGCAAATGGTATTTCTTCTGTGGTGGCTTTTCTCAGCCAAAAATCAAGCCATCTTTGACTCCTCTCTTTCACATTCCATATCCAAACTCAAAATACATATCTCATTAATGCTACTTTTTGAAATATATACAGACTTAGGGGAAGTTACAAATGTGGGAAGGAAGGTTAGAAATAAACCCTGTGGTGCTGGAATTTAATTGGAAGTCTTGGTATGAATTCATAGTTATACATAGAAAACATACAGTGAATAAATGTATGTGTCTACATATAACTATTTCTTAAATCTCTCCATTGAAAAGGCCTAGAAGTAATAATATCCCAGGCACCTAATACCAAGATCTTTGTTTCTTAGAGGAACCAGGAGAAATGGCTGATTCCAGGCCAGGAAAGAAAGTATCAATACAAGAGCTCAGAACATCTTATACTAGTAAAGTGCACAGTGATGTCAAAAGAATACAGGCACTACCTTCAAGAGGTTCCCACTGGCCAAATCTATTGAATGGATAAACTGTGTCAAAATAAATACTAGTAAAAGACTATAACCAACTGAATAAAGTAGCAATCCTTGAACACATACTGATGAAAGTAATTAAAGAAATACACCAGAAGGCAGAAAAGTGAAAGTCAAAGTGAAGTCGCTCAGTCGTGTCCAACTCTTTGCGACCCCGTGGACTGTAGCCTACCAGGCTCCATCCATCCATGGGATTCTCCAGGCAAGAATACTGGAGTGGGTTTCCATTTCCTTCTCCAGGGGATCTTCCCAACCCAGGGATTGAACTCAGGTCTCCCACATTACAGGCAGATGCTTTACCCTCTGAGCCACCAAGGAAGGGGGAAAGCCCTGCCTTGTAATCAAATGCCAACCTATATATGTGTAAGGAATGAAGGAATTAAAAACCAACATCTGGCAAACATCACACCAAAAACTGACTCAAGCAACAATCATGAATGGACGTTAAACCTGGTGAGAGACAGTTTAAAGCAGAACAGGATTACTAGTAAAGTCTCAAACTTCTTGCCCACAAAACTGACAGATTAACATTATGTTCCTCCAAATAGGCATAATGCTCTAAGAACACAGCATCACTTCTGTGATATTTCTACCCAAAACTGAATAACCTGAGTCTAATTTTTAAAATAATCAGACAAATACAAATTTATGGTTATTTTATAAGTTACTGATCTATAGTCTTAAAAAATTAAAGGGACATGAAAGATAAGGAAAGACCAAAGAACTGTTTCAGACTGAAGAAAAGTAAAGAGACATGACAATTAATTCTAACAAATAGCCCTGGACCTTTAAAGACCATTTCTGAGATAACTGGCAAAGTCCAGCTAGGGTCTGTGGATTCCATGATAGTACTGTGTCAATGTTCATTTCCTGATTTTGGTGGTTGTACAGATGTTACGCAGCAACTGTTGCAATGTAGTGAACTGTGTCTTCCCAAAATTCATGTGTCTTCCCGAAATTCATATGTTGAAGTCCCTAACCCTCAATGTTCAACAGTACGTGAACCGTGAACTTCCAGATGTTCAAGCTGGTTTTAGAAAAGGCAGAGGAACCAGAGATCAAATTGCCAACATCCATTGAATCATCGAAAAAGCAAGAGAGTTCCATAAAATCATCTTTTTCTGCTTTAATGACTATGCCAAAGCCTTTGACTGTGTGGATCACAACAAACTGGAAAATTCTGAAAGAGATGGGAATACCAGACCACCTGACCTACCTCTTGAGAAATCTGTATGCAGGTCAGGAAGCAAGTTAGAACTGGACATGGAACAACATACTGGTTCCAAACAGGGAAAGGAGTATGTCAAGGCTGTATATTGTCGCCCTGCTTATTTAACTTATATGCAGAGTACATCATGAGAAACACTGGGCTGGATGAAGCACAAGCTGGAATCAAGATTGCAGGGAGAAGTATCAATAACCTCAGATATGCAGATGACACCACCCTTATGGCAGAAAGCAAAGAACTAAAGAGCCTCTTGATGAAAGTGAAAGAAGAGAGTGAAAAGGTTGGCTTAAAGCTCAACGTTCAGAAAACCAAGATCATGGCATCTGGTCCCATCACTTCATGGCAAGCAGATGGGGAAACAATGGAAATAGTGACAGACTTTAATTTTTTGGGCTCCAAAATCACTGCAGATGGTGAATGCAGCCATAAAACTAAAAGATGTTTTACTCCTTGGAAGAAAAGTTATGACCAACCTAGACAGCATATTAAAAAGCAGAGACATTACTTTGCTAACAAAGGTCTGTCTAGTCAAGTCTATGGTTTTTCCAGTAGTCATGTATGGATGTGAGAGTTGGGCTATAAAGAAAGCCGAGCGCTGAAGAGTTGATGCTTTTGAACTGTGGTGCTGGAGAAGACTCTTGAGAGTCCCTTGGACTGCAAGAAGATCCAACCAGTCCATCCTAAAGGAAATCAGTCCTGAATATTCATTGGAAAGAATGATGTTGAAGCTGAAACTCCAGTACTTTGGCCACCTGATGCGAAGAACTGACTCATTGGAAAAGACTCTCATGCTGGGAAATATCGAAGGTGGGAGGAGAAGGGGACAATAGAGGGTGAGATGGTTGGATGGCATCACCGACTCAATGGACATGAGTTTGAGTAAACTCTGGGAGTTGGTGATGGACAGGGAGGCCTGGCATGCTGCAGTCCATGGCATCCCAAAGAGCCAGACGTGACTGAACTGAACCCCCAATGTGACTGTGTCTGGAGATAAGGTCTATACGGAGGTAACTAAGGTTAAATGAGGACAAAAGGGGCCTTGATAAGAAGACATGAGTGTCCTTATAATAGACCTTGGAGACCTCTCCTTCCTCCCAAACCTTCTTCCACCACATGAAGACACAGTAAGAAGGTGGCCATCTACAAGCCAGGAAGACACCTTTTATCAGAAACTGAACCCTGTCAGACCTTGATCTAGCCTTTCCACCCTCCAGAACTGTGAGAAAAATTTCTGCTGTTTAAGGCACATAGTTTGTGGTATTTTGTTATAGCAGCCCAAGCTTATTAATACAACTATATATGGAGAATAGTTGTTTTTATGGACATTGCTTCCCAGGTGGCACTAGTGGTAAAGAACCTCCCTGCCAGTGCAGGAGACTTAAAGAGACTTGGGTTCAATTCCTGGGTCAGGAAGATCCCTTGGAGGAGGCAATGGCAATCCACTCCAGTATTCTTACCTGAATCCCATGGACAAGGGAACCTAGCGGGCTACAGTCCATGGGGTCGCAAAGAGTCAGACACGACTGAAGCAGCTTAGGAGCAGCAGCAGCATGGACACCAAAGTATTAAATAGGGTGTCATGTCTGCAACGTACTTTCAAATAGTTCTGAAGTGTGTGTATGTGTACCTGTGTGTATAAAAGAGCAGTAAGAGATTAAAGTAAATATGGTAGAACATTAATTACTGGGGTATCTGGCGAGAGGCACACGAAATCTTTGTAGTATACTGCAACTTTAATTTGAAATTATTTAAAAATAACAATTAAAAAAAAACAGACTTCAACTACTACTTACTATTGCCTCCTAGGCTAAGTTACAATAATCTTTTGCTTGAATTACTGTATGAGCCTCTTAACTGGTCTCCCTGCTTCTACCTTTGCCTCACTTCACTCTAGATCCTTTCAGAATGTAAATCTGATCTATTACTCTGCTGCTTAAATCGCTCCCATAATGGCTCCCGTCCTTACTCAGGGTAAAGATCAAAGTCCTTACCACGGCCTGTAAATTCTAAACACTTTGACCTTGCATTCTCTCTCCAATCCCTAGTCTTGGTAACCATTCGTTCCTTTCCAGCTATTCTGGCCACCTTGCAGCTGCAAAACCTACAACATGCCTGGCATACTCCTACTTGGCATCCCACTTCAGGGTCCTTTGAGCTCCCTGCTCCCTCTGCTTGGCAAATTATTCTTTCCCAGATAATCTCATAGTTTATGCTCTCACTGTTTTTAAATCTTCACCCAAAGGTCACTCTCTCAGTGGCTTTCTGTATTTCCCTGACCAGGAAAACAGCAACATCAAACCACCAATACTATTGTCCTTCCATGTTACCCTCCCCCCTCGCAATATACTATAATTTACTTAATTTATTTTTTACCTGTCTTGCACTGTGAGGGTAAGGGCTTTTATCAGTTTTGTTTAGTGTTAAATTCTCAGCCCCTAGGACTATGCCTAACAGAGTAGGCTTTCAGTAACTATTTCTTGGAAAAGTAAATAAGAAAAGAAAGGAAAAAACAAAGAAAATAAAAAATGATTACTGTAGTCTTTTCAGTTTGGTTAATAACCCCATAAAGTAGCTGGCCTCCGAGTAACTACACAGGGTAGACAAGAACTAGATACCATTAGGTACTGTAATTAGTGCACAATTTTAAGAATCTTTTTTCTTAGGTATTGATTTTAGAACTCAAGTCCCGAGTAAATGACTCCACTGTACACTGAAAGAACCACATCTAAGCTAAAAAATTCTAACTTGTCTCTTAACAGTTGTAAAGTATCAACTCAGAAATTCTTTGAATAATTTGCCACTCAGAACATTTGTTAAATATCACTATATACACTAACTAACTTCAAACATTCCCTAACTCTAAACAGAAAACTATTCAGTGTCATTAATGATCTGTAGAGAGCAAAAGAAAATTAAGAATCTAAATATCCACTAATAGTAGAGCTGACAATCATTAAATCAAACATGAAAACCATACAGAAAATAGAAAAGTGGTTTACATACTGAAAGTAAACCAAAAAAATGTATCAACCTTGCCTGATGCTTCCCCTTATTTTCTAAATTTAAGTCCTTCCTGTTAATCTTTTCTTATTACTGCATATTCCTGAATTTAAGATAAGATTGTTTATAACATGCACATTTTATATACTACTGCTAAAGAAATTTGGAAAGTACTTCCAGTTAGCTGAACGAAGCCATCAACTGTAAAATAAACACTGATTTCAAACATGTTAAAATGTGAAAAGAATACATATCTTTGAATTGATGAAGTACATAACTTCTAATTCATTTTTTCCCTCCTCACTGTGAGAGAAATTAAAATGGAGGTATCTTGTTAAGGCTTCAGAAGCAGGGGAACAGGCCTCTGACCAACTTCTGACTTTGCCTGAACCCTGCATGGACTACAAGCCTGCCTGCTGGCACACCAACTGTTACCAGCTAGTCAAGTGGCATTTTAGGTAAGAAAAGGAGTGGGTCTTGGAACCTCTTAAGGCCTGAGGGTCGTAAGGCGCTGAGAGCCTGGCCAGCCCTGATGATGATACCGGTTTGTGGCCTGGGATTATAAACAGCAGCCCCCAGATCCCTTCCCAATTGAGACTCCAAACTGCTGTTAATGTGGGACTTCCCAGCACTGTTCAAATACGGATGTAGGTCGGCTCAATGTGGTGATGTTTATCCAGGTGGCACTTCTGGTAAAGAACTTGCCTGCCAATACAGGAGACATAAGAGACACAGGTTCAATCCCTGGATTGGGAAGATCACCTGAAGGAATGCATGGCAACCCACTCCAGTATTCTTGCCTGGAGAACCCCGTGGACTGAGGAGCCTGGTAGGCTACTATCCAAAGGGTTGTAAAGAGTCAGACACGACTGAAGAAGTAACACACACATGCTGTTACTTCTTTTTTTTTCCTAATGACTATTGAAATTACATAATCTTCTATTAAAAGTTGCAACTATTTGTTAACGAATTCTTAGAACCTGAAATGAAAAGTAAAACTTTTGGCAAAATACCCATTTCTTTTGCTTCTACCCTACTTCAGTTTCTCATCATTACAATAAACTTCTTAATCACTCAGCTGTATCTCTAGTTTCAACACATTCTCCAGACTCCTGGGAATTAATTCCACCAGTATGCTTGTCCCTAGGTACAAAGATATTCTTTGCAGCACTATTTTCAACAAAAGACTAGAAATATTCTAAAATTAACAGGGGCTTCAGTTCAGTTCAGTCGCTCAGTCGTGTCCGACTCTTTGAGACCCCATGGACTGCAGCACATCAGGCTTCCCTGTCTTATCACCAACTCCTGGAGCGTACTCAAACTCATGTCCATCAAGGCGGTGATGCCATCCAACCACCTCATCCTCTACTGTTCCCTTCTTCTCCCGCCTTCAATCTTTCCCAGTATCAGGGTCTTTTCCAATGAGTCAGTTCTTTGCATCAGGTGGCCAAAGTACTGGAGTTTCAGCTTCAACATCAGTCCTTCCAATGAATATTCAGGACTGATTTCCTTTAGGATGGACTGGTTGGATCTCCTTGCAGTCCAAGGGACTCTCAAGAGTCTTTCCAACACCATGGTTCAAAAGCATCAATTCTTCGGTGCTCAGCTTTCTTTATAGTCCAACTCTCACATCCATACATGACTTCTGGAAAAACTGTAGCTTGAGTAGACAGACTTTTGTTAGTAAAGTAATGTCTCTGCTTTTTAATATGCTGTCTAGGTTGGTCATAACTTTTGTTCCAAGGAGCAAGCGTCTTTTAATTTCATTGCTGCAGTCACCATCTGCAGTGATTTTGGAGCCCCCCCCAAAAAAAGTCTGTCACTGTTTCCACTGTTTCCTCATCTATTTGCCATGAAGTGATAGGACTGGATACCATGATCTTAGTTTTCTGAATGTTGAGTTTTAAGCCAGCTTTTTCACTTTCAGTAATTATGAATAAAGTCACTACAAATATCTCTTAATAATATCTTTTAAATAGCAAAATTTAATAATTTTGATGGAAGTCTAGCTTACAAAAAAAATTTTAAATGGCCTGTGTTGTTTGCGTCCTATCTCTGCCTATCCCAAGGTCACCAAGACTTTCTCATACATAAAGGTGAAAAGACTGAAACTGCAGGATGTTTACTTTCACCCTTCCTCTACAACTAGATGTTCCAGACAGAGGAGTAAGACAAGAGAAAGGAATAAAAGGCATATAAACTGGAAAGGAAGAAATTAAACTGTCTCCTGTTGCAAACAACAAGATTTGTTCACAAAATAGGTACTAGAACTACTGAGTGAGTTTCGGTAGAGTTGTAGGATATGCAATAGGTAGGGAAAATTTTTTTTTAGTGGTATCATTTACAAGAACATGAAAGACAGAATCTAGCAAAATATGATCTGTATTCAGAAAAAAAAATACAATACATGGACGAAAGAAATCAAATAAGACCTAAATAAGTGGAGAGAGACACCATATTTATGGGTCAGAAGACTCAATATTGTTAAGATGTCAATTCTCCTCCCATTTAATGTATAGATTCAACATAATCCTAATCAAAATCTCACCATGATTTCTGGAAAAAAACAAACCGATTCTAAAATTTAAATGAAAAGACAAAAGACCTAGAATGGCTAAAATAACTTTGAAAATTTTGCTGGAGGATTCACATTACCTGATTTCAAAATAAGACATAATAATCAAGGCAGTGAGCTTTAGCAAAAGGACAGACACACAGATAAATGGGACCAAACATTTCAGAAGTAGACTTGTCTGGTTAATTGATTTTTGAGAAAAGTACATAGGCAATTGAATAAAGAAAGGACAGTCTTTTCAACAATTAGTACTGGCATAGTTTGACATCCATGTTAAAAAAAAAAAAAACTTGACCCATTCCTCATACCATTTGCAAAAATTAACTCAAAATGCATTACAGACCGAAATGTAAAACCTAACTATAAAATTTCTACAAATTCAATGTCTGCAGGATCTGTACTGTTGTTACTTTTCCATTTCAGGTATAGTAATTTGCATCTTTTCTTTTTTCCCTTAGTCTGGCTAAAGATTTGTTAATTTCATCAATCATCCCAAAGTACTTTTAATGGCATTTTAAATGGGAAACAAAACTGACAATATACATTTGCAAAGTCAAATCCCTTCAATCTGGCAATTCTCTTGCACATGTGGCCCAGGTATAGATCCAAAAGTATCCATAACAGCACTGCCCATCACAGAAAAGTAACTATAATATAGATTGAATCTTGAATAGTTATGATTTTTTGAACGTAACTAATAGATTATTTTTTAATTTGATGAGATCTGATGCAGCCTGGCAAAGACATCTACTTGGATAGGAAAAACCACCTTTTTTAAAATTTTGAAGATAAAAAATTATTTCAAACTAATACTCAGCCACAAAATACATGTTAATAAAAGCAAACACACATATATGATCATATATGTGGCTGCTAAACCAGCTGAGTCTGAGGCCTTTTTTAGGTTTTCTACTTCTTGAGCCAATAAGGGTTAATACTTTTATGGACATTTTTTCCATTTCCTTTAGGCCTTAAAACTTATTAATGTAAAGTTGAACATGTATTGTTTACAATTTTTAAAAAATCTCTGCATCTACATTAGTCCTCTTTTAAGAACACTCTGGTAAAAAATAAAATGATATACATATATAAAAATCTCATATACATATGGAATATTATTCAGCCTTAAAAAGGACAGAAACTTCAACACGTCATAATATGGGTGAATCTTGCCAAGACGTTATGCCAAGTAAAATAAGTCAGTCACAAAAGGACAACTACTGTCTGATTCCACTTAATGAGGTACCTAGGGTAGTCAAATTCACAGCAACAGAAATTGGTTACTAGGGGCTGAGGGATGGGAGGAATGGGGAGTTATTGTTTAATGAGTACAGAGTTTCAGTTTAGGAAAACAAAAAAAATCCTCAAGAGGGACAGTGATGATGGTTGTTCAACAATGTTAATGTACATAAGCAATAAATAAGAAACTGTTAATAATGGAACTGGGCATACAGAGGATGGTGAAGGGTAACTTGCTTTTCATTTTTTAACACATATAGAGTTTGAACTTTATTTACCATGTACTTTTATAATATAGTTTAAAAATCAGACTAGTGAATGGCTCCCTAATAATGTATACTGAAGTGACTCATTTGAAAATAACCCTCCCTTAACTACATAATCCATCATAGCTACCTTCTCACTTCTTACTAGCCCTCCTCATTCATATATCTACTACAATGGCCAGATGCCTTTCCATGTCCTCACTTAGGACTCACTATTTACTTTAAAAAATATATATGTCATTTACACACCAAGGAAACCAGATATGAAAGAGACACGTGCACCCCAATATTCATCGCAGCACTGTTTATAATAGCCAGGACATGGAAGCAACCCAGATGCCCATCAGCAGACGAATGGATCAGGAAGCTGTGGTACATATACACCATGGAATACTACTCAGCCATTAAAAAGAATTCATTTGAATCAGTTCTAATGAGATGGATGAAACTGGAGCCCATTATACAGAGCGAAGTAAGCCAGAAAGATAAAGACCATTACAGTATACTAACACATATATATGGACTTTAGAAAGATGGTAACGATAACCCTATATGCAAAACAGAAAAAGAGACTCAGATGTATAGAACAGACTTGTGGACTCTGGGAGAAGGCGAGGGTGGGATGTTTCAAGAGAACAGCATTGAAACATGTGTATTATCTAGGGTGAAACAGATCACCAGCCCAGGTTGGGTACATGAGACAAGTGCTCGGGCCTAGTGCACTGGGAAGACCCAGAGGGATCGGGTGGAGAGGGAGGTAGGAGGGGGGACTGGGATGGGGAATACATGTAAATCCATGGCTAATTCATTTCAATGTATAACAAAAACTACTGTAATGATGTAAAGTAATTAGCCTCCAACTAATAAAAATTAAAAAAAATATATATATATATGTCATTTAATATTAAACATACAAAAAAGTACACAATTTACTAGGTGACATTCTTCTATAGTTTTTCTTCTTTGCCCCACCTTGTTCTCTTTCCATGAATATGACTGTAGATACAGGGACTTTTTCATCTTTCGTTACAGTCATTTTTTTTTTTTATGTGCAAACTGTCCCACAGTTAGTCAGCAAAATCCTTTTCGAGCCAGCTCTTATATCCTTTTGGTAACGATCTCATTCATCTTTGAGCTCTTCTGAGACATTCTTGCCCTCTGGCCAAAGATGTTCATTCCATGAGCCTGATGTTTTCTTCATAAGAAGATTTTACAAACTACTGATTGAATCTGGTTAGTACTTACAGAACTGTTCAAATTTCCTAACTCTTCTGGATCATTATTTATTTTTAGAGGAATTTGTCCATTTCATCTGAGTTTTCATTTACTGGCTAATGTTGCTAATGATTTTTAAACTTCTACTTTATCTGCAGTCATGCCCCCTTTCCAATCCTAATATTTTTTATTTAGGCTTTCTCTTTTTCTCTTCCTTGGTCAATCAGACAAAGGTTTATCTTTTATTGTGCTTTTTGAAGAAGCAAGTTTTGTCTTTGCTGAGCTTTTCTTTTGTATTTCTTCTTTGTTTTTATTTTTAATTTCCTTTCTTCTACTTTCCTTGGGCCTACTCTGTTGTTCTTTGCCTATTTTTTTTTTTAAACAAAAGATGCTTAGCTTATTAATTTACAGCCTCTTGCATTTTAGGTTATACATTTCCCTTAATTACAGTTTTTACTGCATCCCAGCCCATACTTTTTCCCTTAACTCAAGATCCATATACTCACCTAACATGACATCTCCAATGATGTATCTAAAAGATATCTCAAACTCAACATATTAAAAACTAAACTCTTGATCACCACCAAATCTTGTTCATTCAAAGCCTTCAACACTTAATTAACGACATCTCCATCCTTCTATCACTCAGGACACAAACCCTGGAATTATCTTTAATTGCTCTTTTTCTCATACTGTCAGCCATTTGTTCTATCTTCAAAATGCATCCAGAAATCATTTATTTCTTACCACTTTTATCTCTGTCACTGCAATCTAAGCCATCATCATCTCGCACCTGGACTATTACATTACTCTTGAAATAAGTCTCTCTCCATTTGTCTATTCCTCCTTATAGTCTATTCTTACCATGGCAGTGGACGATTCTTTTAAAAGATAAGAGCACATTGCTGCTCTGCTCAAAACCTTTCAATGATTACTACTTCCACTCTGAGTAAAAGCCAGACTGCCCTCTGTGATCTGCCATCTCCTATATCTCTTTGATCTTGTCTACTCTCACACTATTTCTTTTTTTATTGTTTTTTTTCATTTACTTTTATTAGTTGGAGGCTAATTACTTTACAATATTGTAGTGGGTTTTGTCATACATTGACATGAATCAGCCATGGAGTTACATGTATTCCCCATCCCGATCCCCGCTCCCACCTCCCTCTCTACCCGATTCACACTATTTCTTGAACATACCAGATCCCCTCAAACTTTCAGGTCTGAATTCTAACCATTCCCTTTAACTAGGATCCTCTTCCTCCAGACACCCACTGGGTTAACTCAGTGTCTTCAGGTCTTTACTCAGCTCTCTCTCTCAATGAAGCCTAACTTAAGTGCTTCCTTTAATACCGCAACCTGTCCCACAATCCCAACCATTCATTCCAATGCCCTTTACACTGCTCTCTACTATTTTCCCATAAGACGCCATCATTTTCCACCATACTAGATAATTTACTTTTTCATGATATTTATTGCTCCATAAGAAATCTTAATGCAGTCACTGATGGATCCCAAATAAACACATAGTAAGCACTCAAAAAAATGAGTCATTAGTTTTGATGTAGTGGTTCAGTGGATAAAGAATCAGCCTGCAATGCAGGAGATACAGGAGACGTGGGTTTGATCCCTGCATCAGGAAGATCCCCTGGAGAAGAAATGGCAACCCACTCCAATATTCTTGCCTGGAAAATCCCATGGGCAGATGAGCTCGGCAGGCTACAGTCCATGGGGTTGCAAAGAGTCAGACACAACTGAGGTGACTGAGCACACAAACAGTATTCTTATTACTATTCAGCACTATATATTTTAAAATTTCCACCATGATTTATTCTTTGATTCATGGGTTATTCAGAAATACACATTTTAATTTCCAAGCAAAGGGGAAATTTTCCTTTGGGTTGTTAACATCTAAATTAATACTACTACATGGCTAAAGTACATGAATCTGTATGGTAAACAGTACATGAATCTATATGATATAAAGCATCTGAAATTAATCTTTTCTGAGGGGCCAGTACGCATCACTAATTGGCTTAAACAGTCCTTATTTGTTCCAAAAAAATGCATACTTTCTAATTTTAGAGCGCAGGGTTCTCTACATGTGAGTCAACTAAATCAGATTTGGTATAGTATTAACTTCTCTGTATTTTTACAAATTTGTATCTGTTTAAACTACCAACAATTAAGAGCTACACTTTAACTCTCTCACGCAGATAACAAAGCTAGTAAATTTTCCTTTTAGTATAGGCATACTTTGGAGACACTGTGAGTTCAATTCCAGTTTATTGTAAGTAAAGTGAGTCACATGAGTTTCCTGGATTTGCCAGTGCATGTAAAAGTCATGTTTGCACTAAACTGTAGTCTATTAAGTGTGCAATAACATTATGACTAAAAAAAATGTACATACAACAATTTTAAAAAGCTGTTGAAAAAATGGCATCAACAGACTTGGTTGATGCAGGATTGCCACAAACCTTCAGTTTATAAGAAAAAACACATTATTATCTGCAGAATGCAATAAAACAAGGTATGCCTATAAACCAATGTTTGTTGTATATACTGTTGTCCCTTTATTGGATACACATAAATTTAAAATTGTTGAATCTTCCAGGTAAACTAAATTTTTTGGTCATTTTACGGGCTCTATTTTCAGTAAAGTTTTTGCCTTAAAGACTCATTTATTTGTTATTCAATCAGCTACCATAGTGGCATGCTTTTGTTATGGGTTTATAACTACAATTTACCTTTAATTTTTCCATTTTAATGTCTCTTTGTGTATGTATCAGTTCAGCTCGGTCACTCAGTCGTGTCCGACTCTTTGCGACCCCACGAACCACAGCACGCCAGGCCTACCCGGCCATCACCAACTCCCAGAGTCTACCCAAACCCATGTCCATTAAGTCAGTGATGCCATCCAACCACCTCATCCTCTGTCGTCCCCTTCTCCTCCTGCCCTCAATCTTTCCCAGCACCACGGTCTTTTCCAATGAGTCTGTCCTTCGCATCAGGTGGCCAAACAGCTTCAACATCAGTCCTTTCAATGAATATTCAGGACTGATCTCCTTTAGGATGGACTGGATTGATCTCTTTGCAGTCCAAGGGACTCTCAAGAGTCTTCTCCAGCACCACAGTTCAAAAGCATCAATTCTTCGGCACTCAGTTTTCTTTATAGTCCAACTCTTACATCCATACATGACCACTGGAAAAACCACAGCCTTGACTAGACGGACCTCTGTTGGCAAAGTAATGTCTCTGCTTTTTAATATGCTGTCTAGGTTGGTCATAACTTTCCTTCCAAGGAGGAAGCATCCTTTAATTTCAAGGCTGCAATCACCATCGGCAGTGATTTTGCAGCCCCCAAAAATAAAGTCAGCCACTGTTTCCCCATCTATTTGCCCTGAAGTGATGGGACTGGATGCCATGACCTTAGTTTTCTGAATGTTGAGCTTTAAGCCAACTTTTTCACTCTCCTCTTTCACTTTCATCAAGAGGCTCTTTAGTTCTTCACTTTCTGCCATAAGGGTGGTGTCATCTGCAATATCTGAGGTTATTGTTATTTCTCCGAGCAATCTTTTGCTTCATCCAGCCCAGCATTTCTCATGGTGTACTCTGTATATAAGTTAAATAAGCAGGGTGACAATATATAGCCTTGACATACTCCTTTTCCTATTTGGAACCAGTCTGTTGTCCCAAGTCCAGTGCTAACTGTTGCTTCCTGACCTGCATACAGGTTTCTCAAGAGGCAGGTCAGGTGGTCTGGTATGCCCATCTCTTTCAGAATTTTCCAGTTTATTGTGATCCACACAGTCAAAAGCTTTGACATAGTCAATAAAGGAGAAATAGATGATTTTCTGGAACTCTCTTCCTTTTTCAATGATCCAGCAGATGTTGGCAATTTGATCTCTGGTTCCTCTGCCTTTTCTAAAACCAGCTTGAACATCTGGAAGTTCACGGTTCACATATTGCTGAAGCCTGGCTTGGAGAATTTTAAGCATCACTTTATTAGCATGTGAGATGAGTGCAACTGTGCGGTAGTTTGAGCATACTTTGGCATTGCCTTTCTTTGGGATTGGAATGAAAACTGACCTTTTCCAGTCCTGTGACCACTGCTGAGTTTTCCAAATTTGCTGACATATCAAGTGCAGCACTTTCACAGCATCATCTTTCAGGATTTGAAATAGCTCAACTAGAATTCCATCACTTCCACTAGCTTTGTTCATAGTGATGCTTCCTAAGGCCCACTTGACTTCACATTACAGGATGTCTGGCTCTAGCTGAGTGATCACACCATCTGGATCATGAAGATCTTTTTTGTACAGTTCTTCTGTTTTTTCTTGCCACCTCTACTTAATATCTTCTGCTTCTGTTAGGTCCATACCATTTCTGTCCTTTATTGTGCCCATCTTTGCATGAAATGCCCCCTTGGTATCTCTAATTTTCTTGACGAGATCTCTAGTCTTTCCCATTCTACTGTTTTCCTCTATTTCTTTTTTCTTTTTTTTTTTTTCCATTTATTTTTATTAGTTGGAGGCTAATTACTTTACATCATTGCAGTGGTTTTTGTCATACATTGAAATGAATTTGCCATGGATTTACATGTATTCCCCATCCCCGTCCCCCCTCCCACCTCCCTCTCCACCCGATCCCTCTGGGTCTTCCCAGTGCACCAGGCCTGAGCACTTGTCTCATGCACCCAACCTGGGCTGGTGATCTGTTTCACCCTAGATAATATACATGCTTCGATGCTGTTCTCTTAAACATCCCACCCTCGCCTTTTCCCAGAGTCCACAAGTCTGTTCTATACATCTGAGTCTCTATTTCTTTGCATTGATCGCTGAGGAAGGCTTTCTTATCTCTCCTTGCTATTCTTTGGAACTCTGCATTCAAATGGGTATATTTTTCCTTTTCTCCTTTGCTTTTCGCTTCCCTTCTTTTCACAGTTATTTGTAATGCCTCCTCAGACAGCCATTTTGCTTTTTTGCATTTCTTTTTCTTGGGAGGCCGGGGGCTGCGGCTGAGGGGAGCTACCCCACATCCGAGGTAAGGAGCAGCGGCGAAGAGACACCCCACATCCAAGGTAAGAGAAACCCAAGTAAGATGGTAGGTACTGAGAGAGGGCATCAGAGGGCAGACAGACTGAAACCACAATCACAGACAACAGGCCAAGCTGATCACATGGACCACAGCCTTGTCTAACTCAATGAAACTAAGCCATGGTGTGTGGGGCCACCCAAGACGGACGGGTCACGGTGGAGACATCTGACAGAATGCGGTCCACTGGAGAAGGGAATGGCAAACCACTTCAGTATTCTTGCCTTGAGAACCCCATAAACAGTATGAATAGGCAAAAAGATAGGACACTGAAAGATGAACTCCCCAGGTCGGTAAGTGCCCAATATGCTATTGAAGATCAGTGGAGAAATAACTGCAGAAAGAATGAAGGGATGGAGCCAAAGCAGAAACACCACCCAGGTGTGCATGGGACTGGTGATAGAAGCAAGGTTCAATGCTGTAAAGAGCAATATTGCAAAGGAACCTGGAATCAAATTAGGTCCATGAATCAAGGCAAATTGGAAGTGATCAGAATGGGAGATGACAAGTGTGAACACTGACATTCTAGGAATCAGTGAACTAAGATGGACTGGAATGGATGAATTTAACTCAGATGACCATTATATCTACTACTGTGGGCAGGAATCCCTTAGAAGAAATGGAGTAGCCATCAACAAAAGAGTCTGAAATGCAGTACTTGGATGCAATCTCAAAAATGACAGAATGCTCTCTGTTTGTTTCCAAGGCAAACCATTCAATATCACAGTAATCCAAGTCTATGCCCCGAGCAGTAATGCTGAAGAAGCTGAAGTTGAACGGTTCTGTGAAGACCTACAAGACCTTCTAGAACTAACACCCAAAAAAGATGTCCTTTTCATTACAGGGGACTGGAATGCAAAAGTAGGAAGTCAAGAAACACCTGGAGTAACAGGCAAATTTGGCCCTGGAGTACAGAATGAAGCAGGGCAGAGGCTAATAGAGTTTTGCCAAAAGAAAGCACTGGTCATAGCAAACACCCTCTTCCAACAACACAAGAGAAGACTCTATACATGGACATCACCAGATGGTCGACACCGAAATCAGATAGATTATATTCTTTGCAGCCGAAGATGGAACAGCTCTATAGAGTCAGCAAAAACAAGACTGGGAGCTGACTGTGGCTCAGATCATGAATTTGTTATTGCCAAATTCAGACTGAAATTGAAGAAAGTGGAGAAAACCACTAGACCATTCAGGTATGACCTAAATTAAATCCCTTATGACTATACAGTATTAGTGAGAAATAGATTTAAGGGACTAGATCTGATAGAGTGCCTGATGAACTATGAACGGAGGTTCATGACATTGTACAGGAGACGGGAATCAAGACCATCCCCAAGAAAAAGAAATGAGTATGTATAGATAGACTGTTAAAAAAAAATCCAAATTGATCATCTCTTGTTTAACTGATAGAATTATTATATTTACATTTAATTGTGGCTGATATATTTGGATTTGTTTTTTATCTACCCCGCTTCTCCTTTATGTCACGTTTCTCTGTTCATGCCTCTGGGAAGTTTATTTTTAAATTCCATCTCCTCCACTTCTAGGGCTGGAAATCACATATTCTCTTCCAGTCATTTAGCATCCACTCTTGGGGGATATATATATATATGCATGTGTGTGTGTGTGTATATGTATATATAAACAAGGTCTCAAGTTAAATATTTTAAACATCTCCTGTCCTGAAAAAATACAAGGATTTTAGAACACTTTCAAATCAACTTCTTCTTGATCTATAATATATTGTCTAGTATTAGGTGACTTTTTTAAAAACTTTGCAAAGATTATTTCATACAGATAATGTTTAGATTTACTCTCATGCTTACAATCTATTTGCTCAACACTGCATTTTCTCTCTCAGTCCTTCCTCCTAGTGTTATTTTCCTTCATCCTCAGCACACAACCACTGGCAGTAGCACAGCAGTGTTAGTCACTTAGTTGTGTCTGACTCTTGGCCACCCCATGGTCTGTAGTCTACCAGACTCCTCTGCCCATGGAATTCTCCAGGCAACAATACTGGAGTGGGCTACCATTCCCTTCTCCAGGGGATCTTTTCACACCAGGGATCAGACCAGGGTCTCATGCATTGCAGGCAGATTCTGTACTCTGAGCCACCAGGGAAGCCCATTAGAAGGTCATAAAGCGGAGATCTGTTGGTTTTCAGCCTCCATCTTTCTGGAAATGACTTCATTTTACCCTTGTTCTTAAAAAATCACTTGCTAGGTGTACAATTATAGACTGAAAGTTGTTTTTTCTCTGCACTTTGAATACTTGATCTCAATGTCTTCAGCCTTCCATTGTGGCTACCAGGCTGATTGTCATTCCTTTGCAAGCTACCTGTCTGTTCTCTGTGGCTTTTTAAGGGCTTTCTCTTTATCTTTGAATGTATTCTTCAGTCTAACTACAGAGTGTGTAGGTATAAATTTCTTTTTATTTAATATTCTTCATATACATTCTACTTCCTGTACATTCATTATCTTTTATTAATTCTTCAAATTTGTCAGCCATTATTCCTTTATGGCTTGCTCTCTGTTCTCTCCTGAGACTTCAATCACACCTACGTTAGATTCATTACTGTATCATTCCAATCAATTTGTCTCTTGCACTACATTTTGGATAAGTAATTTAGGTCTATCCCTCAGTTCATTAATTCACCGAGATTTTAATTTCAACAGTTATATTTTTCATCTCTAACATTTCACTTTGGTTCTTCTATATATCTACATAACCATGTTTGAGGGTCTTTCATTTCTTGCTACATTTGCAACTCCATCTTTTATTAAACATTTTATATATGACTATTTTATATCATTCCAATAGTTTAACTCTTTAGAGGTTTATTTCTATTAAATCTCACTCAAAGTGACTTATCCTTGCATTTAGTAATTCTTTGCTGAATTTTATTTGTGGGAATTCAAAGAGCCTAACCAGAAAAAAGCTTCCTCTCACAGTATATTTACAATTGCTCTGGCCGAAAGGGGGTAGAGCTGACCTTGGTCCAATTTAGCATCTTTCTCAGAGGGTTATTTCACTTTGCTGTGGGCCAAAGGTTTAGTTTTCCATTAGTGCTAACATGGCCATTTGCCTTTAAAGAGAGAGCAACCTTGCCTTTTTCGTTTGTCCACAGCCCACTGGTCCTGCTTCATCTGACTCTTCCCTTTGTGAAAACAGGCCCTTAGAGAGTGCCTTACTTTTTTAGGCACTTACTTACTTACTGAGTAATGTATTAGAAATTATGCTTATAACCTTCCATACAGAAGAATTCCATAATTTACAAAGATACTGCTCCTTCAAAGAGATGAGACATGAACTCTGCACTCCTTAAGTGTGTACTGTGCACAGTGACCTCTTTCCACAGAGTACTGTTTGATGTGGGGGGACTGATTTTATAGTGAACAAACCGAACTAATACTGCCTCAGCCAGGTGACCAAGGGTGGCACCATCAGTGGTAAGTCATGCTGACAGGATGCTCCTGATGTGACGTGAGGCAAAGGGCTCTTTTCGTGTGTTCTTTCCAAGAGTCTATAACCCCCGCTAACCATAGGGGGGATGTAGATATACGTCTCAGACAAGTTCATGCATTTCTTCGCTTGTTTTTGCCATGCCGAGTGTCTTGTGGGATCTTAGTTCCCTGTCAGGGATGGAGCCCAAATCCCCTGCAGCGGAGCGTGGACTCCTAACCGCTGGACCAGAAGGGAATTCCCCAGACAAATCCATACTAAGGGACATTCTATAAATACCTGACTAATAATCCTCAAAACTGTTAAAGTCGAAAGGAGCCTAAAGTGACATGATGACTAAATATAAGGTGAAATTTTGGATGGGATCCTGGACAGAAAAAGACATTAGGCAAAAACTCAGGAAACCCACAAATGAAGTATGGAGTCTAGTTAGCAATTACATATCAATAATTGGTTCATTAGTTGTAACAAATGTACCATATACTAATATAAGCTGTTAACAACACAGGAGGAAACTGGGTGTCGGGTATACCAGAACCCTCTATTCTAACTCTGCAATTTTTCTGTAAACCTAAAGCTATTCTAGAATAAAGTATTTTTTTAAAGTTACGTTACAATTTCTGCGGGATTTAGCTATGTTTTTTAGTGCAAAAAATATAGTCTCCCTGCAAAATATCTAGTCTGTCTTATCATCTGGAGACAGAAATTGTCCTATTCACCCTTCTCCCCAGAACAACATGTTCTTTCCCAGAACCATGTTCCTGGGAAACTCCACTGGCATACTTTCTCTTCCCTTAATTTCTGAGAAATTACTTTGCTGATCCTCTCCTCTACCTAGGGTATCTTTTCTTCTGAAACACTTGTGTTTCCGAGGTTCTTTCACTGGCCCTATTCTCTTCTCATTTAAGATACTGTGCCCTGAGTGCTCCTTCATTAACTGCTACAGATAAGCTTGCAATTCCCCAGTCTACGTCTCTGTTCCCTCTCAAATACAATAAATACAACAGAGTAGTCATGAATATATTTTTTAAGTCAGTCAGAACTAGTTTCAAAGGCCAGCTCCTGTTTCCAACTGCATGACGCTTTCAAGACTGCTTTTCTCATCTATACAATGAGATAATAATAGTATCTACCTTTCCAAAATTTTTCTCAAACTTATGTAATATACATGAAATTCCTAGAAATTGCATCAAGTATGTAACTGAAAATATATATTAGCGAACATTAGGATTATAAGCACTAGGAAAGTGATTAATTATCTATTAAACAACTTGTCTCAGATGCCCTCCAAACACTCCAAATCCTTGTGTTCAAGTCTATTTTCATCACCTATCCTCCCAAATTTCCTGTCACCCAAGACAGAATCCACAGAATCCATTTTCTAAGATTTCTTCTAACTTAATCCCCAACATCCAAGTGGTCAGCAATTTCTGTCAAATTCTACTTTCTAAACACCTCTTATATCTTATCTGTCCTCTCCACTACCACTATATTCTAATTTTTTAATTAATTTATTTTCATTGGAGGCTAATTACTTTATAATATTGTGGTGGTTTTTGCCATACACTGACGTGAATCAGCCACGGGTATACATGTGTCCCTCATCCTGAACCCCCCTCCCACCTCCCTCCCCATCCCATCCCTCTGGATTGTCCCAGCGCACCGGCTTTGAGTGCCCTGTTTCATGCTTCGCACATGGACTGGTCATCTGTTTTACATATGGTAACATACATGTTTCAATGCTATGCTTTCAAATCATCCCACCCTCGCCTTCTCTCACAGAGTCCAAAAGTCTGTTCTTAATACCTGTGTCTCTCTTGCTGTATCACATATAGGGTCATTGTTTCCATCTTTCTAAATTTCATATAGATGCATTAATATACTGTATTGGTGTTTTTCTTTCTGACTTACTTCACTCTGTATAATAAGCTCCAGTTTCATCCACCTCATTAGAATTGATTCAAACCCATTCTTTTTAAAAGCTGAGTAATATTCCATTGTGTATATGTACCACAACTTTCTTATCCATTTGTCTGCCGACGGACATTTAGGTTGCTTCCATGTCCTAGCTATCGTAAACAGTGCCGTGATGAACATTGGGGTACACTTGTCTCTTTCAATTCTGGTTTCCTCAGTGTGTATGCCCAGTAGTGGGAATCCTGGGTCGTACTGCAGTTCTATTTTCAGTTTTTTAAGGAATCTCCACACTGTTCTCCATAGTGGCTGTACTAGTTTGCATTCCCACCAACAGTGTAAGAGGGTTCCCTTTTCTCCCTTTTCTCCATACCCTCTCCAGCATTTATTGTTTGTAGACTTTTTGATAGCAGTCATTCTGACCAGCGCTACCACTATATTCTTTCAGATCTTTGTCATTTGGTTATATTACTCTTGTGGCTTCTGACATGTCCCCCAAACATGTTGCTATTTATTTTTAGAAACTGTAGTATCAGCTTTAGGTATTGCTATTTTAAAAACCAAAATACGTATTTTTTTTTTTTGGCATAATACGAAAGCAGTTCATTCATCACTCTTGGTTGTCTTTATTTCTTTCCTACCTACTCACCCATTCCCATTCTCTCCCTTTCACCCAAACTCCTTACCTTGTTTACCACACAGCTCAGGAAACTGCCCAGACTCCCCCACCTCTACCCAGTCATGGCCCACTTATAGCGTGAGTCTGAACCTGAGGGAAAGAACCTTTCATAATGAAGAATCTCTCCTAGGGAAAAGAAAGGGTTTAAATTCCATTTAGGAAATGTTTTCCAAGTTGGTCAAGAAAAAGTCAAAACTTCGGCAATTTTGTATTACTGAACAGACAGGTGGTTCTGAAAGCACTGGTCAGGGGAGTTAAATATGGCAAGAAGATACTAAAGTTCAATCCAATCAGCTACATCACCACATGGCAATTATAAGGGTGCCTCAGACAAAAAGATCAAAGTCAAAGAAAGCAGCAAAGTCCAGGAGCAGCTGATGATTTATATTACAATGGGTTTTAAAATATAATTTTTAAAATACAAAATACATTAAAAATCTGAGCTCACTGACTTCATTTTTTAAAGTTTAAAAGCTTTGAATAAATCCTAAAAATAAACTATTAATAATACCAGTATTACAAAAAAATAATTTGCCCAGTATTACAATCACTATCTATTGCAGCTTTTGTGCCTTGACATAGTTACTTTGTTTTCAACATACGTTCCCCCTCCTCCCCCCACTATGTCTTAAAAATCATGGCTTTTGTTGCTTCTCTTTGTCTTTCCCACCCTCACTTGTCTACGCGTACCTCTGGTTGTTCACTCCCTGCTTCTGATTCTCTTATACCTTTGTTTGTATATGGAATGCCTTCTTTCACCTGCTTCATTATTTTTATTTTTGTACAAGTTATTTCCTTCATGAAGTCTTTCTTACTACACACAAATATAAATTTCTCTCTGCTCTTTAACTGGGGGTTTCCTAGAAAAACTTCCATAACAAAGCTTCCCAAAGTGTGTTCCATGGAACACTAATCACATGAGATGGCTAGAAAAGAAAGGAATTCCATGGTCAAATAAGTTTAGAAAATACTGAATAGCCTTTCCCCCACCTCTCCTGGGAATTCACAAAGCATTTTATTCAAGTCCAGCAGCATGAAACAGGTTTACCTTTAATTTCATAGTACCTAAGCTTTGTCAGTGGCACCCTAAACATCACCATTTTCTGGGGAAATGCTGTTGCACAAAGTCAAATTCATACAGTATTTGTTGTTCATTGCTATGTTTTATTTTGTCTGTATCTAATCCATACGTCTCACTTTATACATATGTACATAGTAATCTTATACAATTGTACATGGCAATCTGAGGATAAGAATAAGTAAGAGGATAGAAATGAATTCTCATCCTAGTTTACACTAAACATAGTATATATGTGTAAGAATGCCCTAAAAGCAGATTTCAAAAGCTCTTCACTTTTTTATTATCAAGTTTTTAAAGACTTTAAAAACAAAGTGAAATGGACCTTCCAAAACGTGTTTTGAAATGTTCTTTTACAAAATCTTTAATTTAAAATTTTAAAATGTACATGAAAATGATTAACATTGGTCTTTATTATTCCAACTTCAATTTTTAGAAACCCTTTGTTTTTGACAGGTCACTTTAAAAAATCCAGTGACACTAAAGATACTGCTGTCTCGATGAAATTCCCTCTGAAGGTGCATTTTCATATTAGCACAATAGCTATAAAAACATATGGAAGATTCTTAAATTCTATGAACTTCTAGAACTGCAAGATGCTGTTATATGAATAGGTACTTGAAATACTCAAAATAGGTAAACAGTTTCCAAATTAGTGCATTTTCCAGGCATTCTCTAGTATTAACAAAAGAAGGACCAAAAATTTCATGTTCATTCCTTTGGACTATTAACCTGAAAATTTCACCTAGGGTATGCAGGATTAACTGAAAGAATTTACAGCTTAAACAGACAGGATTGCATGAAACATAGTGTAATAAAAATACATACCATAAACAGACCCAGTCTCAGAGAATGAACTTATAGTTGCTAGGAGGGAAGAATGGGGGGAAGAGATGGGGAATTTGGGATCAACATGTACACACTGCTATATTTAAAATGAATAACCAGATGAACCTAGAGCATGTTATACAGAGTGAAGTAAGTCAGAAAGAGAAAAACAAATATCGGCTATTAACACATATATATGAAGTCTAGAATAGAGTAGCACTGAAATATATACATTACCATATGTAAAACAGACAGCTAGTGGGAAGCTGCTGTATAAGACAGGGACCTCAGCCTGGTGCTGTGATGACCTAGAAGGGTGGAGGAGGGAGACTCAAGAGGGAAGGAATATATGTGTACTGAGAGCTGACTCAATGCTGTATGGCACAAACCACTATAACACGGTAAAGCAATTATCCTTCAATTAAAAATAAAGAAAAAATGTAAAACCAAAAATTTTTTAAAAGTGAGGAAAAAATGGATAACCAACAAAGCTACTATATAGCACATGGAACTTTGTTCAATGTTATGTGGTAGCCTGGATGAGAGGAGGGTTTGGGGGAGGATGGGTACATGTATATGTATGCCTAAATCCCTTTGCTGTCCACCTGAAACTATCACAAAACTGTTAATTGGCTATACTCCAATATAAAATAAAGTTGTTTTTTTTTTAAATACATAATATAATTGCATTTAAAACAACAATAGTGGGCACTTCCCTGGTGATCCAGTGGTTAAGGCTCTGCCCTCTCAAAGACGGGAGCATGAATTCAATTCCTGGTCAGAGAACTAAGATCCTGCAAGAATACTAGAGTGGACTGCCAAGCCCTCCTCCAGGGGATCTTCCCAGCCTAGGAACTGAGCCAGTCTCTTTTGTCTCCTGCACTGGCAGGCGGATTCTTTACCACTGAGCCACCTGGGGCTTCCAAGAGAAGACATCTGAGGAAATAAATAAATATGGCAGAATCTTATAATGAGAAAAGGTATACAAAGAAAATAAAACACAGTGATGCATTAAAGAGAACCATAGGCAAGAGCAAAAGGGATAGTAGGCACTAGGTCTTTGGCTAGGATGATAGGTAACAACCTTGAAGGAGATAACACTTGAGTTAAGACTTGAAAGACATGGACTTCAAGGCAAATTTTTCATATAAAGTTGTAATTTATAAAATGGTAGTGATAATATAAATGGTAGTGTATTTTACAACTTTATTTGGCAAGATAAAAGGTCAGCAAACTTAAGATCTAACAAATTAAAAAATAATAAAGCTTATAAAGTAACATCTGGAAATCTCTGGGTAATACAAGGCATTAAGATGAGAGACAATGGATGCTTACCTTGTAGAAACTGATAAAAGGTCATTTTACAATATAAATCAGTGAACTATCAAATCTTTTGGTTTCAGGATCCCTTTACACCCCTAAAAATTACTGATCATCTTTTGTTTCTGTGGGTTGTGTGTGCTCAGTCATGTTTGAGTCTTTGCAGCCCCATGGACTGTAGTTGCTAGGTTTCTCTGCATGGAATTTTCCAGGCGAGAATCCTGGAATAGGCTGCCATTTCCTACTCCAGGGGATCGTCCCAGACCAGGGATCAAACCCATGTTTCTTGTGTCTCCTGCATTGGCAAGTGGGTTCTTTACCCCTAGCACCACCTGGAAAGCTTATGTGGGTTAGATGTATCTATTTACTGTTTAATAAAACTAAGAAATTTAAAATATCTATCAACTCATTAAAAATAATAAACAATTCAGTTAATAAATTATATATACTTTATTAAAAGCAAGTATATTTCCAAGACAAAAAGTTTAGTGAGGACCGCAGCACTGTTTTATGTTCTTGAAAATCTAATGTTTGGCTTTAACAGAAGACAGCTAGGCCCTCACATCTGCTTCTATATTCAATTTACTGCTGCTGCTGCTAAGTCGCATCAGTCGTGTCACTCTGTGCGACCCCAGACTGCAGCCCACCAGGCTCCTCCGTCCCTGGGATTCTCCAGGCAAGAACACTGGAGTGGGTTGCCATTTCCTTCTCCAATGCATGAAAGCGAAAAGTGAAAGTGAAGTCGCTTAGCCACATCGACTCTTCGTGACCCCACGAACTGTAGCCCACCAGGCTCCTCCGTCCATGGGATTCTCCAGGCAGAGTACTGGAGTGGGGTGCCACTGCCTTCTCCAATTTATTGCTATATACAAGTTGATGGATTTTGTTTCACCTCTGCAGCACAGAGAAATCATCAAAATAGACAGGTACAGGTTCCCCCTCACTGGGGGGTGATGCCCATACCCTTCCTCTGCCTTGCTTCTATCTTAACAAACCATTTCTCTATGTCCTCTCCCACTTGTTGTTATGCTATGTCTGTAATAGTAAATTTTATGCTTGCAAAAAAAAAATATCAAGGGGCACAGAAATCACAGAAACAGAGAATAGAATGGTGGTTGCCAGGAGCCAGAGGAGGGGAATGGGTAGATGATGGCTAAAAGGTACAAACTTAAAACTATATAAGTTCGGGGATCTACTGTAAAGCGGACTGACTACAGTTAACAATGTGGCCTTATATACTCACAAGTTGCTAAGAGAGAACATCGTAAATGTTCTCCTAAAAAAAGGAGAGTAATGATGTGAGGTGATGAAGGTGTTCAACAATCTTACTGGGGTAATCATTTTGCAATATACATACATGTATCAAATCATCACAACTTATACAATTTTATATGTCAATAACATATCAAAAAGCTGGGAAAAAGACAGGCACAAGGGCCACTGTCTTATGTCCTATATACTACACTATACAACACTACAAAATACCAGCAAACTTTGAAAGAAGTGGGAAGTGGTCTAACACAAAGGTAGAGTGTAGGCTCTGGAGTCAAAACTCCTCAGATCTGAATTCTGGCTCCACTGTTCACTAGCTGTGAACCTTGGACTACTCATCTTACCTCACTGAGCCTTCAAGTGATTCAGTTATATCATCTATAATATTTTGTTATTCTGCCCCTCACCAGCATAGCTAATTTTACATATATATCACTAGTAGACTTACTAATAAATTACATAATATGTACCTCATGAATTGTTATGAGATCACCTTCTAAGAACTCAGTTAACATTGGCTATTTATTACTAAACCTATCAGTGACAATGTTTGTGAAGGTAACTCTATTAATGACTAGAAGTTTAACAAAGAACACTGTTAAATAATAACAAAGTACTTGTAAGCAATGCAGGCTTTGAAACCACTGGGTATCTTTTCTTTCTCCACTTGCTCTTACCTTCAGCTTTCGGAAAACAAAACTGGCTTACGCTTAGCCACCCTGAAAACAAGCAGCTTCCCTTTCCTATGCTAGAAAAATGTTCTGACAATTTCCTCAAAATAATCAATTGACATCTCTAAGCCTCATTTTATAAACACTTTAAGTGGGGATAACTCCTATCTTAGAGAGCTGATGTTAGGATTACAAGTAACATATATACATGACATCCAGAAAGGCTGCTCAGTGAATGATACCTTCACTCCAACCAAAAAGTGATACCTCTTCTAAGCTGGTATAGCACATACAAATTCACATTACCATACATCACAGAACCAGCTATTTTTGTTCAATTCTTATCTTAGTTACAAAACATTAAGTTCCTTGTAATTCCATCTCTTTCAGCAACCTAACAAAGTTTTATATGGAGTAAACATCCAGTATTTCTAAATTCATTTTCTGAATTCTGTATCCTTACACATAGGAATACACACAATAAAAGATATTTTAATAACTCAAGTAATACTGACTGCCTCTTGGACAGAGATCATAATTTTAAAATAATGATCCTGTTACTTTAAAACTATCACGATGATACAGGGAACACAAAAACAGAACAGGACCCATTTGGGTCTTTTTTTCTTTTTAATTAAAAGTGAAGTTATAACGCCTAACGTTGAAAAAAAAAGTTCCCTTCTAACAGTGAAATTTTCACTAATGGAAATACTCAATCTTTCTCTCTCTCTCTCCCACTGCCCCTCAGTGAGCACCAAAGAACAACAGAGTGAAAGGAAGTGAAACTAATCACTAGTGAGTGAAGGGAGAGAGATGAGGGAAGGATAAAGGCTGCAACCAAAATTTAAAACCAGAATTCTAAACATTTTCTTTCAACAAACAGCCTCTAATTCAATGTTTCTTATAGAACAAGAAAAACAATGAGGTATTTTTTAAAACTATCTTAATCTTAGTTGGAAAGATACTTTAATGTTCTAAAGTACAAATGGAACTGTTGCCTTTTTCCAAAGAGTAACTAGGTTCTACTACTTACTCCACAAGATGTGCCTTTTCTCCACGGTTCTATAATTAAAATCTGTGGGTGCAGGGGAATCAAAAGCACTGCAAAGCACAAACTCCTTTCTGTTTCCTTGACAAACAGAGAAGCAGCTTAGTCAAGGTGGTTTGTGCAACAGTGTGAAGTTTTGGTGTAATTTTTTTTACTAGGGTCCCTTGAAATCCTTCTACACATTAAAAAAACCTCACGTTAAACAAACAAACAAAAACACCCCATACAACTCTTATGTATTCTCAGTTCTCAGATAGCTGAAAATTTAAAACAACGAACTCAACATACACCCTTAGGACTTCTTAAAGTACTGCTATAAAACACTAAATGTGAGGAATGTGGGGCAGAAAAGAGAAAAGATGGTAACTGAATGACAAAAGCTTAGGAGAAAAGGAAGTTTGGATGCAACTATTGTTTATTAGTTTATGAAAGGCAGGAAACCAAATCACTAAAATAAAAGCAGTTGTCTTCACTCTCTAAAAAATTACTCACAAACATACACTCAACCCCTTCTCTACCAACAAAACTGTAATTTGAGGGGTGGCCTGTTTAAGGAAATGTTAGTATTAGTAATTTTCCACTGGAAATGAAAATTTCCAATGGAATTTTCAAGGTATTTCCACACCACAAAATCACTTGAAGTATGTCAATAGTGTTTCACACTCTGAGTTATGGAAATGTTTATTTGCTACATAATTTTAACATTTTAGTTTACTAGAATAACAAAATTATGTTTTACATACTGTTTTAAATCTACCTAGGGTCATGTGAATAATACTACCCTTCAGCATTTGAGAGACAAAACAGCTAAATGAAGGCTGCAACAACTACTGTAGAGTCTCTTAATACACGTAAAAAGGCTCATTTAGTACACACTATTATAATAATTAGGTGTATAGTTAAGGTAGTTCATGTTTTGAAACACTGTCAGAAAACACGGAAATTATCTACATCTCTGTGAAAGGAGGGCAGTGGAAGGAAGAAAAGGTGACCAAAGTATCCAAAGGGCAGGGAGAAGACTGATTATGCAATAACTTTACAATTGGGAATTATAACAGACCTAATGCCTAACTGATTCAGAAGTACTGTTAAACCCAAGCCAAGGGTAGAAACATGAAAGAGATCAAAATAGATTTATTACTTCTTTGGGGAGCTGAAAGGTAGTTTACCCTCAACTTCAAAAAGAACTGAAGCCAATAACACAAAACACCAACTAAGTAGAAAGAGATATCTGAAACACTGGAATGCCCTAGAGCCTTTTCTCTGGACCTCTTCTCTATCTATACTCACTACCCTAACTTATTGCACTGACCTCTATCTACACTTGCTTCCTAGTACCTCTCTTCCAGGCTGTCTCTAAAGACAATTTACATACTCAACAGACACCCTGTGGTGACTCTCACACAGCTTTGTGAATACACTGAAATAAGTGAATGAATTGTACATTTAAATGAGTGAAGTTTGTCAATCAATGTTAACTCTTTCTAGTCACTCTTGGAAAAAAACAACACTCATTCTTGATTATTATCCTCTGTTGCTGCTGCTGCTGAGTCGCTTCAGTCGTGTCCGACTCTGCGCGACCCCACAGACAGCAGCCCACCAGGCTCCCCCGTCCCTGGGATTCTCCAGGCAAGAACACTGGAGCGGGTTGCCATTTCCTTCTCCAATGCATGAAAGTGAAAAATGAAAGTAAAGTCACCAAAGAAAAAAAGAAAAAAGAAAGAAACTGAAGTCACTCAGTCATGTCCGACTCTTAGCGACCCCATGGACTGCAGCCCACCAGGCTCCTCCTGTTACCGCACCACTTAATTCATTTAAAACCCCGAATGGATCTATTTTCAAAACAAATCCAGAATTAAACTACTTTTTATTTCTTTCA
Source organism: Odocoileus virginianus (assembly GCF_023699985.2). NCBI lineage: Eukaryota > Metazoa > Chordata > Mammalia > Artiodactyla > Cervidae > Odocoileus > Odocoileus virginianus. The sequence goes on along the minus strand of NC_069678.1, from coordinate 7,404,176 downwards.
CAACCTGGTCCAAACCCCACCAATATTTTATCCCAGGACTACTACCACAGCCACCTACCGGCATCCCTGTTTCTGCAGCAATTAGAATGATCTTTTAAAAACAGAAATCAGTTGACATCACTCCTTTGCTCTAATAGTTCCCCATCTCATTAAAAATAAAAGCCTAAGGATGCCTATAAAGTTGTGATCTGTCCCTCCTGTCAGATTACCCACCAAAATCTGAGTTCACCTGCTAATCCTCTTTCTCTACTCCTTTCCAGTCACAAAAGCTTTCCTGCTGTACCTTAAACTCACCAGGCACACACACTAACCTCAAGACCTTTGTGTTTCTGTTCTCCCCTCACATTCGTCTCTATATCATTTATAGTGCCTCATCTTCCTGCTCAAATGTCACGTTCTCAGTGAGGCCTTTCCTTACACCTAAATTCTTGTAGAATGTTCAAACTACCACACAACTGGACTCATCTCACACACTAGCAAAATAATACTCAAAATCCTCCAAGCCAGGCTTCAACAGTATGTGAACCGTGAACTTACAGATGTTTAAGCTGGATTTAGAAAAAGCAGAGGAACCAGAGAGCAAATTGCCAACATCCATTGGATCACTGAAAAGCAAGAGAGTTCCAGAAAAACATCTATTTCTGCTTTATTGACTATGCCAAAGCCTTTGACTCTGTGGATCACAACAAACTGTGGAAAATTCTGAAAGATATGGGAATATCAGACCACCTTACCTGCCTCCTGAGAAATCTGTATACAGGTGAAGAAGCAACAATTAGATCTAGACTTGGAACAACAGACTGGTTCCAAATCAGGAAAGGAGCACGTCAAGGCTGTGTTTTCACCCTGCTTATTGAACTTCTATGCAGAGTGCATCACGCGAAATACTGGGTTGATGAAGCACAAGCTGGAATCAAGATTGTCGGGAGAATTACCAATAACCTCAGATATCCAGATGACACCACCCTTATGGCAGAAAGCGAAGGACTAAAGAGTCTCTTGATGAAAGTGAAAGAGTACAGTGACAAAGCTGGCTTAAAATTCAACATTCAGAAAATGGAGACCATGGCATCCAGTCCCAACACTTCATGGCAAATAGATGGGGAAACAAAGGAAACAGTGACAGGCTTTTTTGGGGGCTCCAAAATCACTGCAGATGGTGACTGCAGCCATGAAATTAAAACACACTAGCTCGTTGGAAGAAAAGCTATGACCAATCTAGACAGCATATTAAAAAGCAGAGACATTACTTCGCCAACAAAGGTCCATCTAGTCAAAGCTATATTTTTGCCAGTAGTCATATATGGATATGAGAGTTGGACTACGAAAAAAGCTGAGCACCGAAGAATTGATGCTTTTGAACTCTGGTGTTGGAGAAGACTCTTGAGAGTCCCTTGGACTGCAGGGAGATCCAACCAGTCCATCCTAAAGGAAGTCAGTCCTGAACATTCATTGGAAGGACTGATGCTGAAGCTGAGACTCCAATACTTCAGCCACCTGATGCAAAAAACTAATTCATTGAAAAAGACCCTGATGCTGGAAAAACATTGAAGGCGGGAGGAGAAGGGGATGACAGAGGATGGGATAGTTGGATGGCATCACTGCTATGATGGACATTAAGTTTGAGTAAGCACTGGGAGTTGGTAATGGACAGGGAGGCCTGGCGTGTTGCAGTCCATGGGGTCACAAAGAATCGGACACAACTCAGTGACTAAACTGAACTGAACGCTCTCTATTCCCGATGCCTGCTTTATATTTCTCTACAGCACTCCCAGTATTTTTTACCTTCCAGTATACTTAACATCGTTTGTCCGCTGCTTGTCTCTCCTTACCAGAGTATAAGCTCTGAGAAGGCAGACATTTTTCTCCGTTTTGTTCACCTGCTATATTCCCAGTGCCTGGCACAGCAGGTATCCAACAGAGCATTGTTAAAAGCACTGAATGTAGGGATTTATAAGCAAAATTCATCTTCAAACTTTAGGAATCTGTACCAAGTCCACTTACACTTGTACACATGTGATACGTGATTAAAAAAACCATATGCCTAAGGCAGTATTCTTATAGTCTATATGCCTGACCAACATACCTGTTACAAAGGACGAATTACAAGGAAAGTAAACAGTTAAAGGAACAGCTACATTTCAGATACCAGAGCCACAGAAAATAGTTCCAGATCCTCAGATTTATGGAATAGCAAACATAAGATTACAGACTTCACTCTCCACTGACCAGTGGAGCTACCAGTATGGTACCCTAAACTTTCTACCACCAAAAACTCCTATTAATTAATCTAAAAGCACCTAACATTTAGAGATTTCTATCACATAGAGAGCTTTAATACCTAACATGTTCAGCTTTGTTTCCCCCTTTCTTAAAAATTATAAATGACTCAGAACTTCAAATCTATACAAGATAACCAGTTTTCCCACAGAAAGCAAAGATAAAAACAAATAAACCCCACAAAGCTTCAAGATCTAGACATTCTAGTTAATCTGACCTAACAATGAATAAATAGGCAGGTTATCAAAAGTTTTCTGCATTGTAGAAAATAAAACAAAGACTAGTACAGTGGCTATGAGTGTGAGTGTATGCTCTAAATCAAGAATGCCTGGGTTGAATCCTGGATCCATCACTTATTAGCTCTCTAACCTTGGGCAAGCTACTCAACCTCTCAGCACCTGTTTTCCCATCTGTAAAATAGGAATCATAATAATACCTACTTCAAAATGTTGTGAGGACCGAATAAATTAATGTATGTAAAATGCTTGGAGCTACCTGGCACATAATAAGCACTTGATAAAAGTGAGCTAGAAAATCACCATCTTTATGGTTCACCCAAGGATTTGAGAAACCACTGCCATACATCAAAACTAGTAATTGCACTTTGCAAATTCTCTGCAACAAATTAATCCTGTATGAAGAAAAAAATTTTTCCCCAGTCCATGTTTATATGACAGTTTCTCTTGTGGACAAAATACTGGATTGTACTGAGATTTGTTTCAAATGGGAGGGGGAGGAAGTAAAGGGGATAGGAGAAAAAAGATCGGCCCTTAAAAGAATAACTACAAAAAAAAAAGAATAACTACAGAAGTGGGGTGATCAGAAGGGGGGAGGTGTCATTACTTTTCTGATTTTGTTCATATTTAAAGTTCATATCAAAAACAGCTAAAAGGAAATCTTAACAGATTTTTCTGTTTTACAAATGATTCTACTTTCCTATATCCCCCTTTTCTTCAAAAAGTCACTTAAATTCTCATACACCTTCCAAAACAGACCAACCCATTCAATGGTTGGAAGCAAAACATCGTGGAGATATCATGAACACAACATATTCCAGTTTTTCCTACTACTTCTTCAGAGAACTTGCTAATTCACTACAGAAAGGCTGGCTCAAATCATCTACCCCTGACTAGGTATATAGTTTTCAGCACCATTCCCAAAACAGAGTAATTATTTCGAATAGTCAGGACCTTAAGATTAACTATATCATCACTGTCATCATCATAAATAATCTGAAACTATTTCAATATGCTAGGACCTATACTAAAATACATGCATTATCTTCTTAAATCTAGACAATAAGCCTATGAGAGATAACTCTCTCTACTCACAAATCAGAAATTGGGGTTCACAACTTAAGTACTATGCATAGAATCACCCAGGTTATTAACTGATGGAATTACTATTTGAACCTATGTCTACTCTAAAGTCTGTGTTTTTCTACTTTTCCATATTGATTTCCATTAAAAATGGGAGGGATGAATGAAATATAGAAATGACAATAGTCATATTGCACATCAAGCCTATGTAAGAGCCACATTTTGAAACTGTAAACAACCATATCTATTATTTCTTTTACTAAATTATAAATGTGGCCTTCTGATAAACAGAAATTAAAACCATTCAAGTTCCTGATTAACTATTTCACAAAATTATATTGGCAAATATCTATTGATTACTTATTGTGTGCCAAACACTGTTCTAGTTGCTTGGGATACAGCAGCAAAGAAGACATAGCCCTGGTGAAACAACATAGACAACAAACATATAATAAATAACTGAATTTCATAAAACAAAAAATAAAGTGATATGATAGAATTCAACTGAAAGCACTTAAAATAAGATCATTATGGAAGACCTTTCTGAGGAAGTAATATCTGAGCTTGGATCTAAAATGGTAAGAGCAATGGAAGAGCCTGAGAAGTAGTAAGCAGGGCAGATATAGTTTAAGAACGTGTAGACCTTTTTACCTGTAGTAAAAGAAGTTTAACTCTTAAGCCTGTTGCAATGGAATGTCACTAGAGGATTTTAAAGCACAGAAATGACATGGGTTCATGCTACAGAAAGATCACTTTTGGAAAATGATAGCAGTGAAAGGGTCGAACAAATTAAAACAAGCCTGAATAAAATTGGTAAAACCTACCATGGAGTCTGTCTTCAGGAAGACTACTTGCCTTCTCTAATAAATTATTTTCTTTATTTCTATTTATTTATTTTTTGGCTATATCATGTGGCTTTCAGTATCTCAGTTCCCCAACTGAGGACTGAACCTGGGTCATGGCAGTGAAAGCCCAGAATCCTAACCACGAGGCAACCAAGAACTCCCAAAATTATTTCCTTTAAAGTGAACTAAAGTCTCTTAATATACATTATGAAATAAAGGGTAAAATGAAAATATCTCAGGATGAGTTATACAGTTACTTAAATTCACACTGAGGTCTAAATATAAATTACTAAAGAACAGATGCCAAAAGAAACAAAGAGAAGCAAAAGTGGCATCAGGAAAATGGACAGAAAGGCTGTGAATGCCAAAGACATCTATTGCACAAATTTGCCTAAAGTTGATTTAGAAGCCAAACTCCAAAATAATTCTAACACTACTCTCCTGAATATTTCTCTCAAAAGGTTTTATTTACAGTAAGACAGATGACATTCACTAATGTAAACACAAAACAACTACAAATTACCCTTAGCCATTTTAGAAAGTTAAGCCCATTCCACCAGGGGAAAAAAATCAGGTTTATAGAAAGCCAAAAGCATTTTGTGACACAAACTTTATATAATGCACTTCAAAAGAAGTATTGTCTTCCTAGAGCAACCATTCTTTTTCACTCTTAAAATATCAGCAAGGGAAATAAGCTCAGGCACAATGTAAAAAGCAGAGGCAGAAAAATTCTGGCTCCAGTGTATCTCATCATCAGTGACTAGAAAAAATATACTGTAATTGTCATATGTAATCCCACAGACAGGGATAGGGACCAACTTATCTTTGCAAATGAAGTAACCATACAGTTAAAGCACCAGAGCCCAAAGGTAGGAAAATGTTTCAAAACAGGGAAGAAAAATATGTTTAAGAACAATATGTCCTCAAGCTTGAGCACTGCTTGCTACCACTGGCAGATCAAATACATTAAAGAAAAATCATGAAAACATTATTTTACAAAATTAAATGTGACCACTGTCATCTGATATGGTGGAGTCAAATCCCAACTCCACCATAAGCTTAGCAGCTTCCTTAATATTTCTGAGTCTTAGTTTCCTCATCGGTAAATCCATGATTAAAAAATCTACTTAGGGTTAGTTTAAGGTAGAATGAGCTACTAGACATACTGTAAATGACAAAAGGCCTGGGCACATAGTAGATACTTATTATTCGAGTCTTTGATAGTGAGGAGTACCTTTATTGTATTTTCTAATTTTACCTCTTGGAAAGAAGGCAATTTTGATCTGCTATTGGTAAATACAGATAATCTCGCAAAACGTCTCTCCCAACAATAACTATAGACAAATGGTTTGAAGTTTTCAGGTCTATGATTTTGCAAGTTTTATCCATCCGTTCCCTAAAAAAAGTAAACACAGATCAAAACACTACGGAGAGAGTAGCAAAAGTGGAATAATAATAATAATAACTGGATGATGGGTTTCACTGGTGACAAGAAGCAACAACAAACATAAAATTCAGAGATACACAGGGATTTTAGGGTCAACCGTCTCTTCTATGTAGGAAGCAACAATGACTTCTCCACACTTCCTTCGTCCTAAAGATTTGAAATCTGCAAACAATCCACGCTTCCTGACAATTTAATAGACTTCTTTTCCGCAGTAAAGCAGCAAAGTGAAATAAAATCAGCGAAGTAGACAAAAAAACAATTAACTCGGGGTGAGGGGGGGAGTAGTACATATTCAAAAAGCACACTTCTGATTCCTTGTTTTGGTTACCTATGAAACCAATTCCTATTCTTTAAAAACGTATCTGAACTGACTGAAAAGTAGACGGATATGTTTTCCATTTTAAGGTATTAGTGGCAATACGGACTACGGTTGTTTTTGGTCAGTATCAAGAAGCCTGTATTTTACTGCAGCAAACACAGGTTGAGGAAAACCTCTCAGGTGGTCGGTTGCCTGAGCTCTATGTGGCGCTCACGTTACCTCTTCGTCTAGGTAAGGTTCTTCTTACTACACATCACAAGTTTTAGGTCAGAGGAAAATAGAATTGTCCAACACATTCCCGCGAAGTAGGTGCATTTACTACTGCTTAAACCATAGCAGTACAAGAAATCATTAACACATTAAGGCCTATTAGAAATAAACGGACGCGACAATTTCTGTGAACGTTCAGTACATACAACACCTCACAAGGGTCTGAAATAACATACAAATCTCCACAGAATTGGGCCCAACGGCCCAAGGTCACACCAAGCCAGTGGCTATAAAATCCAAGAAATTACAGTTCAGACAATCCTGGCTAGAAATAAGTCTGGGTTTGGCAACACTTGGGTTGAAGCTCTAATGTGAACAACCCCAACCGAATGCAGCGGCTCCACAGGGAAACCCTAAACGTTTCGAGCAGTATTTCCTTCCATTACCCAGTCTTCCCTTCCCTGGGCACCCCCAACACTCACATCTCCGGAGCCACTTCATCCAATGGTAGACGATAGTAGTGTGGTGTTTCTTGTTCTCTATACACCAAGACGACAAGCCTTGAATAGATTCCATGGTGTTAGTTACCGACTGGAATTTTCGATCCAACGAGGACTCCAGAGCCCCTGCCGAAGAGGCCGACGAGGAGGAGGCCTTACTGCCGCCTCCGCCGCCGCCGGCCGCCATCTTCCCGGTTTGCACAAGCGCTGCTGCTCCTCTGGCGGCCGCGGCGGCGACAGCGACGGCGGCGGGAGCGGGCAAAACAATCACTGCGAGTGCGTGAAAGCCGCAGGTGGGGAGGGAGGCCAGGGGGTGGGGATGGTGCACGCGCTAGGCTCTTCTGGAGGTAGGACGGGAGGACCAGGTGCTGGGCACGCTGGCGGCTCCTACACGCTGCAAGTAGGGGCTGCGGGTTTCGAATGTTTATCAGAATTGTTCAAGGGATTGTGTTTAAACCAGTCAGCAATCACGAAGAATTACGCAGAAAACAGCTCTTGCAAAGCCTTTCTAAACGTCTGGCCCGGAAATTAAATGGTTTTATACTCTTCGGCTCTCAACGCTTAAGGCCCTTCCCCAACACTCCTCTAAGAGTGGGCGTTAATATCTTAAAGTAAATACTACCCGACTGCCCCTTCAGTTGCAGAAATCTCTCCTTTAGGTCCTCTAGCACAGAAAAGCCCAAGGCTACCTAGTCAGGAATTTTTTTGCAACGCAATAGCAGCAGCGGGACAGCAACAGTATCGCGCACGCGCTGCTTGGACCCGCCCCCCTGCTTCCTTCTCAGCCTAGAAAGCAGAGGGAGGCGTGATGGCGGGGCAACCTGGCCAATCAAGGGAGAGGACGAAGAAGCGCGCGCAGAAGCCCACAAGCCCCAAGGGCTAAGGAGGTGCTTCGATGCTTTGTGCGCCTGCGCGACAGGCCAGCGTGTAGCGGCTTGGGAGGAAAAACCTGGAGGGAAGGGCGAGGGAGTTGGTGACTAAAGAGAGGTTGGGGGGAGGGGCTTCACCGCTCCACCCCGCGTTTTGCTTCCTAGTGAGGTGTCTCTCTTGGAGCTGTCCAGCTCACACCACAGGACCGGAAACTCCCACCGTTCAGCGGCCGCTTATTTTCTGGCACTTGCAGCTGCCGCTGCCGGCGCCGCTGCTAACTCCTCGGGGCACCGAGGCGCGACAAAGTAGATGGCAGCCATCTTGCAGTGCCTCAGAGGGCGCGCATGCGCCAGCTCCGGCAAGCCATTCACTACGCAGACTCCCAGACCAAACAATTTTTTACACTTCCCTTGGACGATACCATTCACAGCCCCTTGACTTTTTGGATCATAGGAAGAGGAAGTAAAGGACGTGAAACGAAAATTTTCCCTGTAGAATTTTCGAGACAAGGAAACAATAAAAAGCAAGATGTGATTCACCATCGCCAAATATGATGCAGTCTTGCAATTGCATAATACTTTATAGTTTAAAAAACCCTTAGAAATCTATTATATTGATTAGCACAACCTAAATTAACCAGGTCATAGCATCTGCCTATGTTAAACTCCTGGATAGATTTGGAGGCTTCTGTGTGCCACTAAGCACATACAATGATTGTATTTTAATTCTTTTCACGTCTCCACAGTAGACTCACATTTACCTGTTTTGTCAAGCTCACATTTCATATATGTTAATCCAACAAAAAGTTGTTGTCTTGTGTCAAGTACAGTTCTAGATGTGGGGCGGTAACAGAGCAAAACAGACAAAAATCCCTTTCCTCTGGGGTTTATTGGCAGGAGACCATAAAAATACCAAGGAGTAATAAGTTCTCCTGCAATGCGAGAGACCGGGGTTCGATTCCTGGGTCGATTCCCGGGTCAGGAAGATCCCTGGAGAAGGAAATGGCAACGCACTCCAGTATTCTTGATTGGAGAATCCCATGGACAGAGGAGCCTGGTGGGCTACAGTCCATGGGGTCGCAAGAGTCGGACATGAGTTAGCGACTAAACCACCTCCAATAAGTTCTATCCACGCAGGGTAAGAAAGAGAGGGTACTGTGTGTGTGTGTGTGACCGTTAAGGGAACGGTGGTTTGGTGATCAAGGACGGCTTTAGGAAGGAAGTGATAATTAGATCTGAATGCTGAGCACAAGGTAACCAAGCAAATATGGGGGAGGGAAGAGTAAAAAGCACGCTGGCAGAAGAAACAGCTAGTGCAAAGGACCTAAAACATGAATGTCTTGAAATATTAGAGGAGGAACAAGGAGGCCAGTTTGACTAAAGAGGGGACAAATAGTAAAATATGAGATCTGAGAGGTGAAGAGAGAGAATTCATGTAGGGCCTGGAAGTCCACTCTCAAACTTCGGCTTTCTACTTTGGGATTTGAAACACTTATAAGCAGAGCAGCTTTAAACAAAGTTACATAGCATCCTTCTTAAAAGATTATATTGGTTGCTATGTTGAAAATAGACTTCAGAGTAACCAGTTAAGGAGAGTATTGCAGTAATCCAGACAAGGAGATGATGGTGGCTTCTACTAGGGTGGCAATAAAAAAAAAGAGAGAAGTGGTGTCAGATCCTAGATATAGTTTGAAGGTAGAGTCCAACGGATTGCTCATAAATTTAAGGGGAATATGAAAAGAAAAAGAAAAAAAAAAAAAAAAAAAGAGGCAAATATGGCACCAAGGTTTTAGACCTGAGCAACTAGAACGGTGTTTCTCAGCTTTTTTTCCATTACTGTTGACCCTGAAGATTCTTCTTAGATATTTGTTCCTATTCCCCCTAGCCTGCATGAAATGTTAATGCCACAGATACACTGTTTATCTGTTTATGTACTGTCTATATATCTGTTCTTTATACAAGAATAAGAATGAACTTTGTATTCAATGCAGAATTAAGGATGACTAAAATCTTTAAGTTAAAAATTAAAATTTTTTGGACTTCTCCAGTGGTCCAGTGGTTAATAGTCTGTCTGCCAATGCAGGGACATGGGTTCAATCCCTAATCAGGGAGAATTCCACATGCCAAGGGGCAACAAAACCCGTGTACCACAACTACTAAGCCGGAACTCTACAGCCAGTGCTGTGCAACAAGAGAAGCCACTACACTGAGAAGCCCTTGGACCACAACTAGAAAGTAGCCCCACAGACACACACAACTAGAGAAAGCCTGAGTACAGCAACAAAGACCCAGAGCAGCCAAAAAACCTAAATTTTTTAAATTAAAAAAAAGTTAATCCTAGTAATATATAATGATTTTATAACTATTTACTAAGTAAACTTTAATGTAATTTATTTCTGTAAGTTGTAATTCATTACACTACATATGTAAATTACCAATTTATATAAATACTTAATAGCAATGTAATCAGTTTTTAAAAAATCATTCAAAACTTATTTTCCAGCAAAAGTGAAATAATTGAAAATTTTCTTAAAAAATTTTAGTGAACTTGTATTCGACATGAGAAAATTGCTAGCTGCTAGAGATTCATTCAAATATTGACATTTTTTCTTCTCGGCATTGACATAGTGATGAGTTAAATAGCTTTTGTAGAATTAAATAATATAAACAATTTTTCTTTGCTTCTCAAAGTCCAAATCATGCACAGAAGCACAGAGAATCAAACATAACAGTCGTGACAGCAGTAACTGTGCATAGGCACTTCCTTCACTATTTCTTACGAAGCCCCCTACTTCACAGTCAGTAAGGCCACTGACTTCAAAATAGGTCATTTGAGACAGATAAAGTTCTCCAGTCACAGCCATCTGTTCCCCATAGTTTTGTAGCACTGATTTTGCATACATTTTTTATATCTTCCATGAACTCAAAGTCATTGCTTCTTGTGTCATAGCCAAGAAAATGAGAGAAATTAAAGTGTAAGATTTTGTTGGGTAGAGTTCAGTTTTAGAAAGTCACAAAGCACTGCAATGTCTATAACTTTTTCATTCCCTCAAGTTCATAAAAGAAGTCTTTTTTTTCCTATAAATAGGAAACATCAATTTAAGAATTGCCAGTATATATATGATCTTAAAGCCTTGACATGGATGAGGCCACCCAGGAAGTGAGTGAGCATGCTGCTGCTGCTAAGTCACTTCAGTCGTGTCCAACTCTGTGCAATCCCATAGACGGCAGCCCACCAGGCTCCCCTGTCCCTGGTATTCTCCAGGCAAGAACACTGGAGTGGGTTGCCAGTTCCTTCTCCAATGCATGAAAGTGAAAAGTGAAAGTGAAGTTGCTCAGTCATGTCCGACTCTTAGCAACCCCATGGACTGCAGCCTACCAGGCTCCTCCATCCATGGGATCTTCCAGGCAAGAGTACTGGAATGGGGTGCCATTGCCTTCTCCGGTGAGTGAGCATAGATATTAATAAAAGTCCAAGGACTGGGCTATCAGAAGCAAGTTTCAAAGGAGACAGAAAAGCAATGACCAGTGAAGGAGAACCCAGAAAGTAATATTCTGAAAGCCATGTCATGAAAGTCTGTTAAGGAGGAAGTAATTGTGTCAGGTGTTGCTGCATAGGTTGCATGAGAACTGAGATAATCACTGAATCTGGGAAACACACTAGTAATTGGTAGGCTTGACAAAGGCTGTTTCCAGGAAGTGACTGGAGAGGGCTCTGGAGAGAATGGGAGAAGTGGCATTATCATATATAGACAACTCTTGCATGAAATAAAGGGGGAGCAGAGTAATGGAACTGAAGCTGGAGGGAAATGTGGGCTCACAGGTCATTTTTTTTCTAAGATGGAAGATAATGTACCTATTTTCAGATGCTATGGCTGATGCACAATAGAGATGGGACAATTGCTGAATTGATTTCCTTGATTAAGTGGGAGAGGATAGATCAAATGTTAAATCCATAGACAGTTCCTTTCTTGTAACAGGAAGGTAGAGAATCTAGGTAGAAATTCCGGTAAGTTGATAGATTTGTTGAGCATGTGCAGAAATTCTCTTCAGTTGCTTTCTTTTCTCAGTGAAACATGTGCTGAGGAAGCACACTTTTAAGTCAAGATATGTTAACTGCCAATTCCAGTGCACCGTTTATAGTCTCAACCCTTAACTTTTCTGTTAAGTACTGTAACGGTTTAGAGTAAGACACATAGAACCAGACCGCTCAAATTCAGACTCTGCCACTTGTCAGTGGCAACTTACTTGCCAGTGGCCAGAGGTAAATTTCTTTATCTGTCTGTGGTGCTATAATTATTAAACGAGTTAATGCATGTAATGCTCAAAGCAGTGCTGCCTGGCTTAGAAAGATTTGATGATGTTGATGTTAGCTATTATTATATTTAAATCTTTCTTAAATTCATTTCCCTTTACTTCTATTATACAGTTTTTAATTAGATCCCACTAAATAAATGGCTTTTTCTGCCCATTGCTAGTTTTTATACACTTGGTTTGCCAAAGTTCCATCTTTAGCCCTTCTCTCATCTTTCTGCTCATTCTCTCTCAAAGGTTAAATTTATCACCTGCATTTGCTTACAAAGTTATCCTGGTTATCTTTAATTTTACCTGTTGCAAGAGCTTCCCTCATAGCTCAGTTGGTAAAGAATCTGCCTGCAATGCAGGAGACCCTGGTTTGATTCTTGGGTCGGGAAGATCCCCTGGAGAAGGGATTGGCTACCCCACCTCAGTGTTCTTGGGCTTCCCTTGTGGGTCCGCTGGTAAAGAATCCGTCTGCAATATGGGAGACCTGGGTTGGGACAATCCCCCAGAGAAGGGAAATGCTACCCACTGCAGTATTCTGGCCTGGAGAATTCCATGGACTGTATAGTCCATGGGGTCGCAAAGAGTCAGACAAGACTGAGCGACTTTCACTTTCACCTAGTTATCAAATCCTATAGACTTCTACTTAAAAATTTCTTCCATAAATTCCCTTCTTTCCATCCCCTTACCTAAGGGTTATCACCATTCTAATCAACTGTCAACAGCATCATGATCAGCTTTCCTAGTCTCTCTGTTCAGCTTATATACATTACCAGTATATAATATCCTAGTTTTCATCTACTCAAAAATCACAACCAAAAAAAAAAAAAAAAAATCACAGCCAAAAAACTTATTTCTAGATTGTAGGTAACAATCTACCAAGTTAAGTAAATGCTCTAGCTTTGAAGACCATCCACAATGGTTCCAATCCATCTCCCCAGTTATTATCTCAAATACCTTTCCTCCGTGGTTCTTTGGGTCCAGTTTTTTCTTAAATGTATCTGTAATTTTCTACTTATGAATTCTGCCTAAAATGGTCTCTTCTATTACCAAAATTCCATCTATCTTTCAAGAGCTATCTTGAATTGTCTCTTTTATGTAAACTTCCCTGATCATTCCAACTGAATTTCTCTTTTGAACAGTAGCATTTTCTGCCCTGAATAAATTTATGTTTACTTACCTACAGTAATATTGCATTGAGTAACATGCAAAAGCACCCTAATTGCTAAATAGTGGTGTTGTTCAGTCGCCAAGTTGTGTCCGACTCTTCATGACCCCCATGGACTGATGCACATCAAGCTTCCCTGTCCCTCACTATTTCCTGGAGTTTGCCCAAGTTCATAGCCATTGAATAGGTGATGCAATCCAACCATCTCATCCTGTGTCACCATTTCTCCATCTTCAATCTTTCCCATCATCAGGGTCTTTTCCAACAAGTCAGTGTTAGTTATGACAAAATTCTTACCCAAAAATAATCACTGGTATATGCCAATGATACTGCCATTGTTCAATATACTTATGGAAATTCATCAAGGTAAGCCACATACAGGAAGGGAAAATCAGTCCAATTACTTTATATTTGCATTTTTAAACAAAGAAAGTTATTATCTATCTTAACCATATCACTTAATTCTAAATAAAAAATTCCTAATGACTTTTAAAATTCTTACAAAGTCTACAGAGGACAAATAACTACCATTAACTAAAGATATATATTCAAACAGATTATGAAAGAAATTACTAAAGTCCACAAGGTATCTTAAGTGGTGCCAGCATCCCAAGATAGGAACTATTCTGAGATTAGCATTCATTTGAAAAGAACACATCTGTCCTTAACACCTATTTCACAAATGACATAGCATATGTAGGGACTAAGTTTGGGTTCTAGTGAAATCTGGGTTCAGATTAAACTCCATCACTTACTAGTCATAACCTGGAGCAAATTACTTACTCTAAGCCTCAGGATTTCTCACCTGTAAGATCTACTTTCCTCATAAGTCTGTTCTGATAAAAGAGGTACTGCTTACTGAGCAGTGCTCAATATAGTATAGGATCAGCAAACTAAAAAAACAAACAAGTAACATCCTGAGACACAGGGAGTTAAAAAGACTTACTCAAGACAAGGATTAAGTCTCATTATGGGTAGTTTATAAAGAACATAAAACTCCTTTTAGTTCTTCAACAATACATTTTAGAAGCTGTGTATAAATTATTTACACACATTATTTGTAATAATTATAATAAAAGCAAAAGCACTCATTTCTGACGTTTTCTCCTGGGTTTGCTTAAATCAAGAAATATAAAATATGAGTTCAGTTCTCTAGCTCCGAAGTCTCACAGACACAGGCTTCTTTTGTAAGATTTCTTCCTGCTCTCGGAGTTAATTTCATCGTCTGCGTTATGGTTCATCTCTAAAAGGGAGGTTGTTGCTTTTCCTTAAGGTCTTTTGCAGTCCTTTGTCTCTTTCCACCTTTTTTATCCTAATACTCTATAATATTGCCTTAAACTCCAACTAGGACCTAAAACATGTAACTTTTAAAATTTTAAACTTTTTATTTTTTGCTGTTTTGCAGGGCATGCGGGATCTTAGTTCCCTGACCAAGGATCAAACACATGTCCTTTACATTGGGAGCACAGAATCTTAACCATTGGACTGCCAGGGCAGTCCCCACATAACCTTTTTATTTTTTTCCCACATAACTTTTAAAAAAAGGGTTAATTTGATATCATAGACTGTTTTAACTTCTGGTCAAGCATTCATTCTCTGACACTATTGCCTAGTAAACTTCAGTTAGCAGGAAGGAGCTCTAATGGCTCCTGTGTACAATCCATTCTCAGTATGTCCTCAACAGGCAACATGAAATGGAAGGATATTTATGGTTAAGAATTTGGACTTCTTTGGATACTTATTCTGATCCAAATACTCCTAAAAATAAACCAAAAGCATTAAGTGCTTAACAGAACTGCATCTTGTCAGATTCTTGGGGGGGGGGGGGGGGGTAAAAAAAGAAACTACACACTGTCTTTTAGAAAAGGATTGTTGTTTTTTTTTTTTTTAATTAGTAAAGAGAAGAAATCGGCTAAATTCTCAAATCCTATTTGATTTTACAAACTGACCTATAACATCATCCTTGGACTCTCCCTGTGTCCATTTCACTCACAACACACATTCTCATATATTCACCTATGTGAGGAAGGGATTTCCTGTTAATGCTATTCAGCCAAGACCAGAAGTAACCTTGTCAACCTTGTGATTACCCACTGAAGGTTAAGAGATAGACATTCCCTCTCCTCTATCCACTTAACACCTCTTCCTTCTTCACTCTGTTCCAGGAAAATGGTATTGATCACTTTTGCTCCAAGATGAGGTCAGAAGTTTCCATTATCCAATCATCCATCCATCCATTCATTCATTTATATATACATAAATATCAATGACAAGATTTTCTTTTTCCATAGCAATTGCTAGAAGTCTGGAGGAAAGATCACCTGAAGACCCAAACTCTGATACCTATGCGTGTGTGAAAAATATCATACTGACTTTAAAAATAACTCTTTAATCATATTCACATAAGAGGAATAAAGGGCAGCACCAGGCTGACTAGGGAAGGGAGCCAGGAGTTCTCCCTCTGTCCAAATGTCAGCCTGGCACCGTTCTGAGATCACGCACACAAGTGGGGCTGGGTTTGGAAGTAGAATAAGGGAGAGGACTGAAGAGACAAGGTAAGAGGGGAGAGAAAGGGCTTGCAGTAGTCTCAGTCGGTGGACTCCAACACAGATTCACTCAGCGCAAGGTCCCAGTAGTGCTCAGCCCCATGCTTTTTGAAATGCTCCCGAGCCATGTTCTCTGTAGGGCACTGTTTGAACTTCATCTCCCCAAAGCTCCGGTCTTTGGCTGTACCCTGGGAAAGAGACAAAATGTGTAATAGAAACACTGCAATTTCTAATTTAAATCAGATATAACAGTCCTTTATAAAACCTGGTAACACTGTGTAGCAATGTGTCTAGCTGAAAGTGATTTTATGGTAAAAACAATTCTAACTTCTACCCCCCTGGGTATCTGCTGAATTCTCCTGACTTTCTATGGGTTTGTTTTTTTTGACTGAAAGCAGGATTTCTGTGCTCTGGTGCCTGGATGGAAGAGTACGTCAGGAAGGACTATGGAAGATGAGACGGGATGAATTTGTTTCCAGCCAGGCCTCTAGGACCTTTAAGGAGAAAGGTGTTAGAGGCTAAAAGGACTCTTTTCACAAGACTTAGTGAGATCTTCATACGAGCAGGAGGCTTTGGGGCCCAATGACCAAGAACAATACAGGGGTGAGGGAGTGGGGCTACTTGCAGACAACTACAACAGAAAGATACAGTACTCGGTGGAATCGTGTTCTCACCAAAGTCTGCAATGTAAGTCACAAATGCAACCTCAAGAGGCTTTTCAGGGACCAGATTCCAAAAAGGAGGCAAGAGCAGAACTCGGCTTGTTTCTGAATCTGAGAGATAATTCCTGAGGACTCTCAGAGATAAATGAAGAGAATTTTAAAGAGATCATGGGGCTGGAATATTAAATATGCAAGTGGGGACTTATGAGACATACAAACAGTTATTATGGTTATTATCACCTAATTAGTATGCATAAATTGGGAGGAATCTGGGATAAGACAGAAGGACACATGAAAAACAATCAGTAGCAATTATCTACAGAGAGGTCTTAAGGAATCAGGGAGCTGGAAGGGACTATTTCAGTAAGGTTCTGTGTGGTTAGAATGTATTCTAATGAGCATTCTTTTGAATTAAAATATTACTTTTTTTGGCCACACTTCGGGGCATGCAGGATCTTAGTTCCCTAAGCAGGGATTGAACCCATGACCCCTGCAGAAGTCTGGAGTCTTAACCACTGGACCATCAGGGAATTCCCAAAGTACTACTTTTATAATAAATAACTGGTTCCTGAATATGAGCACATTTAAAACTAGAAGATACTCATGTATTCAACCTAAAAGAATAAAATGAAAAAATTAAGTCAACATAAAGGTAGAATATACTTACAATGTATAAAATGTATTTTGAAGTGGTAATATAAAGGATTACTGCAGTATATCAAGTTAAGAATACAGTTACTGAGGAAAGAAACCTTTAATGCTTCCTGGAGAAATAGGATAATATTTTACACTCCACAAAGGGTGAATGATCACTTAGTTCACAACTTGGCCTGAACAAGCATATTCACTCATTTATTCATTCTTCAGAACTCATAGTGGTTCACTAAGAAAATTTTAGAGATGAAAGAATTGTACAACCATAAAAATGTTCCACTTAAACAGTGATTTAGTCACATTTTATGAAGCATCATTACATATAATTAGGGTTTCCACCAAAAAAAAAAAAAAGCAAGGGAAAATAATATCCACATTTTATAGACAAAAGCAACAGTATTTTATATTAAATGTTACTTAATTGCCCAGCTGCACTGCTAGTAAGTGATACTGCCAACTTAGTCAACTTTATATTCTTTTTTTTGGCCATGCCATGCATGATCTTAGTTATCCAGCCAGGGATCAAACCCATGCCTCCTGCATTGGGAGTACAGCATCTTAACACTGGACCACCAGGGAAGTCTGCAACTTTATACTCTTAAGTCTAGTACTTCTCTCACTATATCCAAAGAAAAATTCTACAATTCATTTCCCTCTTTCCAAGTGTCATGTCCATGACTGTGAAATAAATAGAGAATTTGTATTCCTGCCACCAGTTTTCCCCAGATGGCATAAACTATACACACATCAGTTTAACTAAAATATAACCAGGAAGGATTTGCTGCCAAATACTTAACAATGAATTTTTAAAAAAAGCACAAATTACTTAAGGGATTAGTTATTATTTATAAACAGTCAGGAATTAGCTAAAGTTTTGCCTCACTGTTTAACAGAGGATCACCTACCTCCCAGACTAGTACACATTTGTTGGTTTTCTTCACAGCTTCCTCATCAGATTCCTCATCATCTGGAAAAGACAATATAGCTAAATCTTGCTCTAGACTTAGACTAGACACCAAGATTTAGGTTCCAAACAAACAGTATTCAAGCCTAGCCAAATTTGTTTTAAATATTACCACTTTTTCTCATGTGTTGGGATCAAATATCTTCTGTTACTCTTTATTTCCCCCCAATTAGACTGAATCTCCTATCAGACAGGGACATTAATTAATTCAACAAACATGGATTGAGTTCAACTCTGTGTGAGCTGTGCCAGGTACTGGGAATAAGGAGATGAACAATAAAAACTTGTCCTAAGCACTTCAGATGCCAAAACAATAAGGTCCATTCTCAAGGAGTTTTTAGTCTAATGAAGAAGGGCAGATATACGGAATGAAAATATCTTAGAACACTTGCAAAGCAAAATACAGGTCAATTATCATAAAAAGTGTACTTTAAGTACAAAAATACAATAAGGAAGAACATAAAGTAAAAGAAGGCCAAAGTTATGAAAAATAAGGTTCTCTGCACATGGTAAATACTAACCCAGGTCTTCAAAGAAGGGAAGAATAAATATTGATAGAAGAATGATGGCCAGGAGGATGTCAAATAAATAAATACAAGATAAACTTGGGCAAAAGAAAAGTATATTTTTCTGAATGAAGCAGAGATTTTTTTGGTCTAAAAATCTTTTTTTGCCTTCAGTCCTTTAAAAAGCTTCTTATCAAAAAACCATACACTATAGACAATGCACATATGAGCGTGCAGCTTGCTGAAAATTCACAAACTAAATATACTCATGTAGCCTATATACCATTTCTGGGCTAACAGAGAAACCAGCAAGTAGAAAGGCCTAAAGGACAGGCAGGAGAATAACTAATATTCATACAGTAAATACCTTATGAATGTCTAGCATATTTAAAGTCCAAAAGGGTTTTTCTAAAATTCTTGAACATTATCTAGTATTTGCAAGAGTGTTAGAGAGAGGGAATAGATGAATGGACTGAGTACCATCCCACCCACCTCCCATTTAATCCCCTCTAACCCCCATTCACCATCTCCCTTTGTGTTAGATGTCTGTTCATCCCACTTTATCCGATGCAGCATGAGACGCTTAAATTTCTTCTGGGCCTTGGGGCCTAGAAACAAAGAAGAAGAATTTTGCCAGAGTTGTGGAAGACAATGGGGTAGAAGGAACCTCTGAGCTCACTCAACGCTCAGACATTAATATGGTAGTTGAAGCAATCCCAGGAGCCACATCTTAGGTTCTTCTACTTCAATAAATAAAGAAACAGAGGCCCAAGATATTTAACACAGGTTTGACTCTAAAATACCATCTTTTTTCTCATTTCTCCCCACCATGCTAATCACTTCAAGGCCTAGGGTTGCCTCAAGTTTTCAGACTCACCCCCTTCCACTACTACCACGTTGACATCCTTGTGCAGTACCACCACCCCTGTCAGGTACAGCTGCCCAGCATTGGCCTCAATCTTGAACTTCTTGGCTGGGTTGCTCAAATTTCGAACTCTGGAGAAGGGAAAGTTTAGTTATGGGTTTCATTTTAGCATCAGTAGCTGACTGAATGGAATGGCAAATAAAGATGGATCCAAAATAGTTTTCTTTCTAAAAACAAAGGCATTTGGAGTAGGCAAATATACTAAAGCTTAAAAGGCAGAATTGATGAATCTAGAAGTGTTTCTACTGTCTTAAACTTCTTCAAAGTCTAGCACAGTACACTTTACAACACGTAGCAGGTAATCAGAATTTACTTTAAGAACAAAGAAGAGCTACTAATAACCATCATCCAAAAAAATTTATATGCTTGGTTATTCTTGACAATATAAAGATCAACAAATTCTTTGCCCTCTAGATGCTTATAATATAAAGTAGTCACAATGCTATGCACGAAAATTTCAATAAGAATACATGAAAAACTGTTAGTGACAATTACCCATAGTGAGTGGTCCTGAGGATCAGAGACTAGGAAGGGGACTTTTTCAGTAAGTGTCCTTCTGTATTGCTAGAATGTTTTTATCTTAGTAAGCAGTCACTACTTTTATAATAATGTACCATTTCTATAATCAAGAACTAGTTACTAAACATGAGCACATCTAAATAAGAGACATATATATACTTGACATAAAAGAGTAAAATGAAAACATTAAATCAACACAAACGGTAGAAAATAATTACAACACATAAAGTCCATTTTGGAGTGGAAATAAAAGGATTACTGCAATACATAAGGATAAGAATACAGTTAACTGAGGAAAAAAACTTTTAGTGTTTCCTAGAAAAACAGTATTTTATGCTTCATAAAGAATGAATGAGCCTTAGTTCACATCTTGACCTGAACAAGCATATTCACATTCATTCTTCAGAACTAATATTAGTTCACTAAGACCTCAGAGATAGAAGAGTAAGTTTTTAACCCTCATCGCTGTAAAAGATCTACTAGCTCTTGATGTATACCAGGATCATTAAAGAGAGTGGAGTTGATGTTAGGTATGCTTTATACCAGTGATTCTGCCTTGAGCACTTGGAAAATGTTTTGGTATTTCTAAGGGAAAGGCTGGCCCAGTCTGGACACCTACCTATATACAGATATGTGTACCCCCTGTGAAATGTCTTCTTTAAGCTTTTTAATTTTCTTGACCTTTCTCTGTTCTGCTGTAAGTTTTCGGGCAGCATTGGCCTCTTCATGCGCTCTGTCGTGACAGGAAGGACATCCACAAGTGAGAAAGGCATTGAAGATCAGAAGCAGGGCTGAGGGAAAGAGAGAGCAACGGAGAACTCTCCCCTCCCTCCAAATATGGATCCCCCAGAAGAGTTCGGGAAAGGTACCTGCCCTGGGTTTCCACCCAATCCCATGGCACTTACTTCTGTCTTTTTGCCATCTGAGCTCTGACATGGGCTTCTACCTTCGTGGGGTCTTGAACAGCTTCTGTTCCTAATACTCGCATCAAATTTGAAATTCTCACTGCAGTGAAGAGATGACAGAGATCAATCTCCTAAGTCACCACTCCAGCTAGGGTAATCTGCAATCTCTTCCTACCAATTCATACTGTTCACCTATTGCAAATCTGCTCAAAACTCACTTCCTCCAAATACTTCTACCTTGAAAGCCCATTCAATTAATTCAGCATTTGCAGGAGGTCAATTAATATCAATAATTGGTATACATTTACTCACACTGCTTGAAAATTTATGAAAGAAAACAAACTTAATTTTGTTAGCATTTTTCACTTTCACTGTAGCATTTAGTGAAAGATCCTATACATAACAGTGCTCACCCAAAATACTATTAACTGATACTGGAAACTATAGGAGTGAAGTTTATTATTAAACTGCATTTTCATTTT
Organism: Odocoileus virginianus; assembly: GCF_023699985.2. Classification (NCBI taxonomy): domain Eukaryota; kingdom Metazoa; phylum Chordata; class Mammalia; order Artiodactyla; family Cervidae; genus Odocoileus; species Odocoileus virginianus. The sequence continues at coordinate 7,382,754 of NC_069678.1, read as the reverse complement.
TTAAACATTTAAGAATTATGTACACAACAACTCTGTGCAAATACTCCAACTACTATCTCCATAAACTTCAAGACTATTATTCTTCCAGGAAGGTAAGAATGTTAAATGGTCAATATTACTTAAGAAAAAGGCATAAATGACTTCTCCAATGACTATGTTGACCTGATTTAATAAAGACAGTAGAAAATTTGGGAAAGGACAAACCAATGAATGATTCTGAGAAACAAAAGCATTCAAACATAGAGAGATACTAAAGTTCCTCTAGAATGACAGGAAGAAAAACTTGCCACCCTTTCTTCCCTGCCTCTAAGATCTGTACCTTTGGGTTCTGGAGGAGGCATCAGGCCCAGCCTGACCTTCTCTTGTAGCTCCTTCTGCGCTTCCCTCCTCGTCTGCCGTCGAAGTTTCTTCTGTTCCTTCTTGGTCAGATATACTCCCAGAGTAACTGGTGTGTCATTGTCAACTGTCAGACAGAAAAATCAATGTACCAAAGCAATAAGCATATTACAGGGATATGGGTGAATATCAATCACAGTAAAAAGAACTTTACAGCAACACAGATGGACCTAAAGATTGTCATACTGAGTGAAGTTAAGTCGGACAGATAAAGACAAATACATAATGCTTATATGTGGAACCTAAAAAAAGAGTACAAATGAACTTATCTTTTAATAAAACAAACAGTTACAGCCGTTGAAAACTTAAGGCCACCAGGGGCTAAAGGGGAGAGGGATAAATTAGAGGACTGGGATTGACATATATCCATTACTATATATAAAATAATTAAGGATCTACTACATAGCACAGGGAACTCTACTCAAGGCTCTATAATGGCCTATATGAGAAAAGAATCTAAAAAACAGTGGGTTTATGTATAAATGATATACTGTGCTGTACACCTGAAACTAATACAACATTGTAGATCAACTACGTCCCAATAAAAAAAATTTATTTAAAAAAGGACATTAAAAAAAAAAAAAGGACATTTAGCTTGTTTTTAGGTATTTTTAGGTCATGATAGCAGTATTACGGTTATGTTTTTATTAAGTATTCTTAGAACTACCCTGGTAGTACAGTGGCTAGGACTCTGTGCTCCCAGTTCAGGGGGCCTGGGTTCAATCCCTGGTCAGGAAGCTAGACCTCACATGGTTCAACTAATAGTCTGCATGCCACAACTAAGACTTGGTGCAGCCAAACAAATAAATAAATACTTAAAAAAAAAGGAGTAAAAAGTATTCTTTTCTTTCATGAGTCATTTCTAACTTGTTTTTCTTTAAGCAACTGAACCCTTTAATAAACTAAAATGTGGCAGATATGGAAAAAAAGATTAGAGCTGCTCTGACTGCTCTGTGTGAGGATTTGGGGTAGGCAGAGGGTATCCAGAATCCCACTTGGATCCTACCTACTAAACCTCAAGGTGTCTATGGAATCCAACTTGAAAACCACTGGCCAAGATGATGAAATTTCTAATTTAAGAGTTACAGGGATTGGGAAAAATCCTCTGGGCTCCCAAGTCAGATTTACTCAATTTATTAAAACAAATAAAACTCCCTACATTCTTCTAATGATTCACACTGAAGACAACTAAATAGATTCTGATTAAATACAATTTAGTGTTTATTACCTTTTTATTTATCTCAAAGTCTCAATCTATTTTTCTGAATTTATTAGAGATCCTGATAAACAAACTTACTGAGTAAAAACTAACCTCTGTTCATCTCAAGTCTGATGAAAGTATTAGCATCTTCTGTGGTCACTTGAAAAAGGAATGTTGGTTAGTGTTATCTCTACATATGAGAAAATTCTGTATTGTAGTGATTTATCCAGGGATTTCAGGTACAACTAAAACCCATCTCCTCTGACTAAGCCAACAGACTTTCACTACAAAACACAAAAACAGAAAGGCTGAAGACAAGGCAGACTGAAGATGGCAGGGGTTTAGTGGTCGTGTGCTAGACTAGAGTTGCGAGTCAACACTACTGCAAAAGCCCAATTTGAAATACAGATATACATCAGTGAGGCCATCTCTGGTTTAGACCTCAATGCTCTGTGACAGCTGCACTGTACAATACTGTAGCCACTAGCCACATGTACTATTTAAATTAAAATTGAAAAAAATTAAAAAACCAGTCCCTCAGCTATATTAGTGTAACTCAGTTTTCAAGTTCTCAGTAGTCATGTGTGAATAGCAGCTATAGCACAGACAGCCCAGACAGAGATTACATCCATTATCACATAAATTCCTATAGGCTAATACTTCTCTAGGGCTTTGACTGAGTAATCTCTACATTACCTGGAGGGTTGAGCTGGGCTGGATGTTCAACAAGATTTGTGATTCCAAAATAATCTTCTCTCTTGGGATTTTCCTCTGTACTAAAATTGGAGGAAGAAGGGAAAACAGGATATGTGGGTAGAGACGATTCCAAGAGAGAGGCAATCTCAGAAACACAATGAAAAAATCCACTCTCCATAGTGGATTCTCAACCTGTTTTTTCTACCCTAACACACTTAACAGATACCACATTCTGTCATTAGTAACAATAATTCTCTGGGACAGTGGTTGACAAAGGAGGCATAAGGAAAGGCTGAGACACAGTCTCCTTAAGTCATGTATCAGAATAATGGAGCAGATATGATTAAAGCTCTCTGAATGTTTCTTACATGTTTTATTTATCATTCTCTCCCTCACCAAGAATCCTTTCTCTCTTCTAGGACTGGATCTTTAATATATGTAAACATCTGTTATAAGTAGCAAAAGAAGGTAATTAAGAAAATGAATATGCTAAAAACACTAACAATGTATAACAAAGCAAGCAGAAAATATTTGTGTCCAACCTCCTACATTGATTGATCCAAAAAACTAAAAAACAACCCACAGAACATATTCTTTATAAGCATATGAGCTTGTATATGGTTATGTTTGCCTTAGATTTAAAATTTTTATGTAATGCATGAATACCATCTTTCCCATGAAAACTCTAGTCTTCATAAAAGGTATTAACCAACAAACTCACAGGTCAAAGCCATTGGGGATGATGTAAGAGTCCCACCACTCAATTTCAGGGATGTCGCCTTCCTTCAATTCCTTCTTAGGAGCAATGAGGGCCAGTCTAGTTGAAGTATGAATGCCTGTTTTTCGAGCAGCCTGTGAGATCTCTGCCTGAAGCTTCTCTAGTTGAGCCTAAAGACAAGGTAAGACAAGAAGATAAATTGGAATCAAAGAAAACAGGGAAGCAGTAGAATCCCAAAACTTGAAACACTCCCTTGTTGAACTCTTTACATCTAACACAGCAAATTCAGATTTTCTGAAAGCTAAGAAAAAAGAGCTGTTCTGCTTTATTTTACTCATTACTTGGTTGATTTCCATATATTTGGCTCTCATTATCACCCCTCTATCCCAGTGTGTGCCTGCAGCAAATATGTAGAAATGGAATTTTATGGAAAACTTCTGAGAGGATGAAAACAAGAAGGTAAAAGTCATTGAATATATGGTCAATTAAATTATCCAGGAATGTGGATTGTCTGCAGCAAATTTTAACAGCAGGCTAGCTTTCCTCAGATGTCCTGAGGTTTCTGAACAGTTTCCCTCCACTGATTGTTGTATGTAGAGAATTTTCAAATTCAATTTCCTTTCTACCTAAGTAGAATGTAAGTAACTAAAAAAAAAAAAAAAAAGAATGTAAGTATCTGAGAAAACAAATCACTAAAAATCAAGTATTCCAGGAATAAACACAGTATTTTAAAAATTACTCATTGCTTTACTACTTATTTATCTAATTGCCAAAAACAGAGAGAATTAGGTTGACAGTATTTCAGGACTATATTCAGTTTCCTTTGTCACCTTCCTAACTTATTCAAATTTCTAGATTTTATTCTAAGCCAGATACCTTTGTCCGTAATCGCTGGGCAATCTTTTCAAATTTGCCCTTGTCGTGGAATTTAAAAGTGCGTCTCTGGCGCTGGGAAGGGGCAATTGAGACTCGTGGATCAAAAAAGGTATTAGATTCCATGTCTTCTGATGGCTTTTCTTTTAGCTGTTGCTTGAACTGTTCTCTCTTCACAGCCCGAATATTGGCCTTCAGAGTCGGCATTCTGTGTGTCAGCTCAATCTCCTTGCCTGTTGCATCTACAGTTCGACCTTGTTCATCAAGAATCAGTGGTGTAGGTTTAGTTTGATCTTTTAACTCCACCTTCCTGAAAAATAGCCCAAAAGAGGAATAAATCCCATATAAAACAATAAGGCAGTCAAACAAACAGACAAAAAATACAAACAAATCAAAACCCACCAGAGACAATTAGGTTACAAAGTTCTAAGGAATATAAACCCATCAATGAATAATAACATCTTGACTGAATATATAAAGCTGGACAGTTGAGTATGGAGTATAATCAGATGAAATGAACTTACAAATTACAATGGCAAGAAGTTGGAATCCTATCATTCTTTACTCCTGAATTCTTGAGTCAGGGAATAGCAAACCAATTGAGGTGCTAAAAATAAAGCCTATCACCTTTACCCAGTTGCAGAGAACTCTCAGATCTGGTCTCCCTCAATGTGGTTTAATGGAAATAGCTCTTGAATTAGGAACCAGGAGACCTGATCCTATTCCTAGCTCCAATACTGGAGGAATAATCTTAATTTTAGTTCTACCAATCATAAAAAGAAGATAATTAAACTCTGTAACAAGGAAACCAAGAGAATAAATTCAACTAGTATTTACTGAACATATATAAGAAACATGAAACTAAGAAATGACTTAAGTTCCTTGGAAGAAGAGGATCAGTAACACTCAAAGGTATTTACTGCTTCTCAAGCTTCAGAAAAAATGAGTTCCATGAAATAGATACTCACGGGGGAGCAATGCCCATAGCATGGAGATTGGCTAGGCCCACCATGTTGGCATTGCCGATGAGCCCTGGCTTCAAGGCCAGCTGGGCTTGGATGCGGGCTTGTAGTTCAGCTGCTTTCCTTGCCTTCTCTATGGCATCATTCATGAAAGTGGCGGCCTGGGAGGGCTGAATAGTGTTGCCAATTGGAAGTCGCTCTGGTTGGGAGGATGAAGGAGTCTTTGGCTGTGAGATAGAGAAAAAGAAATCAGCATCAGAAAAAATTAACATAGGCAAACAGATCTCTGTCTTTTACACATACATACACACACACACACACACACAAACACACACACACACACACACAGTGGTGGTAAATTGAGGGTGGAACATGCAGTCATTTTCTGGACTCTCATTTGAGTGAGTGGCAAGAAATTCTGTGTGTTTAACAGTCTTCTTTTCAGAGAAACTTGATTACAATACCTGAGGTGTAGGGGGGCTAATGAAGCTCAGTTGCTTTTTCCTTTCCTCAATTTGCCGTGTTGCTGCCTCCATCATCTGTTTGATCTGCTCGCAGTGGGGTAAAAAGTTGGAAAACAGTTAACACCTCTTTTTTATTTCTCCCATACAGGTTCCTAAACTCAAAGGGCCTTTAGGTCTAGAGAAACTAGTATTTTCTGAATGATCCCATCATATTCTGCCTGTACCACAGGCTAGCAAATTTAGTAAAGATAAGGTTACACAGTTGATCACTGGAATTTTTCAACCTATCTTCCCAAGGCAGGACTGGCATGTTAAGTAGTAACACAGCTTGATGAGTAAGACTCTGGAGTCCGGGAAACCAGAGTTTCAATCTTAACTCTGCCATTTAATGCCTGTGTGACCTTGAATATGGTATTTAATTCTTAAATCTCCAAGTGTCTAAAAGGAGTAAAAACAGTACCTACCTTACAGGGAAACTGAACATTTAAATAATGCATGCAAAACTAATAGAATACATAAACATTATTATTATACTTAAAAAAGAAAAAAAAAAAAAAAAACACTATTGGTCCCTGAGTTCCTAGTTTGGGTAACCAGAGTCCACTTGCTTCCTAGTGGAGACTTGGGACCCAGGAGACTTGCTGCCTAGTCTCCATAAATCCCTTCCTCTGTCCTAAGGAAAATTCAGAAAAATAAGCTTTGAGAACATGATCAAGTAACTCTTCTTGAATTTTCCAAAAGAGTCTGCTGTCAAGGTACTTCAAAGTTATTTTTTTAAATTTATTTTTAACAATTTCTTAAATAGTGACATATTTATATAGATTAAATTGCAAAAAGTATACTCTGAAAATATTTACTATTTATATGGTATCAGAATTTTTAAACAATGCCTATTTTAAATACACAGATAATTTCTATTAAAAAAAAAATAGAAGTCAATCCGAAATTATTTAAGTGGATTAAGCTTTCTGCATTATATTATATGGAAATTCTTCTCTGTCATCATGCTGAGTTCTAATTATTTCAATAATTTTCTTAATGACACAGTGAGGTAGATATCTGTGCAAATGATGTATGTAACACACCTTCCTTGCCACACAATAGATGCTCAAAATGCTATTTCAATAGCTTTCAACTGGGCTGTTGTTGTCATTCAGTCACTAAGTCACGTCCGACTCTGCAATCCCATGGACTATAGCCCGCCAGGCTTCTCTGTCCATGAGATTATTCTGGCACGAATACTGGAGTGGGTTGCCATTTCCTTCTCCATTCAACTGGAATCTCTTCTGATTATACCAAGAAATGGTGAAACATAAAGCAGAAAATAAAATTTCCCCAATGCTAACATTTAGTTTAAATTAAGGACACAATAAATCCATCTCTTTCTTCTTCAACTCTCAAAACCACTGCTTCCAGTTCTTAACTACTAACCTGGAGCTTAGTCAGCATGCCAGGACTCTCTGAGGGAGGCCCAGGGATCACTTCTGGCTCCTCTTCTACCTCCTCAAAACGGGGTATCCGTCGCTTCTTTACTCCTGATGATTCCTTGGAGATCTCAGAGTCATCACCAAACACTTCCTAAGGGAACCCAAGGTGAAAGAAGAGTTGTATCCTTGCCCATGGGAGAAGGGAAGAACAATCCTAATCCTTATTAGTATTATCTGGCTTTTCCCAGAGTCTTCTATACCCTCCACCAAATGGACCATCTCACCCATCTCAACTTCATTATTTTCCTACTCCAGTCAAACAAATTTCATCCCCATATTCTTATAAACGTTCCCATCCCAAGGTCTTTGCAAATCTTACTGCCCACATATGTAATTATCTTCCTCAATTTTTCCCTCAATTCAAACCTTGCCTAAAACTCACCTCCTCCAGGAAGTTTTCCTCATTAACAATCTCATCCCACTCTGATCAAACTGTTGTTTTACATCCTTTTAGCACTTAAGAACTTGGTTCATACTAGGTAAAATTACATTGTTGATATTTGCTTGCCAAGTGTTAAGTTTTTCAATGTCACTATGTACTTTCTCCCAACTAGCATCTAAGCTCTTCCAGGATAGGGGTTTTCTCTCTTCTTCAATATTCCCCAATAACACTCTGTTCTCATCTAACAGTGGGAACTCAAATATGTTGACTAAATTGCAGGATGAACTTAACAGGACCAAGAGTGGCCAAGTGGAAGGGACAATGGGAAAAAGCAAATGTACACACCGGTGGTAGGCTTTGGGTGACATCCCCTCTTCACTAGGAGGGCTCGTGTTTTGCAAGGACATATCCTCGGCCAGGGGCGAGCGCTTCCTGGAACTCCTACAGTTCAAGAAAAAGGACTCTCCCATAATATATTGTGTGGGATGGGGACTGAATGGACCAAAATGGGACCCAACTCCCAAGGCTATCTAGATTTCCTTCAAGAAACCATTTTTATTAATCCCACCCAATGTAGTCACTTTATTTGTAGCAGGCCCTCAGCACTTATACAGTAGCATGTCCTACCAAAAACATAATCTTCACTCTATAGATCTGTGAATTTCTCCTTAAGTGTAACAAAATTCAACTAAGTCTGAAACTTTATAGTCAACCTTACAATTTCCATGAAAACTACTACTTGGATTTTATTTTTGTGACTGTATTTTGTTTTGCCCTCCCATCCCCAAACCCTTGAACTGCAAATTCCTTTAAGGCAAGGACTATCTTTCATTCCTCTGATCACCCTGCAAACCCTAAACACAAACAGCACACAAATTTCTATTTCTCTTGGTTCCACAGCCTAGTCAGGGACCAAACAGACATTGCTTATTCACTCTTGCGCCTCAGGAAAAGCAAAAGGATAGCCAAGGAATCAAAAGCACTTTAGAAGGTTTGATGGAAGTCACAGAAAAGATTTTAATAGACAGACAGAGAAAAGAGATAGAACAGCTACTTGACACCGTTAATACTGAAAGAGACCATGACCAATCAGCAGCTACCGGATAAAAAGTGAAGAAAGTAAGGGAATAATGATGGTCCCTTTAAGTATTCCACTTATGGGGACAGGTGACTGGCAATATGCTGTACAGCAAAGAGTAGGCCCTCAAGACATACGGTAAAAAGTGAGTTCTTAGGTATCCCATCTACAAGTCATTGCAGAGAAATATCTGAAAAGCAGGAACAATGAGGTCTATAGCTCAAGGAGCAGTGAGGTCACATTCTGAAGCAATCTATTAGGCCTCAAGTAAATCAAAGCATAAAATCTTAAAGTAATCAATTTATATATTTTTTTTAAATGGAGATTTAGGGAAACATAAGAACCAAAACTCCTAACTGTATATGAAAAAGAACAAAGCAACCAACTGTTTTCTTGGAACATTTTAACCCATGAACTTAGGCAGTTCATCACCATAAGATGGCGATAATACAAGTTCACCCCCTCTACTTCTATGTCTAAGTACCTCTCTTAAACATCAGGTATTCTAATAGTGGATATTAAAGTGTGATCCAGGTAAGCTCAGCAACTTTGTTACCATTCAAAACACTCATCAGATAGTTAACTGTAACCTACCTTTAGCTCTCGTTTCCTGCTCCGGTCACTGCTGGACTTGGAATGCCTAGAGCTTCGGCCTTCCTCCACAGCTTCAAACAGTTTGTCCACAAATCGGAGAGTAGAATCATCAAGAAAAGGTTTCAGATGGTCTGACAGGAAAAAAAAGAGGTGGCAAGGTTGAAAAGGTAAGAGTATTTCGTCCAGATACCAACACTGGAATTTTATGCCTAGGAGGGAGGGAAATGCTTTCTTAAGTTTTTTGTAGGATTCTCATAAATAATCTTACATGAATGATTTTGCCCCATGAGATAAAAAAATACAGTTTTAATTTTTTGGAGTAGGAAGTAGCAGAGCCAGAGCAACCTGTTTAGGTTGAGCATCAAAGTTTAGGATGAATAACCACCATAACTTTTCCTAAACTGCAAGCTGGAGGAGACTACCATTAACAAAATCTACTTCCTTCAATTTTTTTAATGTATTTTATAGAGACTTCTATATGTTTAGATGTTGACCTGAATATACCCATCTGACTTTAGCATATTTCCTAAGTAAATATAATTTAGGTAACTCAGTACAGCGGTCAAAGAAATCAGTCTGAGTTTCAAAACATGTCACAAATAGCATTAAAAAAAAAAATAATTATTTAGGCTATTTCCATTATAATGGAGAGTGAAAAAGCCACCTTAAAACTAAATATTAAAAAAAAACTAAGAGAATGGCATCCAGCCGCATCATTTCACAGCAAATAGATGGGGAAAAGGTAGAACGCAGTGACTGATTTCCTTTTCCTGGGCTCTAAAATTACTGCAGATGGTGACTGCAGCCATGAAATTAAAAGACATTTGCTTCTTGGCAGGAAAGCTACGGCAAATCTAGACAGTGTGTTAAAAAGCAACGACATCACTTTGCTGACAAAGGTCCACAGAGTCAAGGCTATGGTCTTTTCAGGAGTCAGGTACAGTTGTTGAGAGCTGGACCATAAAGGCAGAAAGCTGAAGAATTGGTGCTGGAGAAGATTCTTGAGAGTCCCTTGGCCAGCAAGGAGATCAAACTAGTCAATCTTAAAGGAAATCAATCCTCAGTATTTCATTTAGGATCCATGCTAAAGCCGAAGCTCCAATACCCTGGCCACCTGATGCGAACAGTCGACTCACTGGAAAAGACCCTGATGCTGGGAAAGATTGAAGGCAGAAGGAGAAGAAGCCAGCAGAGGATGAGATGGTTGGATGGCATCAGCAATGCAATGGACATGAACTTGGGTAAACTTCAGGAGATGGTGAGGGACAGGGAAGCCTGGCGTGCTATAGTCCATGGGGTTACAAAGAGTCGGACACAACTTGGTGACTGAACAACAACAATTATAATGCAAGAGAAAATAAAATGTGGCCTGACCTTTTTTCAGATGCTTCTAACACAGAGAATTTGGGGGAAGTTCAAAGTAGCATTTGTGGTCATCCAACATGTTAAGCCAAAAGATTCAGAAAGATTCATACATACCAGCTGCTTTCTTCTTGTCCATGCCCTTCCCCACACAGTTCAGTGCTGCTGTGACCACTGTGGGCTCTGAGAAACCCAGCACCCTCTTCACTGTCTTCTCTATCCATGGTTTCAGTTCATCTAGCTCCCTCTTAGATAGCGCCATTCTTCGGGAAAAGGAGGATAGCTCAAAACAGGATTCAATACTGCACCTAAAAAGAAATCAGTAAAGTTAGAGGACAGGAAAAGACTAAAATGACCCCAGGCAATGATTAGTATATCAGGAATGCTTTCCCCACTGCTATTCTCAATCCTGGGCAAGTTCTTCTAACTTCATTTCAAGCCAAATACTTTCCACGTATACTTCAAAACAGAAAGAACTACATTCTGTTTGATTTTTACCCCTAACTCAGTAATATCATCAGCTAATCAATGAAATCTGTGGAATAAACAAACCAACCCTTGGGAAGAACCTAGTCTGAGAAATGAGTTCTAGCTTCTTTTCTGATTATCATATTCAACAAAGACTGTCAAACATATAACATGAAAACAAGACTGAAAAAGCCCACTCACAGGCCAACTTTTCTATTCTTCCTACTTCCAGGCAGGCATTCCTTAACCCAGGGCTTCTTTTAAGGAACATAAATAAGAGATGGCTTATCCGGGTTACATCTTATATTAAAGCTCCTAATCCTCAAGACTGTTCTGTCATATTTCTCTGTATTCATTGTCATCCCAGTGGGAATTCTGTACCCAGATCCTTTTCTCTTTTGTTCTACAGGGTCTCTGTCATAAGTAATCCCTCAGTTCAGAAAAGGTTACCCTTTTCATATGTATATGAAAGGCTGATTCATTCTGCTGTACAGTAGAAACTAACAGAGCATTACAAAGCAACTATACTCCAATAAAAATTAATAAAAAAAAGATTACCCTCATTTTGGATGTACTTTTTTCACCTTTACCTTTATTATTCTACTTTTTAGCTTAATAGAGAAACCATCATACAAGACTCTACAACAATCTGTTATTTAATGCAAATCAGTACAATTCTTAAACTATTCATGCTTACAGTCTTATCTCCTACTGAAATCTCAAAACTCTACATGAGCAGAAAGAAAATTTTATTTCCATAATTTCCTCCATACTGTCTAAAAGACAATAAATTAGACTGACCTCAATTCCAAGTTAACCTCCTCCCAGAAGTGCCACACATCAGGGTTCGATCTGGGTGTCAATTTTTCAAGATGTTTTAAGACATCTTTTCCCTAAAAGGTACAGCTTGATTAACTTCTACATTGTTGGCAAGTTTATCCTCTAGAAGACCTATTGCTAAATAATGTATATAATTTTGGTATAACCATATGAAACTAGTAGCTTAAAGTCATGAAACTAGAGGTGAAGTATTTTGTGCCTCAGTGACATGTAATATGAATAAATCTACAGTGGCTTTATTTACCCATCACGAGATAGCAGTATAGCCTATCAATCTCAACATGTTAACAAGAAGCATATTCAGACACCATAGAGTGAAGAGCTCACACACACCTCTACCATTTACCAGCCTTCTGACAAGTAATTCCTCTGAGCCTCAGTTCACTCATCCTACAAAGTGAGGACAACTGTCATTCTTATAAGGCACTTAATTCATTCAATAAATATTTACTGCATACCTAGTAAGTTTCAGGCAGCCTACTGAGTGCTGAGAATACACACAATGGTGAACAAGACAGACAAGAATTCTTGCCTTAACAGAATTTATATTCCACTGGAACTGAATCATAGGCTAGAAAGAGTAAACAATTTGAAAATCCAGAGCTACAAATGGGGCATCACTCTATTAGATGAAATGTGTGCCCAAGCACGATACTAACAAATGTACACAACTTCAACCCATTCCTCCATAAGATAACGTGCAAACTAAACAGCCAATGGGCAAAGTAAAAGTTCGAAACAGTAACGAGCTTTGTCACTAATCAATTGTTCAACAGTAGCTGCGTGGGGTAGGGGTGGGGTGTGGTTCTGGTGTGGAAGGAGAGGAAGGCAGAATGATCTCTGAATGAGCAGGGAACAGAATTTAATCTTCTGAAGGATTCTCTTTCTCTGTGTTCTTCTTTGCTACAAGTCGAATTTCATCCTTGAAACTCCCATTCGTTTCTTTTTTGCTCATCCCGTCTCTCTGACCAGCCCCCACTCACCTGTTCTACCCCAACTCCTCATCTCAGTGCGAGTCCCCTCAGCTCGTCCCTTTCCCGCCCCCGCCCTTCCCCTCTCAACAACCTCATTCCAACCCGTTCTCCCACAGAACCTTGTTCTTTTCTCAGCTTCCTTTCCGCTGAACCTTCCCGCCTCTGTCCTTCTCTGAAACTGAACCCTACCCCAAACACTAGGACAACAGGATACCCCCTCCGGGCCCCGGGCCACTACTCACCTCACAAACTTCAGCCCCTGAGACGGAGCCCGAACGTTACACCGGAACCGGAAACCCTCTGGCCGCCCTATGGCCTGCCGTCGCTACCGCCACGGCCGCCGCCACGCCGCGGTCCCACAACGCGTGACGAGGGAGGGTGGGGCCGCCGGTTCGCGCAGCCGTAGTGGCTACTTTCCGTCCAGAGAGGGAGCGCATGCGTAGCGGAGCCCTAAAGTTTTACGTTGGCTAGTTCCTCGCCTCATCAGTTTCCCCAGGTAAAGGTGTGCAACGTTAGTGTTACCTAAAGCATAAATTGGGCTGCCTGTAGTATTCCTAGTGTGGCGAATAAGTGCACTACGGTTATGCTAGAACTAAAAGCAGGGCTTCTGCGTTTGGGCTAAACCTGGACTTTCTAGTACAAAGTAAAGCCTCCAAGAGTCGTGATCCCTAGCTTTAAGGATCCCTAGCATCCCCTCCTTAGCGTTTGTCCCTAACTTAACAGTGATGCCAGAGATCATGGTAGCCCCTCACCCCTTTTAGTGTTGTTGTTGTTTTTTTCCCCCTTCCATTCTTTCACGGAACAAATAATGACTATTACTATACGTCATGCATCCACTGAGATTCAGTATTACTTAATGATTTAAGCAACAGCACGAGTTTTAAAGCCGTCTGTATTTATATTCCAGCTCTCCCACTCATCTGTGACATTAGGCAAGTTCCTTAAGCTGTTTCCTCACCTGTAAAAAAAAAAAAAATTCACCTCATAGGGTTGCTGTGAAGACCACAAGAGTGGTCAGAGAGTTCAGTAAAGATTCTCAGAGAGTTCAGTAGAGCTGCTTGGTATATAACAATATATGCAGTTGGTTACATACATGTAGAGGTCCTAAACTTACATGACAAAGTCTAAACTCCTGATTCTAACCACCATCGTCCTCCCCAAACCAGCTCCCAACAGTCTCCCTCATTTCAGTTAATGGCCACCATATTTTTACAGTTGATGAAAAATTGAAATTATAATGGAGTAATCATAGTTCAAAAAAGATCTTCACGACCCAGATAATCACGATGCTGTGATCACTCACCTAGAGCCAGACATCCTGAAGTGTGAAGTCAAGTGGGCCTTAGGAATCATCACTATCAACAAAGCTAGTGGAGGTGATGGAATTCCAGTTGAGCTATTTCAAATCCTAAAAGATGATGCTGTGAAAGTGCTGCACTCGATATGTCAGCAAATTTGGAAAACTCAGCAGTGGCCACAGGACTGGAAAAGGTCAGTTTTCATTCCAATCCCAAAGAAAGGCAAGGCCAAAGAATGTTCAAACTACCACACAATTGCACTCATCTCACACACTAGTAAAGTAATGCTCAAAATTCTCCAAGCCAGGCTTCAGCAATCTGAAACCGTGAACTTCCAGATGTTCAAGCTGTTCAAGGAACCAGAAATCAGATTGCCAACATCTGCTGGATCATTGAAAAAGCAAGAGAGTTCCAGAAAAACATCTATTTCTGCTTTATTGACCATGCCAAAGCCTTTGACTGTGTGGATCACAATACTGGAAAATTCTTAAAGAGATGGCCTCTTGAGAAACCTGTGTGCAGGTCAGGAAGCAACAGTTAGAACTGGACATGGAACAACAGACTGGTCCAAATAGGAAAAGGAGTACATCAAGGCTGTATATTGTCACCCTGCTTATTTAACTTATCTGCAGAGTACGTCATGAGAAACCCTGGGCTGGATGAAGCACAAGCTGGAATCAAGATTGCTGGGAGAAATATCAATAACCTCAGATATGCAGATGATACCACTCTTATGGCAGAAAGTGAAGAGGAACTAAAAGGCCTCTTGATGAAAGTGAAAGAGGAGAGTGAAAAAGTTGGCTTAAAGCTCAACATTCAGAAAACTAAGATCATGGCATGTGGTCCCATCACTTCATGGTGGATAGATGGGGAAACAGTGGAACAGTGACTGACTTTCTTTTGGGGGGGGGGCTCCAGAATCACTGTCAATGGTGACTGCAGCCATGAAATTAAAGGATGCTTCCTCCTTGGAAGGAAAGTTATGACAGACCTAGACAGCATATTAAAAAGCAGAGACATTACTTTGCCAACAAAGGTCCGTCTAGTCAGGGCTATGGTTTTTCCAGTAGTCATGTATGGATGTGAGAGTTGGGACTATAAAGAAAACTGAGCACAAAAGAATTGATGCTTTTGAACTGTGGTGTTGAAGAAGACTCTTGAGAGTCCCTTGGACTGCAAGGAGATCCAACCAGTCCATCCTAAAGGAGATCAGTCCTGGGTGTTCATTGGAAGGACTGATGTTGAAGCTGAAACTCCAATACTTTGGCCACCTGATGCAAAGAGCAGACTCATTTGAAAAGACCCTGATGCTGGGAAAGATTGAGGACAGGAGGAGAAGGGGATGACAGAGGATGAGATGGTTGGATGGCATCACCGACTCAATGGACATGAGTTTGAGTAAACTCCAGGAGTTGGTCATGGACAGGGAGGCCTGTTGTGCTGTGGTTCATGGGGTTGCAAAGAGTCAGACATGACTGAGTGACTGAACTGAACTGAATCATAGTTCAGATATACAAAAATGCAGCTGGGAGGCCATTAAGGATCTGGTTTCAGACACATCTCTGCCTCACTGAGAACCTGAACTTTCTTTGAACTATACCAGACCTAAGAATACCACTAGTCATATTCAGAACGACACATGCCAGCTGCAACTTATGGTCTCAGGGTCTTCCCGGGTAACCATGCGACAAATTCAAACCCCAGCTGACCCTTACTTAACAAATACCAAGTCAGGACTTGGTGCTTTCACTGCTGAAGTCCAGGATCAGAACTAAGATCCAACAAGTTGACTGGTGCAGCCAAAACACACACACACACACAAAAACAACCTTACTTCTTGCCAGCTCCAATTATAATTTTGATAAATAACTCATGTACCTATAATGTTGTGGGTTTTACCTTCATAAGCCTTCCACATTTTGTAGTCCAGTTCAGTTCAGTCCTCAGTCATGTCTGACTCTTTGTGACCCCATGGACTGCAGCACACCAGGCTTCCCTTTCCATTACCAACTCCTGGAGCTTGCTCAAACTTGTGTCCATTGAGTTGGTGATACCATCCAATCATCTCATCCTCTGTCATCCCCTTCTCCTCCTGTCCTCAATCTTTCCCAGCATCAGGGTGTTTTCCAATGAGTCAGTTCTTCACATCAGTGGCCAAAGTATTGGAGCCTTAGCTTCAGCATCAGTCCTTCCAGTGAATATTCAGGACTGATTTCCTTTAGGACTGACTTGTTTGATCTCCTTGCAGTCCAAGGGACTCTCAAGAGTCTTCTTCAACACCACAGTTCAAAAGCATCAATTCTTCTGTGTTCAGTTTTTTTTAATAGTCCAACTCCCACATCCATACATGACTACTGGAAAAACCATAGCTTTGACTAGACGGACCTTTGTAGGGAAAGTAATGTCTCTGCTTTTTAATGTGCTGTCTAGGTCTGTCATAGCTTTTCTTTCAAGGAGCAAGTGTCTTTTAATTTCATGGCTGCAGTCACCATCCACAGTGGTTTTGGAGCCCAAGAAAATAAAGTCTCTCACTGTTTCCATTGTTTCCCCATCTATTTGACTGGATGCCATAATCTTAGTTTTTTGAGTTTTAAGCCAACTTTTTCACTCCCCTCTTTCACTTTCATCAAGAGGCTCTTCAGTTCCTCTTTGCTTTCTGCCATAAGGGTGGTGTCATCTGCATATCTGAGGTTATTGATATTTCTCCCTGCAATATTGATTCCAGCTTAAACTTCATCCAGCCCAGGGTTTCTCATGATGTACTCTGCATATAAGTTAAATAAACAGGGTGACAGTTTGACATACAGCCTTGACATACTCCTTTCCCAATTTGGAACCAATTCCATTGTTCCATGTCCAGTTCTAACTGTTGCTTCTTGATCTGCATACAGATTTCTCAGGAGGCACATAAGGTGGTCTGGTAATCCCATCTCTTTAAGAATCTTCCAGTTTGTGATCCATACAAAGGCTTTGGCGTAATCAATAAAGCAGATGTTTTTCTGGAACTCTCTTGCTTTTTCTATGATTCAGTGGATGTTGGCAATTATTTGGTTCCTCTGCCTTTTCTAAAACCAGCTTGAACATCTGGAAGTTCTTGGTTCATGTACTGTTGAAGCCTGACTTGGAGAATTTTTTGAGCATTACTTTGCTAGCGTGTGAGATGAGTGCAATTGTGCGGTAGTGAACATTCTTTGGCATTGCCTTTCTTTGGGATTGGAATGAAAATTGATCTTTCCCAGTCCTGTGGCCACTGTTGAGTTTTCCAAATTTGCTAGCATATTGAGTGCAGCACTTTCACAGCATCATCTTTTAGGATTTGAAATAGCTCAACTGGAATTCCATCACCTCCACTAGCTTTGTGGATGGTGATGATTCCTAAGGCCCACTTGACTTCACACTTCAGGATGTCTGGCTTTAGGTGAGTGATCACACCATCACGGTTATTTGAGTCATTAAGATCTTTTTTGTATAGTTCTTATGTGTATTCTTACCACTTCTTCTTAATATCTTCTGCTTCTGTTAGGTCCATACCATTTTTATCTTTTATTGTGCCCATCTTTGCATGAAGTGTTACCTTGGTATCTCTAATTTTCTTGAAGAGATCTCTAGTCTTTCCCATTCTATTGTTTTTCTCTATATCTTTTGCATTGATCGCTGAGGAAAGCTTTATCTTTCCTTGCTATTCTTTGGAACTCTGCATTCAGATGGGTATCTTTCCTTTTCTCAGCTATTTGTAAGGCCTCCTCTGTCAACCATTTTGCCTTTTTCTTGGGGATGGTCTTGGTCACTGCCTCCTGTACAATGTCACGAACCTTCGTCCATAGTTCTTCAGGCACTCTATCAGATCTAATCCCTTGAATCTATTTGTCACTTTCACTGTATAATCATAAGGGATTTGATTTAGATCATACATGAATGGTCTAGTAGTTTTCCCTACTTTCTTCAATTTCGTCTGAATTTTGCAATAAGGAGTTCATGATCTGAGCCACAGTCAGCTCCCAGTCTTGTTTTTGCTGACTGTATAGAGCTTCTCCATCTTTTAAAAAACTGTTATTTTCAGATTACAAACTACAAAAACCAAAATTCCAAAATGTTTAAGAAATTCCAAGATTTTAAGATAATAGGTTCACTGGAAAATTGCAGTTATTCTTTAAGATTATTAGAATTGCCCAGCGAATACAAGATTTTTGTATTTAAAGTCTGGCTTTTAATAAATTTGAGAAAAATGTACTAAAATCAACCTTCTCTGATGGTGCAGCATGAAACAATGAATAAATTTTGGCTTTGAGTAACAAACTGAGGATGCCTCTTACTCAACTTATTCATGCCTGTTTGCTCATTTTATCTACAATATTTAAAACTACTGTCACATAAATGGTGGTGGTAGTTTAGCTGCTAAGTCGTGCCTCACTCATGCGGCTCCAAATAATCACTCCAAAAAGTCTGTTAAATGGGTTAATGAGTTCCAACTCTGGTTGTTAAGTTTAGGTTCAGTGCTTTCAGTCAGATGGATTCAACTCCCCACAGGGAAATGGGTTTTTAGGAACTGATTTTATTTCTATTATTTGGAATCAGATAGATTTAAATTCTTAGAATTTATGTAAATAATTTGCCAAGGTCATGACTGAATCTAGATCTTTTTGACTATGTAAAAAACTATGTATATTAGGTAACTGGCATATACTAGAAGTTCTCATCTTTTCCTTTTCCTTCGACTACCTAATTTTAATACAGTAATCCATTATTACTTTACTTGTTTAGTATATAGTGAGTTTTTATTCCTTAGTATTTTCAGTTAACCCACAGGCATACTTATTTTGTACTTAGAGCACTTCTGAAAACTTTAAAATGCAAAGTCAAAGTTACTCAACAGAGTCCGATTTTAAAGAGGTAGCTGTTTCTGGAGCACTAAAGTTAAGATCCTTAAATTATGATACGAACAGGCCTGCCAGAGGCAATCAGGTGGACATCTAAGAGAGGGCAAAGATGCCTAAGATCAAGGTAGGAAGCATTCTGTCTTTTATCCCGTAACTGTGTAAATACTAAGCTGTGCTGCATGTATGCTCAGTCACATCCGGCTCTTTGCGACCCCATGGACTGTGGCCAACCAGGCTCCTCTGTCCATGGGATTCTCCAGGCAAGATTACTAGAGTGGGTTGCAATGCTCTCCTCCAGGGGATCTTCCCAACCCAGGGATCAAACCTGCCTCTCTTACGTCTTCTGCATTGGCCCGCAGGTTCTTTACCACTAATGCTACCTGGAAATGTAATAGGTACTAAACCACCCCTCTTCTAAAGCTAATGCAGGAATAAAAAGATTAGGACAATCCCCATTCATTAAGTGACCATGAGGTATCTTCTAGCTTCCAGAGCAGGGAATGGAAGGTCTTTCTTCCCTCCATGACAGCACAAGCTGATTAGGACTTCAGCCAGCCAGCTACTCCCTTTTCATACACGAGGCCTTTTCAATTGGCTACCTGCTACAACCCATCATTGTTCACTGCTCCACGGAACATGGAAGATGGTCAGGACTGGAGATTAGGACAAGCAGGGCATAATTTCAGAGACGAATTCCAGACCTTAGCCATCCCTTAGTCTTTTGCAGGGAAGATAGAAACAACATTAGCCTCAGGGAAATGCTGACAAGTGACAGACCCAGTTCTCCTATCTATCATTTTGGCAGAAGCCAGGTCTTTAGTCTTTAGCAACAGCAATTGGCAGGTGATACCATTGCATGGCTCAAAATCATTCAAAAGTGAGGTACTGAAGACCAAATTCAGAGATTGAAAGGTGATTCAGAAGTATAAATATTTCTTATGAAAATGAGATTGTATAAAATTGTTCCATCACAGATTTAATCAGTAAATATGGTTATCGTGGAAACGAGAAAAAACACAATAGAATTAAAACCAGAAGAAATCTGAAGTCACGCTGCTATACCTCAAGAGGGCAATGTTTGAACACTAGTAATGTGGAGAGGTAGGAGTTGAGGCAGTCTGCTCTTTACTTAATTTTTTAATGCTGAGAGGGCTCCAGTCAGGGTCAGGAGAGGTGACTACCCTTTGCATTCTACAGGGGTTGGCACTCTCTTTGTACTAGCAGGCATGACTGTCAGGGGACCAAGGTCAGAGAAAACACAACAGGAGAGGAAGCACCGCAGCTGGTCTTCCCATAGTGGTCAGATGCCCCAGCTCTCACCTGGAAGTGCCTGCTGAGGAGAGGGAGGGGTGGTAGTCAGAACCTCCACCTGGAATCTCCTTTGAGTACTATAGGGCAACGATTCTCAAATGTTATCAGGCATCAGAATCACCTGCAGGGCTTGTTAAAATAGACTGCTGGGCTCCAACCTCAATTTCCAATTCAGAAGGTCTAAAGTAGGTCTAAAACTTACATTTCAAGCTGTTTTTCAGGTGATGCTGCTGATCTGAAGATTCCTTTTTGAGAACCACCGCTGTAGGTTTTTCTGGCTTTCTCTTAACATTCCCCCATTCCCTCTTTCCTACCATCCATCTACTGCTTTCATTTCTACCAGCCCTTCATTAGCTTCCTTTAGGAAAACTAAAGAAAAGACCAAACAGGGGTAAATGTTAGACTGTCTTTAAGATTCTCCTGATGAAGGGTTTCAGCTCTCTACCACTCTGGGTGATGGGTGTTTCAGAGGTGGGACTTACTCCACACACACATATGCTTCCTCTCCCTTTACTGAACTGCCTGCCAACAGCTGGAAGGCAGTTCACTAAAGAGGAACAGATCCTTTTCCAATCATAAGATCTTGCTTTGAGTTTCATAAAAATTAGTTAGAACATGGGAGATATACTCTACTACATTTGAGAAAAATTTCCCACCTCAGACTGCCTTTTAAAAAATTACAGTAAAATATACAAAACATAAAATTTACCCTAATTGATCATTTAAGTGTATAAATCCATGGCATTAAGTACATTCCCATTGCTGTGCAAGTTCCACCATCATCCATCTCCAGACCTTTTCTTCTTCCCAAACTGAAACTCATACTCATTAAACAATAATTTCCCATGCCCCTCCTGTCAAACCAGCCCTTGGCAACCAACATTCTCTCCCTAGACTACTTTTTGACTCATTTTGTCTTTTGACTTAATAAAAGAGAGTATCCACTGCTAACTAGTGGAACTGCTTCTTGCATATATGTGCTTGAGTTTATTTTAAGAAAGGTAAATGGGATTGGAGGAAGAAAAGAGGTGCAGACAACTGGATAAGGGTTTTCATACTGGGCCTCCTATCCACAGGCCTCAGCAACCCTGCCATGGATCTGCCCGATTCTTTCGCATCAAGAAGTTGATCTTGCGAGCCATTTCCATGTTGTAGATCCGCCGGCAGGTTTCATAGCTTTCCCTCTGTCGCCGACGGCAAGGCTTCTCATAATACCGCCGTCGCTTTATGTCCTCAATGAGCCCATCCATGGTAAGGATTCTGTATAAAGACAGGCAATGAAGTTAGAGGTTTAGGCTTATTGTTATTCTTTTCCAGTTTCACAATGATCAGAAGTCAACTGACCAAACGATTGGTATCTGTAAAAATAATAGTGTGCAATGGTGACAATACAGCATTCACTGCCTACATATACAGGCCAGGCCCCAAACAGTAATATGTGGGGAAACAAAAAGGCAATTAATTACACAGTCCTTGTTCTTGGGGAGTTTACTGTCATTATCATGTTCTCAACCATTTTTATTTCCTACCACAACACATCTGAGAGATACGGCAGTGGCAGGGGGTCTCAACCAATGGTCTCACCCATTTCAGAATCTTCAAATGGGGTAAGTCATTTGCAGTAGGAAAAAAAATAACTAGAGGTGATTCCTACCTGGTCCTTAAGAGGAGAATGTAGTTCCACCCCTGCTGTGTTTAAGAGCTGATGCAGCTTAACTATGTACATTTGGGAAATCTCTAGGCCCTTATCTTAACACCAGTGATACAGATAGGAGCATCAAAATAAGAGCCTCAATCATGTTTTTCCTATGTACCACATGCTCCAACCACACATCTGACTACTCCCTACACACACATTAATACCAAGTCTTTTTTTTTTAAGTGTTCGTAGCAGCTTTTTAAAAAAATACCAGGTCTTTACTCAAGGCTGCTTCCTCAGCCTAGAATGCCATCCACAGCTCCAAACCGCCAACCTTCAAGATTTTCCACAAATTTTTTTTTCCCTTGGGAGATTTTCCACATCTTTCTGATACCAAATCCAGATACCATCTCTCCACAAACCTCTCTCATCTTAGAAGATCATTTGTTTTGTTGTACACCTATTCAGAGATTATTTCATTTTGCCATTCTGTTAGTTATTTATACAGGTGTCTCTCTCCTTAGACTGAAAATCCCTGAAGGCAGAAACTGTGTTTCATTCATCTTAATTTAGCTCAGTTTGTTTTTTTTCCTGCCCACCTAACTACTTCAACAGTTTCTCTTGCTGGATTCATAACATGCATGCCTCAAAATCACCTCTTCGTTCTCATTGAGCCAAGAAGACACAGGGGCTTATTCTATAACTTACCTCATCCTGAGGCTCCTGAGTGCTCTGGCTCCAATCTGCAATTTGTCCCTCCCTCTCAACCCATCATCACCTGGTCCTGAGAAGTCTGGGGGCACCTGCTGCTACTGCCCTCCAATCTTGTACTGTTTACATGACCCCATTCCTGCCTATCCTTTCCTTTCATTACACGTAAAAAGTCAGTCAGAAACACAATTGGAGATGGCTAAGTCGGTAAAGAATCCGCCTGCAATGCAGGAGACCTTGGTTTGATCCCTGGTTTGGGAATATCCCCTGGAGGAGGGCATGGCAAACCACTCCAGTATTCTTGCCTGGAGAATTCCCATGGACAGAGGAGCCTGCGGGCTGTAGTCCATGGGGTCACATAGAGTCAGACATGACTGAACAACTAAGCACAAAATTAGAGGGGAAACAGAAGCAGGAAATAAAAATAAGAGAAACTACCTACTCCTTCTGCTCAGTGGGAAACCCTATGTATTGCTGCTATGTTATACCAGAAGCCCAAGGTAACAATAATAGATTGAACATGAGCTTGAAAAGATTTGAGCTTTGGGTATATTACAAATGGGAATAGACATGGGCGCCACCGTCCTTTGGGATCTTTTAGACTCCTGCTGATTTGTAAGTTCAGTTTGTCTAGGTTTTAATGGCAGGGAGATGGGAGGCAAGGGAATGGCCTTAAACTCCCAGAGGTGGAAAGAGCAGATAATTTGGGTTCTATTGCAAACACAGTCATGCCCAGAAGTGGATCCAACACTAGAGTTGTACAGTAGAAAAGGAGGGCTCCAAAGACTCAATACCTTTGCCCACAGAGGGTCTCCAATGCTGTCTTTCTTCCTCCACTTACCCTTAAATGTTAGTATCGCTCCAGATTCTGACTGTAAATTCCCTCCTTTTTAGTTCTACATGATTCCCTAAACTATGACATGGGCCTCAACCCTGACGCACAACAGAATCATCTCCTTAAGAGCCTTTAAAAAGTGTTCATGCCTCGGTCCCATTCCTCAGAGATTCTGATTTAATTGGTCTACAGTGGGGTTATATACTGGGTATATTTTAAAAGACCCCGCAGGTAATTCTAATGTAGAGCCACACTTGAGAACTGACCCAGACACTGCTGACTCTTAAATCGTTATCTCTAGTTCCAGTCTTAAGAGCTAGGCTGATGTTTCCAATTGCCTTAAACCTCACAAAAAACAAACTTATTATCTCCAACTAAAATTCATTCTTGCTCCTCTACTCTCTGTTAATGGCATCATCAGTTACTCAAGCTAAAATCTCCTGTTCCTGGACTAGGACTTCTTTTCTTCCTACACCCACATTTACAGTATCTTATAAATTCTATAACCTGAAATAGTTCTTAGAACTCTCCCTTCTCTCTTTTCCTATGGTTACAACTCTAATATGATCCTTATCTTATACCTGTACTGAAATAATCACCTAACTGGTCACTTAATCAACAAGTATTTATGAGATATCAACTCTATACCAGACACTGCATTAAATGCTGAGGATAGAAAACAAACTTCAACATGGTTTCCTACCCTCGTGGTCTAGTAAAGACAAAAGATTTACAATAGAGTGTGATAGATGCAAAGATAAGGGAAATATGGTTATAGAAGCCCACAGGAGAGGACTTGAGGATAAGGTGGTTATGAAAGCTTCCTAAAGGATACTTCATTTGAATTGTGAAGGATAAACAGCTTGCCCTATTTCCATTCTCTTTCCCTACACCAATTACAGTCCTAACACATAAATCAGAGCATGTCACTCTGATGTTAAAAAAAGAAAAATTGTTCCTAATAAACAAAATAGTCTAACCCAGTGGTTCCCACTTGTTTGTACATTAGAATCACCTGGGGATCTTTTAAAAATTCCAAACCCTAAGCCTCACTCCAGGCCAACTAAATTACAAGTAAGAAGGGACATAAGCAGGGTTTGTTAAGTTCCCCTAGTAACTGCAAAGTGCACATAAATTTGGGAACCACTAGTCTAACCTCAAAGCCCTAAACAATTGAGCTTCATCCTCCCTTTCTCTCTAGCTTTATCTTTAATAACTTGCCCTAAAAAGCCTGTCTAGTCACACTGAACTATGTGTTTACTCCAAATACATTACATATCTATTTTTTACATTTTTTCACGATGCTCTTTAGAATGATTCCTTTTTTAAAAAAGTACTTATTTATGGCTGTGCTGGGTCTCCGTTGCTGTGCTCAGGCTGTCTCTAGTTGTGGAAAGCAGGGACCACCCTCTAATCGTAGCGTGTGGGTTTCTCATTGCAGTGGCTCCTCTTGTTGTGGAGCACAGGCTCCAGGGCTCGCAGGCTTCAGGAGTTGCAGAATGTGGGCTCAACAATTGTGCACAGACTCAGCTGCCCCAAGGCATGTGGGATCCTCCCAGATCAGGGATCAAATCTGTGTTCCCTGCATTGCACGGCAGACACCTAACCACTGGACCACCAGCAAAGCCCGTTTCCTTTCTTTTTCTGTTGTATAAAAATGCTACTTATTCTTCAAAGGCCCAAACCAATGGGTAACAACATTTGTAAATTGATCCAGGAGAAATTAATCATGCCTTCCCTCTGTTCCCAAAGCACAGTGGTTCTCAAGCTAAAGTTTAGACTCACGCAATAGCCACCTAGAAAACTTGTTAAAACACAGATTGTTGGGACTTTCCTGGTGGTCCAGTGGTTAAGAACCTGCCTGCCAATGCAGGGGACATGGGTTCGATCCCTGGTCCGGGAACCAGGGAAACTAAGTCTGTGAGCCACAACTACTGAAGCCTGCAAGTCCTAAAGCCCATGCTCTGCAACAAGATAAGTCACCACAATGAGAAGCTGTGCACCGCACCTAGGGAGTGGCCCTCACTGCAGCAACTAGAGAAAGCCCACATGCAGCAACACCCAGTGCAGCCAAAAATAAATAATTTTTAAAAATTAAAAACACCCGCAGATTGCTGTGTCACCTCCACTTTTTTACTTCATACAGGTCTAAGGTGGGGCCCAAGAATTTGCATTTCTAACAAGCTCCCAGGTGATGTTGCAGCTGATGGTCCTGGGAGAACCAATGCCACAGCACACTGTTAAAACACTGATCAGACAGTGTATTTGGACATGTTTGGTTTTTTAATTTTTAAAATCTCCCTTACTGGACTGTGTGCTTTCTAAGGTTACAGATCAAATCTTTCACTTTTGCATTTAATATAATACTTGGCAAAGAGCAAATATCAGTAAATGTATGACAAAAATGAATCCTCTAGGTCAGGGTCCGCAACCCCTGGTCCAGTCCAAAGCCTGTTAGGAACTGGGCCACATAGCAGATGAGCAGGCAAAGCTTCATCTGCTACTCCTCATTGCTTGAATTACCACCTGGCCCATCCCCCCACCCCAGACTGTGGAAAAATTTTCCACGAAACTGGCCCCTGGGGCCAAACAGGTTGGGGACTACTGCTCTAGGTGACTGACAAATGTCCACAGCTCAAGGGATTAAGTTACTTTATAACAGACACAGTTCTTGGGAGTATTAGCTCAGAAGGCCACAACATTACCTTTACTAAAATGGCACATTAGAGTTTAGATAGTATTTTCACACCCATGATGCTAATCATACTTCTATGAAACTGATTAAGCAGGTAACGTCATCTTTTTTTCTTGACTGCACTGTGCTACGTTCGAGATCTTACCACTGGACGACCAGGGAAGTCCCCAGCATCTCTTTACAGGTTAGAAAACTGAAGTTCAGTGAGGCTGACCCGCCCAAGATCATGAAATGCAGCTAAAAGTAGAATTCAGGTCTTTAGTGCCGTGCTTTATAACAGCACTCTGCTTCTCCAATAAAAACCACTGAGGTTCAAAAGACAAATTACTGTGGTGCCACAGGCAAAAAGAAAATAAGAGAGGAAAAAGCTGAGCCAGACTCCTTAATTAGAGTAAAAAGATGCAAGCCAAGAAGACACAGCACACTAAGGGAAAGGCATTGATCCAAACAACTAAGTATTTATTTCTGTCTAGGCTTTGTTTCGGAGAGGGCAATGGCACCCCACTCCAGTACTCTTGCCTGGAGAATCCCAGGGACGGGGTAGCCTGGTGGGCTGCCGTCTATGGGATCGCACAGAGTCGGACACAACTGAAGCAACTTAGCAGCAGCAGCAGGCTTTGTTTGAGCTTCTCTGTGGCTCAGTGGTAACAAATCCACTCATCAATGCAGGAGATGTGGGTTCAGTCCCTGGTGTGGGAAGATACTCTGGAGAAGGAAATAGCAACCCACTCCAGTATTCTTGCCTGGGAAATTTCATGGACAGAGGAGCCTGGTGGGCTGCAGTCCATGGGGTTGCAAAGAGACATGACCAACCGAGTAACACTACACTTTCACATGAAAAGAGCAGAGACCCTAGATGTGACTTCACCTAGGAAGAGGAGCCTACTGGAATGACAAGGACAGTTTAAAAGTATTATGAAGGAGAAATGCAAAAGGAAGAGTTTAGAAACAGACTCAGGTAGCCTACTGGAGTTTCGAAAGGGTTCTGAAACAGACAAAAGTGATCATCTTATCAAGTAAATGCCTGTGTGATCAGGCAGAAAATAAAAACAAGCAGAAAGTATCAAAGGAATGTAACAGTAGAGGAAGGGGGGAAAAAAATGAAAAGATCAGTGCCCCCTAACATAACGATGGGGTTGCTAAATGGTATTCCTTGGATGGTTCTATTTCCAAAACACATACCAAATAAGTTCCAAGGTGCCAGGTGAGGATTTCCTTCCTCACCTTGCACTTTCTAGTTATCCTGAAAATAGCACAGATTATCCTCAAAAGTTCCAGAATCCCTACAGTAGAGGCATCTACTCATTTCTAATAAACAAGGATATAGGAAGAGCCGTGTAGAACTCATGAAGTAAACAGAAGTAATGATGCTTCTGTCCACAGGTAGTTGAAGGACTAGCAGACCAAGAGACTCACAGTAAACAGATCAGCCTGGAGTTTGGCTGCCTGGCAACGTAACACTGCAGGACAGTCAGCTGCCAGTTTCAGTGAAATGCAACAGATTATGTAAAAGGAGCTAAGCTGCCCGAGCTGGGAGAATTTGAGGGTGGCAGACACACGTCACTGTAGCCAGCCTGTCAGGACTAGCGTGTACACAGGATGACTCAATGGGCCCAGAAGCTCTCCTACCAGGAATAAAAGGGGTCAACTGGGCACACTTCCAGAGTACTTGACTTTCCTTACTTGGGGGCCAGCCAATCATGCAGGGCTTCCTAGCAACCTACCACTCTCCATCTCTTCATCTTAGGGCACCAATGAGGGCTCTTGGTTATATAACCAAGCGTTCTGTGGCGATCTCACTGGGTAGATACATAGGCTGTTTCCTTTGTAAGACTATATTTGTGCTCTAAACATGCTAAAGCTTTAACCACCTTCCGTTCTTCTCATTTGCTGTCATACCTACTGCTGTAATTAAACTGCAGAACATGCAACTTATTATCAAAAATATGAGAGAAATAAGGAGAAGCCAGAATTTAAGTGAGACATACAGAAAAGGCAGCTGAAGGACAAGAATACTGGAGTGGGTTGCCATTTCCTCCTCCAGGAGGGCGTTAGGAAGCATTACTACAAACAAAGCTAGTGGAGGTGATGGAATTCCAGCTGAGTTATTTAAAATCCTAAAAGGTGATGCTGTTAAAGTGCTGCACTCAAATGTCAGCAAATTTGGAAAAGGCAGTAGTGGTTATGGGACTGGAAAAGGTCAGTTTTCATTCCAATCCCAAAGAAAGGCAATGCCAAAGAATGTTCAAACTACTGTACCATTTCACATGCTAGCAAGGTAATGCTCAAAATCCTTCAAGCTAGGCTTCAGCAGTACATGAATCAAGAACTTCCAGATATACAAGCTGAGTTTTGAAGAGGCAAAGGAACCAGAGATCAAACTGCCAACATTTGCTAGATCATAGAGAAACTAAAGGAATTCCAGAAAAGCATCTACTTCTGCTTCACTGACTATGTATGCTAAACCCTTTGACTGTGTGGATCATAATGAACTGTGGAAAATTCTGAAAGAGATGGGAATACCAGACCACCTTACCTGTCTTGTGAGAAACCTGTACTCGGGGTCAAGAAGCAACAGTCAGAGCCTTACATGGAACAACTGGCTGGTTCAAAATTGGGAAAGGAGTACAACAAGGCTGTATACTGTCACCCTGTTTATTTAACTTATATGCAGAGTACATCACACCAAATGCCAGGATAGATGAAACACAAGCTGGAATCAAGACTGCCAGGAGAAATATCAACAACCTCAGATATGCAGATGACACGACTCTAATGGGAGAAAGTGAAGAAGAACTAAAGAGCCTCTTGATGAAGGTGAAAGAGGGGACTGAAAAACTTGGCTTAAAACTCAACATTCAAAAATCTAAGATCGTGGCATCTGGTCCCATCACTTCATGGCAAACAGAAGAGGAAAAATATGGAAGCAGTGACAGATTTTATTTTCCTGGACTCCAAAATCATTGTGGATGGTGACTGCAGCCATGAAATTAAGATGCCTACCCCTTGGAAGGAAAGCTATGACAAACCTTGACAGGTATTAAAAAGCAAAGACATCACTTTGCCAACAAAAGTCCAACTAGTCAAAGCTATGGTTTTTCCATGGTCATGTACAAATGTGAGAATTGGATAAAGAAGACAGAGTGCTGAAGAATTGATGTTTTTGAACTGTGGTGCTGGAGAAGACTCTTGAGAGTCCTTTGGAAAACAAGTAGATCAAACCAGTCAATTCTAAAGGAAATCAACCCTAACTATTCACTGGAAGGATTGATGCTGAAGCTCCAATACCTTGGTTACCTGATGTGAAGAACTGACCCACTGGAAAAGACCCTGATACTAGGAAAGACTTGACAAAAGAAGAAGAGGGCAGCAGAGGATAAGAGGGTTAGATAGCATCACTGACTCAACGGATAAGAATTTGAGCAAACTCTAGGATATAGTGAAGGACAGGGAAGCCTGGTGTGTTACAGTCCATGGAGTTGCAAAGAGACACGGTTTACTGACTGAACAACAACAAAGCCTATCTAAATTCACCAAAATAAACCATACAGAAAAAAAACTTACAGGGAGAAGTTAGAAAAAGGGTGAGGTAATCTGGAAGACTTTCCTTCCCCAAATGCATCATTTCATCTCACTAGCTAATTAGCTACAGAATCTGTAAAGATATTCACTTAGTGCTTTCCAGTGTTAAGGGCAGAGATCATTAGACATCTCAACCCTCCCACAGACATGCCACGTAAAGGTCTGAAATAGAAGAGTCTAGAATGAGCAGTTACAGAGAAACATGAAATAGGGTTATCTTACTTGCCCTGTTATCCTTTTATCTTAAGTGAAAAGTACAGTGGGAATGGCTTCTTCGCAAGGATATGACTGGCACATACAGACACCATAAAGGTAAAGAGGCTGAGTCTTTTAAAGGATATACAAATCATCTTGAGCCTGCAACTGCTTCTCAATCACACAGCTTCTAACAGCATCTTTGTCTTCACCTACTATGGTCTTCTGCCCCCCAGCCCTTCACACTTAGAACTCTCTGCTTCGCTAAGAAGTAGGTTCTCTTTCATTTATCCTCTCAGTCCCCAAGAACCCCACCGACATTTAAACCTAATCATATAAGGATTCTTTTTTTTTTTTTTTCATATAAGGATTCTTAACTGGAGAATGACTGCCATAGGTCTCCCCATTTCCACAGAAGCTAGTAAGTAATCTAATGTAGAGCAAAGAATACTGCACTAGAAAAACGTGTGTGTTTTATACTCCTTTCAACCATTCAATAATTGTAACCCAAGGAATATAACTTAATCTTCCCAGGCTTCTCTTACTTCTTTAATAAAGCAACCACCTTAGTGGCCTTAAGGCAGAAGATCAGCTCATGTATTATCTCTTTCATATAATTCAATTCAACAAGCATTTGTTTCTCCAAACTCTGCTTCATTGGGGAGAGAAAATGATAAATGAAAGTCAAAATCCTTAAAACTGGTGATAAGAGAAAAGTAATGAACTGTTTTCTTTAGAAAACATAACTTTATTAGGGATCAGCCTAGCATTCAGAACCTTTCAATACAGCTCCTCTACTTCAGTCAGTTTATTTCCATGTTTTTGCTTATGTTGTAACCTATTTTCTGAACCTGTTTCACTTTTCCATCACTTGCTTGCTCCTTTAAGATCCCAAATCTGAGTTCACCTTTTCCATTAGCCTTGTCCCACACCAATCTCTCGCTCAGCTTTCCATGTATCATGTACTATATTCCTGCTCACTAGCAATTTTGTAACTCGGTTTTCCCTTTGGGCTTTGTCCTAAAGTCTTGGATAGAATTCAAGTTCATCATCAAAGGAATGATTGTGGATAAATACGCCTCACACTGTTGGACTGAGGAAGAACTTCATTTTTAAAGACAGTAAACTGAGGGACTGAGAAGTTCCAAGACTGTGAACACCTGGGCTGGCACTGGTTAGAAACAACCTCACTCTGCCATCGAAGGTCCATATAGTCAAAGCTATGGTTTTTCCAGTAGTCATGTAAGGATGTGAGAGTTGGGACATAAAGAAGATTGAGCATTGAAGAATTGATGCTTTTGAATTCTACTGGAGAAGACTCTTGAGTGTCCCTTGGACAGCAAGGAGACCAAACCAGTCAATCCTAAAGGAAATCAACCCTGAATATTCATTGGAAGGACCAATGCTGAAGCTGAAGCTCCAATACTTTGGCCACCTGAGGCGAAGAGCCAACTCACTGGATAGACTCACTGATCAGTCTTCCCACTGATGTTGGGAAGACTGAGGGTAGGAGGAAAAGGGGGTGACAGAGAATGAAATGGTTGAATGGCATCACCGAATCAATGGACATGAGTTTGAGCAAATTCCAGGAGACAGTGAAGGACAGGGAAGCCTGGCACGCTGCAGTTTATGGGGTCGCAAAGTCAGGCACGACTGAGCGACTGGTCAACAGCAAATGACCGAGGGAGGGATAGAATAACCACCACACTTCTCAAGAGAGTTGGCCTAGTCGAGATTCTGGTCCCCAACCAGTTACCTGTTCAGAGTCCTGTATGCACCTTCCACGTTCCCTTCTTGTACCATCACAGTCCTGGCAATGAACTTCAGATGTTTTGCCATGACCTTGGATTTAAGTCTACTCAATCTGCAGGACCTAAAGTACGATGGAGAAAGGGGAAGTAAAGTATAGAGACCAGCTGAGAAAGAGAAACAGAATACAGAACCGCGTTGCTTATTTAGGGTCTGGAAATGCAACGGGCTCAGAAAAGGAGACTGGGACACGTGCAAGACCTCATATCCTGGAAGGTACACGTGACTCGTTATCAAGATTCCCCCGCTCTCTTTGCCAATACAAACCCTGCCATAGGGAAGAAACGAGACAGTAGCAGGGTATACCCACGGAGGTTTATTTGGCCGGGCACGGAAGAACCGGGACGCGCCGCGGGCGCCCCCTCCCCCTCCTAATTACCGCAAAAGTTCCCAGGATGGTCTGGGGCGGGAATTGGGCACAGTCTCTCTGTGCTTAGGAAAGGGGGCAACCGCGCGGAATCTCTCCCTCCCGCCACACCCGCCCTATTTTCACCTCCCAGTAGGAGCCCCTCACCCCTTAGCACCCAGCCAACTGGAAGCCCGCCCCAACAAGAAGCGGAAGTGCGTCATCTCACGGGGACAACGAAGCTGAAAAGGAAGAGACGCTACGTAGAAACCATGGCAACCTTCTGGCAGGAGTAGGGGGTTTTTCGGTCCCGTCAGCCACTGCCAACCTCTGGGCCAGCACTCTACAGCTGGCAAAGCAAAGTACTTGTTGCCTGAAATTGTCCTAAAACAGATTCTTCTCTTTCTCGCGGAGTCACGGCCCTTTGGCCTCTGAGGTCAGCCCGATTCTGCACCCTTTAATCCTATTAAATCTTTTTTTTCCCCTTCCAGTTGAAGTAAAGTTGATTAAAAATGTTGTGCCAATCTCTGCTGTAATCCTATTAAACCTTAAATAGATATTTAATCTATTTCTTTTTCCGGACGGAAAATGAGAGAAATAGGCGAAGCTTCCTGAGCATGGTTCCTGTTTCACAAAAGACACAGATTCTTTGAGAGCTGCTCTCAGGGTGGAAGGGGCTTCCATGGTGGCTCAGAGGTAAAGAATCCACCTGCCAATGCAGGAGACCCGAATTCGATCCCTGGGTGGGGAAGATCCTCTGGAGAAGGAAATGGCAACCCACTCCAGAATCCTTCACTGGGAAATCCCATGGACAGAGGAGCCTGGCGCACTACTACCTACAGTCCGTGGGAGTGGGGGTGGTCACAAAAGAATAGGGCACACGTAGCGAACTCCGGATGGAAAACAGCTTTACATCCAAAAAACTAAGAGCAAGAAATGAAATAACATACTATCAGTTTCCTATATCACCATCTCCCTAGACATTTCACTAAATAAAGTGGAATCTCTAAAGAATCGGAAAACTCATCTACAGGATTTAGAATCAAAGACTCTTTTATGCCAGCTTCTATCCCATTTGTCTCCTAGTGAGACTTAGAAGAAATAACTTTTTTTTTTTTTTTTACTTTTTCCTCATTGTAGAACCAGCTTTCCTTTTATTCATATGTTATGTCTACATATATCTTGTTTTATGGGTATTCATATAAGTTCAGATCTACTGGAAATGCCTACTGGAAAACAGTAGGGAAAGGCTCAGAAGAAGAAAGCATGTCAACCAGGTACTTGTGCAATACCGTTCTTTGGGTAACTCCCCTGAAACACACAGGAACATACACACAGATGCATCCTCATCAGTTATGCTAACAGGACTCACACAAAAACTGAAGCCTGCCTTAAAGTAAGCCAGGTTCAAAGTAACCAAAATAGAGTTAGTCTGGGACATGATTATGCTTATCAACAAACTTTTATGGAATGCCTACTTTGTGTCATTACACTACCTTTTATTTATTTACTCCTTATTATTTTTGGTTGGCTTCCCTGATAGCTCAGTTGGTAAAAAATCCACCTGCCATCCAGGAGACCTCGGTTCCATTCCTGGGTTGGGAAGATCCCCTGTAGAAGGGAAAGGCTACCCACTCCAGTATTCTGGCCTAGAGAATTCCATGAGTCGGAGACGACTGAGCGACTTTCACATCACATTCACATTCTTGATTGTGCGGTCTTTGTTCCTGCATGAAGGTTTTCTCTAGTTGAGCGAGCAGGGGTTACTCTCCATTGTGGTGCTTGGGTTTCTCATTGCAGTGGCCTCCCCCGATGGAGAGCACAGGCTCTGGGAGCATGAGCTTTAGTAGTTGCGGCACAAGAGCTCATTAGTTGTCGCTTTCTGGCCCTAGAGTGTTCAGGCTTCAGTATTTGTGGCAGGCAGGCTCAATTGCTCTGCAGCATATGGAATCTTCCCTGACCAGGGATCGAACCCTTGTCCCTTGCATTGGCAGGCAGATTTTTTTTTTTTTGGCAGGCAGATTCTTATCCACTATACCACCTGGGAAATTCCTCCACTGCCTCTTGAACTACCAAAACATAGTAAGAGTCCAAAAAGATAAATAGTATGACAAGGTAGTATATGATGAATGCAAAATAAATTATATAGCCAGCAGCATAATGTAGTAGAAAAATACTGGATTGGAAGTCAGGTGATCTGGATTCTATCAAAATTCTGATACTCATCAGGCATATGATCTTGACCAAGTCACTTAAATCAGTAGTCTGCAAAGTACTGCCTACAGGTCAAATCCAGCCCCATTCTTGTTTTTGTAAATAAACTTTATTGGGACTTTCCTGGTGGTCAACTGGTTAAGAATCTGCCTGCCAATGTAGGGAACATGGGTTCAATCCCTGGTCTGGGAAGATTCCACATGCCTTGGAGTAACTAAGGCCATGCGCCACACCTACTGAGCCTGAGCACTTAGAGCCTGTGTTCCCCAACAAGAGAAGCCACTGCAACGAGAAGGCTGTGTACTGCAATGAAGAGTAACTCCTACTTGCATCAACTAGAGAAAGCCTGCTCACATCAACGAAGACCCAGACAGCCAAAAATAAATAAATTAAAAAAAAAACTTATCGGAACACAGTTCTGCCATTCGTTTATATATTAGGTATGACTGTTTGGGCTACAATGACAGAGCTGGGTAGTTGCAGCAAGATGTATGGCCTACAAGGCATATACCTTTCTTTGCTGACCACTTACTCAAACTTTCAGTCTGTTCCCTCATCTGTAAAATTGAACTAATATGTGCCTTCAATCACACAAAATTTGTCATGGGAATCAAAAGGGATACCACGGAAAAATATTTTGAAAGAAAGGAAGAGGAAAAGTAGCATTTTTGAGAACCTTATATCAGGGTATTAGATACCAAACCTTGTACTAGGCAGTTTATATACCTCCTTTCATTTGATGGAGTAAAGGGCCAAAGCCTAAGCATATAGATTGTGTTTAATAGGGCAAACAATTGGGAGGACTTAGTTAAAAGAGGGTGGAAAGGCTGGGCAAACTGAGTGGCATGAACAAAGAGTTTAGAGGCAAAAAGGCTTACAGTTTCTGGAAGCAAGCAACAAGAAAACAGCCTGGAACAGAGGGATTAAGCATGGGAGCAGAGAGAGAAACAGAGACCTTGACTAAATGTTTTGGACTTTCTTCTCAAAATATCAGAAAGCCATTGAATAGGAAATGACATGCAAAGCATTGTTTCTGGAAAATTAATCTGTTTATAAGTGAGAAGGGATTAGAAGTAAGAGAAGCTATTGCTATACTCAAGGTTTAAACCAAAGAGGTGGTGATGGAATGGAAAGGAAGAAACAGATTTAAGAGCCATCCCAAATATAGAATAAAAAGGATTTGATGACTAAATAGCACCAAATTTTAAACTTAGTTATCTAGAAAAATGATGGTAGCATTAACAGAAGAAAAAGAGGCTGTAAAAAGGCAGAACAGGAAGAATGCTAATTTGATTAGTCAACACTAGAAAAGGCATCAGACCGGAAAACCAGAGTCCTGTAAGACACATTGTGTTGTCTTCCACAAGCTACCTAAGTGTCCTCATCTATAAAATGGAGTTGAATTAATTACAAATGGTACCCTCTTGGGGCTTCTCTGATGGCTCAGAGGTAAAGAATCTGCCTGCCAATGCAGCAGACACAGGTTGGTCCCTGGGTTGTGAAGATCCTCTGGAGGAAGAAATGGGAACCCACTCCAGTATTCTTGCCTGGAGAATCCCAAGGGCAGAGGAGCTGGTGGGCTACAGTCCATGGGGTCGCAAAGACTAGGACACAACTGAATCGACTAATCAGGCTCTCATGTCACCTCTTGGCTCTAAAATGATGAAATGTTTAATAAGTTTTAAGTATTAGTAATGTGTAAATGAAACCGTCCAGCAGAAATGTATACATTCAGGATGTCATCTCATGGGAAAGATTGAGACTGGAGAGGAAGCTTCAGAAGTCTTCTAAGTTGAGATAATAATTAGAGCCCTGAAGAAGATGAAAGCTTGAAGTGAAAGAATATAGTTAAAGAGCCAAGGATTGAGCCTAAGGGAACACCCATACTCTGGAGTGGGCAGAAGTGAGGCTATTGCAAGATATAGAAGTTGTTGCCAGATAGGTAAGAGGAGAATTAGCATAGTGTGCTGACATGGGATCCAAGGGAAAGAGTTTCAGTAGGCATTACCAAGAGTGTCAAATGGCACTGAGAGCACTGGGTCCCTGGCCTTTGTAAAGCCCCTGGACCTATTGATTGGGTGGGTACTTTATGATACTCAAATTCTATAAGATCATTAGTGACTAAGAAGGTGCAGTAGAGTGATGACGTGGATGCTGGGCTGTAAGATTTAAGGATTATGTGATAGGAAGGAGTCAGAAAGAGTATGATTAGACTCCTCTGTGAAGAATTAAAGAAAAAGGACTTCCTCCATGGTCCAGTGGCTAAGAATCCACTTTTCAATGCAGGGGCCACAGATTCGATCCCTGGTTGGGGAACTAAGATCCCACAGGCTGTGGGGCAACTAAGCCTGTGCAATGAAGATCCCACATGCCACAAATAAGACCTGGTGCAGCTAAATAAATATATACATAAATAAAAAGAATTACAGAAAAAAGATGAGAAAGTGAAAGAGCGCAATTAGAATCAAGAGATATTTTCAAGAAGAGGGTACCTGATCATACTTGCGGGAGGAAGAAAGAATAAATAAATCAATAACAATTGGAAGTTACAAAGTAAACAAGGGACAAGTGATTCAGCAAAAATTCCAGAGGTGAAAGGTAATCAAAAGCACAACTGGAGAAGTTTGCCTTAGAAGAGAGAGCATGTTGTCTGAAATAAAAGGACACAATAATCTACTAAGAACAGAAGAGTTGAGAAACAGGTGAAAGATGTACAATTAGCTATGAGAAATATGCTACGCAGCCCATATGCAATATAAGTAAAATGACAAGGTAGTCTGATACATCGCCGAGGCTGGGAGAGGCCATGGTTGTGATGGAAACTGGGATAGAGCAGAAAGAACAATACATGGAAAAGTGCAGAGGTAGGTAAATTCACAGACTTCACTTCTGTGGTCTGATGACACCGGGTAACCTACGTTTAGCAGCTGAAGCTTTTTGAATAATGATGAGGCCCAGCGTCTGAGAGGACTTACCATTCCGATAGTTCTAAGGCATCACTTCCTCTTCAAAACTAGCAACCACAGTGGCTGTTCTGGCTTTGGTGTCCCTTCTCTGGCAGCAGTAGATTACATTATGCATTTATCCACAAGAATCAACAGTTCCCAGGGAAGCAAAGAGCTACCCCTGAGTAGCAGAACCTGCTAGTCTGGACCAGCTGGAAGGTTACAAGCATGAGACACACAAAAGGAAAGGTACTAGTCTCTGAGCCTGAATGGAAAAACAGACCCAGTTTTGAACCCCTAACTGTCCCAAGGGCGTTTCCTAGGAATTCAGCAGCAGAGAGTCCCTTATCCTCTCCCACAGGACGTATATCGTCCCATCCAGACCTCTAATTTGGGGGAGCTTGCGTTCACAAATATTTCCCTCCCCTTTCTTTTCTGCAGGTCAGAGGAGAAACACTGGTATTTGAGGCAAAAGGTTTCAATTTCCCCCAGTGAGTAAACTCTTTAATTATAAAATTTATTTAATCATAAAGGATTTCTCTTTCTTCAACACAAATGCACACATTAAAAGTAAAAAAAAAAAGACATATATTTACACAAATTAGAAACTACAGTCTCAGGTCCTGGATTAGGGGTTGAGAGGAGGGACAGCAGGAGCAACTAGAGGGTGGCTTCTCATCTGTTCCAGGTGTCCTGTGGTCATCTCTCTGGTCAGGGTGGGTAGACCAGGAGGGGAAGGGGCACAGCTACAGTCTGATGGCAGAGTTACTGGCAAATTGTGATAATGAGGCCCCTCTGCAGATAGTTTCTCATGATTACCAGGGATGACAGGAGATGCTGTCGTAGATGGAACTGGAGTGACTGGAGCTGAGTGAGTCAAGGGCTGTACTCCATGCTGGAGGAAAAGGATGACACCGATGCTGGTTCCAGTGCCTAAAGGACCGTGGCTAAAGGAGATGGTACCTGGGGAACTGAGAGGGGGATTGCAAATTGGAGTAGTGTGGATCCAAGTGAGGTTCATAGCTGGCCATTCAGTGAGGTGCCAAGGCTGCTTTGGTTTTAATACTAGCTGTCCTAGCTGTGTCTGGTCCATCTTTTCCATGGAAGGTGCAGGAGAGGAAGCAGCTGGATAACTGTGGTGGCTTGGAAAATACTAGGGAGGGGGAAGAAAAGAGAAAAAATTATGTGAGAAAGCCTTCAGAATAATTCCACCTGGCTGTTTAAACCTTGGTTTTTTCTTGGGAACTCTGTAATGCTAACATACCTTGCTTTATGCAATAGATAATTTCCTGCTGGGCCATGATTAAGTAAATGTTTTAGTAACCAAATTCTTAAAGGCCTACTATATACACCACACACTATATAGCACTGGCTATTAAGACATATGAGGGACATATGGTGGCTCAGTGGTAGAGAATCCACCTGCCAATGCAGGAGATGCAAGTTTGATCCCTGGGTTGGGAAGATGCCCTGGAGAAGGAAATGGCAACCGACTCTAGTATTCTTGCCTGAGAAACCCATGGACAGAGGAGCTTGGCCGGCTACAGTCCAGACATGACTTAGCAACTAAACAACAATTCAGACATATACCAAATAAAACAGTCTCACAAATTTTCACTCTTTATAAACAAATTTGTTTTAGACTGTCTTTCTAAAGTTTTTAATTGGAATCATCATTTTCCAATTTCTGTATTTTAAGGTCTAATTTTCTATGTTGAGTTCCTTAAGAACTGCGACCATTCCTCAAAACCTATGCTTCCAGAGTGATACAAGGATCCTTGGGTGGGAGTAAAAAGGAGAGGAAAAGCGGTTTAGGGGCAGCAGAGGAGAAAAGATTTTCATAGACAAGCTGTGGGATCTTCTTGCATGATTCATTTGGCCAGATAAAAAGTCTTCTGTATCTATTCAGAAAGATAAGCTACAAGATGCGGTATGGGGTTAAACTCCATAGAGTTCTTAGAAATGACCCAAACAAAATGGAAACAAACAACATCTAGAAATCAGACTATGAAGGAATCTAGGCATTCTCTTCCTTGAAAAGAAACTTACTGAAAAGATGAAAAGACCCAGAAGAAAATGGGAGAGGGAGTCCCTTTCTGTATGTACACTTCATTCCTTTGGTTATTTCCCCAACTTTCCCTCAGATAATAAGTTCTCACCTTGGTCAGTTGGTGCCTGCTGCTACCCAATGATGACTTCTGTGCAGCTATATGAGGAAACCAAGTCTTTAACATTCCTTCCACCTGTAATAGAGTTCCTAGATAACGCTCTCTGTGAGGGAAAGTAAAAAATAAAAGGCCATTAGGTGTGAAAAAAGCAACAGAACAGGATTGGAAATAGCACTTTATGAAGAAGAGAAAAGAAGCAAAGGGGACTTACCCCATCTGTGGCTTCTTCAAAACTCCTAAGATACGCTGGATCCTGTCCATTGCCACACTCTGCTGGAAAGTGCTCAGTCCTGGGGTTAGGAGAAAGAAGGTGAGATAAAGGATTGAGATTCAAGAATTTAGTCAGCAAAAGGAAAGACAGAAGGGAGTTAAAATCGATTCACCTAAGGAAATTGTCACAGGAGAAAACAGGAATCATCTAGGCCCCAAAGACTTAAGAGAAATACACATTTAAAACATATGTGGAGAGAGAGAGAGACATATGAACCTAGCTCAAATGAATGCAACTAATTAGATAATTACCTCTCTCAAATCGACCCATCTTCAGCCCCTTCAGTAGGTCTGTGAGAGGGGGTATGAATCCTTGGAGCTCTTTACACTATAGGAAAACAGGACAAATGGTATGAGAAGACCAAGAATTGCCCACACCAGTACTTATTTTTCCATCCAACCTGGGAGCCAATACGCTCCTTGTGGGGTCCTTATCAACCAAACGAATACTAAACCATTCTGGTCCCCTCTCACTTTCCCAGCTTTCTCTTACCTTCTGAGCAAAGAGCAGGTCTCCTTCTGTGGTACAACCCTGGATGTTTATACAGGTCTCCAATTCACCATCTCTTGATCTTTTGACCCCAGATCCTGACATAGAAGCAGCCAAGCCCCGCTGTTCCGAGTGAGATGCTACATGTTGGTTACTGGAAACCTTGGGTCGTTGCCTGCAGCGGATAGGACCAGGGCTGGGCCGAGAACCTTCCTTCTGCCCAACAGTGTCTGGCTTGGGGCCATGAGCCCACTTGTCCTCCCCCTCACTATCGGAGGGGGAGCCAAAGTCACTGTTCACTGGGGAGGTGGAAAAAGAGGAAGAAAGAGAGTAGGAAGAATAGGAAGAAACGCTAGACGGAGAATCCATAGGTTCAGAAGCAGGGTCTGGAAAGCAGCTCGCGGAGTACCCAAAGATCTGGACCTGCAACTGAAGAGCAAAGCGAGGGGGTCTGAAACCAGAATCTGAGGATTGGGAAATGGACTGAGAGACTGGGGTGTACTGTATACGACAATAACATCCCTTCTCTCCCTTCCCAGTATTAATCCTGGCTCGGGCACAATAGAAAAAGTCATCTTCCCCGCCTCCCCCACTCCATTAAGAACCTGGATTGCCTTTGTGCCCGCTGCAGAGCAGCTCTTAGCCTGACACAGACTGTTCGTTCTTCTTCATTTCAGAGTAAATGACATGATATGACCCCTTTGTCCGGTTCGCCTTTCTGGTCTCATCCTGACCCGTAGCGAGCCTCTCTACCTGAGCTCACTACACCAGCAAGCCGGAAATCTGCTGCACTTGAACCCACCGAGGGACCCTGTAGGAAACTCCCGCCTCTTCCCAACCTTTCTGATCGCCATCCCTGCGCCGGACCATTCCCAGTCGCACCTGCCACGTGATGCAAATCCTTGCAATACCATGATCTGCAACGAGTGCCTAAGCCCACTCCCACCGGGTCTGATCCTCCCGCACGGATCGCTCCCTGGCGTCTGAATCTCCTCACCTGTGTCAGTCGGCTCAGCCCAGGCCGTCTGCAGCTCCTACTCAGACTCCGGAGTCTCGGCTACCCACCTCCGGCTCCCTCCCACTGGGTCCCGCCCCTTCCCCCTCCGGGACACGTGCAGCTCCGCACGTGCCTTCCCCCTGCTTACACAGACCTCGCAGCCTCATTGGTTGTGTAGCCGGTGACACGTGACTCTCGTTACTGAAGTTCACATCCCATTTGCTACAGCATACAGGGGTTCGGCCAATAAAGCGGCTGTCAGGGGCCGATTGGTTGGATGGTGAGCATTCTGTGCTCCGCCCCTACATGCGGCTAGCAAGGAGGACCCGGTGATGAGAAAAGGAGGAGGATGGAAAAAGAGTGGAAAAGAAGGGAGGGGAGAAAAAGGGCGGAGCCCGTGGCCTTAAATAGGATGGTGGTGCGTGAAGCCGCGCGGCTGGAGTGTGCAGACTAGTAGTGTGACCTGAGGTGTGAGCCTTGCGGTGTGGGACTCTTGGTTCTTCCTTGGTAACCGACCCCTGTGCCCCCTCTTTCAGCGCCTCCGCTCGCAAGTGCAGCACGTGGAACCCGTCAGCGACTTGCGTCTGCAACGTGTGTGAGAACATGGACGTGTGCCCCAGTGTATCCTCCCCCTCGCCGCGGCCCAGCCCTCGTGACTCCCGGGTCTCTGTTTCACTTTCCCCTCCTCCTTATCCTACAAGTTGGGTGCCTCCTGCCCTCTTGGGTGAAGAGGGTGGGGACTGCTGCCGAGAACACCGCGTCCTCTCCCCGGCTCCCACTGGGGCGGCTCCTCCAGCCCTTTGCTTACATAACCCGCCGCGCACGTTACCAGCTCAGATGCCAGCCCGCCATCAATCTAGAGGTCAAAACCCAGCCGGGTTGTTCCTGACTTCTACCCGGGTTCCTCAGGCCCTGTACCCTTAATTCCATTTTACTTAGCACAAGGAATGGGGAGGCGGGTAGGTCTGTGATTTCCTAAATTATGCCTTTGTTTAGCTTTTGTTTCTTCATTGGTCCTCTGGAGAAGATTTGAAGAAGGGAGGATGGCAAAGTCCGGAGTTTACTATTCACCGCCCCTTGCAGCTTTTTTTTTCTTTTTTCTTTGCTGCACCACCGGGAGGCTTGCAGGATCTCAGTTCCCCAGCCAGGGGCTGAACCCGGGCAACAGCAGCGAAAGCTCGGAGTTCTAACCACTAAGCAACCAGGGAACTCCCCTCGCGGTGTTGAGAGCACTGTGGAGAGAAGGGGACGGGGCTCGGGGACTGTGGGCTGATTAAAGTTTTAACATTGAAGAGACCGCAAGGGGGCAGTCTAGTTCTGACTAGGGTCGCAAGGATAAAGGGAGAAAAAAAATTTTTTTTAAGTTTGTCCTTGCATGCCCTAATTACTAACTGAAAATGGTACATATTTAGAGGCGGGCGTTGGGGGGGGGGCTAGGGGTGTGGAGAGTAAGTAGAAGAGGGTGTGAATTTTTGAAATCTATTCTAAGTAGCCTTTTTTTTTTTTTTCTAAGTAGCTTTTGATGGTTTACGTTTGCTTAATTAACAACGTGCTCATTTTATAAAAAGGATAAAAGGGTTCTACTTCAACTTTCTCCAACCATATTGTTTCAATACTGTATATGATAGGGTAAAATGGTAGAATTAGAGGGAATTATAGGCTGTGAATAAACCTGTTTGTGGGTGCTTTTCTCTGTTCTTCCCCAAATTTCAGTTCCACCCCCCCTCCCCATGGTCCTAATAATTCCCTCTAAATCTACTGTTGCCTAACTCCGTTTGTAATCCACCCTTCCCACATATCCTGGTGTTCTCTTCAGTGTTGTGGCTTTATAACTGGCCCTCATAAAGGAGTAGAGAGTAACCAGATTACTTCATTTATTTATTTAATCTTCCACTGTCCTCTTCCCAGATCCCCATCAAGGAGTCTTCCTTCTCCTAAAAAACAAAGTGCGGAGGAGGTGGTTTGTGGAAAATCAGGGTCAGGGGACTCAGGAAACCTTTCAGGCTCTCCCACCTCTATGGAAACTGCCCGGATTTTATATTTTGAGCTAGATTTCTTCATGACATCTATTAGATGTGTCCCCTCCTTCATTCCTTCCTTCTGCTAAACTTCGTGCCTCTTACTGTGGTTACCAACTTAAATTCCTTCCTTATAATTCAAGTTTCTCTTCCCTCTTCCTTTCTCCCACTGTCTCTCCCCTACATTAGAGAACCATTCATGCCCCCACTTCTGAACTTCAGCCTCTCAACTCTGTCAGGTTGCAGGGCCCCTCCCATTTTGCCCTCTGGCACCTGCAGAACCTTAAACCAGTCCAGGCTGAAACCAGCTCTGATTTCTCAAGGCAGACTGAAAACCTGGAGAAGTTTCTTGTCCCTTCCACCTGCTTCTGCTCTAGGTGGTCCTGAAATCATCCCAGTTCAGAAAAAGTAATGACTCTTATGACAAAGGCCTTTGCCTCAACATCTCCTAAACCTCCTTGAAGTTAGATAAGCTTTTTCTAAATGTGACCCCTCTTCCTTTAAGCAGCTGAGAATTGACCAAGCTGGGAACACTAGCTGGAGATACTGGTAAAACTTCAAAACTCCCCCAAGGCCAGTGGCTGCACTCTTACCTTTTACAGGAAATACATCCCCCCCCGAACGAGGGCCCAGAACAGAAGGAGTGAACCAGAACTCTGCAGACGGGATACAGCATCATTCAGATCTGGACTCTGCTAAAATACAGACATCCCCTCACAGTAGGCTAGTATCATCCTCCTACCACCCAGCTCCCACTCTGGAAAGATAACCATCTCTTTATGCCAACCTCTGTCTTCTTTCTTCTGAGCTTAGAGAAAGATCCAGCCCTCCTCCCCATCACTATAAGAAGTCCTTTCCTCTGTGCCTTTCAGCCATTCCTGACCATACTAGGGTCTGTGACATGTTTTTTGTTTTTTAACCTGTGCACGTGACACTGTGCTAGTCACTGTAATAGGTGCCATATTAGTCACTCAGTCGTGTCCGACTCTATGCAACCTCATCGACTATAGCCTGCCAAGCTCCTCTGTCCGGGGAATTTCCAAGAATACTGGAGTGGATAATCATTCCCTTCGCCATGGGATCTTCCTGACCCAGGGATTGAACCCGGGTCTCCTGCATTGCAGGCAGATTCTTTACTGTCTGAGGCACCAGGTTCAGGCACAGGTGCTGTGTGTCGCTTCAGTTGTGTCTCTTTGAGACCCTATGAACTGTAGCCTACCAGGCTCTTCTGTCCATGGGATTTTCCAGGCAAGAATACTGGAATGGGTTGCTGTGCTCTTCTGCAGGGGATCTTC
Organism: Odocoileus virginianus; assembly: GCF_023699985.2. Lineage (NCBI taxonomy): Eukaryota > Metazoa > Chordata > Mammalia > Artiodactyla > Cervidae > Odocoileus > Odocoileus virginianus. The sequence continues at coordinate 7,338,564 of NC_069678.1, read as the reverse complement.
CTGTTCCAGGGATTGAGCCTGGGTCTCCTGTGGCTCCTGCATTGCAGGCAGATTCTTTAACGCTGAGCCACTGGGGAAGCCCGCATGAAAGTGAGAGTAAAGTGAAGTCAGTCAGTCGTGTCCGACTCTTTGCGATCCCATGGACTGTAGCCCACCAGGCTCCTCCGTCCCTGGGATTCTCCAGGCAAGAATACTGGAGTGAGTTGCCATTTCCTTCTCCAGGAGATCTTCCCAACCCAGGGATGGAACCCAGGTCTCCCGCATTGGAGGCAGGTGCTTTAACCTCTGAGCCACCAGGGAAGCCGGGAAAGCCCACATAGGGGGATATAAATATGATTAAGACACTGGTCCTACCCTCACAGAGTTTACAAGCTAAAGGGAGTCTGCTGCTGCTGCTAAGTCGCTTCAGTCATGTCCGACTCTGTGACCCCATAGGTAGCAGCCCACCAGGCTCCTCCATCCCTGGGATTCTCCAGGCAAGAATACTGGAGTGGGTTGCCATTTCCTTCTCCAATGCATACATGCATGCTAAGTCCCTTCAGTCGTGTCCGACTCTGCGACCCCATAGACGGCAACCCACCAGGCTCCTCTGTCCACAGGATTCTTCAAGCAGGAATACTGGAGTGGGTTGCCATTTCCTTCTCCGAAAGGGAGCCTACCATATACTTTAAAATATTTATCTGTTCTTGTCAGTCATCAGCTTTCCATTCCTACTGATCCCTCCCATCTATGTTCAACTATATTCAGACTGCACTTTGGTTCTGCACTTTGGCCCTTTCTAGCTGTTGCTCCTCTCTCTCGTTGGCCGCACCTCGTGGCATTGGGGATCTTAGTTCCCCAGCCATGGATTGAACCCATGCCCCTGCATTGGAAGCATAGAGTCTTAAATACTGGACTTTCAAGGAAGTCCTTTGCTTCTTTTTTCATTACCAGATTTCTCAGATAGTTGGTTTATCCTCTCCCTCCACTTCCTCACAATGTATTCCCTTTCTAACGCCACAGAAGTAGCTTGTGGTACAACCACTCAATTGAAACTGCTTTCTCTGTAGTTATCAATGACCTCCTTCTCCTTGGCCTATTGGTAGCTTTTCACTGATTATATTAAACTTTCTCTTCTAGACTCTATAATACAAATTTGGCTATCTACCTACCTCTCCAATCAATTTGTTTCCTTTTCCTTGGTTAATTCCTCTCCTACTAACTAAAGGCATGGTTATTGGCCTTTCCGTATTCTGTAAATACTAGATCTACTGAGCTTGTCTGCATTTGTAACTTTGCACTTAGAACTGGAGCATGGACTTAATTCAGCTACCTTTAGGACACCCTCATAGGCTGTGCAGAGAAGGTAATGGCACCCCACTCCAGTACTCTTGCCTGGAGAATCCCGTGGACGGAGGAGCCTGGTAGGCTGCAGTCCATGGGGTCGCTAAGAGTAGGACACGACTGAGCGACTTCACTTTCACTTTTTACTTTCATGCATTGGAGAAGGAAATGGCAACCCACTCCAGTGTTCTTGCCTGGAGAATCCCAGGGACGGGGGAGCCTGGTGGGCTGCCGTCTATGGGGTCGCACAGAGTCAGCCATGACTGAAGTGACTTAGCAGCAGCAGCATAGGCTGTGACTGTAAATTCAACTTGGCCAATACCAAATTTATAACTCCCCCCCCAGATCACTCTGATCACAGTTCCCATTTCAGTCAACCATTTTCCCAGATGCCCATATTTAAAATTTAAAGTTAGTTTTAAAATTCAAGCTATTTTAACTCCTCTTATTTATTGCCCATATGAAATTATCACTGGAGCAAGGCATTTTCTTCAAAGTGTTTATTTTTCTCTGCTCCATTAAAAATGCCACTTCTGGGGCTTCCCTGATGGCTCAGTGGCAAAGAATCCACCTGTCAATGCAGGAGACATGGGTTCGATCCCTGATCCGGGAAGATCCCACATGCCTTGGAGCAATTAAGCCCGTGGGCCACAACAATTGAGCCTGTGCTCAGGAGCCCAGGAGCTGCAACTACTGAAGCCTGCTCACCCTAGAGCTTGTGCTCTGCAACAAGGGAAGCCACTGCAAGGAGAAGCCCTGGCAGCAATGAAGACCTGGCACAGCCAAGAATGAGTAAATAAACAAACAAAATGCCACTTCCCTCATCCAGACCTTTAATGGATGCAAATCTCATTAATGTCTCTCCAGTCCATTGCATCCTTCATACGACCAGATAAATCATTTTTCAAAAATACCACTTTCATCATTCATTTAGCACATGGGAGAACATACTAGGCCCCCTATTGTTTATAAGTCTGAAATTTACCTTGATACTTCAGACTCTGTAATTTGGCCCTGTATTCCCATATGTGAAATTACCAAGCAAATACATGTAGCTTTGAACATTTTATTTGTTAATTTCCTACTGTTCCTTTCCATATACCATCTCCTTCAATCATATCTCAACCACTAAATATACCCTTCTTGTTCTGTCCTCCTGTCTGTGCAGCTCTTTCACTCTTGAAAGAACTAACCTTCTTCCAAATTGCTATCACCCTTTCATAACTTACTGCCAATCAAAAGCTCACCTATTCTTCAAAGAAGTATCTCAAGAACAGTCATCTTCTGAAAGTCTTCCAGACAACTTCAACCTGTACTAATCTCTCTCCTTCCACCGCCTAAAGCACTTGTTTGTTGTATGCTGCCAAATTTGTATGCAATTACACTGTTGAAAACCTTTTCATTTTGTTCCAAATGTTTCATAAGTGTAAACTTGAGTTTTATGAATACTTTGAGGACAATAACATGATTTCTTTTTCATTAGCATCAACATCCTTAGCAGCTTTAGGCATAGGTTACAAAAACATGGTGGCCAAGTGGTAATGAATCTGCCTGCCAATGCCAGAGACACAAGAGACACAGGTTTGATCCCTGGGTTAGGAAGATCCCTGGAGAAGGAAATGGCAACCCACTCCAGTATTTCTTGCCTGGAAAATTCCATGGACAGAGGAGCCTGGCATGTTACAGTCCATGGAATCGCAAAGAGTTGGACATGACAGAGCACCAGACTGTATGTGTATGTAAACACATTAAATACTATTCAACTGAAGTTTAACTGCACCAACTCTTCCCTGTGTTCTGTATACAGTATTAAATCTCAGTGAAAGAAATGATGGCCAATTTGAGATGAACATCTGCATTGTAATGCTAGTTATTTGGTTCCCCCATCCACCAAAGCTTCCCTCTGCTCCACATCACCAGTCTGGGGATCCATCCAGGCTAACAGATATCTGTCTCCCTCCCCACTTATCCCCAATCCACTCACTGGTTCCATTGTCATTGGTTTCTCTGTTACAGGCTTCTGATGGTCAGCGCGGTCTGTTTCATAACTAATGGTAGTCTCTGATGCTTCCACCTTCTCATCCAACCTGTTCTGCCCTCAGTAGGATTAGGAAACAGTTATCATTGCCTCCGTTCAACATCCTCATAGATTCTCTATTTAGATTTCTTTTTTACTTGACCACCTCTTCTCCCCTCCAACCCTCATCCAAGACTTACATTCAGGGAGCTTTCCTACTTCATGTTTGCATGGATTATGTACCCACCCCATTCACCAGCTCCCTTGACTTGAGGACAGTTCCTCCCTTGCAGTGTCTTAGCAAACCTACTGCATTCTGGCTTCAGCCCCAGCTGTTATTAACAAATTTGTTTCAGATTCACTACCTAGTTTCACTTCACCTAAATCGTTTTTATTCCTGTTCATTATTTACATTTCAACAATGTCTAGTTTCTTTTTAACTGCTACCTATCCTGATCCTCCTAGGGGATCATGTAGATTTCACTCACCACTGTGTTCTCTGGCTCAAACATAGAGTAATCAACAGTGAAGTTCACACTAAAGTCATCTGGTGAGGAGAAAAAAAAATAAGTAGTTACAAATCAGAAAGGTAGCACTAGATCCGGAAATGAGAAGAGTAAGAAATTGTTCAGAATACTTCAGTTTGCTCAAGTTATAAAATTAACTGGTATAGTATAATTCCACAAATTTTAAGGGCTTCTCAGATGGCATAGTGGTAAAGAATCCACCTGCCAGTGCCAGGGATGCAGGAGACTTGGGTTCGATCCCTGGGACAGGGACCCTGGAGTAGGAAATGGCAACCAGGTCTAGTATTCTTGCCTGGGAAATTCCATGGACAGAGGAGCCCGATGGGCTAAAGTCCATGGGGTCGCAAAGAGTCAGACATGACTGAGCGACTAAGCACATGCACACAACAAACTCTAATGTTAAAAATGTTTGTGAATGTGTATGCACTTATATTTTCAACTTGATATCTAAAATCATGCACAGAATTGAAATTTTTCAAGTTATTTCCACCAGTTTCTAAAGGATCACTAGTTTGAGAAATAACATCATGAGTTTGATGGCTATTGCTCAGAGCCAAATTTCTATCTGATCTAGTTACACCATTGCAGAAGGAAAAGTCAGAGTCTCAGAACTGAGGAGCTCCCAAACCTCTCTCCAGCCTGTGAAGGATGAGAACCTTCTATGTACTCACCGTAGCTGGGGGTGATTGTGTAATAATAGATCACCTGGTAATACTCATCCTCTTCCAGTTCTTCTCCATCCTCATATTCTTGTCCTAGGACAAGAACTAGAGGTCAAGGGGCATCTGGAAAGCCTTAGCAATACAAGGACACCAGATGTTGACCTCAGCTCTATCAGTTTTCTTTGTTTCTGCCTCCCCTCTATTATCTCCCTGCCTCTGTACCTCTAAACCCTTCTCTGTCTTCTGGACTCCTTAATGCTGACAAGGCCTGTTACTCTCTGCCCTTTCATCTGGGAATCCTCAGAACTGAAAATGTGAAAATCCCCTTCACATACTGGAACCCAAACTAAGCCTTAAAAACATAGGAAGCAGGGAGACACCAGAAATTAAGACCTCCAAATCTACTCCTCGGTATTATGCTCCAGACTTACTGTATTTGTGAGAGATCTCCTCTTACCAGTGTCGCTCACAATTAACTAATACACCTGGCCTTAGGCTTTTGGACTTGGGCTTTAGTTCTCCTTTCAATGCTAACTAGCAGGATATCTCTGAACAACACAGTTAACACCGCTTTCTTCAGATGAGTCAGAAGGACTAAACGATCCATCTGCATTAGTTTTTCTTCCTCCCCAGGATTAAAAATATGTGGCTTTGACATGACTGGGTCAGGAATTCTAGGCCGCCTGCTTAATCGTTTTCTAAACTCCTTGCATGCGCTCTCTTGACCCCAAGCAGTGACACAACAGTCTGGAGGAAAAGGAAACAATGAGAGCACCTGGAAGGCTGCAAACAAAGGAGGGAAGAAGCCCAGCTACTTCTGGGACCTGTCACTGAAGGCAGCCAGTGCTCAGTATTCCAGAGGTCACCCTCCTGGGTCTTTACTAATACATGGCTTTTTCTCCAGTTCTCTGGGAAAGAAGATACCCTGGCTTCCCTCGATAGTTTCAGACTGCTCCACCTTCAAGGAGCCTGCCCCTGTCCCCTGTCACTTGAGTCCTTATCTCACTCAACTCTGATGATGGTGAGCTGAGCTCACTCTTGTTAGGACCTCCCCATGTCTGGGGCTCCATCCTCACCGGCTGCCTCTTTGACAGGACTCTGCTCTCCTCCCTGTTTCCTGTCTCTAATTTCCAGGTCCTCCCTCTGCCCCTGCCATCTAACACCGATGGGAGAGTGTTGTCCCTCTTTACTGAACCGCGCCTCCAGCCCTCTCCTCATTTGCGTTTCTCCCCATTTATGGTTAGAAGACCTGGCTCAGAAGCCCGGGGAGAGACGCGAACTTACCCAGGATGAGCGGCACAGCAAGAATGGCTACAAAGAGGACATCCATTCTGGATTCTGCTCTAGTGCCTTGCAAAAAGGAAATTACACAGTTTCCCACCAAACTTACCCCGCCTTCTGCCCTCCTCCTCTTGGCGGGGGGTGGGGGTTGGGGGGTGGGGGGGGGTGGATTTCTCCGCCCACTTGCTGCCTGACTAGGCCATCAGCTACTACCGGTGCCGTCCTCAGTCACAGTGGCCCAGATTAGACAGACAAAGTGAATTTTGATGGGAACATGTTCACTGAGACCCCCTGGCCCTAGACCAGATCCAATCAGGCCACCTGCTGCCACTTTCTGAAAAACAAAGCACACAAACGAAAAACCAAACCAAACAACAACAAAAAACCCAGCTTACCGTGAAGTTTCCCCTCTCCCCTACTTTCCTTCCTTCTTCCCAGTCCTCACAAAAAGCTCCCTCTCCCTCTCACTGTCCCTAACTGACTATCCTCTCAACTGCCCTTCTCCCTGAGGCTTCATCACAGTCTCTTTCTTCACAGTCAAAATATTCTGAGGAAGGGATAAGCATTTTTTTCTAGAGTGAGAACAGTCCCCTCCCTCTGCTTATCTCAGACTACCATGTATGGGAGCAGTATCAACATCACCATCCGACTATAAGCACCTGCTGCATTGATTCTCATTAAAACAAAACAAAACAACTTTTCAGTCAAGACTAGTTCCTTCCTCTCTGCTAAGTACTGACCTCAACTCACTTCTTTCTCAAGTTTCTGCACACAGGATGGGAGAAGGGAGGAAGCAGGTACTCTTTCCCTGCGGTATATGCTACACCTTTGCTCCCCTTTCAGTCCTTTGGTGTGTTCGCTTCCTCCTAGCCTACAGGGGTGGAGTTCATCTTATCCTCTTTGCTTTTATAGTTCCCATTTTCATTCCATCCAGTGTAGAAACATTTAGTGACATATTGCTGGGCACAGTGTGCTAGGCCTAGTCTGATAGGCAATTTAGGGTTCAGAGGCAAGGAAATAAGAAAAGAATTGTTTGTTTTTTTTAAAAGGGAGTTAATAAACATCTATTCAACATCTACTATGAGCCAGGCACCATGCAAGTGTCTGTGGAAACACTATGAACAAGATAGGTTTGGTGCCTGTTCCTAAGTCAGAAGATGCTGTGATAAGAGCTCAGAGGAGAGATGATGTCTTATCCCCACCTCTTCTGGATTGCTATCTCAGAAGCAAGACAATATAGAGTCTTGAGCACCGATCAGGATGCTCCCATCCTCTCAACCTTATTGGGGGCAGATTTGCATCATTTGTTCTCATATAAATCTATATAATCTACCCCTTCAACTCCTTTCCAGAATTTTCCAGAAAAAATGTAAAACTCTTATATGGGTATACATCTATGCACTGCCATAAATCATTTCCAGAAGGAAAGGAAGGCTGGTTCTCTTTGAACAATTTTTATAGTGTTTTGGGGGTACTTTGATAACTTTCTCAAAAGCGATATTCCAGTTTCCCTCACCTTCCCATCCTGGCACTCTTTTGCCAAAACATCCTCCCTAAGGACTAACCCTGCTGCTGCTGCTAAGTCGCTTCAGTTGTGTCCAACTCTGTGTGACCCCATAGACGGCAGCCCACCAGGCTCCTCCGTCCCTGGGATTCTCCAGGCAAGAACACTGGAGTGGGGTGCCATTTCCTTCTCCAATGCATGAAAGTGAAAAGTGAAAGTGAAGTCGCTCAGTAGTGTCCGACTCTTAGAGACCCCATGGACTGCAGCCTACCAGGCTCCTCCGTCCACGGGATTCTCCAGGCAAGAACACTGGAGTGGGGTGCCATTTCCTTCTCCAATACATGAAAGTGAAAAGTGAAAGTGAAGTCGCTCAGTAGTGTCCGACTCTTAGAGACCCCATGGACTGCAGCCTACCAGGCTCCTCCGTCCACGGGATTCTCCAGGCAAGGGTACTGGAGTGGGGTGCCATTGCCTTCTCCCAAGGACTAACCCTGCTGCTGCTAAGTCACTTCAGTCATGTCCGACTCTGTGCGACCCCATAGACGGCAGCCCACCAGGCTCCCCTGTCCCTGGGATTCTCCAGGCAAGAACACTGGAGTGAAAAAGAAAAAAAAAGAATACTGGAGTGGGTTGCCATTTCCTTCTCCAAGGACTAATCTTACCCCCATCCAAATGAAGTTACAGTGTCCTCTAACACTTTAACTTTCTTTCTAAAATGCATCCCTTGTGCCTTCCCTTCCCCCAGTCTGAAGAAAAGACAACACTGATGTTCATTTTCAGAAAATAAATAAAGGAAGTATGACATAAAAGGAACTGAGTAACTTCGGTGGTGAGGGGGGAGGGGGATAGTTTTCCTTCAACTCCATAGCTATAATTGCTTTTTACAAAGAGCTTTAACTTCCAATTCCAACTCAAAATCCTCTCCAGCCTACCTAACATTGCTATCCAGGCTCTTTTACTTCTTATTCGCTTGTCATTATAGATGAAAGCTTCATTAGCGACACTGTATTGTGTGTTTCCTACACTAGCCTGTTCAAAGAGCACCTACTTTTAAGTGTAACCTTCATTTCTTAGGCAGTATCTCCAGCTCATTTCCTCTCATTCAAGTAAGAACAATACCCGTCCCTATCTTCCGGCACTCTCTATCCTGTGATTTCTTTGTATTTGTTCTTTAGTTTCTAACAGGATCTTCCCCCTCTGCAGCTCTTCAAGAAAACGTAGGATTGCTACCACCCTGCCCCATAAAATAACGAAAGGAAACAGCGACCAGGGCCGAACCGAACCGAACCAAGGAACCTGGGCCCGGGCCCAGCCCACTGCTTTAACCGGCCCGAGCCACTCCCAAGTCCGAGGTCCAGGGCAAGGAAAGCTGGACTACAACTCCCAGCAGGTCGTGAAGCCACGCCCCACTCCGCAGCTCCGCCCCCACGGAGTCTCCCTCCATTGGCCTCCAGGGGGTGGGGATTAGATGGGAGGTGGCCATGAGGCTGCAAAGGGGTTTGTTCCCTCCTCGGCTTCCGTAGAGGAAGTCGCGCGGACTTGTGTCTGGGGTTTCGGTATCCCCGCCTTTCCCGGGGGTCCGGGGGTGACATTGCACCGCGCCCCTCACGGGGTCGCGTCGCCACCCCACGCGGACACCCTAGCTGGCGTGCTCCTCCCCTTCCCCTCTCTTGGCCGGGTCTCCACCCCGCCCCCAGCTGCCCAGCCATGGGGGCCGCAGTGTTTTTTGGATGCACTTTCGTCGCTTTTGGCCCGGCCTTTGCGCTTTTCTTGATCACTGTGGCTGGAGACCCGCTTCGCGTCATTATCTTGGTCGCCGGGTGAGTTAGGGGGTTGGGGAGACGCGGAAGGACGCCGAAGAGTGAGATCCGAAAGGAGCTTGAGGACCTGGGGCGAGCCTGAGTCTTGCCCCTGCTCAGTGGTGTCCGATTCTTCTGCGACCCTAAGGACTGTAGCCCGCTAGGCTCTTCTGTCCATGAGATTTTCCAGGCGAGAATACTGGAGTGGGTTGCCGTACTGAAGATACTACTTCAGGAAATCGTCCCTACCCAGGGATGGAAACCGCGTCTCCTGAGTCTGCTGCATTAGCAGGCGGGTTCTTTACCACTGAGCCACCTGGGACGCTCCAAGGGAAGCCTGAGTAGGGGGAGACAAGTTGGAGGCGAAGATTGGGAAGGGTCGAGTCAGGGATCTGAGTGATTTGTCCTTTCCCTCAGTTGGTTTCCGCCTTGCAAGGATCGCACAGATTCCTCCTGTACTCCTCCCGGCGACGTCAGAGGAGGCCCAGGGCCAAGACTAGTGAAGGGGCTGTGCTGACCTCACTCGTCCCTACGGAAGTATCCAGGAATGGATACATCGCCCTCTTGTGCTCCTTATACTCTGGCTTTCATAGCTCTGCAGACCCTTTAATCAGATTTCTAAGCCTTCCCCTGCATTCAGATCCCTACAAACTCCCTTGGTGGAAACACTTATCCTACCTCCTCCCCGTCTCCCTGGCCATCCAGAAGTCTAACTTCCGCTTTTTATGCTGCAGCCTTGATTGGTTTCTCTCTTTGATTTCTCAGGATGTCTTCTACTCTGGCTTGTCTGATTGCCCTTGTCTTTCCTCAGGGCATTCTTCTGGCTGGTCTCCCTGCTCCTGGCCTCTGTGGTCTGGTTCATCTTGGTCCATGTGACTGATCGGTCAGATGCCCGGCTCCAGTATGGCCTTCTGATATTTGGTGCTGCAGTCTCCGTCCTTCTACAGGAGGTGTTCCGCTTTGCCTACTACAAGCTGCTTAAGTAAGAAGATGGGATGGTCTGGAGGGGAGAAGGGCAGAGGACTGAACTATAAATGGGGCAGCCCTGGGTGGTGGTTTGGACGAGGAAGCACTAAGGGAAGACGTTAGAGGGAAAGGAGATTCCTGCCCTCCCTCATGTTTCCCCTGTCCCACCCACCCCACCACACCCCAGGAAGGCAGATGAAGGGTTAGCATCGCTGAGTGAGGACGGAAGATCACCCATCTCCATCCGCCAGATGGCCTATGGTGAGCCAAGGGAGAGGGACTGGAGGAGGGAGTTGGACACTCGTCTCTCCCAGGGAAGCCTCTAAACATCCACGTGTCCTAAGTGGCTTCTTGTTTTTCTTCACACCTGACTTCCAAGGATAGGTTGCCTGGAGGGAGAGAAGGTGGGGGGGAATTGTGCCTGGGAATGGGGAGGGATCACTGGCAGTCAGGCTATAGTGATCTCTGACATTGATGAGACCCTCCCTCCCCCCAGTTTCTGGTCTTTCCTTCGGTATCATCAGTGGTGTCTTCTCTGTTATCAATATTTTGGCTGATGCACTTGGGCCAGGTGTGGTTGGGATCCACGGAGACTCACCCTATTACTTCTTGACTTCAGGTAAAGTCCACTTTCTTTCTTGCCTTCCTGCCCCGTCCGTCCCTAAGCCCTGACCTGATTTACTGGCCCTCCCTGGGAGACTTCTTTGGCTCAGCATCTCAGGAGGCTGGGAGAAGACGAGGGATGTATCTCATCCCCATCTCCCCCCCTGCAGCCTTTCTGACAGCAGCCATTATCCTGCTCCATACCTTTTGGGGAGTTGTGTTCTTTGATGCCTGTGAGAGGAGACGGTACTGGGCTTTGGGCCTGGTGGTTGGGAGTCACCTACTGACATCGGGACTGGTGAGTTGGGGACAGGGGCCTGAGTTAGAGAGAAAAGAACTTAATGGTGAGTGGGATGGAGGGGAAATACATCCTCACTTCTTAACGTTTAAAAATCTGTCATGAGAGGAGGCAGAAAGGTGAGTCTTGAGACGTCTCTCATCTCAGCATCAATTGTATATCCTGCTCTGGGGATTCCCTGGGGAGGAGTTTGAATGGATTAATCAAACCATAATGCAGATGGCCTGAGGTGAGCAGGAATAGCAGAAACCTTTGGGGGAGCTGAAAATCACAAGATACTTACTGGTGCTCTGAAGGACTGAGGGATTTGAGGGAGATTTCTGGGGAAGTTTGGGTCAAAGGCACAATGGGAATATAGGGATTAGAGGGAGAATCTAACTTCTTTTCTACTCTTCCCTCATCACCAGACATTCCTGAACCCCTGGTATGAGGCCAGCCTGCTGCCCATCTATGCAGTCACTGTTTCCATGGGGCTCTGGGCCTTCATCACAGCTGGAGGGTCCTTCCGAAGTATCCAGCGCAGTCTCTCGTGTAAGGACTGACTACCTGGACCGATCGCCTGACAGATCCCACCTGCCTGCCCACTGCCCATGACTGAGCCCAGCCCCAGCCCGGGTCCATTGCCCAGCATTCTCTGTCTCCTCGTCGGTCTGTTCCACCACCTTCAGGGTCTTGCTTTGTCCTCTCGTGTGTGACCTTTAGTCTCTAGGCTTTACCAGGAGCAGTCTGGGTGCAGCCAGTCAGTGACTGGTGGGTTTGAGTCTGCACTTGTCCCCACCATCTGGGGACCCCCCTTCCCCTTGTTGTCCAGGACGCCCCATGTGTCAGTGCTCTGCCCTCACCCTGCCCAAGACTCATCCCCCTTCCCCTCTGCAGGCCGACGGCAGGAGGACAGTCGGGTGATGGTGTATTCTGCCCTGCGCATCCCACCCGAGGACTGAGGGAACCTTGGGGGGGACCCCTGGGCCTGGGGTGCCCTCCTGATCTCCTCGCCCTGTATTTCTCCATCTCCAGTTCTGGACAGTGCAGGTGGCCAAGAAAAGGGACCTAGTTTAGCCATTGTCGTGGAGATGAAGTCAATGGAGGTTCAAGGGTAGACGAGCTCTGAGTTTCCCAGTACCCCCTCCCCAGACTGGACATCTTGGTCTTTTTCTCAGGTCTGAGGGGAACTATTTTTGGTGTGATAAAGACCCCAAATTGCCTTTTTTTTTTTTTTTTTTTTGAGTTGGGGGGAGGGAGGAGGTATGTTGGAATTCTTCTCCTAACCTCCTTGGACTGTATTTTCCCTCCTCAACTTGCTCCTTATGACTGGGCTTATACCTGTCCAGCTTTCCCCTTGGTCCCAGGCTTTGGGGGAAAGGAAGGAAGTGCATGTTTGGGAACTGGTATTACTGGAACTAATGTTTTAACCTCCTTGACCACCAGCATCCCTCCTCTCCCCAAGGTGAAGTGGAGGGTGCTGTGGGGAGCTGGCCCTCTCCAGAGTTGCAGTGCTCCTGGAGGAGTCAGCCTACCATGACATCACAGGGAAGGAGGGCAGATTTTTTTCTAGTTTTTAATTGGGGTGTGTGGGGGGCGGGGAGGTTTTCTATAAACTGTATCATTTTCTGCTGAGGGTGGTGTATCCCATCCTTTTAATCGAGGTGTTTGTGATTTTGACTAATAAAAAGGACTTTATAATTGTGGGGGAACTTGGCTTTAAAAGGAGGGGATAAGGTGTTCATGAGTTTTCTGCCCTCTCATGGCTCTTTTCCAACTGCCTTTCTAACCTGGCAATTTCTGGTTCCCTCCAAGGATAGCTTCGATGCAAGGGCAGGGAGTCTGAACTCATGTCAGAAACTCTGGGTTAAGCATCTTCCAGAAGTGGATCTCCCCTCCTCCAGGATTGGAGTAAAAGGAGTTACTCACCCATGCTTCTGTTTGCCCACCTCTGCCATCTGAGGCATTAAGAAACACTCCCATTCTCAAGAGCTCCAGAAGTAAAGCCAGATGTGGGGTCAGCAGCTTTAATTTCCAAATATATTGAGCAAAAAAAAAAAAAAACAACCCCAAATAAACAGCAGCAACCCTTTTTCCTAAGGGGAGATCTTACAGCTATATCTAGGGACACGGCTATAAAGATAAAGGGACGGGGGACTGTGGGCCACATCCCCCGACAACTATACACAGTTGACCCTCTGCATTGTCACCATAGGGCTGTCCTGATCTCCATGTTCTAAGAGGCGGAAGGTTCTGTTGGTCATCCTTGAATGAGAGCCTGTCCATACTTCTGTGTAGGGACTGTCTGGAGGAAAAAGGGGTTGGCCTACTCCTACAGTATTTCCTGGCCAATCCCAGCACCTCACTTGACAAGCACCCTGACAGCCGAGCAAGTGGAAGGCATCTGAAGTGTCCAGGAGTCTATGCCTCGGTGGCTCGTGCTGAGGTGAAGACCACACTTTTCCGGTTTCTTAGTCTCTTCCTCCTGGAAGGGAGAATGGTTCGTGGAAATGCCTAGTGTCCGATGTGAAACAGATTAGAGGTGGACTAGGAGCATGCTTTTCGGGACAAAAAGGACTGGAAGGATGGAGAGTAGGACCTCACCGGATCTTTCTAGCGATGAAATAAACAGCCAGCAGAAGGCAGAGACAGCCAACCAGGATTCCTACTCCCAAACTCAGCATTTCACCTGGGAGAGAGATGGAGGGTGTCTGCCTCGGACTGACATAGATGGTGAGCCTTTCCCTAACTTGCTGAGGAGCACCATACCCTGTACCCCACACCTCGATACCTGGGAAAGACTGTCTTACCTGTGGTATACGAGGGTCCCACTGCAAGGGAAGAAAACCTGGGTCAGCGAGACCAGATCCCCACCCAGCTAGAAGCTGCCCTGCGCCAGCCTTAGAGGCATGGTGGGTCCCAGTCCAAGCAAGGCCTGGGAATCCCTTCCCCATTAGCCTTCTTTTCCTTCCTAGAGGCATCCTAGTTCCTGCCATTGAGTCCCCCAGTTTCCTGTCCCCTTTTCCAAGCCCTGTACAGTCACCTTGGATGAAAGAAGCAAAGACCATCCGCTGGTTGAGAGGCTGGGGGGCTCGGTAGTTCTGTGCCAGGGGCTCAGAGGGCTCCTCCGTGGAGAACAACGTCTCCCGAAGCTTTTCCAGCTGAGAAGCGGAAGCATGGGGTTCAGGGACGAACAGCCCTTGCTTTGGGGAGTGGGGAAGGGTTTGAGGTTACAATTCTGCTGCTTCACCTCTCCACTGCTCACCTGTTCCATGGAAATCTGGGCCCTTCGATGGAAGACCGTCCAGAGAACACTCTGGTAGCAGGGCGGAGTGGTGAGCGAACCGTTGTAACGGAAGTACTGCGCCAGCAGCGGCGGGAGCAGCCCTCTCACATTGAAGGGAGGCACAGAGGTCTTCTGATCTGGGCAGGGACAGACTCGGGCTCATCTCCCTCTCACTGCTCCCTCGCTTACCTAGACAGGGCTGCTAGAAGCAAACCCCTTGGTCCCTAACTCACTTCCTCATCCCAGGCCTCTCAGGCTTTGAGAAATTTCCCTGAAGTCTAATGTGACTTTGTCTTAAGATAGATTTTTAGGGCTCACCTTTGTGCTTGATTTCATGCAAGTGACTCAGAATGTGTTCATAAGCTGGATTCTTAGTCTCACCCACCTGGATGGGGAAGAAGGGGGCGAGTGTTCAGGATGAGTCCATGTTGGAAGTCAGACATTTGTGTGTAGGATACACGGTCTAAATGTGTTGCTGACTTGTCTTGGGAGGATGACCAGCAGCAGACATGGACAGAATAGGACTGAGGGATGCAGAGGGAGTGGAGGGGGGCCTCGGAGGGATTGGGGGCCACTGACCTCAATGAGGATGCCCAAGACAGCCAGGCCCTGAGGCCTCTGAGCAGCCTCACTCAGGCTTTCGTAGGACTCAGAATCATAATGTACGATGTGGAGCTAAGGGAGAGGACAGGGAATTGAATCACTTGATGCTTCTCCACTATCCAGTCCCAAAGGCTTTGATCCTAGCTGCCGCGCCACCACCACCACCTCTCGCATGCATAAATCTGCCCCACAGAGCTTGCCCTTTCACCCCAAGTGTGACTGCTCCAGTTTCCAGATCCCTGGTAGTGCCTACCACTACGTCCTAATCCCAGCCTTGCTCCTGGTACCTCTGCAGCTGTGGCTTTGCCGTTGACCAGGTGCTCCGACCCCCAGGGGGTTCCTTTCTGACCCCAGTGCAGGTGGAGCTGGGCAGCTACATATTTTCGGGGAAGTCCTTCCAGATAAAGGGTAGAGGGCAGAGAGAGTTGTACTGTGAGGGAAAGAGAGCAAGTAGTTAAGGTTGGTGGAGTAATGTGGATGCATTCCTACCCTCCCCCCCAGTTGCCATCACTTCTTGGGAAACTTGGCCAGCCTTTTCTGTCTCTCTGCACAGCACCCAGTTCTTCCCATGTTGTTCAGTCGCTCAGTCGTGTCCAACTCTTTGAGACCCTGTGGACTGCAGCACTCCAGGCTTCCCTGTCCTTCACTATCTCCTGGAGTTTGCTCAAGTACTTGTCCATGGAGTCAGTGATGCCATTCAACCATATCATCCTCTGTTCTTCCCACAGGACACTGCTTTTCTTTTTTTTTGGTGGCACCGTGGGGCATTGGCATGTGGGATCTTAGTCCCCCAACTAGGGATTGAACCTGTGCCCCTTGCAGTGGGAGCCTGGAGTCTTAACCACTGGACCACTGGCTGAAAGTCCCAGCCACTGCCTCTTTAGTGAAGATCAAGGCAGTACTGTGATGCTCACCCACCCCTCAACCACCTTTGGCTACAGGAGCCTCATCCCCATTCTCTTGTCTCCAAATTTATAGATAAAACCAGCTGAGACTTTAGAAGTTAGGAGAATGCTTCTTCACCTCTGACTCCTAAGATTGGAATTGAAGCTTACATCTCCTTGGAGGCCCGGTCTTTTTACCTGTGTGGCCATTATTGTGCAGGTTCAAAGGCTCAGTGCCAGGCTGTTCATATCCACGGGGCTGCAGAGGTAGCAAGTCAGGGTCAAAAGTCACACTGTCTGTCTGGATATTGATGGGGGACTGGGCGTTGCTTCCACACTCAGGGAAAGAGGCGGGCCAGTGTTCCTGACCATGTGGACCTGGTGGGGTTATCACAGGCATTTGTCTTACCCTCCAGCCCCAACCACCCTTCAGCAACCCTCCACCAAGCTGTTTACCTACTTGGAGGCAGACATGCACTTCCCTCCACCCCATATGAAGCCCTCAGTTATGCGGGGCTGGGTGAGGGGGGAGTCCCTGCTGGACTCGCTGCGGCAGTTCCTTCCCATCGCCTGTGCAGGGGCAGTGATGATTCCCCTGCTCTCCTGATGAATGGGGAGCAGTTGCCTTTACTTACTGCTTCTCTTGTTGAAGGATACGAAAGCTAATGAGAGGAAGAGGAGACGGGTAGAAAGTCCACAGAGCCAGAGGTGGATTTGAGTAGCAGAAGGAAAACTGGGAAAATTATTCTAGAGAGGTAGGGTCTCTGGGGAACCCCTATCAAGTGGCCTTAAGATTCAGACCTGCTGACTTCCCATCATTGACTCCTTGCTTTCACACTGGAACTTGCATTGACTTAGGGACTTGGTTAAGTTGAAAAGACCTCTGCCAGGGTCACACACTGTCCTGCTGGCCTCTCCCTCACCCCTGACCTCAGGTTCTGTCCCAGTTCCAGATTCAGGTGGGGGTAGGAGTGATCGGGATAGAAAGAGCAAGGAGGAGAACTGGCAGCTAAGCTCATGGCATCTTCCCCCACCCGCTTCCCTCTCCACTCCAGCTCCCTCACTCCCACAGAGATTGATTGAGGACATAACTGGCTTTTCTGCTGAATCAGGGGGTGTGGAATTTGATGCTTAGAACAGGGTCTAAGAATCAATCTCCGGCGAAAGCTGGGGCATGGGGAGTTGGGGAAGGGAGGAGCTAGGATGAAAAGCTAAAGGAAACCTCCCCACCCACGTGGCGTTAAGTCTTCCCGCCAGGTGAAGAGGTCCCAGTGAGGAAGGGGTGTCGTAGGCCTGGGGTTCTGCTCTCACCCTCATACGTCCAGTGTTGACCTGCAAGGCAGAGTAACTCGAGTTACAGCCAGCACAGCCTGAGGCAAGGAGCTCCTCCACTCCCCCCCTCCCTTTCTCCTCCCTCCTTCCAGCACTTCCCAAAGGAAGCCCTGAAATTGGACACCGCAGTGGAAAGGTCGGGGGTCTATTTAAAATCTCCAGCCAGGCTGTGCTTGTGCTGGCTGAGTAAAGGGGGAGGAGAATTGAAAAGTGATAAAGCCAGGAGACTAAAATTAACCTGGATCCAAGTGTGCAAAATGCCCAACCCTCACTTTTCTCTAGCCTGTGCCAAGCCAGTCTAACACTTGGGCTGAGGTGAGGGTGTAGGCAGAGGGTTTGGAGGAAGGGGACTGTAGCAAGGGGAGGGGCAGGAAGTTCAGAGTTGGGGGCCATGTTGCTGAGAGGAGCAGGCGATGATTCCTTTGCTTTGAAGCTTTGTACAAACCCAGGCACTGAGCTGTAAATGAACATTTACGTTTCTCCTTCTTGTCCCAGGAACTCTAAAGCAAGCTTTCCCCATCACCGGGAACCTCTGCTCCCTAGGTTCGCAGATGACAAGGAGAGGTGGGAGTCGGGCAGGGTCTACTCTACGTGGAGGGTGATGGGTAGGCACAGGCAGGCAGGCTGGCGGGGACAGGATGAAAGTAAAGCATTGTGTGTGGAAATGAGAGCTGCCAGCTGGGTCACATGCCAGGTCACATGCAGTCCTGTCTTCTGGATGGAAGGTCTGGGGTCTGCTCGTCCAGGCCTCACCCAGGGCCAAACTGCTTCAAGGGGAAAAGGAGGCCTTCCTGCAGGTTGTCTCTGCATTTTTCAAATTGCTAGAAACTTTGGAGAAAAATTCTAAATCTCCACCCTCTGCCCCCTGCAACCTCCGCTCTCTTATTCCCTTAAATAAATCCCTTAGACTGCTAAGATATCCTTGATCTCATCACTGGGCTCTTCGACTGGCTCATCCCTCAGTTCACACAATTCTGAAAAGCAACCCAGGGGACGGCTGGAGGCAGCCTTGCACTCACCATCTCAGTGGGACACCTCGACAACTCAAACTCCCTGGTTCTGGGCAGGCTAACAGCCTTGCCCTTTCCCTCCCGCCAAATTCTCACACACTGGTCTTGCATCTCTTCCTCCCCTTTCCTGATTTTTTTTTTCCTTTCTCCACAGGTAGAATTCGTAGCTCTCCTTGACTAGGTGCCCCTCCGCCCAGTCATCTTCTTTGCATTTTCCTTCTGCCCTTTAGACACCTCCCAACCCTGTTCTTCCAACACATCTTAATTCCACATCTGCTGTGTGCTGGATGCTGCACTAGACACAGGGATCACAGAAATGAGCGGTAAGGGTCCGGGGACATTCCTGGAACACCTCAGCCATTCCCCCAAGAGTCCCTCCTCCTCTCCTGGGAGCTCCTGAAAGTCCTTTGTAAATTGTAAAGGGACTAACAATATGGACTATTATTGCTACTGCTTTCAGGAAAAACCAGGAAATCGGTCGCCTCATGGAACGGAGACCAGTACTCTTGCCTGGGGAATCCCATGGACAGAGGAGCCTGGTGGGCTACAGTCCATGGGGTCGCAAAGAGTCAGACCCGACTAAAGTGACTTAGCACACACGCGCCTAGAAAGGCCATGAGGTTCGTAGTCAGGGCTGAGGTCTGAGTTTGCCAGGAGCTGTAGGAATATTCCCCTGACCACCCGCTCCGTGAGTCCTCTATCCTTTCACTCCAGGCTCCTTTGGCTCCCTAATTGGATGAGTTTGTAAATAAAGAAGGCCAGGAGGGTAGCCTGGGACTAGGGCAGTGGAGAAAGAGCTCGGAAGAGAGTTTGTAGCTGCAAATCGATTCTGCGGGAGGCGTGTGTACATATCCTGCCCCGGGCTAGTCTGCCCCCATCCCCACCCACAACAAGGCTGGAAAAGCAAAGGGCAAAGAAGGACAGTGGTCTCCTCCCGAGTCTTCTCTCTTTCCCTCCATCCCTGAGCCTGAGCCTATTAGTCTAGCCCCCAGACTTCCTTTTACACTCCTCCTCCATTAAACATGCAAGGCAACATGTGTACATCAGCAGAGACAGACACATAGACACCCAGATGTACCTACCCCCGTTGGCAGTCAGGATCCAAATCACCTCTAGCAGGAGGGTGAAGAACAACATGGTGTGCCCGGAAGGAGTTTGAGGTACTGGGGGTCTGGGGACTAGAGGACTAGGGCAGGGAGAGAGGGGGGAGAGAGAGAGAGAGAGAGAGAGAGAGGGGGGGGGGATTGGGGGGGAGGACAGGAGTTTCCTGGAGTTGAATGTATTTGTCTTTCTCTCTTGCTGTCTTTGTGTCTCTGCGGGCTTCCAGGGGATTTGGTTTTCAGTGGGGGTACCGTGAGTTTCTGGTCCCAGGATAAATCTCTCGCTGCTTCTCTCTCTGCCCTCTCTCTTTTTACCTCTTTGCAGTCTTCACTTGCTGGCCAGCTACTTCCAATTGCCTCCTGCTTTTAAGGTGGCTCTGGACGGGTGTACGTGGGGAGGGGGGGGCTGCCTGGGTTGCTGGCGAACAGCTCCTTAAATAGCCGATTAAGCATGCAGGATGGCCCTGCTCTGAGTAGAGCGCGCGTCTGTGAAAACAGGAGCCCTGGCCCTGGCTCAGGAACCCAGCCGGGGTGAGCTCTTCCTTCCTCTGCTATCCACACAGACACTGTGGAGAAAGGTGTCCCTGGGAACGGGCAGGAGCAGAAACGGAGGGTTTGGGGGTCCGATCCTTTGGGGTCCCATCCAGTCCTCCTCCAAGGGACTTTGGCTTCTCCTCTGAGGGGCCACTCCCTGGGTGTGGGGCAGATAGCGGGAGGACCCGTGCCCAAACCCCTGCAGAATGTGAGGTGCCCTGGAATAGGAAGAGTGCGGAGTTAAAGGGAGTTGGGGGACTCAGGGTGCAGCTGGAGGGTAGGAAGTCAAGGACTGAAACCTTGGTTGTGGAGAGTGAGGAAGAGAAGTGAGGCGGGAGAGGAGAGCTCGTTTGGAGCGCTCTTTCTCCTGCGCCTGTCACCACCCCCTTCCCACGGTGAGGCTGGGTCCACGTGCCTTTGTGGCCTGGGTGGGGGGTGGTTTTGTTTGCTGGATAAAGCCCATTTGTGTGCCCAGCGGGGGAGGGGCTGCAGCAGCACCATGAAGAGACAGCGGCTGCAACTGCCAGACCCAGCCACCTCCCTCCCCAGGGAGCCCAGATCTAGGGCGGCTTTTGTCACCGAAGAGGACACAGACCCTGGGCACGGTGGCCAGGGCAGGAGGAGAGGCGGGGAGACCTTAGAAACAATCACTACCACCAAAAAAAAAAAAAAAAAAAAGGTGGACTCCAGGCTCCGAGAGTGGAGGGAGCAGAGAGAGACCATGTGATCACATTGGAGTGGGAGGGGGCCCAGGGTCTTCCCACCCGCCCAACCGAAGGCTGGGGCAGGACTTTGGGGACTGAGTGAGACCTGCCACCAGAGAGCTGGGCAAGTGGAGCAGAGAGGCCGTTGAATCTCAGGAATGCAGGCTGGTGCTTGTTCCCCCATGGGACTGGAAATCCTGATTGGAATGTACATTCTAAATCCCTCATTATGGATGGTGAGACCCACAGATAACCTCAGGCCAGGCACTGGCCTTTCAGCCAGAATCTCAGCCAGAATCTCAGCCTGGATGAGGCACCCATGTGAGCTCCCTCTGCCCTCCTTGCTCCTGCCCCATAACAATAACTAGTCAAAACAAAGGGAGCAGAAGCTAAATAAGGGGGCCGGATAAAAGCCCAGTGAACAGAAATAATGCATATGCTACATCATCAGTCCCTGCTGAAACAGGAGCCTGGGTGCTTTTCTGTCCACTGTGATTGATCTGCAAAGCAAAGCCATTTTGCAGATGCCATATCCTTTTTAATTCTTTCATCACCCTTCAAATTATTTTTCCCTTCCAGAAAAATTGTATGTTTTGAGGTTCCCCCCAAACCCCTCTCATCCCATCTAAGAAGAAGAAAAGGCTTAAAGTGTAAATGAGACTTCCTGGGAGTCAGGACCTTTAACACAGAGGAACAGAAAAAAGAAAGCAAGCAGAGACCTCTTTTGCAAGGTAGGAAAGAAGAGGCCTGGACAGAATGACCTCTGCCAGGACAAAGTTCCCTGGAGTGTCGGGGCTGCGATGCAGCCTCCCAAGATAGATCAAGTGTCTTGTCAGGCGCCACCTCCTGGTTGTCTATGAATTTTTTAAACTTTTAAAGTTCTAGTTCAAAATGTTTTGCAAGCGATTCCTTCTCGGAAGTGTTTCACTGCTGGTGGGCTTTGGGATTTTGCCTATACAAGTGGATACCGTTTCACAGAGGTGTCTTAGCCTCAAATCAGCGCCTTCCCACTTGGGAGTGAGCAGCCCCTCCTGGCCCTTGTGTTTCCCCAATGGACAAAGGCCCTGGTATGTAAGAAAGAGGGGAAAGGCGGCAAACTCCAGGGGGTTGCCTGTATTTATTTATTTTTAAAATTTTTATTGGCATTGTCTTTATTTTTTATCTTTGACTTTACTGTGGATATTTCTTTTGTCACATGGCTGAGTCGGAGTAGTGTCAAGACGACCATTATATGTTAAAAAAAACAAACAAAAAACTCTTCCCACCTCACCTCCCCCCACCTTAGTTGCTACTCAAACTCTGGCGGTTTTGTTTCAATTCCTACGTCTCCCTCTCTAGCCCTTTGCCCACTATGAGCTTGGTGAAAACCCCACTGGAAACCAAAATGGCTTTCTGGCGCCATCTCCTGTCCTTCCAAATGCAGTGAAATGTGAGCTGGGCAGAGAATCAATGGTATCCCAGCGTGGTGACTTCTGGTTTGGTTTTTCTTAAAAGGTCCTTTTTTCTTTTTTAAAGGTCCTTTTTTTAAAAGGATATTTAAACTGACTAAATATTCTAAATAGTCTAAAACACCTTACAAAAACCCACTAAGTGCTCTGAGTTTGTGTGGTGGGGAGAATGAAAGTCAGGGAGGGAGGGAGGCCAGATCAGAAGGAAAGAGGATGGTCAACACAGGGAACCTACTCAAACAGTCCAGCTGGTGACTCACTGCCTAGAAGAGAGAATCGATGAGGAGACAGAATTAGATGGATTCAGTTTCCTAAAAGAGCAAGGAACTTTGTGACGTAAGTAACACAGATCCAGAGATAGTCTATTTTGATACTCACATTTATTATCACTCTCTTGTCTTCTAACACACTGGTACTGAAGGCTCTTAAACAAACACAGAAGCTTTCAAGAATTTAAGTCAAAGTAATTTAGGGGAGAAGGTGGCCAGAACTCTTCTGGGTCATTTCTCGGTTTTCCAGTTCACATTGCATGGCAGATGCAGTATAAGAATCTTACAGACAGAAGATAGTTCCAAGGTTGTGGTCTGAACAATTTTAATTAAAAATTAAAATTTTAATTAAAAAGGAGTAAATTTGTGTCATACACTGATTCCATGCTCAGAGCACTGCCTGGTACATAAATATTTGCTGATTGAATAAATGCATCTGGTCATTGGAACATTTATTTACTTTCTGCCTTTTCTCAGAATTTTAGGCTAGAAGGGTCCTCAATCATCATTTCAGCTCCCTTTTTATACCCTTTAAAGACTGAGTTTTGAGGTATTTATGGATTCTCCCTTGGCTAGGTATATAGTTGCTAAGCTAAACCAGGATAAGGACTTAGGCACCATTGAACTTTCCCCTTTGGGTTCTCAAACATCACTGTGCATCAGAATCACTTGGAAAGCTTGTTAAAATACCAATTTCTGGGCCTCTGCCCCCAAGGTTTCTGATTCTGTAGGTCTGCGGTATGTCCAGAGATTTGCATTTTTTTGATAGGTAAGAGGTCAATTTAGTTCTCAGGTAGCACTAGTGGTAAAGAATCCACCTACCAATGCAGGAGTCGCAAGAGCTACAGGTTTGATCCCTGGATCGGAATGATCCCCCAGAGAAGAAAATGGCAACCCACTCCAGTATTCTTGCCTGGAAAATTCCATGGACATAGGAGCCTGGTGGACTGTAGTCCATGGGGTTGCCAAGAGTTGGAGATGACTGAGCATGCACACACACACAAGAAGTAGATTTATTAATATACTTTGTAAAGAGGTTGCAGGAAAATGGGGCAAGAGGATGGTCATGTCCCAGGTCTTAGTCAAATTCCTGGGGACAGGCTGTCAAGTGAGGGTCCTTGGATCGGCACAGGAAAGAATTCAAGAGCAAGCCATACTAAAGTGAGGCATAAAAAAATAAATAAATAAAATAAAAATAAAGTGAGGCATAGTAAAGTAGAGGGCACATTCCATAGGCAGAGTGTGGGTCCTCAGAAGGTGAGTGGCCCAGAGACTTACATTTCTAACAGGTCGCCTGGGGGCCTGTTAGATGGTACTGGTCTGAGGGTCCACACTTGAGAATCAATGCTCTGTGTTCACTGAAGGAGCAGAGGTGATAAACAGCTTGCCTTTTTGTTTGTTTGTTTTGGCTGCACCATGTGGCTTGCAAGATCTTAGTTCTCTGGACAGGGATTGAAACCGGGCCATGGCAGTGAAAGCACTGAGTCCTAACCACCAGACCACCAGGGAATTCCCAGGAGTTTGCCATTCTCTGTATAGATTCTAGCCAACTAGAATTGTTCTTTGCAGTCACTTTTGCAGAGGTAAGCAACAATACCGTCACTACTTTACAAACATATATTGAGTACTTCTACGTGCTAGGCAACAGGGAAGACTCTAGAAATAAAAAATTAATAAGTCACAATCCTGGCCCTCAAGAATTTCACAGTCTCTTTAGGGGATGAAGATACCTTACCCAATTACCAGAATACAACCATGAGAAGTTCTAAATAGTGGTGAAACAAAGTGTTATGGGAACCAAGGGGAATGGGCAATTAGTAGTGTGAAATTTTCTTTACCTGATGTCAACAGTCTTGTGATGGTTGCATAGCCTGGGCCTATAGTTATATATAAGAACTATATATATATACACATATATATATAATGCCACTCCACAGCAGGCAGACTCATGCTTCATTGTCTCTAAGAGTGACACCAAAGAATATGCTGTGTCGAAGCAGGGTTTTCCTTAATATATTTAAGAAGCTGCCTTCCCTTCAAGGAAGGATATCATGATGCATGCATGCTAAGTCATTCAGTCATGCCCGACTTTTGCGACACCATGGACTGTAGTGGAGGTGATGGATTTCCAGTTGAGCTACTTCAAATCCTAAAAGATGATGCTGTTAAAGTGTTGCATTCAATATACCAGCAAATTTGGGAAACTCAGCAGTGGCCACAGGACTGGAAAAGGTGTTTTCATTCCAATCCCAAAGAAAAGCAATGCCAAAGAATACTCAGACTCCCACACAATTGCACTCATCTCACACGCTAGCAAAGTAATGCTTAAAATTCTCCAAGTCAGGCTTCAACAGTACGTGAACCGTGAACTTCCAGATGTTCAAACTGGATTTAGAAAAGGCAGAGGAACCAGAGATCAAATTGCCAACATCTGCTGGATCATCAAAAAAGCAAAAGAGTTCCAGAAAAACATCTATTTCTGCTTTATTTACTATGCCAAAGCTTTTGACTGTGTGGATCACAATAAACTGAAAGTTCTGAAAGAGATGGGAATACCAGACCACTTGACCTGACTCTTAAGAAAGCTGCATGCAGGTCAGGAAACAACAGCTAGAACTGGACATTGAACAACAGACTGGTTCCAAATTGGGAAAGGAGTACATCAAGGCTGTATATTGTCACCCTGCTTATTTAACTTACATGCAGAGTACATGATGAGAAACGCTGGGCCAGATGAAGCACAAGCTGGAATCAAGATTGCAGGGAGAAATATCAATAACTTCAGATGTGCAGATGACACCGCCCTTATAGCAGAAAGTGAAGAACTAAAGAGCCTCATGGTGAAAGTGAAAGAGGAGAGTGAAAAAGTTGGCTTAAAGTTCAACATTCAGAAAACTAAGATCATGGCATCTGATTCCATCTCTTTATGGCAAATAGATAGGGAAACAATGGAAACAGTGAGAGACTTTATTTTCTTGGGCTCCAAAATCACTGCAGATGGTGATTGCAGCCATGAAATTGAAAAGACGCTTGCTCCTTGGAAGAGAAGCTATTACCAATCTAGGCAGCATATTAAGAAACAGACATTACTTTGCCAACAAAGATCCATCCAGTCCAAGTGATGGTTTTTCCAGTAGTCATGTATGGATGTGAGAGTTGGACTATAAAGAAAGCTGAGCGCCAGAGAATTGAAGTGTTGGGTAATTAGTGTTGGAGAAGACTCTTGAGAGTCCCTTGGATTGCAAGAAGATCAAGCAAGTCAATCCTAAAGGAAATTAGTCCTGAATATTCATTGGAAAGAGTGATGCTAAAGCTGAAACTTCAATACTTGGGCCACCTGATGTGAAAAACTGATTCATTAGAAAAGACCCTGATGCTGGGAAAGATTGAAGGTAAGAAAAGGGGACGACAGAGGACAAGATAGTTGGATGGTATCAGTGACTTGATGGACATGAGTTTGAGCAAGCTTCAGGAGTTGGTGACGGACAGGGAAGCCTGGTGTGCTGCAGTCCATGGGGTCACAAAGAGTCAAACATGACTGAGTGACTGAACTGAACTGAACTGAACTGGACTGTAGCCCGCCAGTCTCCTCTGTCCATGGGATTCTCCAGGCAAGAATACTGGAGTGGGTTACCATTTCCTCCTCCAGGGATTAAACCCAGGTATCCTATGTCTCCTGCACTGGCAGGCGGGTTCTTTACCACTAGTGCCACGCTGGAAATTATATTAATTTGTTCCAGCTGCTCTGGTGGCCTCCTCATTCTGCCTGACTTTTCCCTTTTCTTTTTATTCTCTACCATTCATCTAATTCGAATGAAGGTTGTGTGTGACAACTCACACAAAAGACACTAACATTTATGCTGCTTCCCTTCAGTAGTGAGAAGATTCTAGTTAAAGATTTTTTTTTCTATGATTTTTAAAGAATTGTTATGTCCAAATTGCTGTAGGAATGGGAATCAGAGAATAATATAGCAAAATGAGATCTTGTGACCACAGGTAGCTTATTACTGGCTTAGTGCTGTGTTCAATCGCTTCAGTTGTGTCCGACTCTTTGTGACCCTATGGACTGTATGTAGCCTGCCAGGTTCCTCTATGGGATTCTCCATGCAAGAATACTGGAGTGCGTTGCCATGCCCTCCTCCAGGGGATCTTCCAGACCTAGGGATTGAACCCTTGGCTCCTGCATCTCCTGCATTGCAGGCAAACTCTTTACCTCTGAGCTACTGGGACACCCCTACTACTGGCTTAATCATCCCCCAGATAATTAGTCTGTTCTCAGATCAAATGGTGACAAATGATTTGGTTTTCTTTGAAACCTTAAAGCAAAGAAAAGTCTGTGCTTTCACTGACATTTTATTTGCTTCTAAATATCTACACTTTTTTTTTAAAAAAAGCATGAATCTTGAAGGGTAAAATGACTTGACTGGGGTCATATAGAAATATTACTAGGACAAAGAATCAGGCTCTGACAGGCTCACTGCTCAAAATGCATTGAGACTTTAAAAACAAAACCAAAAATTTTTAAAACTGGTGACATTTTTTACTCTGGCTGCTTCTGCCTATTCCTTGCAGGCTGGTGGGTAGGCATTGCTTTGAGGAGGAAATACAAAATCAACAAACCTTTTTTTTTAAAAGCTTCAAGTCATTTCTGGACAATATCTGCAAACGTGAAATGCAGTTATTAATTCTCCCCTTTTCCCTCATTTTCTACTATCAAACATGCTTATTGTTTCATGTGTTTTATTTAAATAGCATTGTCACAGGTTGGTTACAAATCCATACACATGGGGAAGAATTGACTGTTTACTCCTTTTTTAAAAAATGAAAAGGGAAAAACAAACAAACAAAAAAAAAAAAAAGAAAAGGAAATGTTGGAGTTGGTTCCAGAATGGTAGAGAATATCAGATCTTAGCAATGTCTTGTCTCTTTTCCTCTTAAATGTTATTTTAAAAAATAATACCTGATTATTTTAAGGAAAAGAGAAGATTCAAAATAGCAAAAAAGAAAAATAACATCACTCAAAATTCTCCCAATTAGAGATAACACTGTTACCATTCTGCTATCTTACAAATTTTTTCTATGAAGCTATAACTAAATGCACATATTTTGTGTGTATAAATATTTTTTTTACAAAAATAGGACCAACTATATACATAATTATAACCTTTTTCCTTGACACTATTTGGTAAACATTTTTGTGTATCAGTAAGTGTCTATCTCTGTCAGAAATTTTAACTGCATAGTATTGTATATTAGAAACCTGTTTAAACAATCCTGTGGCTTTGGACTGGTAGCTTTTTTTTCAATTTTTACCTGTGACAAACAATACTTCAATCAGAATATTCTTGTTCATATATACATATTTGTTCAACTGTTTTCTAGAAGTAAAGTCAAAAGAGGGTGTATAGTTTAAAAAATATTATGAAAATTTCACACTCATTCCTTTTGTTAAAGTCAGGTTTCTGGAGGTATAACTTATGTACAGTAAAATTCATCCTTTTTAGTGTAGAGTCCTATGAGTTTTGACCAATACATAAAGAAGTGTAGGCGCCATCATAATCAAGACATCACCCTGTCCCTGACATAATACCTGATCTATTTCTGACCTTATACGTTTGCCTTTCCCAGATTGTCTTACGGGTTAAATAATGCAGCATATAGCCTTTTGACACTGGCTTCTTTCACTCAGCATTCATTCATGTTGTTGCATATTAGAAGTTTGCTTCATTTTACTGCTGAGTTTTTCCATTATATAGATGTTCACAGTTGGCTTATCCATTTACTAGTTGAAGAATCTGTGGGTTGATTTTAGTTTTCAGCAACTGCAGGTAAAACCATTCAACTACAGGTTTTTGAGCGGACATATGTGTTTATTGTTCTTGACTAAATACAGGGACCCCACAGAGACTGAGACAGACCTGTGTTTGGGTGTCTCCTGAGGGGGTATGGGTCAGCAGTGGGCTGCCGCAGGGACAGGGGCTCTGGGTGCAGCAGACCTGGGTATGGCATGAGGCCTCTTGGAGGAGGTCACCATTAACCCACCACAGAGCTGCCAGAGTTTACAGAGGACTGGGAAATAGACTCTTGGAAGGCACAAACAGAAACTTGTGAGAACCAGGACCCAGGAGAAAGAAGCAGTGACCCCACAAGAGACTGACCCAGACTTGCCTGTGGGTGTCCAGGAGTCTCCCGTGGAGGCGTGGGTTGGCGGTGGCCTGATGCAGGGCTGGGGGCACTGAGCGTAGCGTACATGCTTGGGATCTTTTGAGGGAGGTCGCCATTATCTTCATTACCTCCACCATAGTTTGGCCCCAGGTAAATAGCAGGGAGAGAACACAGCTCCACCCATCAATCAAAAATTGGATTAAAGATTTACTGAGCATGGCCCTGCCCATCAGACCAAGACCCAGTATCCCCCTCAGTCTCTCCCATCAGGAAGCTTCCATAAGCCTCTTATCCTTATCCATCAGAGGGCAGACAGACTGAAAACCAAAATCGCAGAAAACTAACCAATCTGATCACATGGACCACAGCCTTGTCTAATTCAATGAAACTATTAGCCATGCCATGTAGGGCCACCAAAGACGGATGGGTCATGGTGGAGAGTTATGGCAACATGTGGTCCACTAGAGAAGGGAATGGCAAACCACTTCAGTATTCTTGCCTTGAGAACCCCATAAACAGTGTGAAAACGCAAAAAGATGGGACACCGAAAGAAGAACGCCCCAGGTTGGTAGGTGCCCAATATGCTACTGGAGATCAGTGGAGAAATAACTCCAGAAAGAATGAAGAGATGGAGCCAAAGCAAAAACAACACCCAGTTGTGGATGTGACTTGTGATGGAAGCAAGATCCAATGCAGTAAAGAGCAATATTATATAGGAACCGGAATGTTAGGTCCATGAATCAAGACAAATTGGAAGTGGTCAAACAGAGGATGGAGTGAACATTGACATTTTAGGAATCAACAAACTAAAATGGACTGGAATGTGTGAATTTAACTCAGATGACCATTATATCTACTACTCTGGGCAAGAATCCCTTCAAAGAAATGGAGTAGCCATCATAGTCAACAAGAGTCTGAAATGCAGTACTTGGATGCAATCTCAAAAACAACAGAATGATCTCTGTTTGTTTCCAAGGCAAACCATTCAATATCACGGTAATCCAAGTCTATGCCCCAACCAGTAATGCTGAAGAAGCTGAAGTTGAATGGTTCTATGAAGACCTACAAGACTTTCTAGAACTAACACCCAAAAAAGATGTCCTTTTCCTTATAGGGGAGTGGAATACAAAAGTAGGAAGTCAAGGAATACCTGGAGTAACAGGCAAATTTGGCTTTGGAGTACAGAATGAAGCAGGACAAATGCTAATAGAGTTTTGCCAAGAGAATGCACTGGTCATAGCAAACACCTTCTTCCAACAACACAAGAGAAGACTCTACACATGAACATCACCAGATGGTCAACACCAAAATCAGATTGATTTTATTCTTTGCAGCCAAAGATGGAGAAGCTCTATACAGTAATCAAAAAGAAATCTGAGAGCAGACTGTGGCTCAGATCATGAACTCCTCATTGCCAAATTCAGACTTAAATTGAAGAAAGTAATGAAAACCACTGGACCATTCAGATATGACCTAAATCAAATCCCTTACGATTATAGAGTAGAAGTGAGAAATAGATTCAAGGGATTAGATCTGATAGACAGCATGCGTGGAGAACTATGGATGGAGGTTTGTGACATTGTACAAGAGGCAAAGATCAAGACCATCCCCAAGAAAAAAATAATGCAAAAAAGCAAAATGGCTGTCTGAGGAGGCCTTGCAAATAGCTATGAAAAGAAGAGAAGTGAAAAGGAAAGGAGAAAAGGAAAGATATACCCATTTGAATGCAGAGTTCCAAAGAATAGCAAGGAGAGATAAGAAAGCCTTCCTCAGTGATCAGTACAAAGAAATAGAGGAAAACAATAGAATGGGAAAGACTAGAGATCTCTTCAAGAAAATTAGAGATACCAAGGGAAACGTTCATGCAAAGATGGGCTCAATAAAGGACAGAAATGGTATGGACCTAACAGAAGCAGAAGATATTAAGAAGAGGTGGCAAGAATACACAGAAGAACTGTACAAAAAATATCTCACGACCCAGATAATCACTATGGTGTGATCACTCACCTAGAGCTAGACATCCTGTAAAGTGGGTCTTAGGAAGCATCACTATGAACAAAGCTAGTGGAGGTGATGGAGTTCCAGTTAAGCTATTTCAAATCGTAAAAGATGATGCTGTGAAAGTGCTGCACTCAATATGCCAGCAACTTTAGAAAACTCAGCAGTAGCCACAGGACTGGAAAAGATGTTTTCATTCCAATACCAAAGAAAGGTAACAGCAAAGAATGCTCAGACTCCCACATAATTGCACTCATCTCACATGCTAGCAAAGTAATGCTCAAAATTCTCCAAAACAGGCTTCAACAGTACATGAACCATGAACTTCCAGATGTTCAAGCTGGATTTAGAAAAGGCAGAGGAACCAGAGATCAAATTGCCAACATCCATTGAATCATCGAAAAAGCAAGAGAGTTCCAGAAAAACATCTATTTCTGCTTTATTGACTATGCCAAAGCCTTTGACTGTGTGGATCACAGCAAACTGTGGAAAATTCTGAAAGAGATGGGAATACCAGACCACCTGACCTGCCTCTTAAGAAATCTGCATGCAGGTCAGGAAACAACAGTTAGAACTGGACATGGAACAACAGACTGGTTCCAAATTGGGAAAGGAGTACATCAAGGCTGTATATTGTCACCCTGCTTATTTAACTTATATGCAGAGTACATCATGAGAAACGCTGGGCCAGATGAAGCACAAGCTGGAATCAAGATTGCAGGGAGAAATATCAATAACCTCAGATGTGCAGATGACACCGCCCTTATAGCAGAAAGTGAAGAAGAACAAAAGAGCCTCATGGTGAAAGTGAAAGAGGAGAGTGAAAAAGTTGGCTTAAAGCTCAACATTCAGAAAACTGAGATCATGACATCCAGTCCCATCACTTCACAGCAAATAGATGGGAAAACAGTGGCAACAGTGATAGACTATTTTTTTGGGGCTCCAAAATCACTGCAGATGGTGACTGAATTCCTGAAATTAAAAGACGCTTGTTTCTTGGAAGAAAAGTTATGATCAACATAGACAGCATATTAAAAAGCAGAGACATTACTTTGCCAACAAAGGTCCATCTAGTCAAGGCTATGGTTTTTCCAAAAGTCATGTATGGATGTGAGAGTTGGACTATAAAGAAAGTTGAACACTGAAGAATTGATGCTTTTGATCTGTGGTGTTGAAGAAGACTCTTGAGAGTCCCTTGGACTGCAAGGAGATCCAACCAGTCCATCCTAAAGGAGATCAGTTCTGGGTGTTCATGGGAAGGACTGATGCTGAAGCTGAAACTCCAATACTTTGGCCATCTGATGAGAAGAATTGACTCATTTGAAAAGACCCTGATGCTGGGAAAGATCGAAGGTGGGAGGAGAAGGGGATGACAGAGGGTGAGATGGTTGGGTGGCATCACCGACTTAATGGACATGAGTTTGAGTAAACTCTGGGAGTTGGTGATGGACAGGGAGGCCTGGTGTGCTGCAGTCCATGGGGTCGCAAAGAGTCAGACACGACTGAGCAACTGAATTGAACTGAAATACATAGTCCTGGGTTGTGTGGTAAGAGGTATGTTTAGCTTTGCAAAAACTCAAACTGTTCTTCATAGTGGTTGTACTGTTTTTCATTCCTGCCAGCAACGCATGAAAGCTCCAGTTGCTCCAGCACTTGATATGTTGTTGTTGTTAAGTCACACAATTGTTTCCAGCTCTTTGTGACCCCATGGACCATCTCTCAGGAAGAAAGGAAGGAAAGAAAGAAAGTGAAGTTGCTCAGTCATGTCCAACTCTTTGGGACCCCATGGACTGTAGCCTACCAGGATCCTCAGTCTACGGGATTTTCCAGGCAAGAATACTGGAGTGGGTTGCCATTTCCTTCTGCAGGGAATCTTCCCGACCCAGGGATCGAACCCTCTCCCATACTGTAGGCAGACGCTTTACTGTCTGAGCTACCAGGGATGTCCATTGAGTTGGTGATGCCATCTAACCATCTTGTCCTCTGTCATCCCCTTCTCCTCCTGCCTTCAATCTTTCCCACACCACAGTCATTTCCAATGAGTCAGTACTTCACCTCAGGTGGCCAAAGTATTGGAGCTTCAGCCTCAGCATCAGTCCTTCCAATGAATATTCAAGATTACTTTCCTTTACTATTGACTTGTTTAATTTCCTTCCAGTCCAAGCGACTCTCAAGAGTCTTCTCCAACACTACAGTTCAAAAGCATCAATTCTTTGGTGCTCAGTTTTCTTTATAGCCCAACTCTCACATCCATACATGGCTAATGAAAAAACCATAACTTTGACTATACAGACCTTTTTTGGTAAAGTAATGTCTCTGCTTTTAATACGTTGTCTTGGTTTGTCATAGCTTTTCTTCCAAGAAGCAAGTGTCTTTTAATTTCATGGCTGTAGTCACCATTTGCAGTGATTTTGGAGCCCAAGAAAATAAAGTCTGTCACTGTTTCCATTGCACTTGATATAATAAGTTGAAAAAAAAAGAGTAATCATTCTGGTAGGTGTTTAGTGATATTTCACTTTGGTTTTAATTTTGGGTGTGTAATTTTTAAGGATTTTTGCTATATTTATTGCCATATTGCCTTCTTTAAAGTTATACTCCTCCAGAGATATAGACACAAATTGTCACTCTCTTCATTTTTTGGAGAGATAAACAAAGGACCGTGCAATTGGTCTTCCCCAACTAGGCAAAAGTTCAGTATTTTTTCCCTCTCTTGTGACCTTTTAGCTATCGCACAGACATAAATTTCACTTGTCAGTTCAGTTCAGTCGCTCAGTCGTGTCCGACTCTTTGCGACCCCATGAATCGTAGCACGCCAGGCCTCCCTGTCCATCATCAACTCCTGGAGTTTACTCAGACTCATGCCCATCGAGTCGGTGATGCCATCCAGTCATCTCATCCTCTGTCATCCCCTTCTCCTCCTGCCCCCAATCCCTTTCAGCATCAGGGTCTTTTCCAATGAGTCAACTCATCGCATGATGTGGCCAAAGTACTGGAGTTTCAGCTTCAGCATCAGTCCTTCCAATGAATACCCAGGACTGATCTCCTTTAGTATGGACTGGTTGGATCTCCTTGCAGTCCAAGGGACTCTCAAGAGTCTTCTCCAAAAACACAGTTCAAAAGCATCAATTTTTCAGCCCTCAGCTTTCTTCACAGTCCAACTCTCACATCCATACATAACCACTGGAGAAACCATAGCCTTGACCAGACAGATCTTAGTTGGCAAAGTAATGTCTCTGCTTTTTAATATGCCATCCAGGTTGGTCATAACATTCCTTCTAAGGAGTAAGCGTCTTTTAATTTCATGGCTGCAGTCACCATCTGCAGTGATTTTGGAGCCCCCCAAAAAAAGTCTGACACTGTTTCCCCATCCATTTTCCATGAGGTGATGGGACCAGATGCCATGATCTTAGTTTTCTGAATGTTAAGCTTTAAGCCAACTTTTTCACTCTCCTCTTTCACTTTCATCAAGAGGCTTTTTAGTTCCTCTTCACTTTCTGCCATAAGGGTGGTGTCATCTGCATATCTGAGGTTATTGCTATTTCTCCCTGCAATCTGGATTCCAGCTTGTGCTTCCTCCAGCCCAGTGTTTCTCATGATTTCACTTGTATCATGGTTAAATTTCTGTGCTGTGAATCCTATCTTCTTATGGACTTTGAGTACAAAGTGAGAGATGTGCTCATTTGGAGAAAATTTTAGCTTAAAGATGAATAAAGTCTACATTAGTGAGTATAGCATGCTTTTCAAATACACATATTGAAAATACCCATCACTCTATAAGAAATCATCTTACTATAGAAATTTATACTAAAGCAAATACTGTTGGTCAAAATAGCAAGCAGGAGAAGATGCTAATTAAAATAGATCACATTCCACCAGTCACCCAGTTTCTATCAAATTTCAATATATTTCAGAAGGATTGCATTTAACTCTTTGATTACTAAGATTTTGATATTTTGTGAAAGCCATGGGTTTGATTGAGCTGAAGTTAAATAGAAACACAAGCATAGCCTTGGCAAAAATCTAAACTGTATTAAAAAAATAAAGAAAGAAAGTAACATAGTTTTTGAAACACATGGCAGAAGAGTATAACAGCATCCTGCCCAGAGTTCTCTATCTTGTAACTATAAGTTTAGATATGGTAATCTAAACTTCTGCATAGCAAAATACACCTATATTCTTTTTTCTCTCTTTTTTTTAAATTATGAGAGTATGATAACTCATTTACAGAACACTTCGAAAACACAGAAGAAAGTTATGTATGAAAGTGAAAGTGTTAGTTGATCAGTTGTGTCTGATTCTCTGCGACCCCATGGACTGTAGCCTGGTAGGCTCCTTTGTCAATGGGATTCCCCAGGCACAAATGCTGGAGTGAATTGCCATTCCCTTCTCCAAGGGATCTTCCCAACCCAGCGATTGAACCTGGGTCTCTTGCATTTCAGGCGGGTTTTTTACCATCTGGGCCGTGGGGAAAGCCCCCAAAATTACATATAATTCTACTATATATTATGGGCTTCCCTGGTAGCTCAGACAGTAAAGCGTCTGCCTACAGTATGGGAGACCCGGGTTCGATCCCTGGGTCAGGAAGATCCCCTGGAGAAGGAAATGGCAACCCACTCCAGTACTCTTGCCTGGAAAATCCCATGGACAGAGGAGCCTGGTAGGCTACAGTCCATGGGGTCGCAAAGAGTCAGACATGACTGAGCACCTTTACTTACTTTACTACTATATATTACAATTATTTTTTAAGTAAATAAATTGAGACTTTTAGTTGGAGTTTCAATATCAAACTCTGAAAAATTAATAGAAAGAATAGACAGAAAAGTAGAAGGATATAATAATAGTAGACCTGGAAAGCGCTATGAACCTATTCAACATAATAAAGATTTATACAATTTTCGTACAACAGCAGGATACAAATTCTATTCAAGTTCCCATACACTATAAACCAGGAGACACTAGAACATATCCAGGGATGTAAAGCAAGGCACAAAAATTTAATGGTCTGAAAGTATTGAAATCATAGAGTCTGCTCTCTTATCACTGTCAAAAAACACCTATATTCTTATCTTCTACCACAGAATAAGAAAAGCAGATACTGGTTTGAAGATAGCTGATCCGCTCAATACATTTTGTTGTGTTTCTAGATAGTTCACAAGCCAGTTCTTAGTTACTTCATATTATTTGTAAATTTAGTTTTTATTTTTATCAAAATAGTAAGGAACACAGTTTTAAAAGTCAAATAGACCAGTAAAAGTCACAATAAAACATTGTTTCCCCATGTCCAATTCCTACTTCCTAGAGACAATCACTGAGACTTATAAACTATTTCTTTTAGTCCACAACTCCAGATTTCCAAAAATACGTTTATAGAGCTATCTCCTGAGTTTTCAGTTTTAGATATTGTTATCTATGAGCTTTCAACTATGAAAGATAAGGATTTACCTCTTTTACACAACACTGTCTCCCCTATACATTTTTTTACCCTGTCCTCCTGATACAATTATTAAACCACAATTTTAGTTAAATCAGCATTTAGCATTTAAATTGTCATCAATAGTTACAATTGTGTCAAGGAGTATATTATATTTCCTTTCTTGTACAACTTTTAATCTTACCTTGAATTGATAGTGATCTTTTTTCCCTTTTAGTTTAGTTTCCTAGTTGCTTATTCATCTTGAAACTCACTGTTGAAAAAATAAAAGAAACTCACTGTTGAAAGTGTAACTCCTTTCTCATTATGTTCAAACATATAAGGTAATTTATCATAATGTTTTAAAAAGAATTTCCCTCTTTGAACCCTCCATTCTCCTGTTCTGAATTAGATTGGCTTCTCTATTCTTGGGAGCTTTTTAATTTCTTTCCTTTATCCTAGATTTTCTGTAATTTCATGTTAACATATCTTGGTCTTTTTTATCTCTTGGAAGGATACTCAATAGGCTCATTTGTTTAAAAGCTTATATACTTAAGCTCTGGGACAGTTTCTCATATTATTTCTCTAACAATTTTGTTTTTACACTCTCTTTCTGAAGTGCCTGTCAATTGTATGTTGAATCTTCTGGACTGATCTCTAATACCCTTAACTTTTTTCTTCTATTTTTCCATTTCTTTGCTCTTTGTTCTACTTTCAGGGAGATTTTCTCAACTTTATCTCTTCCTTTCTTTTGAATTACTACATTCTGTGTTCATATTTTTAATTTTTACAAGTTCTTCTAAGAATTTTTTTTTAAAGATTTGTTTTTTGGATGTGGACTATTTTTTTAAAGTCTTCATTGAATTTGTTACAATATTGCTTCTGTTTTACATTTTGGTTTTTTGGTCATGAGTCATGTGAGCTCTTAGCTCCTTGACTAGGGATCAAACCTGTACCCCCTGCATTGGAAGGCAAAGTCTTAACTACTGGACCACTAGGTTAAGTTCCAATAATGTTTTTCTTACAGAAGCATTTTTTTTTATTTTCATGAATACATTAACTTTTATGATATTAACTTAAGCTTTCTTTTGAAAATTGGTTTCTTCTGTATCCTTTCCTGTCTGTTTTCTTTGAGTTCTTTTTCCTATTTATTTTTGGCTTTTCTTTCATGTAGAGGGGCTTTCTAAAATATTTGTGATCTTAACCTATCCATTCACATTTAAGAGTGAGGCACATAAAAAACACTTAAGAGGCATGTGTAATATGTATGAAAGTTGGTAGGCTGCATGGTGGTGAGGGGATGGAACAGGTATTTGGCCATTTTCTACCATTTTGTCAGGATGTCTGGACTTGTGTCTTAGGCTAATCAGTTTCTCTACAGAGGAAATCTCTAACTTTTTTACTTGAAGTTGCATCCAATTGTAAGATGGAGACAAGAAAGGGGTTGATTTTTCGAGGCGAGTTCTCATTGAAATATAGATTTTCCACTTTTTTTTTTTTTTTGCCAGTTTTCATTACATCTAACCTACCTTAGTTATGCCTGGTATCTCTGAGTTTATTTTATTTTATTTTGACCTCTATGGGCCAGAGTTGGGAAGGGAATTTAGTTGTTTTTAACATGACCTTTTGCCATTTCTTCTGTTTTAGCCTTACATTCAACCTCATCTTCAAGGGTTCTTGGTGTCTCCAAATTCAGCATCTTTGTGGAGTTCTACAGTGTAAATCAGATTGTCTTTCAATTTCCTGAAGACAGTAGAGTTTCAACTTTCTCCTCTCTGCTAGGGCAATTACCTCTAGTCTAATGGGATTTCTAAGGGGGATCCCCATAATAGCATTCCTGAACATTCCTGAACAAGTTGAGAAAAGAAACAAGAAGTAAATATGGAGGTCAGTTATTACTTTTAGAGGCCTTATTACTGTCAGAGGCCAGACTGGAGGGTGCAGCTTAGTGTGAGAGTCTGTGGGCCTGTTAACTGTTCCCCAGAGCCAGGCAGCCTGACTGGGGCAGACCTCAGCGTGGAGGAGCACTGCAGAATGTGTGTGTGCTGATGAACAGTCTCCCTCTCCCAGGAGAACAGAGGATGGACGAAGTGGAACACTCCACTGAGGGTGGATGAACAGAGGGCTGGGAGAGGCCCAGCTACACTAACTGAGCTCTTCTTGTCCCAAGAAGGAAAACATCAGAAGTGAGGAAAATGCATTTCTGAACTACATGGTCCATGAGCTTTACAGATTCCAAAATTTTGTTGCACTCTCTCAACTCTTCTCTCCTTGATCAGTCTCTTTGTTCTTTTGGGTTTAGGTTTATCTCTTGAAAGTCATTTTAATAGGCTTGGGAAGGAATGGAGTTAAGCAGGTACTGTATTAAATTCTCCATGTTTAACTACAAATTTAAAGTTATTTTTTGAATGTTACCTTGTTATTGAGGTTACATATTTCTTTTAAGGCAAATATTTATTATCTGTGCTACTGGAGAAATGCAGTGATGCAATAATTCTTAGAATGCAAAATCTCTAAATAATTTCTACTTGCAAATCTATTTGCAATATGGATTTATTTCTAGGAGACTTACTTTCCTAACTTTGTTTGACTTTGACTAATGTTAAAACTGGTTTGTACTTTCTTAGCATGTAAAGAGGTGACTCAAACTGGGAAATCTCAACCTAGAATTTTAATCTGTTGCAGATATTTCACAGAATTTGGTATTCACATAGCAGTAGTCAAGAATTTATTGATATGTATGCTTCCTTCTTTGCCATTCACTGATAATCCCTACAGAGAAAAGGATCCCAAATTTAAAAAAGAATGTAATTAGAAAAACCTAGAGAATGTGTGGTAGTTCAAACATTATATAGTACTCATGGTGCCAATCAAAATCTCTTCTCAAAAAAGTCTGATAAATATCTTCAACTAAGTTTTAATAGAATAATTAACTATACTTATTAATTAACCTATGCCCCAACCAGTAACACTGAAGAAGCTGAAGTTGAATGGTTCTATGAAGACCTACAAGACCTTCTAGAACTAACACCCAAAAAAGATGTCCTTTTCATTATAGGGGACTGGAATGCAAAAGTAGGAAGTCAAGAAACACCTGGAGTAACAGGCAAATTTGGCCTTGGAGTACAGAATGAAGCAGGGCAAAGGCTAATAGAGTTTTGCCAAGAGAAAGCACTGGTCATACCAAACACCCTCATCCAACAACACAAGAGAAGATTCTACACATGGACATCACCAGATGGTCAACACTGAAATCAGACTGATTATATTCTTTGCAACCAAAGATGGAGAAGCTCTATACAGTCAGCAAAAACAAGACCGGGAGCTGACTGTGGCTCAGATCATGAACTCCTTATTGCCAAATTCAGACTTAAACTGAAGAAAGTAGGGAAAACCCCTAGACCATTCAGGTATGACCTAAATCAAATCCCTTATGACTATACAGTGGAAGTGAGAAATAGATTTAAGGGACTAGATCTGATAGACAGAGAGCCTGATGAACTATGCATGGAGGTTCGTGACATTGTACAGGAGACAGGGATCAAGACCATCCCCATGAAAAAGAAATGCAAAAAGGCAAAATGGTTGTCTAAGGAGGCCTTACAAATAGCTGTGAAAAGAAGAGAAGCGAAAAGCAAAGGAGAAAAGGAAAGATATTCCCATTTGAATGCAGTGTTCCAAAGAATAGCAAGGAGAGATAAGAAAGCCATCCTCAGAGATCAATGCAAAGAAATAGAGGAAAAGAACAGAATTGGAAAGACTAGAGATCTCTTCAAGAAAATTAGAGAAAAAAAAAAAGAAAATTAGAGATACCAAGGGAACGTTTCACGAAAAGATGTGTTCGATAAAGGACGGAAATGGTATGGACCTAACAGAAGCAGAAAATATTAAGAAGAGGTGGCAAGAATAAACAGAAGAACTGTACAAAAAAGATCTTCATGACCCAGATAATCACGATGGTGTGATCACTCACCTAGAGCCAGACATCCTGGAATGTGAAGTCAAGGGGGCCTTAGAAAGCATCACTATGAACAAAGCTAGTGGAAGTGATGGAATTCCAGTTGAGCTACTTCAAATCCTGAAAGATGCTGTGAAAGTGCTGCACTCAATATGCCAGCAAATTTGGAAAACTCAGCAGTGGCCACAGGATTGGAAAAAGTCAGTTTTCATTCCAATCCCAAAGAAAGGCAATGCCAAAGAATGCTCAAACTACTGCACAATTGCATTTATCTCACATGCTAGTAAAGTAATGCTCAAAATTCTCCAAGCCAGGCTTCAGAAATACATGAACCGTAAACTTCCAGATGTTCAAGCTAGTTTTAGAAAAGGCAGAGGAACCAGAGATCAAATTGCCAATATCCGCTGGATCATCAAAAAAGCAAGAGACTTCCAGAAAAACATCTATTTCTGCTTTATTGACTACGCCAAAACCTTCCACTATGTGGATCACAATAAACTGTGGAAAGTTCTGAAAGAGATGGGAATACCAGACCACCTGACCTGCCTCTTGAGAAACCGGTATGCAGGTCAGGAAGCAACACTTAGAACTGGACATGGAACAACAGACTGGTTCCAAATAGGAAAAGGAGTACATTAAGGCTGTATATTGTCACCCTGCTTATTTAACTTATATGCAGAGTACATCATGAGAAACGCTGGGCTGGAAGAAGCACAAGCTGGAATCAAGACTGCAGGGAGAAATATCAATAACCTCAGATATGCAGATGACACCGCCCTTATGGCAGAAAGTGAAGAGGAACTAAAAAGCCTCTTGATGAAAGTGAAAGAGGAGAGTGAAAAAGGTTGGCTTAAAGCTCAACATTCAGAAAACCAAGATGTCCCATCACCTCATGGGAAATAGATGAGGAGACAGTGGAAACAGTGTCAGACTTTATTTTTTTGGGCTCCAAAAATCACTGCAGATGGTGACTGCAGCCATGAAATTAAAAGATGCTTACTCCTTAGAAGGAAAGTTATGACCAACCTAGATAGCATATTAAAAAGCAGAGACATTACTTTGCCAACTAAGATCCGTCTGGTCAAGACTATGGTTTCTCCAGTGGTCTTGTATGGATGTGAGAGTTGGACTGTGAAGAAAGCTGAGGGCTGAAAAATTGATGCTTTTGAACTGTGTTTTTGGAGAAGACTCTTGAGAGTCTCTTGGACTGCAAGGAGATCCAACCAGTCCATCCTAAAGGAGATCAGTCCTGGGTGTTCATTGGAAGGACTGATGCTGAAGCTGAAACTCCAGTACTTTGGCCACCTCTTGTGAAGAGTTGACTCATTGGAAGAGACCCTGATGGTGGGAGGGATTGGGGGCAGGAGGAGAAGGGGACAACAGAGGATGAGATGACTGGATGGCATCACCGACTCGATGGACATGAGTTTGTTTAAACTCTGGGAGTTGGTGATGGACAGGGAGGCCTGGCGTGCTGCGATTCATGGGGTTGCAAAGAGTCAGACACAACTGAGCAACTGAACTGAACTGAACTGAACTGAATTAATTATCCTGGAATTTTGCATCTCAACAGGGGTCATAAGATTAGATATCTGTGTGTGGCATTTTGAGCATCAATGGGAACATAATATTTTGTGTACATGAATTAAACATGATTATAATGGTTGCCTTTGAAAATAGAGTTGAAGTTTGATCAGAGGAACTGGGTTTGGGATTCACCTTCATGAAGCACTAATCATAAGACCTTGGGTATATCCCTAGTTTTTTAGTTATTTATTCCTATTGTTTAGTTATCCATTGCTAATAACTCACCCTAAAACTGAGTATTTAAAAATAACAACCATGCTGGGAATTCCCTGGAGGTCCAGTGGTTAGAATGGCCTGCTTTCACTGCTGGGCCTGGGTTCAATCCCTGGTTGGGGAACTAAGATCCTGCAAGCCACATTCCGTGGCTGGAAAAAAATAAAATAATAGCCATGTTTTATTTGCTCAAGATACTGAAATTAGGGCAGGGCATGGCAGAATGGCTCATCTCTGGTCCATATGGTGTTGGCTTGACAAGGACTCGAGGACCCAAGATGGCTTCACTCACATGGCTGGAGCCTCCATTGGGCTGGGAGAGCTGGGGGATGTCTGGGCTCTCTGTCTTTATAACCTCTCTTTCTCTAGGGCCTCTTTCTATATATGGCCCCTCTCTTTAGTTGAACTTCTTTATATATATAACAACTTACTTTGCCTTGGAGCATGTTGACCTGGAAGCTTTCCATAGCATATTAAAACGCTGGGCATTGTAGAATTATGTTCTCTCGGTATTCATCATCTATGCTGCTGTCAAGAGGGGCAGTAGTGACCCTGTTGGATGATTTTCTGGAATTTTTCAGAGGCATGGGCAGGAAAAATTTCTGGTGGTTCGAAATCAGTCTGAAGTCTGGAGAAAATACACTTGCATTGGTTGTACCAGCTTAGTTTTTTCTTGAGGCTGCAAGTAAACTAGTTTGGAAAAGGGAAAGGTAAAAAGTTAAGAGAAAGTGAAATTTGAAGTCATACTTAACTCCTTTCTACTTTGTCACCTATGCCGCAAGCAGGCATTAACCAAACTCTTTATTTTCTAATGGAAGTATGAATTTATTTATTTATTTATTTTTGGAAGTATGAATTTAAATTACCATCTGAGGGTTGAGACATAGTCAACCACTAAACATGTCTTGAGGACCCACCTTGTGCTCAGCCCTGTGCTAAGTCCTGTGAGTGATGCAGAGGAAGCTGAGCTATTGACTTGTTTTCTCTCTAGGAAATTCCACTTTGGTTGGGCAAACCAGAATTAAAAAACACCTATAGTAAGAAATGGCAACCCACTTCAGTATTCTTGCCTGGAGAATCCCCATGAACAGAGAAGCTAGCAGGCTACAGTCTATGGGGTCGCAAAGAGTTGGACATGATTGAGTGACTAAGCACAGCCCATGAGTAGGAAATGGCAACCCATTTTAGTATTCTTGTCTAGAAAGTTCCATGGACAGAGGAACCTGGCAGCCTACAGTCCATGGGGTTGCAAAGAGTCAGACATGACTTACAAGGCAGCATAGGATAAATGTTGAATAGGTAGTTTAATAAGTTCTAATGATTCAGGGGAGGTAAAATCTTTTTGGTTAAAGTAGGAGAAAAGCCTGGTGGTTTAGTCGCTAAGTCATGTCTGACTCTTGCAACCCCATGGACTGTAGCCCGCCAGGCTCCTCTGTACATGAGATTCTCCAAGCAAGAATACTGGAGTGGGTTGTCATTTCCTTCTCCAGGAGATCTTCCCCACTCAGACATCAAACCCAGGTTTCCTGCATTGCAGGCAGATTCTTTCCCAAGTGAGCTATAAGGGAAGCCCAGAAGATCAGCCTAAGCAAAGCTAAAAGGAGTAGAATGACTATTTCACCTGTACAGAACAAAAGGATACTAGTGAGACTTGATCAGAAAAATGTGATCTATGGGGTTATTTAGGGCTTCCCAGGTGGCGCTGTGGTGAAGGACTGGCTGCTGATCAAGGAGACACAGGAGATGAGGGTTCAATCCCTGGGTCGGGAAGATCCTCTGGAGTAGGAAATGGCAAACCACTCCAGTATTCTTGCCTGGGAAAACCCATGAACAGAGGAGCCTGGTGGGTTACAGCCCATGAGGCTGCAAAGAGTTGGACACAACTGAGCTAGAGCTAGAGAGGGGGTGGTTCAAGCTCCTATCGCTGTAGGACAATTCCCAACTGGGAGGGTTAAAGCAGTCGTGATCATTTTATAATTTCTCATGACTTTGTGGGACAGGAATCGGAGACGGGTTCAGCTGGGTGGTTCTGGCTCAGGATTTCTTATGTGATTGCAATCAGACAGTGGCTGGAGCTGGAAACATAGGGTCCTGGAGAAGTTGAGGACTGGCTGGGTACCTCTCACCTCTTCATGTTGGCTGGAGGCTTGTCTATGTGATTTCTCTCATTGGTTAGTTTGGGC
Source organism: Odocoileus virginianus (assembly GCF_023699985.2). Classification (NCBI taxonomy): domain Eukaryota; kingdom Metazoa; phylum Chordata; class Mammalia; order Artiodactyla; family Cervidae; genus Odocoileus; species Odocoileus virginianus. The sequence continues at coordinate 7,294,921 of NC_069678.1, read as the reverse complement.
TTCCTCAGAGGCCCCAACTTCCAAAAAATACTTCAACCTTACTCTCCTCCAGACTTCTGATTTCCTGCCTTCACCCCTCCCCCATGGACCAAATACAGGAAGTCATAGGACTTGATGCACTTCATGTGGTTTTGGGTCACAGATTAGTGTGGAGAAGGGTGAAGAGTGAATCTGGAAAGGCAATAGAAAATATTCAGCAGCTGATAATTTTAGTTTTTGAACATTAAAGACATACTGAGTTAAATAATATTCTGATGCATGATTCTTATTGGTGGATTAACCGCCAATCTCATTCATTCCATACCTTTGCTCCTAAATACTTAATCGCACTCATCGTTCGGCCACTTAAACCCTGCCTCGTTCAGTTCAGTTGTCGCTCAGTTGTGTCTGACTCTTTGAGACCCCATGGACTGCAACACACCAGGCTTCCTTGTCCATCACCGACTCCCGAAGCTTGCTCAAACTCATGTCCATCAAGTTTGTGATGCCATTTAACCATCTCATCCTCTGTCATCCCCTTCTCCTGCCTTCAGTCTTTCCCAGCACCAAAGTCTTTTACAGTGAGTCAGGTAAATTCTGATTCTTTGCATCAGGTAGCCAAAGTATTGGAGTTTCAGCTTCAGTATCAGTCTTTCCAATGAATATTCAGGACTGATTTCCTTTGGGATGGACTAGTTGGATCTCCTTGAAGTCCAACGGACTCTCAAGAGTTGTCCAACACCACAGTTTAAAGGCATCAATTCTTTGGCACTCAGCTTTCTTTATAGTGCAATTCTCACATCCATACATGACTGGAATGGAAAAATCATAGCTTTGACTAGAGGGACCTTTGTTGGCAAAGTAATGTCTCTGCTTTTTAATATGCTGTCTAGGTTAGTCATAACTTTCCTTCCAAGGAGGAAGCATCTTTTAATTTCATGGCTGCAGTCACCATCTGCAGTAATTTTGGAGCCCAAGAAAATAAAGTCTCTCACTGTTTCCATGTTTCCCCATCTATTTGCCATGAAGTGATAGGACCGGATGCCATGATCTTAGTTTTCTGAATGTTGAGCTTTAAGCCAACTTTTTCACTCTCCTCTTACACTTTCACCATGAGGCTCTTTAGTTCTTCTTCACTTTCTGCCACAAGGGTGGTGTCATCTGCATCTCTGAGTTTATTGATATTTCTCCTGGCAGTCTTGATTCCAGCTTGTGCTTCATCCAGCCCAGCATTTCTCATGATGTACTCTGCATATAAGTTAAATAAATGTGGTGACAATATACAACCTTGACGTATTCCTTTCCCAAATTGGAACCAGTCTGTTTTTCCATATCTAGTTCTAACTGTTGCTTCTTGACCTGCATACAGATTTCTCAGGAGGCAGGTAAGGTGGTCTGGTATCCCCGTCTCTCAGAATTTTCCACAGTTTGTTGAGATCCACACAGTCAAAGGCTTTGGGGTAATCAATAAAGCAGAAGTAGATGTTTTTCTGGAACTCTCTTCCTTTTTCAATGATCCAATGGATGTCGGCAATTTGATCTCTGGTTCCTTTGCCTTTTCTAAATCCAGCTTGAACATCTGGAAGTTCTTGGTTCATGTACTGTTGAAGCCTGGCTTGGAGAATTTTGAGCATTACTTTGCTAGCGTGTAGGATGAGTGCAATTGTGCGGTAGCCTGAACATTTTTTGGCATTGCCTTTCTTTGGGATTGGAATGAAAACTGACCCTTTCCAATCCTGTGGCCACTGCTGAGTTTTTCAAATTTGCTGGCATATTGAGTGCAGCACTTTCACAGCATCATCTTTTAGGATTTGAAGTAGCTCAGCTGGAATTCCATCACTTCCACTAGCTTTGTTCATAGTGATGCTTTCTAAGGCCCACTTGACTTCGAATTCCAGGAGGTCGGGCTATAGGTGATGTCTGCATTATTTCAGCTTAAAATGTATTTTAGTTCATGAATTTGGCTTTTTCCTTAACTATATTGTTTTTTAAAAAATTAATTAGTTATGTTTTTGGTTTTCTGGGTCTTTGTTGCTGTGCATGGACTTTCTCTAGGTGCAGTGAGTGAGGGCTACTTTTTGCTGAGATATGCATGCAGGCTTCTGACCGTGGTGGCTTCTCTTGCTGCACAGCATGGATCCAGAGTTGTGGCTCAGTACTTGTGGCACAGCAGCTTAGTTGCCCTGCAGGATGTGGGATCTGCCTGGACCAGGGGTTGAACTTGTGTCCCCTGCATTAGCAGGTGGATTTTTAAATGAATTAGCCATGGATTTACATGTATTCCCCATCCCGGTCCCCCCTCCCACCTCCCTCTCCACCCGATCCCTCTGGGTCTTCCCAGTGCACCAGGCCCGAGCACTTGTCTCATGTACCCAACCTGGGCTGGTTATCTGTTTCACCCTAGATAATATACATGTTTCAATGCTGTTCTCTTGAAACATCCCACCTTCGCCTTCTCCCAGAGTCCACAAGTCTGTTCTATACATCTGAGTCTCTTTTTCTGTTTTGCATATAGGGTTATCATTACCATCTTTCTAAAGTCCATATATATGTGTTAGTATACTGTAATGGTCTTTATCTTTCTGGCTTACTTCGCTCTGTATAATGGGCTCCAGTTACATCCATCTCATTAGAACTGATTCAAATGAATTCTTTTTAATGGCTGAGTAATATTCCATGGTGTATATGTACCACAGCTTCCTGATCCATTCGTCTGCTGATGGGCATCTGGGTTGCTTCCATGTCCTGGCTATTATAAACAGTGAGCAGGTGGATTTTTAACCACTGGACCACCAGAGAAGTCCTTTCTTTCATTATTTTAAAATTAAAATTAAAAAAATAAAGTATGATTGATTTACAATGTTGTGTTAGTTTATGGTATACTGCAAAGTGATTCAGTTATACTGTACATATATAAATATATTCTTTTTTTATATTCTTTTCCATTGTGATTTATTATAGGATATCGAGAATATAGTTTCCTGTGCTATATTATATGGCCTTGTTGTTTATTCATGCTGTATATAATAGTTTGCATCCCCTAATCCCAAACTTCCAATCCATTCCTCCTCTGCACTGCCTACCCCTTGGCAGCCACAAGTCTGTTCTCTACATCTAAGTCTGATTTTATTTTTTATATAATTTCATTTGTGTAATATTTTAGAGTCCACATATAAGTGATATCATATGACATTTGTCTTTGTCTGACTTAATTCACTTAGTATGATGATCTCTAGGTCCATCCATGGAGCTGCAAATGGCATTATTTCATTATTTTTTATGGCTGAGTAATATTCCATTATATTATACATATACACAATATACATCTTCTTTATCCATTCATCTGTTGATGGACATTTAGGTTGTTTCCATGTTTGACTGTATTTCATCTTTTATCCTTCACTTAGCTCCATGCACTTGTCCACTAGCTTAGTGGTATTCTTCATTCAACCCCTTCCGAGGCACCTTTCTTTCTGTGCACTAGCCTTATGGGGAATCTTTCCTCTCCAGCATCTTGTTTATCCTAGCTTCTTGACTGAGACTAGAAAGTTTCAAGGTATTGAGATATGAAGATAAAAGATGATATGAGGGTGGGGATAACAGCTATGGGGGTGAGGTCCACTTTCGAAATCCCTGTCTAGGCTTACTATGGCCTTTCCTCACGTTCATTATTTCTAGCCCACTCTCCCATTCTACCTATTGTGTTCTGATAAAAAAGCCCTACTGTTTAACCCCAATAATCATCTATTCCTTGAAACTCTTTGGCTTTCATATATTTCCCCCCTACAAATTCATCTCCTTCTTTTCTTTTTTTAACCTCTTTCTTTTCTGCTTGCTGCTTAGCTTCTCTGACAGCTTTGGTAGACAACTTAACGTCTGTTTCCTCAACCATGTTTTGCTCTCCTTTGCCTGATAAGTCTTATATACATTCTCTGTGGACATCTTATTTTGTTCTCATGCCCTCAGCTATCACTCATATATGGATGACTCCCTAATCTAACTCTTTCCCCGAACTGTCTTTGGGATTCCACTCAGAGTGTCAGATTGCAATGTCTAGTGGGATCAGAACACAGAACTTCCTAAACTGGTACTAAAATGTGTTTCTTTGTAGTCCCCTTTTTCCTTGTCTTGCTTTAAAAAAAAAAAAAAAAACTCTTGTTGAACTGTTCATCAGTTCATTTTGATTCATTCTTGTATCATCTTGACTTCCTTTGGCCTGTGTTCAAACAAACAAACAAAGACTAACTCCAAATACCTGCCCCCGTCATATCATTTTATACCAAAATCTCTCCCTCTTCCGCTGTTTTTATCTTCATAAAACCTCCTTTTCAGGGAATTCAAAGGAAACACTTGGCAAGGAAAAGACAATCACTATTTTGTTTTCTTTTATTTAACGTGACAAATTCCAAATATTTCCATTTTAAATGCAAGCCTGTTTCAGGAGCTGTGTGTTTTGTTAGGGAGAAGTATGGAAGGTGGGGCAATGTGGAGCCCTTAGAAATCTGATAGGAAATCCTAAGGTCTCTAACCTGAAAAACTGGAAAAATAGTAAAGAAACAGTTCTGAAATTTGGACTAAATCACCTACTTCCTTTCCCAAGATAGCGGGAATTTCTTTGGGTATTTATCCTGAGAAAGGTGTAAGGGAATGGAAAGAACAGAATTTAAGCAAGAACTAAGAAAGGCTAAACTCTCAAGAACAAAAGTTTAAAAAATCATTCTTATACCGCTTTTATATTCCACATTGACAGACTTTTAAAAGCACATTAAACTACAGATCTCCTTGGAAACCGACCAAAGGGATTTTAGAAAGCAGAGGCATTGCGGTACTATTTGTATGCGCACCGATGTCTGATTTTCGTTAGGCCAGCATTATTTTCCCTCCGAGGTCTTAGTGTTTATTACAGCAACAATTACCTCAAGAACAAGTCCTTTAGGGTAGTTTTGTTTAAAGGTGCCTAACTTATCATACTTCGCCCAACTACTTTCAAAATCGTTTAGTCCTTCATGCTGAAAGTTAAAACTACCATCTTTATCCCTGTTTGGTTCTGCAGCAGAAGCCTATCTCCCGCAGGACAGTGCCACGAAGGCATGCTTTTTACGCGGTGAGCACGTTGCTGTGCACCTTGGCTGCAAAGCAAGAGCTGCGTTTTAAAACCGCCAGGAGCGGGTGGGTGCAGGGTGCTCAATTATCTGTCTCACAACTTCCGCACGTAAGAAGGATGTTTTCTTCCTTCCTTTAACATTAAAAACAGATAAGACAAAAACAAAAAGAAATCCAACGAGCTTCAGAACCGTCCGATCGCCCAGGGAAAGCGCGCCAATCACACAAAGAAAAGGAGGGGGGCTACTGGGATTCAAAATCATTTCTCCGGGACGAACACCGTCCTGGACCTATCGGAGTTAACTGCGCGCTTGGTCGCAGCCAGTAAACACACTGTTTCTGGCTCAGGTCCGCCCTAAAGACTGATAGACGTTGATGTAACCCAATGGAGGAGTGAGATGCTGAAGAATCCACCAATACATTCGGGAGGTGGGTGGAGTGTAGGCCAGGGGGTTGGCGGTGCGGTGTCATGGAGGCTCAGTCTCCGAGCAGCCATTGAAGGGGAAGGAACTGAGGGTGTGTGTATGTGTGTGCGTGTGAGTGCGCGCGCGAGTGTGTGGACAAGGAGGTGGGGGCAGCCGAGTTAGAGTCCCAACTCCTTGGACTCCATTTGCGATTCTCTTCTTTCTTCCCCATACCTATCTGGTGGTGGTGGGCGTTTATATTTGCCTTTCTTTTCATTCATTTCCAAATCTTTTAAAAAATTTAGGGTTGGGGGTAGTGGGAAAGGCAGGAAAAGGTAAGGGAGGAGAGTGGTAGCAGAAGAGCAGGAGGAGGACATGGAGATGAAGAAGAGGATTAACCTGGAGTTAAGGGACAGAGCTCCGGAGGAGGTGAGATGACTCAGCCCCCTCCCCTTCCTTACCAGCCCTGTATTCGGAGGATCGGGTTTCTGGGGGTCCTGGTGGGCGTGTGGGGAGGGGTAATGAATTAACCTCCACCTGGGGTTAGGGCTGGAGGGAAATATTCCATTTTAACTTTTAAATCATTAAAATCTTAAAATGGCGAAGGGTTTAAGTTTCTAGGGGGCGTTTTTGTGTGTGCTTGGGAGCTTAGCCCCTTCTTCCCTCGAGTCAGGCGTCGTGGCCTCGTGGGGGCGGGAAGCGGGGTGTTGGGGGTGGTTCACCGGCTTCGCTGCCCCACGGTCCTGCTCCTTAGAGCCGGCGGCGTGGGCGCGACCCCCCAGTCCCATTCGCCTCTGCCGCAGCCATCGTCGCCTCAGAAGTTAGTCCAACTTTTCTGCAGAGCTGCCAACTCTTTTTTTGGGCCAGGGGGCGTCCCCGGCCTCGAGGCCCCTGGACGTTCGACGACATCGCGCCGGGCGCTGGCTGGGGTCGCTTGCGTAGTCGGAAGGACCGCGGGCTGCCGGCGGCGCCCACTCCCCCGGGAAGCGGCGCGCGCCGACCGCCGCCAGGCGGAATCTGGGTCAGCTGCTGGTTCTCTGGCCGCGAGGAAGTTTTGGGACTCGTCGTAGCGACCGGAGGTGGGGAGGGGACACGAGACTTTATACCCTTCGTCTTCCCGCGGTGTAACAAAATTCGGCTCGGCGTGTCGTGTCGTGGAGGCTGCAACTCCAGTTTTGATCCCGGGAGACGGTTTCACAAAACTAAACAAATGGGTCGTAGAAGTTTCGCGTCTTAAAGATAGGTTCGGCGAAACTAAATGATGCGCTCTCTGCTGTCGCCTTAGTTAAAGAGACAGGCTTGGGAGGGGCCACGTGAGGCGGGTCGCGGTCAACTTTTCGGGGGTCGGGCGGAAGGCGTTTCCGCCTCCTTTTTGGAGGGAGCCTTCTCGATTTCACTCAGTCCTCCCCGCCCGGGGCGGAGGCGCTGTGGGCTACGCGGGCTGGGAGGCGACCCCTTTTTTCGTTGGGGAGTCCCCGCCCCTTGTGGGGTTTCCCGTCGGTCGGAGCGGCAGGTCGCGAAAGCGGGGCCCATGGCCAGCGAGGAACCTCGCGTTTTTGGTCGCAGTGGAAAACGTCTAGAGTCTTGCTAATTGCAGCCTTCGAAATAAACCCTAGAGTTGCAATATAAGGGGTATATTTTTTTTCGGGAGGGGTAGAGGTGGTGCTTGTGCGTACCAGCGTAGGGTCCTTTCGGGAAGCTTGTAGCGGCGTGAGGAGTGGGATTCCGAGATCTTTACGTACTTTTTAGAAAACATCTTTCCATGAAATTGGTGGGGGGCAGGGAGGAGGAAAAAGAGTCACTACTATCATCCCACAGATAACTTGAAGTTTCCTAGGGCCTACTCTTTAAGGACTTAAGGAAAAAACAAAATCAAAGTTAAAAAGCTGTCTCGCAGAAGCACACATTTCGAATGCGCTTTTCTGTCTTGGTTGGAAAAGTGGGTTTCCCCTCCTCCCCCATTTTTGTACCTGTCCTATCCCTAGTAATTTTCTCGCCAGCTTTGGGGAGTCCCGGATGTCACGTTTTTGCAGCCCTGTGGTGTAATAACGGTCTCTTACATTTGAATAGCCCTTTACAGTTTACAAAGCACTCTTCGTGTTTATTTACTTTACTACTTCCGACCAACTTGTAAGGTGGATGGTGTTGTCTTAGAATCCAAATTAGCAAACGGAGTCTCAGGGCAGTGAAGTTACTTACTCAAGTGGAAAAACTGGTTTTCTGACACCAAATCTAGTGGCCCTCTCCTCCACTCGGAGAGACTCGGAGTCCCGAGACTGCGCGCAGGCACAGCTTGGCCCCACGCTGTGACTGACCCCAGGCAGTCCGCTAACCTTCTAGGCCTTGACTTCTGCTCTAAACAGATTATGATGCTTTCCTTTGCTTCCTGAAATACCATGTCATGTGCAGATAGAGAAGGTGGCATTCCTAGTTGCCAACATTTATATCTCAAAATACCCCAAGCATATTTTTGCATTGAGAGTGGAGGGCCAAGGTTTCCTGCCTCCCTTCTAGGTTTAAGTCCATTTAGGCCCACGCCAGAAAGTTTTCTGCTCCAGCTCTGACTGGATAGAGGATCCAGCATATGCCTTTCCACGACTGGGGAGAAGTCACAGGAATTCTACCAGGGTAGCAGGGAAAAATAACATTTGGTCAAGGATGTGTTGTTCTGGGTGATACTGATATTAGAACAAAGAACATCTGAAAGCTGGGCTGTCTGAGAAGGAGCTTTCTAATGTTTCTTCATGAAAGGTAACAAGGTATTTTTGAGTTATGGTAACATCAACCAAAGTTAAGGGAGTTTTAAAGTGAAAGAGTGAATAAAACAGTTGCCTTTCTTCTCCCTATTTTAGGGCTCATTTAAATCCTTTCTCAGTAACCTGGGTGTCCCGTTACTGCATAAATATATGCTCTGATGTTGAGGGTCCTTTTCACAAGTGTCAAAAGCAAGTTTCATGTGGGACGTTTTCAAAGGTTTATTTCTTATGCAATTAAATTTAATTAGTGGGACATCCCTGGTGGTCCAGTGGGTAAAACTCTGTACTCCCAATGCAGGAGACCCAGGTTCAATCCCTGGTCAGGGAATTGGATCCCACATGCTGCAACTAAGACCCAGTACAGCTAAATAAATAAATACATATTAAAAAATTTTTTTATTAGTGATTTGAAGCAGGCATTGACTGTCTTAGTCCAAGTTTAAATTTTAAAAAATTAACGTATGATATCAGACTTTGTATTTCAATTTTGGGGGAGAATGAAAAGGATCTATATAAGGGGATTGGTGGTTTTAATATTCATGTTTCCAGAGTGTCAGGACCCAGGTCTTTTTGCTAAACAAACTAAAGAATCATTCATATTCTCCCTTCTAGGTAACAGAATTGGTCCTTGATAATTGCCTCTGTGTCAATGGGGAAATTGAGGGCCTGAATGATACTTTTAAAAAACTAGAGTTTCTGAGTATGGCTAATGTGGAACTAAGTTCACTGGCCCGGCTGCCCAGCTTAAATAAACTTCGGAAGGTAAGTTGGCATGAGGCATGAGAGTATCATGATTTTGATGCCAAAGGCTATCATGCACATTTTTTCCCACATGAAGTGATGCTTCTGCCTTTTAATCAGAAGCCTCTAAGTTCCTAGAGGTAAGAAAATGGGTTGTGTAGCATTTTGAAATCCACTCTAATATTGCTTTGGTTGTGGAAATTTAAATTTAATAATGAAATCACTTTATGACATGAATTTAACACCTACCAAATGTTTTTCTCTGAAGTGTAAAATCCAGCTATTATACAACTGGAACCAAACCTGGTTAGAAGTCTTTAGAGATTCTGATATTTTATTTGGTGGTCATAGATGGGAATTTGGAAATTAAAGACTTGGGAAAGTCTTTCTTGAAGCCAAAGAGAATGACAATTGTTTTCTTCTTTAAATTGATATATTTTAGAAATCTTTAATGTGTCCTAAGCCTTTGCCACTCTTTGTTTTCTTCTTATGTTGAATATATAGTTGGAACTTAGTGATAATATAATTTCTGGAGGCTTGGAAGTCCTGGCAGAGAAATGCCCAAATCTTACCTACCTCAATTTGAGTGGAAACAAAATCAAAGATCTCAGTACAGTAGAAGCTCTGGTAAGTGGAAAGGTTTGTCTCTGGACTTGCTTTTTCTGGTTGAATTTTCTGAGATTTGCTTGAGTTTTATCCTATTGACTTGTAATTCACTCTTTTGAAACTTTTGACTTTCTTATATGTTTTGAAATAGATGATACTGCTTTATTTTCCTTTGGAGTAAAACATTCAGATAAATGTTTAAATCAGTAGGAAATTTATTTTATCATCAACTTCAGGAGTTGAATATCTGGTTGTAAAATTTCCAGTATTTTCTTAAATTCTGTTCCTTCTTTCTTGATTATTTTTTGAGTTATTTCATTATTTGCTCCTCAGTTTCCTGGTATGAGGGAAGGAAAGGAGATGAAGTGAAACTCTGAAAATTTACCAAAAAAAAAAAAAAAAGCTTGGGGGGAGGTTGAAATTGTTGAAAATAAACTTGATTGTGGATTTAAACTAACCATGTTACTATTGTTGCCTCTATGCACAGATTCAATCAACAAAGTATATTGAGTGCACACTACAGGTAAAGCACTTAAGCCAGGTGCTAGAGATAGCAGTGAACAAAACAGACTTCCTGCTCTTGTGGTGTTTACATGCTAGGGACTATTAGGAGAATTAGCTGTGCTCGATATAATAACCCTTCATTATAAAATTCTAAACATCTGAAATTCTTTTGACTTCAGGTTCTATACATTTTCTGGTTTATGCATTAAAAAGAAATAACATGAGATTTTAAATTGTGAGTGTAATTTTTTACTTTTTACCTTTCTAGCAAAATCTTAAAAATTTGAAGAGTCTTGACTTGTTTAACTGTGAGATCACAAACCTGGAAGATTACAGAGAAAGTATTTTTGAACTGCTGCAGCAAATCACATACTTAGATGGATTTGACCAGGAGGATAATGAAGCACCAGACTCAGAAGAGGAGGATGATGAGGGTAATCATTCTTAATACTATAAATGTGTCACAATTATAGCCTGTACCCTACCTGGTAAATTAGACTGGACTTGGGTATTTAAGTGTGGGGGATAAAAGATGTAAGACAAGAAAACCTTAAAACCCACAGCCCTAGTCCTGTATTTATTCAGATTTCTGATTGCTTTGGGGAATTTAATGGTTATTAGAGTATTAAGCTCCATGAAATTTTATATTTATGTAAACGTCACCACTGCCCAGTAAAATGGTAACTTTTTTTTTTTTTTGGTAACTTTTAAAATAGTATTAAAAACATGGAGAAGGAAATGGCAACCGACTCCAGTATTCTTGCCTGGAAAACTCCATGCACAGAGGAGTCTGGCGGGCTGCAGTCCATGGGGTCCCATGACTGAGCATGTGTGCATGAGGGTGGAGGGAGATGGGTTGGTAGCAATAAAGTGGTAGAACTAAAAAAGAAAAAAAAGCATTAAAAACAAACCAAAAACCATTCATCACGTAATTATCCATAAAAGTCACAAAGTAGAAACAACTCAAGTATGTATCAGTTGGTGAACAGATAAATAAAATGTGATATATCCATACAATGGAATCTTAATCAACCATAAAAATGATTGAAGTACTGATGCATGGTACCATGTGTGTGAACCTTGAAAACATTCTGCTAAGTGAAAGAAGCCATAGTCAGAAAGCCACATATTGTATGACACTGTTTATATGAAATGTCATACAATATGTGTGGCATTTGCCTCAAATTCGTAGGCAAATTCATAGAGACAGAAAGTAGAGTAATGATTGTTAGGGATCTGGGAGAGGAGAATAGTGAGTGACTATTAATGGATTTAGGTTTTCTTTTGTAGGGGGTGATGGAAATGTTCTAGGAGTTGAACATTTTCAGATAAATGGGTGACTAATAGATCAGATGACAGAACAGCTATTGTTAGTGATGGGACACTGTTGCTGTTGGTTGAAAAGTTATTCACTTGTAAGAAGAAATTTGAGGGATAAACAGTGTTACAAAATGATGGAATGATTGACAGGTTTTGAAGACTGTGAAGTAAAATCAACTTTAGTACATGTAATGTTTTGATGAGAATCTATACATTGGGAAAATTTTAATATTTAGATACTGTATTTATCAAATAGTAAATAGGGATGTTATAAAAGAAATCTTAAAAAAAAAATCACCCTGAGATACTTTCTACCCATTGGCTTAAGAATTTGAGGGGCCAGGACAAAAATACTTGCCTAGATGTTTGCTCATCTTTTGAAATATTCTAAAAGATGGAGATGAAGATGATGAAGAGGAAGAGGAAGATGAAGCTGGTCCACCTGAAGGATATGAGGAAGAGGAGGAGGAAGAGGAGGAGGATGAGGATGAGGATGAAGATGAAGCAGGCTCAGAACTGGAAGAGGGAGAAGAGGAGGTGGGCCTCTCATACTTGATGAAAGAAGAAATTCAGGTGAATAGACCTTCTTATGTGCAGTGAAAATTAACTCTTTCGCCTTAGGGTTAAGTAATATAAAAAGTAAGTTGTGTAGAAATTTGAGAGTTGTTTTTCACAACTCTGTGTGTGTCCACCTGCTTTTTTTCCCTACTGCCCCCCAGTTTATACTACATCCAGATAATCATAAACCCTATGATTTTGCCTCCCAGATATCTTTCAAATCCATCTTTCTCTCAGTAGCATGGTATAGTGGAAACATTTTACAAGTGTTTCTGAGCCCCAGTTTCTGCATTTATATAACTGAGATTTATACCAACTTCATAGAGTCGTTAAGGATTTAACAAACTAATATGTGTAAAGTATCTAGTTGCTGGCAAGTTGTAGGCACTCATGGAAACTTTCCTTTCCCCTAATTATTTTTTGCTTATGCTTTTCTAGTAGTTTTCTAAATGGTCTTGCTGAGAACAGTGTTACTTTAGGTGTATCCTCCACAGTGCTTGCCTGTGTGGTCTGCATGCAAATGTGATTGTATCACTAGCCTGCTTGAAACCCTTTAATGTTTCCCTGTTACCACCACGATATACAAGGCCCTCCATTATCTAGCCTCTGCTTCCTTCTCTAGCTTCATCTCCCTTAGTACCGAATTAAATCATCACACAAAGCTGTTATTGCCTTTCTGTCTGTAAACACTTTGTTTACTTTATCTGAAATGACTTGCTAGCCATGCCTTCTAATGAACTTTTCTTTTTTCTCAGGTAAACATCAACATACTAAAGCATGTAAAGTGGACCGATTTTATGTACAACTCCATGAAATATTATATATGTACATACTTGTGTAACCACTACTCAGATTGTGCCTCATGATTCTTTAAACACTCAGCTCTGGAGTTGCCTCATTATTGAAGCTTTCTGTAATTTTAAAGGGACAGTCACTCCTTCCTCTTTTAACTTTGAACCTATAGACATTTTGTAAAAACTCATTTGGCTACTTTATACTAGATAGCTCCTTTAGGGAACGGCTATTCATCTTTGTGTCTCAGCATCTAATACATTGATTGGGACATAGTAGGTTCACAGGAAATGTCAGTTGACTAGAACAAATGATCTGTAGTCCCCGGGAGTTTAGATAACTTATTAGTTTTCTCTTAATGTAAAATTACTGAGTTTTGTTTTCATCATTCATAATTTAATGTTTATTATTAAAAATAACCTTATTTAGACTAGAAATTGTATTTTTATTTGTTTTCCTAATGACTTTTACATTACTTAAATAGTATCACTGATTAATGATGATTTTTCTCTGATACCATTTTAAATATGAAACTAGTATAGAAAAAAATGGCACTTAAATTTGTTTGGCGCCTTAGTGAGTTAGGATCTTTACAGTAATGAAGAATAGAACTTTTAAGTATTCAGGGAGAAAGGCAACCTATTCAATTCTTATCAGCATACAACTTGAATATTTTCCCCATAAGTTTTAATTTACTTAGTAAAATAATAGACTTATTATTTTGTAATTTGACTTATTTTTGCTTTTGGCTGCACTGCTCCATTTGTGCGACCTTAGTTCCCTGACTAGGGATCGAACCCATGCCCCTACTACAGTGGAAGTACAGAGTCCTAACCACTAAACCACCAGTCCTTGCAGTTGACTTTATTTTCTGTGCCAGTAATTCTTCTTTAAATGGTATTAAGTCATTTAAAAATGACCTTCAGCTAACTGTGAATGTGTTTATATTCATCCTTCTGTTGAGTATTGGGAAATATGAACTAAAAATGATGTGGTGAAGTACAGAGCAAACATTTCTAAGATAATATATACAACATTAAGTCAATGTGGTACCCAGGTAGCTGAGTCCAGAAGTTTTCAATCATGATGAGGTAATTTGGGTGTTTTTTAAAATGAAGTTTTGTTTTTAGAAGCTAAGAGCCAGAGAACCTTCAGAAAGTAAGATTTTAAAAAAAATTAGAAGGAAATAGAAATGATATTTGATTAGCTACTTTTTTTGAGTTATTTCTATTTCAGCTGCTCTTCAAATGTAAGGAATTAATATGTATAAAGAAGGACTTAAAAAAAAAGGACTTATATGTAGTATACTTCATTAAAAATGGAGATGGGGGATTTAGGAGAATTGGGAATTAGAATTGAGAATTGGTGTTTTTGCACTATTCACAGTATTAACACAAATGAGGAAACATTTTATAAACCACTAATTAGGAAAAGACCATAATCTTTACAGAGCAAATATCTGGTAATCTAATAGATTGAGTGAGTGTGAGTGTGTATTTAGCTGTGCTGGGTTTTCACTGTAGCACACAGGATTTAGTTTCCTGAACTCCAGGCTCCCGCCTTGTAAGCACTGAGTCGTAGCCAGAGGACCACCAGGGAAGTCTCTAGATGATATACATGTTTTTAAAGGCACAAAAAGATGAGATATTTTTTAAAAAGGCATAAAAACATGAATTGATTAATCATGTTTTGTATAAAACAAAGTCCAGAGAAATAATTTGCTTTTTAAAGTTGAGCTTTTCTTAATTACCATGGAATATATGTGATTAGTATTTCAAGTGGTTTGGTTTTTAAAAAATTTATAAATATTTAAATACCCTCATTTGTCATTCCTTGCAGATTGAAGTGTTTAAAAAAATGTTCTTTCTCCTTTTCCTTTCCCTTTCCCTCCTCTTCTCTCCCCTCTCTCTTCTACCCCGTTCTCTTCCTTTTTTATGTAAGTGTAAGCCCACAGATTTTCCTGATTTTTACTATAGTTGCTTAGTTTATTTGCTACCTCATCAATTGCTTATGCTTTTTGTAGCTTGGATGTCCTGTTATGGAGTGTTTTAAGGTTTAAATTGACTAAGAACGGTTTCTGATATGTGTCATGCAGTTTAGTTTCTCAGGGGCTTCAAGCTAAATGAGGGAAAAATAGGCTCTGATTAATATTTCTAGACACAAATAGAGCTGTGGTTATTTTGAAAAAGGTGGGTCGTCCAAGTTTTTTCTTAACTAGCAAGCAGTTTTTAACATTTGCCATTTAAACTATTTTTAAGGAGGTGTAAACTGTTTTGAGGTTGGAGAGGGTCCCTAGATTGATTGCATTTTTTAAAATATGCACTGGAACTTAACCATTTGGAACACAACCAAGCACAAGGCAGTAATGTTTAAAATGTAAAAGTATAAAAGGTCTAAATAACAAAAGACGTTTTCTTAGTAGGAGAATATTCAAGCTGTTACTCTAAACTTATTTTCTCTTTTATATTCAGTTCTCTGGTAAGCTTGTTGATCTAGTTTCTGAATCCATAGCAGATTAAAATTGAAATAGTAAGTAACTATAAAAGAGCAGGCATTAGGAAAAGATACAATTCAAAGGAGAGGCCAAGAGTCACTTTAAAAAGGAGAAAACCATCTTACATATATTAATAATCTTTGAGGGAATTGGCATATACTAATTAGAATACTGCTTATCATCAAAATGGTGACTGTGATAATTCAAGGGAAAGGTTTAGCATAAAATGGTAGAAGTGTGCAATGCATTTTAGAAATTTTTTCCCAATTTGCTAAAAAAAAAAACAAAAAAAACAGGTTATGATGTTTGAAGGCTGTGTTTAAATCTTAGTTATCCGAAACACCTCATCCCACAAGAGTTATAGATCAAATTCAAATTTTATTGTGATTTTTATTGATATTTGCTATTTTGCTGTGTAGAATTTTAGATGTAGAAAGAACTTAAGAGATCTTTCTAGGTGAATACTTCTTTCGTTGATTGGAAAACTGAGGTCCAGAGAGTGATTTACTCTCTGGAGTAAATGATTTACTCCATATGATTACTTAAATGATTAAGTGATTTACTCCATACGTATAACTGTTGGAGCTACGATTCAGGTGATTCCTTCCTTAGTTTATGAAACAGAAGACTGTGTCTTTGAAATATTCAATAATTACTCTGTCTATTAGCCATTGGGCACATTTGCTTATTTAGTTAAAGTAACATAAAATTCAGTTCCTCATTTGCACTGGTCACATTTCAGATACTCAGTTGCTGTGTGTGGCTAGTGGTTACTGCATTGAACAGCACAGATACAGAACATTTCCTTGTTGCAGAACGTTCTTTTGAGCATTGCTGTTCTCACCCATAACTTATTTTCATGAAGAAACTAGGTTTAGTTAGGCTTTTAAAAAGACCTTTGTAAGTCAGGCAGAGGTTGTCAGAACACAGGATGACCATATTTTTTTTTCCTGCTGGAATGTACTGTTATCAAAGAGTGAAAAGCCCATGTCATGGGTTGTTTATTCTCAAACTGAATTTTTTCTTTTAATTGAAGTATAGTTGATTTACAGTATTGTGTTAGTTTCTGGTATATAACAAAGTGATTCAGTTATATACACACACACACTTTTTCATAATCTTTTCCATTTTGGTTTATTGCAGGATATTGTGCTATACAGTAGGAACTTATTTATCTGTTTTATGTATATAGTGATTTATATCGCCTAATCCCAAACTCCCAATTTATCCCTCCTTCATCCCCTTTGGTAACCATAAGTTTGTTTTCTGTGTCTGTGAGTCAATTTCTGTTTCGTAAATAAGTTTATTTGTGTCATATTCAAACTGAATATTTGAATCTCAAGGATGAAGAAGATGATGATGACTATGTTGAAGAAGGGGAAGAAGAAGAAGAAGAAGAAGAAGAGGGTGAGTTACATTAGCCATTCAAAAATCCTAAAAAGCCTTTATTCATGGGTTTTAAAGAATGTGTCTATAATTCAAATTATCACTGATCTCTTTGATATTGGTAACATATCACACAATTCCTTGAAAGGTATAGAACCTTTTTAAAGAGGAATTTTCTCAGGACATTCATTAATTCCATTTAAAAGAAAAAAAAAACCAGCTTATAACATTTGTTTGAAAACAGGAATGAAGAGATAATGGGACCATAAGCTCAATTTATTATTTTTTTTATAGCCTTTCATTTTGGAGAAGGTGAAACCTTATTTATGAGAGAAGAGCAGTTGAACTCCAGATGCCTGTTTTGGATTTGCCCTCTGGTTCTCTTTACCTATGTCTTTCAAGAAATTTAAAAATTTAGTAACAGTTCCGTTAGTTTCTTGATCTGTACTTCATGATTTGGCCACAAGGGTGCATAGCAAGCTGTCATTATTTATGAATTTCTAAGTCTATTATGGTTGTTTCAATACCGAACTTAAAAGTAATGCAGAGGGGAAACCTAACCTATAATTTTCTTGTGCCATTAACTTTAACTAAGATAGATTCAAAATTTTTTAGCCTAACAAATATTCAGTTGTTAAAATTAAGTATTTTGAGCAGTTTTCCTTTTTTTTTTTTTCCAGAAGAAGAAGGTCTTCGAGGGGAAAAGAGGAAACGAGATGCTGAAGATGATGGAGAGGAAGATGACTAGATCATTCTAAGACCAGATTCCCTAATGTTCCTGGGTGTGCAATAGAGTGATCACATCTTCTTTGTTTCTTCTTGTATGATAGCTACCCCTACAGAATATAATGTGTAACTTTTTATAGGAAAAGTGTGGTTTTACTATTTTTGCCTTATCATTCCAAATAAGATAACTAGTCTGTTAATGATCATATTGTATGTAGAGAAAAATTTTCATTGACCCCCCCGTTGTGAAATTCCCTAGCCATTTATTTAGAATCTTAATTTTTCTAATTAAAGCTCATTGTATTAGTCATTTTTAGCATAATTAAAATATGATCGCTTTTACACAGGCATAGTATGGTGCATTTCATTCATAGGGTTTTAAAGTTATTTATAAATTCACAGAAATCACAGTTGGCTGAAATCTGGAATGAAAATAGTCTCTTGAATGATAAGTTGGTTATTTTTTTAGAGGCAACCCAGAGATCTTTAGTTTGAAGGCAATGCCTTTTTTTTGGCTGAGGGTAATTGAGTGCTTTTTTGTCACATCAGTAGCTTGGAAAGTAGGAGCAGAATAGTAAAGGTTCTATTCAACAATAAGCTCATGGCATTTGTGGAGCCTTCTAAAACCTTTTAAGCTAGGTGGCTAAGAAGATTTTTGTTTTCAAGGAAAAATTGCTTATACTGAGTTGAGAGACATGCAGGTGAGCCCTTTCTTGTTCCAGTTGATGACCATGACCTGCCAACGGTGTTTATTTTAAGTGTGCACTCTTGTTTTCCTCTCAGTGAGTCTCTTATGATCACCCCCCTTTCTTGTTTCACTCCCTTCCCTCTTCTCAAAAAACAGTTGGGAAACAGGGACACCCAGGATGACTCTGTTTTATACCTCAACCACCTTGTCAGACCTGTCTCAGTCTTAAACAAGCTAAGTGAAAGAAACTGAGTGTTTTCTGAAATACAAATATTATTATCAATACAGTTTTATGCAACAGACTCTGCTTACTGTAAATCTTTCTTGACAAGATGTACAGACTGTATTAGGAAGATGGAGAAAGAAAAGAATGGAGGAGACTCTTGGAAGCAGCATTGTGTTCCTCAAAAGTCAGAACAATTGCCTGGTGATAATGAGACATTCAAATCAGATTAGCTTTCCAAATGATTTAGATACCATGCTGCAAAGCATGGGCTTCCCAGGTGGCGCTAGTGGTAAGGCATTCACTTGCCAGTACAGGAAACATAAGAGATGCAGGTTTGATCCCTGAGTTGGGAAGATCCCCTGGAAGAGGGCCTGGCAGCCCACTCCAGTATTCTTGCCTGGAGAATCCCAGGGACAGGGGCCTGGGTGGCTATAGTCCATAGGACTGCAAAGAGTCAGACATGACTGAAGCGACTTAAGAATGCACACACTGCAAAGTAGATCTAATTTTTCTGAGTAGAACCTTTATTCTTTGTATAGTTTTAAAGCATTATTACCAGTTATAGCATTTAATTGGAATACACTGGACAGCTGGGAAAATATTTGAAACTAAATCAATATTAAGATTTGTTTTCGGGTAGATGTCTATTAAAAATAGAAACATTTGGGATAACCGAGTGTGTGTTTCCTTATACAGCTATTAAATACAATATTATGAATAGGCAAGTACATCTTTGTTTTTTGTTGTGGAGGCTCCATGTCCAAGGCAATTGCTTTCTTAATTTTGGCTAGCTGAAAAATTTTTCCCTTTGTTTTGAGTATGTGTAAGTTTTTAAAACTTATCAGCAAATTAGTTGGTTACATTTTCATACTGGAACACATTTAAATACTGAGAATAGTATTACTTCTTTCTTAGTTTAAAATGTATGACAGGGTTTTAAAGTAAATTGCAAAGTTATTTCTGGATAAACTAAAAAAGCTGCATAACAAATAAAACTGTTGAGATAAGTTTAGTTGGGGGGTTTGAATCTCCAAAAGGCTAACATTTTACTCCTTTTTAACAATTATAATACCCTGTTTTAATCCCTAAGAATTCTTATTGCCTAATATGCCAGATTATAAAATACTTTAAAAGTTGAATCTATATATTGCCTTTCTTATCAATCATCTTATTGTGCAATCGAAATGATCAAAATTAAGCGTTCTTTGGTTTGAAAACAACACTTAGAGCCTCCAAGTAACTTTTTAAGAGTTATTTAGCTTTGTGGGTGATATTTTCATGCAAATAAGTAAGGGTGGGTTTTATATTTTGTAGAAGTTTTTGGTCCTATTTTAATGCTCTTTGTATGGCAGTATGTATATAGTGTGTTAAATTCCTCAAGACCCTCCTTGAAAACTTTGAAGTTAATACTTTTGTGCAACTGTGTTTTGAATAAAGCCATGACAGTGTTAAAAACATAAAAAGGCAGTACTGATTATTATTTTATTGTTTCTGACCCCTGTTTTTTCTGTGACTGCTGTAATTTAAAGTTTTTGAAAATGAATTGCTTCAAATAAATTGAAGAGTTGTTACTGATTAGTTTCACTGTATGATATTCATTTTTTTAACATCACCACTGTTCAGCATCACCAGAATCAGCTTGAAAGTTAACATGCAAACACGAATGTGATATGAAGTAATACAGTGTAATAGTTTAACTCATTAACTTTTCCCAAGGGGTTGCAAACTGAGCCAGTACTTTTTGTATTTTGATTTGAAGTAATAACTTAATATCTACAGTTGAAGCAACTATTGTTTATAGTTACCCAAAGTGATTATAAACCTGTCGTACAGCAAATAGTTTTCTAAAATGAGTCTAAAGTCTCCATTAATACTGTATGTTTATCTTCAGAGTCCTTAGATAATATAAATACAAATATAAATAATTCTTGCATGTTTATCTTGAGTAAATCCAACCTGAAACAAACTTTTTCTGCTCTCATTTTGGATTTCCTGTGATAAGTGGTTTTTTAAAAGTTTCATTTGTAGGCAACTCTGGAATCTGATAAAGTCAAGGCACAAGTATAAAGTAATAGAACTCTGCTTTCTGAGAGATGGAAAATACTGAAGTACATTTCAACTGCAGGGATTATTGAAATTAATATGGTATTTTTTGGTTTTATGGCTTAAAAAAATTAAAAACATTCCTTCTAGGTTAAAGATGATGGTAGTAATACACTAGTTTTTGGTGGAGATGTTAGGTAATGAAGACATTCTTTGAGAGAATGGGATTCAAAAGCACTTTTAAGTATTGTTTATTCCTTCCCTCATAATTCAGTTGGTTAAAGAATCTGCCTGCAGTGTAGAAGACCCGGGTTCTATCCCTGGGTAGGGAAGATCCCCTGGAGAAGGAAATGGCAACCTACTCCAGTATCTTTGCCTGGAAAATCCCATGGACAGAGGAGCCTGGTGGGCTGCAGTCCATGGGGTTGCAAAGAGTCGGGCCCAACTGAGCAACTAACACTTAAACACAACTTCATTCCTTGTTCTATATTTTAAAAAGAGGCTTTGGAACATGTGACATTTATTCTTCCCATGGCTGAAATTTTCCCTCTGTTCTTCCTAGTACTGAATGCAATGATATTTTGCAGCTATTGCTCAATAATAGCATTCTATTAGTGCATTCCTTTTTCATGTACTAATCAGCCTAAGATTTGAGAACCTGGCTTGGATAATTTAGTCTTAGGCAGCTACTTGTGTTACTAGTCTAATGGAGAACCCTAACATGGTTTTTACCACAAAATGGAAATTACAAAATGATTTCCAGGAGAATCTTTAAAAATACTTTACATATTGGTAAAATACTTTTGTACAAATCTAGCCACTTTTTGGGGGGGCTTCCTAGGTGGCTCAGTGGTAAAGAATCTGCCTGCCAAGTAGGAGACAGGTTGGATCCCTGTGTCAGGAAGATCCCCTGGAGGAGGAATTTGCAACCCACTCCAGTAGTCTTAACTGGAAAAACCCCACAGATAGGAGCTGGGCAGGCTACAGTCCATGGGGTCGCAGAGTAGGACACACATGCCACTTTTTTGTGTGGTAAGACAGTGTGGTTATCCCATGACAGCAGTTCTGCTTGAGAAAGAAGCAGAAGCAAGCCAAGTTAATGGCTTTCAATTTTATGAATATTTGCAAATAATTTATTGTTAAAGCATCATTTGTACCTGGTTATGTATAAAATGGACATGTCCACATTACACATCTGCAGGCCACTACAATATTGGTGAAAACTACTCATTCTAGCTGTTCAAAAAGTGATTTTGACCCCATAAATAGCTCCCTGATTTCTCAGAATCTCCTATTCAATGCTCAGATTGCACCATCTTGCAGATGAAGGCCATGACCTGCACCCCCCACTTTAGTTAACTTTTCCTGGATAGACTCACTCCCACAGCTCCAGAACTAACAGGCTACAGAGTTTCTAATCTAGCATCAGTCCTTCCAATGAACACCCAGGACTGATCTCCTTTAGGATGGACTGGTTGGATCTCCTTGCAGTCCAAGGGACTCTCAAGAGTCTTCTCCAACACCACAGTTCAAAAGCATCCATTTTTCGGGGCTCAGCTTTCTTTACAGTCCAACTCTCACATTCATACATGACCACTGGGAAAACCATAGCCTTGATTGGACGGACCTTTGTTGGCAATGTAATGTCTCTGCTTTTTAATATGCTATCTAGGTTGGTCATAACTTTCCTTCCAAGGAGTAAGTGTCTTTTAATTTCATGGCTGCAATCACCATCTGCATTCATTTTCAAGCCCCCCCCAAAATAAAGTCTGACACAGTTTCCACTGTTTCCCCATCTATTTCCCATGAAATGATGGGACCAGATGCCATGATCTTAGTTTTCTGAATATTGAGCTTTAAGTCAACTTTTTCACTCTCCTCTTTCACTTTCATTGGAAGGACTGATGGTGAAGCTGAAACTCCAATACTTTCGCCACCTCATGCGAAGAGTTGACTCATTGGAAAAGACCCTGACGCTGGGAGGGATTGGGGGCAGGAGGAGAAGGGGACGACAGAGGATGAGATGGCTGGATGGCGTCACCAACTCGATGGACATGAGTTTGAGTAAACTCCGGGAGTTGGTGATGGACAGGGAGGTCTGGCGTGCTGCGATTCATGGGGTCGCAAAGAGTCGGAGACGACTGAGTGACTGAACTGAACTGAACAGGATTTCTCCACCAGGAAGCATTTTCTCCCACAGTCCTTTTTTCTCAGCACGAAGAAGCCAGTAACTGCTCAACGGAGCTCAAGGCCATTTATGAAGACTAGCTCTGTCTGAGGAATACTGGGGTTGGTAGAAGAATCTATAAATATGGAAGGAACTGCAGTTGGAGCAACTTTTTTTTTTTTTTTTAAACTAATGACAGCAGCAACAGAGGAAGCTAGCATCTGCAAGGGAAGCAACAAGTACCATCACAGTGCAACTCTAGCCGAGAAACCAGTGCAGGTCGTTTTTTAGCGGTGCCCCCCCGCCCCCGTTTTCTGAAAATATTCTGAGTTAAGAACAGTCTCACTCGTGCAGTGTTGAGGATTTACTATTTGTAGGAAATGAGTGAAATCTTACTGAATAGGATTCCAGATTTGAGGGGGGGGGGCTCCTATTCTTATCACGCTGTCCATATTGGGATATGTGGAGGGAAATTTAAAATTGTTTTGACATATTTGGCATTTTATCTTGCAGTACTGCTTGATTCCCCACTGCGAAGGTTCCTGGGCTGTAGGAGTCAGTTCATGAGAGATCAGAACCCTAGAATTCAGCCCCATTCATCTTGTTTTTACCCTATGCCCTTCTTACTTTGCGAACTCCAGCTTTAAGGCTGAGTTTCTCTAAAGCCTGTCTCCCACCACACTCCTCTGGGGCGAACTAACCACACCGTGCAGGTTATTTTATCCCAGTATCAGTACTCTTGGATTCTTGATAGCAGTCTAGAATAAACAGCGGGAGATTTTACTTCAATGTTTATACTGAAATAATCTCAGGGCATGTCTTCGAGGTTATTATCTGTTGTAGTCTTTGCCTTAGTTTTTACCTTAATTTCCCTAATCCTCTACCACTACGCTACAAAGCAGTTTTTTCTTTCCTCAGTCAGTTCAGTTCAGTCGCCCAGTGGAGTCCGACTGTTTGCGACCCCATAGACTGCAGCCCATGGACTTGATCTTCCTAGCGGACTTTTTACAGCAAGACGCCCTCCAGCGATTCTGGAATCTCGCGCGGTCCTAACGAGTAGAGCGTGTTGGCGAGAGCAACAGGACTTGGAACTACAGAAATAACACTCTAGTTACAGGGAAAACGAAATAAAAAGCGCTAATCACTTTAGAGTGTGCCCCTGACTTGATTCAAAAAAATGGCAAAAAGTTCTGACAAACTAGTGTCTTAAATTCAAGAGCGAAGTCGAAACACCAAGAATTTAATAAGAGGTCAGGACTCCGGACCAACATTGCTCTGCAAGAGCGCTTTCCGAAGCGCCTCCGATTGGGCCAGAAATGCCGCATTCCGGTCACGTGCCTTCGCCCCGCCCTCCTCCCCGCGCCTCTCGGGAAGCGGGGGCTACGTCAAGCCCTCAGCTTTAGGTCAGCGAGTTGCGCATGCGTGAGGCGGGGCGACAGCGGTCGGCTGTGAATGTGTCCCTCTGCCTCCGCCCTCTGACGAGGAGAGAAGCGCGTCCGTAGGCCCTTAGGACCTTCCTTTTCTTTAGTCACTCGTGTCTTACAGCTCTCGCTTAACAGTTTACAGGGCTTCCGTGCGTGCTAAGTCGCTTCAGCCGTGTACGACCAGGTTGCCATGTCCTCCTTTAGGGAATCTTCCCAACCCATGGATTGAACCCGTGTGTCTTAGGTCTCCCGCATTGGCAGGCGGGCTCTTTACCGCTAGCGCCACCTGGCCAACAGAGCTTCTGTTTCCTTTCTAATTTTCAAATATTGAATGCTCTTAGCCCCACATTTGCGAATATCATCCAATTTAATGACTATAAACTGAAGTGTGTTAGGTGAGATTCGAGCTGAGGCGACTTTGCTTCTCCGTCTCGTTCGTGCCTTTCTGCTTCAAGTTTGCACTTTAATAACCTTTGTTCAGTGGTGACCTTGGCTTCTCAGTAGCTAGCTAGCCTGCTCTCCGGTTCCTATTCCCATTTTCTCTATCTTGAAGCAAGAATTGCTGGATTGATCTGAGCCTTAATAGTTTAAGTAGGTACCTAAGGACGAATCAGTTCTGGAGAATATTAGAGCAACCAACTAGCCGGACGGAAATCACTGCAAAATGATGCGGAACCCACGTGTAAAATAATGAAGAGCTGTAACTAACATACGATCTTTTTCTTCTCTCCTAGAAGGAAAGAAGGGAAATATTGGGGAAATTTTGTGAAGGTCAGTTTGCAGGCTTTTAGTTAAAGCAACGGAACTGTAGTTTGTTAGAAGTGTCCCAAACTTTTGGAGAGACATTGTCATCAAATTTATACTTTTAATATTTTTATTGGAATCAGTTTTTATTGGAATCAGTAAGTCACCTTTCAGGGACTGTTTCCTTCAGTTTGTCTTGTACACCAGGAAAGTGTTTTTGGAGCTATAGAGGGTGTCAGCAAATGAATTCTTGGGTACACAATATTTATAAAAATGTTAAAGGATGGGTTCTTGTCTTATATAAAAGTAGCAACTGTAAATAATAAACTTCAGTAAAATTAATGCCAGTAGTTTCTCGGCATTTTCAGTGGCTTTTACAAAACAACGACAAAATTGGGTAAAACAAAGGCCATCTTCATTTGAAATAAAAGATGATAATATACTTGGGTTTTTAGAAGCCAAGATTTTCTGATGGGTAGCAGCATTTCTCAGAAAAGGATTTTCCAAGTCAGAAATTAATATGTAGGAGAAGTTTTTAGATTGTTTATTTCTCCTTATGTTGAGGGATGTTGTGTGTTTTCAGCATTGTTTTGATCCTGCGACAGTACTTAGAAACAATTATCAGAGGAATTGATAGTGAATTTTTTTTTTTTTAACAACCCATAGGACATTGAGTAGCCACCTGCTGAAAAAGGGGCTGTTGCCATCTGTCTATGTTATGAAGCCAAATCTTTACACTGATCCCATAAAAAACCTCCTTTCCTTTTTGTGTCATCTATTTTCCCTTCCACCACTGTTTTATATCAGCCTGCTGGAGTTCAGGGACAAATAAGAGGTCATATAATGTAGGTCATTGCATAATGATGAAATATCAATTCTGTACTCGGTCTCAAAGGCTCTGTCCTTGATAATATAGTGGAATGTGATTGTTGTAAAGCTTTCACTCCATATTTGATATTAGTTCTCATGGCTGTAATGTAACCACTTTCTTTCAGGTTTCTGTGTGTTCAAACTTTATTAGTTACAATTAACAGATGAAGAAGTGAGATCATCTACAAATTCTTTTCAAGGCAAGGAGGCCTGTAGCTATGATCAAAGGCATAAGATATGGAATAATGTTCATTTAACAAACTTTTTAATATCTTTGTTTAAGACACCCAAGTGCGAGGAAAACAAAAAAAAGTACACGACTCTACCCCTTGAGAAACACAGTCTAAACACAAGATTATGAAACAGGAGAGAAATGATGATGGAAGGTAGAGAAATGATGGAGCTGACCACTTGTGCCCAGGAAGCTCAGAGGATGCCAGAACCTAGATTTGCTCCCTTCAGTGAAGGTCTCGTCTTCTCTTTAGGAGGGCTTCATCTTGTCAAATCAGCCAGCTAGGGAGGGACAGGCTTGTGCCGTGAAAGCTCACAAGAGACTAATGTTCTAAATCAGAGTGAAAGTGAAAGTCGCTCAGTTGTGTCCTATTCTTTGTGACCCCGTGGACTATACAGTCCATGGAATTCTCCAGTCCACTCTACTGGAGTGGGTAGCCTTTCCGTTCTCCAGGGAATCTTCCCAACCCAGGGATAAAACCCAGGTCTTCTACATTGCAGGTGGATTCTTTACCAGATGAATCACAAGGGAAGCCCTCTAAATCAGAGGATCTGTTTATTGCTTTATATGGAGATTGTAATAATTATGTTGACTGCAGTATTCTTTTTATTTATTTATTTATTTTTGGTTGTGCTGGGTCTTCAGTGCTGCATGCGGGCTTTCTCTAGTTGTGGTGAGTGGGGTCTACTCTTCATTGTGGTGCACGGGCTTCTTATTGCTTGACTTCTCTTGTGGACTACAGGCTCTAGGCGTGGGCTCCAGTAGTTGTGGTACACAGGCTTAGTTGCTCATCAGCATGTGGACTTTTCCTGCGCCAGGGATTGAACCCATTCCCCCTGCATTGGCAAGTGGATTCTTATTCACTGTAACATCAGGAAGTCCACTGCAATATTTCATATTTATTTATTTTTCTTTTTGGTTGCACTGGGTCTTGCTGTATGCAAGCTTTCTCTAGTTGTGGCCCGAGGGCTTAGCTGCTCTGCAACATGTGGTATCTTCCCCAACCAGGGATTGAACCCATATCCCCTGACTGGGCCCTGCCATAGCAGGGAATAGGTGAATTCCTATCCTATTGTTTGTTAGGTGAATTCTTAACCGCTGGACCACTAGGGAAGTCCCTGACTGCAGTATTCTGTTCAATAGAAATATAATAATATCCGCAAATGTGAGCCAGGAAGTAATTTAAAATGTTCTTTTTAGCCACATTAAAAAAGTAAAAATAAACAAATAAAATTAATTTTTACAACATATTTTATTTAACCCAATTTATCCAAAATGCTATTTAATTTTAATAGGTAGTCAATATAAAATTATTACTGAGATTATTTTACTTTTTTTTTCGTATAGAGTCTTCAAACTTTCAGATGGATTTTATACTTAACAGCACATATCAATTTGGATTAGCCACATGAAATGTGGCTATGTGAAAGTCTAGGATATGCCTTTCCTGGAAGAGGTTAACTGGGAGGCCAAGTTAATAATCAGAAGACTCTCTGATGAGCACAGAATCAGAACAGGAAATGCTGGCTGGTCTTGGGGGATATTTTATTGGCCTGACAATTATGATGAACCTACCCTGATCCAGTAGAGTATACTTTTTTGGTGGTTTTAGAGTTTGTTGTATTAAACATGTTTTGCATTATCAGTAATAGACTGATATTGCCAAATTCATCTTTTGATCACTTTTTTCTATTAATATTAGCATATTTTATTCAAAATAGTTAAAAATTTTTTTACTTCTTTTATATTTAGTCATTTGTGTGTAGTCTGTGTGTGTAGACTGTCTGTGTGACTAGTGAATATTTGATTTGTCTGTCCCTAATTTCTTCACTCAAGCAGTTACTTTATTTCATGGGGTTAATACTTTCTGTGCATACGTGCTAAGTTGCTTCAGTTATGTACAACTCTTTGTGACCCTATGGACTGTGGCCTGCCAGGTTCCTCTGCCCATGGGATTCTCCAGGCAGGAATGCTGGAGTGAATTCCCATGCCCTTCCTGACTTAGGGATCAAACTCGCATCTCCTGCATTGGCAGGCAGGTTCTTTACCATTAGCACCACCTGGGAAGCCCTAATACTCTTTACATCTAGATAATTTCATTCATGATGTGTTTTTTAAAAATAAATAAGACTCTTATTATAAGTATATTTTAAGAATATAAATTAAAACCATATTACTGACAATTTGGAAAAGAGAAAAAAATTTGCCACAATGCAATATTTGCTTATTACAATACATATTTTAATTTAGTTTGACTCATAGGCTGTAAATTTACATTGTTTTTTCCCTTCACATAATAATACATAAAAAAGCATTTTCCCACATTATTAGAATTTCAAATGAAATTTCAAATGAAATAGAATTTTAATCTGTGGATAGGCAACCCACAGTATTCTTGCTTGGAATCTTCCACAGACACAATTGTCTCGTGGGCTACAGTCCATCAGGTCACAAAGAGTCTGACACAACTGAGCATGCATGCAAGCAGGCATGGCATAATTTATCCAATAGTTTTGAATATCTGTTCTCTCTGTTTTATTATTATTATTTTTTGTATAAATAGCACTCTAGTGAAAAGCTTGACATTGCAATTACTTCCCGTATTTTAGAATTAGTTACTTAGAATGAATTCCCAAGAGTGGAGTTTATAGGTTAAAGGATTATTAATATTTTTATGACTTTCAATTCTGAAAGGATTTTTAACATAGTATCATGAGACTAACAGTTTTACTTTACCTGTGCTTGTAATGGTTATATCTTTCTTCATGCGCTTACTTAATAGGCTTATCCATTTAAGCACTTGCTATGTCCCAGCAATGTTCTAAGCGCTCATGACACAACAGAGAATAAAACAGACAAAAATTCCTGGCGTCAAAAAAAAAAAAAAAATTCCTGGCGTCATAGGTCCTCCTGGGTGAAACAATCAACTGGAAAAATAAATGAAATATATGTGCTAAAGGAAATAAAGCAAGAAGGAGAATATGGAGTTTCATATGGGTGAACATTTTAGAGTAGCTAGTAAAGTTCTCATTAAATAAGTGACAAAATTTAAAAAAATATTTTAAATTAAATCACAAACAGACAGAAAACTTGCAAGCGTAGTAGCAAAATCTTTTTTTCCTGAACCATCTGAAAATCAGTTACTTACCCATATAATGTTCCACCTCCCCCCAAAACTTTAGAGTATCTTTCCTATAAACAAAGACATTCTTTTATTATAACCAAAAGGTAACCATCAAAATAAGAATATTAACACTGATACATTGTTTTACTGTCATACTGCCCCCACATCAAATTTTGTCAACTGTCTCAATAAGGGCCTTCATAGCAAAAAGATTCAGTTCTACATTGTGAGTTGTTGCATTTAGTATCTTGTCTCTTTAGACTCCTTCAGTTTGAGATAGTTTCTAAGTGTTTTTTCAACTTTTATGACCTTGACACTGTTGAAAATTTGAGGCCACTCTTTTTGTAGAATATCCCTTAATTTAAGTTTGTCTGCTGTTTCCTTATGATTAGACTTAAGGTTTTGCATTTTTGGCAAGAATATCACAGAAGCAATGCTGTATTCTTGTTGTATCTTATCAGATGGCACATAATTTCTATTTGGCCCATTACTGATAATGTTTACTTTGTCACTTGATTTAGATAGGATCTTCAAAACTTCTCTGCTTCTTCTTTTTGTAACTAAGTATTTTGTTTTTTTTTGTAACTAAGTATTTTGTAGGGGTGATACTTGATCACATTTCTCATCAAACTTTATTTGTTTATGTCTATGATGCTTTTGAACTGTAGTGTTGGAGAAGACTCTTGAGAGTGCCTTGGACTGCAAGGAGATCAAACCAGTCAGTCCTAAAGGAAATCAGTCCTGAATGTTCATTGGAAGGACTGTTGCGGAAGCTGAAACTCCAATACTTTGGCCACCTGATATGAAGAACTGACTCATTGGAAAAGACCCTGATGCTGGGAAAGATTGAAGGCAGGAGGAGAAGGGGACAACAGAGGATGAGATGGTTGGATGGCATCACCAACGTCGACATGAGTTTGAGTAGGCTCCGGGAGTTGGTGATGGACAGGGAAGTGTGGCATACTGCAGTCCATGGGGTCGCAAAGAATCAGATATGACTGAGTGACTAACTGAACTGATATGAGCTCATAGTTTCCTATTTTAGTCAGTGAGTTAGTATCATTATTTTGGTGGTCAAATTGTCCTCAGACTTTCCCACTGGAACATTTCAAGTTAAGCTTCTGTTTTTCATCATGCCGCTATCATTCTCTGATTCTCTTGCTTTCTGGCATACCAAAATGTTCCAGGTTTATCTTGTACTTTCCTGCCCCAACTCTGGAATCAGGCATTTCTCCAAGGAGCCCATGGGAATGCTGTTTTGAAGCCAGGCTCTGCATGCTAGGTATGCTCATTGCTAGTGGTGGTTTTCTTCTCCCAGGTACTTTCAATGGACTGAGAATATTTGTGTATGTACATATATGCAATATACACATATATTTATTTTTTCTATAAATATATTTATGCTATATATTGGAAACCATGAGTTTACTTCAGTTTCAGTCTAACACCAGTTTTCATTCTAGTTTTATCCCTTTCCATCTTTGTACCTCTACACTCTATTAGTGAGAAATTAGCTGTCTTTATCATCCATGTGTTTACTTATGTGATCAAACCCTCTGTGTGTAAATAATCTCTTCCTCTTCTGTCACCGTTTCCCCTGCTTCGATGCCCTCTGACTAAATATAGGCTCGATATGGGCTCTGCCACTGCATGTGAGCACCTCTTCACCCTGCTCAGGTCTGACACCCTATTCCAGGCCACCCCTCTGCGTGGGTGCCCTCTTGGTCCTGCCTGGCTTCTGCACACCCCTGTGGGCCAGCGTACCTTATTCTGCCCTGACCCCGAATATCTTTAAGACTGAATTGCCAGGAAAGGAAGGAAAGGGAGGAGGAAAAGAAAGGCAAATTTTTAGTAAAGACCAGAAGGAAATTAGAAAGTTAGCTATTTGATGTCTTCCTAAGAGTATTTCAGATAAGGAATAGCACATGCAAAGGCTCTGTGGTAGGAGCATGGCTCGAGTGACTAGAACAAAGTAGACAAGAGGGGTATCCATAGTAGATGAAGTCATGGAGATAGGGAGTGAGGTAGGGTAAGAAGAG
Organism: Odocoileus virginianus; assembly: GCF_023699985.2. Classification (NCBI taxonomy): domain Eukaryota; kingdom Metazoa; phylum Chordata; class Mammalia; order Artiodactyla; family Cervidae; genus Odocoileus; species Odocoileus virginianus. The sequence continues at coordinate 7,263,995 of NC_069678.1, read as the reverse complement.
AGTAGATCATGCCTACGTTTTTTCTTTTTTTTTTTTTGAATGGGAATTGGATTTTACTTTGAATGGGAATGGGCAACTATTGGGGAGCTGAGCAAAGGAGTGAGAGCATGTGCCTTAGGTTTTGGCAGTTTCACTCTGGCTACTCTTGTAAGCATAGAGGAAAAGGGACAAGGACAGAAGCCAGGACGTCAGCTGGAGGTCAGTGCAGTAACCCAGCTAAAAGGTGGTGGTGGCTTAGATCCTGGTGCTGGTGATGGGTGTGTGTGTTGCTCAGTCATGTCTGGCTCTTTGCGACCACATGGACTGTAGACTGCCAGGCTCCTCTGTCCATGGAATTCTCCAGGCAAGAGTACTGGGGGTGGGTAGCCAGTGGGTAGGGGATCTTCCTGATCCAGGGATCAAACCCAGGTCTCCTGCACTGCTGATGGATTCTTCTTTACCATCTGAGCCACCAGGGAAGCCCCCTGCTGGTGGTGGGGAAAGTAAAGTGAATTCTGGGTGTATTTTGGAGGTGGAGCTGACAGAAATTGTTGACTGGTGAAATGTGGCATGTGAGAGAGAGGAGTCAGGATGGTACCAAGGTTTTTGGCCTTAGCAACAGAAAGAGTGGTGCTGTCATCAACTGAGAAGAAGGCTACAGGAGGAGCTGGTTTGGGGGAGAGAGGTATTTGCATTAAGTTGGAGTCTGTTGTTAAAAAATTCAAGTGGAGATGGCAAGTAGGCAGCTAGATATCCCAGTTTGGGTTGGAGATACCAATTTTGGGGGGCTTCCCTGGTGGCTCAGTGATGAAGAATCCCTGGTTTGATCCCTGGTCTGGGAAAATCCCACATATTGCATTGCAACCAAGCTCGTGTGCCAAAACTACTAAGCCTGTGTTCTAGAACCCAGGAGCCGCAACTACTGAGGCCTGTGTCCTACAGCCCATGCTCCACAAGAGAAACTATTGCAATGAGAAGCCTGTGCACCTCAACTAGAGTGTAATGCCCGCTCATGGCAACTAGAGAAAAGCCTGTGCAGCAATGAAGACCCACCTCAGCCCCTCAGAAACCCATTTTTTTGAATTGATAAATGGATTCTATTTAACCATGATACTGGTTGAGATCATTAGGCAATGAGGTTAAATACTATTGAATTCCTAGAGCACTTCAACAGACAGAGATTGAGGAGATGAGCAAAAGAGGCTAAGAAGGAGTTGTCAGAAAAGTAGGGGGAAAAGTAGGTAAAATGGTACTTTGATGTTGCTTTCATTTGCGTTTCTTTGGTTCTGGTTGTATATTCTTGTGTAGATGGTTTCTAACCTTTATCAATTAGGCTTCAGTGATTTGATATAAAAAAAATCAATTGTATCAATTTTTATGTAATAGAGATTTTAAACTTTTGTCATACTAGACAAAAATATTTCTTCTCTTCTTTGCCTTTTTGTTGTTACATAAATGTTTAAAGTATGTAGGTAAATAATAAATTGATTAGTATTTTTGATTTATCTTCTTATGAAACTTAGAAATTTCTCTCACCCTTCAGAGATTTGAAGATCATTTAATTCTACTTCATTCTAGTTTTTCATTTTCTTGACTTATTTTTATTGACCTTTTAATTTCTTGTTAATTCCATTTTATTCATCTTATTTTATTTACTTTCTGGAGTTTTAGTGCATCATGTGAGGTCAGGGTTTAAACCCATTTCCGCAAAGGGCTCAGGCAGCCATCTGCCAGCGTTATTTGGTTCAAGCAGGAATTCATAAATAGAAGGGTCAGCAGCTGCAAGGGCCACGCACTTACTGTCCAGGAGAGCAGTGTACTTGCTTGAGTTCGCTAGGTGTTCTGTGCTCAAACATGGCGGTGGCCTGAGAGTGGAGCTGAATTTGGGTGTCATATAACCTGACCTTGGGTGCCAGTTCTTCAGAGAGCTGCTGGAAACACTATCTGTCCAGCCCTTGGAGACTTTGGGGGAAGATGAGATGAGGCTCCTCCAGATACCAGTCAGCTCATTATCAATCACCCTGGGAGAGCCCCTGGCCCATTCTTTGGACACTCTTTTTTGTCTCTCTCTGCTCCAAAACTGTTAGTTTTTCTAGCACTATTTATGATGAACACATCTGTCCCTTTGCCGATGATTTTTGATATCTCCTTTTTAGCATATTTTAAATTCTTATGTGTAATATTTTACTTATATCTAATTATTTTAAAATATTAATATCATTCACATCAAGATATTAAAATTCATGAAGTCAGATTTTAAACATATATGAATTTGGTATGTAAAACATATACTGTCATTTAATACAGGAACAAATTAGCATTAAAAGCATTATTATATATATTTACTGTTCATTTTTCTGAAAAGCCTCAATTTCTGTCTCTAATATCAATAGAATTTTCTCTCTCTAGCTAGAGTGCTATGGTTCTCTATAGTTGAGAATTTTCAAATAAAGACAATGCTTAAAATAATGGTTTTCTATTCAATTAAAGCAGATATTTGCAAGTAGGTTTATTTTCACCTCACTTTTGGATACATTGAATTGTTGTATACTCTGTTTTTTCTTCTTCTTTTTTGGCTACTCAGCATGTGGGATGTTAGTACCCAGACCAGAGATCCAGCCCATGCAGTGGCAGCACGGAGTCTGAACGACTTGGACCGCACGGAAGTTACGTGTTGTTATAATCTTTTTTTTTTTTTTTTCCATGTTGTTATAATCTTAAAGGTGAGGCATTTGCTTATTATTCCTTTATAATTGTAAGTGACGGCCAACATTCTGGTTCATCTTTTTAAAATACCTAAAAGATGCCCTCTCAATCTGAAAATAAAATTATCCATTGGAAAATAAAACTAGTAAGATTAATACTGAATACTAAAAATAAATCTTGTCTATAAATACAGGCTTCAAATCTTAAATAAAGAGACAAGCAAGTAAATATTACAATAAATTTGAAAGAATAATTACAACTGAGAAATTGTGGAGAGTTCTGACAAAACATGATCCACTGGAGAAGGGAATGGCAAACCACTTCAGTATTCTTGCCTTGAGAACCCCATGAACAGTATGAAAAGGCAAAAAGATAGGATACTGAAAGATGAACTCCCCAGGTCAGTAGGTGTCCACTATGCTACTGGATATCAGTAAGAAATAACTCCAGAAAGAATGAAGAGATGGAGCCAAAGCAAAAACAACACCCAGTTGTGGATGTGACTGGTGATGGAAAAAGTCTGATGTTGCAAAGAACAGTATTGCATAGGAACCTGGAACGTTAGGTCCATGAATCAAGGCAAATTGGAAGTGGTCAAACAGGAGATGTCAAGAGTGAACATCGACATTTTAGGAATCAGCAAACTAAAATGGGTGGAAATGGGTGAATTTAACTCAAATGACCATTATATTTACTACTGTGGGCAAGAATCCCTTCAAAGAAGTGGAGAAGCCATCATAGTCAATGAGAGTCTGAAATGCAGTACTTGGATGCAATCTCAAAAACAACAGAATGATCTCTGTTTGTTTCCAAGGCAAACCATTCAATATTACGGTAATCCCAAGTCTATGCCCCGACCAGTAATGCTGAAGAAGCTGAAGTTGAATGGTTCTATGAAGACCTACAAGACCTTCTAGATTTAACACCCCAAAATGATGTCCTTTTCATGATAGGGGACTGGAATACAAAAGTAAGAAGTCAAGAGATACCTGGAGTAATAGGCAAATTGGGCCTTGGAGTACAAAACAAAGCAAGTTAAAGGCTAACAGAGTTTTGCCAAGAGAATGCACTGGTCATAGCAAACACCCTCTTCCAACAACACAAGAGAAGACTCTATACATGGACATCACCAGATGGTCAATACCGAAATCAGATTGATTATATTCTTTGCAGCCAAAGATGGAGAAGCTCTATACAGTCAGCAAAAATGAGATAGGGTGCTGACTGTGGTTCAGATCATGAACTCCTTATTGCTAAATTCAGACTTAAATTGAAGAAAGTAAGGAAAACTACTGGACCATTCAGATATGACCTAAATCAAATCCCTTATGATTATACAGTGGAAGTGACAAATAGATTCAAGGGATTAGATCTGATAGAGTGCCTGGAGAACTATGGATGGAGGTTTGTGACATTGTTCAAGAGGCAATGATCAAGACCATCCCCAAGAAAAAGAAATGCAAAAAGGCAAAATGATTGTCTGAGGAGGACTTACAAATAGCTGAGAAAAGAAGAGAAGTGAAAGGGAAAGGAGAAAAGGAAAGACATACCCATTTGAATACAGAGTTCCAAAGAATAGCAAGGAGAGATAAGAAAGCCTTCCTCAGTGATCAGTACAAAGAAATAGAGGAAAACAATAGAATGGGAAAGACTAGAGATCTCTTCAAGAAAATTAGAGATACCAAGGGAATATTTCATGCGAAGATGGGCACAATAAAGGACAGAAATGGTATGGACCTAACAGAAGCAGAAGATATTAAGAAGAGGTGGCAAGAATACACAGAAGAACTGTACAAAAAGATCTTCATGACCCAAATAACCACAATGGTATGATCACTCACCTAGAGCCAGACATCCTGGAATTCGAAGTCAAGTGGGCCTTAGGAAGCAACACTACGAACAAAGCTAGTGGAGGTGTGGGAATTCCAGTTGAGCTATTTCAAATCCTGAAAGATGATGCTGTGAAAGTGCTGCACTCAATATGCCAGCAAATTTGGAAAACTTAGCAGTAGCACAAGACTGGAAAAGGTCAGTTTTCATTCCAATCCCAAAGAAAGGCAACGCCAAAGAATGTCCAAACTACTGCACAATTGCACTTATCTCACACGCTAGTAAATTGCACTCATCTCTTTGAGCTAGAATGCTCAAAATTCTCCAAGCCAGGCTTCAACAGTACATGAACCGTGAACTTCCAGGTATTTAAGCTGGTTTTAGAAAAGGCAGAGGAACCAGAGATCAAATTGCCAATATCCATTGGATCATCGGAAAAGCAAGAGAGTTCCAGAAAAACATCTACTTCTGCTTTATTGACTACGCCAAAGCTTTTGATTGTGTGGATCACAACACACTGTGGAAAATTCTGAAAGAAATGGGAATACCAGACCACCTTACCTGCCTCCTGAGACATCTGTATGCAGATCAACAAGCAACAATTAGAACCAGATATGGAACACCAGACTGGTTCCAAATAGTAAAAGGAGTACATCAAGGCTGTATACTGTCACCCTGCTTATTTAACTTCTGTGCAGAGTACATCATGAGAAATGCTGGGCTGGATGAAACACAAGCTGGAATCAAAATTGCAGGGAGAAATATCAATAACCTCAGATATGCAGATGACACCACCCTTATGGCAAATAGCGAAGAAGAACAAAAGAGCCTCTTCATGAAAGTGAAAGAGGTGAGTGAAAAACTTGGCTTAAAACTCAACATTCAGAAAACTAAGATCATGGCATCCGGTCCCATCACTTCATGGCAAAAAGGTGGGGAAGTAATGCAAACAGTGACAGACTTTATTATTTTGGCCTCCAAGATCACTGCAGATGGTGACTGCAGCCCTGAAATTAAAAGACACTTGCTCCTTGGAAGAAAAGTTATGACGAACCTAGACAGCATATTTATTTATTTTTTAATTTTTATTATTATTTTTTTAGTTCTACCAGTTTATTGCTACCAACCCATCTCCCTCCACCCTTGTGCACACATGCTCAGTCATGTAATCCCATGGACTTCAGCCTGCCAGACTCCTCTGTCCGTGGATTTTTCCAGGCAAGAATACTGGAGTGGGTTGCCATTTCCTTCTCCATAGACAGCATATGTAAAAAGCAGAGACATTACTTTGCCAACAAAGATCCATCTGGTCAAGGCTATGATTTTTCCAGTAATCATGTATGGATGTGAGAGTTGGACCATAAAGAAAGCTGAGCACTGAAGAATTGATGCTTTTGAACTGTGGTGTTGGAGAAGACTCTTGAGAGTCCTTTGGACTGCAAAGAGATCAAACCAGTCCATCCTAAAGGATATCAGTCCTGAATGTTCATTGGAAGGACTGATGCTGAAGCTAAAACTCCAATACTTTGGCCTCCTGATGCGAAGGACTGATTCATTGGAAAAGACCCTGATGCTGGGAAAGATTGAAGGCGGAAGAAGGGGACGACAGAGGGTGAGATGGTTGGATGACATCACTGATTCCATGGACATGAGTTTGAGTAAGCTCTAGGAGTTGGTGATGGACAGGGAAGCCTGCTTGCTGCAGTCCATGGGGTCGCAAAGAGTTGGACATGACTGAGCGATTGAACTGAACTGAACTGAGAAATTATTATCTGAGAAACTTGAGGATGGTTCAACGATAAAAAATGTAATTTTAAAACTTTGAAAAAGTTTAAAAAAATACAATATCTTTTCAATGCTGAAAAGATATCTGATAAAAGTAAACATTCTATTTTAAGTACTTATTAGGAATGGAATAGAAGGCTACCTCAACGCGATAAAAGTCTTTTTCAAAATAACAGTAGTATTCTTTCTTTCTTTTTTAATTGAAGTATAGTTGATTCACAATGTTATCTTAATTTGTAGTTGTTTATTGATTTAAAAATTAGCAGTATTATTCTTTTCTTGGCTGTGCAAAGTGGCATATGGGATCTTAGTTCCCCAACCAGGGGTCAAACCCACGTACCCTGCATTGGAAGGCAGATTCTTAACCACTGGACCACCAGAGAAGTCCCACCAATAGTATTCTTAATGGCAAAAAAAAAAAAAAAATTCAGGATGTTGCCATTAAGATGAGAAGCAAAATTAAGGAAACCTGATATTGCCTTTGCAAATATATGAAGACCAACCAAATGAGAAAAGCAAAGGCTATTTTTTCTGAATTTGCTATAGCAAAGGAGTCAACCTGTGTTACCTGAGTTTTGTCAATGACTCAAAGTCAGGTGCAGAAATGGGAATGCTTCATAGTGGATAAAGGGAAAGCTTCAGGTGTGCCCCAGTTGGAGGCTATTGGCATGGAGAAACTTGTAGATGGGCCAACTAGAAATGGGGCATCCTTTGTGATTGGTTAGGAGTGCATATTTGGCTTTCTATGGTTGGTTCCACATCAGAAGTGGGAAACAAAATGAAGGAAACTGTCAGTTATTAATCAAATCCTGGCCATTTTGAGCCAGTTGTTACAGAATTTATTGTTTAGCTTCCTGGATTGTCACTATAGATAGCAGCTTGGCTTACTCCAAGTCTGACATAGCAGGCTGGCTTCCTGGGTTGTTTATTGTAAATAAGGAGATGGCTTCCTGGGCAAGTGGCTGCAGCTTGTGGGTCAAGGTTCTATTTATTATATAGTCTGGCCATTATGCACTTGCACATTTAGTCTCTCAGTCACTATAATTGAAAATTGTTTTGAAATTTTAGACCAATGCAATAAGACAGTAAATGAATAAGTGGTTTAAATCCTAGAGGGAAATAGATGATGGAATTTTTATGTTGAACTGAACATTTGAATTAATAGAGTAGTTCAGGAAAAAAATCATTCTACTATTCTAGCAGTAATTAGGTAGGAAATGTAATGAAAAAGATCTCAGTCATTATATCAACAAATGAAATTCATAGGCATGATTTTATTGAAGAATGTGTTTGACCTATATCATTTAAACTATCAAATTATTAGCAGAGAGAAAAAATATTGGGTGTTCCCAATAGAAAGGATGTTTATGGATGTTTCTATTAAAGGGTATTCCCTTTAATAGAAATATCTGTAGTTTTTTACCACTGAATGGAAGGAGAGGCATGCTAAGTTTTTCATGGAAGCCCTAAACATTTTGAAAATTTTCAGACCATCTTCAGTCTGAAGCTCAATATAATTCTCATTTAAATTCCTTATAGAGCTTTTTTGGAGGAACTGAAAATATTTTATAAAGTTGTTCTAAAAGAATAAACAAAAGGAGCAAGACTAATTTATTCATTCAATAAGTATTGATGTCTATGTTCCAAGCCCTAAGGATACATCAGTGAATAAGATATTACAATTTAAAATAATCAGGTGTAAGTAAAATGTGTTACTTTCTTTTCTTTTGAATTGTTATTATTAACAAATGTAATTTTATGAAGATAAAATATAGACCTGATACTTAAAAATTACTGATAAAATTTTTAATGAAATAAAGTTAAAAAAGGTGCTATATTTTTCTTATTAAATTCCTATTATAGCAAAATACTGCTTTTAAAAAGTAGGTATATTAAAATGATAATTTAAGTTTTCCTTAGATTAACACAATTAAAAAAACCCTTATTATTGAAATATATCTAGATAGGATTATTTCTGAGAAGTTATTCTAGGGAAATAATCTGTAAAACAAATAGTGAGTACAGTAGGATGCTCATTGCAGGGTTAATTATACTAAGGAAAAGCTGGAAGCAACCTAAATGTCCAATAGCAGAGTAATAGTAAATTATTCTTTACTCATAAGTAGAATATTACGATGCTTTGAAACAATTTAAATGAAAAAGGAAACATTGGAATTGAAAGGAACATTGGTAATCATAGCCTCTTCATTTTACTGATAGTCTGGAGAGGTAGAGTGATTTGCCCAAGGACACTTATGAAGTATGCATTGTGGTTACTTGGACAGGCTCTAGAGTAAGCTGACCTGGCTTCAAATCTTTACCATTTACTGGTCTTATGACCCTTGAGACTTAATTTTCTTTCTTTCTTTTTTTTTTTTAACTTATCTATTTATTTTTGGTTGTACTGGGTCTTCGCTGCCGTGTGCAGGCTTCCTCTAGTTTTGGAGGGCAGGGGCTCTTCTGTTGCAGTGCTCAGGCTTCTCCTTGCGGTGCCGCGGGTCACAGGCTCAGTCACTGTGGCACACAGGCTTAGTGTTGTATGTGGGCTGTTCCTGGACCAGGGATCAAACCCGTGTCCCCTGCACAGGCAGGTGGGTTCTTATCCACTGGGCCACCAGTCAAGTCTGAGACTTAATTTTCTCATCTGTATAATGGAGATGATAAAGTAAGACTTTGTGAGAAAAATGTACCAGTTACCTATCAAGTGAAAGTGTTAATCACTCAGTTGTGTCCAACTCTTTGTGGCTGGAGTCTGCCAGGCTCTTCTGTGCATGGTATTTCCCAGGCAAGAATACTGGAGCGGGTTGCCGTTCCCTTCTCCAGGGGATCTTCTCGACCGAGGGATCGAACCTTAGTCTCCTGCATTGCAGGCAGATTGTTTACCATCTGAGCCACCAAGGAAGCCCCATATCAAGTCCTTACTAAACATTAGTTATTAATACACATGGGCGTCCCTGGTGGCTCGGCTGGTAAAGCATCTGCCTGCAATGCAGGAGACCCCGGTTGGATTCCTGGGTCGGGAAGATCCCCTGTAGACAGGATAGGCTACCCACTCCAGGATGCTTGGGCTTCCCTGGTAGCTCAGATGGTAAAGAATCCACCTGTAATTTGGGCGACCTGGGTTTGATCCCTGGGTTGGGAAGATCCCCTGGAGGAGGGCATGCAACCCACTCCAGTATTCTTGCCTGGAGAATCCCATGGACAGAGGAAACTGGCGGGCTATAGTCCAACCCATGGGGTCACAAAGAGTCAGACATGACTTAGTGACTAAAGCACAGCACGTTAGTATGTGTATAATAAGCAATATATCCACTCTTTGTCTCCAGTTCCTGGCACAAACTTCAAAAACTTGGAATTTTCAAAATATGTTATTCATTACAAGCCCCTTTCTACCACACCTAAATTTATGCTAATGAAGTGACTCTTACTGGGTCTTTAGATAGCTTCAAGTGAGGGACTGGCCACACCAGAAAGACCTAGTGTGTGATTAAAGGATTAGAACTTTCAGTCCCACTGCCCTAACCCCCAGCCCCAACCTCCTAGGAGGGGAGAGAACTGGAGATTGGATTCAGTCATGTGGCCAGTGATTTAGTCAATCATACCCACTCAGTGAATCCCCAATAAATATTCTGGATCTGAGACTCAGTGGAGCTTCCTGATTCATAAACACATTAATGTGTCAGGATGGTCATGTACTGGATTACATAAGGAGAAGGGATGGAAACTCTTATGTTCCCCTCCTCCGCTCCCCCACCACAGACATTGCCCTAGGTTTCTCTTCCATTTAGCTATTCCTGAATTGTATTTTTAATAATAAAACTGTAAGTACAGTGGTTTCAGAGAATTCAGTGAGTTATTCCAGCAAGTTGTCTATCAAACCCAAGGGGCTGTGAGAAACCTGAGAATTTGTAGTGAGCAGGGCAGATGCGCAAGTGATTGGGGGACCCCTGACATTTGTGGCTGGTGTTTAAATAGGGGCAGTCTTGTGAAGGACTTTGCCCTTAACATGTGGGGTCTGCACTAACTCTAGTATCGTGTTAAGAGTTGAATTGGAGGACACCCAGTTGTTGTTAGAGAGTTGGTGTTAAAGTGTAATACAACTAACATAATAATGATAATAATTGTACACTATTCTCCTAGTCCCCAAATTGCCTTACCTTATTTCTTATCTCCTATAACCAATCTCTCTTGTATGTCCTATTCTTTATAAACCTTATGAGACCATTTTATTCAAGGCATCACAAACACGTTCTTTTCCTAAAGTAGCTCTCAGACTTTGCCTGTTATTTTTTCTTTTTCTATCATGAGTTTTACATAATCATGACAAATTAATTTCCCCAAATGGATCGTTTCATTGCTAATACTTTCTTTAAAAATCTTTTTTTTGTAATACTCTTTTACTTAAAAATATTCTGCAGGGGAATTCTCTGATGGTCTAGTAGTTAAGATACTGGGCTGTCACTGCTGGGGCCTGAGTTTGATCCCTGGGCAGCAAACTAGGATCCTGGAAACCATGTGGCATGGCCAAAAAAGAAAAAAAGAAATTATGAAAAAAAATTCTGAGGCACCGCTATTGCTTACTCATCAAGGTCTTCTACAACTCTTTCCTGGGTTACTTTCATTCTTCCCCAAGGTGTAGTCTACTTTCTAGCCACATTGAACTTCTTATTACCACATATTGTGGGTTGAATTGTGTCCCCTGAAAAACATGTCCAAGTTCAAACTTGCAGTACCTGTGAGTGTGACCTTATTTAGAAATAGAGTCTTTGTAGATGTAATCAAGTTAAGACGAGGTCATCCTCGATTAGGGTGGGCCTTAATCCAAATGACTGATAAATCTTATAAGAATAGGAGAAGAGACACAGGGAAGACCTCCAAGAGAGACACACAGGAGAATGTGATGATGGAGGAAGAGATTGGACTGATGTCCAATAAGCCAAGGATTTCAGGCAACCATGAGAAACTAGGAAGAGGCAAGGAAAATTCTCCTCTAAAGCCTTTAGAGAGAGCATGGCACTGATAACACCTTGAGATTTTACATTTAGCTTTTAGAACTAAGGGAGAATAGATTTTTGTTATGTTAAGTCACTTAATTTGTGGTACAAATTGTTACAGCACCCCTTGGAAAACAATATACCATGTATCTCTGGTTTTGGTCAAACTTTCCCGTTTGCCTGGTACATCCCTCACCTCTACTCACTAAGATCCTGTCCATCATCAGGGAAGTTTCCTTTATGGATCCCTGGGGATACAGTCTCTCTCTGACCGTGTCCTTGGGTTGCTTGTCGAGTGCTCCCCCATGATATGGCTGATAGTCTCTTAGCATCATTCTTCCTGCCCCCACCAAAGCGAAAACTCCTGGAAGGCAGGAATTATCTTTGCCTCTTCCACCTTTTGCCACAGCGCCTTGCTTATAATGCCTATTTAGATTTTTAGAATCCCCTTAGTTATCAGTTGCCTCATTACAGAAGTAGGAGAAAGGAAAAATTTCAAGTATAGGTAAAAATGGCTAGAGTTTACTTTTCTTGAAATAGTTTCCCTTAAACTCAGAGTTTACTTGTTGTTCAGACATGAAGCATAAAGTTCTCTAGAAGCATTTGCTATATCAAAGAAGGAGAAAAATAGTATAAAACATTCCACACAGGAGAACTACAATGAAATCTATGAATTACTATACAAATGTAATCCATATATTGCCAATTCAGATTAAACTGCTTAGTACAAAGGACACCTTGATGTCCAAATTGATGCCAGCTGAAAATAATGAAAATATTCTGTAATAATTAATTTACTCTGTAGACACTATTTTAAAAGTCAATATAGTAAATGACTGTTGGTTGAAGCTAAGAAATTGACTCGTGCTCTAGTTGAAAGGCCAGCTGATACTGAGACCTGACAGGAGGAGATGAAGCAAGAGAATTTCTGAAGCTTACTTTCCTGAACTACAATTGCTAAGCTAAAGTGGGGCTTCCCAGGTGGTGCTAGTGGTAAAGGACCTGCCTGCCAATGTGGGTTTGATTCCTGGGTTACCCACTCCAGTACTCTTCTTGGAGAATCCCAAGGACAGAGGAGCGTGGCAGGCTACAGTCCATAGGGTCGGAGACTTGGATACGACTGAAGTGACTTAGCACAAGCTCAAATAATTTCTTACATTTCAAATCAAGGAATGCACATTTTGACTGATTTAGGCCTATTAAAAGTAAATAGCAGGTATAGTTTAGTAAAGTATGATAGTTATTAGCAACCAGAGAACGAGCACCTATAATTTTAAAAATGACAAACATGGTAGTAATATGAGAGGTAATTACTCAAATGCTGAAATTCTGAATTAACAAGATATTGAAAGTACTAAAAAAGTAATGAAATATTCCTGTGTTAGTTTCCTGGTGCTGCTGCAACAAATTACCACAAACTTAGTCACTTTATAAAACGCAAATCACTTTTCTTACTGTTCTGGAGGTCAGAAGCCTGAAGGGGGTCTTACGGGAATAAAACCAAGGTGTGGGCAGGGCTGTGTTCCTTCTGGAGGCCCTAGTGGCGAGTCCATTTCTTGTCTTTTTCAGCTTCTAGACATGGCCCGCTTTCCTCAGCACGTAGCCTCTTCATCTTCAAAGGCAGCTATAGCCTCACTGAGACCTCCCCTACCATCATGTATTTCTTCTGACTTTGCTGTCTCCCTCTTTCACTTATAAGGACATTTGCAATTGCGTTTGGCCAAGATAGATAATCTAGGATGTGCTTCCCATCTCAAAATTGTTCATGTAATTACCTCCAGAAAAATTCCTTTTGCCAGGTAAGGTAGCATGTTCCCAGGTTCTGAGGGTTAGGGCATGGACTTCTGAGAAGAGGTGGGGTGATTATTCTGCCCACCACAGTTTCTTTAAATCAAAACCTAAGGAAATATTTTCCTTCACTGAGGGGTTGAAAATGCTATGCAATTAACAATGAATATGTAAATGAATTTCCAGAGTAATTTGCTTTTTAGAAAAAGTTTTTAAATGCTTTAAAATAATTGCACATTACAGAATTTAACTAGGACTTTCTATACAACTGAAAAAAAGTTCTACAAAATAACTCTTAAATAGTGTACTGGGTGACATGTATCACTCCTGTGTCTCTGATCAGAGTAAGATCCTTCCAGATTGTTCTCCTTTAGTTTTTCACTTTGCTCCAAATCATGTAACTTTCTATGTTACTGTTTTAAATATACATTCTGTATCATTAGGTTTTCCTTTAAAAGATCAAAGCTTAAAACCTCTGTTCCTGGCTTTATTATATGATTAGAAGGCTTTCTAATTGAATTTAATTAGAGAGGATAGAATGAAACCAATATAAAAAGTCAGCAAAGCAACAGCCTCTAAGAAGAGGTCAGAAGTGATCACAAATGGCTCTGAGTGGCTAAAATAGATATCCATTCCAACATTCTGCTGATAAGGGCTTGTCAGTTGTAGAGCTTTAATACTTTTAATTTCACTAAACAATAAATAAAATATTAGATCTGAATATATTAATAAAAAGTAATATGCTTTTATAGTGAATTAAAATTTATTGATGCATATTTCTTGTTTATTTCTTCAGTAAAACCAATTAAGCTAGAGAAAATTTGATGAGGAGTTTCACTGTGTCAGTCTAAACTACTTTCTTATGTTTAAAATATCAAATCCTCAGTCATTTGTAGGTTTTAAAATTCATAGAATCAGGGCTTACAGACAAAGCACTTACCGAGGAAAAAGATAATTCATAGCAGACCTGAATAAACCCTGCTAATCTAACTTTCTAAAGTCCGGATTTGAAACTTCTTTTGGTATTTTATAATAATTTTCATATTATGTTTACAATCAATACAAAGTCTCCATTGCCTGATCCTCTACCTTTTGCTAAAACGCAGTACAAACATTCATATTTCCCCTCACCGTTTCCTTATCATATTTCCTACATTCAGCTAGAAGTGCAAGTTTTATTTTCTAAGTACTTTGAAAGGAAGTGAATAGATCTAAGAAGTGAAGCTGGAACATAAATGTGTAAAGACTTTCCCACCAGCCAAGATTTTGGGGGTGGGGAGAGAAGCTGAAAAATCTTAATTCTTTTTTGTTTTTCATGCAGAAAGGAAATTTTCTTTTATTTCACTCAAATGAATTAGTCTAGAGAGACATTTTTTTTTGTTTGTTTGTAAGAGACTAGTATGAGTGTTTTGGACAGTTTTTAGTAGTTCTCAACCAGGGATGATTTTGCTCCCTAGGGACATTTAGCAAATATCTGGAGACATTTTTGTTTGTTACAATTGGGGTATGGGGGTGCGTCAGCATCTAGTGGGTAGAGAGGCTGGGAATGCTGTTAAACATACAAGAGTGCACAGGACGGCCCCACAGCAAAGAGTTATTGACCCTAAATGTCAAAAGTATGAAGTTGAAAAGTCTTTGGTCAAGAGGATGTTATTTAATTTTTGACAGGCTTGCTTTGAATATGTCAGTATTTAAAAAAATTTTTTTATAAGCGTGTAAGCACTAGAGGGCAGTACTTGCCCAACAGTTGTGATTGATACTACTTTACTTTGGGGGGTCTTTTGAACTTAAAAAGGAGCTGTAATTTACGTTACTTGAAGATAAATGACTTTAGGAGACCCTTAAAGAACTATTCAAGTAATTCTAGATCAAAAGGCAGTTTTAACAATTACTCTTTCTGAAATCAGTAAAAGCAGAGCAAGCGGGATTTTTCTTCTTTTATAAATGATGCCTTGTGAACTTTTGCCAGAGAAAGGGGAAAATTCACGCTAGGTTTTCACACACAGTAACACTAACGTCATTGCCACCTACACTTCTATTTGCTCTGTCGAAGCAGGTGATGGAAAGTCGCTATTCTAAGACATGTGGATCATTGTAATGCTGTGGAAGCAGTGTCTGGAACCCGGGCTAAGAGCAGACAGGCGAAGCGGATTGAACCCATTAGAAGAGGCAGAGGATCTGACTCAGCCATCTCTGAAACAGATAAATAATAGCCAGTTTGTGTGAAGGTATTTACATTAGCTAACTGTGCAAGAATGCAATGCCATTTTCTGTTTTCTCCTAAGGGTCAGTCCAGTTTTAAAAAATTAAACAATATTTTCTCTTTCAGTGTGGGACATCCAGGCTGAAGCCTAAGTTTTTGGGTATTTTAATAAAAATTGAAACTCCTTCCCCCAAACAGGACAAGCCATTTGCTAAACCACATATTGAACCTACACATTCCTGTTTATTAAACATTCAAGGTATGCTATTGTTCAGTTGCTCAGTCATGCCCAACTCTTTGCAACCCCATGGACTGCAACACAGCAGGCTTCCCTGTCCTTCACTATCTCCCAGAGTTTGCTCAAACTCATGTCCATCGAGTCAGTGATGCCATCCAATCGTCTCATCCTCTTTCACCTGTTTCTCCTCCTGCCTTCAATCTCTCCTAGCAACAGGGTCTCTTCTAGTGAGCCGGCTCTTTGCATCAGGTGGCCAAAGTATTGGAGCTTCAGTTTCAGCATCAGTCCTTCCAATGAATATTCAGGGTTGATTTCCTTTAGGATTGACTAATTGGATCTCATTGCTGTCCAAGAGACTCTCAAGAGTCTTTTTCAGCACCATGGTTTGAAAGCATCAGTTCTCTGGCACTCAGCCTTCTTTATGGTCCAACTCTCACATTTGCACACGACTACTGGAAAAACCATAGCTTTGACTATACTGACCTTTGTTCGCAAAGTGATGTCTCTGCTTTTTAATACACTATCTAGGTTTGTCATAGCTTTTCTTCCAAGGAGCAAGTATCTTTTAATTTCATGGCTGCAGTCACCATCTGCAGTGATTTTGGAGCCCAAGAAAATACTCTGTCATTGTTTCCATTTTTTCCCCATCTTTGCTGTGACGTGATGGGACTGGATGCCATGATCTTCATTTTTTGAATGTTGAATTTTAAGCCATCTTTTTCACCTTCATCAAGAGGCTCTTTAGTTCCTCTTCACTTTCTGCCATTAGAGTGGTCCATCTGCAACACAGTATAAAGAATGGACATTTATGAACCAATTCAATTGAAACCCTCCGTGTACCCTTCACTAATCGCATTCTTCTCTTCCTGCCTCCTGTCCTGCCATCATGCCCAGGAGCCCAGGTAAATGACTTTAATGTTTAACATTCCCATCTATTTCTTCATGGTTTTATTATATATGTTAAATATGTGCAGTAATATATAACTTTTGCATATTTAAAAACTTACCAATGGCATGTAAGGATACTCTTAACTTGTGTTTTCCTTTCAATATTATGTGCATGATTTATCCATGGTGATACAAATATCTCCAGTTATACCAATGTTTACTTATCATCCTCCTATTTTAATTATTTAGCTTATTTCCAACTATTTGCTAATCCAAATAATGATGTTATGTGTATTCTCATATGTATCTGCTTTTATGCAGTGGGAGAGTTCTCTAAGGCAGGAGTCAGCAAGCTATGACCTGGCCCATGGGGATTTCCGCCTGTGCTTGTATGATTCAGAAGCTAAGAATGGCTTTTACCTTATTGAATGGCTTTTTAAAAAAATTTAAAAACACTGATATTTTATGACACTTGAAAATTCAAGTTTCTGTGTCCACAAATAAAATGCTATTGGAACAGCCATACTCATTTGTTTATGTATTGTCTATGGCTGTTTTCAGACCCAGTGAGTAGGTGCAACAGAGATTGGATGGCCTATAAAAACTGATATATTAAAAAAAAAAAAGGATATATTTACTCTCTGACCCATCATAGAAAAAGTTTGCTGTTTTCTGCTCTAGCATATATACATAAGGATGGAATTGCTAGGTGGCACATATTCATTTTTTTTTGCTGTCTTATCAATTAAATCTGTTTAAAAATGCCAAATTCCTATAATATGTTGCATCAGATTGTATATTTTCTCAAACTCTGAAACAAACATGAAAAAAATTCTTTGAATCTTATGCTTTCATTTGGTTTAAGTAATGAGCTTAGACACATCTTTGTTGTAGCTTCTTTCCCCTTAGCTCTGGGTGGGTACTAATTGGTGTAGTGCTACAGAATACTAATTAGGTTTATCATTCTTTTGAGAGGGTGCTGGGAATGGGGAAAAGACTAGGAAATTTTTTTTTTTATAATTTTTGAGCTTACTTTTAAGATCTCTTTCAAATATCCAAGAATATGTGATTGTGAAAAAGCCCAAGTAGTTCAGATTGACTTTATTGGTCACTGGCTGTACTGCCGTTTACTAGAATGTAAATGCCATGAAGAGAGCAATTTTTGTCTATTTTTGTTTATACTTGTAAAAATGGCTATCACATAGTAGATGTTTAAGGGATATTTAGTTGAATGAATGAATATATAGAACATAATCCATCTGAATTATTCATTGAACTACTTTTGTATACATCATTTAATATTAAACAATGTATATTTGGAATTATGCAAGATATTTCCTGTTTTCACCTAGGTATTTTATATACTAAAGGCATGGTTTGTGACTTTGCTCTCCTCGGTGAATAATAATGATAATGGAAATAGCTAACTGTAGTCTGTAAGTGGCAGGCACAATTCTAAGTGCATTACATGTATACACTCATTTAACCCATGTAACAACTCTAGAAGGTAGGTACTATTATTATCATCATCTCCATTTTTACTAAAGAGGAAACTAAGCACAGGGACTTTAAGTAGCTGCCTAGGGTTATAAAACCAATAAGGGGCAGAGCAGAGATTTGAACTTAAGTTTTTGGTCAAGCCACATGGCTTGCAGGTTCTAAGTTCCCTGACCAGGAATTGAACCTATGGCCTCTGCAGTGAAAGCACAGAGTCCTAACCAGTAGACTGCGAGAGAATTCCTTGGAAGAATTTTATTGTTTAAACCTCGGAGGAAGGATCTCTGAAATCCTGTAGTCCTTCAAGGTAAGCTGTATAATAGGAATATAACACAAACCACTTTTTTTAATTAAAAATTTTTCAGTAGTCACATTTAAAAAGTTTTTTTAAAAATTGGTGAAATTAATTTTAAGAATATGTTTTATTTCACCTAATTAACAAAATATTATCATTTAAATACATAATCAATATTTTACATTATGTTTTCATACCAGCCTTTACTTTAGACTGTGGTATGAGTTTTACATATTTGATTTTGCAGGAGGCTCATTTCAAGTGCTCAATAGCCACGTGTAGCTACTTTAACTGAACAGTATAGCTCTAAGTTAGAGAAGAGGGACTTTAAACCTTGAAAGCACATAAGTTGTCCAAAGTCATGCAGTTAATTGGGTGACTCAAAGGTAAAGGTAAAAATTTTAAGATTTTGGAGATGGTGGGAGTGGTGGCAGGGATGATGGCAAATGAGAGTTTCCGAAACTCTGAGAGATGGACTGGGACCAGGGCAGACTCTTAGAAATGCATGGGTAATATGAGGTTCTCTAGAATCACTAAGCAGGTTTCAAATGGATTGATTTTAATGGCCAACAAGTTATGTGTTCACATTCTGAATTGAGGTTCATTTAATATCATTTGTCTGCCTAATATGGTGAGATTAGTAGTAATATACTGTGTGTAGTAACTACACATCAGTTACATTTGATCTCAGTTATATTTGATTATTTCACTAGTTGCACTCTAGATACTAGCTCTTTGCCAGTTAGGGAAACAAATAGTCATCACCAGGAAGTTCTGGTTATGTGCAGAAAAGCGGGGGAGTGGGGAGTATGTTCAATACATAGAAACCATGTGATCTTGGCTCTCATTAAGCTTGAAATCTAGTGGGTAAGTAATATTAGTACAAAGATTTAGAATTAACTTTAAACTATAGTCCTAAAGTGTTAAACTCCCAAAGTACTAAATTCATGTTCATTCATTCCAGAAATGCAGGAGAGAGAGCTTATCATGGATTCTGAGTTAAAATGAAATATCTAGTTCTTTCAAAAACAACTTCATATTCATCCTAGCAGTCATACTGGCATTATTTGCACATGTTAGAAACATTAAGTTCTAAAGTTAAGCTTAATCTGTTTTGTTCCATTAGGAAAAGGACCCTTTTAAAATTTGGAAAATATGAAAGAAAACATTAATCCATAATTCTAAAGACAACTATTTTTGTATATTTCCTTTTCCAGGCTTTTAAAAACATTAAAAATACTTGTGATTATGAAGTAGAATTGTTTATTTGTTTTTCCTTAAAATTATAAGCATTAAAAAATGTCCATATATATAATTTAAAATACCTACTTGACAATAGTGAAATGTGTCATCATTTGTTCATTCAGCCAGGCCCCATGGTTAGACATTCATTCAAATTTTCCACATCTGATGCTTCAGTGACCATCTTTGTGAAAATGAAAGTCGCTCAGTTGTGTCTGAGTCTTTGTGACCCCATGGACTATACAGTCCATGGAGTTCTCTAGGCCAGAATACTGGAGTGGGTAGCCTTTCCCTTCTCCAGGGGACCTTCCCAACCCAGGGATTGAACCCAAGTTTCCAGCATTATGGGCAGATTCTTTACCAGCTGAGCCACAAGGGAAGCCCTACCATCTTTGTAAACAAACTTTTTTTCATATTCAGGATTCTTTTCCTTAGGTCCAACTCCTGGAAGTGGAGCTGCCAAGCTAAAGAGTATACCATTTTTAAGGTTCCTGATATATTTTGACACATTGCTTACCAGAAGTGTTATCCCCATCAAGGTGAGATCCATTTCACAGCAGTCAACAGCACAAAATAGTCTTATTTGTTTTTTATTTGCTAAATTGGGAGACAAAAAATGTTATATGATTGTTTTAATATCAATTCTTTGATGATTACTATTAAGTTTGAACAATTCCTCATACTTATGGTTATTTCTTATTTATTTATATTATTGTTTACTTTGTAATTTTCTCAGGTTTTATCTGTTTGAGTTCTTGATGTGTTAAGACGTTAATGTTAGGCTTTTTTTCTTAATGAATAAGTGTTGATGGTTCTTTTAAAATTATATTCCTTTAAACACCAATTTTCAACATGTAGGGTTTCTCGGTTTTAAAAAATATTATTTGGGGAAAACATTTAATTTCCGTTTGTTTTTTTTTTTAGGTACTCTTTTGGACTGGTTTCTTATGCTGTCAATGGATGTGGGCTCAAGTGGTATAAACTCTTTATACTAAGCAATTACTTTAAGAAAAATAAAATTACAATGATACATTTTCTGTAAAATGTATATAAGGTATACCAAAGTGTGGTAAAAAATATGTTTTTTGAAAAAAATGTTTTGGGGACTATTTACTACTTTGAATTACCTGCACTGTTTTCCTGTAGTAATGCCAATAGAGTAAGTAGATTGTATGTGAAAAGATTTTTTTGAGTTTTTTATATTTCTTTAAAGTTTATCTTTTGAGATAAAATCTACATGTGAAAAGAGTTTTACCTTCAAATTTTGGAAAGCTATATTGTTTGATTTAGAAAGGATGGATGGGCTGTGTACCTTTTCTTTTGTATCCTCAAACCTGAAGCCTTGTTGTTAATTCCCAGCACCGATGACCTTTTTTTTCAAATTAGTGCTGGTTTTTATGGGCTGCAAACTTTTCCCAATAGCTGAAGCAGAGACTTCTGGGCACTTTCTCATTTCTTCTTTCTTCACGGTTTTAAAAGAGCCCCTTGCCTCCTTGGTTTGTCATTACGTGTACTGAAGTACAGAACAGAAAATGCAAAAGAAGACAGCTGCACAGGAGGTTTTTCTTTCTAAAGAAGTTGATAGACAAATGGCACAGGGTTCACTGTTCTCGCCAGCTGAGAGTTTAGCTTCCAGAAAGCGCTACTTTAAGGGAACAAGTGAAGTAGTGTGCAAGGCCTGAAAGGCTTCATTGACACAACAGCCGGGAGGCTCTTGTAGTACATTGTCTGGTATGCAATGCCCTTCCGAAACCAGCTCTTGAGATCTCTACACCCCCAACACCCCCCAAAGCTTAAAAAGTAGGCTTTTTTTTTTTTTCCTCCACTATACTTGGTTTTCTAACTGAAATTCCTGAAAAGGAGTTTGTTTTTGTTTATCTTTTGCCTTTGAGTGTCAGTCAATGATTCACATAATCTCTTGGCTTGCTTAGTGGGAACACTGGGGGTCTGGGCAGTAGGGCCAAATGGTTGTCCCTAACAAATTAGTGATCCAGCATTAGTGTTGGCTCTCTGAACTAGAATCTAAGAGCTGGAGCAAAAATGAGTCCTTGGGTGGGGGAAATAAGACAACTTTGAGGCTGATGATTCTGTTTTCTTGATGATTGATCTGGAGAGATTTAAGTGTATCCTAAGGAATAACTTTCCAGTAGAAAAAGGTATTCAAAGTCATTAGATTTGTATCAGTGAAGTTGTAGACTCACTTGTAGGCTTTGAGAGAGTGCTTTGGGGAAGACACAACCATCTGTGGCATGCTAGTTTGCTGTAGAAGGGCTGGGGCCAGTCAATCTCTTTATCAATGGTTTTCATTCAAATATTAATAGAGCTCCTATTATGTGTCTAGCCTTGAGAAAGGATGTGGCTTGTGCTCCTGAACTCTGAGGAGCTCAGTGTCATTGACCCCATTGACTCTGGAAGATCAGCGATTCACCCTTATTTTGCAGGGAGCACTGAGGCCCAGTGACTTGCTAGAGATTATGCAGAGTTAGTGGCAGATTTTTGACTGGAAGCTACATCTTTTTTACTCCCAGTTTGGTATTTTTCCATTCGACTGTTTTTGAAATTACCCCTTGTTGTTAGAGAAAAATTCAAGACAAGATATAATTAAGTGTAGATTGAATAATCAGTTGCCATTGCACATGGGGAAAGTTCATTGTTACCTGGTTTATCTGGAAGGTTTCGAGGAATGGGTATGATGTGAACATCACAAAAGAACCAGAAAAATCTGGTCTCTGCTTCTGTGTTGTTGGGGGACATACATAAAGAAATTTATATTCTTCAGTGCAAGTACAAGCCTTTAAATGTGTTGTCTGTTGGAGCATGTGCATACAGAAGTTCCTTTGGTGAACATCAGAATGAAAGCTGGGTGAAGGTTGGGAGGTTGAGGGTGGGGGGTGAAGTGGAGTCCAAGTGATTCACAGATTTCTGAGTAAGCTTGGCCATCAAACATCAGAGGATGAACCTGGGCTGCTAGAACTTTGAGTCTATGACAGGAGTGGCCCTTGTGGAGGTCTTGATGTAAAGAACTTGAGTTACTCCCCAGGAACTTCTGCTCAGTTGCTAGGAATTAGTTATTGACCTTAATATTTGATCTCTTCTCATTCTATGCCTATGCCTTTAGGTTTTCTTTCCCATTTAAGAGCATTGCTAAAAGCAAAAGTAAGAATCTTAACCATCTGCTACTTAAACTAGAGGGGATTTATTCCTTTTAACTGAAAGGATACTTGTTCCAACAGAAGCGTATTCTTTAGAGACGAAAGCCTGTGGCAACACGTATATTTTGGTCACTGCTCCGCAGTCACGTCGCATGTGTGTGTGTGTGGAGGGGCATTCCCCAAAGAGCAAATAACAGATATGAGAGTTTGAGGCCAGAGAGAGCACTGCTGGTTCAGGGAACAGAAAGTTTTAGTGCATGGGCAATATGGCTGGAGTATGGGGTGAGGAGGGTGCTGGGCCCTGAGGCATCTAGTAAAGGGTGCGTGGAGAGGGAAGATGAGTCTGCAGAAGCCAGATCTAGGGGGCCTTGTGAACCGTGTTAAAGAAAGCAGACCTTAACTCTAGGGCAATGGGGATATGGCTATGAGATTTAGATTTTAGATCACTCTGATCGCTGTTGGATTATGGGAGAGGGAGAATGAGAAACAGTAGAATCAGTGAAACTAATAAGAAGAATGTTGCATTAGTTGAAGAGAAGAACTGATGGCCTGAACCTGAAGGGGAAGAACTGTGAATAACAATTTTGGCATTCAAGGCAAACAGCTAAAAATTGACCTTCAAACAATTCTGTAATTCAAGATATGGCTTGTAAGTGGATGTGACTGTGATGTGCCTTCCAATAGCTTTCGATTTAACTAAATATTCTGAGTAACCAGGTGCTGCTATTCCTTTAAAATACTTGTTTTTAAAAAAGCAAACAAACCCAGACTTCCCTCTCTACATTTTTGTCTCCACAGGCAAAGCACCATCAATTCCTAGTAGTCTCAGGCAGAGGCAGGGGGAGGGAGGGAGGTGATCAGATCAAGGAGATAGTTGAAAAGTAGGATGGACAAGGAGAGCTTTTGAGGGAAAAAGATTTTGAAGTTTTTTTTTTTTTAATTGAAAGAGTAACATGTGCCACAACAAAGTTCAAACAGTACTAAAGATGTACAATGAAAAGTATGTCTCCTTAAACAGGTCAAGTACTGTTACTATGCTTGTGTATCCTTCTAGAAGATTTTTGTACCACTGTAAGCTTAAATTTTTAGGGTTTTTATTTCACAGTTTTCCTTTTTATGAAAACATTTCATATTTTTCTTTTTATAAAACTAGGAACATACAATACATCCTGCTTTTCCCTTTACTAATTCACTTACATTATATTGTGGCAGTTTTGCCACATCTACTTCATTCTTTTTAGTGATTGTCCATTGAATGAAATGTGTTATCATAATTTTTTGAAATTGATCTCCAAAATGATGGACCCTGGGGCTGTTTGCAATTTTTGGTATTTGATTTAGATTTGTACATAAGAGAAGAGGCATGGATTAATAAAGAAGGAATTTTAGGTTGTGAAAAAGAGGTTTCTATATAAACTGGACCCCCTGGCATTTTTGTGACTGTGGAACTACTCTTGCCTTGCCTTAGGGTGAGTATTGTTATAAGGGTGGAGGTGGGAGAATAGTAAATGTTTACGCGCACCTTTGAGTCTCTGAGACCAAAGAACTGGGTGTTTCTAACAGGGATGGATTGAAGCTGGCATAGTCACTTCTTCACCAAGTAAAGATCTTTCAGGGGAGGAGGCTGCCACAGCTGTGAACACTGACCACGCGCCCCTCCAGTAGAAATGCCCTCTTATCCATCCATGGCTGTCAGTCATGGTATTTATCCTAAACCTACCTGCTGTCACAGTTGTTTATCTGGGTTCCCTAGCCACAGTGAGAAACAGGATGTATTTGTGAAAACAGAAAGTAGGTTTGATAGCTTGGGAGGAATGAGAAATGGGCCATTTTTTAAGGCTGCCTCCCACGAGTTCCTCCCTTTGGTTTAAACACTTTGTCCTCTCCCACTGATGTTGGAAGAGTTAGTTTCAGATGCAACCATTTACCAGTTGCATGCTCTTGGGAAAGTCTCAACATCTTCAAACTTCAGTTCCCCCCCATCAGCAAAATGGGTATAATAATTCCTGGTTGGCACAGTGTTGGTAAGTTTGAATAAACCAATGGATGTGAAAAGGCCTATGTTTCATTTTACTGTTTTCCAAGGCCTGTCCAGAATGGAGTTTCTGAAGTAATATGTAATCCAACCCAAGACAGTGAAGCATATTCTATTCTTTCTTGGGATGTGCCTGCCAATGTAAGCCTCCTATACCCTCAGCTTTTGTGATTTATTGAATCTTTTCCTGAAAGGTCATCACTTTTAAGAAAATATAACCAGATTTGTATAGCACTTTATGGCTGGCAAAGATACCTTAGTAACAATGATCTAACTTGAGGCTCCCAGCAAACCATCTGGGATAAATAGGGCATACTTTATTCCCATGCAACAGATGGCATAACTGAGATTCAGAGAGATTGGTATAAAGAAACTGAGACTCAGAAAAGACACAGGTAATAAAGAGTAGAGAGCAGCAAGAGGGCCCTCTAGACTACTACATTACTGCTCTCAATCTGCCTAGGCTTGGAATTCTTTTTTTTTTTAATCAAACATTTATTTGGCTGCACTGTGTCTTAGTTGTAGCGTGTAGGCTCTAGTTCCCTGACCAAGGGTTGAACCCAGGCCCCCTGCACTGGGAGAACAAAGGCTTAGCCACTGGACCACCAGAGAAGTGCCTAGCTTGGAATTCTTGAGTCTTTCTCCCCAGTTACGTTTTATATCTTAGTAAATACATGTCACTTTAAAAATAGTTTCTCATTTAGAAAGAATAGTATTAGTAAGATACTTTACAGTTTGCAAAATGCCTTAAAATCCATGGATGCATTTGATTCTTACAATAACCCCATGAAGTAGGTAGAGCAAATGTGAGTAATTCCATTTTGCAGATGAGGAAATAGATTTAGGAATTGAGACCTGCCCAAGGTCAAACTATCAATAAAGAGAAGAGTCAGGATGGGAACCTGGCCTTCTGGCCAGCAACTTCAATGCCTTTTTATACTTTCATTATTGTTATTATGCTTTTTATTGGGCTATGTAATTCTTTTATTTAAAAATTCAAACTAGATAACTTTGTGCACACATTCATTAAAAAATATTTATTGAGTACCTTTGTAAACTGCTCACCATCTAGTTGGAAGAAAGGTAAATAAACAAATGGTTACCATCAAAGATAAAATATACTCGTCAGTTTGGAAACTTTAGTAAATGGTTTTTAATGACAGCATGATGACAACTTTTCCTCAAAAATTGATGATCACTACTGACTTTTGTGAAGAGTGGGATAAAGAAGCCATACATATACATGCCCATGTATGTGACCGCTCCCCCTCCCCAACATCAGTGAAAGTCATTTCAATTTTACATTCTAATAAGTAATTTACTTGTCATGTTAATCTGTAGGAAATTACAGGCTGCTCTTTGTAGTATATCATCAGAAAATGTCAACTAGATTACAGTATTATGTTACTTTGATGTCACTGCCCAGCATTGTTTTAGTCTTTTTCTTACTAACAGATACATTTGCTAGATCTTATTTCAACAACATCATGTAAAAAAAAGAGAATTTGTAATAATTTCCTTTGTAAACAGCATATTTCTTGTTTGATAATAAAGCCTTTGCTTAGTTCTGTCCTCTCGCTTTCCTGGGGCCATAATTGATTGTTGGTCTGCTCATCCTCACTCTTCAGGGCAACATGTGACCTAGAGCAGACTCTAAAAGAGGAAGGATAGGTCAGACTCAGAGATTCAAGATTAAACAGAAGAGAATGTTTAGAGCACTAGACTCAGAATATTTTTTAGAAAAGGAAGAGTAAAACTCCCCTGTACAATGAAGAATTATCTTTACCCAAAGACATGTCTGGCCTTTGCCCTCAGCTACTGGGAGGTAATATCTAGGCCCCTCAGATGTCCTACCTGATAGAAGTGCCTTTGTCTGCCTGGGGGGTTTGGCTACTGGCCAGTGTAACAATGTGATTTAAGATGGGGGCTTTGAAACATGCGATCCATATTAGTTCTGCTTCCAGGGGAAAAATAGACTACAGGTCAGAGATGTGGGCAGTGTGTGACTGAGCCTCAGTAAAAACTCTGGACACCAGAGACTTGGGTAAGCATCTCTGCTTGGCAACACTCTTGAGAATTGGCACGCATTGTATCCGGGAGGAGGTAATGTCATCCAGGACTCCACGGGAGATGACCAGAAACTTCATGTTTGGACCTCTCTGACATTTCACCCCATCTGTCTCTTCTTTCGGCTGCTTCAGATTTGTATCCTTTTGTAATAATAATACTTTACTAGTGTGTACAGTGCTTTCCTGAGTCCTGTGAGTAGTTCTAGCAAACTCTCAAACTTGATGGAGTAGCAAGGACCCCTGCTTTTGAGACTAGTGCCCTTGTGGAGGACTGCACCCATAACCTGTGAAGTTTGGTGGCCTAACACTGGTAGTTGGTGTCGGACATCATTGCATTTCCCAAAACCTGATTTTAGATTTAGATTTTGGCACTTTCCAGGTTGGTTGCTTCTCTCAGCTTCAAATTTTTCAAAAATTTATTTTTTAACTTTACTATGTTTTTACATTTTTGGCTGTGCCCATGGCATGTGGGACCTTAGTTCCCCAACCAGGGATTGAACCCATGCCCCCTGCACTGGAAGGCTGAGCCTTAACCCCTGGACCACTGAGTAAGTCCCTCAGCTTCAATTTTTTTTTAAATCCTTCATTTGGGGGTCATTTCTGCCCTACTCTCCTCACAGGGTTAATTCTTAAGATCAAAATAAATGAACAATGTATGTAAAAGCTATAACTAGCAAACAAGAATATACTATTTAAAAACTGTAATGAGTCATCAAAATGTATTAATATTATTACAATGAAACTAAATGGTGGGGATGAATTTGGCAGGGGTGTGGGTGGGTTAGGTACCATTCTATTCAGTCATTCATTACACGAACAATTTTTGCCTTTGTATTGTGTTCAGAGTGTTAGGGAGATAACAGTGAACAAGTCAAACCCTGTCCCTATGGGGGTTATGTTCTACTCAGGGAGAGAGATAATAACACAGTAAACAAGGCAAGTAATGAGACTGTGCTAATTGTTGCTCTATTTGAGGGATATGATGGGGGCAGTTCCATTGGACGGGGTGCTTCTTCAGATGGAGTGGCCAATAAAGAGTTCTCAGGAGAGCTGACATTTGAAAAAAAGATTCTAAGGACGAGAACTATAGTGCTTTTTAGGCTGAAGGAATGGGAAGGGCAAGGCAGGAAAGACGCAGGTGCATTTGGAAAACAAAAAGAGATCTGTGTGGCTGCTTCTGGATAACACAGTGTGGGAGATGTGCCTGGTCGGACGAAGGAGAAGAAGTCTGGATTTTTATATTGTGATTGATGTGAAACTTCATGTGATGGTTTTAAGTAGGCAAGTAACATGAATTGCTTTAAGAATCTAGCTGCTGAGTGGGGAAGAGGAGAAGCTGGGGTAGCTCACCTGGTCCTAAGGGACTGTGAAAAGGGAGGTGTGTGGGACAACCTCCGGCTATTACTGTGGTTGGTCTTAGGGTGACAACTGGTAACTTATTGTCCGCCTGCTCTGTTATCTGAATTCCACTCTCTCTCTCTGCTGGAGATGAGTCCGCTGTTACCACTGCTGGCTTACCTGATGGTGTAACCCACACCCTTATTCTTTTTAAAAAAATATTTATTTATTTGGCTGTGCCCGGCCTCTTAGTTGTAGCATGGGGAATCTTTGATGTTCGTTGAGGCATGTGGGATCTTTAGTTGTGGTATGTGAACTCTTGGGCTTCCCAGGTGGCGCTATTGGTAAAGAACCCGCCTGCCATTGCAGGAGATGTAGGAGATGCAGGTTCGATCCCTGGATCTGGAAGATCCCCTGGAGGAGGGCATGGCAACCCGCTCCAGTATTCTTGCCTGGAGCCTCCCATGGACAGAGGAGCCTGGTGGGTTACAGTCCATATGGTTGCAAAGGGTTGGACACAACTGAAGTGACCAGCATATGCAAGCACACACATGTGAACTCTTAATTATGGCATATATGATCTGGTTCCCTGACCAGGGACTGAACCCAGGCCACTGCATTGGGAGCACGGAGTTGTAGGCATCAGACCACCAGGGAAGTCCCCTCACACCCTTATTCTTGAGGTGGTCTGAGCCCTGATACCCTTATGCTTCACAGGCTGGGCTGTGCTTGCCATTCATGCCACAGTTAGGCCGCAGAGTGCCAAGAGGTGCCCAAGTGGATCCCTGTGTTCTGTGTGTCCCTGCCCCACATAGTACCAGGTCTACCTCTTTTTGCTGATCGGGGTCAAAATTCCTGCCTCAGGCCCCTCTCAAAGCTGCAGCCTTGGAGAATGACATGCATGATATAATTTCTATTTTTAAAATGTCACTCTGGCTGCTGTGTGGAAGCTGAAGGAAGGGAGTCAGAGCGGAAGCAAGGGATAAGCGGACGTTCCTGTGGTTGTCCAGCTGAGACGCGGCGGTTTGGGCCGAGGAGGTGGCCATGGAAATACTTCTACTTGCTAGACTACAAACTCCAGGAAGGCTCAGAGCTATGTCTTGTATACTTATGTATTTTAAGCTTCTAGAAAGTGCCTGGCATGAAGTAGGTACTCAAAAAACATTAGTTGGGTCAATGAGTGAGTAGTTACTATCTGAAGTTAGTCATGAATCAGGTTTAGGATAAATAAAAGTGTAAGCTCTTCTAAAAAAAGAAAAAGCTGCAACTCTGTATGTCCCCCAGTATATTGGCTAAAGCAGTTTTCCTAGGGGTGGAACATATTGTCTTGAGAACAAAGAGGTCCACTAGAGATTGTGTTTCCATCTTTGTGGATGCAAGATGCAGCAATTTGTCTTCTTCAAATGGATGTCCTAGCATAGTAGGCCGCTGGACCCCAAATGACTTTAATGAAAGGGCAAGTCCCTGAACCTTCATGGAGTTTATATCCCACCCTCTTGAGTGCTTCTGTCTTACCTTGGCTTTAAGGTGCTAGTCATCTTTTGCTCATTCTCCCCAGTCAGCATAATATCATTGATATGAAGGATCAGTGTGATATTCAGTGGGATGTCCAGACAGTCTAGATCTTTACTGACTATGTCATGACATAGATTTGGAGAATAACCACAATCTGTGGGGGAAAATGAAATGAATGTTGTCCAGTTCATATGAATGCTGTTTCTGATCCTCTTGGCTGATTGGGATAAAGAGGAATGCATTTGCTAAATCAGTGGCCACATGTCAGGTACTTGAAATCATATTTATATGCTCTGGCAGTGAGACCATGTCCGGCATGGTGGCTGCCATCAGGGCTTGCACTGAACTGGCAGCAGCCTATAGTCATTCTCCAGGATCCATCTGTTTTCTGCAGGGCCCAGACTGATGAATTAACCAGAAGTATGGTAGAGACCACTATCCTTGCATCCTTGAGATCCTAAAGAGTGGTACTGATCTCTATCTTCCCTCTAAAATGGGATATGGTGTTTTTTAAATGTACTGTCTTGTCTGGGGAGCAGAGGAGCGGGAAGAGGCACACAGTTTCAGAGGTTTCCGTTTGCCCTTCTCCACTGTGAAAGCTCTTATCACATAAACCAAGACCTAATGTGGGGGCCTCTCCAACTACCAAATATATATCAATCTCAGCTACACATTCAGAGACTGGGGCAATGGCCACCAGGTGGAGCCATGGACCCCGTAGGCCCATTTGAAGATGACATCAGCCAGGGCTGCATTTTGACCTGGCCCATGTCCCAGCACTCTGATCCGGGTGTGGGGGGCGGGGGGGCGTTCATAATGACATTTTAGGTCTCTCAATAGCAGTGTCATTTCAGACCCTGTGTCCTGTTGGATATCCACCCCCACCCCGCAATACCACCACCTAGTTTACAGTCACCCAAGTAAAATGGCTATGAGTCCCTTTGGGAGAAAGACTGGTGGAATTATTATAGCGTATACCTTCTGTGACATTGCAGGGCCCTTTCTCCTGGAGACTTGGACACTTTTTCATTCAGCAGATTTCAGGTCTGAAAACAGTTTCAGGTCTTTGAACTGGGCAAGGGATTATGACTTTTAAAAAAAGTGTTTTAAAAAATATATCTAGCTGTGGTAAAAAAAAAAAACATAAAATTGATCATCTTAACCATTTTTAACTATACAGTTGAGTAGTCTTAAGCATATTCACAATATTGTGAAACCCACCCCAGAAATTGTTCATTCTACAATTTTGAAACTGCACCCATTAAAAAGTAAACCATTTCCCCCTCCCCACAGCCCCTGGAAACCACCATTCTACCTTCTGTTTATATGAATTTGACTACTTTAGATACTTCATATGAAGTGGGAGCACTTGTCTTTTGTGATTGAATTTCTTAGAAGTCCTAAAGGTTCATCCATGCAGTAGTATATGACAGGATTTACTACCTTTTTAAAGGCTGAATAATATTCTATTGTATATACATACCAAAATTTGTTTACCCATTCATCCTTTGGTGAATAACTTGAGTTACTTCCACATCAGGCCCACCTTAATGCTGCTGCAATGAACATGGGTGTGCAAATGTCTCATCAAGATCCTGCTTCCATTCTTTTGGATATATACCAGGAGTGGGATTGTAATTCTATTTTTTTGAGGAACTGCCATATTATTTTCTATAGTGGCTGCACTATTTTACACTCCCACCAACAGTGCACAAGTGTTCCAATCTCTCCACATCAAGGGATCATTAATTTTTTTTTTAATTGGGGCAACAGTGCTCAGCCCTCTGTTCATCTAGTCTTGCATTCTTTTTATGTATTAAACAATGCCCATCTGTTTTATCACTAAGGATATTGTATTCTATTGACCAACTCAAATATCTGTGGGTCAAGCCCCCTTGATTGACCCTTCAATCTTCCTGTTCATTAAGATAATTGTGACCCCCCCAGCTTCTACTCTTGCCACCTGGCCTCCATTGGTGGTGTGGGGGAGGGGGTTTGGTTATCTCCATTGCTGTCAATAATCCCAGCTCTGTGGTTACCTTCACAGAGGTAGGACCTTCATCCCGGTGCGCAGAGATGAGCCACCACTGAACCTAGTGATGCTGACGCCCCTTGAACGACCACGGTGAGTGGTGTGTCTTCCGGACTGTCCATGAAGTCCTCAGGCCTCAAAGAATAGATCCATTTCAGTACGTCCACTCCCTGAGCTTTTTAATCCTTTCCTCCACTGTCTGATATAACTTTGCTCAATGTGGGACATCACTTTTTCCAGGCTTCTAGGAATACTCTAATAACACATTGGAACCATCTCTAGGGTGCTTTCTAGAATGTAAACCCTGTATCCCAAGAGCATGCCCCTTAATTAATAAACTCTTATTCAGTTTTATGTTCTGGTACCCTTGATCAAGGGCTTTCCAGGTGGCGCTAGTGGTAAAGAACCTGTCTGCCAGTGCAGGAGATGCAGGAGATTCGATCCCTGGGTGGGGAAGATCCCCTGGAAGAAGGCATGGCAACACACTCTGGTATTCTTGCCTGGGGAATCCCATGGACAGAGGAGCCTGGTGGGCTACAGTCCATGGGGTCGCAAAGAGTTGGACTTGACTGAAGCAACTTAGTATGCACACCCTTGATCAAGCACACTCAAAATCTAATCCACGGCATCTTCTCCTGCTCCTGCTATTACATGCTGGGTATTAGTTCCTTTTCTCCTTTATGAGGTCCGGCATGTTCTTAAATGAATTGTTTTGTAACTTAGCCCTAGTTGTCATCCTGGCAGCCAGAAAAGGTGATGGAGCAGATACTGGTCCCTGCCGCCTTTTAGGGAGGGGCCTTTCCTGGGGACAGGTGGTGCTAACTCTTAATGGGGAGGGGTGGGCCACCTTTGTATGGGTAACCAGAATCCTCCGGGAGGTCTGCCATCCAAGGGTACCAGATGTCCCCACTCTGTGTGTCAGGGTTCCAGTGCAGGTTTTCTCAACCAGGGCCCTGAACTTGGCTCAATAGATCTACCTTGTCTGAAGGTTCTAGTTACCTGCCTCAGCTGGAAGTTCGTCTTTGAAGTTCTGCATGTCTGCTAGTTTCTGGGTTGAGCCTTCATTCTTTATTACTCTCTTAATGGCAGGAGAGAAGAACCAGAGAAGCCTCAGGCTTTCACACTTCGTTTCAGTTGGTTGGGAATTGCTTTTCCTTATCTCCCTGTAAGATATCAAAGCAGTTTAGTAACTATCAGCCAGGTTTCTTGCCCTTGTATGAGTCATTTCCCTAATCCTTTTCAAATACCTGAATAATTTCACTGGCTAGGAGGTCCACTCCACCAAATCATTCTCCTAACTTACCAGCGGTGAAAGTTTTTCTGGCTGGAGACTGGTCCTGCCTCTCTATAATTTTTCCTTTAGATTTTGCTTGCAAACCAAATGGTTCCTTCTTTAGTTCCTTTCTCTTGCAATACCTTATCATTTACAGCTAAGAAAAGCTTATTAGTACATTTGATATGTTTTCTATCTTCCTAATACCATAGGTGACAGTTTCATAAATTATCCCACCACTGCTTAACACAAGGTAACCCTTTTTCCAGCGTCCAATAGTAATTTCCTCCTGTTCATCCAGCCTCTACTAATAGTCTCCTGGCTGCCCTTCTAGCTGTCTGATCCCAATGCCAGTGTCCTGTGTTTTAGGTTTTAACTATGGCCGTTTCCCACTTCAAAGTTTCAGTTTTTACTGCTAAATAACAAACCACCCCAGACTTAGTGACTTTAGACAATGACTTATTAATTTCTCACAGTTCTGTGGGCTGACTGGATGGTTGGTCTTTGGTCTTGAATGGTGTGCTGCATTTAGCTTGTGTTTGCCCAGAGGCTTGAATCCTGGGATGGTTCTGCGTGGTTTCACTGCCTCTTCCGCCATGTGGCCTCATATCCCAGAGATGCTTGGTCAGGTTTATTTATGTGCAGCTAAACTTTAAGAGGGCCAGAGAGGAAACTGGAAGAGCTCTTAGGGCCTAACTCTGGAACGTATACAATGGCATGTTCCTCTGGCCAAAGCAAGTCACAAGGCAAAGCCAGATTCAAACAGCACTTGGAGGAACAGCAATGCCTCTTGAGTAGGGGAAGCAGTAAACTCACAATGCAAGAGCATGGAGGGAGGTTGATTCATTGAGGGTCACTATTTAAGGATCTACCACACTTAAGGTGCCTATTAAAATGGACTACTACTCAGCCATAGAAAAGAACAAGATTTTTCCTATTTGCATCAACATGGATGGACTTGGAAGGAATTATGCTAAGTGTGGTCAGTCAGAGAGAGAAAGAAAATACTGTATGATATCACTTTTATGTGGAGTCTAAAAAATATAACAAACTAGGGAATATAACAACAAAAAAAGCAGCAGACTCCCAGATATGGAGAACAAAGTAGTAGTTACTAGTTGGGGGTGATAGAAGAGTGGGAGGGTGGGACATACAAACTATTGAGAGTAAGGTAGGCTCAAGGATGTATTGTACAACACAGGGAATATAGACAATATTTTGTTATAACTGTAAATGGAAAGTGACCTTTAAAAACGGTATTAAAATTTGTTAATAGATTCTATGAGTTCTCATCACGAGAAGAAAAAAAAAAAAAGATGGGACTTCCCTGGTGATGCAGTGGATAAGAATCTGCCTGCCAATGCGGGGGACACAGGTTCCATCCCTGGTCTGGGAAAAGTCCACATGCCTTGGAGTAACTAAACCTGTGCGCCACAACTACTGAAGCCTGTGTACCTAGAGCTCGTGTTCTGCAACAGGAAAAGCCACTGCAATGAGAAGACCTCAAAACACAAAGAGGAGCAGCCCACACTTGCCATAACTGGAGAAAGGCCACACACAGCAACAGTGCAACCAAAAAAATAAAAAATAAAAATACATTATAAAAAACAATGCCTGTTAGACACCCAAGTAAAGGAGCCAAAAAAGTACTCAGTTGTAAGTGCCTTGATCCCAGAGTTGGGGGTTAGGCCAGGAAAGAAACTGGGAATCAGCACACAGCTTTGATGCTTATGTGCATCGTCTTGCCCTGCACGTTCCTGGTTGCTAAGGCAGAGTGCTAGCAGAGTGCAGCCCTATGCACAAGGCTGGGAGAAGCCTAGGGGAAGAGGAACATTCTGCTCTCACGGTGGCTCCAAGTCCAGGTCCCCACTCGGGTGTAGAGTATTCCACTAGCCCTCTCCTTCTTCCTGCCAGAGCCTAGGCATTAGGGATGAGGTTAGGATGACTGGCTCGCACGCAGAGGATGTAGGACAGGAAATCATTCCACTGCCTTGTCACCTAAAGAAAGAAACCCAGGAAAATGGGGAACAAGCCATCCATGATGCTCTGCTCAATCTTTTTTTTTTTTTTTTGCTGTTCTGCATTTGCGGCCAAGTAGGAGCAATTTGCAAAAGCCACCATAGTCCTATTGTTACCACCTCTGACCACTTCCTCTCATTCTTCATCCAGAAGATAGTAGTTTAGACATCATCCCAAGATATCTTCCTTTGTGGCTCAGCTGGTAAAGAATCCGCCTGCAATGTGGGAGACTTGGGTTCGATCCCTGGGTTGGGAAGATCCCTTTGAGAAGAGAAAGGCTACCCACTCCAGTATTCTGACCTGGAGAATTCCATGGACTGGATAGTCCCATGGGGTCGCACAGAGTTGGACACGACTGAGTGACTTTTCACTTCACCAAGATATCTGACATCACTTTGTTCAACCAAAACTGATTACCCTTATTTTAGATTTTTCTGTGTTTCTTTGGAGAAGGGGCTGTTTGCTGTCATGATTTTACTAGCAAGAATGAGATTGAATCTAGTATTTTTGAAAGAGGTGACTTCAGAGCTATTCCAAACCAGCAGGAAAGACAGGGGAGATAAATCCAACTTGTCCAAAGGAGAAAGCAAAGAGGAGGGAATGAGTTGGAGGCTGTTTTGCAGATCAAGGGTTCTCTGTTGCCTGCTCTTCTCTGAGTTACTCTTTTCCATATTGTCTTTATGAAAATGAAAACTCCCTTATGTCCCTCGTTTCTGCAGCTATATCAACCTCTCCATTCTGATAACTTAGGAGAAACCAGGAATCTGTATTCTCAAATTGCTCCCCAACCTTCACGTAGTTCTCTCCACACTTGTTAACTCTCCAAAAACATATTTTTAAACTGGTTTTGCTAATTCTTGCATTCTCCCCAAGCCTGCTTTCAAGAAAGCTCAGGCTGGGGTTGAGGTTGGGGCGAGGCACGTACAAGAGTTTCTGGCTCCATCTCTCATTTCCTGAGCTGTGAGCTGGGCTGCACTAATTGACCTCGAGGGTCTCAGCTGCGCTAAGTTGGGTGTTTGTTAGATCTCGTTAAGATTGTAATTAGTGCAGAGAATCTGGGTCACAGGCAACTGGTTGGATTGATGATCTCAGGGGGCATGAATAAAGGCAGGGAATAGCAAACAGGTTCCTGGTTTCGTGGGTGGGATGGGATGGGCTGGGGCAGGGAATGGTGGGACTTATGTCATACAGACAGACAGACAGAGGGTCGCGTGCAGAGAGGCGCTCAGGCTCTTAGGGGTGCACGCCTGTGTGTGAGTGTCTATGTGTGTGTGTGGTGTGTT
The DNA here is from genome assembly GCF_023699985.2 of Odocoileus virginianus. NCBI lineage: Eukaryota > Metazoa > Chordata > Mammalia > Artiodactyla > Cervidae > Odocoileus > Odocoileus virginianus. The sequence continues at coordinate 7,227,834 of NC_069678.1, read as the reverse complement.
CCCTCCCGCATTTACTCGGGTTTCTTTCCAATCTTTCCATATATGGTGTGGCTCTAGAGCAGGCTGGGGATTGGCTGCTGTTGTTGGGAGACTGGGAGGTAGGAAGAAAGCAGAAAAAGGAACGAACCCAGCAATGGGAGGGAGTGTGAAGGGAAGGGGGCTGTAGCCGAGCTTCTTCAAGGGTTGCAGAACAGGCTGGGTCCCCTTGCCCATAAGGTTTAAAGAGGGGAGAAATTCCCTGGGGACTGTTGTTTTGCCGGGAATGAGGTACAGTTTACTGTTGCAGAGGGGCTGGCAGAGGGCAGCTATTTCCCTAGGGTCAGCATGGCATGGCTTGTGAAGGCTGGAGCCGGAGTAGAGAAATTTGCTGTCCTCCTCCCCCCCCTTTTCTTTTTGCCCTAAACAACCTACAGCTCTGCTGTAGAAATAGCATGCAAATTAATTCATCAGCTTTCCAGGTCAACACCTCTGATAGTCTTCCTAATGGAGGCAGATCAGGACTGTAGTTCTGTTCCCCAAACCTCTACTTACCAATTTAATGGGAGAAGAATAGGAAAAGTTGAGGAAAACGTCACTGAAATAGGAAATGAGATTTAGTTCTTTACCTGCCTCTGTCCCTCACCCCATTTCAACTCTGTCCTGGATCTCCGCATCTCCTCACCTGGGGCCTCCCAAAAGATTCTCCCTTTTCCAGTTCGTTTGTGGAAGAAAAGAACATAACAAAGATGTTGGAAGAGAGGGAAGGAGGAAGAAAAACACACATCCTGAAAAATGTCAGCAACTATGTTGTAAGCAGGTTGCCCCACACCCCCTACTCAATCCACTCATTTACCCCAAAACACGTGACTGGGAAGAAGGGAAATATTTCAGGTAAAGAAACTGGAGTGATGGAGTGAGGGAAAGGGGTCTGGGAGGAGGGGAAAGCTAGAGTTCCAGCATTATTATCCTTCAGCCACGTGCTCCTGCTTTGTTAACTGACATCACAGGAGCAGCCCATCAACAGGGTATACTCTAAGATGTTTTTCTAGTGGGAAGCCTGGCTTTGTGCTAAGCTCTGAAATTTTTGAAGACAGGAGCTCAAGCTCTCCTCACCCCACCTTTCTATCTGTAGCCTTTAGCACAGTACCTGGTATTCTCTCCTTGAAGAAAGGCTTATGGGCACTGGATCATCTCGTGTACCAGGATCCAGTGACAGTAAGCTCATCCTCTAAGCCTCATTCAGACTGTACTCCCACCAGCTGAGCTACGGTTATCAAGCCACTGAGTCAAACTAATCATAGCAGCAGCTGCCGCAGCTGCTACTTACCAATCAGCAGGCATTTGCCATACATCTTTACGCTTCCATTTTGCAGATGAGAAAACTGACACTTGGAAAGCTTGTGCCTTGCCCAGGGCCTCATAACTAAAAAGTCAGAATTTGAACCCAGAGCTGTCTGGTTCCAAAGCTGGCCTCATTTTACTACCAACTTGTGGCCTGGTTTTGGTGCCTGAAGAGCCCAGGAGTCCAGGGCCCAGTTAAGTTTCCTGGGGGCCCTGGTCTTTCTTTTATGCTCCCCCTCACCTATCCTCCTCCTCTGCCGTGTCTCCCTCCATCCTCAAGCTCCTTTGGGAGACAAAAGGTAATTGGCATGTTGGGATATATATGTCACTCTTGCTTTTGTCTTTTTCTTCATTATGTGGGAGCAACAAAGATTAAAAAAAGGGAAAATGCTGGTAAAATAAACTTATAGGAAGATGCAGACTTATATAAAGGAAGTAAATACTTTTTTTTTTTTTTAGTAAATATCATTTTAACCTAGACTATTTGTGACAGCGGGTTTCTCTGCTGACCGTTCTTGGAGTTTAGGTGAGTGAAGCTTGTTTGGAGGACAGAAGTCTGGAGACCCAGGTTTCCTCCCCTCCTACCCCAGGAGACTCTGGGAGCAACATGTAGGTGGCACCCTGGTGTTCTCTCCTCACTCAAAGATACATGTAATTATGTAACGACAGGATAGATCTAGGAAAAATCTTCATGACTGTGAGTGGTGGGGACCAAAAATGTGAGAATCTCCTACAGATGTTCAACTTAGATTCCACCATCTTGCTTATGTTGGGTTATGGAGTAAAGTCATGAGCACAAGAACTGCAATTGAGGGTCTTGCCCAAAGGAGTTTGTTTCCCTTCTACCCATCCTCCTGAGTGTCACATGAGGGCAGCCTTGTGGCCAAGATGTCTAGTTTGTTCCCATTTTCTCCCCTTCCTCCCTCTCACCCTTAGGGGAGCTCTAGGTTTTGGCTTCTGGAGGTTAGAGGAAATCTAGGGAAGAGGATCAAGAAGCTAACAAGCGGTCTGCAGTTGACCCTTGAACAACCCAAGTTTGAACTGCACAGGTCCACTTACATGCAGATATTTTTCAATAAATACTACAGCACAGCCTGCAGTTGCTTGAATCCTCAGATGCAGAGGAACCACGGGCGTGGCTACTAAGTTACAGGTGGATTAACCCTTGTATTTTTCAAGCGTCAACTGTTTTTCCAAGGGTTTTTTGACCTTTCGATTCAAGGGGCTGTTTCCTTCTTTCCAAAAATCATTCATATTTTGCCTTTATGACTCATCTCTTGACACTATCACTGTTATTAACTTGATCTTAGAAACTTCAGAGGAAAGAAGCAATCAAAAAGGCTCCCCACAGCCAAGGATGCAGGGGAGCCTGGCGACCCCAAAGGTGGTCGGGAGGATGGTGGTGTGAGTGTAAAGATGTTTTTCTAAAGCTGGGACTTGATTAGTATTGGAAGCGAGGTCTGAGGAAGGAGAGGAAGAGGCTACAGGAAACCCGAGCTTGGCCGAAAGAGGAACCGGGCACATATTTGGTTTTCCCCTTCATCCTATGCATCACAAGTCAGTTTCTTTTTTAGTTTGGTTTTCGTCGGGTTGACTATCCCTGGTTCTCCTGTGCTAGGCGCCTCCAGCCAAATCCAAACCCATCCCCTCTGTCCAGGGTTGTATCTCTGAATCGGGAAGGGTGTGAGAGATGAGGGGAAGAAACACCTCATATTAAGAAAGCTGGGCAGCTTGATCTCAGTCAGACACTGCTAGGCATGAGAAGCCAGTGCCTGGTGGGGGCCAGGGTCAGGGAGGATTTTAATTGTACAAATCTTCCTTGGGGCTGGGATAAACTTCACTTCTGTGTGCATGGACAGGTGGCACTGGCTCTCACATCTCTAGAGTTGAGCAGCTGAAATTTCACCCTCAGATTGAAACTTGGAATGGAACATAAGAGAAGCCCCCTCCCCTCCCCCTCTAAACTTAGGAGCCCAAACACATGGTTGGGAGCAGCAGGTTATTCCTCACACCTCAGGGTGTGTGTGGGTCAAAGGGTCAAATTGAGCCTTCATGACCCTCTCTTCATCCAGGTGAAAGCCTCTTAATATTGCTGTAGGGGTCACCTGCTCCTCACACCTGAGGCAGTTTAGGGCCCAGAGACAGACGGGGGGGAAGGAAGGAAAGGAGGTTGGGAAATAAGGACTGTAGGAGGGTCAGGCAGCAGCAAGAGCAACGAATTCGATTGTGTTTTTGTTTTCTTTTTTGACTGAGGTAAATAAAAAAGCTTTTATCCTGCAACACTTGGAGATAAGAATCTGTCCACCCCGAGTTCCAGACTCTGGCACTGGCCTTCACATCAGGCTCTTCCGGTACTGACTGTGCTGGGTGGTCTGTCTGAGGTGGGAGTCGGGGGTCTGCAGGTCCATCTGTCTGTACAGGTCCCTCAGCTCCCTGACCTCCTGCAGCACCCTCTTCGCCTGGCTCCAATTGGATGATGCCTCTCCCAGCAGCCGCTCCGTCTCCAGCAGCAGCTGCTCTGACTCAGAATCGGGAGGAGACCGAGGGGGGTCCTTGGCCTTTCGCTTCCCGTCTCCCAGTCCCTGAACCTCTGCCAGCAGCTCCTGAGTCTTCTCCAGTTTCCTGGCTACCAGGTCCTGGATCCGGGACAGCTGCCCCGGGTGGGGTGGGATGGGGGTTGGGGGGTCCTCGGCCCGTCGTTGGAGGGTGTGGGCTGGTGCAGTGTCCCGCTGAGACAAGATCTCCTCCAGGGAGGCACAACGGCTTTTTTCTGTGGCGGTCAACTTCTTGGGTGCCTGTGGGGTGTAGGTGGCCCCTTTGTCTGGCTTTTCCCAGAGTCGGGGAAGGCCACCTGCCCGGTCCGAGGAGGGCTGGACACGATCCGAGTCTGCTCTCCGCCGGCTGCCTGCGAGCTGGGCCACAGACTTATCCAGGTCGACCCGGAAGCTCTCAGCACAGGAGGTTGGCTCCTCAGGGGAAGGGTCTTCCTCCTGGATCAGGTCCAAGGTCAGCATCCCATCCGAGGTAGAGGTTGAAGCCTGGAGGGAGAGGGCGGGAAGGAAGGGGGTAGACTGTCATCCATGGGCATTTAAGGACTGCCTGCCTGAAAGGGAAGCAAGCTGTGGTCATTTCCCTCCTCAACGTGCCTTCCCTGAATGAGAAGCCCCCACTCCTGACAGAGCCCTCTGACTTTGCACTTTCTTATTCCTTTGATGGTGATTTAAACTTAATTTTTTCATATTTCTGTGATTTAAAGTAATTTCTCTTGCTTGTTTCCCATATTTTCCACTTTCCCACGAGCTTCCTGAACAGTGCCTCCTCCTTCCGTGTTGTGGACTCTCAGCATCAACTGGGTCTGACACACACAGGATGCCTGGCATGGCGGGGTGACTGTTCCTTTCTGCTGTGTCCTGAGCCACTCACCTCAACCCCTTCTGCAATTTGGACCTCAGAACCCCTTGCCTTTGAATAAAACTTGTTCTATTTCCAGGATACTGTAATTTTTTATAGGGTAAAATACTGCAACTTTTCAAAAGATAAAAAATACTTAAAAAAATTATTCAACACCTCACATGTAACATACATATGTTATCTCAATCATTCCTCACAGCAGCCCTTCACATGGGCACGATTACGGCCCCACTTTACAGCTGGAGGTGGGCAGCTTCAGCAAAGCTGATTCCAACCCAGTTTTGTCTGATTTCAAAGCCCACACTCTTTCTACTATACCTGAGGGCCTCATTCCCTAGAGACTTTGAGCTCGGACAAGTGAAAGAAAATCCTTGCTCCTCTAAACGCCTGCAATACGTAATGCTCTTACCTGTCAGGATAGCTAGCCACCAGATAGCAGCTTACATTGCCTCACAGTATTCATCTCTTCTATTTCTCACTTTCCTTGTGAGTGTATCTCATTTTCCTCAAAGGATGCTAAATCTATTAAGGCATCCGTGTGTGCTAAGTCGCTTCAGTCATGTCTTGACTCTCAGCGACCCCATGGACTGTAGCCCGCCAGGCTCCTCTGTCCATGGGATTCTCCAGGCAAGAGTACTGGAATGGGTTGCCATGCCCTCCTCCAGGAGATCTTCCTGACCCAGGATCGAACTGGCATCTCCTGCATTGGCAGGCGGGCTCCTTATCACTAGGACCAACTGGAAGCCCCTACTGAGGGCACATCTTTCAAATTCACAGTAGGATAAATATTTTTGGTTTGGAGGAATCGAGAAAGGAAACAGGGTGAAGGGACTTTCGTAGCTTTTGACCTTGGTACACAAATGCCTCTGGTGGGCTAAGATACAGTCCCATCTGAGATGAACTGACATGGAGTTAGCCCTTCAGCAATTTTTACTTTCTTATAGCCTTACATACCACAGCCATTAGGTGTCCCCGAGTCGGAGGGCGGCGGGAGTGCTGGATTTTTGCCCTGTCTCTAGTAGGGTGGGCGAGATAGCTGTCCTCCTCAACGGTGACCTGAAGAGACGCGCTGTGAGTCATGGGTGCTATTCAGAGACTCCTTGTCCCAGACCAGCTTCCCCTGAGGCCTGAACATGCCTGGACTGGGAAATAACCCCCAGCTCAGGAACTGCTCCTGAGCAAATCTAAGGGCAAGGGATTTATGGGACATGAAGGGGCTTCTTAAGTTGGTCCATGCATCAGAAAGCAGGGAAACAGGAGCTGGCAGAAAAGACTTAGAGAGAAGCCAAGAGGTGAACAGGGCTTTCAAAAGGGAGATGAAGCAGTAGAGCTGGCGGGGAGCTAGTAAATGGGGCCTGCACCATCCTCTTCCATCTTTAAGAGTCACCCTGCTCCCTGTGCCTCAGTGTCCACCTCCCCACAATTAGCCCCCCTAACCTCATCCAAGACGCGGTTCTTGGCTCGGGTGATGGCGGAGTTGAGGGCATTGATCCATGATTCCTTCTCTTCCGGACTCACTGCCAGGAAGATCAGGTTAGGTGCCTGTGAGAAGATTTGCGTTTCAGTCAGGGTTTTTATAGAGCTGGCCTCACCTTGACAGTGAAGAAATGAGAAGTTAAACTTCACTCTCTCAGACCCAGCTCTTGGAAGGAGAGAGATTCTACTTCCGGAGTTACCTGTAACTTAAGGAAATCAGCCTCTACTCCTGCAAGATGCTCTTGCTTGGAGGCTGTTTTAGAAATGACCGAGGAGGAGCTCTGAAGGGAACTGGATATTAATACAGCACTAGAGATAATTAGAAGAGGTTTGGTGAAGGACAGGTACTAAAATAAAGATCTTTAAATGTTTGAAGAAATAGAATGTGACAGGAATGGCTTCCCTGGGTCCCCTCAGACAAGAGAAATTAGATTCAGAATTTCAACCACCTATCATGGAACAGGGAAAAGTGACTGCTTGCCACGAGGGAGTGTGTGTGTGTGTGTGTGTGTGTCTGTCTGTCTGTCTCTCTGTCTGTCTGACAGTGAGAGACTGAGGGAGAGAGATGATTTTTGTGGCTGGACAGTTTAAAGGCTGGCTTGCCTGGAAGGAAGGAAATGGCCACCATATTCTCAGATTAAATAATAAAAGCTGGTAGGAGAGCAGTAATTCAGGGCCTCTGAGTCAAATTGCTGAGAGAGATCCCAAAGGGGAAGGTGTTCTCCCCTGGCCTCCACACCCCTGACCCGGTCCATGTTCCAGGGCCAAGGTGGCAGGAGGAGCATACCGTGTTCCCGGGCTGTTTGGAGTGGGCAAGAGTGAACTTGCTATGATTCTTCTTGCTCCTGCTCTTGGATTTCCGGAGCTCTTCACACTTCTCATAGTCACTCAGGTCAAACACCTCTTGAATGTTTTTCTCATCTTTTACCTAGGGGAGGATTGGAGGTGAGGTGATGAGGATTAAAATTACTTAGTCCCTTCTCCCAAATTGTTAGTTTAGACCCGTCTTGGGAACCAGAAGAAGCCTGAGAAGGGAGGGATGACAGGATAGGAAAAGGCTGTCCTACCCTAGGCTCATAGAGGCCTGACAGGGGGGACCCCAAGTCCTGATTCCTCGCATGGGTTTCCATTTAAACTCCTCATCCCAGCTCCCCTCAGCCAAGCTACTCTTCCCAGAACCCCAGTAGGTCTCTTCATTATGATTCCTACTTTGTCCTTCAAAGGACACCGTTATGGGCTCATACTTTAATCCTACCATTCTGAAGGAAGCAAGATCTGGATGGCCCTTGACTGTCCAGAGAAGGTAAAGGCAGAGCCAACATTGGGGGACGTCTGGAGAGAATGGAGGGCCGCCTCCAGCCTCCCCTTTCTTATGTGTATGTTGATGCTTTCTTACCCTCATTTAGCTCCTTCCTTATTCTATTATGATGAGATTCATCTATCTCCTTCATTTCAGGAGCTTTAGCACCACAGGGACAGCCACCCCTGTGTTAGGTTTGTTCAGATAGGGTGAAAAATACACCTGTAGTTCCTACTTCACCTTATTCCTTCCAAGGTACCACGACAACCCAATGGAGCTCCTGCAGGCTTGAGAAGCCACTAAAGTCACCCACTTCGCTCTAGGCAAAGATACGTTTATACTCTCCCCGGAGGACTTCTTGCAAAGAGTGTTCTGCTACCTCTTCCCATGATTCCAGTTTGAGCCCTTATAGTCAGGAGGTTCTTCCCTGTGTCTAAACTGAGCCCTTCCTGCTTGTAGAATCTATCCTGCAACCGGCTCCACCCTTAGCAGCTTTATCCATCATTTGGCTCTCAACTCTCTTGCTGAATGTCTAATGGAAGACAACTCTGTCTATATCCTCTGATCCCACAAAGTGAGCGTCACAAAGCAAATTCCACTAAATTTCTCCCAAGGTCCGTTTTAAAGCCCTCAGGAATTTTTCTCTTTTCCCCTGAGGTGATCCCACGGCTCTGGCCCTCTGAAGTGGTGATCTGTCTTACAAGAGGAGAGAAGACTTTGTCACTGGCCCAAAGGAGGAGTCTGTGATTAGAAAACCCTTTCACCCTCTGCTGCTTGCACCCGAGGCTGAAGACCCTGGGGAATGAGCCTGTTCATGTCTTCTTGGGATGAGAGACGACAACCACCAGCACTTGTTAAAACTAAACAGACAGACGTAGTGTCATACGTTCCTTGGGTGGTATCTCCCCTCCCTGACTGGAATTATTTCACAAAAGAGTCCCCACTTCACAAGTTCTGACATAGGAACTGTGAGCGTGGAGGTGACTTCATCTATCTGCCTGGTTCTCTCTTCCATCCCCCAACCCATCTCTGCTCTTCTATCTGCCCATCTTTCTGACTTGCCGCTGGACCAAGGGGACGCAGGCCCATTCAGGTGAATGGCCGCTCACACACCCACCTTTGTTTGTTTCAACCTGTTGTGGCTCCTCCAGGCCTCTCCCCTATCCTGGCTTTGAGCTAGGGAATGGCAGAGGCCTTGAAGGATTGTGGGTGGAAATGGACAAGATGCTGGCAAGGGGTGTCCCAGAACAATTCCCAGAAACATGGGCGCATGGATGCAGGGTGGTGCCTCACTCCTCTCCCCCTCCTTCCTCAGAGCTGAGACTATCAGCAGAGGCCAGAAATCTTGGAAAGGAAAGTGCTGGGTGTGTGTATGTCGCCAGGGGAAGAGAGTTACTTGTTTCTGTTTTCCTTAGGGGAGGGGAGGGGAGGGGAAGGGAGGGAAGGGAAGGGAAGGGAGGTATTTTGGCTTGGACACGACTGATAAGCAGCTCTGGGGAGCATGAGACATTGACAGAGGTCAACCCTGCATACGGCAGGGGTAGGAGATGGGTAAGACAAGCAGTGAGATGCGTATTCCAGTGCCCGGGGAAGATGGACAGCTCCAGGACTCTAGTTCCCCACTGTATTTTTTTTTCCCCCATCTCATTTGTACAGTCTCATTTATAATTACCACCCGCCAAGGTCAACCCTTCCTTTCCCTTGATTCTTTGTCCTTAGGCCACAGAAAGGAATTTTTCCCATGCTTGCCAAAAAGATGCACTGAACTCAATTTCCTCTACCATGAGGTCTCCCAAAGGTCTATTTCTGTTCCTATACATCAGCCCCGTGGTCAAAAGGTGCTCTTTGAGAATGAGGAAAACAGTTATTAACAAATACAGAAAGATTTCTTTGGTCGAGGCAATTGCCTCGAAAGGAAAAGACTGGTGCAAATTCTAGGACAGAGGGTTAGGGATTTCCTTGCATTAACACGTAAATTACAGATATCATAGTACATTTTTAAAAACTCTTAATTCTGTCGGCTCTGGAGCTTTCAGGAAGGGGACAGAATACAGCCTACATCCTTGATCAGTTTCACCTTTAGCCTAGGCCTTTGAAGCATGGAAACTGGCTCCAAAGAAGAGTAATACCAAAAGGCTTGTTCCCCCTTCCTATGCCTTCCTCTGCAGTGGGCAGTTGGCCCCATGACTGGTCAGATGTTCCTGACTCACAGGACACCAGACATCCTAGGCTGAGGTCATTCCATTCTTTCCCCTGTCTCAGTACCCCTACCTCCACAAATAAGGGTCCGTCACACTCTTTCATCGCCAGACTGTTTTTTAGATTGGTACAAATAAAAAGTCTTGTTCCTCCTACCCTTTCCCTGATCTCATGTTTTCCCCACTGACGTGTGGGAAGTTCTCCCTGATTGCTCACTAGAGTTTCCTGCTATTATGAAGTTCAGGGAAGACAGGAGATAAACTTGGCCATTTGCTTTAAAAAAGAAAAAAAAACTAGAAAGTCAGCAAATTGTGGAAAAAAAAAAAAAAAACTTGGGTAGGATTTGGGGTTGGGTAGAGGTGACCCTTAAAGATAAATTCTCCTGTCAAAGTGTTTTCTCACCTCACTCCAACACCAAGTTCTCAGCTTAGTGTAAACAGCAAGGTTTAAACACCCTTAAGAGGGATCTCTTTGGCCCTGGCATAGCTTAGTTCTTTCTCAGCTGCTTCGGTAGATGTTCTGTTCAAGATGAATACTTTCCCCAGGACTGCGTGTGTGTCTTGTTTCAATACCATAAAAGGATTTATTTACCTAAATATAGTCTAAGCAGAAAGCAGAAGAGGTTAGAACTCAGGGAGGACTTCCCAGTTAGCCCCTGGTGAGGGAACTCACAGTCACAGAGATAGGGACTGGAATGGCTTCTAACCCACGGAGGGGCAATTTCAGTTTCTCCACATGCCTATGTGTTACTGAGCCCAAGAATTAGGGATAAAACAGAGAAGAGTTTGGATTCAATATGTGGGCTCAGGTTCTGACCCAACGTGGACTGTTTTCATTTTAACTATAGACCCAAAGACAGAGACATGCAGGGGTTCAGAACTCCACTATCCCTTCTGATATAATTGGGGTGGGGGGCAGTGCTGGGTAGGAAGGAATGGAGAATGAGTTCCTTGCTTCTTTGTTTTTAAGTGGAGTGGGGGTGGGGAACAGAGAACATGTTAATTAAGAACACTGGCTTCAAGAGAAATAACTGCCACTTACAAATACTCTACCTGAGGTCACGTGAGACTGCCTCTGGATTGTATGTGTGTTTCTGTGATTTGGAGCAGCTGGACTGCTGATATGACTTGCATATGTCTCTGTGAGAGACAGGAAAGGGGAGGCTAGCTGGGCTGGGGGGCAGGAAGGAGGGAAGAATAAGCTGAACAGCGTGTTTCGGCAGCAACAGCAAAGAAAAAAGAATCCTACGGTCAGCTCGAGGCCAGGAGAAGGGTAGGGGACAGTAGGGGACACTTAAGAGTTTTGGGGACATCTTGGGAGGGAGTTATCATGGTTATCAGAAAGGTATTTTCAAAGGAAAATCTTTAAATAAGATGCAACTTCTAATTCTAACTCAGGTCCTCTCACTGAAGGGCGACCTTTCTCTGCAGATAAGATGGGGGTAGAGACCGGCCGGACCGCTGAACAAAATGAGGATTGAGGGAAGGGGGAGACGAGAAGTGCATATAAGACCCCTTTGGAAAGACCAGGTCAGGACTATGAGAACACTGGGTAGTTATAGGCAAGGGCACCTACCTCCTTTTCAGAGATGTAGAGCTGGTCCCCTTTCAGCACCACGTAGCGGTTTTTCCAAATCTCCCTGAAAATCCCTTTCCCGCAGAATTTCCGGACCCAGCCGACCTTCTCAGGCGGTGCACACTGATGGTTTCCATCCTGAGGCCCCTGCCCCCGCGAGTCGGATGAGAATCGCACGGTTAGGTGGTCGCAGCTTTTTCCTCCCCGCGTTCCGTCCCCCGCGCCCTGCCGAGTCCCCGGTCCCCTCCCCGCGTCCGCCCCGCCGCAGCTGGAGTCGGGGAGCCCCGCGTTCGCTCCCCACTTCTTCAAAGCCTTTCACTCCAAGGAACTCGCGTCCCCACCGCTCCCCTCCCCCCTTCTTCCAAATAAACAACTGGAATCGCCCGTGCCGGGGTGAGGGCCGGGCCGGAGCCGAGGGGTGGCCTTCGGGGCTCCGCCGGGCCCCCCGCCCCCTCCCCCAGCGCCCCTCCACGCCGCGCCGGGCTTTACGGCATTTTATTTCTTATTGTCTTCTCGCCGCTGCAGAGCTTGCTGCCAGCGGCCGCCCGCCGCCCGGGGAAGGCGAGGCCGGGGGTCGGGGCAGAAACTCAGCCAAGTTAACCCCCGGCCCAAGTAAACAAACAAAAGCCCCCGCGGTACCTCGTCGCGGGCCTGGCGCACCGAGGCCGAAGCTAAGGGGACCGGCGACCTGGCCGGGCCGGCCGGAAGGAGGGGGCTGGCACGGGGTGTCCCCGGCCCCCAAACCGGCCGCCCGCGGGTCCGACGGGGCCGGGGTCCTCGGGGCACAAAGTCAGCGGCGGCCACGGGGTGGGCGGACGTACTCACCCTCTTGGTGGAATTGTTCTTCTTCATCATTCCGGGCTGCCGGGCGGGCGCCGAGGGGCGGCCCCGCGTCGGGGGCCGAGGCCGCTGCGAGGGGGCTGCTGCCCACGGGGAGGGTGCGCAGAGGCCCCCGGCGCCGCCGCCGCTCCTCCCTCCCTCTCCCGGACTCTCCCCTTCTTTGTAGCTCCGGTTACACTAAAGGCCGGCCTCCCTCGCGCTCGCACACACACGCACGCCTGCTCCCCGCCCCTCGGCGCCCTCCATCCCGGCGCCCACGCGGCCCGGTCCCCCGAGCGCGCCCCCGCCGCCCGCCAGCCCGGCCCGGCCCGGCCGCTGCCCCGGCCCGGCGCGATGTGGGCGGCCCAGCCCGCGCCCCGCAGCTCCATCCACCCGCCCGCTGACGTTGCGAGTTCAGAATAAAGGGCGAATCGCCGAGCCGGAGAGAGTGCGCTCCCCCCACACCCTCCTTTGTTTCTGACTCACTGAGGGTGAGGAAGACAGACCTACACCCCGCCGGGGAACGGCGTCTGGGGCGGCGGGGGCACCCGGACTCGCACTGACGGCCGGAGCGAGAGGTGGAGCCTGAGAAGACCGCCCGGGTCGACCTGCCGACAGAGCCGGCAGGGGCCGATGGAGCGGCTGATGGAGAGACAGGCAGGTTCATAAAGACCGGCGATAACCTAGATCGAGATCTTCTCCCTCCCAAACCCCAAACAAAAACAAGAACGTGAGCTGGGAGGGCGTGTTACCCAGGACTGGCATCCGGAATTCACATGCCCTAGGTGGTGGAGTAGTGGTCTGGGCAGGTCAACTGTTGGGGAAAAGTTTTATGCTTCGGAGGGTACCGATGTGTAGGGGCTCTCCGCGGAAGAGAACTTAATACACATTTCTTCCAGTTTACAAATCATTAGGCCTCATTTGAGCCTCGGGAGAATAACCTTATGTATGAGGTAGATATTATGATCTCGGTTGCACAGAGAAAAGTGAGATACAGAATTTGCAGACACATTGTAAGTGCTGGAAGGAATAGAATTCTTGTCTCCAAAGCCCTGATTTGTTAGACCAAGTGGCTTTAAATATAAGCACCAGGTAAGGTTTAAACATCCTGCTATCTGGTGTCTCTCCCTAATGCACTGACATGTAAAAATACCACTCTGTCTACCACAATGCCCAGAGGAGGCCCTGGCTGGAGGAAACTGCTGATCACTCCTAAGCCGAATCTGCGTTGGAGCCCACACACCAACATCTTGGTGACTTCCTTTTTCCCCTCAGTACACATTTAATGGGAAGAGGAGAGAGGAAACCTAGTTTGGGTACTGGTTTCATCACTGATCTGTGGCCTTTGGTCAAGTCACTGAATTTCTTTGGGCCTCAGTTCCTCTGTAGGAACTGCATGCCAGTTCCACCAACAGGAAAGATAGGGGAATACATGAGATGACCCATGAAAGTCCTTTCAAAATACAGTATTGCCCTCTAGGGCTAATTACTAAATAATAATGAGCTAACGAACACACTGCCTGGCATATGGCAGGCACACAGAAACTTCCAAATGAATAAAAATCCCTGGCACAGAGGAGCAGAGGAAAGGAAGAATCACTTTTTCAGAGATGTCTCAAGATAAAAAAAAAAAAGTCGGCCAAATTGAGGAGTGAAGTGGCCTTGGCTTTTTCTGGTATCTGTCAAATGAAGGAGGGGTCTTCTCTTTTTATTTTTCCAGCTTCTTTCTCCCTAATCCAACAATATTCCTCTTAACCTCTTCTCATTCACCATACTAATTTATTCCTCTATTTTAGACTGAAATAGAAATGTATCCTTTCAAAATGCTCTCATATATAGTTCTTTAAATCTTTAGTGCCACCTTGTGAGGTATAAATATTATTTCCACTTGGAAATGAGGAATAAATATTATTCCCACTTGGAAAATGAGGAAACAGGGCATGGCAAATCAACTGACTTGCCCAAGTTAACGCAGCAAGTTACTGGCTAACTAGGTTAGAATCCAGGTTTTCTGACTCAACAAAGCTTAATTAGGCTTTGTACACATACACAGTCCCCTTCTCACCATCTCTGTTTTCCACCCTCCCTGGCAAATAGAAGGGGGAAAAGTGGAAGCAATGACAGATGTTATTTTGGGGGGCTCTAAAATCATTGTGGAAAGTTGACTGCAGCCATGAAATTAAAAGGCGCTTGCTTCTTGGAAGGAAAGCTATGACAAAACCTAGGCAGCATATTAAAAAGCAGAGACATCACTTTGCCAACAAAGGTCTGTATGGTCAAAACTATGGTTTTTCCAGTAGTCATGTACAGATGTGAGAATTGGACCATAAAGAAGGCTGAGTGCTGAAGAATTGATGCTTTCAAATTGTGGTGCTGGAGAAGATTCTTGAGAGTCCCTTGGACGGCAAGGAGATCAAACCAGTCCAATCCTACGGGGAGTCAACCATGAGTATTCATTGGAAGGACCGATGCTGAAGCTCCAATATTTTGGCCATCTGATGTGAAGAGCCAACTCATTGGAAAAGACCCTGATGCTGGGAAAAATTGAGGGCAAGAGGAAAAGGGGGGTGATAGAGTATAAGATGGTTAGATAGCATCACCAACTCAATGGACATGAATTTGGGCAAACCCCAGGAGACGGTGAAGGCTAGAGGAGCCTGGAGTGCTGCAGTCCATGAGGTTGTAAAGAGTCAGACAGAACTTACTGACTGAACAACAACAACTATTTAAAAGTGATTTAAAAAAGAATGAGAAAACCCAAGGTATCTTCATAAGCGAGGAAGCAAAATGTCCCAATATAGTGGTGAGAAAACTACCCTGCTTGATGTTTTGAAAGCTTGCTGGCCCAGAGAGATAGGAGTGGTTTGAACTTTTAAATAGGTTCTTGTTTATGGGAAAAAAAAAAATTAATTCATGACTTGCCTCATCTTCCTTTAGTCAGCAAATACTTGAGTACATCCTGCATGCAAGTTACTAGAGTCCCCGGTGCTGTCTCGGCAGGGAGCTGGAGCTTTGTGGAACATCAGGCAGGGGGACTGCTAAAATATCCAAACTCTCCAAAGTAATTTTCAGATTCCAGAACAGATGCTTGTGGGCTGGAGAACCTTCCCTGTCTATTTGCTCCTGAAGCTGTTACATAAATTTCTGGCTTTTCTTTCTTCATTAACCTGTATGGCTACACTCCCTCCTGTTATCATCCTGCCCTACCCTCCCTCGCTTCTCTCCTTTTGTCCTGTTACTCACCCCTCTTTCCATAAGCCCTGCTCCTCCCCTGGCCTGTTCTTTAGGCTTTACTTCTCTCCACCAGGCGAACCGCGTCGTGGCACCTGAATTGGTATCTATGAATTGGGACTGTTTCCAAAGACCAATCTTTAAGTAAGAAATCTCAGAGTAGGAACTTATGGGTTCTTTTTCTCACTTTCATAGCGCAGTCTCCTCAGTGAGCTTGACACTACCACACACACAAACCACAAAAATAACTCAAATACCCCAATTTCCTTCTTTGGTGGAGATAAGATACTGGGGGTACTTATGGTGGGTTACCTTCCTGACTGCATTGCCATGGATAAGACCCAACTGCTCAGTGGCTTTGTTCTTAAATTGGCTACTTTATAAGTGAAAGTGAAAGTGAAGTCACTCAGTCATGTCTGACTCTTTGTGACCCTGTGGTCTGTAGCCTACCAGGCTCCTCCGTCCATGGGATTCTCCAGGCAAGGTTACTGGAGTGGGTTGCTATTTCCTTCTCCAGGGATCTTCCCGATCCAGGGATTGAACCCTGGTCTCCCGCATTGCAGGCGGACACTTTACAGTCTGAGCCACCACGGAAGCCCGCTTTATAAGTAGCTTCACTTAAAAGAGGAAGAAGGGAGCCATCAGAGGTAAGGATTGTGAATTGCTGCCTGCACGTTCACAGGCCAGAAACTGTTAGCCAAACAGTTGTTTAGCTAAATACAAGCACCTTGGCTTTTGTAGAGTGAATGGGACATAGAGGTTTTGACTAGGGCATTTCAATCTCCTAGAAGGGAGGTCATTGAAAGCATATGAGACCTTAATTAAAATATTTTGAGAGATTTCCCTAGCAGTCCAGTGGTTAAGTCTCCAAGCTTCCAATGCAGGAAGCACAGGTTTGATTCCTGGTCTCAGAACCAAGATCCCACATGCCATGTGATGTGGCCAAAAGATTTTTTTTTAAAATGATGTTTTTAAAGGGAAAAAAAGAAAGGGCCAGTAATAATATTATCAGCTCTGTAAATCTTAGATAAAAATATGAATCTCTGATCCTTAATAAAGAAATGCCATCTTCTGGTATAAAACACCTTGAAGGTAAGGCTCATTTCTTAAGACTTTAAAATTTTTCCCTTTTTTTGGCTGTACCTTGAGGCATGTGTGTGGGATCTTAGTTCTCTGACCAGGGCCCCCTGGAGTGGAAGCACAGAGGCTTAACCACTGACTGGACTGCCAGGGAAGTCCCTAGACTTTTTTATTTTTATTATTATTTTAATTGGAGGGTAATTACTTTACAATATTGTGGTGGTTTTTGCCATACATCGACATGAATCAGCCACAGGTGCACATGTGTCCCTAGACTTCTTAATATTGCTAGCTGATTAGGCACTATGGAAGCAGGTGAATAATGAAGAGAACGATATTAGAAAAGTGTTCTTATTCCCGAGTTATCTTGCTAGGAGAAAGGCAAGCACAGGTAATCCTGTTTGGAAAAAGGAGGCTTCTATTTGAAAAGACTATGTAACATGTAAAATGCTGCATTTAAAACTTGTCTCCCCTAGCCTTAAAAGTAAGGCTCCCTTACCTTTTTTAAAAAATTATTTAAAAAACAAAAGAGACCAGAACTTGTTAGACCTTAGCCCTTAGCTGTAATATGGACAAAAGCCTTAGGGGCTTCTCCCGAGGGTCTGGTGAAGACAGTGGCCGAGCTGAGAGGAGAGGCAAGGGGAGATGGGTCCAGTGGCCCTTAAACTCTTCCCTCCTACTTCTCAAGCCGCGGATTCATGTAGTGGGAGGAGGACAGAAATTCATTTTGTGTAGCGATTCTGTATCCCCAACTTGGAGACAGAATCCATATTACTTATGCTATTATTAGTTTTCATTGGGTGGTTTACTATGTATCAGACATTGTTCTAAGTGCTTTATATGTGTTCTCTCATCTTATTTAGTCCTTACGATCCTATAAGGAGGAATTTACTTACTCTCTTTTTGTAATAATAGATGAGGAAACTGAGCCACTAAGAGACTTAATAACATTCCCAAAGTCACATAACTGTGACACAGATCTGAGCCTAGGTTATCTGATGCTACAGAAAGTTTATCAACATAAAAGGAAGGTTTAAAAATTTTATGCCAAGCACCAGGAATGTGGTAGGATTTGAGCACACCATAATTTCCTGGTATTAATGACATTATCACTTTCCACTGCTTTCAAGAGAAGTGAAATTGACACCAGAATATATTATTTGCCTTGACATACTTTACCTAGCCTTTGGGTATAGGCGATGCCTTCTCTCTGTTTGGTGTACAGCCAGCTCATGCCTCGTCTCTTAAATTCCCATAAATTGTTATTAACCCCAAAGAAACAAAAACAAATCACTGTATCTTTTCATAAAATGGATTTTTATTGTCTTCATACATGGTCTCTCAGTACCACAGAAAACTGCAATTTAGGGACAAACAATTTCTTGTATAAATATGAATTTTCAGAAATGATTTGTGCAGAAATGTGATGTTAATGAAAAATAAAAGGGTTGACCCTTTTCAAGAGAAGAGAGAGTCTGTAGTATATGCATCTAATTTTTACTTTTTAAAACTCCTTTAAGCGCTAATCCTTTACTCAAGTAAGAGCCCAACAAAATTAGTGAGAAACTGAAGTGACTGTGCTATCAAATACAAGGAATACATTTTTTTGAACTGATACAAATGATTTAATTTTGTTAATTAATACTATAAACATCTGTACATACATATTTGTGTTCTTACTACTCAGTTTGCCTAAATTAAGTATGAGTTCATGAGCTATTTTAAAAAATCATTTTTATTGAAGTACAGTTGCTTTACAATGTTGTGTTAGTTTCTGCGGTACAGCAGCCAATCAGCTGAATGTATACACACATCCTTCGTTTTTAGTTTCTTTCCCATTTAGGTCACCAGAGAGAATGGAGGCGAGCTCCTCATGCTGTAGCTGTATACAGTTAGGTCCTCATTAGTTATCTATTTTATACATAGTAGTGTATATAAGTCGATCCCAATCTCCTAACTAAGGAACACATTTATTTATTTGATAAAGAAACCAAGAGAAAAGTGGATTGGAATTGGCTCAGACTTATTCTCAACTCATCACTGGGAGCCTTGGTGTCTGTGCCAACAGTTCAGGAATCAGCAGGCTACCTGGATGTGGGTTATAACAACAAGCACAAAACCCAAGGCTCTTCTCCAACACCCCTCTGGTCAGTGGAGAAAGCCTGCAGCGACGCAAGAGGGGAAGTTGCACCATTCGGCTCACCTCTCCATCACCATTTCATCTTCTGCTTGCTGACCGTGATGTAACCTGAGAGGTTTCCTTGCTTCGGCTGTGCAGTCCAGAAGCCAGAACTTCATCTAGGAAACTGACCAGTAGACTTGAGTTACTCAAAGAAGGGAAAAAAAAAAGGCATCTCCAAAACAGAGTATCTTGCTCATAATATCTCCGTAGATGAAAGGATATCACGAGTAGAACACAAGCAGCACTGGTCTGATATTTGGGTGCAGAACAGAGGCATCAGGTGAGCAAGAAAACATCTGGACTAGGAGAGCGCCTTTGCGCTTCCCCAGAGTTCTCACTGTGTTTTCAGTTTTAAACTTGCAGGATTTTTCAAGTTTGAAATTTCTAGTCTGGAATCCAGAATTTTTAAGGACAAGGCTATACAATCTCAGAACCATATTATATCAGTACCTCTTACTTATACTCTTAAAACTGCCTCAGAACTTTTAATGTGCCTCTAATCTATTCTTTATCCAATCTGCTATCCAAAGTGGCACCAATTTTCTAAATACAAGTTATATCCTATTGTATACTTTCTCCTCTTCTACTTTAAAAACTTTCTTTTGCTTATAGAATCATATACAGATTAAAATTCAAGGCTCTTTATAATGTGGCCTAATAATAACTAATAGTTGTATTTATTTTATTCTGAGAATTGGTTTAAGCTATGTGTGTGTATACATATAAATAGAGTATATGTATTTATGCTATTATTCTCATTTAAACAATGAGAGATTAAGTGACTTGAGAAGGCACAACAGCTAGTAAGTGGCTTAGGTGGGATTCAAATCCAGCTCTTAAATCCACACAATACTGTCACTTGTCTGGTTCCATCTCCCGCCAAACATGCAGCCTATGTGCCTTTCATGCCCAACCATTCATTGTTCCCTAAATGTGTCCTAAGCTTTCACACCTTTATGCTTTTGCTCTTACTATGCCCTAAGTCTTTTTTTTTTTTTCATTCATTTTTATCAGTTGGAGGCTAATTACTTTACAATATTGTAGTGGTTTTTGCCATACATTGACATGAATAAGCCATGGATTTACATGTGTTCCCCATCCTGATCCCCTCTCCCTGTCCTAAGTCTTAAATGACTGACTACCCCTTCTTTGCCTGATGAAATCCCTTGTATCATTAAGGCTGAGGATTAAAGGCCACCTTTTTTGTGAAGCCTTCCCAAACTCTCCTCCATGCTGAACTAGTCACCTCTATCACTCTCTCCTACAGCTGTTTTAGTATCATATTATTATTAATTAGGTACTCCATACATTATTGATGCCAGAATAGACTGTGAGTTACTTAGGGTGGGACTAAGATTTATTCATCTTAGATCTTCAGGGTTTAGCACAGAGGCTGACACTTAGTAGGGGCCCAATAAAGGTATACTGAATAAATGAAGTAATTAAAACAGCCACCCATTGGCAAGAAAGCCTTCTCTGTAATACAGGAGTTTGGGAGGCAGTACTTAGAAGTATGCTGGACTCATTCTCAGGATACAGGTCTAGTAGCAGGCAGAGGGTTGGTGAAATGACCAGGTAACTTATTACCACAGTTGTGCAGTTTTAGACCTGGAAGATTCTAGGCTTAGAGAATTTAAATTCCAAACTCCTTTGCAAAAGAAGAAAATGGTGAAATAGAGAGAAAGGAGTAGAAGCTAAATTCATCTATTCACCCACTGAACACCTCTGTTAATAATGGCACCTCTGTCTAGCCTGGCTCTTTGGCCAGTTGGCCAGGAGACACTCTGAGGTCAGAAAATAAGTGTCAGGAAATGAGGTAGCACTTTTTTTTTTTTTTAAAGATAACACAAGAAGTCTTTAATTAGTGACTTTTGGTAAGAATGAAACAAATATGCTGGGAAACCCTATCGAAACCTATGAGGTGATCTTTGTTTCACTTGAGACTATGCTACATGTGGAAAGGAAAGGAGTAACCTTCCTGAAATTGTACTTAAAGATGCTCTGTGGACCAACAAGACCCCACATTCTAGGCTGCAAAAAAGAAAACACTCTTTATATCTGCTAGGCCTAATTTTGTTCCCCAGGGCTATTGTGCCTTTTTAAAAAGTATCTATTTGGGGACTTTGATGAGTCACTTCAGAATGCTTTAAAAATTATGGGTGATGAACATATTGGTATCTGTACCCCAGATTTAGACTATGTTTAAAAACAACAAAACAGAATGGTTTTTCTTCCTGGATTTGTTTTAAATCCATCTTACTTAAAAAGCAAACTCAAAAATCCCCTTCCTCTGTACTGTAATCCAGTCAATTCAGCTCAGTTCAATTAAATGTAACAGTATTTACTGATCCATTATATTGTAGGCACTGAATGAGGTGTATATATGAGCACTTCTAAACTTATGACGTTAGAAGTTATGACTTCTAAACTTTAAGGGGCTCTTAGTCAGAGGGATACACAATCACAAAGCAACATGAGAGATGGTACAAACACAGATGGTACCAGGAGCTAACCTAGTGGATTAGCTTGTCTTGGTTAGTGCTGTCATTTTGGGCTCTATGGAGAGAAGGGAGGTGGGCAGAAAAAAGCCGTGATTTTTAAAAGTCAGCCTCAAAAATCTTGCATCACACATTGAAAACCAAGTTGCTTTACTTTTAAGTCTTTGATAAGGGACTAGAGACCAACACAGAATTTTAAATCTTAATTACTAAAATAATTGAAAAGAAAAACTGTTCCTAAAAAACACTATATAACAATATCTATCTATTCCTTTTTTAAAAAAAACTATACTCCACAGATGGAAATTACATGTGAGTTTCTTTTTTTTTTTTATTTTTTTATTTTTTATTTTTTTTAAATTTTTATTAGTTGGAGGCTAATTACTTTACATCATTACAGTAGTTTTTGTTATACATTGATATAAATTAGCCATGGATTTACATGTACTCCCCATCCCAGTCCCCCCTCCCACCTCCCTCTACATGTGAGTTTCTTACAACAAAAACATTAAAGGAATTTAGAATCAGATCTGAAGAGTGGTATAATGGAAAAAAATGAATGGAATTTCTGGGGAGCAAGAAAATAGAAAAGGACATTCTGAAAAATAATGAGAAAAAAGCCAAGATAGTTGCCTTAATGGAGTAATAAGCTTCTAATTATAGCCAAATACTTAGCTGGACTATCGGAATGGGGGAGAGAAAAGGACAAGATGGAACTTTTAATATCTCAAAATATTGATTACAGTTGTCAGAGCTCCTACTGTGTTTCACACTTCTTTGTTTTTGCATATACTATTCCGTCTGTCTAGAAAGCTGTCCCATCCCTACTGCATTTTATCTAGTGGATCAATGCATCTTTTAAAACCCAACTTGCTCTCACAGTACAACGCCTCTAGGAATTTATTTGTTTTAGTATCTATTTTGCATGTAAGCCTATGAGTTTTTTTGGGTACAAGTAATATATGAATATAGTCTTTTTGTAAAAGTGTTAAATAGTATACATAAAGCTCGTCTTCTTTGACTCTTATTTTCCCCATTAGTCTTTCCAGAGATAACAATTTGATCAACAAATATTTATTAAGTGCCTATGTGCTAGGCACCGTTTTAAAAGCTGTGAATATAGCAATAAGTAAAGTGAAAAAATTCTGCTCTCATGGCATACATATTCCACTGGGGAAGGAAGGAAGATAAGCAAAATTGATAAGTAAAATGTAATAATAATAACGGTAAAAAACATCACTTACTACATGTGAAGTACAATTCTAATGAGATAGAAACCATCCTACTTCACAATGAAATTAAGGCACAGGAATCAAGTCTTATATCTTGAATGGGACCAAATTGGGATGCAAACCCAGATAATTTAACCATGATGCTACACTGCCTCTCTGTAATATGTTAGATGAAGAGAATGCTATGGAGAAAAACAAAGCAGGTTTGAAGGAGAGTTGGAGGTAATGATGGTGGTATGAGATTTTAAATCCAGTGGTCAAGGAAGACCTCACTGAGAAATTGACATTGGAGCCAAGACTTGAATAAGGCAATGGAAGACACACCTGGGGGCTTCCAAGGCCTGGTGTGTTCAGGGAACAGAAAGGAGGCTGGTGGAGCTGGAGTGAGGTGAATAAGGTATTGGGTAGTAAGAGATGAGATTAGAGAGATTAAGGGAAGGGGATGGAGGGGAGCGTGAAGATGAGCTCATGTGAGGCCTGGTAATTAGGACTGTAAGGGTTGTGATTTGTACTTTGAGTAAGATGGGAAACATCTGGAGGGTTTGGTGCAGAGATGTGACATTATGTACTTTCACAGATTCGCTCTACTGCTATACTAAGAACAGACTACACAGGGGGTTAAAGGTAAGGCATCCTGATGGAAGTGAGGGTGGTACCAATCAGGCAGTTGTGATGAGAGGGTATCAGATTCTGGACATGCTTTGAAGGGAAGGATCACAAGATTTACTGATAAATCAGCATGTAGGTGAGAGAAACAGGGGAGCCAGGAAGACAAGGTTTTTGGCCTAAGCAACTAGGAGAATGGATAAGTCTGAGAATGGAAAAGTGATTTTGGGGAATGACAGACATGAAAGGCTAAAAGGAGCGGCTTAAGAGAAGAGGTAAGATTTAAAAGAAGATACAGGTTTAAGAGAATGTATAAGGAGAGGAATCAGAGGTCGTGAGTAAAAACAACTAGAAGATTGTATTTAAGAAGAAATATTGGAAACCTGGTTTGATTACTGTTAAATAGGGATGTTTATTAGACATGTAAGTATCAAGTAGACAGTTGCATATATACATCTGGATTTTGGGAGAGAAGCTCAGATTAAAATTAGTGATTCTCAGGACTTCCCTGGTGGTTCAGTGGCTAGGACTCTGGGCTCCCAATGCAGGGGGCCCAGGTTCAATCCCTGGTCAGGGACCTAGATCCCACATGTGGCAGCTAAGGATCCCTCTTGCTGTAACTAAGACCCAGTGCAACCAAATAAATAAATAAAAATATTTTAAAAAATAGTGGTTCTCAATGGAGAGGTGTGTGATTTTATGGTCAGGGTACATCTGGCAATGTCTGAAAACATTTTTGGTGGCCATAACTGTGGGAGTGCCGCTGGCCTCTGGTGTGTAGAGGCCAGGGATGTTGCTGAACATCCTATAATGTACAGGACAGTTCCCCCCCAGCAAAGAATTATCTGTCCTCAAATACCAACGGTGCTGAGGTTGAAAAACTCAGACTAGAGATGTAAATCTGCGAGTCACTAGAGGATATAATTTAAAGCCATAAGACTAGCAAGGAGTGAGGTGTACACAAGAAGTGAGGGAGTCCAAGAATAGAGTTTCAGGGACTTCAAAAATAGGAGAAATGAACAAAAGAGACAGAAGGAATGGCAAGTGAGGTAGGAGGACTAGCAGAGTGTAGTTTCTGGAAGCTAAGTGGTAAAAGTCTTTCAAAGTGAAGGAACTGGTCAACAGTGTCAAATGCTGCTGAAATGTCAAGTAAAATGAGTACTAAAAGTTGATTCTGAGTTTAGCCGCATGGAGATCCCTGGAACCACAACAAAAGTGATTTCGGGGAATGACAGGCATGAAAGGCTAAATGAAGTGGCTTAAGAGAAGAGGTAAGATTTAAAAGAAGATACAGGCTTCAGAGAATGTATAAGGAGAGGACTCAGAGGTCATGAGTAAAAACAACTCTTGAAGAATTTTGCTATAAAAGAGGACAGAGAAACAGCATAGAACCTGGAAAGCGACAGGAGGTTAAGAGAGAGTTTTTAAAGACGGGGAAAAACCGAGCATGTTTCTCTGCTTCTATGTATGATCCAATAGGGTGTGAAAAACCCATTCAGGATTGAGAGAGAAGCAGGTCTGGAGCAGTGTCCTAGAGAGAGTGAGGGAATGGAATCTGGTGCCCAAGTGGAGGGCTGGGCCAGCCAGCAGCGCTCGCCGCCGTGATGGGGCGCAAGGCAGAGGACAGCGGCAGTGTGGGAGCTGCGGGCGTTCTCTTCTAAAGACTTTTTACCTGCAAGTCCACCTCGAGTAATAGCTTCTTGATCTGTGTATCCTCAATATAAAGCAGACACTGAATCAGGTATTTGCTGAATGAATACATGGATCAGATTTAGATTTTTTAAAAGAAGTTAAGACCTCAGCTTCAATGTCACCTATTGTGCCAAACTTTTCCTAAACATCCAGCAGTAATTTTATCAGGAGTAAGGGAACAAGGTGGCTTTGATATCTATGTCTGAAAATATTAAGAATCTCATACATGGAGATCACACTGCTCTTCACTGGGTATATACTTTACCATTTGGAACTCATTATTTCTCAAATGCAATGGACCTTTCCCCACCACCTCTCGTTTTCAGTTATGCTGTTTTCTCAGTCCTGAATGCTCTTTCTTCCTATGGAAATCCAACTTACTCTTCAAGGTCTAGTTCAAATGCTATCTCCATGGTGAAACATTTCCTGATTACGCTGCCAGAATTAATTATTTCTTTTTTGGACACATTTTATTTAACTTACATACATTAACGCTTCTCAAACTTTTGTACCTAAGAACCCCTAAACAACAGAAGAGAATCAATTTGAGGGTATAGTCCAAATTGGTTTCCTGGCTTACATCTTTCTTTGAGGGCTGATATTTTGCTTTAAAAACACATAACAATTTTGTTATTTTTCATAAAAGGACCTTTTAAATTTCAACATAAATATATTTTTATTTTTCATATAGGAGTTGACCAGTTAAATTATTTAATTCTACTCCTGGAATTAGAAGTTCCCCCCCACGACTTCTAAAGAAAACAGACATCCCAAAAGATGTGTCATGTTTATTGTGTGCCTTTGTGTGACTCTGGTACTAATCATATCCTAATTTGAGAAATACAGGTTTGTTTGAGTTCTCCACCTGAACCATAAGATCACTAAAGATAGGGATATCATTTTCTTTGTATTTTAGGCCCTGCCTTGGAAAAGTACCTTATATAAAGCAGTTACTCAATAAATATCATCCTCCCAAATAGTACAATCATAACAATCTGTCAATATCTTTGGCTCACATTTTTTTCTTGCTGCTCTGTGACTAAACCAATAGTAATAGCAACAGTAAACAAAACAAAAACCCAATAACTCAAATGTCTATGGACAGATGAATGGAGAAGCAAGCTGTGGCACAGCAGAATGGTACACAGAACTGAAAAACGAATGAACAAGGTTACATGGAATAGTACAGATGAATCTTAGACATATGGCCAGTGAAAAGTATGATACAATTTTCTTTATTAAGCTAAAAAATAAGCAAGACTAAACAATGCTTGCTTATTCTATGTTTAGAAATACATGGATTAGTGGTAAAAATACAACTCTCTCCATCAAAGCAAGGGAATTAAACACAAAATTTAGGATATGGTTTACCTGTTGTAGAGAGAGAAGGGATATAATTGGAGCAGAACACACAGACAGATCCATGTTATTGGCAATTTTCCAGTCCTTTGGTGAAGGATACAAGAGTATCCATTTATATTCTCTAACTTATATTTACATATATTCTTGTTGTTTAGTTGCTAAGCACTTTTGGGACCACATGGACTGCAGCCCACCAGGCTCCTCTGTCCATGAGATTTCCCAGGCAAGAATACTGGAGTGGGTTGCTATTTCCTTCTCCAGGGGATCTTCTTGATCCAGGGATTGAAACTGTGTCTCCTGCATTGCCAGTGGATTCTTTGCCGCTGAGCCATGAGGGAAGTCCAGAACTACTATGTTAAGATATAATTAAGAAAAAAGCTTCTATATCTAAATGGTTTCTATACTCTGACGTTTCTCACAATCTTTAACATGCAATCTCTCTACTTTCCAGGAGGATACAGTGATTTAGTTGTCCAAGAACCTTATTAAAATATCTATCAATATCTCCCCAAACAAATCTTCTATAGAAGAAACCTTAGGGAAACACTGAATTAAGATATAAAATATTTCCTTGATTATAACCAACTCCAATGAGGTTACTTTACCCCATGATACTTTCTTACAAGTAATGTAACCACCTGTTGTAGACTACTCCTTCCCAGTTCCCACCTTAGTACCAGACACCTGATTTACAAAAAAAATAAGCAAAGCAAAGCAAAAGAAATAAACAGGAGCCCTTGGTCTTACTTCCTCTCCCTCCTGTGAAGAAATCGGACAAAAAAGCAACCAATAGGATTCTGCATGTATCCAACACTGTGCATGTGTCATTCATGTGAGGAGAAAGGATTATCCTCATGGTCCATAGGGCAAAAGATGGACTCCTCAAAGACTGAACTGCCTGTAACATCAGTTTCATAAAGGTATGAAAGGAGATTATCATCTGAGAAGAAAGAGAGTGATAGATGTACTTTCTCATCATTGGGAATATTCAAGACCACATCAATTTGTCAGAGCAACAACTACAGAAGTACAATGGTAACCACCATGCCAAAACAAACAAACACCCCCCACTCCCCCAAACCAAAAAGAAACAAAGCTCCAAATAACCTCTCTGTAGCAAGCATGGATGTTAAAGACTCTGTGAAAGTCTATGAATTACAGAGGTACCGAGTCTGGAGGTTTCAAAGGGGAAATTTGCGTGAGCACAAATGGAAATCAAGCTACTAAAGTTTTTCCTGCACAGACCACAAAAGTCATCTGGCAATTGGCTATTTTCATAGTAAATTTTACCATAACCCCAGTATTGCTGGGCATAATATAATTCTGCTCTTAAATTATGTTAAAGTAAGAGTTTTCAAACCAAGTGATTTGGAAGTATGGGTGACAACAGAGGTGGTGATGATGAGTATCCAGTCTTTTTTTACTTGATTTCCCCCAAATGTAATGGTAATAACACCACCAGCAGCAAACAACACATATGAAGTGCTTCTCTTGTGCCAGATTTTCCTCTAATATTTTATATATGTTATATCATTCAATCATTATAACAATGATATAAGGAGCTATTATTACCTCCACTTTACAGTTGAGAAAATGGAGGCACAAAAAAGTTAAATAATTTGCCTAAGGTCATACAAGTGGACACATGGCAAAACTAGGATTTATAAAAGGTAGTCTGGGGACTTCCCTGATGGTCCAGTGGCTAAGACTCTGAGCTCCCAATGCAGGGTGCCTGGGTTCAATCCCTGGTCAGGGAACTAGATCCCACATACTGCAGCTAAGACCTGATGCAGCCAAAAGAAAAAAAAGTAGTCTGGCCCTAGAGCCCTTGCTTCCTTAAAAAACAAACAAAAAAAACTATTTATTTGGCTTTGCCGGGCCTTAGTTGTGGCATGTGGGATATAGTGCCTCAATCTGAACCCAGTTTTCCTGCATTGGGAGCTCGAAGTCTTAGCCACTGGACCACCAGGGAAGTCCCTAGAGCTGTTGCTCTTAATTGCTGTGCTACACTGCCTCTTAAAAGACCAAAGGGTACCAAAAGGTGATTTATAAATAATAGGTTTCATTCAAGCCCAGGAGTTCTAATGATAATCCTAATGAAAGAACTTAAGTCCTGAAAGATGCATCATTGAACTGGGGAAGTTAAATACAGTTTTGCAGGGCTGTATAGAGGGTACTCAACTATATACTTTACTACTTAATACTTGCACATGGTACCAAATTGACTTTTAAAACTCTGTAGAA
Source organism: Odocoileus virginianus (assembly GCF_023699985.2). NCBI lineage: Eukaryota > Metazoa > Chordata > Mammalia > Artiodactyla > Cervidae > Odocoileus > Odocoileus virginianus. The sequence goes on along the minus strand of NC_069678.1, from coordinate 7,199,607 downwards.
TATCTTAAAATTTTTATCATTAAAAAACATTAAAATGCAAATAACATAAGAAATAAAGAAGCAAATGAGTCACTCATGTCTCACTACACAGAGTTAGCATTTTTGAGTTTTTCCTTTCATTTAAAGTTTTTTACTGTCTAACCCAACAAATCCTGAGACAAATATGCAAACACTGGATAGGGTCTTACATACTACACAAAAAGGCAGAGCCTATAAATTTGCAAAAGAGAATATCCCTTTTCCTGAATGGCACCCTTCTGGTTGCAAGAAACAGAAGCCCATTCAAACTAGCTCAAGCAAGATAAAAAAAGTATCCTCAGCGACACAGGGGTGGGGGTGGAGGTCTATCACCAAACCAGGGTAAGATCAGTGCCTCTTAAGGGCACTGTGGAGAGCAAGTGGGGGCTGCTTTGAAACCACACAGTATCTACCTCTGCCTCTGCCTCTTACTTCTGGCTGTCTCATTTACTGGTCTCTTACTTCACACTATCTGCTGCTTCTTTTTTCTCTGCATTTGAGTTGAAATAAAATGTTTTTTAACCAACTTTCTTTGTACAAATTATTTTTTAAATTTGCTATTTTTAAAAATCAGGAGCAGTTAACCTTGGGGGTGGAAAGGTATAAACAAAACTTTTCTGGATGGAAAATTAGTATTTAAGCATATTAAAAAAGTTAATACTCTCTGATGCAGTAATTTCATCTCAACATTGTTAGCAGCGCATGGAATCTAGGATGACAGAAATCTGAACCTGAATTCTAGCTTTGCGCTTCCTTGCTGTATGACCTACGGCAAACTACTTAATTTTTCTCTTAATGTTCCAGTTCTTTTACTTGCAAATTGGGACCACAACAATATTACCTTCTGGATCATGAACATTAAATAATATATGAAATGAAGTCAGCAGATTGTTTGGCATTACTATTATCCTAAATGAGTGTGTAAAGATGTATATAAAATTATGGTTGTTATAGTACTGCTTATAAGAGTAAAAAGTGATAAACAATGACTATCAAAGAATATTTGTTTTGTTCATCACCATGTATCTAGTTTCAAGATAGCTTCTGGAATACATAAGTGCTCAGTAAGTACTTGTTGAATGGACAAAAAACTGACAATTGGTTAAATAAATTGCAGTACAATCACACAACAGAATACCATTCAGTCATTAAAAATGACATATAAGTATTTTCATTGAAAGTACATGTATAGTATAGTCCACTATATTTAAACATATATATGTATATATTCATAGAAAAAAATCTAAATCATCAAGACATTGACATTTCCAATGCTGAGATGGTGGTAGTATGAATATTTTTATTATCTTCTTTTTGCTTAGCTGTATTAAATTTTTTTTCCTATAAGGATTATATACTGATTTTGTAACAAAAAGTGATTTTTAATTAAAAAATATGTTTCAATGTACAAATAAACTGGAATCAGGGGACACACTTAGATTTGAATCTTGGGTTAATTTAGTTTTTTAAAAAAGCATTGTATTTAAAAAGCATTTAAAAAGCATATATACAAGCAACTCCTCCAGCTCAACTCTAGAAAAATAAATGACCCAATCAAAAAATGGGCCAAAGAACTCAACAGACATTTCTCCAAGGAAGACATACAGATGGCTAACAAACACATGAAAAGATGCTCAACATCACTCATTATCAGAGAAATGCAAATCAAAACCACAATGAGGTACCATTATACGCCAGTCAGGATGGCTGCTATCCAAAAGTCTACAAGCAATAAATGCTGGAGAGGGTGTGGAGAAAAGGGAACCCTCTTACACTGTTGGTGGGAATGCAAATTAGTACAGCCACTATGGAAAACAGTGTGGAGATTTCTTAAAAAGCTGGAAATAGAACTGCCATATGACCCAGCAATCCCACTTCTGGGCATACACACCAAGGAAACCAGATCTGAAAGAGACACGTGCACCCCAATGTTCATCGCAGCACTGTTTATAATAGCCAGGACATGGAAGCAACCCAGATGCCCATCAGCAGACGAATGGATGAGGAAGCTGTGGTACATATACACCATGGAATATTACTCAGCCATTAAAAAGAATTCATTTGAATCAGTTCTAATGAGATGGATGAAACTGGAGCCCATTATACAGAGCGAAGTAAGCCAGAAAGATAAAGACCATTACAGTATACTAACACATATATATATGGAATTTAGAAAGATGGTAACGATAACCCTATATGCAAAACAGAAAAAGAGACTCAGATGTATAGAACAGACTTGTGGACTCTGGGAGAAGGCGAGGGTGGGATGTTTCAAGAGAACAGCATTGAAACATGTATATTATCTAGGGTGAAACAGATCACCAGCCCAGGTTGGGTGCATGAGACAAGTGCTCGGGTGCACTGGGAAGACCCAGAGGGATGGGGTGGAGAGGGAGGTGGGAGGGGGGACTGGGATGGGGAATACATGTAAATCCATGGCTAATTCATTTCAATGTATGACAAAAACTACTGTAATGATGTAAAGTAATTAGCCTCCAACTAATAAAAATAAATGGAAAAAAAAAAAGCATTGTATTAGAGTTATTCATTTATATGCCTATTTTTCCATTAGATATTGAGATCTTTAATGATATAGAAAATGTCTTCATCTTTCTAACGCCTTGCACAGAACCTTACACATAATAGCGCTCAATAAATACTTGTCAGTGATAGGTGATACACTCCATCACAGCTCTTGGCAATGGTGTCTTAACATTTTGTTACAGGAGAAAAGTCAAACTATCCCCCAAATCTCTACCAAGATGGTGATAGTTCCAACGGTTTCAAAACTGATTCTGAAATACCTACAAGTGAAGAAGTGTCCTCTGGATTCCTCTTTCTTTGAAATGCAAATTCTGTCATAGGATCCTAATTTTTCAGTAAATAATTCAGAGATCAAACCAACTCATGGTTACAGGAGAAGGTCCAAGATTCTAGGGTTACTTGTTTAAGTAGAAATCTATAAAGAACCTGTTGATAATATGAATCGGCATCCTCCCAGCTTCCCATTTATTTACAGAAATTCAAACTGTAAACGGTTTTCTAAGCCCTAAACTGTACTCTCTCTTAAAAAAAAATTAACGAATCAGAATTCTATTATTACCAACATTCAGGCATCATCTTAGGTAGTAATGAAACTAACAGCTGCCACTAGTCAATCAAATTAGTCATTTTTACCCAAAGAGCAGCACTGTCTTAAATCTCATTCTTAATTATCATTGGATGGCAAAAACCATGAAACAAAACTAAACGATTCCTTACTTTGTACTGTTTTTCTCCCTGCTTTGGTTTACAGTATTTTTTTAGTAAGCAGAAAGCATCACACAATTTCCATTGGGTAAAAACACATTTTGGCTATCTTATAAGTGACATTTATAAGCAAGGGATTTAAAAAATCATAGCTAGACAAAACTTCCTAAAATATTATTTCAACTGTGTGCTCAGACTGGAAACAAACTGAGTTCAAATCCAGCTTTGCCACTTACTAGCTCTATGACTCTGGAAAAAGTACTTATCTCCTCTAAGTCTCATATGAAAAATGAGGTTGATGATAATACAAATACCTACCTCACTGGGTTCTTATGAGAATTAGACAAAAATTTAATGATTAAAACATTACTATCCCATAGAAATGAAAAGCAAGTCACAAAAGTGAGTGGTTATGTAATTTTAAATGTTCTAGTAAGCACATTAAAAAGGTAAAAAGAAACAGGTAAAATAAATTTTAATTGTATATTTTATTTAACCCATATAACTAAGACATTATCAACTTTAAAAACTGAGATGTTTTACACTTTTTGTGTACTAAGGCTGAAATCCATTATGTATTTTATTACTTGTGAAAGTGAAGTCGCTCAGTCGTGTCCGACTCTTTGAGACCCCATGGACTAATGTAGCCCACCGGGCTCCTCCGTCCCTGGGATTCTCCAGGCAAGAGTACTGGAGTGGGTTGCCATTTCCTTCTCCAGGGGATCTTCCCAACCCAGGGATCGAACCCAGGTGTGCCGCACTGCAGGCAGACGCTGTAACCTCTGAGCCACCAGGGAAGCCCTTTATCATTTGTAGCTCACCTTAAACTAGACGAGCCACATTTCAAGTACTCAACAGTACTCAACAGTACTCAACAGTTACAGAGGCTACTTTTTGGACAGCACAGGTATAAAGTACAGTGTCTAACACATAGTATATGTTAAATAAATTTTAACTTCTTAGTGCTATCATAATCACCTCTTAGGAGTTGCTATGGGCCAGTGTTTCTCACATCATGTGCTCATAACACCAGCTTATATCGGTGGTTCCAGGGCATGTCACTACATAGCACTGAAATACATAATGAGAAAATTACTTCTGCAGCCATGGACTGTAGCCCACCAGGCTCCTCTGTCCATGGGATTTCCCAGGCAAAAATACTGGAGTGAGTTGCCATTTCCTACTCCAGGGGATCTTTCCATCCCAAGGATCAAAGCTGCATTTCCTGCAGTGCAAGTGGATTCTTTACCAATCTTTTTATCCTTCTGACTATATCAAGGAAAAAGTGTCTGGTTTGTACTATAGTGCTGTTTTTTAAAATTTTAATTTTTTAATTGAGATATAATTCATAGGCAATAAATGTACCAATTTTAAGGATATCATTTGGTGATTCTGAAAAATATATCCAGTCTATGTAACCATTTCCTCCATCAAGATATAGAACATTTCTAACACCTGAGTCAGGGCTTCTTAAAAATCAAGAAACAAACAAACAAAAATCAAGAAGTGAAAAAAACCTCAACAACAAGAGCCATAAAGTCAACCCCACGCCTTTGAATGTTGTTGTTGTTTAGTTGCTCAGTCCTGTCCATCTCTTTTGCGATCCCATGGACTGCAGCCCACCAGGCTCCTCTGTCCATGGGATTTCCCAGGCAAAAATACTGGGGTGGGCTGCCATTTCCTATTCCAGGGGATCTTCCTGTCCCAAGGATCGAAGCTGCGTTTCCTGCAGTGCAAGTGGATTCTTTACCAATCAAGCCACCAGGGAAGCTTCATGTTGCTTTTCAGAAAAGTTATAGATTTACATTTCTACTAGCAATATTTGAGACTGCCTCACTGTACATTTATCTTGAGAAAATATTCAGAGGTAGGACAAGGATTTATCGATATACATGATGCTTACTGCAATATTTATATCAAGCAAAAAACTATAAACAATCTAAATGTTGAATAGTAATAGTTAAACAGAGACACACCCTTAAAATTGAAACTGTAGAGCTATTAGGATCATTTAACATAATTTTAACAATATGGCATAATTAAAAGTACAATTAAAAATAAGCAAAGCAAGTCAAAACTTTAAAGACAATGAATGTAATGTGATCCTAAAACTCAAAAACCTTCAAGTAAAGGAAAAAAACATCAGGAGGGGCTCCCCTGGTGGTCTAGCGGTTAGGAATCCGCCTGCCAATGCAGGGGACTTGGGTTCAATCCCTGGCCCAAGAGGATTCCCACATGCCGCAGGGCAGCTAAGTCCACGTGCCAGAACTACTGAGCTAGTAGGGCCTGCAGGTTATAACTACGGAGTCCACGGGCCACAGCTGCTGAAGCGTGCACGCTAGAAGCCGTGCGCCGCAACAAGAGAAGCCACAGGTGAGATGCCCAAGCAACGTAACGAAGGGGAGACCCCATTCTTCCCAACTACAGGTAGCCTGCGCACAGCAATGAAGACCCAGCACAGCCAAAAATAAAAAAAAATAGAATAAATCTTAAATTAGGAGAAAATATACTGAAATATTAACAGTGGTTAGCTCTGAGCTGTGTAATAGTATGAATGATTTTGACTTTTATACTTAATTTTTATGTTACAATGAGCATGAATTACTTGGGGGGGAAGCCTATTTTTCTTCAACTGTCCTTGCTAGTTAGAAAGAAAATAACTGAAAAATGAAACAACTATTGTGCAGGCTTATAGTTAATGAGGGTTTAATTGGATCCAGTAGAGTTATAGAGAACCTGCTATGTGTAATCATTATTACTGGTTTGAAAGGGAATCTGGCAGTAAGACGATGGTTGATCTAGTGTTACATTTTCCCCTTGTCAAAAGTCTAAAGAAAGTACTGAACTGATGGACAGCACTGTGGAAGACTAAAGTGCTCTCTTCACACAGTTCAGGGGCCCAGGTAATGCTGACAGCACTACTAATACATTCATCTCACCTCCCTTTTCTCCTTCACTTCTACCCTGGATTCTGAGAAGACAGAGGGATTTCATCTACTGGGAGAATAATTCTATCCGTTCTGCTCTGGTTCTTGACCTCTCAGCTCACTCAGCTAACCTAGGGTGTCAACTGCTTCTAGCAAGGATCCAGAACTCCTTAACACTGATTGACTTGTGAAGTCATCAGGCAAGCCAGCTCAAAACCCAAATCAAGATGCTTATTTATTTGCAAGGTAGGATCACATGCTTTGGAAACACAACTAGAATAATGACAGCCTATTGTGGTGGTTTAGTCACTTAGTTGTGTCTGATTCTTTGTGACCCCATGGACTGTGACTCTCTAGGCTCCTCTGTCCATGGGATTTCCTGGGCAAGAATATTGGAGTAGGTTGCTATTTCCTTCTCCAGGGGATCTTCCTGACCCTGGGATTGAACCCGCGTCTCCTACATTGCAGGCGGACTCTTTACTGAGCCACCAGGGAAGCCCTCGGTCTACAGGAGGTGAATACATAATGGATGCAGTTCATGTATGGGCTTCCCTGGTGGCTAAGAACAGTAAAGAATCTGCCTGAAGTGCTGCATACCCATTTGATCCCTGGGTCAGGAAAATCCCCTGGAGAAGGGAATGGCTACCCACTTGCCTAGTATTCTTGCATAGAAAATTCCATGGACTGAGGAGCCTGGCGAGCTATGGTCTATGGAGTTGCAGAGTCAGACACGACTGAGCAACTGACACTTTGACTTTCACGCAGTTCATTTATATAGTTCATTTAGTTTACTTCCCAGGTGGCACTACTGGTAAAGCATCCATGAGGCATAAGAGATGTGGGTTCAATCCCTGGCTCAGGAAGATCCCCCGGAGTAGGAAATGGCAACCCACTTCAGTATTCTTATCTGGAAAATTCCATAGACAGAGCAGCCTGGCAGACTACAGTTCATAGAGTCACAAAGAGTTGGACATGACTGTGTGTGCATGCACACACACACACACACTTAGCATGCATAGTTCATTTATACATGTCTAGGAAACTTGCATTTTTATAATAACCCCTGTTCATTCTGCACATTTTAAGATAAATAATACTTCTCTTAATTCATTTTAGCTTTGATCACCATGGTGATTCTGCCAAAATGTAAGTCAGATGTCATGATTCTGCTCAAAACTTTACAATACCCACAAAAACTTATATAGAAATGTTTATAGCAGCCTTATTCATAACAGCCAAAAGGTGGAATAAACTCAAATGTGCACCACTGACAGATAGTTAAACAAAATATGGTATTTCATTTCACACAATGAAATACTATTCACCTGTCAAAAGTAAAGACGGCTATAACACAGATGAATCTTGAAAACATTATACTAAGTAAAAGAAGCCACTCAGAGAAAATTATATGTTACATGCTTCCATTTAGATGAAATGTCCAGAACAAGGAAATTGATAGAGACAGAAAGTAGATTAGTGGTTGCTTAAGGCTGGACGATTCTTTTTGAGGTGATGAAAATGTTCTAAAATTGACTGTGGTGGTGTCTGCATATGTCTCTGAATACACCAAAAACCACTGAATTGTATATTTTAAAGGGGGTGAACTGTACGGTATATGAATTTTATCTCCATAAGCCTGTTAGAAAACAAAACCCCAAAGTCCTACAATGCTCTCTGACTCACAGTAAAAACCAGACCTCAAAATAGTCTACAAGGCCCTCCATCATCTGGCCCCCAATACCTCTAGACTGCACCCCAGGCCCCAGCCTCCTGGAATACACTGCAAGATCCTGCCTTAGGACCACAGCCCTGCTGTCCTGAGATGCTCTCCCCCACATCTGTTTGGCTTATTCCCTCACTTCCTCCAAGTCTCTGCTCAGACCTCTTCTTCATGAGGCCTTTCCAGAAACACTGAGTGGTGTGGCTTGTCCCTACTGCCTCCACGCACTACAGATTTCCCTTCACTTTGCCCTACTTTTTTTTCCCCATAGAATTTATCATCTTCTGATTTACTATAAAGAATACCTATTTATTAAGTTATTATTTATTTCTGTCTATGCATTAAAATGTAAGCTTCATAAGGATTAGGATCTTTGCTTTTATTCACAGAGGCATTCCAATATTCAGTAAATACTGCTGTCCTCATTTGTTCAATAAATGTTTATCTATTCTAGAACTTATAACTAGGCCAAAATGACTTCTCACTGTTTCATGCAGACTTTGGTGGAAATATCTGTGGTGATATAGAACAACTCGTGTCACATATAGTGCCAGAAGTCGACATTTGAGTTATTCCCCCCCAACTAAGGCTCTATTAGGCCAGTATGACTAATGAGATAAATGAAGAAAGAGGGGGTAAAGGCAGGCGGAAGTACTTCCACAGGAAGGGTGATCCCTGAGACAGGAGGTGAGAGTCTACACGCTGCAAACCCGCATGGACCCTAGAGGCAGAAAAGACTCACTGCTTAGGGCAGGCACTTGCATGTGTTCAGGTTACTGTTGAATCCATTTACCCGGATCCTTTTTCAGGGCAGGTTCTCTGCTTTCAAAAAGGTATTAAAATTATGGCCTTAAAGAAGTCCCTGTGATTGGTTACTATCTTTTATTTCTTGTATTTCATTATGTATAAAGGAGAAGGGGAAGCAATCCAAAATTCATATTAAACTTCATATGGCTATAGAGAGAAGAAAGTATCAACTGCCTCCCTTCATTTGGAAGGCAGTTTTATTAAGAATGTTGCTAAGGAGATAATTAGCTCCTGCAAAGTTCCTTGGTGTCTTAGCAGCAAACACACACCATCTACTTTAAATAGTGTTTAAACCTAAACAAAGGTAATTACAATTACACCTAATCAGAGCAGGTCCTATAGAAATAAGTCATATAACCACAAAAGGCCTGCTTCATTGTGACCAGTGTTTGAATCGCTGAAAAAATGTCATAAAGAACTACTTTAAAGAATTAAGGAATTACTACGTAAGAGAGAGCAGCTTAAAGCAGAACTCTGAAAAGCAAGTTGAATTTCAGATTCAACTAATGTATATTTCCTTATAAAATCTAAGGGACATATATCTTCAGGTAACTTCTGACTTAAAACTTGGCTTACTTATATATGGTCCCTATTCTTTCACCAAAGTTACATTGAGTTCTGGAAGTATTTCAGAGAGGGAAAGAAAAAATTGCTTTTTATTTTCTGTTTTTGTTTAACATTAAGACTTTTGTTTCAAAACGAAAGTAAAGGTAATGTCAATGTATTTTAGAAACAGAAGGTATCCCAGGATAAAGACTATTAAAAAGTTGCTACATGAGAGGTACAGATGATTTTCCAGGATGCAAGAGACCAATTTTGACCCATCTTTGACCCATCTACCTATTACATTAATATCTTGCTCCAAATCATAAACTAGTAAGTGGTAGTGCTGGGAGCTGAGTGTAAAATAAATCAGATTTTATTTAATACACCAGGAAAAACAAGTGACCTGTATCCCAGAAATACCCTGGGATTTTCCAACAGGCATTTCCCACTCGGGAAGGATAACAGATTCTATATCAGCCTATAACACTCCGAGCTACAAGATATGATTTTTCTTTTTTTTTTTTGCAGCCACACCTCTCACGGCTTGTAGGATATTAAGGTCCCCAACCAAGGCTTGAACCTGGGCCATGGCAGTGAAAGCAGTAAGTCCTAACCACTGCACTGCCAGGGAATTCTCAAGGTATGATTTCTGTTTACTGCAATGCTTACCAACCCAGATCTTCGTGGGGCATACCATATTTTACATAATTCTAAGTATAAAACGAGGGCACTCATTATGACACAGTTAAAAGTATACTGTCTCCTGGTCACCATAATCTCTCAAAATAATACTTTTGTGAGGGAGAGCTGTGTCTTTATCAGTTATTCATTTGGACTTTTTCTTAAGAAATAATCCATTCATTACATAGGAAATTGTATAGATGCCCACAAAAATTAAACCCTAACAATTCTCAGAAACAAATCATTCAACTTCTCCCCCCATATATTATTGCTGCTCATAGTCCAACTGTATTGAGGTATAAAGCTGATTTTTAAAAAAATATTAACCTTCCCATTTACTGAGAGTCTGGGATTTCAATATGCATTAAGAGTTGTGAACTCTTAATTACTTAATAGTCTAGTAATACCCAAGGTAGTCCACAATCATCATGAAAAATAAGCCTTTCCTCTAAAAGCTGAAACTGTTGCTTTCAATTGCTTAAGCCTTTACAATAACTGGTCTCTGAAATACAAATTTCACTACCTTCTTACTGATAGTGAAAAATTTCACTAGCTACTTATTGCTAGAGGCTACATATTTATGAAAGTAAATTATAAAAACCAGTTTTTGGAACATTTATGTATTGCAAATATTAATTTTTTTCCAGGTTGTTAATTAGCAACTCCCTCTTTCTAAAAGTTTCATTGATCAGGGGCCAGTGAACAATCCTGTCCAAGATTTTCTTGAACCTTCTACCGCTAAGGATATCTGCTCAAATGTAATTTGGTATACTGCTTAATATATTATTTGGTCAGACAAAGAAATATTGAGCTGGCTAGTTGGAAGAATCTAGTCTATAGCTTTCACAAAGTTGCTTTACTTTCTTTTATTTTTCTGCCTTACTTTCTTACTTTGACATTAAACATTATTTTCTCAGGACCTGGGACACTAATTTAAGGAAAAATCTAGATATTTAGGGTCTCCCTCCCATTTTTAATAAAATAAAGTTTTATTCACAGTACAATTAATTAGCCAAACATACCTGAAAATATATGCATTTTTGTTTATATGTAATATGACTTAATTACAAAGAAATGTGTAAAAATCTTTGCTAATCTTCTTTCCCTCTAAATCCAAAGTATTTTTAAAATTGAAAGTGAAAGTCGCTCAGCCATGTCCGACTCTTTGCGACCACATGGACTCTCCACGGAATTCTCCAGGCCAGAATACTGGAGTGGGTAGCCTTTCCCTTCTCCAGGGTATCTTCCCAACCCAGGGATTGAACTCAGGTCTCCCACACTGCAGGCAGATTCTCTACCAACTGAGCTCTCAGGAAGCCCCCTTTTTAAATTGAGATACAGGTAATTAGTTTTAAAGGTCTAATATTTCAAGTTAAAGAGAAGATGCTATAGTTCTTAGGTATGGGTCATGAGGCTACAAACACTCAATGGGAAATATTAACTCTCAGAAAGATCACTTAAGAGTCAATTAGCCTTTTTAGACTCAGATAGTAAAGCCTACTTTAAAGCAGATAATTATATATACAAACATGAGAGAAACTCACTTAGATTAAGAAAATAAAATCCTATATGTCTATCTAGTAATAAAACATTTTAAACCCTAGATTATTAAATATTATTTAGAAAATAACTGTCAGGCTTTCAAGTAATATTTATGAAGGAAATGAAGAGTGATCAAAAGCACGGACTCTGGCTCTGAGAACTGGCTCTCTTTGTAACCATGTTTACTTGGGCAAGTTATTTAATCTTTCTGCCTCAGTTTCCATATGCAGAGTGCTGAAAATAACAGTATACACCTTATTGAAGATTAAATGACTTAATATATGTAAAGTACTTAGTAAAGTGCCTAACACATAGTAGATGTTCAATAAATATTTACTACGATTATTATTTTTATTAGCAGTAACAGGAACAATAGGCTTCCCAGGTGGTTCAGTGGTATAGAATTCGCCTGCCAAGCAGGAGATCAAGGTTTGATCCTGGGTCAGGAAGATCCCCGCGAGGAGGAAATGGCAACCCACTCCAGAATTCCTGCTTGGGAAATTCTATGGATAAAGAAGCCTGGTGGGCTACAGTCCATGGGGTCACCACCACCAGTAGGAATAATGGGAGAAAACTGAATAAAATAGTTGTGATACTTTGTGTCACTCAATGCTCAAAAATATTCAATGGTACCCCACAGACTATTGAATTAGGCATAAAATACTCAGTTTGACATTTTAGAATGCACGGCTAAGCTTCTAAATATCACCTAATAGTTTTCAAATTAGAGTAAACTTCATGTAATGTTACTACCAATTTAAACTTTTCCAAGATCACAAGTGCACTTATTTTTGAAATGAAGGCCAACTAGATAAGGTGAAATTAAATAAAGCATATAGAAATGCTGGATAAAAAAATGACAAACATACTTTTAAATGAATAGCTAAACCTCTTAAGAAATTAAGGGAAACCCTAAGTCATCACAAAAAGGGAACCTAAACTTAGGTTGGCAAGTATAAACCAATGCTTATGACTACCCGATAAGTATATGGCAATGTTTATAAACAAAGGAACTGTATTTTAACAGCCACAAAGGATCAGGATCCAGGGTTTAGGACTTAGTAAGAAAGGGAATTAGAATTAAGACTCTTGAGTAATTGAGAGGCCCTCATTGAAAAGGAGCAGAAAAACAAAAATCCACAAAGGAAGATCACAAGGAAACTTAAAACAAACAGGTATAGGTTCTGCATGGTTCAGGAACTCTTCAGGACAGAAGTTAACACTAAAAAAGTTCTGAACTGATAATACTCTTTGGGTACCTGGCCTAAATGAAAGAAAAACCATGCAGAAGAGATATATTTTCAACTTAGGCCCCTCATGAGTCCTGTGAGTCTTCTTTAAGATAATCCATAATCCAAAATTACAAAACACATGCAGATGAGAGTCATCATGAGTTAATGTCAGCAGACACAATAGCAGAATTAGATCTCCAAGGACTTCAGATAATAGAATTAATGTGGTTAAAGAAAAATTTGAAAAGGATTTGAAAATATGAGAAAGGAAGAAATTAACAAAAAATCAGACAAATTGGTAAAGGAAGCAAATAGAACTTACAGACTTAAACACAGATTAGGCATGGCTGAAGAGAGAATTACTGAATTGAAATATTAATATGAAAAAAATTACACAGAAGACAGCACAGAGAGATAACAAGTAGAGAATACAAACAAGAGGTTAAGAGACATGAAAAAATAGATAAATGCCTAACATATAGTGAACAGGAATTCCAGAAGGAGGGAATAGAGGAAGTAGAAAAAATGCACTATTTAAAGAAATAATGACTGGAAATTTTCCAGAAATTATGAAATGCCAAACATATATTTTCATACCAACTAAAATAAATAAAAATAAATTCACATTTAGATATATAATACTGAAACAAGAACACCAAAGACAAAAAGATAATCTTAAAAAGAGCCAGAGAAGAAAATATTGCCTCCAGATGAGACACAATTATAGATGTTGAGAGTAGACTTCCTAATAGCAACAACTGAAAATAGTATTTCATGGTCATCTTCTTTTTAAAATTTTTTCATTTTGGCCACACCACACAGCATGTGGAATCTTAGTTTCCCAGAGATGGGACCCATACCCCCCTGCAGTGGAAGCGCAGAGTCTTAACCACTGGACCATCAGGGAAGTTCCAGTATTCTGGGACTGTCTTCTGATTTCTAAGTGCTGGGAAAAAAAAAAAACCAACTACTAACCTGAAATTCTAAACTTGGCTAAGCTATTTTTAGACAAAAACATCAAGTTGACCATGACCTGAAAGAACTACTATAAGATGGTTTTAGTAAGAAGAAAATTGGATCGGAAAGAAGGACCAGGATGAAGAGCGAGGAGAGGTAAACGTGTGGAAAAAACATTGAAAATAAATACTGAAAATAATGATTCATTTGGGAATTATAAAAAAAAGTGGAACAAAAATGCTGGACAAAATGTAGTTTGTAAGTTGAAGGGGATTAGAGATTTGTCTAAGGATCTATTTGTGAGAAAAGTAGAACTGATCAATTTTAACCATTCTTTATTCATTCAACAAGTATCTTTTATAGACAGGTAAAACTATAATAACAGAAGTCATAAAAGCTATTATTTTACATGGAGTTGTGCAAAGAAGGGGACATGAGGCATAAGGAAGCATGTCAGAGGTGCTGAAAACATTCTATTATTTGATCTCTGTGGTGGTTACATGGATGGACTCACTTTGTGTTATTTCATTGAATTGTCTGCTTATCATTTGTATACTTTTCTGTATGTAATTACATATGTATGCACATGTAATATTTCTGCAAATTTTATAAAAATAAGCTCTACTACACAGTTTACACCAAAATAAAACTTTGATAGATTATAAATATATAACTTTAAATACAAGTCCTAAAAGTCATGGGAAAAAATAGAGGTTAGTATTTATATAATGTTGATTGGGAAAGAACTTTCTAAGCATGACATCAAAGGCAAAAATCATTGGTAACTCTGACTACATAAAAGTTAAAAAAAGAAAAGTTTTATAAAACAAAACAAAAATACCAAATAGAGGAAACTATGTTTTGCAAAATATATAACAGAAAAATGGTCACTATCCTTTATATAAGGGACAAAGAACATGAACTGGAAATTCATGAGAAGAAATACATAAATGGCCAGTGAGCTCTAGAAATCAACAAAGAGGTTAACTAATTTGCATAAATGCACAAAAATGGTAAAAGGGAACGATTTGAATCCAGTCTATCTTATCTTTCAATTAATATTTGTTTATGAATGATTATATATTTGTAACTATAAGAAGTTTTTACCATAGACTACAAAATGCAGGTTATAAAACAGAACGTGCAATGAGGCAAATAATACAAAGTGAAAAAGTACAAAAACACCACTAATGCCTTCCTGTGTATCTATGTATACATGACTCAGCATGGATCTCTCAGGGCTCCCAATCATTAAATTTAACTATCATGCCATGGGTCTCTAGTTTCCTCCTCATCCTCTGTCCTTCCTAACTTCAGCTTCCAAATTAATCTTCCTAAAATACTGTGATCCTTCTTGTAACTGTCCTGCTTGAAAACGTTCAATAATTCCTCATTTTCTACATAAGAAAGCAGAAAAAAATTCTTCAGCATGGAATTCAAGGCCTTCCACAATTATGGCATTCAGTTAACCTTTTCACTTATTACATACATTCCAGCTAGTTGACTACTTGCTGTTCTTTTTCTATGTATGTTTTCTATAGCTTTCTGTTACTGGTTCATGTGGTTAAATCTGCTTAGAATGTGCTCTCCCTCCTTATGTCCATTTTTTTATCCAAGGCTCGGCTTACACACTATCGTCTCCATGAAACTAGTTTCTCTTAGCCACTCAGAATCCACGGCTCTTTTACCTCTCTCTCCAGGCACTTATTTTCTTATTTTTATGTTCTATCTTTATCCTACTCATTTTCGTATTCAGTTTGGTCAGCACTGACCTTACTTCTCCTACATAAAGGGAATTTAAGTCTTCCTCTCCGGGAAAGGGGAAGAGTTACAGGACCGAATGTTCTCCCTCACCTTTTTGTGTTGTGCACAGTGGTTCCTCCCAGGACAATCCTCACTCCAGGAGTGGTACGGTTCAGGTTATAAACGGTCAGAGCCTCTTCATAGGTGGCTCCTCCAATGATAAACACAATGATATCCTGAGGTCTGCAATAATGAAGAAAGTTAGGTTTATAGCATAGGAGGGGAAAAAAGGCAAAGATTTGCTATATACAGTTTTAATTTCTGAATCTTTCTTTTTTGGTAAAGGAAGCAGAATTAAAGCAGAATAGAATAAAAGGTTTAAAAAAAGTTTTAATTATCTCAAATTGGCAGGAAACAGAGCAGGAAATGCTGAATAGTGATTTGCTTTCTGTTTATGAGCGGATGTCTTATAATTTCTGTGCTGTGGATTTCAGAATAGCACAATAGTGTTTGCTAGAACCAAATGTAGAAATATTCTTTTATATTCAAGAGGCTGAAGAGTACTTCACTGTGATATGATATCAATATAACAGTAATTTATGCTTACACATCTCTTTTCATATATAAGCCCTTTGTCAAATACTTAGTACAGTGTCATTACAACGGCTTCTGTCCAAGGACCTCAAAGTATTTTGGAAAGTACTGGTATTATCTGGATGTCCCCATAACATGGGAACTAGAAACATTTAGTATTTTGAGTGCAAAAAAAAAAAAAAAAATGGGACACATAAATTAAATCTAGAATCCTACCTTTTCTTAAAATTTTTATTTCTCAATCCTTTGACAAACCAAGAAAAATAAACCATGGAAACAAAGAAAGAACTTGTGGGTATAGTTTTGATATTGGACATTCTGACACATCATCTCAGTCACTAGCCTCATTTAGGTCATACTGTGTTGTTTCACTGTTTCAATTGTTATCAAAATGGCTTCATAACAAAAGTGAGTAGTCCTCCTATTAGGTCCTTCTGTAGATATTAACAAGAAGATCACATTATTTTCAAAATTGTCAAAGTCTGCTCTTTTCTCATGTCATCAGGAGAAGATAAAATTACTTAATCTTAGTAGGCAAGTAACTTTGTTAAATCACTTACTGGACATTACTTAAAATTACATCAAGTAGAAGCATCCATTTTGGAGATTACAGCACAAAATTAAATAGAAACAGCTTTAGTCAAAGGATGTGCATGCTTACGTATAAATCATGAAAAAAAGCTCCCCAAAGCCCCAACAATCCTACATTGGCCTTTCTGTTTGTCTCTCTGTCTTATTCTAAAACATCTTGAAGGAATCACTAACCAAGAGAGTATTTGTTCTTGTGGGACTTCATGAAAACAGAATCAGAAATTGTGGCTATTTAAAAACGTTCGGGTGCAGCCACTATGGAAAACAGTAGGGAGGTTCCTCAAAAAACTAAAAATAGTGTTGCCATATGATACAGCAACCCCACTCCTGGGCAAATATCCAGACAAAACTATAACTCAAAAATATTCATGCACCCGTATGTTCATAGCAGCACTATTCACAATAGCCAAAACATGGGAACAATCTAAATGTTCACTGACAGATGAATGGATAAAGAAGATGTGATACATAAATACAATGGAATACTATTCAACCATAAAAATGAATGAAATAAAGCCATTTGCAGCAACATGGATGGACCCAGAAATTATCATTCTAAGTGAAGTAAGTTAGAAAATATGACACAAACGAACTTATTTATGAAATAGAAACAGACTCACTGTAATAGAGAACAGACTTGTGGTTGCCAAAGGGAAGGGGAAATGCAAGAGGGATGGACTGGGAGTTTGGGGTTAGTAGATGTATTACATATAGAATGGATAAACAAAGTCCTACTGTTTAACACAAGGAAATACATTCGGTATCCTGCAATAAACCATAGTGAAAAAGAATATAAAAATGGAAGTATATATGTGTATAACTGAATCACTTGCTGCACAGCAGTAATTAACACAACATGGTGAATCAACTACACTTCAATTAAAAAACAAAACAAAACAAAAAAATATTCGGAGACTTCCCCAGTGGTGCAGTGGATAGGAATCTGCCTGCCAATGCAGTGGACACAGGTTCGACCCCTGGTGCAGGGTGATCCTACATGCCGCAGAGCAACTGAGTCTGTGCACCACAACTACTGAGCTTGTGCCCTAGAGCCCAGAAGCCACAGCTACTGAGCCCACATGCGGCAATTACTGAAGCCCGCGCACCTAGAGCCTGTGCTCCGAAATAAGAGCAGCCACCTCAATGAGAAGCCTAAGCATTGCAACTAGAGAATAGCTGCTGCTCACTGAACGGAGAGAAAAAGCCTAGGCAGCAAGGAAGACTCAGCACAGCCAAAAGTAAAATAAAGAAAAAAAAAATTAAAAATAAATTCAGATAATCTCTGAGCTTCAGAGATAACCAATGAAGACTCCCAATGATGAATGGATAGTTATTCTGCAGTTGATTCAGCAGAGTCAATTATGACATTTCTATGTGAACTTGGGACTTAAAACTATCCCTTTCAAATGTTACTTTTTAAGCCAAAATAAGCTTCATTCAAATCTACCCACTGGAAAAAATGTGCTTAGCACCACAATGCTTTATGTGTTATATATTATGTGCTATATATTCTACAATCATTTTTTTAAATTTTAAAATATACTGTTTTGGTGAATTCCCTGGTGGTCTGGTGGCTAGGACTCTTGTGCTTCTACTGCAGATGGCCCTGATTTATTTTGGGTAGGGGAACTAAGTCCCCACAAGCTGTGTGGCATGGCCAAAATAAAATAAAATATCTGGCTTTGACTAGATAAATGTTTGCATATGGTATAACACAAAAAAGGGTATATTATAAAAAAAAAAGAAAAAAAAAAGCTTTCTTCAGATCGCCTCAGTCCTCTTGCACCCCAGTTTCTTCCTAGAGGCAAACACTTACTCATTTCTTATGTATATCCTTTCAGAGATACTATGTGTATAAATTTGTGTATATACATGTATTCACAAATTTACATATTTTTATTATAAGACACATGCGTATATATGTATATATTTAATATGTATTTTATACACAGTTTATAAACTGCCTTTTATATATAGCCGTGTGGACATATTGTGCATTTTACATTTTGGTAGTTATCTCCAAGGTGCTCCACTGATGTCATTCTACCAGCAATTCAGGAAAGTGCCTACTTGCCATATCCTGTGAGTACTGTGTGTTACTGAGGCTTCTGGTCCTTTTAAATTAAGTTGGTCACTTGGTCTTCCTCAAAATACTTTCTTTACTTGGTTTCCAGGACATCATATTGTTTTGGTTTTCTTCCTGCTTTGTTGGTTTACATTTTTCAGTGTCTCATGATGGTCTCATCTCACCTCCTTGACCTCTTAATGGTAGAATGTCCAGAACCCAGTCACTGGGCCTCCTTTCTTCTTGATCTACACTTACTCCCTGGATCTGTCTAACGTAGTAGCCACTAGCCACATATGGCTATTTAAATTTAAATGAATTAAAATAAAATTTAAAATGCAGTTCTTCAGTGTAACTAGCTTTATTTCAGTGCTCAACAGTCATATGTAGCTAGTAGCCTACTTATTAGATAGCATGGGTATACAGTACATTTCCATCATCGTAGAAAGTTCTATTGAACTGCACTTCCCTGGGTGACTGCACTCAGTTTTGTGGTTTAGAATACATTTATCTGCTGATGACTCCCAAATCTCTCTCTCTAACCCAGACCTCTCTCCGAAATGCTAGACGTAAGTATCTATGTGACATTTCTACTTGGCTGTTTAGTTTATATCTGAACTCAGCAAGTTCAAATCCCTAATCTCCTCCTCCAAGCTTGTTCCACATATAGCTCTCCCCATCTTAGCTGATGGCCAATCTATCTTTTCACTTGCTTAGGACAAAAACTTTAGAGTCATCCTAATTTCTCCTCTATGGTTGGTGTGAAGCATATAAGTTAGAGATATAACGAGAGGAGCCTGGAAAGTCACTGGAGCCTGGCTTGCTGCAGTCCATGGGGTCACGAAGAGTCAGACATGACTTAGGCACTGAACAACATAGTGAGAGGAAGAGAGGGAGAGTCTTGAATCTCAGAGGTCATGGGGGGATCACCGAAGGGCTGTAACAGGTTACCATGGTCAGATTTGCCTTTTTGAATGATAATTTTGGCAGCTATGTGAGAATGAATTGGTGGCTGCTGGTGGGAAAATTTGGGGAACAAAAGGCTACTCTTAAAACTTGTGGGAAGATGTGATAAAAATTGGAAATAAGAAATACCAGAAGTGGAGGGGAAGGACTGGATATAGAAGATACAAAAAATGTAGACTCTAAAAAAAAAAAAATGTAGACTCTTCAGTATTTGATCAATGATTAAATGTGAAAGATGAGGATAAAAGAAGAATCCATGGTAACTTTAAGAATTCCAGCTTTGGTGACTAGCTATAGTAGTTTAAGTTTGAGAACAAAGAAAGCAAGACTGACTGACTTAAAGGAAGACAAAAAGATGCTATCTTTTAGATACCTGTGGAACATCCTAGTGGAGTTGTCCACCAGATATCTGGACATTGAGACCTGGTGATTTCCATGAATATAAGTGGCAACTGAAGCCATGGGGATAGATGAATTCTACCTAGGAAGATCAAGAAGAATGAGAAGAGAACCAAAAGACAGAGTTGGGAGTGGATTCTTTAAGATTTACAGGAAAAGCAAGAAGAGTAGCTAGCAAAGGCAGCTGAGGAGGAGACTGTCGGAAAGGTAGGAGAAGCAGAGGGGAGAGGCCAAGAGATGAGTTTCAAGAAGCACAGAATGGCTAAGTGAGGACTGAAAGAGACCACGGTGTATATTCTTGCAACGCGACTTTTCAAGAAATGTTTCAGTGTATTAGAGTGAAGCAAGAAGCCAGGGTATACGGACTGAAGAAGTGAGGAGTGGAGGCAGTAACTTTATCCAAGAAGCCTGACTGAGAAGGGAAGATAGGTTAGAAGAGAACCCTGACTCAAGGGCTTTAAACTTATTACTTAACAGGAGAAACCTGAGTAAGTGTGGAGCCTGCAGGAAAGTAATCAGAGGAAGACAAGCTGAAAATACAGAGGAAGGAGGGAGAGGGAGAGAAAGAGAAAGGAGAGACAATGCAAATAATTACAGAGAAAGGCTTCAGAAGTGATAGTGGGAGTCTAAAACTAGTGATAGCAAAGAGGTTAGTTCTAAATAAGGAAAAGAGGATGTATTTCCTTTAGAATGAAGGAAGATGATAAAGGTAGATACGTCTAACTAATCCTATAAACATGGGGCTAGACACTGAGGGAGCTAATGTCTGACACATGCAATTTTTTTCACTGTGAAACAGAAACACTTGTGTGGGTTAGGTGACTTGGAGATTATGGCAAACATTCTAAACTGATGTGGTGAATAAGACAGAGAGGGTTCTCTTCTCTCTTTATGTATCTAAGGATACATAAGTCTGATTGAGTACCACTGAAGGCCCAAGTGAGGTGAGAAACAATGAATTTGTAGTGGCCCTAATATATAATTTGTATGATCTCCTCTAGTAGTACAGAGAAGTAGATATGAGCCTTAAGGTTGTTACTAATCCAGCAGGAATCTGGTGCTTTAGGCTACACACCAGATTATTTTATAAACTTCCTATAAATTTATAAAATCCTTTATAAACTTATAGGAAAGCATCATCACTGTCTACGAATGACTAAAATTTTCTACACTATCAAGGTTTTTTCCTACACATCTTTGCTTCCAGTTACTGGCCAGCTATTTCTTGTGGAAAAGGTAATTTGCTTAAGAAGAGTTATATAACGGTGATAGTAATATTTTTCTGCAAATATAATGATCTCTCAATTATTCGGGGACTGAATATTCAGGCAAAATGCAGGTTCTTTGTCTTTTCTTACATCTGATATGTGTTGTTTCAACTCTTACTAATATTTCTACAGAAGTATTTCTCTTAGAAATACTAATATCTCTAAGATTTCTACGAACATCTAAAACTCAAGTTCTGCTCTTGTCAGGATCTTTAGGGGTTTATTTCATGAGAAAGGGATCAAATAAACTACAATTGGTTGTAACTTTAAAAACTGATAGGAGTCCCCACAACTTTTACCATAGTATTACCCTCATGAATAATCACTAAATTTCTAAGGATATACGTTTTTAATTCTTCCTAATATATTGGTTCTAAAGGTACCAGTTGATTCTGAGATAATAATGGCTTCTCAAGTGCAGTCTCAACTGGTTTAATATTCATTAAAAGAGAGTTCTGTGTGGGAGAAGGCAAGGGTGGGATGTTTTGAGAGAACAGCATTGAAGCATGTATCTTATCAAGGGTGAAACAGATCACCAGCCCAGATTGGATGCATGAGACAAGTGCTTGGGGCTGGTGCACTGGGAAGACCCAGAGGGATGGGGTGGGGAGGGAGGTGGGAGGGGGGATCGGGATGGGGAATACATGTAAATCCATGGCTGTCAATGTATGGCAAAAACCACTACAATATTGTAAAGTAATTAGCCTCCAACTAATAAAAATAAATGAAAAAAAAAAAAAAAGATGAGTTCTGTGGGGAAAAAAATCGAATGTTGTAAGAATGTGCCATCAAGAAGACAAGAAGACACTCTACCAGTAGTTTGGTCTATGCAGGTCTACCAATAGGTCTAACTATCTAGGATTAGCCTACGTATTTAGAAAATAAAAGGAGAAAAAAGTATAGGCAGTTACAGTATTCAGAAATAATAAAATCCTCAAAACTGAAATGATTTTTTGCCAGAAAAGTGAGTATTTTTTACAGTAACATTCCATAATCAGTGCTCTTTACACTAAGGGATGAATCCAGCCTGAGACCCATCTTGCAGCTTATTTTCAATAAACACTCATGAATTACACAGATTACTTCATTCAGAATAAGGGAAGTAGGTTTCTCTCTTACAGGGGTACACACGACTGATGAGAGGAACTAGACAGTAACACTTTTGTTTTGAGCTCCTGGTCTGATATGTATGTGTGCATGCTTAGTCATGTCCAACTCTTTGTGACACCGTGGACTGTAACCCACCAGGCTCCTCTGTTCATGGGATTCTCCAGGCAAGAACACTGGAGTGGGTTCTATTTCCTCCTCCAGGGGATCGTCTCGCCCCAGGGATCGAACCTGAGTCCCCTGTGCCACCTGCGCTGGCGGACAGATTCTTTACCGTATGAGCCGCCTGGAGAGTCCCTTGGTCTGATAAGTCAATTTAAAAAGCAGCTGAGAGAATAACAAGGCTCATCCTGGGACATGACGTTGCTTTTCCATAGCTGCCCTCTGCTGATCACCGGCTTCTAGAGTACATCTCTTCTTTTTTTTTTAAGAGTACATCTCTTTCTTATGGAAAAGAAAGGCAAGAACTGGGAAGGAATAAATTCAAGTGGGTTTCTAACACAGCCAGAGAATACTATCCTTCAGTCTGATAATTTCAGGGTGCCAGAGTATTTTTGTATTGCTGGAGAGGGAAGAAAATGTCATTGGTGGGGTTAACTGTGAGTTTAGGTTGTATCAATGTAAGGACAGACTTACATACAGGGATAGGCTCATAGAGCTTGACTCAGTTGTGTATCTAACAAAGATGATTATGTCACATTTGGTTATGAAAATATTAATAAGTGTTTTCCTGTGCTTCCTACTACTTAGGCTGGCTTAAGGAGGAACATCGGCGGAAAAAAAAAATAAAAAAACGAAAAATCCCTGACACTTTTCCATTTAATTCCTTTCTCTGGTGAATTTTAAAAGTAGATGTTCTGAGGAGGCCCACAGTAAAACATTTTTATATAATGGCTAAAGGTAAATGGAATACACAGGTTCAATTCTTTGTACACATCTTCCTGTGCTCTGTAATTCACCATAGCAACCGAAAGCATTAATTAATGCAGACAGCAAACATTAGAAAACATTGGTCTGTTCATGCCGTATATAGATATACAGGGACACCCTGAGAACCAACCAATTTATATCCTATTCCCAGGTGGTTCAGTGGTAAAGAATCTGCCTCCCAAGCAGGAGACGTGGGTTTGATCCCTGTGTTGGGAAGTTCCCCTGGAGAAGCAACCCACTCCAGTATTCCTGCCTGGGAAATCCCAGGACAGAGTAGCCTGGCAGGCTACAGTCTATGGGGATGCAAAAGAGTTGGACTAAACGACAACAAATTTTATTAGAAGATAAACAAAAACATTTTCACATACAGTATTTCTGGAAATCATTAACTATTAAGCAGAAAAACTTAAAACTTTTAAGAGGCAATATTTTACCTATTTTGTGTGCTGTTATGGCTAAAATTCAAATTTTTGAATTAGTACTTACAGATGGTTAAAGATCATATGAGCACTGATTGTAGCAGAAAAGGCCAATGAGAAAGGACTGCTGCTTCCATAGAAACAAAAGCAAGATTCTACTCAGTTGGTATAAATGTGAACGAGTAATTCCTTTTTGAATTCTACTAAATTTGGAATGCATGACCAGATAGCTTCATTTTCTCATCATATGTTTAAGTTGCTTGTTTTTATCAGGGATAAAAAGCAATTCTGGAGCAAGAAAAAAAATTTAGCCTCAATAAGATATGTGAAAGTGCCATCTGCGGAGAAAGATCAAACCTAACTTGTGGATATAGCTACACTGCCAAACAGGTGAACCACTAACTTAGCTAAGGGCTAAAACATTTCTACAATTGTTCCTGGTTTTGCAAAGTTGTGTTCTTGCCAGATCTCCTTTGACATCTTCTACTATTACAGTAACAACAAAACCAAGAAGTTCTATCATGATGAGACTTAACCATAAAGATGACTCTAATCAATGACTGCTTTAAATGTGATGATCTAGGGTGAAGACAGTGACTAGAGCTTAGGGTGGGGCTAAGTGAACACAGAGTCAAAAGACTGTACAGGCAAACTGCAAAGCTTGGAATTTTCTGGTAATATTAATCAAATTTATTCTTTAGTTTAAATTTCCCAACTGTAAGTCTTGTCATGTCAACCACTACAGAAGGCTACATAAGAAATCTGACAAATCTATTGAACATCTAAATGTAAAGCACTGTGTTAAACATTGTGAAGAATCCAAATATTAATAAAACATAGTTCTTACTTCAAGATTAAGTACTTCATACCTAGTGGGAAAGATAGATGTGTATATAACTACTGTCTTTTTTTTTTTTTCAACTACTGTCAATATCCAGAGGTAACCATTATTAAAAATTTCTTATTTATTCTCTCAGATACATTTACTGTATACATAACCATACGTGTGCTTGAATATATATATATGTGAGTGAGTGAAAGTCACTCAGTCGTGTCCAACTCCTTGTGACTCCATGGACTGCACAGTCCATGGAATTCTCCAGGCCAGAATACTGGAGTGGGTAGCCTTTCCCTTCTCCAGGGGATCTTCCCAACCCAGGGATTGAACCCAGGTCTCCCGTATTGCAGGCAGATTCTTTACCAGCTGAGCCACAAGAGAAGCCCGCACAGATATATAAACATATGTACAGTCAAGCTCAGACTTATTTATATACACCTATGTACACAATCACATTTGTGCTAATATACAGTTTTACACAAAAGGGGTATTATAGCATCTTGATTTTCTATCTAATATATCTTAGAAAGTTTCTGGTATCATGCCATGAAGAGTTATGCCATTTCTTAAGAAGAATGCACAGTAATATACTATAATCTAGGTAGCTAGTTCTCCATTGAAAAATATTTACCTTGTTTCTGGATGTTTTCTTTTTTTTTTTCCACCACTACAAATGATGTTTTGGTAAATATCCTTGTGTACATGTCTTTGTGTACTTGTGTGAGTATATCTATATGGCAAATTTTAAAAAGTATATTGTTTAGTAGGTCGTTTCAAGTCCTCTGCGGTCTTCTTTCTGTTAAGAACAGGGCCAGGAGGTGGGAGAGGTATCTTCTGTGCCTCCTACCACAGCTTCATAACCAATTTTTTGACTTCTTCACAATTTTCATTGTCTCAGAAGCTCAGGACATAGTTGCACTGTTTTCTCTTGACCTCCTTTCCTGGTCACTCTCTTATTCCCTGAAGACTTTAACTCTGGTTTACTGTCCTCCTTTTCATTCTTGCTCCTTTCAAGATTTTCAGTGACTTTAACATCATCTCACATCCCAGTCTCCTCACCCATACTGATTTGTTCTTCCATCCCTCACAGCCACCAACACCCATGATTATAACATGAATGTTTTCATTACAAGTATCTGCAATACAAAAGGGCTTCCCTGGTGGCTCAGCTGGTAAAGAATCAGCCTACAATGTGGGACACCTGGGTTTGATCCCTGGGTTGGGAAGATCCCCTCGAGAAGGGAACGGCTACCCACTCCATCTTGAATTCAAGGCTTCTTTCTCTAATAACCAGTCCCTCAATTTTCAACTCACTTATGCCAATATCTCTACTAAGAAATAATTCCTTGACCTCATCAGTACCTCCAATTCATTCAACAATACTTTTTTCACTATCCAATACCTTCCTTTTTTTCATTTCCCCAAATCCTGGCTGAACCTAGCTATCAGCCTTCTCTTTATTTACTCTAATGCAGCTAAAAGCTGCTAGAGAAAAACCACACAACTAAGCGCATGGGCTGTATTTTAAACTAACACCACAAAACTCCAATGGGCACTCAGCCCTGCTTAGAAGTTTTACTTACATTTCCCAAATAAATTTGATTCCAAGCCTAAAAATAACATTTTCACAATGTTTTTTCTTTTTATCTTGTACCTCACTTAATAGCTTGATGTTATATTTTACTGAAAAAATAGAAGTAATCAGACAAGATGGTTTCCATGTTCTCACCATCAAAGCTATTACAGTGAAAGAAATACCTCTGCTCCTATCAAAATCTCCTCTGCTGGTGTTCTAGCTCCCTCAGACTTCACTTCTGCAACTCTTCCCCTTTCTCTTCTGCATTACCTATTTCTCTTTCTTTAGGATAATTCTCATCAGATTATAAGTATGCTCCAGAATTTCTCTTTCCCCCAAGCCCAGTCTCTTCTAACTACGATCCCATTTTCTGACCCCCTTCATGTAAAACTTCTTAAAAAGTGTTACATACATGTATCTGTTATCTCCATCTTATTTCTTGTAACCCTAATTTGGCTTCCAAACTCACTGAAACTGGGGAATAAAGTCATCAAAGACCTTCATATTGCCAAATCTGATGGATTTTTCACTGTCCTCAACTTTTTATGTCTCAGAAGACTAGTCTTTAGGTAACCACTCACTCCTTGATCTTTATGACATCAAGCTTTTCTGGTTTTCCTCCTGTCTGTCTGTCTCTTCTTCAGTCTCCATTGCTGACTCCATATTCTCTATTCAGTGCTTAGTCCTGGACTCTTTCTTTTCCCCTTCTATGCTCTCTCCCTGAGTGATCTAGTCTAATCCCATAGCTTTAAGTCACCAAAATCTTGTTGACTTCCAATTTAGCATTGAACATTTCCAATTATCTAAGAGACATCTGCACTTTAACAATAAAACTCTTGATTTCCTTCTAAAACCTGAGAATTATTCTTGACTTCTCTCTTACCCTTGTCCCATTACTCTACTCCCATTAAGTAAGTCTATTGATTGTACCTTCGCTCCCAGGCTCCTTATCCAAAGCATCTTCATTTCCTACCTGGACTACTGCAGCCACCTCCTAAGTAGTCTTTCTGCTTCTAACTTTGCCTTCAATAATCCATTCTCCCCACAAGCTGATCTTTTAATACATGATTCAGTTTATGTCATTTGAATGTTTAAAGCTCTTTAGTGGCTTTCTATGCCACTAAAAATAAGAACAAAAAACAAAAAACAAAATCTTTGCCAGGGGCTATAAGACCCCATGTGATCCAGCCCTACTTATCTTCTCAACTTATTTCCTCCTTACTTGCTATGCTCCAACTGCACTGGACTTCTTTCTGTTCCATGAACTTGCCAAGTTTTCTTTCCTCAAGGACTTTGTTCTAGTATACCCTCTGCTTATGATGCTTTTCTTCCTCATTATTATGTGACAGTAATTCAAAATTCATCTTCAATATCACTTCTTTAGAGAGGTTCTCTCCATCTAAAGTAGCCCTCCCCACGTCGACAAAATACTCTGTAGCTTATTATCCTATTTATTTCCTGAATAGCAGTTATCTCATTCAAATTATATTTTTTATTTGTTTACTAGTTTGCTGTCTGTCTCCTTCATGTAAGTTAAGGCAGGTACTTTGCCTTTCCTTTCACTTCTACTTCCCCAGCATCATAAATAGTTCGTGACTTATAGAAAGCATTCAAATATTTGTTATAAAAAAAGGATGAAGCAATTGAATTATTAATATATATTTAGGTAATAGTGACAAATGCTTTAACAAATGCTGACAACTGATAAATTGTGCATTTTGCTGGAAGAGCATCATTTTGAAATTTATTTGGAAATGAATTCCCCAAATTAGAAAGGTTTGCTGTCATGAACTAATCATCCACTCTTCTGGTGATCTATTATATCCCTTTAGCCAATTTCTTGTCCAATAATTCTTATATGAAATTCATAAGAAAATCAATATTTTTAC
The DNA here is from genome assembly GCF_023699985.2 of Odocoileus virginianus. Taxonomy (NCBI): domain Eukaryota; kingdom Metazoa; phylum Chordata; class Mammalia; order Artiodactyla; family Cervidae; genus Odocoileus; species Odocoileus virginianus. The sequence goes on along the minus strand of NC_069678.1, from coordinate 7,171,543 downwards.
TTTTATCATGTTAATTAGAAAGCTATTTAATACAGTTATACTGTTTTTGAAAAAGCCTCTCAGGTGAATAGCTTTGGCCTGGCTTTTCTTTTTACCACTTTGCTGACATTTCTAAATTTTGATGCCAAATAAGTGTACTGTCTGAATTTAACCCCAGATGTTCTGCTTCTCAACCTTGGAGTTTTAAAAAGAATTTTTTTCTGTTCTGTTACCAGACTACAGTTTTTTTTTTAAGAAAAAAAAGTGAAAAAATATATTTTTATCATACAAGAGTAATTTATGTACCTCAAAACATTTTTCTCCTTTTGGAAATTTATTACATTTATAAAACACTATTCTTCCAAGGCCTTAGATTACAATTAGCTGAAATAATAGAAGAATTATACCAATGGTAACAATTCTCAAATCAATGTATCTAATAGGATTCAGTTACATATATTAGGCTCTTTATAATATGTAGTCCCAATAAAAAAATACATAAATTTTTTTTGTATAGAATTTATAACTAGGTAGAATTTATGTATATTGAAAATTTCAGGCTGGCTTATGTAAGTTTATTCTGGACAAGTTTTGTTTTTATTAAAACTTAACAAACCACCGGATTAAAATTGCTTCCTTCGGTTAACATCTAAAAAGAAAACCATCCTTTCCTCCAGTGTGACAAAAGGCCTTTGTTAATTAGGTCTCAGTGTGTATATTGGCCACATTTGGCAAAGTCCAGTCCTCGCCAAAAATAGTAACAACCTGCTCTGGATGGCAATCGAGCAGCAAATCTATTTTCAGCTTTAATGCTTGAAACTCCAACTGCTAGATGCCATGGAACTAAACCTTAAATGGCATAAGTGAACTAGTCTGATACTTATGGACAGGACACAAGTATTTGGAGTGCTCCAAAACATCTGTTTCTGTATTCCAAAAGAAATAATACTTTAGGCTTGATAGAGGAATTTAAATCTAACTTTGACATATGTAAAACCAGAAGAATCTGAGAACTGAAACAACTGGGAAAGGAAGAGTAGAATGATAGAATCTTAGTTGTAGTCTCTTATAGTACCCTAAATTTCCTATTTTCTTAGTGTTTCTGATTTTTATTATTAATATCTTTGTTCTCTTACCTGTCTCTGAGTGTGCTGGGGCCTAGATAAGGATACAGGTTTTCTTTAAGCTTTCCTTTGATGAGATGGTCCAGGGTCTCATGTAAGAAAGGTTGATGCTGAGTATATACATTTTCTACTCCCTAAGACAGGGGGAAATGGTTCTTATGTCATTTTTTTTGAAAGGTGCAATGTAACTGTTAATGATACTCATATCAGAAAAGGACATGCAATAGAGATGGGATAAGAGTCAAGCAGGAATTTTAGGAGAATTTTAGTTAATTATTTTCATCAATAGAAATGTTCCAATCTTATGAAAATATTCTGTAATTTAAGGCTGGCTATTATAAAGGAATTTTTAAAATGCAACTACTTAAATTCCTTATCATTTCTTCACTGATTCATTCTTTTGAGAAAATATTATATGATAGGTAAATAAAAAGAAAAGGACTATGTAGCAAAAGAGACAAGACACACTCAGGAAAATGAAAAAATTTCAGGAAACATAAGACAGGCTAGTAGATTACAACTAACTTTTGGCCATATTAAGAAAATAGGTAGTTTTAAAAGATTTATAATTGCTTGCTTCATCTTTAATTTCTGTCACAGAAAAATTACCTGACAAACCTTAAATTATAAACAAATGGAATAAAATAGTTATGACTAACAAAACTGTCTGCCTTTTTATTCTTGGGTATTTCCTGGAAATATCTTACTATTCCCTTATTAGCTATTTGGGCCAATGCTGATGCTGTTCCAATACAGAAAGTATTTAAAAAAAAAAAAGTAAAGAAAAAGCATTCAAGAGACCATCTGCTTTAATTTCACTTAACTGCACGCATGCATGCTAAGTCGCTTCAGTCATGTCGGACTCTGCGACCCCATAGACTGTATCCCGCCAGGCTCCTCTTCCATGGAATTCTCCAGGCAACAGTACTGGAGTGGATTGCCATGCCCTCCTCCACAGGAGGATCCCAACCCAGGGATCAAACCCGCATCTCCTGTGTCTCCTGCATTGGCAGGCGGGTTCCTTACCACTAGCGCCACCTGGGAAGTCCCTCATTCAAGTGACATAGTACTAAATCAGCAGCAATCCTGAAGTTGCTCGGAAGATCACATTCATTCACTCTCAGGGTCAGGGGCTTCAACTGTTTCGCATTTAGGAAAGCATAGCGACATACCTTTAATCCTTTGAGGAACTGTTTGGTAATAGCCACAGCATCTTTGGGGCTGAAGAGGTCACTTCCTCTGACCCGTTTACCACCATATTCAATTACTGCAGACACAAGCTTTGTTTTAAAAAAAAGAAAAAAGAGAAAGAAACAACTTCTTACTGCTTGGGGAACAGGAAGAAAATAACTTTATTAAGGAAATGAAGACATGAGAGGACAGAAATAGGATCAAACCCAGTCTCCCACATTGCAGGTGGATTCTTTACCAGCTGAGCCACAAGGAAAGCCCAAGAATACTGAAGTGGGTAGCCTATTCCTTCTCCAGTGGATCTTCCTGACCCAGGAATTGAACCGGGGTCACCTGCATTGCAGGTGGATTCTTTACCAACCGAGCTACCAGGGAAGCCCGTAAAAACACTATGACTCATCATCTGTCGGAACTAAAAGGCTGTAACAATAGAGGTGGTTCCTGTTCGGTGGGATTCACATATAAATCTGGTTACCTTTCGATACTTCTCAGAAACACCTTTATTCCTAAGGTCCATCATCAATCCTGGTAGGCTATTGCTGCTGTGTCGCTCGTAATGAAGCGCATAAAGCATCACCAGGCGGGCAGCATCAAACTCTGTCACTCTGGGGTTCTGCAGGAGCCTCTTTACGTTCTGAAAAAACAGAGAACTGATATTTACCCTCCCTTCACTTGGGTGATGTATAATATCTTAGCTCTAAGAATTACTGAATGGTAGTGATACATCTGACTAAGATATGCATGACTAAGATCACTGGGCTTCCCAGGTGGCTCAGTGGGTAAAGAATCTGCCTGCAAAGCAGGAGACACAGGAGATGCAGGTTCGATCCCTGGGTTAGGAAGATCCCCTGGAGAAGGGCAGGGCAACCCACTCTAGTATTCTTGCATGGAGAATCACATGGACAGAGGAGCCTTTGGGCTACAGTCCATAGGGTCGCAAAGAGTTGGACACGACTGAAGTGACTGAGTACTCAAGATCACTACTAAGGCAACGTACAGGTCATAGGCTTAGCAACTGTTTCAGCGACAGAAAATTAAACGCCTTTTGCCTAAGATAAGAATTAAATAAGGACATAAATTCTCATTGTAATTGCTTAAGACAAATATGAATTTAACCATGGTTACTTCCTCTTTTCTTTCCTTTGACTGAGATCGTCCAGGGTCTTATGTAGGAGAGATTACAATTTCCTTGCCGAAATAAGGAATACATGTTATTCCCACCACTAGTTCTACTGCTTTGGTCAATACAGCACACAAGGGAACTTACCAGTCGACTTGGGAAACTACTGCCTTCTTTCAGTGTTAGTCACTGACCAGTGAAACGAAGACACGTTGGTAGGATTTTACATAGGAGAACGGGCTTAACTTCCAAGAAGCATCATATGTAACAGTATGTCTCAACATGGTTCACAGAGATATGAAAATGTAACAGCAGGGAATCTGTAAATTGAGCACTTATGATCTTAAGAGGGCAGGTACTGACAGCAAAGGAAAATAGACAAAATGATGTTTAGGTTTTATCAATTCTCCCATAAGGAGACTTCCCTACAGTATAGATTTATGTTTATTATGCAGCAGAACCAATTAATAAGAGCCAACAAATACTTTTGATCACTCTCGTAAGCACAAGGTACTATGCCAGGCATTGGAGGTGACACAGAGATGAGTTAGAGCCACTTTCTGGCCTCAGTGAGTTCACAGACAACGGGGTAAAGGAGGATAAAACAGTATAGCTCATTCTGCTATAAAATACATTTCTTAATGTGATTTAGCTCTACAAGATTGGTAAACATGGGAATAACACAGCAGGCATATTGGTTTGTATGTAATTTTTCAGCAAGGTAATATTTAGAAAAGGTCAGGGACAAGTTTCCTCTTTAAAGAACACGCTTCACCAATATGTTAAGAAAAAAGATGAAAATTCAACAGAAGTGTTTTTTGTAAGAAGTAACTGGCTTTGTAGCTTTAAGAACTGCTGCACCTTCCACAATGTTAAGCAACACGGGGAAAGGGAAAATGCAAATGAAAAGAATGCAAAGATGTTTATCTGTGTCAAAAAGAAAAACAAAACCACCAGCCAAAACTGACTGATATCCTCATATTGTACTTTTAATTTTGATGACACAAGTCTCTATGAGAAGCAGATATTTTTGAGGCCTTATCTGTTGAAAAAAAGCCACAAAGGATGGTCTGAGTGCATTTCTAAGTGTTAAGTGTTAGTCGCTGTCGTATCCAACTATTTGCGACCCCACGGACCGTAGCCCATCAGGCTCCTCTGTCCATGGAGTTCTCCAGGCAAGAAAACTGGAGTGGGTTCCCATTTCCTTCTCCAGGTGCAAATGCCAGTGGAAACTTAACTATGCTAGCATTTTAATTAGGATTGTTATTATTTTATTAGGGCTCTGCTTACAAAGTTATGTAGATTTTTCTTTCTTTTTTAGTTATATAAATTTCAAGTGATCTGCTTATAACCCTATTTTCCCATAACCCTTGTTTATTTTTAGTGCATGATTTTGCAGAATGTGAAGTATTCAGGAACACATATGTGGTATTATAACAGAAACATATGTATGCAAAAACCAAAAACTGAAAATCAGTGCAGTGGGGGAAAGGGAACACAAGGTAAAGAGACGTCCATCTAGTTACTGAGGAACCATAAAAGACTTCATTTCTACAAAAGGCCTCAAAAACTAAGCTTTGGAATTAGTTTGAGAGACTGAAAGAAATGCTATTAATAGGGGTATGGAAATCAGAGAAAGAAATGAGTTGAAAGACTAGTAAGAGTTTTGGAGGGCACTGGATTCTGAGGACATAACCACTAACATCTGTATAGTACTCTGCAACTTACAAGATGCTTTTAAATACATTATCTTTTTAGTACTTCATGACAACCATGTCTAATGTCTAAGAACTCTACTGTTCACACTAAAAAGAGGGACAATGATGAAATGCAGAGCCTCCTAGGTAGCTTTCAAGTAGAAAGTTCTCTCAGTAGGATTTCTACTGTTGCTTTTCTGGGTGAACATTTCACTACCATCATCCTTACAGGATCAAAAAGGAAGAAATTTCTCTTCTACAGATTTAAACCCTGTAATCACAAAACTTTCCTTACTTCTTTTCCCTTTTGTGGTAACTATTCCATAGAGCAGTGACTAAATACAGGCTATTTAGAATAGCCTGTTCACACATTCCAATAATTTCTATCATAATATGGAGAAATTTCAGGATACAAATTCCTTATCAAGTAAAAATAAACATTTCATAAGTATCTCAGTTACTTGGCTGAAGTTTAAAACATCCATCTGAGATCTCTGTTGTACATCTAAGCAAACCTGAGATACTCAAGTAACTATAAACCCACAAAAACCAGAATGGTGACAAAGCCTATTTGCAGTAATTAGTTTATACCCTTCCTATTTGCTCCCTTTCTAATTACCTCCCCTTCAATCTTGATTCCTGGCTCTGTTTCCCATTAATAAATCCTTCCCACTTCTATTCCTTGAAATGTGGTACTGGTTTTTAGAGTCTGTGGCTTGACGCTGAGCTCTTCCTCGATGGGAGGCCTTGTGATCTGATGGCCCAGATCTGGTCCAAGACTACTCTGCTTTCCCTTGAGCCCTGAGGACCCAACCCATGGCTCAGGTCAGTACTCCAGTTAAACTCGCCTAGTTCCTCATGAAAAGACACGTGGAGGTACAAGCTGAATTCTTCCTTCTTTCTCGGTTACATGAGTCCTTGAAGAAGCAGGGACTTTCTGTCTGCCTGGATTCCATGCTATTCTTTGACTTAATTTTGAACTACTTCCCTCATGGCTACTGGACTCAACGTGACTAACAGGGACATACATCATACAGAGATTCCAGGGTGTTAACCAGTAAGAGGAGAAAAAGCATCTGAGAGCCTTCAGTTACATAGGAGGTGTATGCTTCATGGAGGTGTTTATATGTTGAAAATATGGCTGAATTATATAATGACTTTTTGGTATCTTTTTTCTTATTAAATTTCCCATAACCTAGAGATAATCAAGAGAGAAAAGTATACTGTTACATAATAACAGCAGCTGAGTAAAGAGTGAAACAGAAAACTATTGTCCACTTAAGAAGATGGGATTCAAAAATTTTCCACTGAATCCTAACATTAGTGTAGGCCCAATGAAGGAATAGGAAAAGAAATGCAAAATCACTATCTGTGAAGGTCAAGTTTCAAAATGGAGCTAACATTCATTCAAAAAGACATTAACTAAAAAACAATTCTGATATTTAGAGATTCTTCTGTTATCTTGGGCTGACTACTTTTCTTCTACCAAAACTATGCTAAAGCAGCACAAGAAAAAAACATTTGTATTGACATACCTATGTTTTATGGAGAAGGAAATGGGAAACCGACTCCAGTATTCTCGCCTGAGAAATACCATGGACAGAGGAGCCTGGTGGGCTACAGTCCATGGGGTAGCAAAAGTGTTGGACATGACTTAGTGACTAAAAGATGACAATGACAACCTATATTTTAAACTATTGTACAAAACACAGTTGAAGTCTGCAACTGAAGATAATCCCCCCCCCCCTTTTTTTTTGGCTTTAATTTAACCTAAAGAACAGGCTCTGCCTGGAGAAGGAAATGGCAAGCCACTCCAGTATTCTTGCCTGGAGAATCCCATAGACAGAGGAGCAGGTAGACTAACAGTAACAGTCCATGGGGTCCCAAAGAGTTGGATATGACTGAGTGACAAACACACACACACTAATAACAACTTTCATGCCCATCTGTCTTAAAATGATCCATATTCCTTTTGTAACTAAGGAGTGGTTAGACGCCTGAGGTTTGTTGTCATTTTTCAGATTTGCCATAGAAAATAAATGCTGTTTGTTGTCTGTCTAATCAATTAGTGCCGGGCTTACAGAGATTTCAATTACCATGAAATCAGGCCTCACTGAGTAGCTCAAGATGAGGCTTTCCATGTTGCTGGTCATAATCAAGAGGCCCCAAAACAATTAGAAAGAATCCCGAGCACCAATAGCTCTACCTGGGGAAGAAGGTCTCATCTGGAGATTTACTCCATCATCCTGTATTTGGGTGTTCTATTTATTGTGGGATATCGTGCTAATGGTAGTGGCACTGAACAAGCTTTCTTAGACGACTGTGAAAGATGATACTGTGGGAAAGGGCGAGGGTGGGATGATATGGGAGAATGGCATTGAAACATGTAAATTATCATATGTGAAACGAATCACCAGTCCAGGTTTGATGCATGAGACAGTGTGCTCGGGGCTGGTGCACTGGGATGACCCAGAGGGATGGGATGGGGAGGGAGGTGGGTTCAGGATGGGGAACACATGTATACCCAAGGCGGATTCATGTCAGTGTATGGTAAAACCAATACAATATTATAAAGAAAATAAATGAATAAATAAAACTGAAAAAAAAGATGATAAAAAAAAAAAAAAAAAGAACAGGCTCTGTACCCTGTTATCTACTATCACAGTATTGTAGTAAAACACTCAGTGAATAGCATTATAAGCTAACAGACTAGAACAGCAAGATGAAACTGGCAGAAGTCTTCAGCATGTTGATATGATTTTAAAATTGAGTCTAATCTAACAGTCTGAAAGAACACTGTTATGGGACTATAAAGAGTTTATCTAGAAAAAAAAGATAGAAAGTAGGCGAGATCCAGTTCCAGTTCCACTAACTGGAAAATATATTTGAGTCAGGTTTCTTTTACTTAATGACTAGTCAAATTTAGCTTTGTTGTAGGTCTTCTGCTGGTCAACACTGTTTCTGAAACATTAGTTAAATGATGGTTTAGAGAGACAGGAACATTTTAAATCTTAGTTGGTCAAAGTAAAATTGTCAGCTCAATGTGTCCCAAACAATTTTCTTATGATTCTAATGAGAAGCAAAAAAGCCTTTCTAAAATCAGAGAGAGTTCCAAGATCACTAGTGAATTAAAAAACATGTCCTGGATGCCATAAAAAAGGGAATATACCATCAAAAAGTAATACTAAAAATAGTGATAGTTAACATTCATTGAATGTTATAAGCACCAGGTACCATATTAAGTGTTTTACATGTACTAGCTCACTGGATCCTCACAAAAATCTTTGAGCTAAGTACTGATATTTCCCCCATTTTACAGACGAAAAGACTAAGACTGGAGTGGCTAAGAATCATTTTCAAACCCAAGACTTCAAAGATTCAAGCCTTTACAGTTGCTATTCTATTCTATACTGCTTTAAACAGAACTCTTTACCTTCATTTCTCTAACAAATATTTATTGTCCTATGTGTTATTAATGGCATGATTTAAGATCTTTTACCCAAGTTCAGGAAAGAAGAATATAAAATAGACTAGATTCTTATTTCGAATGAAAAGTTGTGATATGACAACACAACCATGCAGAGAGGGAAGGGGAATTGTTTATTTTCTGAAGATTTTTCCTTTATGGTATGAAAAAAAATCTTCCTTACTAATCAGTCTTTTCCAAGGCTATGCATATGTTTCAATGACAGTACATTGCAGTTTGGTTCTAGTGAAATTCTTCTGAATCAGACTGGATAACTGGTTATTATTAGTGGCAGCAATTTTTAGGTTAATTTTTAGCAATATATGAGCTTTTCTTCCCTCACCATGATACAGTCACTATTCAATAACGCAAACCTCATCTCTACTCAAAAATCAATTCATTGCTTCATGACGTTATTATCATCTAAGGTCAAGCCAAGGAATGCTGTATCCCATCTGTGGGTCAGGCCCTTGGCATCTGCTCATTACTAAACAGAAGTTCTCTTTATTGACTATTTACATCATGTTGCCAAAGAAAGCCTTTATGGTGGTGGAGTCGAAATCAACTGCTCACTGTAAAACCCTAATACCATGGGCAAGAAAACCTTCAAAAGATAATTTTTAAAAATATAGGGATTTCTTAGCAGTCCAGTGGTTGAGACTCTAGGCTCTCAATGCAGAGGGCATGGGTTAGATCCCTGGTTGGGAAACCCTGCATGCTGTACTGGCAAAGTGGATCACAAATGGAATTCATATTTTAAAGTGTCTATTTTTCTTTTAAAATGAACAAAAAATAAGATTTCAGGCAAAGGAATTATAGTAGCCATTTCTAACTGCTTTCCATATGGTGAGATACAAATAAAGATACTAAAATTGGCTAGTGATTAATTTGGTTCTATTGTTTTAAAGGGAAAGCTAAAATGATAAAGAAACATAAGGAAATTTAAATTTAGTTACAGGACACAATTCTGTTTTTATTTCATAAGAGAACAAAATTCATCTTATTGAGAAAAATAAATGTTTTCCATAGGAATACTTCTATTAGGCCCACAGACCAACTCTAAACTGTTATTAGCAGTGTTGTTTAAAGAAAGTTGGTGAAGTTAAATAGATTATGAAGTATCTTTACAAAGGAATACTATTTAGTGATTTAATAGAATGAGTGTTTAGGTTCTAGTCTGGAACAGTCTCTGAGACACAAAGTAAGTGAAAAAGCAAAATGCAGAACTATGTGTACAATATGGTGTCATCTGAATTTTTAAAAAGAGAGAGAAGGAAATATACACACTCACATAGGCTTGCACATACACAGAACAACAGTAAGGATGTAAGTGAAACTACTAACAGATTCAGTTTGTACTATTTATCTCTTTCATCAAATACTTATATGATCTATTTAAGAATTAAAACTTATGCTAAACCATCCTAGAAAAGAATATAAAAAAGTATATATATATAAAACTGAATCACTTTCCTATAGAGCAGAAGTTAACACAATACACAATAATATTTCAACGAATATTGATTAAAAATGAATTAGAATTTAATACAACTAAAAATAATAGTCACCCTAAAAGTTCTTTGTGAAGATTTAAGAATACAGAGGTAAAATTAGAACTGCTGACAGAAGTACTTTTCATAAATATAAAGCAAATAGCATCTCTATGATTTTAAAAACCATGTTTACCAAGAGGAAATCTTGATAAATTTAAAAAGTAAAAATCAGCAACTATAAATCACAGTAAAGGCTTTGGTATATACAACTAGAGCAACCACAGGTGGGTGAATTTGTTCCCTTCAGTTGTATCATATCTCTAAACACCGCACTTAAGGACCTCCCTGGCGGTCCAGTGGTTGAGAATCTGCCTGCCAGTGCAGGGGATGCCAGCTGGACCCCTAGCTGGGGAGCTAAGATCCCACACACTGTGGAGCAACTAAGCCCACGCACCACAACTAGTGAGGCCCTGCACCAAGGAAAGATCCCCAGTGCCACGGCTATGACCCAGGCTGTGGCTGTCCTTAGTCGCTCAGTTGTATCCGACTCTTTGCGACCCCATCGGCTGCAGCCTGCCAGGCTCCTCTGTCCATGGAATTCTCTAGGCAAGAAGAATACTGGAGTGGACCGCCATGGCCACCTCCAAGGGATTTTCCCAACCCAGGGATCGAACTGAGGTCTCCCACATTGCAGGTTATTCTTTACCGTCTGAGCTACCAGGGAAGCCCAAGGCAGCAAACAACAAAACCAAACCAAAAATTATGCTAAGAGGAAAGAAACTAACCTTTACAGAGCACCTATCATATGGGAAGCATTTTACATCTCACTGAATCCTGATAACAACCTAAAAGTTTGAAATCACTATCAAACTTTATAATAGGCTTGGGCAAAATAAGTAATTTTCCTAAAGAAATGTTGATACATAGAGACAGGACATAAGCCAAGACAGTCTGGCTGCAAACCCTGTGTTGCTTCCATTATACCATGCTGGTTTTATTGTATAAAGTAGAACTGCAAGAGAGAAAGAGACTAGGATTTAGAATATAGGGTCCTATTAGTAAGGAAATGTGCTTCTTACAATAAATGGCTTAGAAACAGCCATTTCCCAAAGGACTCTCATTCCCAAGTTACTTACTGTCGGTGATACCACATTTTGTCACGTCTCAGGAACTTTGGAATCATTTCTGATTTGTTCTCTCTTATTATCCTTATAGCCAATCTGTCTCTAAATTATTTTCTCCCTTTGATATTGTCTTTCATATTTGTCGGTCTGTACATTTTTACTACTATGAAGAATTTTTTTAGCCTCCCTGGTTTTAATTTTTTCCACCTCCAAAGCATCCTTATTAAATTTCCTCAAATACTACTTTCATCATATCAACTTCTACATAAGACTCTATGCTGGATCTCTTTGCCTATCTCAGCAAATATAAATTCCTCTCACAAGCATCTTAATAAACTAGCTCCTGTTTACCAAGTCAATTTTATCTCCTATTTCTCTTCCACACCCACTCTCAACAGGGCATGCTGTTTATTATTTTTTTGCATACTTCTGCATCTTTGCTTTGCTGAAATCCTCCTCCAGATTCTATTCATTATTTACAGTCCATCTAAATATCACCATCTCTAAGAAACTGTCCCTAATAACCTCAAAACTTACTACAGTCAGTACCACAACTTTGACTTAAATATTAACTTGAAATGCTGCCTAATTGTCTGATTATGTTGCTTTTCTGCTAAAATCCTCTGATAGCTCCTGTCATTTTAAGATTAAAGCCCAATCTCCTTTTAGTGGCCATACCCAGGCCTCAATCTGGCTTATCTAAGACCGTGCCTCATCTTGTATCCAGCACTAGCTACATTGAGTTAGCCTCTGTTCCCTTGGTTTTTTTCCTTAACATCTCCATGTCTGCATTCTCTCTGCTGAGAATTTCTTTTCTTGAAAAGTAATATCATCTCCTCTAAGAAGCCACATCCTTACGGAAAACAGCCGTCCTTCCTCTGTATTTCCATGTCCCTTTGTAATACCTCTAGTATAGCACTTATTGCATATATTATAACTCCTAGTTTAAATTTCTTTCTCCCTTATTAATATGTGAACTCTTTGAGGAAAAAGTATATTATTTATTTTTGTTCCTCTAGATACTCATTGTACTATGTACATTGAGCAGGCATTCACATGATTGTGGAATAAAAAGCAGATGCTCAATAGTACAAACTTCAGTTCAGTTGCTCAGTCACGTCCAGCTCTTTGCGACCCTATGGACTGCAGCACACCAGGCTTCCCTGTCCATCACCAACTCCTGGAGCTTGCTCAAACTCATGTCCATCGAGTTGGTGACGCCAGCATTTTAATAGATATTGTATCTTTAAATCTTCCTAACAGTCCTGTGAGATACATATCACTATACCTATTTGACAAATAAGGAAAATGTCTAAGAAATTAAGCCAATAGCTCCAGGTCCCAAAGCCAGTAGTGGCATTTCAAACACTAAAATTTAGATCTTCTGATTTTAGTCTAGCATTCTTTCTAGTTGACTGGGTTGCCCTCCTAAACACTCAGTTAACTGCCTGAACCCTGAGGAACTGCACATTTTTTCTTCTCCTGTGTCTCTTATCATCTGTCTATCTTGTGTGTGTGTTAGTCACTCAGTCGTGTCCAACTCTTTGGAACCCCATGGACTATAACCCACTAGATTCCTCTGTCCATGGATTTTCCGGGCAATAGTGGAGTGGGTTGCCATTTCCTTTTCCAGGGGCTATCTTCCCCATCCAAGGATAGAACCTGGGTCTCCTGCAGTACAGGCAGATTCTTTACCATCTGAGCCACCAGGGGAGCCCATCTATCTTAAATAATACTAATTTGTGTTCCTGTCTCAACTCCTTGTTAGACTGTAGACTCCATGTTGGTTAAGAAGGATTACTTGCCTTCGTACCGCCTGCTCTGCTTGCCACAGTGGCTTACTACAGTAGGTGCTCATCAATTGGACTGAATAGGTACCTGGAGAGCACTAGAATGGTCATTTTGACAGGCCAGTTCTTGCTCAACCTCTGAAACCTCCAGCAGATTTCGCTCACTGACCAGCCGAGACAGTTCTCCAACCACTGTCACGTGCTTCGACACAGTCCCAGACATCTTCTTGAACTGTGGGTAATTCTCAACAAAGGCCTGCCATGAGAAAAACATCAAGTGGGGGTTCTGTTATTTCTTGAGGACAGGCATGTATGAAGAAGAGAAAAAAAAGGAAGGGATTATTCTTCTGCCCAGACTAAGGCATCTAAAACTTTCAATCACACAGCATTTTGTTATGCTTAAGAAGAGAAGGACTGGTATATGTCAGTAGAGTGCGTAATTAAATAGTTCAAATATGACTGAAGAAAGGAAAGAAGTTCATGGCTTACTATGAAGTTTTCACTATATTGCTTCCTAAAGAGAAACAGAAAATGATTTTGAACCAAACAAAAGGAATTAAGGCAGAAATCAGACCCAGAATATTCCAGAAATGTTGCTTACATGAATAGTTCCAAAGTCTTGCATGTTAGTCATCCATGTACATGTTCAATTTACCTTCATGTCTGCTATTGATTCTAGTTTTTGCTGTTCTTTTGGTTTCTTCTTCTGAAAGTCTTCCATGAGATTCTTTATGTTGCTACCAATCTCAGCAAAGTTCAGGTGCATATTCTGTGAAAAAGGAAGTTGGAAACACAGTTCTATCCACTAGGCTGACTTTCAGACAACTTATAAGAAGTGAAAAAGAACAATGAATACAGTTAGAATTGAAGGGCAAGAAAATTTCATTGTAATTACCAAATCTGGATATTTTCCAGGACACTGGTGATGAATACCACTACTAATCTCACAAAGGGCTACGGACAGGAGGGCAGTAAATAAACTGGTTCTAATTTTTAAAGTACAAAACTAAGTACATGATTACTAAGAAAAAAGTATTGTTGAAGGGTTAGAAAAAAGTCTTCTGTCTTCCCTTGAGATGCAGTTTATCTACAGGATGTCTCTCTCATCCTTCCACACGAAATCCCACACCTGCTCTCATTCTAACAAATCAGGATTAACCTCACATAGAAACATTTAAAAAGAACTTTAAACCACTTACGTTAGCATAGAACTCATCATTTTCAGCAGACAGGACCACCTCTCTCAAATCTTTACTAATTCCTGGCACTCTGGAAAGATCAATCCGATTGTTGTTTATACCCAGTAGTTCATGGACCATGGCCTGGTATGTCCACTAGATAAAGAATAATGACAAAAAAATTAGTAACTGATAATATGTGGAAATATCAATTGGCAGGAAAACAAAAACTGATAATATTTTTAGTAAACTAGTCTTTTTGACATGGAGGTTCTCTATTTAGCTCAAATTTTATTAATATTTTGTGCTATACTAAGCATTAAGATTCTCATTTTAATTGGTTAAACATCCAAAAGTCAAAATACTTTTAGATTTCACACTTTTGGAAGAAGGGCAGCCAGATTAATATTCCTGATAGAAAGAAAACAAATTAGATCTATCATTAGCTCCAATTTTTGCCTGTGAATTAAGAGTATATTTTTGGCTTCACAGATAGGGCTATATTGGTACTGCAGTTATAAGCTGTACCATTTCCTGTATGCGTCTGTGGTTTTTCTGCAGCATGAGAAGTGTGTTCTTGCAGATCTGAGTAGTGCTATATTTATCCTGGTAACACTAATATTATCAGAAAAAACCTTGTAGGTTGATCAAAACATGCATATTCAGAAAGTTGCTTGTGAATCCATTTTATTTTATATTTTTACCTAATATGCATTGTGAAGAAGGATGGGCTTCCAGTTTTACAAAATGTGAACTTATTTGGTAAAACTGAAAAGGAGAAACCCCAAAATTTGCCTTCTCACCTTTTACGGAGAATAGGTTACTTTTAGTCATAGGCCCGTTAGAGAAAACAGTATTTTCCAGCAAATTACCCCCTAAATCTAGAGTCTAAAACTAAATATTTATATAAGTATATACATATATAAATAATCTAGATTTGTTATAATAACATAATAGGTTATAAAAGTAGGCACTTTATTTCCTAAAATATTTGCCAAATGAATCCTTGAAAAAACAAGTTTCATTAGAGCATTTAAAGAAAGTACAACAAAATGTTTTATGCTTCATACACAGCATCCTGTGCATGCTTTTGCCATTAGCACATACTTCATAATTAAAATGATCTGTTTACTTTCTCTTCATTGGATCATGAACTCTTTGAGAACAGAGACTGTATCTTTTAAACTTTTATCTCCAGTACTTAATACAGTACCTGGTACCTAACAGATCCTCAGTGAAATCTGTTGAATGAATGATTGCTTTTCTTTGGGAAACAGAATTATAGGCAATTATTTTTCTTTCTACTTTTTTACACTGTCAAAATTTCTTTAATTATTACTAAAAGTATATAAAATATATAATATATAAAATGTGTAAAGTTATATTACTTTGAATTTTAAGAATATAAGCCAAAAAAAAAAAAAAAAAAAGAATATAAGGCTATCGTATCATAGAGGAGTTGTACTCCACAGCCACAGATTGCCCCTAGCATTAACATTACTATAAGCTGAGATGGAACTGAAATATAGACTGTGCCTTTTCCTACAAATTTAAAGTCACTATTAATAAAGCATCTACAAACTGTACGGCACTGCACTTGAATTCACAGAACAAGCATTAGTAAGACATATTCTGCCTTGAAGGAATGTATAACCTAGGAGAATGTGAAAACAAAGATACAACATAGAAAGTGCAGTTTGAGACATGAGAGAAAAAGTTCTACAGTAATTCGAAGGAAAAACAAAAAATCATATCAGACCAAAGAGTAAAAGCTTCAAGGAGATGTTTCAAGTGGTTTCAAACAGTAAGAATTTTAGGAGGTGAAGATGGGAAGAAAATGTATTCCAAACATTCCAGAGTTCAGATCGAGGTCACAACACGAATACAATGATGGCAGAGAATAATGAGGCATATCTACACAGTAGTGAGCTGCAGGTTTTCTATAAGGTTGAGCCCACATTATGAAGGATCATGGTGGTCAAGTTCAGGAGTCTGTATTTAATCCAGCAGGCAAATGGGAAACAGGTAAGATTTTTAAGTCAGGAGTAATAGGATAAGAGCTGTGAGCTTTAGTAAAAGTAATTTAATAACATTGTATCTGTGAGATACATTATAGTGGAAAGTAATTAAAACTGGGAAATCAAATAGATGACTATTTCAGAATTCCTATAACACAGGGGCCCCCAACCCCTGGGCCGCAGACTGGTAGTGGCCCTTGGCCTGTTAGGAACCAGACTGCACAGCGGGAGGTGAGCTGTGGGTGAGCGAGTGTAGCCAAGCTTCATCTGCCACTCCCCATAGACTGCATTACCTGAACACTATCATACAAGGCCAGAACACCACCCCTCTGGCTGCCGTCCCTCCGAGCCCTGTCCGTGCAGAAACTGTCTTCCGTGAAACCTGTCCCTGGTAGCAAAAGGGCTGGGGACTACTGCTGTAAAAGATTAGTTACACCAAGATAAGGCAATATAAATGGGAAAGAACAGATAGACACTGGAAAAGCAGAATCTACGGAACCTAGTGTGCATGCGTGGTCAGTTGTTTCAGTCATGTATGACTCTTTGTGACCCAGGCTCCTCTGTCCATGGGAGTCTCCAGGCAAGAATACTGGAGTGGGTTGCCATGCCCTCCTCCAGGGATCTTTCCAACCCAGGAATTGAACCCGTGTCTCCTGCACTGCAGGCAGATTTTTCACAGCTAACCCATCATGGAAACCAGAGAATTTAGAAGTTGCCTTAATTAGGAATGGTGGCAGAAAGAGACAGGAAGGAAGAGGCAGAAGCAAGAGTTGAAGATGACTGTGGCTAGAACACTGATACCAGAATACTAGGAAATACAAGGCAAAAACAAGAATAGCTGAAAATAAGGAGGCAAATAAATGGGACCATGTTCATTTCCACATCTGCATTTTGATGAATACCACTTGAAATCATCCTTCCATTGTGCTAACAAAGGGCTCTGCACCTGGTTTAGCAATGGGGTGATGGCATCATCGCAGCGATCTAAAATAAGTAGCAGTGGAGGAACCTCAGTCCGCCGGAATTCAAACAGTTCATATTCTTTAGTTATCACTTGCTGTGGGTAAGACAGAAAGACATTTGGTCAACCAATTGGGAGCAGATAGAGATGACATAAATAGAAAATTCATACATAAAAACCACATTTACAATAGTTTTTTTGCACTTTCACAGGCCTCCCATAAAAGGATTCAAAAGCTTGACAAAATTTTAGTAGCATTCTGTTTAAGGAGTTAGGATTTGAAACTCTTATTTTGCAAGTAGTTTAACTGGATCAAAAGAAGTTAAGTAGCTTGCAAATGTTTCCTGAGTTAAACCTAAGAATCTTAGCTCTAATTTGTTGCCTTGGGTCTTAAAATATAATTCCTACCTCTTTGCCAATAAACCTAACATATCATCTCCTTGGTTTTAGAGAAAATATTCCTTTAGTTTCTGAAATATGATAAGGAAATGAATGGTCTTGATGTTTTGGAACTGAGGATACAGAATGCCGTACCTTAACACATTCTGCAAGTCTCTTTGCTGCTTCTGATGAAAGCTGATAACGAATCATTGGACATTTCTTCAGAGATAAAAGGAGAGCTGTCAGTCCTTGAGTTGTTCTGGATAGTTGGACTGGATCCCAATTTCGACCCTTTTTGTTAAAAACATACATTCATAGAACATATTTGAATTTTTTCTTACAAGTCCAATTACTTACTGAATTAACTTCCATCTGATAAACAAACAAACAAACAAAAACCTCCTTCTTTCCATACCTGACAGCAACCCAAAATATTGAGGGAAAACAAATGTGGATTCACAGCAATGTAATCACCATAAAATTCCTGCAAACAAAGCACCAAGATCAGTCAGTTATTCCACAAACTCCTAACTGTTTCATGCAATAATATTTTTCATATGTGATATAATACTATGTGATACAATCAAATTGGAGGAAATGCAGGTATAAAAAAGAAAAATTGATCAATTAACAACTGAGTAACAATAGTCGATGTGAGGGAATTAATAAGACAATTACAGAATAGAAGCAAAAATAAATCTTAAAAAAAAACCAATCAAAAACAAAAGCTGTATAAGTATACATATCATATTTAAGGAGACTTTTCAATTAGTAAAAATAAAACACTGCTAAAGATATACAATGTTACACTCAGACAAGTAAGAACATTGCTATCCAGTGTATTCTCATGAGGGAGAATGTGATTTAAAATAGGTCATTCTTTTTTATTAATTTATCACCTAACACATCCTTCTAAAAATCCAAAACTTGCTTATTTGCTCCCCTGAGGATGATATTCTTCACTGAGGTGATAAATGTGTTTAAAACATTTGTGATAAATGTATTCAAGAACACTAAAGGGTTTAAGAAGGAAAAGGTAACATGAAATGTTCTTAACGTGAGGTATTCCATATAGCATGTAGAATATTGAAGAGTTTCTAACTTTTAACCTAATGACCACTCTGCTTATTTCCAAAGCAAGATAATCACAAACAGAACTTTCACAAACCTCATTCATCCTTTACTTCTTATTCTTTCCCAATCAGACATAAACTATAACTGCGAGGAGGAATATTCTCATAGCATAGCTCATGAGACTACCTTTATAAAACATGACTGGCTGACTCCAACCCTGTGAAACCCTCCCTACCAATCTAGTACCATTCCAATCTCCTTATTCCCACGGACTTCTTTAATTCTATTCCCATTCAATTTGATACCTCTTCCAAACTTTCTATATATATATATATATATGAGTAGAGTGTGATGCAATGCACATTTATTGTGTCTGATCAATAGCCTCCTTTCTTAAGAGATAGCACTTTCCTTATCTATAGACTCAAATCTTTAGAAAGGGCCAATAAAAGAGGTATGTTAGAGGACCAATATATTTACCTGAACCTCAGCCACAACTTCCTGTTCATCAGCTTCAGCTAATGACTTCACATCACTCTTGCTTATCACATTACTGAAATCTGAAACAGACATGTAAGTTGTGGTTTATTCAGAGGAGATAATTTTTGTTACAATTAGACATAAGGGGGCCTGACAGTTAAAGTCTAATGAACTAAGTGAAGTTTAGTATATGTGGTACTATACTTTACATTGTGGTATAAGTCAAACACCTTCACATTGGAATGAATAGCACAAATGTTTAAATCTGTAAATTCATAATATTAAAAAAAAAAAGGAACCATCATTATAGGCATTGGAGGATGCCAAGGAACCAAATCATTATGTTGAAAAGAGCAAATACGTAGAAAGAAATAAGTATTTGTCCTTTTATATCCCAACTGTACCACCAGATGGACATCTAGTCCCATCACTTCATGGGAAATAGATGGGGAAACAGTGGCTGACTTTATTTTTTTTTCTTCCCAATTATTTTTATTAGTTGGAGGCTAATTACTTTACAATATTGTAGTGGTTTTTGCCATACATTGACATGAATCAGCCATGGATTTATATGTGTTCCCCATCCTGAACCCCCCTCCCACCTCCCTCTCCATCTCATCCCTCTGGGTCATCCCAGTGCACCAGCCTGTCTCATGCATCCAACCTGGGCTGGTGATCTATTTCACACTTGATAATATACATGCTTTGATGCTGTTCTCTCAGATCATCCCACCCTCGCCTTCTCCCATAGAGTCCAGAAGTCTGTTCTATACATTGTGTCTTTTTTTCTGTCTTGCATATAGGGTTACCGTTACCATCTTTCTAAATTCCATATGTATGCGTTAGTATACTGTATTGGTGTTTTTCTTTCTGGCTTACTTCACTCTGTATAATGGGCTCCAGTTTCATCCATCTCATTAGAACTGATTCAAAGGAATTCTTTTTAATGGCTGAGTAATATTCCACGGTGTATATGTACCACAGCTTTTTTATCCATTTGTCTGCTGATGGGCATCTAGGTTGCTTCCATGTCCTGGCTATTATAAACAGTGCTGTGATGAACATTGGGGTACATGTATCTCTTTCAGATCTGGTTTCCTCGGCGTGTATGCCCAGGAGTGGGATTGCTGGGTCATATGGCAGTTCTATTTCCAGTTTTTTAAGGAATTTCCACACTGTTCTGCATAGTGGCTGTACTAGTTTGCATTCCCACCAACAGTGTAAGAGGGTTCCCTTTTCTCCACACCCTCTCCAGCATTTATTGCTTGTAGACTTTTGGATAGCAGCCATCCTGACTGGCGTGTAATGGTACCTCACTGAGGTTTTGATTTGCATTTCTCTGATAATGAGTGATGTTGAGCATCTTGTCATGTGTTTGTTAGCCATCTGTATGTTTTCTTTGGAGAAATGTCTGTTTAGATCTTTGGCCCCTTTTTTGATTGGGTCATTTTTCTGGAATTGAGCTGCAGGAGTTGCTTGTATATTTTTGAGATTAATCCTTTTGTCTGTTTCTTCATTTGCTATTATTTTCTCCCATTCTGAAGGTTGTCTTTTCACCTTGCTTATAGTTTCCTTTGTTGTGCAAAATCTTTTAAGTTTAATTAGGTCCCATTTGTTTACTTTTGCTTTTATTTCCAATATTCTGGGAGGTGGGTCATAGAGGATCCTGCTGTGATTTATGTCGGAGAGTGTTTTGCCTATGTTCTCCTCTAGGAGTTTTATAGTTTCTGGTGTAGTGGCTCACTTTATTTTTCTGGGCTCCAAAATCACTGCAGATGGTGATTGCAGCCATGAAATTAAAAGACGCTTACTCCTTGGAAGGAAAGTTATGACCAACCCAGACAGCATATTAAAAAGCAGAGACATTACTTTGCCAACAAAGGTCCGTCTAGTCAAGGCTATGGTTTTTCCAGTAGTCACATACGGATGTGAGAGTTGGACTATAAAGAAAGCTGAGCACTGAAGAATTGATGCTTTTGAACTGTGGTGCTGGAGAAGATTCGAGAGTCCCTTGAACTGCAAGGAGATCCAACCAGTCCATCCTAAAGATCAGTCCTGGGTGTTATTGGAAGGACTGATGTTGAAGCTGAAGCTCCAATACTTTGGCCACTTGATGAGAAGAGCTGACTCATTTGAAAAGACCCTGATGCTGGGAAAGACTGAGGGAAGGAGGAGAAGGGGACGACAGAAGATGAGATGGATGGCATCACCGACTCGACAGACATGAGTTTGGGTGGACTGCGGGAGTTGGTGATGGACAAGGAGGCCTGGCGTGCTGCAGTTCATGGGGTCGCAAAGAGTCGGACACAACTGAGTGACTGAACTGAACTGTACCATCAGATAACCAAATAGTATTAATAGACGAGGGGAAACTCTTATAGCAATTTTCCAGCTAAAAAGCAAAGCAGGAATGATAACGATAGAATTAAAACACCATCTTTTTTTCCAACTCCTAATGAATCAATGGATGGAACTCAATATTGAGCATTAACCTTTGCTAGTACCACAGTAAGATAATCAACGGAAGCACACAACACTGCTGATGAAATATTCTTGTCAAAAAGAAATCAAATCTGAATTGAATTAAACCTGTGTATCCAAGTACCAATTTATAGGAACTGAAGGACAGAGGAACATTTTAAATTGCAAAGAACATGTTAAACTATCCCATGTGGATGTAATCAGCAAGATCCAGGCTGAAGGAGACTAACAGAAGGACGTGGCTTTGTGGTTTCTTCAATAAATAGACTGTGTGGGGGTGAAGTTAGAGAGAGGAACTATAGAAGATTAAAGAAATTTCAACAATGTATCTTTCAGTAGCAATGTGTGGACCTTACTATGATCCTAATTCAAACAAACTGAGCAGGAAAAAAAAAAGGCATGAAAGAATTTGAAATTTGAGCACTGAATGAAATTACTTTTCATTGTTTGGATGTACTAGTGGTATATTTTAAAAATGAGTCCTTATCATTTAAAGATGCACATGGAAATATTTATGGATGAAATCATACGAACTGTTAGATTTTCTTCAATATAATGTTGATGAGGGAGTAGATAACAGTACAGCTAAAACAAGATTGGTACAGTAAGTGTAGAAACTGAGTGATGGGTACACTGGGATTTATTAGGCTATTCTGTCTACTTTTGTACATATTTGAAAACTTCCACAATAAAGTTTTTTTTAAAGGATGGCATACTAAGGTATTTAGTATGCCACACAAGATATTTAGTAGACATAAGAATATACAAAAATAAAACTATTAAAAAATGACATGAGCAGAAGGCCAGTTTAGTGCTGATATAAATTGTGCTGAAAGTCTATAAAGAATAAAATCATATGTATAAACTCATTTTAGTTTATTTCAATTAAATAAAACTGTGAAATTGCTCCACCCAAGACATTTCAACAGTCTATTTTTCCTAGGCTTAGTGCTAACTACTTTAACATATATAATTGTTTTTTTCAACTTCATAGATTCACGGCCTAAATCAATCTCTAGAACCAGAAGAGTAAGTACTAGATTTATTATTCATTATTAATCTTGGCTACTACATCAGATAACTCTTCAGAGGAAAAAGAAGTCTTTTATCTCATGATCTATTCACTTTTTAGCTAAGAGACTTAGCAAAACAGTGACTTTATTAAATGTGTACATAGATTGGGCAGCATGGAGAATCAATCTCTTTCTATAAATGTGTGTGTGTGTGGCTGAAGACAAAGTTTCTATACTTTCCTATCCTGAGAACCTAGCTTGTAAGCAGACTAAAAAATTACTGCATGACTACATACATATCGGAATGGCTAAAATGAAAATCAGGGACAACACTAAATGCTTGTTAGGATACAAAGAAATTAGATCACCCGGATATTGCTACTGGAAATGTAAAATGGCACAGTCATCCCAGAAAACATTTAGTAGTTTTTAAAAACATGAAACATGCAGCTACCATGTGACCCAGCAATTGATCCCTGGGAATTACGTATTACAGAGAAATAAAGACTTATGTTCACACAAAAACCTGTACACAAATATTTATAACAACTTTATTTGTATTAGCCCAAATCAGAAACAACTCAGATATCCTTCATTATGTGAATAGTTAAACAAATTGTGGTATAGTTATACCATGGAATAAATTAAAAAAAAAAAATTTTTTTTTAATCAAGTATTGATACACAACAACCTGGATGAATCATTAGAGAATTATGCTGAATGAAAAAAAAAGCCAATTTCAGAAGGTTATGTACTGCATGATTCCACTTATATAACATTATTGAAATGACAAAATTATACAAATGGAAAATAGGTTGGTGGTTGCCAGAGGTTACTGAGGAGGCTGGGATGGGAGGGAAGTAGACAAAATGCAATGTGAGGGATCCTAGGAAGATGGAAATGCTTTGCATCCTTACTGTATCAATGTCAATATGGCATGATGTGATACCGAACTATAGTCATGTAAGATGCTTCGTTAGGGGACACTGAGTAAACAGTATATGGGATCTATGTATTATTTCTTACAACTGTATGTGAATCTACAATTATCTCAAAAGAAAAAGTTTAATTGAAAATGAAAACCTGTGATTATTAACCGAAAAGAAAATGACAAAAACAAAAGTAGGATAATAGAAATGAATACAATTGCCTATTTCTACCTCCTGAGGTTGTTTTAAAGGCTGAATAAAATAATATATGAGAGAGTTTTTATAAAATACAGTGTCTTATCACAAATGTTAATATTTGGTACCATTATTAAATTGCAATATATCCTGAGGAAAGTATGTATGTCTTAGACTACAGTCTAAACCCAAAAACTCCAAAACTTTTAAGTAAGCTACATTAATGTTATAAAGATCAATAATGACATCTAGAGGAGAAAAGATGTAACTTCCAAAGCAAAATGTATTAGATTAAAAAAAAAACATACAAATTATATGATTAAACAAATCATACAATAAATAAACCTAGTTTATTTCCAGGCCTCCACCTCTCTTTCCCTCCCCAAAAGTGGTGCAAATAGGACATACATATCTGATGACTTTTACTTTCAAGTATTATATAAAGTTTTAAAGAGAAGAATGGTATATAAAGTAAATCTCTGCTTTTCCAACAAACTCAACTATATCCTCCCTCCAAATAAATAAACTGGCTTCTATGCCTCAGTTCATAAGTGTAAAATAGGAATAAGTATATATACATTTTTTGGCAAAGGTGGAATGTGAAAGTTAACTACTTACAACTTTTGACTTATAAAGAAATTTGAAAGGCAAGGTAAAGCTTACATTTTTTTTTTAACCTAAGCAGTCAATGATGAGTGGAAACCACATTCAGCTCTCAGAAACAGAATGTTGGTCCAACACTGGTAATACTTTGAAGGACAAAACACCCACCAGACTCTTATAGTGTTGGATTCAATTAATTTACTGATGATATGCAGTACCTAGTAGAACATATTAGCTAGGATTTAGTTATATGATTGAACAGGTGAAAAAATACTTACAAATAAAATATATACTATATTTAGGTCTTCGGAGCTCCTGAATCAGATAATCCACATTCTCCTAGAAAAGAATAAACAAACAAAATGAGGAAAACCGCTTAAGTGATGAAGTAATAAATATGTATTATCCATTGATTTATTTAAGTATTTACTAAGAGTCTACTGTGCTGAGGTCTAGATTAAGTGTGCCCATGTTGGGAAGGGTGAGGACTGGGGATAAAAGAGATACATTAAATATAATGATCAAATCATATGTGATATAGCTGCACTGCTCTGGCCAAATTAGTATTATAAAATATAAAGTACATAGATGTTGAAATACAATATAAAATAGATAATAATTATGCAAATTTGCCTCAAGCTGTTTGTCTGTAAATTTGTATTCATCTGATCAAAATTCTTATTTTTTTGTAGAACGTCAAAATTTGTCTAGTCCTTTAAAAACCAACATTCAAGAGAAAATATAGTTAATTATATTCACTTGGGTTTTTAACTTATTGGGACCAAAAGTGGCAGAACTGCAGTATTTTTGAAGTATTTATAAACAGTAGGCTAAGGCCTTTTGTATAATCACATTATTTAAAAATAAAACATGAAATTTAGAAATAAAAAACAACTGATTTTCAAATGGTCAAAACATACTTCCAATTACGTAAGACCATAATGCAGGTTTTATCTACTTTTGAAACTATAACATATGGCTAAATTTCAGTATAAAGTTGATCTCCAAACTATACATGATATAAAATATCATTTTTGAATGTTAAAAAACCATACATTTCCTTAGAGAATGAAAAGTAATGTAAGCAATACATATTGCTTGTTAAATGGATAAAAGACCTTAAAAACTGTCATTTAAATTGTAAACCATATTAAAAATTAACTTTAAAAAATTAACTTTAAATGTAATCGTAAGGAAAAATTGTTTCTAAGAACACATTTTAAGCTTGAGAGAACATATACATAAGGCTGTGAAAGAGCTTCTCTAATAAAAAAAAGTTTGGCAATGATGGACTAAATTATCTTTAAGACCCCTCTCAGAACCAAAATTTCATGACTAATAAGAAACAATTGGAAACTACTATAACAAAAGAATTATACTTGATACATTAATTAATTCAGAATTACTTATTGAGTATCTGCTATGTGGTAGACACTGGAGACATAGTAGTGTGAAAATATGGACATCATCTCTGCTCTCCTGGAACTTACTGCTGGTACATGAGACATATTAATTAATCATACAAATCATATGAGACTTCAACCATGACAAATAATAGGCCAGAGAAGATGGTGCTGTAAGTATTTATAAGAGGGGGGTTTGACCTGGTCAGCAAGGCCAGGAAAGATTTGATTGAGGGAGTGAAGATTGTCCAGGCAAACAGAGAAACCAGTGCAAAGGTCCTGCGGCATGATGGAATGTAGCAGACTGAAAGAACAGTGTGGCTAAGACCAAACGGGGAATGGTTTGAAATGAGGCTATAGAAATAGTAGGAACTAGACCATACATGGCCTTGTAGGCCACACTTAAGAAGGAGTTGTGTCTTTATCATAAAAGCAATGAGAAATCATTCAAGGATTTCAAGCGTGGTGAAATGGTCAGATTTGCATCTTGGAAAGTACATAATATACAAGCACTGGAGTATATGAATATAAGAACATGAATATAAATCAAGAGAATATACAAAATAAGACAAACAGTAAAGGATTTTTAAAGGAGGATTCAAGTTAGATTTCGAAGATAATGGACGAAAACTGACAGAAGGCTACAGAACCTTTAATTAGGAGAAAAGAATAAACAGGGCAGGAGTGAGCCTGTAGAAGGATCATACAAAGGCCTATTTGGCTGCCATGGAGGAGCAGAGACAGGACATATAAGCCTGAATACATAAGGGCAGACCAGGTCAGCTAGAGGAGAGCTCTGAGGGCTACTAAATATGTCAGGGAAGTAAAATTGAGCTATTAAAGATTCCTAAACATAGATATGAATAAAACGATAAAGACTCAAAACACTGACATAACTATGTAAGATTAAATGGTAATGGTGTTCAGTGTGATAGGTGTGGAGTTTCATTAAGAATAAAGAGATGTGGGTCTCAGGGCAGTTAGCGGCTCTGCAAGTAGCTGAGAACCTACATAACATCTTGAAGGAAATCTAGCTCTGAGGAATGACTGAGATATGGAAAAGAGGAAAGTCAAAGTTATAACTGATAAGCCAGTATAACTATGATGCCACAAATGATGATAACAGAAACTTATTTTGTCTTCATAATACTTCCAGATCATAGTGTGCTGTATTTGCCTAAGCAGATGACAGCTGTTTATGTAATACCTTGGTAGGTCGAAGAAAACAAATTGCTTTCAGGTGTTTCATGATCTCTCGATTTTGAGAATCAATGCGTTCAAAAAGGTACACTTCCTTCTGGAGAATTTCCGATTGTGTGTATACCATACTCACTATGCCAGTCTGTAAAGAAAAAAAGTAACTAATATGCTAGTCCAGAATAATAAAAACAAGTAGCAATACCTACGAGCTAAAAAAAAATTTTTTTCATTAATACTACTTACTGGGATAACTTAAACACTAACCTATGTAATAACATTTACTGAGCATCTAAAATAATAAGTAATATACCAGAATGAAATGCTCTCTCTGAACACGGACAACCCATAAATTGACAAATAAAAAGTTTCCCACCACCCTTTTTTTTTTTTTAAATTTTGTGACCGATAAATAATAACCTGTCATCTCAGTTTGAGCTCTAATAGCTTTACTTTAAAAACACAACGCTGAGTGGAAATAACAGGACCATCCCAAAGTCTTCCCAGTGGTCTGTCATATATCATTTCTTGGCAGAGGCTTTAGAAAAGGATTTCTGATTTCAATCAATTGTTTTGGGTACAAGAAGACTCTCTGGCAGTAGTTAGAATCATTCAGAATGAAAACCATCTAGGCAAGCTTTATAAAGCCTTTCAGTTCCATGCTGAACTTACAAATCTTTAATTAAATGCTAAACCCTACAGTGGCATGGGACCAGCTATTGCAAGGGAGGAGGGTCCCCCCCCTCCCCAAACACTGAGCAAAAGCAAACTCACCGTCTCTTTATCCATGAGAAGTACTTTCATGCCAGGTCCACTGTCCTCTATCATTTTGGAAATGTATTGCTTTACAGCGAAAACCACATTCATGGTGGCGAATTGACAGGTTAGCCCTAAAGCTCTTCCCACCCCCCGTTTTTCTTGCTAAATTAACCCCCGTCCTTTTGGCCGGGTCTCAGCAACTTCCTCCCCGGCCAGCTCCGGCTTCCGGAAGTCCGGGCAGCAGTGGTCTCGGGAGTTGTAGTTCCGCTACGCGGTCAGGGGAACCCAGTCTCCCGACTGGATGCAAGAATTCAGCAGAGACACCCCGCCAGTCCCGGACGTGATTCTCGATCCACCTCCAGTCCGGAGGTTTTTGAGGCCTCGATGCTCAGACCCCTCCCCGCCCTTAGCCTCGAGGCCTTGCCACCCCTCCTGCTGACTTGGGGAGAAGGTGGCGCCTCGCGGTGTGGAGGAACTTGGCATAAGGCTGGCTTGGATGCACGCACGGCGGAGCTTCGCCGTGGTTGCTCTTTGCCATTAACGCTTTCTTGGGTGGTAGTGAAAGATGAAGGGAAGGGAGGAGGCTTTATGTTCCCCGCAGATGCGCGGCACTTGGAGGGACAGCGTTTGGTAATATCTGCTAAATAGCTCCTGACATTCGTCTTCCGAAGCTTCTTTGGGTCGTTAATACGGCGAGGACACTGCCCTGCAAAGTGAGGCCCGAAATGATTTTTCGAAGATTGAGGGGCATCGGAAGTTGAACACGTTTGTTGAACAAAAAACAAAAGGAACAGGATATTGTGGGAGAGGTCTCAGGTCCCCTAGGAGAGCCTGGAGCTGTGGTCTGCCGCTGGAGCTCGCAGGCTGTGGGTCCAACGGAACCAGGAACCTCCCAGTTTTGGGGGCCCTGGGTTTTTGGACTCCGTGGGCTTCAATTCGCCCGGGATACCGGGGACCTGCGATGCTGAAACTGCGGGCAGGAGCAGTGAACAGGGTCAAAAATGGGTAGGGATCATGTACTTGTTTGGGCTAATGCAAAGAAGCGCTGGGATTTTAAGGGAAAACTCAAAAATTTTGTTTGAGAAATGACAAAAACTTAACGGAATGAATCTTAAAGCCATCAACTTCCAAAAGTCTGCATTTGTGTTTATACCCTGCGAGTCTTGTCTTCATCATGCCATTTTTCGAAAAGGAGGGTAAATACTAGTTTTCTGCACCTTTGCGTTGGGGAATTGTAAAATCAGGAACATAACAAGAAACAACTGCAAGAAATCAGGGACTGTAATTGCTTGTAAATATTTCTACCAAAAAAGTAACCAGTGTTTATTGGGTTCACAGTTTAATCAATACATTCATCATCACCAAATCATTCTTTCATTCTATTGTGTGAAGTGTACAGTTAAAACTACACCCGGAGCACGCTAACATGAATCTGGCTGTTAAGCTTATTTTATAAAGCTTTGTATACAATTTTCAAATCCTTTATAGATCAGAAACCGCTTGAAATACCATAGGTTTTTGTCCCCTCTGAAGTTTCTTTCCTTTTCAGCTTTTCTACCGCATAAATAAAACTTCCCTTTTGGCGTTCTTTTCTATTTTTGAGGTACATATTGCAAGAAAAATTATATTAAAGTGAAAATATGAATCTTTAAATGGGTACAAATGAGAAAAATATTAATATCTAAAAATTCTGTTCTTTTTTAAAATGTTATTTGAATTTTTAAATATAATAAATACTTAAAGTATAATACAATTTGAAATATAGAAAACAGCAAACAATTGTTAAGAAGTAACTGCAGATCTTGTAAGTTATCAATAGTTGAAAGTTCTCTCATGTCATTGGTTTTTGTTTTTTCTTATCTTTAATTTGGGCTTCCTGGGTGGCTCATTGGTAAAGAATCCATATGCCTGTGCAGGAGCTGTAGGTTCAATCCTTGATCCAGGAAGATCCCCTGGAGGAGGAAATGGCAGCCCACGCCAGTATTCTTGCCTGGAAAATCCCATGGACAGAGGAGCCTAGCAGACTACAGTTCACCAGGTCACAAAGAGTCGGACACAACTTAGCAATTGGACAACAATAGCAACCTATAATTTGAATTTCAATGTGGTTTAAGATTGTTTTCCATTTTATTCATTTTTCAGAAGAAACAAGGAGAGAAAGGCTTGTCTATGAACTTTGTGCTTTTTTTAGACAATTGTCAACATGGACATTGCATCCTTTTAAGTATTTAGACAATTATAACATTTTAGAGGGGGAGGAATATGCCTATTTTGACAAGACTTACTGACTCATTCCATTGCCCATGAAATTCCACTGATGTCACTGGCAGTGTTATTTTATATGTGGCTAAGATACAGTATTTAATAGAATGTAAACATTTTATACAAGATATATATTTAATGGATGTTGTGATGATCCTGAAATTTGGCAGCCTATTTCCTTTTAGAAGAAAACTAAAAAAGCCATTTTAACTGTCTCTAGATTAAGAACTTCTTTTGTATTCCCATCCCTCTAAAAATAGGACTAAAAGGAATGATCAAGTCTCCAGCATAAGCCCAGTGACTTGTTTTGTTGTAGGCAAGACATGGCAAATCCAGAAGCTAATATGAAGTACCTTGTGTGTGGACTAACTCGCTTCAGTCCTCTCTGATTCTTTGCAACCCTAACGACTGTAGCCCACCAGACTCTTCTGTCCATGAGATTTCCCAGGCAAGAATACTGGAGTGGATTGCCATGTCCTTCTCAAGGGGATCTTCCCCACCAAGGGATCGAACCTGTGTCTCTTGTATCTCATGCATTGGCAGGCAGGTTCTTTACCATTTGTGCCACTTGGGAAGCCCATGAAGTACCTTACTTCTATTTTAACAATTGAGGGTGTAAATAAACTGTAATAAGACATTTTTAATGATAAAAACTTCAAATTTGAAAAATAAATGCAACAATCTTCAAATATAAATGATTATGTTAATTATAAACTTTCTGATGCAGTTATTTGAAAAATTTTTTTTTTGCTAGATTCAAGGAATCAGTGCTTTGATGGTGGAAAACAGAACATTAAAAAATATGGTGTTTACAGATGTAAAGAATGGACTTTGGACTCAGTGGGAGAAGGAGAAGGTGGGATGATATGAGAGAATAGCACTGAAACATATATATTACCATATGTAAAACAGATAGCCAGTGGGAGTTTGATGTATGACGCAGGGCACCCAAAGCCAGTGGTCTGTGACACCTGGAGGGGTCGTGGGGGAGGGAGGTGGGAGGGGCTTCAGGATGGAGGGGACACATAGACCTGTGGTCAGTTCATATTGGTGTATGGCAAAAACCATCACAATATTGTAAAGTATTCTCCAATTAAAATAAATTTTTAGAAACTTAAATATGATGTTTATATGTGTACATTTTGTTTAGACTTGCAAATATGTGTGTAAATGAAATAATCAAGAATGATTACCTGAGTAATGACATGTGCTTCAGCTTCTTACAAAGTGTGTATTATCTGAAGTTTAACTGCCCATTTTATATTTAATCAAAATCATGATTTTCCTCCATAAGAACTCAAAGTTTGATATAAAACAAATGGTATGTAAATAAGTTCAGTATAATTATAATAACAATATGGCCAACTCTTAGTTATCTTGGATTAGTAATTATTTACCATTCTTGTTGGTGTGTGTTAACATACATCTGCCTAGGAGGAAAGTGAAGATAAAAGTCAATGAAACTCAAATTAATTAGATTTTCTTCTTGTTAGCAATTGAAAACAATATTTAGAAAAAGAATGACAGTATTGCTTGTGTCAGACAACCCATCCTTATACAATATTTTTAACATTTGTAACCATTTACTCATCTGATAAGTGGTGGTAATATAATCAACCTTAGGAAATTGTAAGAATTAAATAATGTGCAGGGAAAAAACTGTGCCTGGTACATAGTAAAGACTCAATAAATATCAGCTTTAATTATTTGAAATCAAAAAGATACACATACCTTTTATTTTTTGCTTATGGCATATTTCAGTTTCCTTGGTTAATAATATTTAAAAATAGAATGGATTTCAGAAGTTGTAAACTATAGCTTCCAAATATAATTTCCATAATAACGGTATCTTGCATTACTATATAATAATAAAAATATTAATGGGAATATTTTGGCTGTCTCATCATAAATTTCTTTAAACGGTACAGTTTTCATGAAGACAGAACAGTAAAAATGCTTCAAGTGATTTTAGAGACTTAGTGCCTACCTAGTCGCAAATCAAGCAGAATTTGTTAAGTTTTTGTCACAGTTGGTAGTTTAGTACCAAACTTTATGGCAGCAAAAGTATTGAAGAGCTTTAAATCATTAAGTAAAAATTTTTTTCATGGAAAGTTCTGTCTGCACATTCAGTAATTACAGCGATTCTACCCTTCTGGCAGTGATGTTAACTTTGATCACTTTGTTTAGGTGGTGTCTGCTGGTTTCTCCACTGTAAATTTACTATTTTTCTCCTTATATTTAATAAATACCATATGGAGAGATGCCTCGATTAGTTGCAAATATCCTATTCTTATCATTTACCTGTTAATTTTAACAGGTAATCCATCAACAGGAATCTGTTGATGGTTCTTGCTTGCAAAAGTTGGTGTTTACCTAATGATAATTATTTTCCTCATTCCTTCTACAGTTATTATTTGGAATTCTTCTGTAAAAAAGCCATCCTTTCCCCTCATTTATTTATACAATCATTTATTTATGTCAGACTCATGGATATTTAGAGAATTGTCACTTTTCAGTAATAGATATATATCGAAGTTGAGAGCACTGGATCTGGAATTAGACAGCCTGGATTTGAGTCTGCTGTTGACTAGTTGCAGGACAGTGCTAAGTTACATAAGTGATTAGTGACTCAGTTTCCCCATTTGTTAAATGGAGAAAATAACACCTGTATCAGGTTATTGTGAGAATTAAGTGAGATGATACATGTAGTCTTTAGCCTAGCTTTAACTATTTTTTCTTAGTGAAAGTTTTGTGCTTAGTTTTTTTTTTTTTTAAAAAAAACATTATTTATGGTTGCAAGCAGCTTTCTCTAGGTACAGCGAGTGGGGTCAACTCTTCTTTGCCTTGCACGGGCTTCTCACTGTGGAGGCTTCTCTGTGGAGCACAGGCTCAAGGCGCAGGGGCTTCAGTAGTTGTATCACACAGGCTCAGTAGTTGCAGCTCCAGGGCTGTAGAGTGCTGACCCAGTAGTTGGCTTAGTTGCCCTGGTATGAGGGATTTTCCCAGACCAAGGATCAAACCTGTGCCCCCTCCACTGGCAGGTGGATTCCTACCACCAGGGAAACCCTATACTGTGCTTAGTTTCTATTTGTTTCCCCACGTACAAACTGAGTTAAAAAAAAAAATTGTTACATGCTTGCCCTCCCTGAGAAATTATTAAAATTCACAAAATAAATTTTAAGTGCTTTGTAATGTTAGGGAGATGTTTTCTAAGTTCTCATTTCTAAAAAGAAAAAGATTACACTAGAAATTGCTAAGATTCTTTTGATGACCATGATTCTGTTCTTGGGCTGCTTTTGTTAGAAATGTTCAGTTCAGTCGCTCAGTCGTGTCCAACTCTTTGCGATCCCATGAACCGCAGCACGCCAGGCCTCCCTGTCCATCACCAACTCCCGGAGTTTCCCTAAACTCATGTCCATTGAGTCGGTGATGCCATCCAACCATCTCATCCTCTTCCATTCCCTTCTCCTCCTGCCTTCAATCTTTCCCAACATCAGGGTCTTTTCAAATGAGTCAGCTCTTTGCATCAGGTGGCCAAAGTATTGGAGTTACAGCTTCAACATCAGTCCTTCCAGTGAACACCCAGGACTGATCTCCTTTGGATGGACTGGTTGGATCTCCTTGCTGTCCAAGGGACTCTCAAGAGTCTTCTCCAACACCACAGTTCAAAAGCATCAATTCTTTGGAGCTCAGCTTTCTGTAGATGACCATAAAATGCAATGAATTATTTTTAAATTTTAAATATTTCAAGAGAATAGGCAAAGCATATGAAGTAAGTACCAGAAAATGCGTGTTCTTATGAATCCTGAATTTTCTAAGTGGTAAAGGAGTCTTAATTACATTTTTATACTGAAATAATTCCTTTAGAAATGGCTAATTACTGATTTAATAGGCAACTTATCAGAATCACTTATTTTATTTTACTAGAGAGGATAATGTTGAAAAAAAATTTAAAAAAAAAAGAAAAAAAGAAAATAGAAAATATTTTGTTTACATATCTTTCCATTTGAAGCAAGTGAAATTTAATGTAGGATGCTATTATTTAAGATTTCTCTTAATATTAATAAATAAAAACAACCACCTTTTACCAGGCATTTACTATACGCTGAGTCCTTTGCGCATATTTCAGTTAACTTGCACAACTTTGCTTTGAGATGGCTTTTATCTCCATATTACAGATAAACTGAAGTTCACAGAAGTTGAATAACCTTTCCCAAGGTAACACAGAAAGCAAATTGAGAGAAGCTTATCTTTTTCAATGCACATCTTACCCTGTATTTCTTTTTTCACATCCTTTTTAAAAAAGTAGATTGCCGTTTCTTTGAGGATAAAGAACTGTTTTCCCCATCCTTTCACCTAGTCAGTGTCCTGTACACAGCGATACCCAATAAATATTTAATGTTGGTGATACACATTACTGGGCAAACTGCTACTGTGGCATGTTAAATAAAGTATAGACTTTTATGTAGACAGAACAAACAAAGAGATCAATATACTTATCTAGGTGATCCATGCCAACAATTATATTGAACTATGTGAAGTAAATTCTGGGGAAAAGAGCCTAGATTTTCTTTCCAATTCCCAGTAAATTAGAGAAATGTAAGACCTGAACATTCTGGTGCCCTTGTAAAGTGACATGTGTTTTTTCTGACAATATGCTAGCAGTGATTAAAGAGAAGATTAATTTCATAAATTGTTAAGAATTTACTTGAAAAGCATCAGCTTAAAAAAAAAGTATTTAAAGTAAATTTTAAAAAGTATTTAAAGCATCAGCTTTAAAAAAAAAAGGTTAAAAAAAAAGTATTTCATTTAGTGTAGAGTTGAATTTTTACAGCTTCCAACCAGAGGGCGCCCTTGGACCACTAAGAAGGTATGGCTAACACTAGGATCTTTGTAACTGGGTGCTGGTTCTCTGAGTAGTGGTTACACCAATGAAGGAAAACACATCATTTTGGCCAGAATAGATCATGAAATGCTTTAATGTTGAGTTTAATCTGTTTTGGCTTTAAATCATACTTAACTGTTGCATGAATCTACTGCTTTATAATTTTTTTCATTTGGGAAAGAACTAGACAAAACTAATAGCTATAAAGTTTAAATAAACAGGCATTCAATTTGGAAAGTTATTTTAGTATAAAGTCTAAAATTTGAAGGGTGAGAATCCGATTATAATTTCTACTCATATCTGATTGCAATTGACAGTGCGTACGTGCATGCTAAGTCGCTCGGTCGTGTCCGACGCTGTGTGACCCCATGGAAAGTGGCCTCCAGGCTCCGCTGTCCATGGGATTCTCCAGGCAAGAATACTGGGGTGGGTTGCCATTTCCTCCTCCAGGGCAATTGACAGTAGATGTGTCAATATACACATGTGTGTTTTATGCCATGTGTTGAGTACTTTTCATGCAATTGCATACAGCATATTGATTCTATTATTCTTTTTTTGTTGGGCCACAGAGCTTGCAGGATCTTAATTCCCCAACCGGGGATTGAACCTATACCCTTGGCAGTGAAAGCCCAGAGTCCTAACTACTAGATCACCAGGGTATTTTGTTACCCTCTTTTGGAAAATGAGAAAATTGAAGCTTAGAGAGATTAAGAAGATTTCTGCTAGAAAGTGACAAAACTAGGATTTGAACCTGGAGATGTGAACACCAAAATCTATGTTTATACCAGAACACGGTACTGCAAATGACAGCTCCTTCCATTCATGACAGGAAATATGCAAATAACAGTGAAATTGTTTTTTTCCTTTAATTTCCAGCTACTATTGAAATACCCAGACTCACCACAACTTAATTTAGGCATAATGTTGAGAAATAAGACTTTTATTTCCTGGTGATGTAGTAATTTAAACTATAGAATTCCTGGTCAGAGGAACTCTCAAGTTTAGAGAGTACCATGATAGAATGAAAAGAATAATGAATTTGGAGCCAAGTAATCTGATTTATAGCATGCTTCATTACTAATATTTTTTTCTTCATTTTAAAAAATTAATTAATTTATTTTTTCATTTATTTATATTAGTTGGAGGCTAATTACTTTACAATATTGTAGTGGTTTTTGCCATACATTGATATGAATCGGCCATGGATTTACATGTGTTCCCCATCCTGAACCCCCCTCCCACCTCCCTCCCCATCCCATCCCTCTGGGTCATCCTAGTGCCCCAGCCCTAAGCACTTGTCTCATGCATCAAACCTGGACTGGCGATCTGTTTCACAATTGATAATACACATGTTTCAATGCTATTCTCTCAGATCATCCCCCCCTCGCCTTCTCCCACCGAGTCCAAAAGTCTGTTCTATATATCTGTGACTCTTTTTCTGTCTTGCATACAGGGTTATCATTACCATCTTTCTAAATTCCATATGTATGCGTTAGTATACTGTATTGGTGTTTTTCTTTCTGGCTTACTTCACTCTGTATAATGGGCTCCAGTTTTATCCACCTCATTAGAACTGATTCAAATGTATTCTTTTTAATGGCCAAGCAATATTCCATTGTGTATATATATGTACCACAGCTTTGTTATCCATTTGTAAAAATATGGAACGCTTTATGAATTTGCGTGTCATCCTTGCGCAGGGGCCATGCTAATCTTCTCTGTATTGTTCCAATTTTAGTATATGTGCTGCCAAAGCGAGCACCATTACTAATATTTAGATGTGTTTCAGAGATGATTTAAGCTCACTAGACCTCTGTCTTTCAAATGAAGGAAATGGACTAGGAAAACTTCAATTTGCATTTGGAAACCATTGTTTTATATCTTCATATTAAACATCTTACTTAATTCTTGGGAGCAGTGTACTCGTAGAAATCTAACAGGGTCATGCATTTGCTTTAGCACTGGTATGGAGCCCCCAAAATGGCTCTGCATAGGCGTCTAATTCTCAACACTGGTTACTAGAGGATTTGTAGCATGTATTCATTCTTTTGACAAGCATTTATTGATTACCTACTATGTGCTAGCTATGGAAATAAGCATTACAGGAAATCTGGCGGTCCAGTGTTTAGGACTCGGTGCTTTCACTGTGGTGGGCTGCTGTTCAATCCCTGGTAAGGGAAATCAGATCCCGTAAGCCGCATGGTTTGGCCAAAAAAAGGGGAAATAAGCACTGAACAAAACAGACAAACATTCCTCATCTCACGGAATTACAGTCTAGTGAGGACCATCAGACAAACAAAATAAGTAAAATTTAGGGCAGTTCAGTTCAGTTCAGTCGTGTCCGACTCTTTGCGACCCCATGAATCAGAGCATGCCAGGCCTCCCTGTCCATCACCAACTCCCGGAGCTTACTCAAACTCATGTCCATTGAGTTGGTGATGCCATCCAGCCATCTCATCCTCTGTCGTCCCCTTCTCCTCCTGCCCCCAATCCCTCCCAGCATCAGGGTCTTTTCCAATGAGTCAACTCTTCGCATGAGGTGGCCAAAGTATTGACGTTTCAGCCTCAGCATCAGTCCTTTCAATGAACACCCAGGACTGATCTCCTTTAGGATGGACTGGTTGGATCTCCTTGCAGTCCGAGGGACTCTCAAGAGTCTTCTCCAACACCACAGTTCAAAAGCATCAACTTTTCGGTGCTCAGCTTTCTTCACAGTCCAACTCTCACATCCATATATGACCACTGGAAAAACCATAGCATCAGACAAACAAAATAAGTAAAATTTATGGTAGTTAGATGGTGATAAATTTTAGTCAGAAAGAAACAGTTTAAAGAAGGGAAATGGAAAAGTATTGGGGTGTATAAAGTTTGCAGTTATAGAAAGGGTGGTCAGGGAATCATTGGCTAAGAAGTGGACATGAGCAAAAACCTTGAGGAGATGAAAGGAGTAAGCCATGTATTATCTAAAGAAAGAAACTTCCAGGTATAAATCAACTATACTCCAATAAACATTTTTTTAAGAAGATATTTTTTACTAAATATAGAATTCTAAAAAAAAAAAAAAAAAAAGAGGAAAGAAAGAAACCCAGGTAAAAGGTAGAACAATTGCAAAATCCTGTTCATAAAAGAGCAAAGTGGAGGGAAGTTTGGGGGAGAATGAGTAATTGTATATGTATAGCTGAGTCACTTTACTGTGCCCTGAAACCTTCATAGTCAGTTATACTCCAATATAAAAAAAAAGTTTTTTAAAATAATAAAAAATAAAATCATTCAGGGAAAAAAAAGAGCAAAGTAGCTAGTGTAGTTGGAATTAAGGCAGGGAGGGGGAAAGATAAATAATGGGGAACAGTGCGTGTCGGACCCTATCGTGAGGGCATTGACTTTTATTTTGAATGAGATGGGAAGTCACTGGAGAGCTTTAGGGAGTAGATCAATCCAGCTGCTGAGTTGAGAATAAACTGCAGAGAGCAAAGGCAGAAAGCAGGGAGATTAGTTAGCCCCAATTACAGTAATTCAGGTGAACAGTGGGAGGTCTTAATTAACCAGGGAGATGGAAATGGTGAGGAAGTGGTTGGTTTCTGGAGACTGACAGAAATAGTTGATGATTTGGATGAAGGATATGTAAGACAGAGAGGAATTCCAGCAAGATACTAGGTTTTTTAGCCTGAACAACTAGCAGGATGAAGCTGCCATGAAGTGAGATGGAGAAAACTGCAGGAAAGGCAGGTTTTGTGAGAGAATTTCTCCCTTTGATTTCACTGTTACTATATCATTCACATGCCACACACTGGGAACTCTGCAACAACCAAATTTTAGCTTCTTCCTTTTTCAATCCACCCCGCATGCCACAGGAATTAAGATTAGGTTGTTTAGATTGGAGAAAAGCAAACGCTGAGTCAGTATCTAAAGCATTTATTTTGTTTGTATAATAAGGATTTGCCTTTGTTTTTGAAGTGGTTTTCAATGGCTCAGTGAACTGTGAATAGAATTACAAGCAATATAATTATTGACTCTGCTTTATTACAGATGCTTTGTGATCATGTTAATTATGTTTTAACTAAAAAAGCCTTGTATCTCTTATT
The DNA here is from genome assembly GCF_023699985.2 of Odocoileus virginianus. NCBI lineage: Eukaryota > Metazoa > Chordata > Mammalia > Artiodactyla > Cervidae > Odocoileus > Odocoileus virginianus. Next base: position 7,132,658 of record NC_069678.1, on the reverse strand, counting down.
TATAATTGATGTTTATATCTTCTGTAAGATAAATATAAACATTTTTGTTTACATTTTAACATTCTCGAGGACTTGCTGTAAGATTGCAAGGAGTTAAAAAATTGGCAGTGGAGTGGATGTGTGTTATTAGTTTGATCTTAATGTTGTGACATACCAATCTTGTAAAGTGAAAGTGAAAGTCGCTCAGTTGTATCCGACTCTTTGGGACCGGGTGGACTATAGTCCATGGAATTCTCCAAGCCAGAATACTGGAGTGGGTAGCCTTTCCCTTCTCCAGGGGATCTTCCCAACCCAGGGATCAAACCCAGGTCTCCCACATTGATGTGGATTCTTTACCAGCTGAGCCACAAGGGAAGACCAATTAAGTAAAATATGATCAATTTTTGTTATGTTATGCTATATGAAATGTTTTTTTTTTCACATGCAGAACTGTAACAACATAAGCTAGAGAATATGATATAAGGTACAGGAAAGCAAGCAAATTACTATCTAACTAAACCGTTTAATTCTAATATTAGCAGAGTTCTCTAGAAAATGAGTGATCTTTCTTGATGCATTTTTGCCTTCTTTGTCCAAAAACTTCCCTCAGCTCTGGAGGGTGACTGTTGAATAATACTTCTGATTTTAAGAGCTTAGTCTAAAAGCTTAGCTTAGTTTAAAAGCAAATAAAATGTTATCTTTTTTCAAGTGGAACTTGAAATCTGAATCTATTAATGCTTGATACTGTTATGGATCCCCTTGGCACCACTGGACACCACTTCTGTTTAGGGACCTTGGCTACAGCTACTACATAAATATAGTAGTATGTTTGTTATAAATAGTTTCTTAACCACATTTCCTTGACTTTCAGGTAAGCAGTAAATGAGTTTATTTGGTCATTGCACACCCAATTTTGGTAAGAGTTTTGTAGTTTTAGCTCTTAGGTTGGGATTAGCCATTTTATATATGAATCTGCAACATAGATATCTATCTATATTATATATATATATTCAACATCTCAGGCACAAAATAATCTAATCTGCTTGAACATGTCCAAATAGCAGTGAGTTTACTAATTCTCAAGAAGGGTATTCCATTTTTGAAAAGTTCAAGTTGTTAGAGATCTGTCTCCCTCTAATTTTTGCCCTTTGGATTTATCCACTGAAAGCAGTACAGAATATACTTAAAGTATCTTTCATATGAGAGCCATCTCTCTTGTTCTCCCCATCAAGTTCTTTTTTTCCCCTAGCTTTAAACATCCTAGGTTTCTTCAAAATTCTTTATATGCGTGGTTCCTAAGACCTTCCTATCTAGTAGACTTGCTCTGAACTTATTGAAGCTTATCAGGGTATCCTGTAAAGTTGAACTTCAATGTGCTAGAATAGACTCACATGGGGTGTTTGTTAAAAATGTCGATTCCTGGACCCCTTTCCCAGAGATTCTGACTTAATAGATCTGAGATAGGGATCTAGAAACTCTATGTTTAATTAGTATCACCTGGTAATTCTGATATTCAAGGTCTCTGGGCCTCCCTTTGAGAAATACTGTTTCGAAATATAGTGCGGAGAGATCTCTGAATTCCTTACCTAAAGGCCTCAGCTGGTAAGAAATGTGAATGTGTCAAATGACCCTCACAAGACAGAGCAGGGTGAAATGACTGGTGGGGATCACAGGCTGGAGAAAGCTTGCTGATCTTTATCCAAATTAATGGGGCCAGTCTTGAGGGCAGTCTTCACTGAAGAGGGTGCTGGTTCTCTGGGTGGATATGTATGAGGGTAGGGGTGGGAGGGAAAAATATATACTGCCAACAAGTAGCTAAAAAATAACTATCTGCTTGTAGGTTAACAAAAACTCTTGTAATAAATAACTTTTGGATTGAAAAAAATTGAAATTGAAGACAATATTGCAAAACATAGCAAAACCTATAGCATGCAGAAAGTAGTATTAGAAAAGAAAACATATAGCTTTAGAAATGCACTTAGAAAACAAGAAAGGTTGACAACTGAAATGTTAAACTCAGTAAGCTAGACAAAGAACATCAACAACAACCCTAAAAAAAAGCAGAAGGATGGAATTAAGAGATAATGGAGTTGAAAACGAACAATAAAAAATTACACTTGACTAATAGACCCCAAAACTGATTCTTTGAACAAAAAAACCAATAAAATGGACAATCCTTGGTAAGTCTGATAAAAAGAAAGATGGAGGAAATACAAAAAAACAACAAGCAACACTGGGAATGAACAGGGGACATAATCACAGAAAAAGTGAATATCTAAAAAGCATAAGAATGTATTGTATACTATATTATAGCAATAAATTTAAAATCTAAGTGAAACAAAAGAATTTCTAGGGAAATACAAACCAAAATGACTTGATAAGAGATGGAGAACTTAATAGCCCAATAACCATAGAAGCAACTGAAAAGGTAGTAAATATATTTAAAAAGGAAAAGAGCAAAATAACATGAATATACTTTCCTCTATTGAAATGTACACTTAAAGATGGTTAAGACAGTAAATTTCATGTTTTTCATCACAATAAGAATAATTTTTTAGGAGGAAAATCCCAGGTCAAGGTGATTGTATGGTTATAGAAAACCTTTAAGGAAGAGATAAATTCATTTGTTAAGTATGCAATTCTATGGCATGGCAAATAGTGAAATACTTGCAATATATTTCTTTTTAAAAAAATTTTTTTTATGTCTTCATTTATTTGGCTGTGCCAGGTCTTAGTTGCAACATGTGGGATCTAGTTCCCTGACCAGGGATCGAACCTGGGCCCCCTGCATTGGGAGCTCAGAGTCTTAACCACTGGGCCAGCAGGGAAGTCCGCAATATATTTCTATAATCTAACTTTGAGAAGGAAAGCAAAAAGTATAGCACACACACAGAAAAATTAACATCAACCTCACTTATAAATATTAAATACTTAATCAAATATTAACAATTTAAATTCAGCAATAGGTTAAAAGAAAAATAGGTCATAGACATCTTAGTTTCATGAGGAATTATTGTCAGTTTTCTAAAACATGCCAAGTGCCCAGAAAAGTGCTTGATATATATTAGATACATACATTTTTGTTGTGTTAAATGAATTGAGTTAGCTAATAGGGTTAATTCCAGTAATGCAAATGTGGTTGGTATTAGGGAATATGTTCCTATACTGAAAGACTAAGTAATATTAATTAAAAGGTAGTCTTGTAAAATACTGAAACACTTTTATTAAATCAACTCTCATTTCTGATAAAAGTTATTATAAGCTAAGAAAAGGAAATTGCATTAATTTGATGAAGGTCATCTATTAAAAAACTTAACTGACTATCACACCTTATGAAACGTTAGAAGCTTTTTTGTGAATAAAGCAATAATACTATCTGTTATAACTGCTGCTATTCAACAGTGTTCTAGATGTCTTAGCCAATGTATCAATGGAAGAAGAGAGCTGGAAAGGAGGAGACAAGAATTACATGCAGGCAAAATGGTTGCCTATTTAGATAATCTTGAGACAACCAATGAAACATTAACTAGAATTAATAAGAGAGTGCAATAAAATGGCTCAGTAAAAGATAAACAAAATCAATATCTACCTGTATGCCAATACTAACTAATGAAAAATTATAATGGAAAGAAACCTCATTTATAAAAATAACAAGAATATAAACCCAATATGAAATACATGTCTTATATGGAAAAAAATTATAAATATTTCTGGGGAGATAACTCAAAACATTTTGAATAAGTAGAGAAAGAGTAAAATCTTGGGTTGGGAAGTAAATATAATAACGATGTCATTAGTTTCAGTCTCAGTTCAGTCACTCAGTCATGTCCGACTCTTTGCGATGCCATGGACTGCAGCACGCCAGGCCTCCCTGTCCATCACCAACTCCCGAAGTTTACTCAAACTCATGTCCATTAAGTCTGTGATGCCATCCAACCATCTCATCCTCTGTCGTCCCCTTCTCCAGCATTCAATCTTTCCTAGCATCAGGGTCTTTTCAGGTGAGTCAGTTCTTCGAATCAGGTGGCCAAAGTATAGGAGTTTCAGCTTCAGCATCAGTCCTTCCAATGAACACCCAGGACTGATCTCCTTTAGGATGGACTGGTTGGATCTCCTTGCAGTCCAAGGGACTCTCAAGAGTCTTTTCCATCACCACAGTTCAAAAGCATCAGTTCTTCAGTACTCAGCTTTCTCTGTAGTCCAACTCTCACATCCATACATGACTACTAGAAAAACCATGGCTTTGACTAGACGGAACTTTGTTGGCAAAGTAATGTCTCTGCTTTTTAATATGCTGTCTCGTTTGGTCATAGCTTTTCTTCCAAGGAGCAAGCATCTTTTAATTTCATGGCTGCAGTCACCATCTGCATTGATTTTGGAGCCCCCAGAAATAAAGTCTGTCACTATGTATCTCCTATTAATCTCTCAATTCAGCATAACCTCAGTCAAAACCCCAATGGGATTTTTTTAGACAGTAAGGACTTGACACATGAGGAGAGAATATGGACAAGAATAGACAATTGAGAAATTTATTTTTTTTCCTTTTACAGAGTGATGGGTAGCGGAAGGATTTGCCCTATTAAATATTAGATCATTAAGAGTAGTTAAGATAGTTTGATAATATACCTGAAGAGATAAATATATTGGAATAGAGTAAAACGCACAGAAATAGACCCACATTTAAATGGAAATGTACTTTGTGATAAAGATCATGTTTTAAGTTAATATGGAAAAGATGAACAGTGTAAGAAGTGTTGAGACTATTAGCTATCCATTTGGAAAACAAATAAAGGTAGATTCCCTCCCTGAAGCTCTACATGTAAAGAACTGTAGATGAATTAACAATCAGAATATATAAATAAAAATTATAAAATTACTACAAGAAAATAAAGAACATTTTTATTCTTTAATAATAGGCTTCCTAAGCAAAATGTAAAATTAAAAAACCATAAAGCACCATAATGTTAACTTTGTAAATTAAGTATGCATAATAAATGCATACTAAAAAATAATCTTCCCAATTTATGCATAATAAAATAATTAAGATTAACAATTTTACACTTAATCTTAGCCAAAAGGCCGAGAAGCGATAAGATTAACAATTTTAAAAAATGGAAAATTAATGTATAACTTAGAAACTAAAAACCAGGAAGAAGAAGGAAAAAAAAAAAGCCCAGCCAATCCAGTAGAGAGCAGGAAGTGAGGAAGAAAAGACATGGAAAAGAAGTCTAAAGAGCAAAAAAATAAGGTGGCAGAAAATAACCTTAATATAGCAGTATTCGTGATAATCAGTATAAGCGCATTAAATGCACTAGTTTTAAACCATGTTGTTTAATGAGATTCAAAGAGGAGCTATATGCTGTGTGAGTTTCCCTGGTGGCTCGGTGGTAAAGTATCTGCTTGTGAAGGCAGGAGACACAGGTTCCACCCCTGGTCTGGGAAGATTCCGTGTGCTGGGGAGCAACTAAGGCCCTGTGCCACAACCGCTGAGCCGATGCGCTGGAACTGAGCTGCAGCGCTGGAGGCTGGCGTGCCCTAGAGCTCATGGTCCACAAGAAGCGCAGCAATGGCAAGGCAGCTGGAGAGTAGACCCCGTTCATTTCAACCAGAGAAAAGCCGGAGCAGCAGTGCAGACCCAGCACAGTCAAAATGAATAAATTTAGAAAATTATATTAAAAAAAACTCCATACCTTCCAGACTATACCCAGAGTGCTGAGTTTTTCTGATTAACAAATAGTCATGTAAGCTTTTAACTAGAAAAAGGTCTGAAGTTTGTGAAATAAGATTAAGTCTGTTAAAATAGATATTTATTATCCAGCTTTTCAAGATTTTGTTGCTGTTATCTTTGCCTTCATTCTATTTGTTCTGGAAGGCATATGTTTTTATTGCCATTTTAGTGGGGTTTACACAAGATAAATACTTGTTGAGTCCACTGTCTGTAAACAAACTTTTTCTCCAGATTAAAAAATGAGCAGTAAGATAAGAAGACTTTATTTTAAAAGGGGAGTGGTAGCAATGAGGTACCATTACACACCAGTCAGGATGGCTGCTATCCAAAAGTCTGCAAGCAATAAATGCTGGAGAGGGTGTGGAGAAAAGGGAACCCTCTTACACTGTTGGTGGGAATGCAAACTAGTACAGCCACCATGGAGAACAGTGTGGAGATTTCTTGAAAAACTGGAAATAGAACTGCCATATGACCCAGCAATCCCACTCCTGGACGTACACACCGAGGAAACCAGATCTGAAAGAGACATGTGTACCCCAATGTTCATCGCAGCACTGTTTATAATAGCCAGGACATGGAAGCAACCTAGAGGTCCATGAGCAGACGAATGGATAAGGAAGCTGTGGTACATATACACAATAGACTATTACTCAGCCATTAAAAAGAATTCATTTGAATCAGTTCTAATGAGATGGATGAAACTGGAGCCCATTATACAGAGTGAAGTAAGCTAGAAAGATAAAGACCAATACAGTATACTAACACATATCTATGGAATTTAAAAAGATGGTAACGATAACCCTATATGCAAGACAGAAAAAGAGACACAGATGTACAGAACAGACTTTGGGACTCTGTGGGAGAAGGCGAAGGTGGGATGTTCTGAGAGAACAGCATTGAAACAAGTATACTATCAAGGGTGCAACAGATCACCAGCCCAGGTTGGATGCATGAGACAAGTGCTCGGGGCTGGTGCACTGGGAAGACCCAGAGGGATCGGGTGGAGAGGGAGGTGGGAGGGAGGATTGGGATGGGAAACACATGTAAATCCATGGCTGATTCATGTCAATGTACTGCAAAAATCACTACAATATTGTGAAGTAATTAGCCTCCAACTAATAAAAGTAAATGAAAAAAAAAAGGGAGTGGTAGTATTTTGTACTACTAACTGAAAATTTTGAGAGCTATTCTAGCAAGACAGGCTTCCCTAGTAGCTCAGAAGGTAAACCTTCTGCCTGCAATGCAGGAAACCCTAGTTCAGGAAAATCCCCTGCAGAAGGAAATGGCAACCCACTCCAGTATTCTTTCCTGGAGAATTCCATGGACAGAGGAACCTGGCCAGCTACAGTCCATGGAGTCACAAAGAGTCGGACACAACTGAATGACTAACACACACACATTCTACCAAGACAACTAGCACATTTTCTTTGGAATTGATCTTTTAATATCACTTTCATTAGATAAAATGTTGAGTTGATTGGACCATATTGCAATAATAGTAGGTGCTTAATTAATGTTACCATTGTGTGCCAATTGGCACTGTGTGCTGATCTAATTTTTGCTAGCTCTTATTTTCTCATATATGCTTGAAAATACCTGTAAATAAAGAAAATACCTAATTTAAATGTTAACTAATGTATTTTGTGTCTTCAGGATGAGTAAGAGCAGTGGAAGAGCAGTTTACCATTATTTTTTAAAGGCCTGAGCAATAGAACATTTTTGTTGCTTTAGTATAAATGTGCATGATGAATAATTCAATTTTAGGAATGAATTTAAAGATACATACATGAGCTCAAATAAATCAATTTTATGGCTCTTGTTGTTGCATTGTTTTTTTGTTAAATAAGATATGAGAACTATTTTAATCAATATGAAAATCACCTTAAAGTATATCTTAATTTCACAATATTTCTTTCTGGATTCATTCCCTTGTGCATCATTCCATTAAAACAATTTTTCTTATATTCACCATAGCTTTATCTATGATCATAAAAATTTCAACAATGGAAAAATGATTGATTACATAATGATGACTGCCTTGGGATACTAAACAGTCGTAAAAGTTATGATGAAGAACATAGTAACACAGTAAATTCTCACAAGGGAACAGTGTGTGAGCAAGTAGCAGGCAAAGCTAGTTCATGGGAGAGGCAATGTGATGTCATGAAAAGACACTGACTTTGAACTCAAAGCAAACAGGTTCTCAACTTCAGTTTAACCCCCTCACCAGTTGTGTGGCTTGGCTCCCTCGACCTGTGTCTCTATCTATCCAATGGGATATAATTAGCTACTTGCAAGTTTTTTATGAAGATGAGAATTAAATCCCTACTTAGCACTGTCCTTGGTACACAGTGGTAATATTAATTGAGCACCTACTACTACTGCAACCATAAAAAAGACTTAACCCTAAGGGAGATAGTAGAATCATACATATATGGTAACCCCAGTACTAGTGATATGGTTGACATGTTGCTTTTCTTTTTGTTAGAAACTGGAACCCAGACAGTTGACAGTTCTATGTAAGAGGACACAGATTTTCTAAATGTCACTGTATTTTGTAGGTAAGGGCACTCATGCCACCTGCACCCTGTGTTCCTTTCTCTTGAGGTTCTGGCCTCGGGGACTCAGGCTGCCTTTTCCTTTCCTGATACAACATCACTGGGCTCAGTCGCTTCCAAGCCCAGCTCTGGATTGAAAGACTGTTAACCCAATTTATCATTCCTCCCAGGTCTTTTTCATCAAAAAATTTTTATTATGAACCACTTTGGGGAGTCACAAAGAGCAATGAGTGGGGAATTGCAAGATACATGAAAGTCTTTTAATAGTGGTATTATGCTATAGTATTCCTCTCTGTGAGGTGGTAACTCAAGTGTGGAGCTCACTATAGTAAGCTGAATGATGCCCCCCTTCAAAGGACATCCTCATTAGGATTAGGATCCTTGGAACCTGTGAATAGGCCATGTTAGATGGCAAAGGGACATTAATGTTGCAGAAGGAATTAAGGTTGCTAATCTGCAGAACTTAAGTTAGCAAGAGCATTGCTGACAATTATAGTTGATGACTCTGGAGGAGGGCATGGCAACCCACTCCAGTATTCTTGCTGGAGAATTCCATGGACAGAGGAGCCTGGTGGTCTACAGTCCATAGGATCACTAAGAGTCAGACACGACTGAAGCAACTTAGCACACACACATACTTGGTGACTACTATAGTAGTGTAGTGGGCTTCCCTCGTAGCTCAGCTGGTAAAGAATCTGCCTGCTATGTAGGAGAGCCTGGTTCAATTCCTGGGTCAGGAAGATCACCTGGAGGAGGGGTAGGCTACCCACTCCAGTATTCTTGGGCTCCCCTGGTGGCTCAGATGGTAAAGAATCAGCTTGCAATACAGGAGTCCTGGGTTTGATCCCTCTCCAGTATTCTTGCCTGGAGAATCCCCATGGACAGAGGAGCCTGGTGGGCTCCAGTCCATGGAGTTGCCGAGTTGGACCCTACTGAGTGACGAAGCACAGCACAACATAGTAGTATAGTATATTGGCACCTATAGGAGTTGCAAGGTTAAACTATTTTCAAAACAATTTTAGACATGATTTACCTTTCCCCCTTCTGTTAATGTTATACTGATAGTGCAAAAGCAATTGTGAATAAAATGCTAGTCCCTTCGCAGAAATTAAGCAGTGACACCAAACTATTAATATACTATTGGTAGTGACTGTATTTTTCACTGCCAGGCAATCGCAGAAATAAGGAGGAGAGGGGGGAAGGGAGGAGAGGAAGAGCAAGGAAGGGAGGGTGAGAAAGAAGAAAAAGGAAGGAGTAAGAAGGAAGGGAGGGAGAGAGAAAGAAAGAAAAGGAAAGAAGGAAATGCTAGTTTCACTTAAGACTATTAATGAAGCAGGAAAATTAATTTTATTAAATGTTGACTCCTGAGTACTTTTGCTTAGATATGCTGGGTGATGAAGTTGGTACACATAAGTACTCCTGCTCTGTTCCAAGGTATGATGGTTGGTTTGTGGATAAGCATTTGTGGAATTGTTTGAATTGTGAGTTGAACTAGCCATTTTTTTGGTCATGGAACACCATTTTACCTGAAAGAATGACAATCTGTGGATACTGAGACATAGGTAAATGACAGGGGTTTTCTCAAAAATGAGCAAAGTGAGTCTAACACTTCAAGGAAAACAATTGACCAAATTTGTTGCCATTGATCAAACCTGGGCTTTCAAACAAATATAGGAATTCTGGGAGAATTATATCTGCCTTTGTGAACTTGACAACTTCCCACACTTAAAGATATTCTAACAAGGTTGTATTCGTAAACATAATATATTGATATTAAACAATGAAGTGTGTTAACATTCAGAAGGCCTGCATAATACAGTGGCTCAGTATTTTTCAAATGACCAGTACAAGATAAGTTCAAGATAAAGTAACGGATTTTAATGTAACAGAGTATAAAAAATTCATTGATATGCTCTCAGATTACATATTTTGCAACTAATCTTTTAGAAACTGCTACTTGGTGAGTTTAGGTATAGTATCAAAGAAAAATATCCACAATTATTTGAAGAAGGCTTTGAAATATTCCTCTTTTTTTATAATTATGCATGTGTGAAGCTGGATTTTCTTTAACTATTTCAGTCTTAAAATTGAATGGAGAAGCAGATATGAGAAAGAATCCAGTTGTCTTCTTAATATATTGCTTAATACATATATTATGGCTTAATGCCATATATTAAAGAGATTTGCAAAAATGTTAAGCAATGCTTTAGCAACTAAACAACAACAAAAGAATACCATCTTCTTACTAATTTCTTATTTTGAAAAATAAAGTTATTTTTCTTAAAACCTGTTGTATATTTAGTATATAATGGGTTTATTTTTAAATGAATTAATAAACAGTTTGAAAATATCTCAGTTTTGGGACTTCCCTGGTGGTGCACTTGCTAAGAGTCTATGCTCCCGATGCAAGGGCCTGGGTCTCGACTAAGAGTTCTTATGCTGCAACTAAGACATTGTGCAGCCAAAAAAAGAGAAACTCAGATTTAATTTTTAATATGGTAAGTATCAATAGTTATAACTCACATAATTAAAAAAAGCTCTTTGAAGTCCTTAATAATTTTTTAGTGTGAAGGGTTCCTGGGACCAAAAAGATCGAGAACACTGAAACAGAGGCTTAGTATAATCATTTTATTGTGTGTTGATCTTATGAAGAAAATTGCTAAAATTAAGGATGCAATGAACCTTGTTATTATTTTAGATCATATTGACATTTTTTAAAGGCCCCCTAAGTAATATAAAGTAATAGAACTGTGGTATTCAAAATATGCTATTTTGGACAAGTCAAAGCCTGCATTTATGTTTATATTTTTGGCCTAATCTAATGCCGTAACAGCCCCAAAATTTATAGTGAAAAAACTCAGGAACTTTTAGACAAGCACTGGAAAACAGATTTCCAGATTGTTCTGACAGAGTCTTATTATGCTGAACGCCAGAGGGCTGAGCTGCTTCAAATGTTTGCAAAAATGATTTCTTTTTTAAAAGTAGCTCTGTCAGCGGGAGAACAGAAAAAGAACAAACTTGCTGAACGAGGATGGTTTGAAACTCCTGTCATAATTCTGTAATTGGCATTCCTGCTGCAGCTAGGAGAAGCCTAATTGTGTGTGAGATCTATAGGGCTGTCATCTACATCTAATTCAAAGTGCTGACGTGAGTAATTTTTAAGTTCCAGTGCAAGTATGGGGCTGGTTATGACCTTGTCTGTGTGCTAAATCGCTTCAGTCGTGTCCAAATCTGTGTGACCCCATGGACTGTAGCCCACCAGGCTCCTCTGTCCATGGGATTCTTCAGGCAAGAATATTGGAGTGGGTTGCCATGCCCTCCTCCAGGGGATCTTCTGACCCAGGGATCTAACACGCGTCTCTTATGTCTCCTGCATTGGCAGGCAAATTCTTTACCACTAGCACCACCTGGGAAGCCCTGATTATGATCTTATTGGAGAGCAATGACCATGTAAGATGTTGTGTTTCTTGTTTCCTGCAGCAGCCAACCTCAGTTACCTAATCTGTGAACCGATCACAAGGCTACTTCATCATGTTCCACAAACTTATTGTCATCAGCACCAGACTACATGTATGAAATTCTTTTGAGAAATTAAAAGTATTTAATTAGATTTATTTTTTTATAACCATATTCTTAGAGACATTTTAGTATAGTGGTTTTGGAGTTAGACTAGTCCAGGCTTCAATTCTGGCTTTGCTGCTGATGATCATGTAACTTGAAATGAGTTTCTTTAACCTGTGTGACCCTCAGTTTTATCTGTGGTAATACTTAAAATAATACTTATCTCCTGGGCTACCATGAGGATTACTGAAAGTAAAGAGCTTATTACAGCACCTTAACATAATAAGTATGCAGTAGATGATAGCTGCTGTTATTAACAATTACAATAATAATTACACTGATGGTAATTTTATACCTTAATGATAGAAGTTAGGAGAGACTGAAGCTATCCTGTATCTTAGTCCCATTTACTAGCAAGTTCTTTGAGGCATAGAGACAGTTGGGTAATGTTGGTATCATTTAAGGACATAGATAAGATTCTTGTCTTCTCTTGACCATTTCAGTTAGTTGTCTGAACAGCAAGGAAAAGAATGAGGTTGGACAGCTGGAGGGAAAAATATTGTGTCCTCAAAAGACCATATTTAAAAGATGCTTATTTTTGTTTAGTAGACCTTTTCTGGGCAGTGTCAGCAGCTGTTCAAGGAAATGAGCCAGTGGAAATGTAAACTGGTACAATTTTTTTGTCAGGCTATTCAGCAATATATATTAAAGATCTTGAAAATATCCAATCTTTACCCAGCATTTCTAGTTTTTAGGAAATTTTTCTAAGGAAAAGATATAGGGATCTATAAAAAGATTTGTGTTTATGGATGCTTGTCACAGCATTATTTTTTAATACAATAGTGAGTTAGAAACAAAAGCTTAACAATAGAAACTGCTTAAGTACAGTATGGCCTAGTTATAGAATGAAAGAATATTCAACTACTAAAAATCATGTTGGGTACAAAAAGCTTAGCCAGTAAACTAAATGTGTGAAGCTTCTGAGTAGAATACTATCAAGTGGTGAGGACTGTGATAAACTGGAGATTTTGTATACTATGCTGTAGCATTAAAATTCAAATAATAAAACAACACTATTTGGTTTAAAAAAAAAAGATGAAGTCTGAATTCTGCCCATACATTTACCAGCTTGAGACACCTATAGTTGAAGAATATTAAAATGTGGGAAAATATTCATGATATAGTTTAAAAAACCTTTTGTTATACTCAAGTATCATTGATTTACAATGCCGTGTTAACATCTGCTAAACGGCAAAGTGATTCAGTTGTACATATATATATATGTGTGTGTATACATATATATATACATACTTTTTTCATATTCTTTACCATTACAGTTTATCACAGGTATTGAATATAGTTCCCTGTGTTGTACAGTAGGACCTTGTTGTTTATCCCATCTTTATGTAATAGTTTGCATCTGCTAGTCTCAAACTCTCAATCCCATCCATACCCTGCCTCCCCTTTGACAACCACTAGTCTGCTCTCTATGTCTGTGAGTGTGTTTCTGTTTCCTAGATAAGTTTATTTGTGCCATATTTTAGATTTCACATAAAGTGGTATTATATGGTATTTGTCTTTTTCCAACTTACTTCATTTAGTATGATCATCTCTAGGTCCATCCATGTTGCTGCAAATGACATTATTTCAATGCATGGTATAATTTTAGGCAAAAACAAATAAGAAAAGTAGGGTCGATAAGGATGATTCCAATTTCTTTAAAAACATGTGTTTTTATAGACATATCGCTTTCCTGTATGTTGGTTGGGCTCATCTGTCTGGAAGAATATTTGCCAGAACAACAATAGCAAACAGTTACATAGACCTTACAATGTGCCAGTGATTGTTTTGAGTACCTTGTGCATGTTTAACTCATTTAATCTTCAGAGCAAAAATAGGTCCTATCACTACTCCTGTTTTACAGATGATAACGCTGAGGCACAGAGAGATTAAGTAACCTGCTCAAGGTCACACAGTTAGAAAGTCATAGAGGTGGGATTCAAGCTGAAGCAATAGAATTTGGCCTCTTAACTGCTATGCTGTATTAACACAAAAACGTTATCACTTCTCTGAGATTTTTGTGTGGTTTTTATTTTATTTTTTGGTAGTTAAAATTTCTTCCATAATAAATATGTATTTTATAATCAGAAAAAGCACAATATTTTATTGAAAGTATACCTTTACTGCCTACGCATGTGCTCCTTCTGGCTTCTCCAATTACTGTTCTCTATTAATGAAAATTAGTCTGTCTGATTTGCTGGCTGAAACCTTAGGCCCTGAGGAAATAAAAAATAGGACAGGTAAATTTTATGGAGGTGAAAAGAAAAGCATGTCAATAACAAGTTCTACGGGGCAGCAGAAGAGCATTGAGCAAGAAACAGTAAGATTAGGTTAACAAGGAGTGCAATGCAGGTGGCTATTGCTGGAGAAAAATTTTGTTTGGGCCTGCCCCTGTTACCTCATCTAAAACATGATGTTACATGGTGAATTCGCTGATGGTCCCATGGTTGAGACTCGGAGCTCCACTGCAGGGGGCATGGGTTTAATTCTGGGACAGGAAACTAAGATCCCCACACTCCCTGCCACAGGGCGAAAGGATAAACAAGAGATGTTACAGTGCTCTTCCATATCACTTGAAATTTTCATTGATGTATTTAACAGGAAGTCATTAGATCCTTTCTTGCTAGGCACAAAAAGCATATAAAGAGGACTTCCTGGTGGCACAGTGGATAAGAAACTGCCCACCAATTCAGGGGACACCGGTTCTATCTGTGGTCCAGGAAGATTCCACATGCTTCGGTGCATCCAAGCCAGCTCACCCCAGCTACTATGCCTGTGCTCTAGGGCCCAAGAGTCCCAGCTACCAAGCCTACATGCTGCAACTGCTGAACCCGGGCACCTACAGCCTTTGCTCCTTGACAAGACAAGCCAGTGCAGTAAGACGCCTGCGTACCCCAAGGAAGGGTGCCCCCCCCCACAACTAGAGAAAGCCCGCACATGGCAGCAAAAACCCAGTGCAACCAAAAGTAAGATAAAAACAATAAATAAATGAACAAAAGGAGTGCATAAGGAATCTACAACTTGGTAAGGGAGATTAAGGCATATAGTACTAGAAAATGGTCATTATAGTTTAGACACTATGTACCTTGAGAGGTCAAAGTGGGGAGAGCTTCATCCTATTTTTCTAGCTTTATTGAGATATAATTGATATATATTCATGTAAGTTTAAGGAGTACAAGCTGATGACTTGATACACTTAAATGTTGCAAAATATTTACCACGATGAAGCTAGTTAACACCTCCATCACCTCATTTAATTACCATTTGTGTGGTGAGAACACTTAAGATCTACACTCTTAGCAACTTTTACGCGTGCAATACACTATTGTTAACCATAGTCACCAAGCTATACAGCTGTACATTAGATCTGCAGGAAGACCTTTATTTTTCAAAATCTTTTTGAGCCTCTGTGAGCTGTTAAGCACTGTTCTTGCTACTGGGAAGGTTGTAAATGGTGAGCAAAAGACAGTTCCTGCTCTCACTCAGCTTACATTTCCATGTTGAAGATAGAAAAATAATTTTAACAGCCTAATATATAAAGGCACAGAAAATGAAAGAAAATGCTCTAGCTCACATTATAACCTGGCAAGTCAGGATATCAAAAACATATAAATTACCACCAGAAAAGAATAGTATTGATCATTTTTACTTACTAACACAGTGCAAAATCTTAAATATTAGCAAATAAAGCCAATAGTGTATTAAAAGAATAATCCATTATGACCAAGTATAATTTATTCCAAGTATATAGAAAAATTCAATATTAGGACATCTATAGATACGATTCACTAGATTAACAAGCTAAATACGTATCTATTCAATAGACGGATAAAAAAGATTTGATAGTGATTCCTGAATAAATAATAAAAATTCTTAGCAAAATAGGAATTGAGAGAAAAATTCTTTTTAAAAAAGCTTATTTATTTTAATGCAGGATAATTGCTTTACAATACTGTGTTGGTTTCTGCCATACATCAACATGAATCATATCATAGGTACATATACGTCCCCTCCCTTTTGAATCTCCCTCCCACCTCCCACCCCATCCCACCCCTCTAGGTTGTCACAGAGCCCCAGGTTGAGCTCCCTGTGTTATACAGAAACTTAGCATTAGCGATCTATTTTACAGAGGGTAACATATATGTTTCAATGCCACTCTCAATTTGTCCCACCCTCTCCTGTCCCCACCATGTGTGTAAGTCTGTGGAATAGAGAGAAAAATCCTTAACTTGATAAAGAGTTCTTAGTACATGCAGAGACATTATACTTAATAGTGCAACTTCAGAAGAATTTCCAGACAAGGGAATTCATCGCTACTGTTCAACATTCATTGGAAGACAAATACGATAATGTGAGAATAATACGTGGGATACAACCTGTAAAAAAAATTGTTTTTATTTGAAGATGACATGATGATCCACATAGACAAGAAAGTAAATGGGCAAACTACTAAAAAAATTTATTTTATTCAAGTATTGTTGTTGTTTAGTCACTAAGTCATATCCTACTCTTTGCAACCCCATGAACTGCAGCATGCCAGGCTTCTCTGTCCATTATCATCTCCCTGAGTTTCCTCAAACTCATGCCCGTTGAGTCAGTGATGCCATCCAACCACCTCATCCTCTGTCGCCCTCTTCTCTTCTTGAAGTATAGTGGATTTACAATCTTGTGTTTGCTGCTATATAGCAAGTTATTCAGTTATATATATATATATATATGCATACATATATATGCATACATATATATATGCATACATATATATATGCATATATATATATATATATATATATATATATACACACACACACACATATATATATATCTCAGAGAAGGCAATGGCACCCCACTCCAGTACTCTTGCCTGGAAAATCCCATGGACGGAGGAGCCTGGTAGTCTGCAGTCCATGGGGTTGTTAAGAGTCAGACTCAACTGAACGACTTCATTTTCACTTTTCACTTTCATGCATTGGAGAAGGAAATGACAACCCATTCCAGTGTTCTTGCCTGGAGAATCCCAGGGACGGGGGAGTCTGGTGGGCTGCCGTCTATGGGATTGCACAGTCAGACACAACTGAAGCAACGCAGCAGCAGCATGTATATGTATACACACATTCTTTTTCATGTTCTTTTCCATATAGTTCATCACAGGATATTGAATATAGTTCCCTGTGTTATATGGTAGGATCTTGTTTATTAGTTTGCATCTGCTAATTCCAAATTCCCAGTTTATCTCTCCCACCTCTTCCTCCCCCTTGTCAGTCGCAAGTCTGTTTTCTTTATGAGTCTGTTTCTGTCTCATAGATAAGTTTTTAGTATCATATTTTAGATTTCACATGTAAGTGATATCATGGGATATTTGTCTTTCTCTTTCTGACTTCCTTCACTTACTATGATAATCTCTAGGTCTATCCATGTTGCTGCAAACGGCATTATTTCATTCCTTTTTATGGCTGAGTAGTACTTAAATAGGCAAACTACTGAAACCAATCAGAGCTGGCTGACAAGATCAAACATGCAAAAATATTAAATGTTTCTCTAAACAAGTAGCAACCACTTCAAAAATTAAATAAGAAATAAAATTCCTTTCACACAAGAAATAAAGGTATTTAATATAAAAATCTAATCAAATAAACTAAATCTATATAACATAATAATTTTAAGTGTGCAGTAAACAGTATATTCAATGGCTCTTTCTCCTAACGTGGCTTCACCCAGGTACTCCTGGGAATCACAAAACTTTACACTAGGCCAGATGATCTTGTTAGGATTTACTCTGGTGGTTACTATAATGCAAGCTGGGCTCTTTAGAACTTGCTACTGCCTGCTTGGTTCCTTGTGCTTAGTTTCACAGTGTCTGTTGAACCAGGGACACAGTTGAAAACTGAATCCTAGAGTCTTGCCAAACCTGTTTGATTTAAACAAATAACTCTTTGAGCAGAATGCTTATGTACAATCATCTAACAAAAACATGAGTATCATTGAATATTACCTATTATCTAAAAACTTAATTTTTTTATCTAAAGGAATTCAAGTGAAATTTATGATTTAATTATTTGGATGTTTACATATTATTTTGGCTGCTTCAGAAAGCTTTTTTTTCTAGTATTTTTCCCTGTATTAAAAATGTCTGAGAAATTCTCCTATCTTGGCTTATATTATTGGCTTATATTATTATTAACCATCTTAATAATTTGAATTCACCAAATTAGTTGAAGAAGTTTCTTCGCTACTGAAATCTCTCATGATAGAATAGAATTTATATATTTCATAGTGAAAGTAAAAGGCACTCAGTCATGTCTAACTCTTTGCAACCCCATGGATTATACAGTCCTTGGAATTCTCCAGGCCAGAATACTGGAATGGGGAGCCTTTCCCTTCTCTAGGGGATCTTCCCAACCCAGGCATTGAACTCAGGTCTCCCACATTGCAGATGGATTCTTCATCAGCTGAGCCACAAAGGAAGCCCATTGGGAAGAGATAAGGAAAATAAATACTTATAATTTGAAATTTTAAGAAAATGCACTTTTTCTTAGCACTTATTCTTTCAGCACTGGAGTGTACTAGTAGAGTGAGTGAGTGAGTGAAGTCACTCAGTTGTGTCTGACTCTTTGCGACCCCGTGGACCTACCAGGCTCCTCTGTCCATGGGATTCTCCAGGCAAGAATCCTGGAGTGGGTTGCCATTTCCTTCCCCAGGGGATCTTCCCGACCCAGGGATCGAACCCAGGTCTCCTGCACTGCAGGCAGATGCTTTAACCTCTGAGCCACCAGGGAAGCCCACCAATTACAAAGAATCTTCTTTGATGAAATTGGAAATGTCCAGCTGATCACTCCTTCCTTTGTACCACTGCCTACCTTTTACGTGTCTCTATACTATCACATGCTATCACAACTATTTATTTCCTCTGCCTCCCCTACAGAGGATAAGAATAATGACATACTATTATATTCCCAGAACCAACCTAACAGGGTGCCTATCACATATAGAAGGCACTCAGTACAGTACAATACATTTGATTTATGATGCAACACAATATATTTGACTTACATTATCTGAAGCCTGAAAGTTAAAAGATTATTTTAGCAGGAGCACATCACATCATTAATGGCACACACTATATATGCATACACTATAGCTTTTTTATAATTTTATAAAAATTATAAAATATTTTAAATGTAGATAAAATTTGAATATGAATATACTTTTGACTACAATTTACAGAAACCCAAATGGAATGAAGTTGAGCAAGATAGGAGGATGTGTTGGCTTATACTGCCAAAATGAAGAAAGGGCAGGAGTTTAGTTGTTCTCAGAGCTGACTGGCTACAAGAGCTTAGATATCATCCAGAATCTCCCTGTTTCTTTCTCTTCAGTTCTTTACCTCTGCTTCTTTCTTTGGGTTGGCTTTAATCTTTTAAGTTGCTGTCACCATATTTCAAACATTGCCTTAAGTAGCCCTGGGCTGTATCCTTATGACCTCATAACCTATGAAAAACCCAACTAAAAAATTCTAGGGAGGGAATTTGGGTTGTGTCAACTTTGTGTTAATCACTGAGGTCAAGGGGTATGTGATGTTATGTTTGAAACAACTTGGATCAGGAGCTCATTTCTGTGGCCAGCAAAGTGGAATACTATTATTGGCAAGTCCTTCCAATATCACTTGGTTGCAGTTGGAAAGAAAAGGTTTCTCAATGAAGATAAGTACTGCTATATTCAGATAAAATAGTAAATATTCATTGCATGGTCTATGATATACTTTTCTTCCACTATTCCTTCTGATCTTCTTCTTAATAAAAGATTTTATCATTTTAAGTTGGCAAATGGTCATCTAGAATAAATAATACATTTACATTTATGAACTTTCTTTGCAGCTAGGTGTGGTCATGTGACCAGGTCTGGCCAATAATGTAAGCAGAAATACTGTGCATGCATGCCTGCTAAGTTGATTCAGTCATGTCCGACTCTTTGCGACCTTATGGACTGTAGCTCCTCTGTCCATGGGATTCTCCAGGCAAGAATGCTGTAGTGGGTTGCCTTGTCCTCCTCCAAGCGATCTTCCCAGCTCAGGGATCAAATCTGCGTCCCTTGTTTCCCTTCCCTGGGAAGCCCATAGTTGCGTGCAATGCCTAAGAAATGTTCTCAACGTATGGAACATGTGCTTCATTTTTTTCCTCCTCCCTTTGGAGAAGGAAATGGCAACCCACTCCAATGTTCTTGTCTGGAGAATCCAAGGGACAGAGAAGCCTGCCAGGCTACAGTTCATGGGATCGCAAGAGTCGGATGCTACTTAGCGCGATTTTTCTTTCTTTGAGGAACACAGGAAAGCTTTCACTCAAGGTCACATTGCTCCAGAACTCTCCAGATCCCCTTGCAGCCCTATAGAACTCTCCCCACTCTGCTTCCCCTATATTGTTTTGCTCCAAATATGAACACAAACCCCTGACCACATCTGCTTTTCCAATCACGTAATGTTTTTCGACCAAATAAGTTATTTTAATCATGTTAACAAATAGCACCTAGAAGATTAAAATGATCTTTGAAACTGAAATACTACAATATAGTAAAAATAAGACTTAAAATTAATAATTTAGCTGACATCACATTTGTCAGTACTTTTATTTTGACTGCATTGAATATCAAAAATTTAACGAAGAGGGTAGTACTATACTAATTCCCTTTGATACAGAATTAATTTTTTGGTAATTTTTTTATTGGAGTTTAGTTGCTTTACAATATTGTGTTAGTTTCTGCTGTACAGTAAAGTCAATCAGTTATAAATATAGTATAAGTCCACTCTTTTTTAGATTTCCCATTTAGGTCACCACAGATTATCAAGTAGAGTTTCCTGTGCTAAACAGTAGGTTCTCATTAGTTACCTATTTTATACATAGTGGTGTATATATGTCAATTCTAATCTCCCAATTCATCCCACTCCTTCTTACTGCCTTGATAAGCATAAGTTTGTTCTCTGTATCTGTGACTCTATTTCTGCTTTGCCAGTAAGTTTATCTGTTTCATTTTTCTAGATTCCACATATCAGCAACATTATATGATGTTTGTTTTTCTCTTTCTGATTTACTTCATTCCGTATGATAGTCTCTAGGTCCAGCCACATCTCTTCAAATAGCACTATATCATTTCTGTTTATGGCTGAGTAACATACCACTAAGAAGCTTCCCTTGTAGCTCAGTTGGTAAAGAATCTGCCTGCAATGCAGGGAGACCTGGGTTCAATTGCTTGGTTGGGAAGATCCCCTGGAGAAGGAAATGGCAACCCACTCCAGTATTCTTGCTTGGAGAATCCCATGGACAGAGGAGCCTGGTAGGCTACAGGGCACAGGGTCGCAAGAGTCGGACATGATTTAGAGACTAAACCACCACCAATATACCATTGAATATGTGTACCACTTCTTCTTTATCCATTCCTCTGTCAATAGATATTTAGGTTGCTTCCATGTCCTGCCTATTGTAAATAGTGCTATAATGAACATCATACTGTTCATGGGGTTTTCAAGGCAAGAATACTGAAGTGGCTTGCCATTCCCTTCTCCGGTGGACCACATTTTGTCAGAACTCTCCACCATGAACCTGGCCGTCTTGGGTGGCCCTACAGAGCATGGCTCATAGTTTTTTCATTGAGTTAGACAAGGATGTGGTCCATGTGATCACTTTGACAAAATGGGCAAGTCTGGATCAGTCTCTTGTGGGGTCAATGCTCCTTTCTCCTGGGTCCTGGTGCACACAAGACCTTCTAGAACTAACACCCAAAAAAGATGTCCTTTTGGGACTGGAATGCAAAAGTAGGAAGTCAAGAGATTCCTGGAGTAATAGGCGAATTTGGCCTTGGAGTACAAAATGAAGTAGGGCAAAGGTCAACACCATTTTGCCAAGAGAATGCACTGGGTCATAGCAAACACCCTCTTCCAACAACACAAGAGAAGATTCTATGCATGGAATCAATGTATGGTCAATAGATGGTCAATATCGAAATCAGATTGATTATATTCTTTGCAGCGAAGGATGGAGAAGCTCTATACAGTCAGCAAAAACAAGACTGACAGTTGACTGTGGCTCAGATTGAAGAAGGAATTCATAGGGCCTGGACTCCATCTCAGGCCTGTCCGTGCTGGTCGAGCGTGGCCACCTCTCCAGTGGACTCTGAATTCTGTGCTTAGCGCCTGTGGGAATGACAATGGAAGGATAAGACCCCCTCTGGGCAGGGGAATCTTGAAGATCACATCACTAATCACCCCTGCCTCCAGACCGTATCTATCGGAATGTAACCACAGGCTTATCAGTTATTAACTGGTTGGAATGTAACCGCGGGCTTATTGATTATTAACTGTTTGAACACATAACACGTGAATGATGGGGATATTGTGATTGTATTTATCCTTCCTTTGTAAGCCTCAAGGGATTTGGGCTGGTGGGTTTGGACACGTACACATGGGGTATAAAAGATTTTCACAAATGCTGGTTGGGGTCCTTGGCTAAGAGGAGACTCTGCCTTGGGCCTGCTGGTGTAATAAACTGCACCCCACTATCTGCATTGTCCTTCTGAGTGAGTTTGTTTCCTGGAACGCGTGGCTACAACATTTGGTGCATGGGCTGGGAAACTCCTCACTTTGAGGAGACAGGTCTCATTTGAGGCCACCCCGAGGCTTTGTAGCTTGAATCTCCTAGAGGGGGGAAGGCGCCTCGCCCCTCTGGAAGGATTCTGCTTCTCAACGCCCGGACCTTTCACGTCAGCAGGTAGTGGACGGCAGCAGGGGAACTGAGCGCTCAGGTGAGGAGGAACCCACCCGGCAGGGTGGAAGAGGGGGCCTGATCACCCCCCTGGGAGGCACTAGAAGGAGCGGGGACCCACAGGAGCCTGGAATAGGCAGGCGGCGATTGCTTGGTACACAGGTCGACGAGCGTGCTAGGGTTTAGGAAGGAAATTTGTGAAGGTCATTTAGGAGGTGTGTCCACACCGTCTCGGGGAAAATTATTTACCAAGCGATCGCCAGAGGATTTTTAGGATAGGAAACTGGCCCATGTATGCTCATATTCTGCCCTCCCCCAGGAGGTGTCCTGTCTGCTGTGAAATTCTTGACTCCCTCGGAATTGTTAGGCTAGAAGGAGGGGGATACAGAAGTGAGTATGAATTGGCTTTTCCGGAGATGGCCTGGGACATGGGATATTTAACCCATCTGTGTTTTCATCTGCACCTGATCAAGCCCACCAAGAAAGAACGGACTTTAAGGGAGAAACAGTCTTAGACCATGTGATGTTCTGGTTCAGCTGTGCTGACCAGCAGGTGAAGACACGCCGATCCCCCTTCTCCTGCTGGGGTCTGGCAGGTAAGGCTCTTCTCACCCCAATTAGGAAGGAGGCAGGATGGCAATTTAAGTGTCACTGAGTGGAAATATCAGAAGAACACAGGGTACTGAGAACTTCGTAGACAGAACAAAAAGGAAAAGTAGAAGAAGGTCTGAGAAGGTAAGCAAGATGGGGGGAAGTGAATCTAAGGCAACATGATTAAAAATTTAAAGAAGGGATTAGGAGGAGACTATGGGGTGAAGATGAAGCCTAACTGCCTCCACATACTCTGTGAGGTCGAATGGCCCTCTGTGGGAGCAGGAAGGCAACCAGAGAACACCGTGAACTTAAACACAGGAGAGCCAGGACACCTGGATCAATATCCGTCTATCGACTCATGGCCAGGGTCAGCTTGAGACCCTCCTACTTGGACAAGGTTCTGGATCCAGAAGGGAAAGGGAAAAATATTAATGGCATAAAAATTGACTGATGATAAAAAAGGAAATTCTACAGGACACGCCTGCCTCCCAGTGCTTCACCAGGACCGGAGGCCGCCTTAATGCCCGATCCAGGGCCAGGTGAAGTTTCTGCATCAGCCACTGCTCCTCCGCCAGCTTTCCCGGAGTTCGTAGAGCCGCCGTTTGGGCAGGCTCCGATCCTGGTGACAGAAGCCTCTGGCCAACACTTCCAGGATCCGGCTCCAACCGAACCGCCCAAGCTATACCCGCCTCTCCCGGTGAGTAATGACAAGAAGGGGGCGGGAGACGTTGGAATTAAGCAGAGGCTGAGCTCTGCCAGAGAGCCGGAGGGAACGAAAGAGAACAGACAAGAGACTTACAGTGCAAGCTGCTGCTCTGGGAAAGTCTATCTCGGGCCCTCCGGAAAACCTCATCTGCCCCAGGGACAGGACAGTCCTTCAACCGGTCCCAAGAGAGGCCCCGGGCCCGTTACAGCCAAACCAGTGTGCCCAGTGCCGAGCTTTTGGCCACTGGAAGAATGAATGCCCTAAGGCAAGGAAGGAAGAGGAAGCTCCCGCAGTTGTGGGGCTTGCTGACTTGGAAATTAACTAGGGCTGCCAGGGCTCAGAGATATCAGGTCCCTGAGAGCCCATGGTAACCTTAAAAGTGGGGGACCAAAACATTGACTTCATGGTGGATACAGGAGCAGAGCTGTCGGTAGTAACAAAACCTGTGGCACCACTGTCCAAAAGACTACCGCTGTAACTGGGGTATCGGGAGAAGAGATGATTAAATCGTTTTGCCAGCCCAGAAAATGTCAGATGCGGGGTAGGGGGGGGAGGAGGGCACCAAGTGATTCATGAACATTCCTGAGTGCCCAGTACCCCTGTTGGGAAGAGACTTGCTCTCCGAACTAGGAGCACAAGTGACTTTCTCCCCTGAGGAGAGGCCCACCTTCTGGATGGACTATGATTATTTACTCTCTCTCTCTCAATACCAACCCAAGATGAGTGGAGGTTGCATGAGCCTCTGAAGGCAGAACCGGGTGGGCCAGAAGGACATGAGAGAGCGCTAACTCAATTACTCCCTGAGGTCTGGGTGGAAGACAACCCCCCCTCCCCCCAGGCTGGCTAAACATCACGCCCCAGTGATAATAGAACTCAAACCAGGCACCATCCCGGTTAGAAAGCGCCAGTACCCGCTATGGATAGAGGCCTGAACCAGCATATTGCCCCACATCAATAGATTGAAACAAGCAGGCATTCTAGTAGAGTGCCAGTGGGCTTGGAATATGCCAATCCTGCCAGTCAAAAAGGAAGGAGGACAGGACTATAGGCCTGTACAAGATCTCAGGCTAGTCAACCAGGCTACTGTGACTTTACACCCCACTGTTCCAAACCCCTATACCTTACTTAGCCTCCCCCGCCGAGGACTAAAGTTTACACTTGCCTAGATCTCAAGGATGCCTTCTTCTGCATATGCCTCGCCCCAGCGTCACAGCCCATCTTTGCCTTTGAATGGGAAGATCCAGTTGGGAGCACCAAATAACAGCTCATCTGGACTCCCCCACAAGGGTTTAAGAACTCCACAGCCATCTTTGGGGAAGCCTTGGCTTCTGATCTGGACTCATTCCATCTGGAAGAGCATGGATGTCAGCTCCTACAATACGGGGATGACCTACTGCTGGCTGCCTGAGACCAAGAAAAAATGCTGGAAAGGGACAAATGCACTGCTCCAGCTGTTGATGGAAGCAGGTTACCGGGTGTCGAAAAAGAAGGCACAGATCTACAAAGAGGAGGTAAGGTATCTGGGGTTTGTTTTAAAGAAGGGCTCAAGGTTCCAGATGCTAATTGGGTCCTATATACTGATGGCACTAGCCTGATAAAACAAGGACAACTGCTGTCAGGTTAGCCAAAGCGGAAGGGGCCATCAAGACTGAAAAGAGATGGTGGGAATTGCCAAGTGGCAAATTATTGGTACTGGAGGAGCGGGCACACACTCTGGTAAGCCAGACACACCAAGTGACCCACCTAGGCCATGCTGCCTGCTCACAGGTTAATGCTGCCTCTCGGGTATTCAGACAAAACCTCCGGGTATTCAGCTGAAAGGCACACTGCCCCTTGAACACCTGGGAGTGGACTTCACTGAAATGATACCTCACCGACACTACTGTTACCTGCTGGTCATGGTATGTACATTCTTGAGATGGGTAAAAGCTTTTCCTACCTGGACTGAAAGAGCATCAGAAGTAGCCCGGTGCCTGCTTAGGGAAATAGTCCTACCAGCATTGGATCAGGCAATGGCCCGGCTTTTGTAGCTGATTTAGTACAACAAGTAAGCAAAACTTTAAAATGGAAACTGCACACTGCATATAGGCCCAGAGTTCTGAGATGGTGGAATGAACCAACCGGACACTTAAAGAGACTCTCCAAGTGGATCAGAGAGACTGACTGCTCCTGAGTGGACTTGCTTTCAATGGCTCTGCTCAGACTCAGGATGACCCCACAGTCCCAAGGCTATTCTCCATACGAAATTGTGTATGGGAGGCCCCCTCCCATAATAAAACAGGTATCAACAAATTTGCCTCAGGTAAGGGGGGATAGGATTTCACAGCAGATGGAACTGGGTAAGGTAATAAATCGGGTAACTAAGTTTGTACAAGAAAGGGTGCCATTTCCCCCCCGCCCCCATTGGGGAACAGATTCATGAGTTTACACTTGTTGACCAAGTATGGGTCAAAGATTGGAAACATGATTTGCTAGCCCTTTGGTGAAAGGGCCCTTATGTTATTCTAACTAGCCCTACTGCAGTTAAAGTTGCAGGTATTGTCCCTTGATCCATCACACCAGAGCGAAGAAGGCATACCACGCTGACCTGGAGGATGCCGAGTGGACCACCCAGAAGGACCCCACTGACCCACGGGAAACCAAGATCATTCTGAGGAAGAAGAAGAAAACGAGGTCCCGGACGAGCCCTCCACAGGATGGAGCTGGGTAAACGACTCCTGCTGCTCGGCCTCCCCAATGCGATTCTGGACCTGACCACTGTTCCTGCACAGGACAGCGTCTTCATCTTGTGGGCCACAACTCCGCCAACAGTTGGGTATGTGGGGCTATGCCCCTGCCAGTAATGGACAGACTCCCCTGGTGGGTATCGCCACTCCGTTATGGGGACTTTCCTTTTTAGAACAACAGAAAGGAACTTTCCTCTCTCTCACCAACCATAACCTTTTTTTGCTCTCCTGGTGTAAGAAGAAGAAGCCATCAGTGGGCCAGGGACATAGGGTTACATTTAACATGAACACCAGCCTTAAGGAGATAACAAAGGCTTATACCTCATATATGAAAATTAAAGAGGAAAAGGGCTCCCTTACAAAAGGGGGACAGGCCTCCCGGTACCTTGAGCAATACTACCAGGTCTGGGATGAATATTTCTGGATGACTCCTGAGAAAGGACAGTTGATTGCCCCTGCTACTATTTGCTGGGAACAGAAAGTTGGATTTGGAGACCGTCCCCTAGACCCAAAAGAATTAAAATATATGGGTTATTTGTCCCCTGAACAAT
Organism: Odocoileus virginianus; assembly: GCF_023699985.2. Classification (NCBI taxonomy): domain Eukaryota; kingdom Metazoa; phylum Chordata; class Mammalia; order Artiodactyla; family Cervidae; genus Odocoileus; species Odocoileus virginianus. The sequence continues at coordinate 7,105,450 of NC_069678.1, read as the reverse complement.
GTAAACAAATCTTGGAAGTTACCTATCACCCCAATCAGTCTGCTCAGTGGCCCGGTTCCGACTGGAAATATAATCCTGGAATCTGCTGGGTAGCCCCCAATGGGACCCAGTGGCTCTGTGGGCTTAACTTATGGCCATGGTTACCAGTTGGCTGGGTGCGGCATTGCACATTAGGATTTGCTTTCGCCCATGGCAGTATTAAGCCTAGCCTACACCAGCCTCCAGTAAACCTGCCTTATCTGCATGCAAGATGGACACGATCCATGTTCCAATGGTATGACTATCTTGCTGCCTTGTTTGTACCCTCTGTAGGGACAACGGATATCGTGGTTAAGGTAGAGGCCTTAACTAATTTCACTAAACAGGCCCTCTTTGACAGTACTAAAGCCATTCAAGCTTTGAACGAAGAACAGATTCAGATGAGGAAGGCAGTAATTCAAAATAGGATGGCATTAAACATACAGCAGCCCAAGGAGGGACTTGCGCCATAATTAAAGTCGAATGTTGTGTGTACATCCCTGACCTGTCTGAAAATGTATCTACTGCCTTGGAGGATATGCAAAATCAAGGGAAAGCCATGTCTAATGGAAACATTCCCTTTTGGACTTCAGTCCTGTCCTGGGTGAAAGGAGATGCTGGAAACCAACTGTTGCCATGGTAATCTTGACCATACTGCTCTGTGGGCCCTGCTTCCCACAATGCCTTGTGAAGTTTGTGACCCAGAGGTTGATAGCGTTCTCTCATGTGGGTGGCAGGAGGGCTAAGGTACAATATATTCCTATGAATGATGCTCGTTATGGAAACTAAGAGCATCAAGAGGGGGGAATGAAGAAGGAATTCACAGGGCCTGGACTCCATCTCAGGCCTGTCCGTGCTGGTCATGCGCGGCCACCTCTCCAGTGGACTCTGAACTCTGTGCTTAGCGCCTGTGGGAATGACAACGGAAGGATAAGACCCCCCTCTGGGCAGGGGAATCTTGAAGATCACATCACTAATCACCCGTGCCTCCTGACAGTATCTATCGGAATGTAACCACAGGCTTATTGATTATTAACTGTTTGAATGCATAACACGTGAGTGATGGGGTTATTGTGATTGTATTTACTCTTCCTTTGTAAGCCTCAAGGGATTTGGGCTGGTGGGTTTGGACACGTACACATGGGGTATAAAAGATTTTCACAAATGCTGGTTGGGGTCCTTGGCTAAGAGGAGCCTCTGCCTTGGGCCTGCTGGTGTAATAAACTGCACTCCACTATCTGCATTGTCCTTCTGAGTGAGTTTGTTTCCCGGAAAGTGTGGCTATAACAAGATCATGAACTCCTTATTACCAAATTCAGACTTAAATTGAAGAAAGTAACAAAAACCACTGGACCATTCAGGTATGAGCTAAATTAAATCCCTTACAATTATACAGTGGAAGTGACAAATAGATTCAAGGGATTAGCTCTGATAGACAGAGTGCCTGAAGAACTATGGATGGAGGTTCATGTCATCATATAGGAGGCAGTGATCAAGACCATCGCCAAGAAACAGAAATGCAAAAAAGCAAAATGGTTGTTTGAAGAGGCCTTACAAATAGATGAGAAAAAAAGAGAAGCTAAAGGGAAAGGTCCAAAGAATAGCAAGGAGTGATAAGAAAGCTTTCCTAAGTGAACAGTGCGAAGAAATAGAGGAAAAGTAACAGAATGGGAAAGACCAGAGATATCTTCAAAAACATTAGAGATACCAAGGGAACATTTCATGCAAAGATGGGCACAATAAAGGACAGAAATGGTATAGACCTAAAGAAGCAGAAGATATTAAGAAGAGGTGGCAAGAATACACAGAAGAACTATACAAAAAAGATCTTCATGACCCAGATAACCACAATGGTATGATCACTCACCTAGAGCCAGACATCCTGGGATGTGAAGTCAAGTGGGTCTTAGGAAGCATCACTATGAACAAAGCTAGTGGAGGTGATGAAATTCCAGTTGAGCTATTTCAAATCTTAAAAGCTGATGCTGTGAACGTGCTGCACTCAATATGCCAGCAAATTTGGAAAACTCACCAGTGACCACAGGACTGGAAAAGGTCAGTTTTCATTCCAATCCCAGAGAAAGGCAATGCCAAAGACTGTTCTAACTACCACACAATTGCACTCATCTCACATGGTAGTAAAGTAGTGCTTAAAATTCTCCAAGCCAGGCTTCAACAGTACATGAACCATGAACTTTCAAATGTTCAAGCTGGTTTTAGAAAAGGCAGAGGAACCAGAGATCAAATTGCCAACATCTGCTAGATCATCAAAGGAGCAAGAGTTCCAGAAAAACATCTATTTCTGCTTTAGTGGCTATGCCAAAACCTTTGACTCTGTGGATCACAACAAACTGGAAAACTCTGAAGGAGATGGGAATACCAGACCACCTTACCTGCCTCCTGAGAAATCTGTATGCAGGTCAGAAAGCAGTAGTTAGAACCAGACATGGAACAACAGAATGGATCCAAATAGGAAAAGGAGTATGTCAAGGCTGTATATTGTCACCCTGCTTATTTAACTTCTGTGCAGAGTACATCATGAGAAATGCTGGGCTGGATGAAACACAAGCTGGAATCAAGATTGCTTGGAGAAATATAAATAACCTCAGATATGCAGATGACACCACCTTTATGGCAGAAAGTGAAGAAGAACTAAAGAGCCTCTTGATGAAAGTGAAAGAGGAGAGTGAAAATGTTGGCTTAAAAGTCAACATTCAGAAAACAAAGATCATGGCATCTGGTCCCATCACTTCATGGCAAATAGATGGGGAAACAATGGAAACAGTGAGAGACTTCATTTGTTTGGGCTCCAAAATCACTGCAGATGGTGACTGCAGCCATGAAATGAAAAGACACTTACTCCTTGGAAGGAAACTTATGACCAATCTAGACAGCATATTAAAAAGCAGAGACATTACTTTGCCAACAAATGTCCATCTGGTCAAAGCTAAGGTTTTTCTGGTAGTCATGTGTGGATGTGAGAGTTGGACTATAAAGAAAGCTGAGCACCGAAGAATTGATGCTTTTGAACTGTGGTGTTGGAGAAGATTCTTGAGAGTCCCTTGGACTGCAAGGAGATCCAACCAGTGAATCCCAAAGGAAATCAACCCTGAATATTCATTGGAAGAACTGATGCTGAAGCTAAAACTCCAATTTTTTGGCCACCTGATGTGAAGAACTCACTCATTGGAAAAGATTCTGATGCTGGGAAAGATAGAAGGTGGGAGAATGGAGCGACAGAGGATGAGATGGCTGGATGGCATCACCAACTCAATGGAAATGAGTTTCGGTAAGCTCCCTGTGCTGTAGATGGACAGGGAAGCTTGGCATGCTGCAGTCCACGGGGTCGCAAAGAATCAGACATGACTGAGTGACTGAACTGAGTGAACTGAATGAGCATCAGGGTGAATATGCCTTTTCAAATTATAGTTTTCTCTGGATATATGCCTAGGAGTGGTATTGCTGGGTCACATAGTAGTTCTATTTTTATTTTTTTAAATGAACTTCCATACTGTTTTCGATACTGGCAGTACCAATTTACATTCCCATCAACAATGTAGGAGGGTTCCCTTTTCTCCACACGCTCTCCAGGATTTATTGTTGTAGATTTTTTGATGAAGGCCATACTGACTGGTTTGAGGTGATACTTCGCTGTAGTTTTGATTTGCATTTCTCTGATAATTAGTAATGTTGAGCATCTTTCCATGTGTTTTTTGGCCATTTCTGTATGTCTTCTTTGGAGAAATGTCTATTTACATCTCCCCCATTTTTTGACTGAGTTATTTGTTTTCTGATATTGAGTTGGGTGAGCTGTTTGTGTATTTTGGAAATTAATCCCCTGTCAGTTGCTTTGTTTGCAGATATCTTCTCCCATTCTGAGGGTTGTCATTTTGTTTTGTTTCTGGTTTCCTTTGCTATGCAAAAGCTTTTAAGTTTAATTAGATCCAGTTTATTTTTTAAATTTTTCATTACTTGAGGAGGTGGATCCAAAAAAGAGAAAGCTGGGCTCCACCTTCTCTGGGGGTGAGCACTGTGAGACATGAGGCTTTGGAGTTGTTATTCCCTCTTGGGTGAAAGAAGTCAGTCTGTGCTGGGATAGAATAAAACTCAAATGAAGAAAGAAATTTCAGTTCAGTTCAGTCGCTCAGTTGTGTCCAACTCTTTGCAACTCCATGGACTGCGGCACGCCAGGCCTCCCTGTCCATCACCAACTCCTGGAGTCTACCCAAACTCATGTCCATTGAGTCGGTGATGCCATCCAACCATCTCATCCTCTATCATCCCCTTCTCCTCCTGCCTTCAATCTTTCCCAGCATCAGTGTCTTTTCAAATGAGTCAGCTCTTTGCATCAGGTGGCCAAAGTATTGGTGTTTTAGCTTCAACATCAGTCCTTCCAATGAATATTCAGGGTTGATTTCCTTTGGGATTCACTGGTTGGATCTCCTTGCAGTCCAAGGGACTCTGAAAAGTCTTCTCCAACACCATAGTTCAAAAACATCAATTCTTCGGTGCTCAGCTTTCTTTATAGTCCAACTCTCACATCCATACATGACTACTGGAAAAATCATAGCTTTGACTAGATGGACATTTGTTGGCAAAGTAATGTCTCTGCTTTTTAATATGCTGTCTAGGTTAGTCATAACTTTCCTTCCAAGGAGCAAGCATCTTTTAATTTCATGGCTGCAGTCACCATCTGCAGTGATTTTGGAGCCTTCAAAAATGAAGTCTCTCACTGTTTCCATTGTTTCCCCATCTATATGCCATGAAGTGATGGGACCAGATGCCATGATCTTAGTTTTCTGAATGTTGACTTTTAAGCCAACTTTTTCACTCTCCTCTTTCACTTTCATCAAGAGGCTCTTTAGTTCTTCTTCACTTTCTGCCATAACGGTGGTGTCATCTGCTTATCTGAGGTTATTTATATTTCTCCCAGCAATCTTGATTCCAGCTTGTGTTTCATCCAGCCCAGCATTTCTCATGATGTACTCTGCACAGAAGTTAAATAAGCAGGGTGACAATATACAGCCTTGACATACTCCTTTTCCTATTTGGATCCATTCTGTTGTTCCATGTCTGGTTCTAACTACTGCTTTCTGACCTGCATACAGATTTCTCAAGAGGCAGGTCAGGTGGTCTGATATTCCCATCTCCTTCAGAATTTTCCAGTTTGTTGTGATCCACAGAGTCAAAGGCTTTGACATAGTCAATAAAGCAGAAATAGATGTTTTTCTGGAACTCTTGCTTCTTTGATGATCTAGCAGATGTTGGCAATTTGATCTCTGGTTCCTCTGCCTTTTCTAAAACCAGCTTGAACATTTGGAAGTTCGTGGTTCATGTACTGCTGAAGCCTGGCTTGGAGAATTTTAAGCACTACTTTACTACCATGTGAGATGAGTGCAATTGTGTGGTAGTTAGAACAGTCTTTGGCATTGCCTTTCTCTGGGATTGGAATGAAAACTGACCTTTTCCAGTCCTGTGGTCACTGGTGAGTCTTCCAAATTTGCTGGCATATTGAGTGCAGCACGTTCACAGCATCAGCTTTTAAGATTTGAAATAGCTCAACTGGAATTTCATCACCTCCACTAGCTTTGTTCATAGTGATGCTTCCTAAGACCCACTTGACTTCACATCCCAGGATGTCTGATTCTAGGTGAGTGATCATACCATTGTGGTTATCTGGGTCATGAAGATCTTTTTTGTATAGTTCTTCTGTGTATTCTTGCCACCTCTTCTTAATATCTTCTGCTTCTTTAGGTCTATACCATTTCTGTCCTTTATTGTGCCCATCTTTGCATGAAACATTTCCTTGGAATCTCTAATTTTCTTGAATAGATCTCTAGTTTCCCATTCTGTTATTTTCCTCTATTTCTTTGTACTGATCACTGAGGAAGGCTTTCTTATCTTTCCTTGCTATTCTTTGGAACTCTGCATTCAGATGGGTATGTCCTTTTCTCCTTTGCTTTTCACTTCTCTTCTTTTCACAGCTATTTGTAAGGCCTCTTCAGACAACCATTTTGCTTTTTTGCATTTCTGTTTCTTGGGGATGGTCTTGATCCCTGTCTCCTGTACAATGTCACAAACCTCCCTCCATCAGGCACTCCGTCTACCAGATCTAGTCCCTTAAATCTATTTCTCACTTCCACTGTGTAATGGTAAGGGATTTGATTTAGGTCACACTGGAATGGTCTAGTGGTTTTCCCTATTTTCTTCATTCGTAACAAAGGCTGTAGACAGTCCTGAAGACATTTGAGTCCCTGATTCCAATCAGTTCTTCTTGAGGTCACACATATAGTGTACTGTCCACACCTCAGCTCAGATCAGATTTTGGTGTCTTATAAAACTTCACTGAAGACTCAGAACTAAAAGAAGAATTGCTAAGAGGATTAAGTAAGAAAAGCATCATCAGTCCTTTAGCTTTCTATGCCTGGCATGTAATACACTCTAAAATGATAGCTGCAATTATTGCTATTTATTGAAATATTTGTTCTCAATAGCTATATTTATGTCAGTACAATTCTCATATAATGTCTCTCAGGCTAAGCTCCTAAAAGATCAAAAATAATTTTTCTAGTTATTGTGAAGAACATGGAAAGCAGCATAGGAATTGATATCTTTAGTCTTCTTCAGTATTCTTCATCAAGCCATCTGTTCCTAGGCTTTATCACCTTGTACTCAAATCCCTTATCCTCTTTATTGTTCCCCTCCTATTTAAGCTAATGTTCCCTCATAAGCCTGTGAGATCCTTTATTCCCCAGTGTGCAGAGGAAATAATCAGGGACAAACTCCTAACAGAAAAACTGTTACCTCGGACATTATTGTTTGCTATGCTCTCATCCTTGACAACAAAAATGAAAATGGCTGTTTGAAGGGACATATAATTTGTGATCTAAAATAGATCATAGGTGCTTAGAAAAACTAAGCAAAGACTAGATTTGACTTGTGGAAAGGAATACTTATTCCATTGCCTTCTGCAAATAAATGCTTGGAAAGTATTTTATTGTGTGTTAATTTTATGCTAAGTGTGGTGCTACATTGAGAAATTATTACCTTTCATGTCCCTAGAACTGATGTAACTGATGTGTTCCAACTAGGAAGGAGGTAGTTCTCGGCTAAAAGTTAAATCCTATCATCAGTCACTGACATCTGAAGGAATAAGCAGGAAGTATGGCTGTCATTAGGCCAGGTTACTCCACCTTTCTGTATTTCTGTCAATAGTCCCTCCTGATTCTGCTTTTAGACTATACACCAGGTAAAAGGCATCTCTTTGTCTTTTCTACTATCTAGTTTCCCACTGCCAGCTATCATTTAATTGTGATAAACCTCTTGCCACCAAAATGGCAAATAATAAAATCTTATTGGATTCTAATATTCCTTAGCTGGAGGAAAAGACCCTGATGCTGGGAAAGACTGAAGGCTGGAGAAGGGGGAGGCAGAGAATGAGATGATTGAATGGCATCACCAACTGAATGGACACGAATCTGAGCAAACTCCAATAGACAGTGAAGGACAGGGAAGCCTGGAGTGCTGCAGTCCACAGGGTCACGAAGAGTTGGACACGACTTTGCAACTGAACAACAGTGAAAATTCCTTAGCTGAGGCTGCTGATCCTGAGGATAATGTTCTGGCCTTTTAGGACAGAGATTCTTCAAAGTTTATAGTAATTGGGTGCGTTGAGATTTTTTTTTTCTCTTGGGTCTTAAAAACATAGCTACCATTGAACTTAAGATGAATCCAGTGAGATAATAGAGGGCTTAATAAAACTGAAGGTAAATGGAGAGCAACTCCTCACTGACCTGCCCAGGAGATAGACTCCCATGTGTTGTTTGTGATTTGCAGAGCTGGTTTTAGAGACATGGTGATAAGCTGTCATTATATGGCCTGTGAAATCTCTCTATGCCCACAGGTCTATTTCAAATGAATTTCCAGGTCAGACCAGTCTGAGAACCACATGAAGTACACGCTCTAGTCACATGAGCACGTGTGGACAGGGACCAAGGGCTGGAGTTGCTCCCTCAGTCAGATCAGCTGCTTTGGAATTAGGCAGGAGATTTTATGGTATTTGTTACAGATGAAGACTGTGGAACTAACCCTGACTCATCACTACTTCCATTCCAAGTTCCAGACGCTTGGGTTGGGAAGCAGGAAGAATAATTTTTTTAAAAAAGAGACAGATCTGCTAGATTGTTCTTCATTTTGGAAGAAGAAGCTTTTTTTTTTCTTAACAACAGTTGAAACTGTTGAAATGCCTGGGTTAGATGTTGCATTTGGTGGCAAGAGAAAGTCGAGGGTAGCCACTGTGCCTGCAATGTTAGTGAACTTTAAATATCCACGTTCATCCCTTTTTTTCCCTTCTGCCTCTCTTCAAGAAAGCTACTGACTTACATAAGCATATTCTCATACAACTTATATATTCTTCATACATATTATTGACTAGTTAATAAGTAATTTCATCATCTGAAAAATATGCATTGAATACTAGAGCCTGGATTCCTTTGGGCTGCTGCTGTCATGTCTTTTTCACTAAACCTGACCTGGGCTTAGCCCTTGTTTTCTCATTCCACAACAGGGAGCTCTGGGGCTCAGTCTGTTTAATTCTGTAGTGGACTCTTTCACCTCATACCTGCCTTAATCATGGAACTTAAGTTTACTGAGTTCTTGATCTCTGACTTCATCTTCTATTTTTGGCTCTCAATTTGCCCCTTGGACTTGATGACAAGGTTTGGCTTCTCCAGATTAATAATTAACCCCTGCCAGACCTCCCTAGTATAGTTTTACACTTGCCCTCTGGCTTCATTCCCTCCCAGCTGCTGTGAGTAAATACCTTACTCAAGTCCTCCAAGCCTCTGGGACCTTGCCCAAGGCTGCCTGCCTTCCTCCTTAACCCAACTGGAAAGAAATCAGACATCAAAAGACTTACAGTACATTATTAGATACAGCAAAATAGAGTGCTTCCTACTAAAAGTATATGACCCAAAGGGGGAAAACCTGACTCACTTAAAAAGATTGCAAATTATTTCTTCTTTTGAGAGAAAGGAATATAAAAGCCTATTCATTTACTATTGACTAAAAAGTCTCTTAATCTATGTACTTTAAAAATATGTGACTTTTGTTTCATTTGGGGGCTGATGGAAGTGGAAGGAGGGGGATTAAGCCCAAGCAGATGAGAAGAAGTGGAGGGGCTTCCCCAGGAGAGACCCCAGCAGGGCCAGAGGAGGCAGACTAGAGATCCAAGCCCTTGTTTGGAAACTAAGAAATCAACAAGTGCCCATAATTATTTTGTTACCCCAAACATGTTTAGGGAAAAGGTAATATTTAGATACAGACAATTATTTGATAGGGGTCTACTTCACTTTAGAGGAAAATTTCCAGATAAATCAGTCAGTAGCTGTAAATAAAAATCTAGGTTTGTAGCTAAGCTTTTAATCAATAGCAGGGAAGAAAATATGCTCTTAAATTTTCTCTTAAATATTTTCTCTTAAATACATAGTTCTTCAGTCCCAAGCACTTTATTTAAAATTTTTTTTTTTCTTATTTTTTAGTCTTCGATGCATTGGGTCTTTGCAGCAAGCAGGGGCTACTCTCTAGTTTCAGTACACAAGCTTCTCATTGCAGTGGCTTCTCTTGTTGCAGAAAATGGTTTCAATAGTCGCAGCTTGCCGGCTCCAGAACACAGGCTCAGTAGTTGCGGCGCCCAGGCTTAGATTCCCTACAGCATATGGAATCTTTCAGACCAGGGATCAAACCCATGTCCCCTGCATTAGCAGGCAGATTCTTTACCACTGGACCACCAAGGAAGTCCTAGCACTGTATTTTAAATAGGGTCACCCTCAACATTTGTAGGCATGGGGCAAGAATATCAGTAGAGGCCCATATACAATATGTCTAAATATTTAAAGCATAAAACTAACAAGTTTTTAGATAAAATGTTTTATGCTCCTAACTCCACAAATATATATTCATTATAACTTGGAAGGCCAGGTTCCAATTTAAAATTATTGGACTCTTGGGGTTATGGCCTGGGGTGTAGCAGGGTGGGTGGAGTTAGCCAATTGGTGATCATCCTTAGGAATCTGGACCCAGGAAAGAGGCCCACACAGTCCCTGAAAGCAGACTCAGGACATGTGGGCTGAGAATTCCGAATTCCCAGGCACCCAGAAGTGGGTCCCAGGCTCCTGATATCTATGGATATCAGGCTGAAATACCTTTTCAAGTTCAGGTCTCAAAACAGAAACCCCTTGCATGGGCCTGATGGTTGGTGTGATTTGTCACCTGGAGACCACCCTTTATAATTTCTGCATGTGTACTAACTCATTTCAGCCGTGTCCAGCTCTTTGTGACCCTATGGACTGTAGCCCACCAGGCTCCTCTGTCCAAGGGATTTTCCAGGCAAGAATGTCCATGGAGTGGGTAGCCATGCCCTCCTCCAGGGGATCTTCCCGACCGAGGTATCAAACCCAGGTCTCCAGCATTGCAGCTGGATTCTTTACGGTCTGAGCCACCAGGGAAACCCCTTTTTAATTCCCACTCTACTGCAAAGTGCCTGTCTTTTGCTTCTTCTCTTGTCTACTGTCTTCTTTCCAAACACACAGAGGCTACCGATTGTTCTGCTTAGATTCTAGTTTTACTAAATAGGACACAAGGATGGTATCTTCCATTATTTTTCTCTTTGATTCCAATTCCCTTTACTAAATATCTGGGACCTTTCTTATTAGCAAAATTTACCTGGAGGCCTTTCCAGGAAGAAAGAGTGTGGGTGGCAGTAAGTCTGGGGAAGAGACATGGGGTTTTCTTTTCACTGAGGAGAAGGCCTGAAGAATATTATCGTTTTCAGGGTCCGTGGCAGATTTCACCCCTGGGTAGAGGGGCAGTGGCCTCAGCAGCACTCACATGGGAGGGAGGGAACACAGATGGAGGAGCACAAAATGCATGATGGACCAGGCCTCTGAGCAAACCATTTTACACAAAAGGACAATGAAACAGAAATGTCAACACTATTATCAGATAGGTATCTATTCAGTACTCATGTGGGCTTCCCTGATGGCCCAGCAGGTGATGAATCCCCCTGCAATGCAGGAGACACAGAAGACTGGGGTTCAATCTTTGGGTCGGGAAGATTCCCTGGAGCAGGATGTGGCAACCCACTCCAGTATTCTTGACTGGGAAATCCTACGGACAGAGGAGCCTGGTGGGCTTCAGTCCATGGGGTCGCAAAGAGTCAGACACTACTGAAGGACTAAGCACACACGCGTGGTGGGCACTGAGCCCCACAAGGAACAGGGGTAAAGAGCAGTACACACTTCTCATCACATCATAGCCCACATCTCTGTGAAGGATCCAGTGCTTTTGTACAGGTAGCAGGGAGATTCAGATGAAACTGCCTTAAGCTCACTCTCCTGCACAGTAGAAGCCCTCAGTCTCCCCTGCAATTAAGACCAGGGTGTGTGTGGGGGGTGTCTTAGGGCTTTCCGGGGTACTGATTGGTTCAATGGATGGATCGGTTCACCATCTCTAATGGCTGTTGCTGTTTTGTACCGCATTGCCCCGAGATGTGCAATGCCCACTTTCATTTTCCCCCAAAAATACTCCTCACACAAGGTATTTGTGTATGTGTTAAGCTTTGCTGGAGATTGGAGGCAATAAAGAAGTTTTATATTGCTCAGTCCTTTCTCTTCCTTTAAAGACTCCTTATTTTCTTGACCCCCTTCCATGGGGCTCCCTTTAGATAATTTTATTTTCTTTGATGAGTTATAGCCAAGGACTTAGTGGGCTTCCCAGGTGGCACTAGTGGTAAAGAATCTGTCTACCTATGCAGGAGACATAAGAGACTCAGATTTGATCCCTGGGTCAGGAAGATCCCCAACAGAGGAGCCTGGTGGCCTACAGCCCATAGTGTCACAAAGAATCGGACATGACGGAAGCAACTTAGCATGCATATATGCAAGGACTCAGTAATGTGTTGTGTTAATTTGTGAATCACCTGTTCCAGTTCCCATCCTGAGAATCAGGAGAACTAACTGAGGCTGGCAAAGGCCACTACTCCCTTCTTATAATTCTGTGAGGGAAACAGGCAGTGTGAATAAGTTTTTCTTTGCTATATGAATTACATCACTGCCTTTAAAAGGCAGCAGTTGTAGTCAATTTTGGTCTTAAGTAACATTACATATTTTCTTTCTCAGTTTACACAATTATCCCAAAGCAGTCTACAAGCTCTTTGAATTCTTTTAGTCCTTCAGGGATGTACAGTGCCAACCACACTGACCCAAAAAACTTACTCTAAGTATAAGATAATAATATAATATATGTAATATAGTTATAATATTTAATTTTATATTATATCTATAATAATAATTATTATCATTATTATTATTTTCTTTGTGGACAATTGAAGGCTTTTGAACAGGGGAATGATGTGACTAGACCTTAGGTTTAGACAGAGCAGGAAGGATAATAGGAGAAGAGAGAAAGACAAGAGACTAGCTGTGGGATTTTGCACAGTAGTGTAGGTCAGAGGTAAGGAGCTAGGATTATGGCAGTAGGAATTGGGAAAAAGGAATAGATTTAATGATTTGATGTAGAGGTATTGACAACAGATTCAGACATTAAAAGAAAACTCACCTGGGTTTTAAGCAGGGACACTAGTGACAGAGTCTGTGTATTTCTACAGTAAATCTACAGTAAAAATCACTGTAGATTTTTGTATGTCCAGTGCCGGGCCATCCCTCAGAATAGGCAGAATGACACCAACTCAGCGGGCTGTGCTTCAGTGTTAAGAAGTAACCACTATGGGATTTCCCTGGTGGTCCAGTGGCTAAAACTCCCCGCTCCCAATGCACGGGGTCTGGGTTCAACATCTGGTCAGGGAAGTAGATCCCACGTGCTGCAATGAAGATGGAAGATCCCAGGTTCTGAGTACTGCACTAAGATCTGGGGCAGCCAAATAAATAAATAGATAAATGTTAAAAAAAAAAAAAAGAAGTAACATGCTCTGGATATTAGAAGGAGTTTGCTACAAAAGGACCATATAAATACTACTCTCTAGAGAAGGAGGGGAAGAGGAAACTAAAGATCAAAAGGAAAGTCTTATAGGAAGCAGGTAACAAATGACAGAATGTACTGTATGGGCAGTGAGAATTGACACTTTCAGCTTCTTTTAGGAATGGATGTCTGTAATCAAAGGCCATATTGTCCTTCCATAGTCTACGTCACCTTCCTTTTTTTCTTTTTTTTTCTGGATTAGGTGAAGGATATATGTTGAACAGGAAAGGATTTGGACTTCCAGTGCCCGGTCTTGCTCTTGAAATCGCTTAAGGGCTATGATTGTGTTTTTGCATTCCTTGCACACGGTGGGTGCCTAAAAATATCAGCAGAATTCATGGGTGGTACTAATTCCCATTTCACTGCTCCTGGAGAGGATCTAAATAAGGAGGCAAGCATTCTCGTGCTATATTCAGTATCATTTACTGGCCCGTAAGAGCAGAGCGGCCACTTGTGTGTGATCTCCCGCCCAGGGGAGGAGCCCGAGGTCACTGCTTAGGGGAAACTGGCCCGTTTAAACATGGTTGCAGGGGCAGCACCTCTGTTTAGCATTTGTAACCTTCTTCTTTGTTGTTCAGTCGCTGAGTTGTGTCCAACTCTTGTGACCATGTGGACTATAACTCACCGGGCTCTTCTGTCCACAGGATTTCCCAAGCAAAAATACTAGAGTTGAGTTGTCATTTCCTTCTCACAGGGGTCTTCCTGACCCAGGAATCAAAACCACATCTCCTTCATTGGCAGGTGGATTCTTTACCACTGAGCCACCAGTGAAACCTACCTCCTTCAAGCAGGCCTCAATTATCAGCCCCTCAGTTTTCTTTCCTTTATTTTCCCATAGTCAATGCTTTCTCATAGTCAAGGTTCCCCTGGTCTTACACTTTTCTCTTGGGTGTTCCTGGAGTAATTCACTCACTCATGGATCTCCCTAGTTCTTGGTCTTGTTCTAATTTCTTCTAACCTCAGGGTTTGATCTCTTCTAAAACTAGGAAGTTTACCTGACATGCTAGGGGAAGTGTAACCTAAGGCAAACTTGTGATATTTTTTCAGACCCAGATTTTGTTTTTCCCAGCTGGAAGAACTATCATTTGTTTACTTCTCTATGAGGAGTTGCTATGATTGGCAGGCTTGTCTACAGACCACAAACAACAAGGGAACAAACCTAATACTGATTAGCTCAGTAACCTGGAAAGCGACAGTCAGAGGGCACATCACAAGAGAGGTTCTAGTGGATGCCAATTACATACAGTCACTCAACTGTACCACTTATAGCTGGATGGTAGCTCTCCAAGGCAGGATAGAAGCACGTATTTCTAATTTAGAAAACATTCCCAGTGTGCAGTACCCATAGAGCTCAATGTGGGCCATTTGCCACATTAAAAAAGAGTTTGGTACAGTCTCACATCTCCTGTCCCCTGAATGCTCTATCAGTTTCCAGTAGCCTGAATTTGGCCTGCCTCCCAGTGCTGACCTAGTCAGGGGACTAAGTCACTCCGTTCCCTGACCTCACCTCATTGTGTCTGTCAATGTGCTAGCAGTTGAAATATTTGCTTTTCCTCCAAATATGAGGGTGTGTCACCTGTGAAGTGGAGACGAAGCTGACATGAATGGCATTCCAATCAGGTAAGGTAGCACTTACTATCTTCAAAGCCTCAGGAACTGGCTTCTCTTTCTTTATCTACCTGTTGCTAGGTCCCTGATGGCCTTAAATGCCCATTCTTTCCTCCTCAGGGGATTTGTCAGGATCAGAATAGGAACAAGCCCAAATCTTGCCAACAGTCCTGTAGCTAATGTCCTAACATAGCTCTCCTGGGGACCAGCACTTGAAATAATGGAGAACTGATAAGTCCTATTTACAACATTCCTTCCAGTGATCTTTAGCACTCCTAGGGCCTGAAGGCAGGATTTTCTGTTTAGTATTTCCCTTAATGGGCTTCCCTGGTGGCTCAGACCACAAAAAAATCTGCCTGCACTGTGGGAGACATGAGTTTGATCCCTGGGTTGGTAAGATCCCCCAGAGGAGGGCATGGAAGCCACTTCAGTGTTCTTGCCTGGAGAATACCCATGGACAGAGGAGGCTGGCAGGCTACAGTCCATATAGTCACAAAGAGTCAGACATGACTGAGAGACTTAGCACAGCACAGTCCCTTAATGCCTAACCTTAGGAACCCCTTAGAAGATGTGGGAAAGTGAATGGTATCACTGAACTCTTCTCTCTTGCTGTTTTGTTACTCCTAGGTTCTTTCTTATTTTTAAGATTTATTTATTTAATTTTTTGGCTATGGCGCATCTTCGCTGCTACACTTAGGCTTTCTCTAGTTGCAGTGAGCAGGGGCTATTCTTCGTTGTGGTGCACAGGCTTCTATCGCTGCGACCTCTCTTGCGGAGCACAGGCTCTAGATACGTGGGCTTCAGTAGTTGCGGCCCATACATAGGCTCAGGAATTTCAGCTCATGGGGCTCTAGAGAGCTGACTCAATAGCTGTGCATGGGCTTAGTTGCTCTGCAGCATGTGGGATCTTCCTGGACCAGGGATCAAACTGGTGTCCCTTGCATTGCAAATTCTTAACCACTGAACCACCAGGGAAGCCCACTCCTAGGTGCTTAACTTAATTGACTAAATAGTTGACAGATGAGCAAATGCTTGTGAAGACTAACAGTTCAAGGCAATTACTGGATTCCAATTGACTGGTGTTGACTAGTGAAGACGTTTATAATTTAAGATTTTATAGGATGTCTTTAAAAGGGCATGATACAGGTTAAGCCTTGAATTCCAGTGAGAAAAACTTATAGACAGAGGAGAGGAAGGTGGGTAGTAGTGTGGTAGAGTGCTCTTACTGGCTTGCTAGTTGGCTAGTTGGTTGCGTGTCTCTCCCCAAGTCTGTGTTCAGTGACATCACATTAGCAGCATGAAATTAATCAGAGCAGGAATATTTACACCATAGAAATTGGTAAATGCTATAAATCAGGGCCTTTTCCACCTGGAGAGCTGGTTGTTAATATTTACCACTGGTGGTAAAGAAAGCAGAACACAAATGGAGAGATGGAAGTTAACAAGCCACTTTCTGGAGTTAGTACTAGACTGGGATCAGGTTATATAGGATCTTACAGGGCAGACTGAGGAACTCTGGCTTCATTTTATAGATACTAAGGAGTTGTTGATGGCTATATTAGCTGAGATGCTTTTCATTGCAAGCAATAGAAAAACTAAGTTCAATGTGGCTTAAACAATAAAGAGGATGTATTATTACATAATAAGAATTTCAAGGAGGATGGTTGAGGGTTGGCTAATTCAGCAGTTCACCCAAGACCCAGATTCTTTGCATTTTTTTGCTCTGCCATCCTTAGTATGTAACCTTGTCCTCCAAACAGACCAGCAGCTCCAAATCCAGCCACACTCAGCAGCAGAAAAGAATCATTTCTTATTTCTCTTTCTTTGTCTCTTTGTAAGAGCAAGGAAGTCTAGTCGACTTCCTCAGATCTCACTTTGGAGAGAATTGTATCATATTCTTAAGCTGGGCACTGGCAAGGGCAATGATCCCTGTGATTGGTTTAGATCCATCAGTGTTTCACCCATCTCCCTCCCATTTAGTCCCCACCCTCCACTGGAGTCAATCTCCCTGAAGTCCATGGCCACACTGAAAACGATGACTGCTTAAACGTGATCAGGATTCTATAAGCAAAGGGAGAGAAGGGGAATGGATACTGGTTAAGTGGCCAACATGCTGCTACAGCTTTTGAAAAGAAAGGAAAATAGCGATGAAACATTTTAGGAAGCATAATCTAGCAAAGGTATGCAAGCAAATAGAAGGCCTGGAAATAGACCCAGTTATATTATTCTAAGTCTAGATGTGACTCTAGTATAAATAGAGTCTGATATTTGCTACCAAAGCAATGGGTCCCAGCTGTCAGTTTCTTCATTCATTCATTCATTCACTCAGTAGATATCTAATGAATGACTGCCATGGGTTAAGCAGTATGCCAGGTACTATAACTAAAAAATGGTGAACATTTGCAATCTAATGGATGAAAAAATGTAAATTTATAATTTAATTGTTATGAAGGAACCCAAGATTTTTTTCTATTTTTTAAATTGAGGTAACGTTCACACTGTGAAATGTGCAGTCTTCAGTACACAATTTGACATACATGTGTAACAGTGATCACTGTCAAGATACAGAACATGTCTATCACCTCAAAAAGTTCCCTTGTGTCCCCTTTCTATTCAATCCCTACCTCCACCAGTATGCAACTATAACTCTGATTTCTGTCATCAAGGTTACTTTTGCCTGTTCTCGAATTTCATATAAATGGCTCCTTTTTCCTCAACAAATGATTTTGAGATTTGTCCATTTGGTGGTGTTTAAATAGGGTTCATTTTTTAAAGATTGTATTCCATTTTTTGACTAGTGTATTTGTCATTTTTCCATTGGTAGACATCTGAAATATTTCCTGTTTGGACCTGTTACGAATAATGCTGTTATGAACATTTACATAAAAGCTTTTTGTGAACATGTTTTCATTTCTATTGGGTAAATACCTAGGAGTGGAATTGCTCGGTCATTTGCTTCCCTGGTGGCTCAGTGGTAAAGAATCTGCCTGCAATGTAGGTACACATGCATTTGACACCTAGTTTGAGAAGATCCCCTGGAGAAGGAAATGGCAACCTACTCCAGTATTCTTAACTGGGAAATCCCATGGACAGAGGAGCAAGGTGGGCTGCAGTCCATGGGGTCACAAGAGTTGGACACAACTTAGTGACTAAACCGCCAGTCACCGCAGGGTAGGAAAACATTTCACTTTATAAGAACTGTGGATATTTTTTAAAAATAGAGATTCATGGTCCTCAGTCCCAAGAGTTCTGAGTTAGTCCTCTGAGGTTCCCAGGCACAAACAATATGTAGTTTTTAAAACTCCACATAACCACTGGCTAAATTATAGTGATAGTAGTGAAAAGGAAGTTATTTTGGTTTGGTTTTCTTTTCTACCACAAAACCATATAAACGCAAACAATTGCTGGTTTTTTTTTTTTTCCTGGTTAGCTGCAAAATAGCTTTCTCTGAACATTTCCCTCTAGTCTATCCATTAGCCCCAGTGTTGAAATAATTTCTCCTTTTAGTTCCTCTGCAGAAAAGGCAAAGCTCTTTTTTTCTGTTCCTGCATAAAGTGAAGTGAAAGCTCTGGGAACTCCTTGGAGCAGCCCTTAGAATCACAGAAACAAGCCTTTAGGGAGGAGAAGAACTTTGTACTGACTGGCAGATAAGGGTGTGTGGTCCTGGGTACACAGGTAGGGCTTTCTCTGCTGTTTTTTACTTTCTTTCCTTGCTATTCTTCTATCAGAAAAAATAACCACCTGTGTTCTGGCTGCTGACAATGACATCGGACAGCTGCTTCGGAGAGTTTAGCATAGTGGCAGCCTGAGTGACCACATCACTACAAAAGAGGTCCCCTGATCCTAGGCAGAGAAACTGACACGTAGGAATAGGGAGTCCCTTAATGGATCAGGGGCTGGCTGAGCCGGGACCAGAACCCAGGTGGCCTGGCTTCCAGCCCAGCTGACCACACTGCTACCCACACAGCCTGGGCTAACCCAAAACAAGCAGTCCATTGAGCAACTGCACAAACAATGAGTGATGGATGGTCAGAGCAAGAAACAGGCACACAGCAACTGCAGCTCCATCACTTCCTGGCCCCTACATTTCCAGACAAGCCTGTAAAGTGTGGTCACTTAAATGAGTTTGACCAGCAACTTGGCCCAGCTTTCAAGTTTGGAAACTTTTCATAGTCACTGCCAAAAAGTAACATTTGGCCTTGTACTGAGGGTGGAGTGTGCCTTTGAATGTCTACCTGGTCCTAATAAGTCTGTGGTAGTGGAGTCAAGACTAGAAAGACATAGTTAACAGATGGGCATAACCTGGTCCTGGGAGGGCCTTAGTGAAACAAGACAGCTTTAGATTTTTGACTCCTCATCTGTGGACCTTTCCTCCTACTTCAGATTTAGATGGCAAAGGGGGTGGGTGTGACCTTAGTTTGGTCCCAGGCTCTGAATCTTCAACTCTAAACTCAGGGTACTACCAAGAGATGTAGCTGTCTAGGAAGTTTCCTGTTTCAGGTGTCAATTTTCTGGTCGTGAGTTGGATAATTCTCAAGTATCTATGCTCCTCTCCTTCCCTTTAGAATCTGAGGACTTCAGAAAGTAGTCAGGGGACAGAAAAGTCAACTATTTGTTTTTAAATAGGCCTAATGGGCACAATATTTTGAAAATGCAAACCAGTTGCCACAATGTTATGAATCTGAATTAAAATTCACCATTACTTTGGCCCTATTTTGTGTTTGTCATAAACAGGATGTTTTTAAACGTCTCTTCTTACTTAAAACAGTCAACGTTTGTCTAATATTTTATTCACTCAACAAATATGAAAAGTCTGCTATGTGCCAGGCAAGGCTTATGTTCTCATAGCCATAGGTCCTCCTAACTCACACAGCACTTAACGTGAGTTCTGCTTTATATAATACGGGCTTCTCTGGTGGTTCAGATCGTAAAGAATTTGCCTGCAACACGGTTCGATCCCTGGGTGGAGAAGATTCCCCTGGAGGAGGGAATGGCTACTCACTTGCCTGGAGCGTTCCATGGACAGAGGGGCCTGGTGAGCTACAGTCCATGGCATTGCAAAAAGCTGGACATCACTGAGTGACTAACACTTTCACTTTATGTGTTTTACTAAAGTGTAAGGCCCTTGATGCCTGGAATTATGTCTTATTCATTTTTGTGATCCCGATATCAATGAGCACAATGCCTTGTACACAGCAGGGAGTCAATATTTGTGAATTGAACAATGCGATAGCATAGTTTAAAGGCATTACCACAGTTTAAAAGGCATTACCAAAAAAGCACAACAAAACTTGTTTTGATTGCGCTGTCTAAAGTAGATATGTCAAGAGGGTATAATTGTTATGCAAGTAAATAGAGTGTTTATAGAGAAAAGCATGTTCACTACATGAGTGAAGGAGAGAGAGAGTGCATAACTGGGTGGAGATAGATCTAAAAGAAGCGTTGTTAATTTCCCCCCAGTCAGTCCAGAATAATCGAGTAGGGTAACTAGAATTTCAGTCTTCTGGTTCTCTGAGAATTTTCATCCCTCTCACCTTTCTAGAACTACCCCGCCTCTTTCTGCTTCTTCCCAAAGGGCTGTGTCCAACTGACTACACCTCAAAGTCTCAAGAGTCCACCCAGTACCGATCTAGCTCCGGCTCAAGAACTCTCCAGACCAGAGATTTTAGGAACACCAGCCAGGAAAACACGGGTTCATGAGCAGGGCAAGCGCCAAACTGGTCGCAGCCAGGGGAGCGGCGCTCAGGGCGGGGCTGTTACGGGGCGGGGCCGGGCCGGGCCGGGCCGGGCGGGGCCGGGCCGAGCGGGGCGGGGCGGGAGGAGCCTCGGGGGCCGCTTGGGTGTCACCACCAACCAGCTCCGGCCGGAAACTGGCGCTTGTTTCCGGCCGGACGGCCGAAAACCACCGATCCTGAACCAGCAGCCGGGAGTGCGAGTGGCGACCGAGTGTGGAGCAGGCAAAAAGCCACTGGGGAAGCCAGTCTAGATCAGTCCTGTCTGGCTCCAGCTCCTGATCCTGTGCGGAGCAACAGCCGCGGTCTCAGTCTCAGCCAACGCCTCCGCCTCCATCGTCGACGGGGGAGGGGCCGGCCGGACCCCTGGGTCACAGCCGAGGAATGAGGAGAGGCAGCCGGGCCCCGCGCTCCGCCCCGGCCTAGGGCCTTGCCCCAGGAGCCGCGAGGGTAACGGAGCCCCCGCATTGTCACCCTCCCCCGTCTGTTCCCGCCCCTCCCGCCTCTTCAGACTCCCAAACTCTGACCCTCTGATCGCCACTGTCCCTCTTCTCCTTTCTGATTGTATTTCACCCGGAGCCGTCTCCTCTCGGCACCCCCTCCTCGCCCTGACCGTTCCTTGCTTGGTCCCAACCTCTCTCCCGTTACCCCTCCCTTTCACCTGCGTCCCACCTTCCCAGCCCCCCTTCCCCGTTCGTGGCCTCCCTTCCTCAGCTGTGCTGGGCAATTTGGACGGTTCTCCTTATCAGCTAGACTTTCGGGGAGGGATGGTGGAATTTTAAGGTGGCCAGGAGTGCCGGCTACTACTCTCATAGTACGATAAAGTTCATTTTAAAGTCTCAAAAGTAAAATGAGCAGAAACCAAACTGTTCTGCCATATCGCTAGTTAAACTGAGGTGCGTCCAGTAATGGAGGAAGGGAGCGAAAAAGAAGTGTGTATATGAGAGAGAGTGATAGAGAGGTTGATTCTATGGTAGGCTTATGAACTTTGGAAAAAAGAAAAGTTGCCATGAGCCGATGGAAACTTTAGAAGCTGATGATGAGTAAGCCGGGGGCTGCGTGATCTCACTCCTCTTCTCATAATTACTAGGTTAACGGTGTGGCTCCGGTCTGGATGGAATGGGATTTGTTTACTGGGCCGGCGTATTTTTAGCTTGTCGGCTCACAAGGAGCAGCGCTCTGAGTCTCTCTCTCCCCTTCTCTGTCCCTCTTCCTCTCTCTTCTTCTCACCCTTCTCTCCCTCTGTGTATAGGTAGTCTGTCTCTGGAACCTAGGTGGCCTCTCTGGGCACAATAAATATAAAAATTAAACTAAAATAGATTTTATATAAGAGATTCTCCCCAGCTCTTGAGGGAGTTTTCATGAATGCAAAGGCAAAAATTAGTTGACTTGTAGTTCATATATGTATAAAATACTTTCTATAAAATCAGAAACGGCTAATTGTTTAGTGTTTGACTTATCATCCTGTATATTTAGATGTTAGAGGACGCTGGAACCCTTTGTCTTTCAACCTATTTCTGAAGTGAGAAAAGACAGAGGGAAGAAGTAGTAGGAAGGTGGGTCCATAAGGGTAGCTAGTCTTAAATCTTTTAAAAACGTTTTCTATACTATGTAACTTTAAAAGAGAGAAAATTTCCTTCCTAATAAATGAGGTCGCATTCTTGATGGAGAAGACGGTAGGGACTTAGGCTGGGTGGCTAGGGAGAATCAGGCTTGTAATTAAACATTTGCTGTGCATAATTTACAAATGAATACATTATGGGCAAACAATTATACTCTTTGTCCTCATTGTTTTTCCCAGCCTTTCTTTTAAAGGTTAATAACCAACCTGCTGTGCTAGTCTATTGATATTTTGAAGGCTGGACAGAACTGTAAAATAAATGAAATTGATGTTGTTCACGGGGAAGCCGAATACCAGTCTGTTCTAATTTCCACTGGCTACTCGGCATGCCTCGGAGCGCTTCCTAAGTTGGTGGCCAGTTACTATGTACTTAGAGATTAGAAATGAATACACATATTAGGTCATGCTAAGAGTAATTGAAAGTTAAACGTACCGAAAAGATTTTCCAAAACTGAAATAGATTATTTTTTGATTTTTTCCATTTTGGATTATCAGCACCTTTCTACTGATAATCATCCATTAACATGAATGAATAATTTAGAATTGAACCGATACCCACTTTGGACAGTATGCGTTGAAGCAGGAAAGAAAGAAGGAAAATAGTTTCCAAACTATCATTTTTGTTGTTGATGCCTACTTTGACTTATCCCTTTCATTTAATGCCAAAGACTTCCTTGTAAAAAAAAAAAAGTGAACCTTTGTTAAAGGAAGGTCTGTATACTGACTTGTATAAGGCAGGCTGACCAGTAATGGATTTTAATTATTAGTTGGACTTTGATGCAGTTATGTTGCCAGTAACTTGGAAATTTTCCTGACGCTTTTTTCCCTTAATCTCTTTCTTTGGGGCTCCTATTGAAAATGATTTAATTTGGATGGTAATATCTAATTTTTCAAAATTACACACACAGTCCCGGAATCTGTTGACTATCAATAATTGTTTTAATTTGTGTTAGTTGGTGCCATTATTAGTGATGATATGTGGCAAATTCAGCTTATATCTGTATTTAGCAACTTCCCCTAGTTGAACTGCCTGTGTTATTCCCAGGGTTGGGGTTAGGGGTGAGGATTGAAGGGGTGAATAAAATCTAAGAATAAGTGTAGGGCAACCCAATAGCCCATCACTATTTTCAGTTCTCAGCAGGCTTTGTTGGTAATTTGGAGTGTCAATATACGTTACCAAATGAATTATGATGGACTAACTCAGTATTAAATTGAAGTTTTCAGATTGTTATGGGGCCACTTGTTAAAGTTTTAGAGCTCCTGAATGTCTTAAGCATGCTAAGTATGCTGGAAGAGGGCATTGTAAGGGAGCACTCTTTCTCCTTACTCCAGACACTCATCCCATCAGGGAAAAAATCCTGAAACAATGCTTTGAAGTATGACTTCAGCAGTATCTTTCCTATGCAAGCTTAGGAGCTGTGGAGTGGCAGCCTGGAATCCACTCAGCAGCGCCTGATAAGTGAGAGAATTAAAATCTGTGTAACTAGAATATAGATGGTGTAACTAGAATATAGATGCAGAAAAGCTTTTTCATGAATGCCTGAAATTAGTTGATTTTTCAGTATGATAGAAGAAGGAAGTTGATTTTTTTAAAGTAATAAATCCTTACTGAATAATGATTGAACACTCCTATGGATAAGACAGTCTCCAAGCTCCAGTGACAGGCTTTGGGAGATACAAAAGATGTAAAAAACAGGTGTTCTTGCCCTTGGGAGAAGGGTGATGTTGGGGAAGACAGTATATAAGTGAGAAGGCAGACTGTTTAAGCTTTAACATTTAGGAAAAGCGTGTAAACAAAACCATGTTTAATGTGCTACAAATGGGATACGTGAAGACTAGAAAATTTTAAGTAAAGTATGAACGAGGTAAATTAGAGAAGATTTGAATCAGGAAAATTTGAAATGGACTTGGGAAGTTATGGATTAGAGTCATAATGATGCGTGGGATATGAAATTAGGTGGATCTTGGTTCAAATTGTGGTTCTTCTGTGACCTTGGACAATTTACTTCTTCATCTTTATATGATATATGTGAGCAAGTAAGTGAAATAGTTATTTTGTGTTGGGAGTAAAAGGAAATAGATCTGGGCAGAAAGTATAAAATGTACAGTGTGCAGTATGGTATGAATGACTAAGTTGTGTTTGTGGGGAGAATAAATAAGAATGACTAGAGAAAATGTGGGTTGCTCAAGTCATGGGTAGAGCAGGTGAGAGGGTGGGGGGGACTCAGAGGCCAGACTCTGTTGGGTGTTGATGAAAGGGTCAATAGAGTCATTGTAGGTCCTTGAACAAAGGATGGATTTAGTGGGAAGTGAGCCCTCTGGTCCAGGAACTCAGGGGCAAGGAGTGAAGCACCAGTACATTGTGCCTCTCCTTCTTTTCTGGACTGTCCAGGCCTAAAGAGATCAGCCAGGAGACCTGAGATTCCTTGTAGAAGTCTTTGTATGCACACACCTTACTATGTTGAACTCTGCTTGTTACTGTCTCTCATTGTACCAGCCTGTGAGGCAGTCGTGTGACTATGGTTGGATTCTCTTCAAGCTTATGGTAAGGACAGTGTTATGTTTCAAGTGCATTTGACTTTCAGTTACCTCTGCTATTGTAGGGAGCACTAGTTTAGGTAATTCAGAGCTTAAGAAATCTCTTGTTTTTAAAAATCATACTTTAGTGTTTGGGGATCATACTGATGGAATGAATTTGCAGTTCTGTTTCTAAACCTGAATTACCTGATTGGAAAATATACTGATAGTCAAGAACCATCAGTCTTGAATTAAAAATTTTGCCTCAGAAATCCATAAAATGAACAGTCCATATGAGGATAATTAAGACTGGGCTACACTGAGTCTGTTAATGAAGACCAGTTTCTTTTCAAAATCTGTGTGGGTCCAATGTGGCCTCTCAGGCTGTCTGCTTTATTCCTAAGAGCGATTGGTAGAAGATGCCTATGTTGCATTCTGAATAAGTCTTTACTCACAATATCTTGGAGGAGTCCTGTTGCATCATACTACATTGTTGAAGATTAAGCTGGCCTTTTCAAAGGATTTGAGCTAGAGGCTCTGCAGGTATTAGCTCCTTTGAAAAATCTATTAGATTTTTCCTCCTGAAGTAAACTTGTTGAAAATATGGCCAATTTAAGAAAAAATAGAAAAAGGAAGGAGATGTGTCCACACTTAAGAAGTAAACAAACAAAAAAAAATCACACAGCTGTTCTTCCATCCTTGTCCTTTCAGTTGCCTTGTTTTCCTTCATCCTTGCCTACCCCAGCCTTCTCATAATCATTACCAAACTATGTGCTTGTGATGTCATGGGCACAGGATTATTATTTACCACTGAAGTCAGGAGATTGTATTTCTGAGCTAAAATTCAGAGTTGGAAAAATCAGGCATTTTCATTTATGCAGTTTAGTCCAGGATTATTTGTAACTGTGTTTTTTAGAATTATGTCTTATACCTTAAACTTTAAGAAATAGTTTTGCATAGGAGAGACCACTAAACTATTATTTTTTGTGATTTGCTGTGAATTTGGTTCTATTAGGTGGTATGGAAGATCAGGAAAAATGACAGTTTTGTGCCCTTGAGGAATTTACAGTCCAGTTGGGAGTAAGGGGAGTAGAAAGAGGTGAATACCTATTGAGCCTCTTTATGCCAGAGAAAATTTTAAAATGTGAAAGTATATTATCAATTGCATAATACAGATCTCAAACCATAAGTATTTTGGGAGAAGAATACTCAGGTAATTATGAGTGATATCACAGAGGAATTGTAGTTTACTCCAGATCTTTAGAAAATTGTATTAGGTGCAAGAAATGAAGATGAAGCAAATAACAAAAAAATTCATTTCATTTTGGAGCTAGGAGGGATCAAGCAAAAACTTGGAAACAGGAATGTACTTGGGGTGTTCTTGGGGCAGTGATGAGACTGACCTGAGTTGAAGTGAATAGTCATAAAACAAAGGTGGTTAGGTTGGTTTGGAGCTGTGGTTTATAGAGGGTCTTAAAAGTCAGGCTTGTAAGTTTAGATTTTAAATAATGGAAAACAGCTAACCACTGAGAATTTTTTATTAGGATCATAATATGATGATAACAGGAAATAGATTTGGTTTGGAGGGAAGGGAGGTGAGCACCTGCGGTGTTTGTGGTGATGAGACCTGAGTTAGGGTTGTGGAGGGGAAAGAGTGAAAAAAAAGATTATGAAGGGAAAATCAAAATCAGTGAGGACTGGATGTGGAAGATGAAGGAGGGTGATTGATCAAACGTGACTATGGCATTTTAAGCCTGGGTTTCTGAGACATTGACTGGAGTAAAGAAGTCGGGGAGGTTTCCTCATTTCTTAGGGAAATATGAGCTCAATTGGAAATGTTTTGGACTTAAAAAGTGGCAACGAAATGTCCAAATGAAAGCGGTTCCAGTTGTTAGAGATGAGCCTTAGCTGGTGGAGAGGTGGGGGTAAATAATGCTTGGAAGTATGGTTTTGGAGTTCATTAACATTGCTGTCACAGCTTAGCCAAGAAAACGAATAAGCTCTCTGAAGCCTAGAGCTTAGGGAAAGAGCGGAAGGCCACAGATAGTGGTACTGATAAGCACTACTGTTCTCTATTCTTCAGGCCATTTTAATCGAGTTTTTCCTTCTCTTTTCATCTTTTCAATTCCTGTCTTCCCTACCCCATCAAATATCCTTTGATGGATATTTGTGTCTTACCTTGTAAGCACTGTCTTAGGCACTGAGGAAGCAGATAAGTTAGACAAGGTCTCTGCCTCCAGGGAGGTTATGGGTCTAGTGGGAGATAGATGAATATATAGATGAAGTGAAGTGTGATTGATGTTGTGATAAAGGTATGTAGGGGGCAGTTCTGCCTTGGACGTTCAGAGGTTGGAAAGTGCCTCCCAGAGGAGATGATATTTGAGCTGAGTCTTGAAAGATGAGTTAAGGATGTACCCTACAGACGAGAGAGACATACACTTGAGGCCGAGAAAACAGCATGAGTAAATGCTTAAAGGAACGAAACGGCCAGACTTCTCCAGGTAACGTTTAAGTAATTATTAATATTATAGTTGGAGGACAGGGTTGGAGGTCAGGGATGAGGCTGGAGAAGTAGGTAAGGCTGATCATGGGACAGTTTTATCTTGTGCTGTATGAAATGATAAGCCATTTAAGGGTTTTTAAACATTGGGTGATAAAGTTTCATGTTCTAGAAAGATTATTTTGTCAGTGGTATAGAGAGAGTAGATTGGAGAGGAACAGAGCAAAAGACTTTTGAAATAACTTACTAATACATTTTTTGTTGAGTGATCATGTTTGTAGAAATAGAATCAGAGAACAAGAGGGACTGTTCCTTTTTCTTAGTCTCCTTCATTGACTTTCAGATAGAATACCTGAAATTTACTCCGGATCATGGAAGTAGTGAAGTGATGGCTTAGTCTGAGATTCAGTATTCATGGCTGTAATGTAGTGGGTGATTAATAAATGTTAGCTCACCTCTCTAATTCCCTCACAAGTCCTGTTGCAATGTTTGTTCCATGCTGCCACGCTGCATTGTGCTTGAAGACAGAAAGACTTCTGTCATTTCATTCCATCGTCCTTTTTTCTAGTCGAGAGTGAACAGTGCTATTTTCCCGGGTCTGACTGAGGAATATCTGCCCCAAGAGTGCCATGGGGGTTTGGGGCTTTGGCCTGGGGCAGTTGGACGCCCTGGAGTGGAGTGACTAGGATGTTAGAGTTCTTCAGTGATTCAAGTGATTCAGATGTGGAGGGATGTCAAGGTATTTGTTTTATTGTGTGTGCAGATGTATTTATCTCTCCTGCTAAGTTCCCTTCTAGTTTTCTTTTAAACTTAGTTTTAAGCTGTATCAATGAAACTTTGGTAAAAGAAATAAGTTATGATAAATTGGGTACCAGCAAAAAGTATATCTAGAAAAAAAAGATTTGTCATTATTCTTGGATTCTACCTCTTTCTTCCCCATGTTTTTAATGTCATTGGGTTTTTGTGAAGTAAATTGTTTGGGTTTAAAGTGCAAAGTAAGAATTTGGATGTTGTGTTTTAAGTCTTTTTTTGCTGGAGAAGAACAGAATAGGATAGAAGACATCTTAGAGGTCCTTAGGTTCCCCTGGGAGGGTTGGAACACGAGGGGGATGTGGAAGGATGGATATCTTCATCGACAAGCCTTCATCAAAACTTAACTGATTTACGAGTTCCTTACTTCTTCCTCTGGGCTCTGTCAACATCTTCTCTAGAGAAGGGCCTTGGATTGGATACTGTCCACTTTAGCAGAGCTGCCAATTCTTAATTCTTTCTCAAGTGGGCAAGGGTACATTTTGTTTTTGTTTGTGAGTGTTTGGGGGAGGGGTGGAGAGAGAGGAGGCACAGAATAGCTACTCATAGTGAGTCTTTATCTGAATTCCGGTGTAACTGGAAGTTTCCTTGGCTTTGTTTTAGGGGAGATGACTTGGTTACGCCGGCATTTAAGTTACGTGGGAAGGTGGTTCTCACTCCCTTCAGTTATCTGATCTAGGATGGCAATAAATACTTTTTTCTTGTCCATATTTGTCAGCCCCCCGCCCCCCGCCCCCCGACTTTGCTCCCAGTGCCTTTTGTGCACACTGGCTGAGGGATGTGAAGGGTCCTCTTCAGTCTCAGCTGAGCTTACCAAGTGTCCTCTTCAAGTTTAGGGGAACCTAAACCAGCTCCTGATTATTCTTGTGTGAATGACTCCCCTATTCTTCCAGTCTCCCGGCCCTTTCTTAATTTTAACATTTTGAATAATAAGGTATTTTAAATATTTTGATAAGTTCAGGGGAAAAAATCCTAACATGATTTTGAGCCCACAACCCAGATTTAGTGGATATTAACATTCTGTCAGGTTTATTTTAGATTTCTTGCTGTCTTTAAGATATAAACTGTTAAGTATTAGATATAGCCAAAGTCCTGCTCTGCATCCTTATCCCCTTCCTCTTTCCTGGGAAATGAATACTGGCCTAAATTGGTATGTATTATTGCATTTTATCTTTTATACTTTTAAAAAAATGTGTAATGTAGGCACAAGCAACATATAGTTTTCTTTTGAAATCATAAATAGAATCATACTGCAGGTATTTTTTGCAACCCTGTCAGTGTTGTTTTTCAGAATTATTTACATGTAGATCTAGTTCATTTAATCACCTGATCTTTAAGCGTGTTTCCTCTACTGCTCTCCCCACTTGCCTTGTGAAATAGTCTACCATCAAAGTCCCAGTTTAAATCCTATCTTCCATGAAAACTTCACTGATTTTTTTTTCTCCTGCAAGCTGTGATCTTTCCTATTTCTGAAGCTGCCTATCATTTTATTGATACTGATCTGGTCGTAGTTGTGTATTTTTGTGTTTTAGTTTATTTATGCCCTTGGCTTGCCGCTCCTTGAAATCAGATAAGTTTCTTTTATCTTTGTATCCCTCATGGCACTTGCCACAGTAACATAAACATATTAGGCATTTAGTCACTATTAGTTACTAAATGGTTAATTAATGAATAAAACAATAAGAACAGTCCTCTGAGTTGGTGAGCTGTGTAATTATGAGCAACATAGTGTGGCCTTTGTGAAAATAAAGCTTATAAAGAAACAGCACTGGAAATTATATAAAAATGTACATAAATGTTGAGTACATTCAAGACTGACTTCCTGTGGGAGATGAGAGCAAACATTCCTGAGAAATGAAATGAAAATTGATTGGTGATATCATCCCAGTGAGGAAACTCCTGGGAATTGATTCTGATGGCATTTGAGGCGGTGTACTTCTGTGGCCAGACTCATTTCACTAGCTATCAAATTCTGCTATTGTCATCAAGGTCTTGATACCTTCACTGGAGATTTACATTGGTGGTGAGAAAAAGCAGCCTATCTGTTCACTTAATAAATACTGCTGAGAAACAGGAATTCTTTGGTCTCTAAAAAAGAAAGCCTAATAAATGTACACATTTGTGTGTATATGTACATGTATTTTTAACAGCACCATTTTAATCGATGAGACCAGATTGTACCTCAGCAAAATATTCTTAAGCTTTTAATTCTGAAATGTGTAGTACCAACATAACATTGTTTAGGCCTCCCCAAAGCCCTTCCCTCCCCTTCCAGGAAGAAATTAAATGTTAAGTTGAACTATAATGAAATTGCAATTTTATAGATAAAATAAGTCATATTACCAATGGTTATTCTTTAAACTTATGTTTAGGTTGTTAAGTTTAATGGTTATTGTGTTAAATGGTTATTGCTTAAGCTTGTATTTAATGGTCATTGCTTAAACTGTGGTTAAACTTAATAGGTCAGGTCTTGATTTCCTGTTGGGGTTCTGAAGAACATTATCACAGACCTCTTTGAAGTGAATAATTCCAACTCTATTTATAATTCTAAAATGCACTTCTGAACTTTGCAACAGATTTTCTTTTTTAGTTATCTTTAGCTCCAATTTTTGATAAAACATTCTTATTTCTCAGCAGATGTTTAGTATATTTGGGAAGGTTGTGGGGGGAATGTGTGAGGGTTTTAGGGCACACAACCTCACCTCAGGAAAATGAGCCTGAGCTGAAAACTCTTGCTGTCAGTAGCTATAATACATGTAATTGATTGAGTTGATTTTAATGAACTTACAACCTTTGGGTAAATGACTCCCCCACTATCGTTTCCTGCCACCCTCTCATGTCTTTTCTGTAGTCTTGATGAAGGAGATCTGGAGTGGTGGAGAAAACCATGGAAGAGGAAATTTCTTGTCACCATTGACTTTACCTGGAGACATAACAGGGAAGAGTGTCAGAGCCCTGACTCCTGGCACCAGGTCCCTACCTGTGGCGCTCTCCCAGCAGCTCTTAGGTTAGAAGGGAAGAGGAATGCAGGTGTGGGGGGAAGAGCAAAGAAACAGTGTGGACAGCGGGAGTTAACAGATATCGTAGAATAGGCCTGAGGAACAGGGGATATGCATACAAATTTAAAGAGGTTCTGTTTCCTCCTGTCATTCCAAACCTGGCTTAGAATTCTTTATAAACCTTGTACCTTAACTATACCAAAGGTGTATCGAGGAGGCCACATCAGCTTTGAAAGCATCATCTTTGTGTTCTAAAATCACTCTTTGAAAAGTCAGGTCACTTTAAATGAGGTGGTCTACTAGCGCCTTTGGAATCGTTAATAGCCAACTTTAAAGGAAAAGAATTCATCTGAGGCTTTAGAACTAATCAGTCTTGATATTTACATGAAGATAGTCCCATGTGAGGAACTGAGGCAAGATAATGGGAACATATAATAATGCTAACAAAAATATTTTAGATAGTATGCTCTTATTTCTTTTAAAAACTTTCCTGCTCTTTTGAGTTTCTTTGTGGGTATTTGCTTTCATTGCTGAACTGGGAGGTCACCAGGCTGAGTGTTTAGACTCTTCATTTTTTGAAAATTTCCCTTAGTACTAGGGGCAAGATTATCTGATATGAGGAATACTTGGTCCCTGTTTACTGACCTGGGATAAAGACTTCCCAGACTCCTCAGAAGTCTGCAAATAGAATTTGAGAGTTAGACTTAAGATTTGCTGCATCCTAACTTCTTTGGATGCCTAAAGTAGATTCCTAGCTATTTGACACAAGGTGACCTCTCATTTTAACGTTAAATTCCTTCTGTCACACATCTTTGTAATTGTTCGTAGTATTCTAGTTCATTATGGAAATTTAGATTGAAAAAAGTCTTGTGCAGAATTCCCTTGATGTTTGCTTCCTGGCTGAGATGATAAATTCCTTTTTACTGAACACGTGCTGTGTACTGGAATTTGGACAAGATGCTCTAAGGAGATGCCAAGGTTATGTTACCTACTAAATAAACTAAACAAGTATTAGGAGAATTGGCTCCTTGGGAATTTATATTCTGGGTTAAAATAGGATACACACACAGACACACGTTTAGAAAAAAGAAAAACAGACTGTGTAGTTATATGTATAATCTCACATAGTATTTTAAAATGTAAAAGGAATTTACATATTGTCATTTTCTGGGTAAGGAAAATGAGGCCCAGAATATTTAAATGACTTGTTCAAGGTAGTTACCCTTACCAACAAACATTTTATTGGATATCTGCCCTCTGAAAAGTTAGGCCTCAGGTATGGAAAGATTAAAGTCATCAAGAACTTAATAATTAGTTATGAAGACTGAATGTTTGCATAAAAAGATAGCTAGTAATACAAAGTCATGGGTATTAAGTGTCAGTACCCATTGACACTGCATATACTCTCCACCCCCCAGTTTTGAAGATAAAATAGTCTTTCCCCCTGCTTGTAGGTAGGTTGCTTTGGTTACAAACTGTAGGTGAAGTAGCCTCAGGCTGCATTAGTCTTTTTGGGGTAAAGGGATAAAGATACATAGTTATACAGAAGTCTAGAGAGAGTGGATAGGGAAAATTTGTACCCTTAGGATAATCTCGGCCTCAGAGAGGAGAGAAGACTGGGTAAGTGTAGAGGGGAAACATTCAAGGTGTGAGAACAGGGGGCTGAGCCTGTCTTGTTTGTGGGGGCAGAACAAGTAGACACAGTGCTTCATCTAGGAGAGCAATGAGATTAATAAAGCTGGAGGGTTAGATGAATTGGAGAGGACCTTAAATCCCATGTAGAGGATTTCAGTTTATCTTTACAACAAAATATCCTTGAAGAGGGAATTATGTATGTAAATCAGCATTTTCGGAAAATTGTTTCAGCCATGTGGTGTGAAATGAAAGAAGAGAGAGCAGTTAGAAGACTATTAAATTCTGGGAAAGGAGTCTTTACAGGGCTGATGGGAATGGAGAAAGGGGAGAGATTCAAGTGATTTGAAGAAAACTAAACACCATTTGGTAACTGCTTTTATAGGAAAGGGATAGATAAGAACACTGCACATGTTTTTAATCTGGGTTATAGCAGTAGGGGAGCTGGTTGGTATCTAATACATTTATTCTCCAAAGAAATGCCTTGGTGGGAAAAAGCACTGAGTCTAGCCCAACATTCAGATAATACTGAGGACAGAGTTTAAGTGACTGGTTTGCATGCCTCGTAAGTATTGGAACTTGGTGTAAGCCCATGCTTTTGACTGTTGTCCAGTGCTATTTCCATTATATACAGCTTACGGGGGGGTGGGTCAAGTGGTTAAAAACACAGCGCCTAGAAGTGAAATGGGAAGTTGAAGACCACATTATGATGAGGTTTAACCACAAGCTGTTTCAGTTCTACATAGGTTTTCCTTGTATTTAGGCTGTAAATGTGTATAGTTCTCTCAGGCTCACAATGTTACAATGACCTGGGTTTCTTAGAACTATCTTGTGAGTTTCACTTCCTCACAGTCAAGGAAAAAAATTCCCTTTAGATTTTGGACTTAATTGCATATACTCTCTGACCCCCAGTTTTGAAGATAAAATAGTCCTTTCCCCTACTTGTAGGTTGGTTGCTTTGCTTACAAACTATGGATGAAGTAACCTCAGAGGCCACCTTAGTCTTTTTGGAGTAAAGTGAGGAGAGTTCTGGACCCGAATCTTTCAAGCTTATTTACTCTGTCAGCAGTTACGAATAGTCTCCTTACACAGATCTTATTACCTAAAAAGGGCTGTAAATTGTATGGATCAATATGGTATTTTTGCTAATGGTATGTTTTTAGAGAATCAAATGGCATTGTGAAAAATCATTTATATTTTGTTTTTAAATGTGTAGTCAGGTATATTTAAGGTGGGACTCTTTCTTACACCTTTTTTCCTTTTCTTTTCTTTCCCTTTCTACCAGGCTTTTACCAGGTGTGGTAACAGATACCTGCAGACTCAAAATAGCATTTTCTGGATCAGCTAACACTTACTGTATATCTGCTGTAAGGGTCTGACACTGTTATGTAATTTCATTAGCCAAGATTAACTATTTCTAGATTTGATGCTAAGTCCCTACTAGCCAGCGTATTCCAATATTTGGCTTCTACAATTCTTATCCTATCTTAATCCTTGCCATGACTCTTCTGTAACTTTTTTTGGTATATAATTTTATTGATTTATTGTTTAGGCTGTGCTGGGTCTTCGTTGCCACCTCCCTGTAGCTGTGGAGAGCAGGGTCTACTCTCGAGCTGCGGCGCGCGGCTTCTCCTGGCGGCGGCCTCTCTGGTTGCAGAGCACGGGCTCTAGGGCGGCAGGCTCGGGAGTGTGGCCGTGGGCTCGGGAGCACAGGCTCAGTGGTTGTGCATTGGCCTGGTTGCTCCACAGTACGTGGGATTTTCCCGGATCAGGATCTGCCTTGTATTCTACATTGGCAGGCAGATTACTGAGCCCTTCTTTTATAAAAAAAGGGAAGCCCTTCTTTTATAACTTTTGCCCTGGCTAGAGAATAAAGGGGAGAAAACTTTTACTATTTATTAGTGAAGATCCTACGCTGAGTTATACTAAGGGCTTTATCTTACCACCTTATTTATTACTAATAACAATTCCATAGGTTAGATTTTCTTATACCTGCTTGCAGATAATTCATCCAGAGCATTTATTACTATGTTGATATTAATTCACCAGGATATTTCGGCACAGTGTAAGGTGCTGAGGGATATCACAGTGAATATCAGATAAGGTCCCTGCTAAGGCATAGAGAAGTTAAATAGCTTGCGCAAGGTGACATAGCAAGAAAGTGGCAGAGCTAGGATTTAAATATAGATCTGATGGATTCCAAAGGTAATGTCTGCAACAGTTATTACAATATGCTGCCGTTTACATATACTGCATGTTCTCTGTAACTGCACATATCAAGTTGTAAAAATAGGTGAGTTCCCCAAGTATTTCCTTTTTAAAGGGTTCTTGATGAGTCCAAGAAAGAAATCTGCCTCGGTGCTGGCAAGCGCAGCTGCAGTTATTTTCCTCTCTCCCCTCCCCTTCTCCCCACTGTCTGAACCCACCCGTACCTGGGTTTAAACTGGACCGCCTGACCTGCTGTGGCATTTGGATGTGTTTGTGCTTTGAGGACTTTGTTTCTTTGACTTCCTTGCCCACTTGCAAGTTCTTTCTTGTAGTGCAGTGATGAGTAATATGTTGTTAACATTGTAATGTGGTCATGCCAGTTGGAATTTTTTTTTTTCTTTTTCCCTTGGTTCTTTCTGATGAGTGTGTGACTCTTGGGTCAAACTTGCTTTCTACAGCTCATTCAAACAGAGAAGACTTTCTGTATTCAGAGGACTAGAAAATAGTCTCGAGATTGGGAGGACTATTAAAATTCAATGTCTTCTGCCCAGCTGAAATTCAATTTTGTTAGCATTTTGGGTTTATTCTTTAGCAAGTGTGATCCAAGAGAGTACTTGTTAGATTAAGGCCATTATTACCATGTGCCATATTTGGAATGAGCAGTGTTCTGGAGTTAGGAGCTTAAAAATAGGCACAGGTTTTTTTTTCATGAGCATTACATAGTAGAAAGCATTAAAAGATGCTTAAATCTGTGAGAGTGATGTGCTGAATTCCAGTAGAAACTGAATTCTAAGAGCTAATAAGGTGGGATCAAGGTTGTAAGTGTTAAAACTAGTATTGGGGATCCAGTCAATTTAGCATTTTGATTCCAGGAATTTCTGGGCATGACTCATGAGGTTAACGAGGTGATTTATGTGCGTGTGTCTAGCCTAGTGCTTGGTACTTAATTGGTGCACAATAAATGTTAGTTAAATCTTTAAAAGATACTTGAATACGGAGTGTTGTCAGTTTGTCTTTCTAGAGCAGCTTCTTCATCATTAAGTATTCCTTCTTTTGAAGAATATTTGTTGAGCCTTTAACTGTGGGTAAAGCATTTGGGACAGATTTATAATAGCAGATTCTTACTGAGTCTGTGATCTTACCATTTATAAATTGAATCAGTTAGGCCTAGCGTTTAATGGGGAATTTGTGATTTTACTTTGCTAGAGTCAGTCCTTTGCTTTTTTGATAGAAATAACTTCTCGACTCTTTGGTGGAATTAAAAATGCTTGCTTTTTAGTTCCAGTTAAACTGGGTTTGATTTTTTTGATATTTGAGATAGTTGCCTATGATGTTTCCTTTTATCCTTTCTTCATTTTTTCCAGTAAATGAGACAATATATTTGAAAAATGTATTGTGAATTGCAAAGCTAGTGGTTGTTATCTCCACAGCTGCCAGTACTGATATTCTGGATTAGTAATGAATAGGATTCATTCTTAACAGGGGTTAGTTTCCATGATTAATTTCAAGGAGAAAAACTGAGAGGACAGTGGGATATTTGCCATGTGGTTTGTGTACTAACTGATACCTTTTGCACTTTTTGTGGAAGGGAGAAGGAGAAGCAGAGACTTGTCACCCTGAAAACGCGGCCTGGCGCTCTGTCATTGTGAAGGGTTACCTTATACTACTTTGCTGTGCTCTGTAGTGGCAGAATTAAGCAGGATTTATTGTCTGTTAGAAGCTTGTAGTACATTTTACTGGAAGCATCTGTCTACACAGGAAACAGTTCATCCCAGTTTGTTGGTAAGATCAACCACATTCCTACATTATGGACCTTATAAGAAATAACAAAGTTAAATTGGTCAGTCCAGGGTAGTATCTGCCTGGCCTCGCAGTGTAGGAAGATTGAGGAGACAGTGCCATTGACCAGAATATTTGGTTAGCTGTTATCATCAAAAGCCTTTGCAGTCAACTTCTGATGACTGGCATTTTTGGAGAAGAACATGTGATTTTTATAATCCAAAATAAGTTATTCGGTAAATTTTGAAAAGACTACTTACTTTTCAAAATTTCCTTTTCATCTTTTTCTGTCTTTTGTCCCTCTCCCTTGGTAAATCTTTGTCCAATAAAGGAATTTCACTGATACCTACCTGGCGTTTTCTGTGGAACCAGCCCATTAGATGAACATATAGAAAGCAGGGATACTGTCTCATAGCTCAGTTAGTAAAGAATCTGCCTGCAGGAGACCCTGGTTCGATTCCTGGGTTGGGAAGATCCACTGGAGAAGGGATAGGCTACCCACTCCTGTACTCCTGGGCTTCCCTTGTGGCTCAGCTCATAAAGAATCCATCTGCAATGTGGGAGACCTGGGTTCAATCCCTGGGTTGGGAAGATCTCCTTGAGAAGGGAAAGAGTATCCACTCCAGTATTCTGGCCCGGAGAATTCCATGGACTGTATATAGTCCATGAGGCCACAAAGAGTCGGACCTGATTGAGTCACTTTCACTTTCAGTTGATGCATGGTGTGTTCTCTTCACTCAGCAGGCTGCCTGGCATTGAGTGGGTCCTTAATAAGTGCTTACTGAATGACTGAGTCCGGAGGCTAAGGTTTTCATCGGGGAGAACTGTATGAATCTCGCTGCTACTGTGCTGATAATGGCCCTTTCTAAGAGGACGAAGCAGTGTAGCTTTTTGTTTTGATATTTGCAGGCATTTTACATTTTTGGACAAGGAGAAGTAATATGTTAAAGGTTTGTGCTTTCTCTCTTGATTTTTGTGTTTTATTCTATTTAAAGTTTAATTATTGCTGTGATATTTTAATAATGTATGAGAAGCATAGCTTCATACTATCAGTAGAAAAGAAAAAGAAAAATCTCTCTGTATCTCACACATAATTTTATAAAACTTCAGACCTAAGGGATGTAAGTCTAGAAGAATATAGTATCTCAAATCCAATTTATATTTTTAGTGTTGTTGAGCAAAACGAAAATGATGATTTGATTTGAATGTGTCTTTGTGATTTTCTTTATAAATGACTTCCCTTTTTTAATATGGTTTACTTAAGTAATTAAATTTCCCAGGTACACATTTTTTTCTTTGATATACATCTGTAGAAGTAAGAGATTTAGCTGGGTAGCAGGAGGAGATGGAATTTTCATAGATAAATCCACAAAGTGAATTACATGGAGAATTGAAAGTTAGCAGTATATGTGAAGTCAAGTGAAGATTTCTGGAATAGGAGTTAACCAACTTATGTTCTACAGTTTTCTCACTGGTTAGCTTTGGGCAAGTCACTTAATCTTGCTAGTCAATTAATCTCACTCACCTGGTTCTCATTGTTCTAATCTGTCACTTGAGGGTATGGAATGAAATGATCTCTGATACCCTGGTTCTAAAGTCCATAATTCTAAAGGGCCAAATAAAGAAAATAGACTGACTTTTGGTCCCTTACCACCAGCCTTGTTCCACATAAGATCTGAATGTGACATGCTGATTATGTAAATAATAGAAGTGTATAACCTGTATTCCCAGGTAGACTAGACTTGTCAGATTGTGTTATATGCTCATAATTGATTTTATGTGCATAAATATAAGAGGCTTGCTTGCTTTTAAAAGAGCAATTATTACCACAAAAGGCACAACCTAGGAGGTGCTAGTGGTCAAGAACCCACCTGCCAATGCAGGAGACATAGAGCTGCGGGTTTGATCCCTGGGTTGGGAAGATACCCTGCAGAAGGAAGTAGCAACCCACTCCATTATTCTTCCTTGGAAAATCCCATGGACAGAGGAGCCTGGCAGGCTACAGTCCATGGGGTCACAAAAAATGGAACACAGCTGAGGCAAATTAGCAACACATGCATACAAATGAAAGGGACCCAAATCATGCTCAAGATACCCTGGGTTGGAGTTTCTGCTTCTTACCTGGAAATAGGAATATGTTTGTGTTGGCAGGCTTGGTGGAGGGCAGGAGAGGGTTGTGGTGGCTAGTAGACAGTGTGGGTGAATGTGGATAGTAGTTATAAAAGCAAAATATTCAAGAGTTCTCCAACCTGTGGACTTTGCATGGCTAGACTGATTTCACTGTGTTATAAATCCCTGGGGAACTGATATGACCCCTGTGTTGTATTCAAATTCAGAATACGTAGGTCCAGGCTCCTTGCTATCTGGGTATCACTTAAGCTTTGTAAGCTGCTCTGTGTGTATGTGTTTTCCATCAGAAAATAGGGGATAAAAGTCTCAATGAGTATTTTTAAAATTTTTATTAAATGAGGCCATATTTGTGAAAATGCTTTTAAAACAAATAAATTACAGCAAAAGAGAAGCTATTCTAGTGAACAGACAGCTGTACAAATACATTTATTCATTTAGACCTTGATTATACATATCTGTGAGTTGAATGGTGACATTTAATAATTCAGAAGACTATTTTAGGTATTTTTTTAGGTATAGATTAGCTCTCGATATCCATACACATGTACTAGCATGAATAATTTAGAACCACAAATATTTGTTAGGCATCTGCTATCTGCCAGGCAGTTTATTAGGCCTGTTTAGAATTTTTTAAAGTACAAAGAAAAGGTGCCAACCTCAAGGATCTTAGTCCTACCTAGAATGCATCTTGTTTTTCCGTCTCATGAGATCTTATACATCCTAAAGCCTCAGTTTGAGAAACTTCCCTAACCCATCCAGGTAAACTAGTTGCTGCTTATACTTCTTACCCCACTGGGCACTAGAAACATGTTTAGATTTCTCACACCAGACTGGAGTCCCTTGAAGGTAGGACTGTGGCTTCTCACTCTGTATCCTCAGGCTGTGGTGGACCCAGCTTGGTAAATTTTGAATGAATGACTGATAGATTGGTGAGATAAGTGTCAGGAAGGCCAACTAATATGATAAAGTAGTATATGGTATCAGCAAGTGCCAGTGAGCATTTCACACATTGTACCTATGGGAGTTCAAATGAGGTTTAGATATAGCCAGGAAAGGTAGTTCCATGGAACTGCATTTGAAGAATTAAATAAAATAATACTGATTAAAGTATCTTTCTTTGAACTGAATTATATAATTTAAAAAAAGACAAATTTCTTTTTCCAGTTGTTTGAGGCTTTTATAAAAATTAGTAATCGCATGGTGAAGGAAGTTAATTTATCAGAAGAAATTTACAAAGTGAATTAATTTCATGTGGGTAACTAATCGCAGATGGGATAGTCATTGTAATTTTTTCCCTTCTGCTGTTTCTTCCCTTAAGTGGAAGTTCTGTAATTGACAGTGAAATGGCCACTAATTAGGAATCAGTAAGGGGAGAGAAGGTTGTCAACTACTGAATATTTGAGGGTTGATTCTAGAGAAATGGTGTGTTATTAAACTAGCCTGTGTGGTTTCATAGTATTTATTTTTCTCTCATGTCAAAGTTCAGTAATCAGAATATTTTTAAGGGCTCGAAGAACTTTTGTTTGTTTGTTTGTTTTAACAGGTTTTTCTTCTAAAAGTTGAACTTATTGGTAGTCGAACCTTGGTCTACCTTTGACCCTAGCTGAAAGGAAAAAAAAATCATTGTGTGGGCAAATAGGCATACTGGTCTGGATCTAAAAAAAAAATAAACACTAACGTGGTTTCTGTTTCTATTCAAGTTACTCTTGTTGTGCCAATAATATAATAATAGACTTTCTTTGTGACTCTCTCTACCCTTATTTTTCCAAAGGTCACTTCCATTGTACAAGCCTTCCAAATCATTAAATTTCCCAAATAACTATAACCCAGGGAGCCTTTTATCAGTAGCACTGAATAGACAAATGCCAGTTCATAAGGAGTTCTCTGTGAGCTTCTCCCTCATTTGTATATTAGCATTTGGCTGTTGATGGGATTTATCCTTTAGGAATTCATTTTGCTGTTTGTAGCCTGATTTAAAAAAAAAAAAACTAGAAACTTTTGGGAAAAAAAATAGTTAAATCTTGTTTTGACACATACCAGTGGTAGTGATAAAGCCAGAGGGCCAATTCTTGAATCTTTACTGGTGTGTTTCCACAATAGCCTATGATATACTGATAAATTGTTTTGGGGGTGGTAAATTATATGATCGGGTTCAGTTATTTTCTCTTAAGTTTGTTTCTGGGGGAGAAAATAGATATCTGGAATGAGTAGGATAGTAAGGGTTAAGGGTAGGGAAGTAGGGCTGGTAGATTAAGGCATGAGAATTTTGGTCAGTATGTGGGAAATTGCTGTTCCTGGAGATCTGGGGATGAATGAACTATTTAATTCTGCCAGTGCAGGAGACGCAATAGACAGCGGGTTCAATCCTTGGGTTGGGATGATCCCCTGGAGGAGCAAATGGCAACCCACTCTAGAATTCTTGCCTGGAAAATTCCATGGACAGAGGAGCCTGGCAGCCTACAGTCCATGGGGTGGTAAAGAGTTGAACACCACTGAGAGGCCGAGCACACACACACTGAGCTATGTATGTACCTCTAGGAGAGGACAGACTTTTTTTTTTGCTTTTTTTTGAGGGACTATCTGGGAGAAGATACAACTAAGGGACTCTCTTTATGACATTTTCTTGAGGACTTGGAAGACACTGGAATGGGAGTGATAGAATAGGTACTGTGTTTATGTGTCAAGACTATGCCAAGAAATGGTTGTAGGACTGGAGGGTTTGTTTGCAAGAGTAGAGGGAGCTTCTGAAGGAGAGAGACAGAGGCTGTGTTGGACACCAGTGGAGTGAGGCAGAGCTTGTGGGAGGGACTTAGGTGCAAAGAAGGCAACTGACATGTTTTGAGGGCTTACTGAATGCTAGGCACTGTCCTAAAAGCTTTTCATATCTTACATTATTTAATCCTAACAGGAAGTCTGAAGTGTAGATAATTCCCCCAGTTTATACATGAAGGAACAGAGGCACTAAACAGCCTTATT
Source organism: Odocoileus virginianus (assembly GCF_023699985.2). Classification (NCBI taxonomy): domain Eukaryota; kingdom Metazoa; phylum Chordata; class Mammalia; order Artiodactyla; family Cervidae; genus Odocoileus; species Odocoileus virginianus. Next base: position 7,063,885 of record NC_069678.1, on the reverse strand, counting down.
GCTTACCCATGATTGCTCAGCTGTTAGTAGTAGATAAGGGATTCGAACCTAGATCTGTCTGAATCCAGAGCCTATTCTGTCTCTCCAGGTGGAGTTGAAAGGAGTTGAGGCAGTGAGGGTGGACTTGCACATGGCAGACTGCCCATGTTTCCTCAGTTTTCCTCCCTGGACTAAGTGGGGTTTAGTACTTGGGAGTCAGATTGACTGGACTTGTAAAAACCCTGGTCCTGCCACATTTTACTGTGGATTATAGCATTTAGTGATGCATCAGGCTTCACTAGTGGCTCAGAGGGCAAAGAACCGCCTGCCAGTGCAGGAAACATAAGGGATGCAGGTTTGGTCCCTGGGTCGGGAAGATGCCCTGGAGAAGGAAGTGACTACCCACGCCAGTATTCTTAACCTGGAGAATCCCATGGACAGAGAAGCCTGGTGATACATAGTCCATGGAGTTGCAAACAGTCAGACTTGACTGAGTGACTAACACTGTAACATTTAGTGGTACGTAGGTCTTTTTAGCATAGAATTTAGTAAACATCTTTCTTTTTTTTCTAAGAAGGTAATATTCTGTTTCTTTCACTTGGAAGGACACACATTAACTAAAAACAATCTGCCAAGATAGTCTTTCATCTCTCGCACCCACCTAGTCATCAATTGTGTGAAATTCTAAGGGTGTCTGTCCTTTCTCTTTCTCCTTGTCTGAATTCCTTGGAACTGACATCACAGACATGGAGGAGTCACTGACCTTTGAAAATTCTTGACGGTCTTGAATGTTGTGGTTTTCCAGTGGGTTTGGGGAGGAGTTGGAGAGTACTCAGACACAGCTGTAATGCATCAGTGGACCAGGAGAGTGGGTATAGTGTGAGAATGTGGACACTTTGGGGGAGAATGTAAGGTCAGTAGTTTCTCATGCATTTCAACATAACTGTATTATCTACAGCTATATATTATCTGTAGCTATGTTAAATATCAGTTAGTATTTAATTTTGAGTCACTTTTCTCTGTTACTAAACAGTTGGGCACTCATCATGAAGACTGATTTTAATATTAGTCTGAGCTAAACAGCGTTTCGGGAGAGAAATCTGTTGTGAATAAGATCATGTAACAATCTTAAGCAAATGTATTTGAGATGCCCACTGTTTAAAAGATGGTGAACACTTTGAGATGCTTGTTTATAACACTGAATATCTGGTTATTGTCAGTACTAGAGGGGTGTGTGTGTAGTGGGATACTGTACAAATAGAATTCAGTTTATCTGAATGAAAACTAAGTACTTACCAGGTGCTTGGATGCTAGGAATACAGGATGAACAAGACAAGATTCCTGCCCTCAAATTGTTCATGGTTTAGTGGGGAGACAGACATGTAAATAAACACAAATGCTGTGCAGTATAATATGCTGGAGGAAGAGTGCAAGATGAAACACCACGGAGGAAGTGGGCACTTTAGCTTGGGAAGCCAGGGGAGGTTTTGCAGATGAGGTAGTACTTATAGTAGCCTTAAAGACGAAATAGGAATTCACTTGCTAGACCAGGAGCCAGAGGGAACAACATTCACAAAGGAACTGAAATTTGAAGCCTGTAATATACTTGGGGAACTATCAGTTCAAGGAGGGGAAAGGTGGGATGTAGATAAGGCCAGAGGATTGGGTAGAGCTGAATCATGAAGGGCCTCATTTGTCTTGAGTAGGAATTTAGATACTAAGCTTTAGTCACTGAGGATCCATTGAGCAGTGGGATATAATACTATCATATTTGTGTTTTAGATTGATCAGCCTCTACAAGCAACCACTGTGAAAAATGGCTGGAAAAAGGAAGAGGGAGAAATTAGGAAGTTATTTCCTGGGGTCCAGGTTTTGAACGCCTGAGAGAAGATAAAAGAGATGTAGCCTGTAGAAGATATTGGATGGATCTGAGAATTCTTTAAGATTAAAATTACTAAACTTTAGTAAAGGACAATTTGTGAGTGAGGATAAGGCAAGAGAGAAATCCAGGGTGGCTCCCAGGCTTGTGACTTAAGTGATAGGAGGGATGATGGTGCTACTTGCTAGAATAGGCAATTCTGGAAGAAAAACAGCTTGAACAGGTGGAGGGATAGTGCTGAGTCTGAAGTGCCTGTGGGATTCCTGGTTGAGTTGGAAAGAGTTGGGGACAGCAGATACCTTTTGAGTCATTGACATTTGGGTGCTCAGGGGCATGAATGAAGTTCTTCAAGGGGATGATATAAAATGAGAAAGTGGAAGGCTTGAGGTTAGAACTGTGGGTGAGCCAACCTTTGGCGCAGGCACAGAAAGAAAAACTCACAAAGGTGACCAAGGCACAGAACGAGAGAGGCAGGAAGAGTGGTCCGTGTCTCAAATGCTATAAAGAGACACTCTAGATAAGCAGTAAGGAGGATGGTGATGGTCTTCTGTATAAGACAGTGGTGTCATTGAAGCCAGTTTTAGTCTGTCGAGGACTGACCATTAGGTGAGAAAGTACCATCAGTGCATGTAGTCTAATTTAAAGAATTTTGCAGGGAAGATGAGAATAACAGCCAGCCGATAAGGCAGGAGGAAAATCTGAAGGAACACCTCGTGCTTTGTTTCATAATTTTTTCTGTGAAGTCGGAGGAAAGGTCATCTTCTGGGAGCAAGAAAAATGATAAGGATTTGGTGGGAGGCTCAGGGTGAATGGTGAAGGGATAGGATAGTAGTCGAGAAGACTGGTTAGGTACTAAAGTCAAGCAAGAGACAGCAGTGTCTCATTGAAAGGAATGAGACAGAACACGATATATCTGTGGTCATATTACTCTGTATTATTGTGGGCTCTTGTCTTGTACAATAGCCTCATTTAGTAGCGGAGAAGTTAAATGTGAGGTCTATCCAGATTGGGCAGATGAAAGGATAAGGGAACTCGGTTTTTACGGGAACATAAAGTGATCATTCATTATGTTTATGTTTAGGTAGGCAGGAAAGGACAAAGTGGAATCTTAATGATTTTTCTCGTCTTCTCTGCTCTCATCCTAGTCTAGCTCACTGTCATCTCATTTTATCGTGGTTTTCTAAACAGTTCTCCCTAAATCCACTTGTGCTCCTTGTAAAGCATTCTTCCCACTGCAGCTGGAGTGATCTTGTAGTATTTTAAATCTGATTCTGTCCTGTCCCTTCCTATAACTCTTCAAAGGCTTCTCCTTACTTTTGGGATGTTAATAAGATCTCAGTCTTCAATAGGGTCCACTGGGCCCTCCCTTTGTCCTCATTTTTCACCATTTTCACCTCTTTGTACCTCCTCGCCACAGAACATTGATATGTTTCCTCCGCTCAGAGCATTCTTTCTTTCCCAATTTGTCTCCAGTTCCTACTCATTTTTCAGTTCTTAGATGTAATATCACTTCCTTGGGAAAGCTTTCCTTGATTCCCCATATGCTATAATGCCCCTTCCCCAGTGTTTTTCCCTATTATAATTACAGTTGTTTGTGAAATTTTGTGTTTTTTACTCTATACTAGAAGCTTTGTGAAGATAGAGATTATGTCTAGTTCATGATTGTGTTCCTATTCCTGACCATAGGGCCTAGCCCAGAGTAGGCACTCCATTAGTTTTTGTTGAATTAATGAATAAGATGGTTAAAGAATTGGGTGGCTTAGTCTTGAGGTAAAAATGTCCTGAGGTGAGACAGCAGGTTTAGTAGTAGAGAGAAACAGCTGGAGGGAGATGAGGTTGTAGCCAGAATAAGATATTGGGACTTGAAGATTTAGAGGTAGAATGGTTTCAGGGCATGGTGGGTCTGAGTTGCTGAGGTAGAGATGAAGGTCTTGGCATTTGATGAGTTTATGAAACTTTAAGGCAGAAATGTTGGATAGATTATGCAGGTGGGTGTTGAAATTGTTCAGGAAGGTGATAGGATTTGAACTGAGGAAAATATAAGGCAGAGTCATGAGTCATTAATAAACATGAGAGATGGGCACAGCCCTTTCCTGTGGCGAAAGAATTAAATGGCTAAAAATCAGTTCTGGGAACCAGTAATGACTGTCCCTAGAGGTGGCACTAGTGGTAAAGAACCCACCTGCCAATGCAGGAGACATAAAGAGACAGGGGTTTGATCCCTGGGTTGGGAAGATCCCCTGGAGGAGGAAATGCCAACCAACTCCAGTATTCTTGCCCGAAAAATCCCATGGAGAGAAGAGCTTGGTGGGCTACAGTCTGTAGGGTCACAGAGTCGGACACGACTGAAGGGACTTAGCAGACACACTTGGAAGCAGTATGGTACAGTAGAGACAGCATGTGTTCAAAGTGTCTGGGTTCAGATTTTAGGTAACCCACCTGACTTTTCAAGCCTTATTCCTTTCTGTGTAAACTGAGAATAATAAGCCTGCTGCAGGAGTTTTGTGGTTAATGAATAAGAAGTGTTTTTGAAAGTGCTTAATAACTTGTTATTCTTTTTAAATTATTCATTTGTTTTTAGCTACATGCAGGCTTCTCTCTCTAGTTGTGTCAAGTTGGGGCTACACTCTGGTTTTGTTGCACGGGCTTCTCATTGTGGTGACTTCTCTGGTTGAAAAGCACAGGCTTCAGTAGTTGCAGCTTGTGGATTCTAGAGTTTGGGCTCAGTAGTTGTGGCACACAAGCCTTGTTGCTCTAGAGCATGTGGGATCTTCCCGGATCAGGGATTAAACCCATGTCCCCTGCACTGACAGGCAAATTCTTAACCACTAGACCACCAGGGAAGCCCTGACTTATTTTCTTGATTTCTATCCTCACTTCAAGAGAGCATGGAATTGGAAGTAGGGATGAGAAGCAAAGATAGTAGCAGAAGTGAACTTTGAACAAGGTACATGTCTTCATTTATTCTACTTGTTGAGTTTGTAGTATAGGGTCAGCATAAACATTTATGCATGGATACAGGTAATGGCAAGTACTGATATAAGGAAGAATTTTGTAAAAGAAAAAAAGAGGCCACTGGCTGGCTTATGATAACATTGCAGTGTTGACCTACCACAAATTTTTATGGAAAGAAATGCTTTATATAATCATTTTCCATGGAAATTCCATCATTCCTGGAAGTAGGTTTTACTGTTAAGAGAAGAGATCAAGCACCATTATGTGAAAGAGAGAGGGGGGCTGCTGATTTAGTTAAGAAAAGCATTTTCTAACAATTAGAGCTGTCCAATAATAAAATGGGCATTGTAGCAAAGAAATGAGTCTTCATCTGAACTTGTATTCTTGTGGAGACTGGATGATTTATCTGTCAAAGAGGCAGTAGAAGGATTCTTGTGTGGAGGCTGACATTGGATTAAATTACTGCTTCAGTCCCTTTTTGCTGAAGAAGTTCAACTTCACGTTTCAACTTGAAAACTTCCTGTAACTTGTAGTAAATGTTAGTGATTTCTACACTAGCAGGAAAAGTTAGAAGAGTTGATTGCCAGTCCAGATCAGTGATTTAAAAACTATGGGAGATTCACAGTCCTGAGTGTTCATTGGTAGGACTGATGTTGAAGCTGAAACTCCAATACTTTCGCCACCTGATGTGAAGAGCTGACTTATTTGAAAAGACCCCGATGCTGGGAAAGATTGAGGGCGGGAAGAAAAGGGGACGACAGAGGATGAAATGGTTGGATGGCATCACTGACTAAATGGACATGGATTTGGGTGGACTCCGGGAGTTGGTGATGGACAGGGAGGCCTGGTGTGCTGTGGTTCATAGGGTCTCAAAGAGTCAGACACGACTGACTGAACTGAACTGAACATCCAAGAATTGGCTTCGTAGGTGGCACAGTGGTAAAGAATCTGCCTGCCAATGCAGGAGATGCAAGAGATGCAGGTTCTATCTTTGGGTCAGGAAGTAGGAAATGGCAGTAGGAAATGGCAACCTGCTCTAGTATTCTTGCCTAAAAATACCATGGACAGAGGAACCTGGCGGGCTGCAGCCCATGGGGTCACAAAGAGGTGGACATGACTGAATGACAGCACGCGCACACTAAGTCCCTCTGATTGGAAGATTGGAGGATTGGAGTCCAATTTAGATTTGTCTAAACACCAGTCAACAAATATTTGAGTGCCTCTTCTGTTTCATTTGAAAGTTTGAAAGCCAGTGTTTTCTTTTTTTCCTTGTGTGCTGAGAGCCAAGGACTGTGAGTCTTTGTCATCACCTTGGATAGTCCCAGTTGGAATTTGAGAAGCTCAAGCCAGGTGTTGGTAGTGGTGAAAAAAGGGCTGCAGTCCTCACCTGTTGGGTAGGGAGAGGGTGGAGTCCATGGCATGCACCTTGGAGACATCAAATGTAAGAATGTGCTGCCAAGAAAGTTTGGTTTAGTGCTTTGAATCTTTGAGCAAGTCATTCTAGATAATGTTGGACCTTGAAATTATTTTTAAAAACTGTTTGGAAAAGAATGACCTACTGTGTTGGCATGTGAGGTCTGAGATGCCATGATGTTGATGGTTTTCATTGGCTTCTCTCACTCAGAAGTCTCTGGCTGGCTTGGAAATTGCCTATGAACCTGTGGCTTAATCAGCTTCTCTCTTCTGCTGAGCACCTTTTTGTTGATTGTTAAGGAAATGGCATCTCACTCCAGTATTCTTGCCTGGAGAATCCATTGAGCAGAGAAGCCTGGCAGGCTACTGTCCATTGGATTGCAAGAGTTGGACATGACTAGTGACTGAACCACCACCACGATTTGTGTGCCTGTTGTGTATTTCCCACATTGTTTCAGAAAGTTATTAAAGTGGCTTTACCTAGTTCCTTTACTTTTTTTTTTTTAAGAGATAAGGTTGAGATTCATTTAGCAGCTATTCTCTTGGTTTTGGATTATTCATGTGTTTTAAGTTATTTGGACTGCTACCATCTCCTGTGACCTAAGATGGTGTCTAAAATGGGCTTGAGGAAGGAATCTTGTCTGAATTAGAAGAGGGGGAAACCACTCATTCACCTGTGAATTTTGAAGTAATTCAGTTCTTAAGCATTTAATCTAAGGAACTAATTTATTTAATAACTTAGCATTTTGAATTTGAGGTTCAGTCCAGTTCAGTTGCTCAATCATACCCGACTCTTTGTAACCCAATGGACTGCAACACACCAGGCCTCCCTGTCCATCACCAACTCCAAGAGTTTACCCAAACTCATGTCCATTGAGTCAGTGATGCCATCCAACCATCTCATCCTCTGTCGTCCTCTTCTCCTCCTCCCTTCAATCTTTTCCAGCATCAGTGTCTTTTCAAATGAGTCAGCTCTTCGCATCAGGTGGCCAAAGTATTGGAGTTTCAGGTTCAACATCAGTCCTTGCAATGAACACTCAGGACTGATCTCCTTTAGGATGGACTGGTTGGATCTCCTTGCAGTCCAAGGGACTCTCAAGAGTCTTCTCCAATACCACAGTTCAAAAGCATCAATTCTTCAGTGCTCAGCTTTCTTTACAGTCCAACTCTCACATCCATACATGACTACTGGAAAAACTGTAGCCTTGACTAGATGGACCTTTATTGGCAAAGTAATGTCTCTGCTTTTTAATATGCTGTCAGGTTGATCATAACTTTCCTTCCAAGGAGTAAGCGTCTTTTAATTTCATGGCTGCAGTCACCATCTGCAGTGATTTTGGAGCCCCCAAAAATGAAGTCTCTCACTGTTTCCATTGTTTCCCCATCTATTTGCCATGAAGTGATGGGACCAGATGCCATGATCTTAGTTTTCTGAATGTTAAGCTTTAAGCCAATTTTTTCATTCTCCTCTTTCACTTTCATCAAGAGGCTCTTTGGTTCTTCTTTACTTTCTGCCATAAGGGTGGTGTCATCTGCATATCTGAGGTTATTGATATTTCTCCCAGCAGTTTTGATTCCAGCTTGTGCTTCATCCAGCCCAGCATTTCTCATGATGTACTCTGCATATGAGTTAAATAAGCAGGGTGACAGTATACAGCCTTGACGTGCTCCTTTTCCTGTTTCGAACCAATCTGTTGTTCCATGTCCAGTTCTAACTGTTGCTTCCTGACCTGCATACAGATTTCTCAGGAGGCAGGTCAGGTGGTCTGGTATTCCCATCTCCTTCAGAATTTTCCACAGTTTATTGTGATCCACACAGTCAAAGGCTTTGGCATAAAGCAGAAATAGATATTTTTCTGGAACTCTCTTGCTTTTTTGATAATCCAGCAGATGTTGGCAATTTGATCTCTGGTTCCTCTGCCTTTTCTAAATCCAGCTTGAGCATCTGGAAGTTCATGGTTCACGTATTGTTGAAGCTTGGCTTGGAGAATTTTGAGCATTACTTTGCTAGCTTGTGAGATGAGTGCAATTGTGTGGTAGTTTGAGCATTCTTTGGCATTGTCTTTCTTTGGGATTGGAATGAAAACTGACCTTTTCCAGTTCCCATGGCCACTGCTGAGTTTTTCAAATTTGCTGGCATATTGAGTGCAGCACTTTCATAGCATTATCTTTTAGGATTTGAGATAGCTCAACTGGAATTCCATCACCTCCACTAGCTTTGTTTGTAGTAATGGGCTTCCTGAGGCCCACTTGACTTCACATTCCAGGATGTCTGGCTCTAGCTGAGTGATCACACATCGTGATTATCTGGGTCATGAAGATCTTTTCCGTATAGTTCTTCTGTGTATTCTTGCCACCTCTTCTTAATATCTTCTGCTTCTGTTAGGTCCTTACCATTTCTGTCCTTTATCGAACCCATCTTTGCATGAAATGTTCCCTTGGTATCTCTAATTTTCTTGAAGAGATCTCTAGTCTTTCCCATTCTATTATTTTCTTCTATTTCTTGCACTGATCACTGAGGAAGGCTTTCTTGTCTCTCCTTGTTATTTGGAACTCTGCATTCAAATGGGAATATCTTTCCTTTTCTCCTGTGCTTTTCGCTTCTCTCCTTTTCACGGCCAAAAGTTCTTTATGTATTGGTAGACTTTTCTGACAATTGTGATATTGAAATGGAAGTAAATTAGACATTGATAATAAGCAGAGCAAAAGAGAATGTAAGGATCATAATTTATGAAGCTTTAGGGAACTGAAGTTATTTTTTTAAACCTGGAAATCATCTTAGAAGTCATCAAATCCAAGTCTAGGATATACAGGAGGCAACTGAGACCCTGTAAGTAATTTGACCAAAGTCATCCAGCTAATATATATAGGTGTAAGTAAAGTCATATGATATGAGGGTAGTAGAAATAATGACAATATGTTAATATCTCTTTAGATAGGAGAGCTTGTAAAACTTTGAGAGATGGATTGAGACTGTGACAGACCATTAGAAATAGAGGGGTGATGTGAAAGATGAATTACCCTTGAATTTCTGATCTGAATTTTAAACCTTTAATTGATTGGTTTGGTGGTGGCTGATGTGGAGGTTCAGTTAGTCATTTAATCATTTATTCATCAGGCATTTACTGACTGTCTTCAATATTGTAGATTCTTAGCTAGATATTGGGGCTACAGATATGAATTAAACATGTCCTTCTACTCCTGGACTTCTTGTCCTCCTGGATTACAACCAGAAAGAATACTTTCTATTTTGTTTTGTCTCTCCTTCTCAAAAAAAAAAAAAAAAAACCTACTTGGTTATTAAGTTAGTGGCCTGCTGGTTTTATGACCTACAAATCACTGCTGTTTCTTTGCCTTACTATTTCTGTGGAATGCAGAAAATTAGGATCTGATCACACCAATAAGGAGGTTGTGTCTTGGGGTCTGGGGAGGTGTGATGAGGAAGTACCTGAGAATCATCCTTAGCGTTTAGGTTGTTTAGAAGCAGTAGTTTCTGGAGAGATAGTCACCCGAGCCACGCTGCTACCCTTGGGAACCCCACTTTTGGCGTTCCCCCCCGAGCAGGGGATGGTGGGTGTGCTGGGGCAGGTATGTGCCTGGTGGCTTTATGAGCAAGCCCTCTTCTGCAGAGAACTGTGAACCTGTCTGAAGTGGCAAGTTTTGGTGAGAAGTTGTTCTTCTCTTGGTTATGCTTTCTCAGCTGGGACTGCTAACTTTAGAGGAATGTGGATTGGTGCCAGGCTGACGGGTCGAGGACATAGTTCCTGCCAAAGTCAAGTCTGAAGAAGAGACCTTTTCAGGTGAACTTACTTGGCAGTCATTTGTCCTGAATGGAGAAGAGCATGTTTCCTGGGTTCATGAAGTTAGTGGACAAAGATTGACCTTTGTTACGAACTCGGCATCTCTACCCTGCTTTGCATAATTGCAGAGTGCTTTATTTTGAGTGGTTTCAGGTATCCGTTTGCTCCTCCCATTTCCTCAGCTAGCATGAGAATACCAGTCAACTCGAAAGTTACTCAGCGTGTAGTATTCATTGATTCAGCAAATATTTACTGAGGGCTGGGTGCCAAGGACTGTGCCAAGGGGTACATGCTGGGGATACATTAGTGAATAAGACACACAAGCTCTGTACTTTCAAGAAACTTGTGTATTGGAGGAGGAGGCTAGACAGCAACTAATTAAAATAATTTCAAAGTATATTGAGTGCCTGGAAAGAAATAAACCAGGTGCTATATTAGGGTATAACGAAAGTGGGAACTTCTTCAGGATGGGAGTTCGGTGCTGCCTTCCATTAGTTTGGACAAGCAAACTGAGGAATAGGAATAGAATACTCTAGAATGGCAGAGGAGGAGCATTATATAGGGGGAATGGTGAACTGTATGTAATGAATGGATGATAACTAGACTTGTGATGGTGATCACTGTAGTGTTTATAGATGTTGAACTATATTGCTGGGCACTTGAAACTTGTGTAATAAAAGGGAAAACAACTAATGTTAATAAGGAATTAGGAAACCATATTACTCTTTATAGTAAATTCAGCTGATATGAATGAGCTGGAATAGTTTCCCCATTTGGTTAGGAAGCTGCTGATACTGGGCTATGATCATCCCGTTCCACTGTGAGTTAGGCCTTATGTGTTTATTCCCTTCTCAGGTGGAGGCTTGACTTTTGATCTATGTCCTCCCTACATCAGCTGCCTGAAAGTACTGAATGATCACATGACCCTGGACATGGATGCTGTCCTGTCGGATTTTGTCCGTTCCACAGGAGCAGAACCAGGATTGGCCCGAGATCTTCTGGAAGGTAAGGAGTCTGGGGGAGAATGAGAAGAGAGAAAGTAAAATGTGATATTTATTGTTAGGATAATTTGGAATGTAACGTGATCAGAAAGATACTTTGTGTATGGTAGGCCTTACATTTAAGTTACTTCTAATAATCTATTTTTGTGTGACCTCCCCCCCCATAATTTTAGAATGCAAAATTCCTTTTTCACCTTGAATTTTTGGGTAGCTTTTCACCACTGTCAATTTATGCTTAGGTAATACAAGTGAAATTTGAGATTAGTTCACTAAAAGCTTAATTTTAGGTTTGTAAGACTTCCTTTTTATATATAAATGACTTTGGATTTTCATATTTGGGATCATCCATATTTGTTTTTTTCTTTCCTTCCCTAACTTATATGGATCATTCTATATAGAGTGGATTAATTTAATGTTTTCATTTTGCTGCTTTTGTTTACTTATATCTGTATATACACGGAAGTGTGAATTTTCTAAATTTTAAGATCATTTAAGCTTGGCATCGTGTCAGCAGGATTCTTTGTTTGGAGTCGTAGTTAACAGATGCTTTTTGATGATGAAAATACATAATGACACAGTTAGGTAAACATGTTGTGGAGGATGGGCCAGTTCTTAGTATACACAGGTAATTTTTTAGATCGTCAGTCCTTAGTAAGGTGTGGCAGTTTGACATTTACGTAGCTACCTGTGAGACTAGTGTTGATTTGGAAATGGAAGATCAAGGTTTAAATGGCTTTGCCCTTAATTTACATTTGCAGTTTCATCTCCTACTACTGTTTGCTATAGTGCCCGTGCTCCAGCCAGGCCTGACTTGTCACCTTTTCCTGATCATATTAAATTGTCTCCTAAGTCTGCAGTGTCCCTTCTTTCATTATTCTCCTGAAATTCTCATCCTTCTGGATTCAACTCATATGCCTTCTCTTCCACTTGGAGCATGTGTTGAACACTTCCATGTGTTTAGTGTGTGTGAGCTACTTGAAATATTTTATTCTCACAACCATTCTGCAAAATAGGTTTTATTTTTCCAGTATTCCAGTTTTAAAAAACCTGAGGTCCAAGAAGTGAAGGAGAGTTTGAACCTATGTGATCTGGTTTCAGAGTTGGGCTCTTAACAAGTATGTTACAAGTTAATGTTTGCATGCTGTCTCTTTTTCTGTCGAATACACATCCATGTACATGCACATTCATGCTGTGAAAGAAAAGTTGAGGGTTGAAAGAAAAGTTGAGGGTGCTGTGGAAGTTTAAGAGAGAAACCTAATTTAGATAGAGAGTGCAGAAAGGCTTTTCTGAAGAAGTGACATGTGAACTGAACCCAAAAGGATGCATAGGAATAGCAAGACAAAGTAGCTTATACAGGGACCCTAAAGTGAAAGAGTTTGGCACTGATAGTGATTGAGGTAGGAAGAGTGGTACAAGAAGGTGGTAGGTAGCTGGTTAGATGAGTGGAAAGCAGAATGCAGAGAGCCTTTGTAGGCTATGGTGAGGTGGTGCATTTCAGTGTATGTTCAGTGGGAAGCTTGTGGAGAATTTTACTCAGGGGAGTGAAATGACTGGATTTAAGTTTTTGAACAGGATACTGATTAAAGATAATGGAACTGACTGGAAGATGGCCAGAAATGAAGTGGTAAAATCAGTTAAGAATATTGTCATAATTCAGGTGAGTGGTGATGGTGACTTGGACTACAGTGGTAATAGCAAAGTGATAAGTGGGTGGATTTAAGATATAATTTAGAAAGGGAACCAAAGGACCTGATCCTCATTTTCTGTCTCTTCCTGTCTTTTGCTTTTTCCTTTGAAGTTAACTCTGGTTATAGTGTAAAGAACAATTTATAGTGGGGAGGGACTAGCAGTAAAGAGACCAGAGAGCCACCTCCCAGAAGACCAAAGACTGGGTGACAGTATGAGGACTTGAATTGGGGCAGTGATGATAAAAATGGACAAGAAAGAATAGATTTGAGAGAGATTTTAGGGGTACAAACAGCCCTGAGAATCAAATAGATAGCAAGGGAAGAGGAAAAGTAGGGTCTGAGGAATGGTGAAGAGCTAAAATGACTCTAGTTTCTGGCCTGGAGGGGTTGAGATGCCATTCTTGATTCAGGGAATATAGGAGAAGAAGCATGCTTTAGGAGGGAAGATGATGGACATTCAGGTTTAGTCATATTGACTGTTAGGAGGACTTGATTTTAAGCAGTTTAGCAGGCAGTTGGAAATAATGATCCATTGCTCAAGACAGATCATTTATTCATTCATTGGTGCAGGACAAAAGTCCTCCATTCTTCAACAGATATTTTTTGAGTACCTATTATGTGTCAAGTTCTAGATGCTTGAATAAAACAAAACAAAAATCTCTGCCTTTACATTCTAGAATAAGAGTCCATAAACAATAAACTTGATAACCAAGTAAATTGTAAAGTTCAGTTCAGTTCAGTAGCTCATTCGTGTCCGACTCTTTGTGACCCCGTGAATCACAGCACGCCAGGCCTCCCTGTCCATCACCAACTCCTGGAGTTTACCCAGACTCATGTCCATCGAGTTGGTGATGCCATCCAGCCATCTCATCCTCTGTCATCCCCTTCTCCTCCTGCCCCCAATCCCTCCCAGCTTCAGGGTCTTTTTCAGTGAGTCAACTCTTCGCATGAGGTGGCCAAAGTAATGGAGTTTCAGCTTCAGCATCAGTCCTTCCAATGAACATCCAGGACTGATCTCCTTTAGGATGGGCTGGTTGGATCTCCTTGCAGTCCAAGGAACTCTCAAGAGTCATCTCCAACAACACAGTTCAAAAGCATCAGTTCTTTGGCACACAGCTTTCTTCACATGTATGGATATACATGACCACTGGAAAAACCATAGCCTTGACTAGATGGACCTTTGTTGGCAAAGTAATGTCTCTGCTTTTTAATATGCTATCTAGGTTGGTCATAACTTTCCTTCCAAGGAGTAAGCGTCTTTTGATTTACTATATTATAAAGTGTTAGGTGCTATGGAAAATGGTCGGGAATGGTGAGGCAGGTTGTGATTTTTAATTGGGTAGTCAGGGTAGGCCTTATTAACTTATTAAGTGTGTGACATTTGAGCAAATACCTAAAGGAGTTAAGGAATTGACTGTGTAGATATAATGGAGATAGAGCCTTCTAGACAGTGGGGATAGTTGGTGAAAGGCTGTAAGTGGGAGCAGTCTTAGCAAGTTTCTGGGACCAGCAAAGAGGCCAGTAGGAGAGTGAGCAAAAGGAGTTGGAGCAGATGGTGAATCTGAAGGTTCAGAAGTAAATTCATCCAGCATGGATGATTAATACGGCTTAACTGGAGAATTATAATTACAACAAGAAGCATAACAGCAATGGCAGTAAATACATGTATAATGCATTCCGTGTGCCAAACATTGTTTTAAGTGCTTTCAATTAATTTAATCTTAATAACAGCTCTATGTGGAATCATCTCCACTTTCATAGCCAGGGAACTTGAAGCACAGAGGAAAGATTAGAAAAGTAGGCCAGGTCATAGAAAGCCTTGAATGTCAAACAAAAGAGCCTGAGCTTTATTCTGTAGGCAATGGTGTATGCCACTAAAAAAATTTGATTATGGAACTAAAATGATTAGAATTGTTCTATAGAAAGATTCATCTCATGGGACCCTTCAGAATAGATTGGAGGTGGCACTAGGTGATACAGGAATTGAATTAAGGTGGTGACAAGTGAAATAGAGCAGAAAGAAGTGTGAATAGTTACTTGTTTATTGGCTAGTTTAACTGGAGAAAGCAATTTTAAAAGTCAGTGGTAACAGATCTATCATTTGAGTCTACTGATAGTCCGTCCCCTCTATAATTTGTTCTTTACACTACAACCAGAGTTAACTTTCAAAGGAAAAAGATTAGTGATTCTTAAGTTTGAGGGGAATTAACAATTCCCTTGGATAGCCTGATGGCAGCTATCAGCTCTTTCTTTAGAAAAATACACATACCTGTAACTTTGTGTACAACTTCAGGTGACTTAGGACACCCCAGAGCACATCTAAGCTCAGAACTCTCTGGATCTCAGAACTCGGAGACCTGGGCTTGTGTCCTGCTGAGGCCCTGGTGCAAACTAGCTGTGACTTTGGGCAAGTAACTCTACTTCTTAAGACTTGCTTTGTCTGTAAAATGACATTACTAGGTCTCCAAGGGCCTTTTCAGTTCAGAGAGACCAATGTTCTGTGCTCATGGAGCTTTCTTAGGAAACAAACAGCAAGTAAATAAAGAAATTGCGGTATTTCAGACTGAAGTGTGTTGAAGGAAATTAGAGTAGGGGAAGGAAAAGGAAGACCGGAGTGTGCATGAATATATGCTTGCTAGTTTCAGTAAGATGCTTAGAATGATGGTTCTGTGTCTTTCCTCAATTTTCCTGTACTCTCAGCACCCAATTCACTTTTTGTTTTGTGTCCTGACAGGAAAGAATTGGGATGTGAGTGCTGCCCTCAGTGATTTCGAGCAGCTACGTCAAGTCCATGCTGGGAACCTGCCCCCACCCTTTAGTGAAGGGAGTGGTGGCTCCAGGACCCCTGAGAAAGGGTTTTCTGATCGAGAGTCTGCTCGCCCTCCCCGGCCCACCCTACAGCGGCAGGATGACATCATTCAAGGTATTGGGGTACCGAGGGCCGTTTGTTATATGGAGTAGGAAGGAAGGGAGACAGCTGCTAACCAGTCAGAATTTTGTGATCCTTTGGAAATGATTCCTTTCGTCTTCCACCTCCCCAGTCAAATGATCAGAGGTGACCTCAGTCCTCCAGCTGCTGGAACCCCTCATTGTTTGTATCTGGAGTACTGTCCAGGATAAAAGCTTTCTTCAGATACTATGAGAGAGAGAAGAAGGGTAACAATCTCATTGTCAAGATAAAGTACACAGAAAGATAGAATTCAAAGGATCACTATCACCTACCCTTTTGGAGGGCATTTTGTTAATATTTATTAGTATCTGTCAAAATTTTTAAATGCATGTATACTCTGTCTCAGCAATTTTGTTTCTAGGAAGATTTTATCATGTGTATGTGTGTGTATCTGTGTGTGTGTATCCTTTTAAATAAATACATACATAATTCATAAGTAGACACAAAGACATGTAATGTAAAGCTTGAAAGTTAAAGCCTGAAAACAACTTTTAATACCCATTAGTAAAGGAGTGGTTAAATAAATGGTAATCATCCATATTGTGGGATACTTTGCAGCCATTAGAAAGAATTAAGTAGAACGTGATGGAACTTGTTTAGAAAAATCTCTTTAATCTATTGAGAAAGGTAAGATGCAGAACAGTATAGTATATTCCTGTTTATGTTTTTAAAATTATTATAAAAGCTATATGCACTTCTATGTGCATAAAAAAATTGTACAAGGATACAGAAAGTCCCCTTTAGGGAGGGGATCAGGAATTTTGAATGACAGGGAGATTTCTTTTTAACACTTTAAACCTTTTGGTAGTAGTTTTTATTTTTTACACGGGCAAGCGATACTTTTAAAACACCTTAAAAAAGAGCTTAAAAAACAACATCACTATAGAATAGCATTAGACTGACTCTTACTTTATGCATCATCCCTGGCAAACACTGGATTAAAATCTGCTACACAATATGATTTTTAGGTTTTTTGATAGTTTTTATATAACTTAGGCCATGCAAATGAATTGTAATACTATACTGAGCAAGTTACAATCACAATGGAATATCTGCTGGAGAATTATAAGTGCCATGTATTCAAGACAAATTAAATAATTTGGGGGGCACTGTCTGTATTACTGCCTTCCTCTGTTAAGTAAGAATTGACTATACCTGTAAATTTCTGATAAATGTATCAAGAAAAGTTGTAGTAAATAGTGTAAGTAAATGTTACTGATGGTAGATAAGAAAGTTCCTGAATGTGTAAGATTTGTCATTAATTTTTTGTTTTAAAAAATTTATTTAATTTTTAAAATTTATTTAATTTTTTAAATAAAATTTATTTATTTAAAAATTTTTTTCATTTATTTTTAATTGGAGGATAATTGCTTTACAATGTTGTGTTGGGTTTTGCTGTACAATGTGAATCAGCTATAAGTATACATATGTCATTAATTTTCTATAATGGAAATCCTTTTTCTACATTCTCCCAAGACCCTGAAAATTATCAGCAAGATTATTTGACTCAGTCTGTTGATAGCCAAATGGAATTCTGTTTCTCTTATCCCCTCTTCCTCTCACCAAACAATGACCAAGTTGCCAAATGAATAGGTCCCTATTATGTTGTGAAATGGAAGCAGAAGAAGACAGTGTCATGGGGAGAAGTTCAGGCAAATTCCAAAAAGGGTAGAAAGAGGAATGTATATTTGGTGCTAATGTGAGTGCCTGAGAAAATGCCACTTTGTATATTTCACAATTATATTTGGCATGAGAAAGAGGGTCGTGAAATTTGGTAGCCAGTTAGACTTACAGTTTTTCCCTGAGTGGAAACCTTGTCAAGAGGTAACTATCACCACATGGGCGGAAAGTTCTTTGAGTGGGTTTTGTATGTTCTAAGGTGACTCCATTTCTCATTGCAGAAAAACGCCTGTCTAGGGGCATCTCCCACGCCAGCTCCAGCCTTGTTTCCCTGGCCCGGTCCCATGTCTCCTCCAATGGTGGGGGTGGGGGGAGCAGTGAGCACCCCCTGGAAATGCCCATCTGTGCCTTCCAGCTTCCAGATCTCACTGTGTACAATGAAGACTTTCGAAGCTTCATAGAGAGAGACCTCATCGAGCAGTCCATGCTGGTTGCCTTGGAGCAGGCAGGTCAGTGAGCGCTTCCTTCCCCGTGCTCCACCCCTCTGCCGAGGGGCCGGGCTTGACCAGCAGCTTCCAGTCTAAGCCTGTGATCTGATTGATGGCAGTCAAACTCAGTGGTCAGTCAGAGAGACATGTGCTGAACTAGGCACTTCTTCAAGTTAAAGAAAGGACACGAACAGGATACTTGGCTCTGGAAATTTCCTGTTTGATGGAAGGGAAACCAGATATACATGTGAAAAGCCTAGGAATCAATACCTAAAAATCAATACATTAAAAAAAAAAAGTGAATTATAATTGGCTCTGGAGCACCTTGTGAACAGAAAGAACCAGTGTTGTAGACGACACACAGTGGTGATTAACTAAGTCACATTTATTTATATAAACCTTTCCCAAAAGATTTATTTACCTTTACAATTATGTTTGTCTTAAATTATTGTTAAAATTAGTTGGTATAATGGATGAGGCAGCTGAGATTTCTGGGAAACCTAGTCAGGTATTAACTCCCATGGAAGAAGGACTGGGGGATGGGAGTTGGGGGCATGGAAAAGAAGCTCTTATTTTTCATTTTGTACCCTTCCATACTAATCATGCACATCTATTTATAATTTTTAAGTAGTTAGCCATTTGTCTGGTATGATTATAGGCCAGTTTTTCTTTCAGTAGACATTTCAGTAATTGAAGAACATTTTTAAGCATCATTCATACAATATTTTCCTTATGTAAGTAACAGGTTGACAATTGTAGGATGACTACAGAACTGAGACTCATTTTCTTAGGTGTTTTAAGTACTTCTTATTGCTCGTGTCTTTAAAATCATACCACATGCATGCTGACATGCTTACTGTGATATATGCAGATGATGCTTGCATGACACTTTGAATATATGTGTTGGGTTGATTTTCTTTTACTGATGATTGATTTGTGCTGATCTTTATTGCTACAGTGTTTGCTGGTCTTCTGACCAGAGTGAAGGAATCAGAGCCAAACTAGGTCACCAACACAGATTTCAGTCTATGAGCTTGGCCTCATCATCCATCGCAGGGTTGTTCAATCTTAGCATTATTGACATCTAAGACCAGATTATTCTTTGTTGTGTGAGCTGCCTTGTGTATTATGTTTAGCAGCCTTTCTGGCCTCTATTTACTCGATGTCAGTAACATCCCCCTCACCAATCGGGACAACCAAACATATTTCAGGATGTTGCCATATATCCCTTTGGGGACAAAATTGGCCCCACTTAAGAACCTCTAATCTAACCAATTATACCCACCAGATTCTGATGAACCAGATATAAGTGAAGAAGATACACAGAGTAATAGAGTGGTGGTTTGATTCTAGGTAGGCTTTCTAGAAGAGGCAAGCTTGGAGTCTTGTATTAGAAGTAAAAAAGTGGAGAGCTTTATGGATAACCTGCTCATCTCCCTTTCCTCATGTTTCTGTAGGGCGTTTGAACTGGTGGGTGAGTGTGGACCCCACCTGTCAAAGGCTCCTTCCTTTGGCAACTACTGGAGATGGAAACTGCCTCCTGCACGCAGCCTCTCTTGGTGAGTTATGAGAATGGCCCTTCATTCCCTCACAGAAAGGAAGCAATAGTTAAATCGAATGTGAAGACTTGAGCCAACCAACCTTGATCTTAGAAATGATGGCTCAGAGCAAGGTTGTGTGTGTGTGTGTGTGCTGGTGCAGGAGAAGATAAAAGAGAGCCCAGTCCTGGTTGTTCAGTCTTGTTGAGAAATTGTATGGAGAGCACAGGATTTAGCATAAGTCCCACTCAGAGAACTGACCCCTAAAAGTAATGAACAGCAGAAAGCAAGTAGTATATTGTTTGTGTATGTATATAATTCTACTTAATATTCATTTTTTGGTATATAAAAAAGATATGTTTTCATCAGACCCCTATGAAACTTGTTTTTTTAATATTATTTTTAATTAACCTTTATTTAATGTACCTTTTATTTTTAATTTTTACTTAGAGGATAATTGCTTTACAATATTGTATTGGTTTCTGCCGTACATCAACATGAATCAGCCATAGGTATATGTATGTCCCCTCCCTCTTGAACCTCCCTCCCACTTGCCACCCTATCCCAGCCCTCTAGGTTGTGTATGTCTAATCTGGAATAATGTATTTTTCTTTTTGTTTCTTTTTTTTTTCACTTCCAGTTGTGTTGATGTAATTGACATACAGCACTGTATAAGTTTTAAGATATACAGCATAGTGATTTGACCTGCACACATTATGAGATGATTACAGTAAATTTAGTGAACATCCATCATCTCATAAAAAATTAAATAGAAAAGAAAATTATTTTTTCCTCATCATGACAACTTTTAGGATTTACTGTCTTAACTTTCATGTCTAATGTACAGCAGTGTTAATTGTATGTATCATGTTGTACATTACATCCTTAGTACTCAGTAGTCTTAGTCTTGTATATATGGAACTTTGTACCTTTTAACTACCTTCATCCAATTCTCCCTGCTCCCACCCCCTGCCCTTGGTAACCACAAATCTGATGTCTTTTTCTGTGAGTTTGTTTTTGAAGTATAATTGACCTATAACACTTGTATCCTGGCACACAGTGTGGCGATTCAAATATTTCTATACATTTCAAAATAATCACTGTGTTAAGTCTAGTTACCGTCTGTCACCATACAAAGATATTGCATAATTATTGACTTGTTTACTTTAAATTGTTATGTGTATTTAAAATTCAGTATATTATTTGCCTTAGTTTTTTAAAAAAGTGTCCCCATTTTCCGGCCATTCCTCAAGCTTTGATGCTGATTGCCATGTGCCAGACCCATCTTGTCTGCTGCTACTCTGTGTTTTATTTATTTTTTAGCTTTTTAAAAAAATTTTCTGAGCCATGTGGCTTACAAGATTTTAGTTCCCCATCAGGGAATTGAACCCAGGCTCTCAGCAATGAGAGTGTGGGGCAGTGAGAATATGGAGTTCTTAACCACTGGACTGCCAGGGAATTCCTACTCTGTATTTTAATTTGTTAGACTTGGTATCAAGAGTAAAGGCTTTCTGGGACTTCCCTGTTGGC
This sequence comes from Odocoileus virginianus, assembly GCF_023699985.2. Lineage (NCBI taxonomy): Eukaryota > Metazoa > Chordata > Mammalia > Artiodactyla > Cervidae > Odocoileus > Odocoileus virginianus. Next base: position 7,043,044 of record NC_069678.1, on the reverse strand, counting down.
CCAGTGGTTAAAGACTTCCCCTCCCAATGCAGGGGGTGCAGGTTCGATCCCCGGTTGGGGAGCTAAGATCCCACATGCATCATGGCCAAAAAACCAAAACAAAACAGAAGCAATGTTGTAGTGAGTTCAATAAAGCCTTTAAAAAGTCTTCTTGTCAGGAGTTTGTAGGATGTGGTCTATCCTCTGCTTTTAGGCTCTCAAGTTTCTGAGCCTCTAGAGTAGGAACATCTTTTCTTTCCTGATCACCTTTCTCCTGAGTTACAGGGGGTTTCTTTGAACCTGGGCTTCAGGCCTGATATCCTTCATGCCAGAATCTGTATATCATAATAAGTGGAGTTGAGTCAAGGTAAGGTGTCTTGAAAGTGAAAGTGTTTGTCACTCAATTGTGTCCGACTCTTTGTGACCCCATGGACTATAGCCCACCAGGCTCTTCTGTCCATGGATTTCTCCAGGCAAGAATACTGGAGTGGATTGCCATTTCCTTCTCCAGGGGATCTTCCCGACTCGGGGATTGAATCCATGTCTCCCGCATTGCAGGCTGACTCTTTACCAGCTGAGCCACCAGGGAAGCAATGTAAAAGGTGTCTTAACCATTATGTTTTCTTGCCATAGGGATGTGGGGTTTCCATGATCGGGACTTGGTGTTGCGGAAAGCTTTGTATGCACTGATGGATAAGGGAGCTGAGAAGGAAGCATTAAAACGGCGCTGGAGGTGGCAGCAAACTCAGCAGAATAAAGAGGTCAGGAAGCTTGGGTGGGAGCACCTTGTTTCCCAAAGTTATGTAAGGGAATGCTCAGTGCCTGCCATAGGAAATGTCTCCTGTTTAGGTGCTCTTAGGTCAGTGTTACTCTTAACAATCCTTTTGAAAATTCAGATACCACCAGAGGGTACATGCCTTCTGATAAGAGTTATGAGAACTGGTGTGGCGGGGACCTGTAGAGGAGGTATCTAACGCTGTGCTTTTCCTGATAAGGCACTCAGTAAACCTTTAGTGACTGTCTTTTGCAAAATGAAATACAAGCCTGTAGGATTTTTGTATTGTTTTGGTTTTTTAATTATAATAAGACTAGACCAATTTTTAAGGACTTGTGTTTTCAACTCTTATTAATACAAATGTGTAAAAAAAATTTGGGGCTGTATATACCATTTGTTTTTCGTAAATTCAGTTTACTTGTTAAAAAACTGTAAAAGGATGAGTTTGAATGTTTTATTATTATTAGAATTTCATGTTCTGAAGATTTAAAACATGGAAATAGAATGTCTTATGTTTCTCAAAAATGAACTCAATTGTTAAAATTAAGATGCTATTAAGATCAGAGAATCTGATCTTTGATCAGCCAGTCTGCCCCAGAAGATTCCTGAGGGAAATGAATGTGCAGGGTCAAGGCCAAGTAAACAGCATTCTTTATTGACACCAAACCCCATGGCTTTCTGGTGAGCTGAGCGGGACTTTGTGGAGTTTTTTTTTTTTTTTTTTTTTTTTTGTCTGAGCTAGAGCCAGCCTAGAGTTTGTCTTCTTCACTGTTGAATTCACACTATACCTGAACCTTAGATTTGACTACTTCAGACAGGAAAAGGCCAAACCAGATCCTGCCATTTAGTTAAGCAGACATGACAGCCACAGTCAGAGGATAGATACCCATTCCAGCTATATTAAGCTATTTATAGTTATTATTTTAAAGGTGGGGTTAGGAGCTTCCCTGGCAGCTCGGTGGTAAAAAATCTGCCTGCCAATGCATGAGACACAGGTTCGATCCCTGCTCCGGGAAGAGTCCAATCCCTGCTCCGGGAAGAGTCCACCTGCCTCAGAGCAACTGAGTTCATGAGCCACAACTACTAAGCCAGCACTCTAGAGCCCAGGAGCAGCAACTACTGAAGCCCACGTGCCCCTGAGTCAGTGCTTTGCAACAAGAGAAGCCACCGCCGTGAGAAACCTGTGTACCACAACTAGAGTAGCCCCCGTCGCTGCACCCAGAGAAGGCCCACACAGCATCAGAGACCCAGCACAGGCGAAAAATAAAATAGAGGTGGGGTTAGATGATGATGATAGTAAGCCAGGAGCCTCTGAAATTCCGAAATTCTCTTCTTGGTCAGCCACCTTTTCCCTCTCAAAGTCCCCAAATGGAAATACATGCCTTGTGAATAGTAGATATTGAAAGAGTAGTCTTTTTACTCCTTTTGCTCAGCACGTTGAAAGTTCCATATGGAAATGAGCTAATTCTTTTAGCTCAGACGATTTATAGCACTATAGTGGGGGTGGGGAAAGGGAGATGTGCTGGGGAGCTACTTTTAGCCAGTACCAAACACCAAACAAATTAAATTGGTTTTGATTTCCTAGGCCTCCCTGTTTTGTTGTTGAAAATGGTGGTAAAACCCAGTAAGAACATTTTCAGCCTAGAAGGGTACACCACCTAGTGGCTGTGTGTATAAAAACAGCAAGGGAGAATAGGTGAGAGGAAGGAGACAGTCTCATGAATGTGTATCAGGGAGCACTTATCAGAGTGAACAGAGCGCCCATATATAAACTGTTCATTCTTCTTACTTTGAGTTGAAAGAAAAAGTTACAGAATTATACAAATTGAAAATAGCTTTGTTATGTTTTTGTTGTTGTTTCTATTATTAACGTATGCTCACAATAGCTCTTTAAGTCCTTTTACATTTGTTCTTCTACTTCTCATGTTTCTAGTGTCATTCTTTCTCCTCTGTCAATGTGTGTTTAAAGCGTAAACTTGGGACTTCTCTGGTGGTCCAGTGGCTAAGACTTCGAGCTCACAATGCAGGGGCCCCGGGTTTGATCCCAGGTCAGGGAACTAGATCCCATGTGCCGCAACTAAGAGTCTGCATGCTGCAATGAAGATCAAAGATCTTGAGTGCTGCAACTAAGACCCAGTGTAGCCAAATATAAATAAATAAATATTTTAAAAAATAGTATAAACTTTTTTAAACACTTGGTCAAATACAATTAACAAGATAGACTTTCTTCCAAACCATCATATACATCCTAAAGCCAATATAATATTTTAAGATTATTTGTACTACTTCTTCCACTCCTTTGATAAAAATTATAGTTTTACTGAGCATGTATTTATTGACTATTGATCACATGGTAAGCACTAAGCATATTGCTTAAAACATGGTCCTGGCTTTTAGAGTGGTAATAGGAGATGGACATGTAAGTATATGATTACAGCAAAGTAACCGGTTATGACTCCTGTGATAGAAGTCTGTGTAGCAGCTCAGCAGGGAGGGCACAAAGGAAGAAGTGCGTGGTTGATGGACCAGGGCGATTTAGGAAAGGCTTCATAGAGGAATGGTACTTGAGTTCTTTCCTGACAGTTGAGAGATTGTTCACCAGGTGGATGTGGAGTGGGCTATCTCAGGCAGAAGGCTGTCGAGGCAAAACCTAGACAAAAGCTCAGAAGTATAAAAGGACATGGTGCATTCAAGGAAGTATGACTAATTAAATGATGTTAGAGGGGTAAGTCACAGCCCAGGAAGTGGAGTCTTTATGCTGTGCTTAAAGAGTTTGCACTATTATCTAATAGATAATAACAATTCTTAAAAGAATTTGTAGCAGGAAGCAAACATCATCAGATTTTAATTTTAGAAAAATCTTTCTGGTAGCATTGTAGAAAATGGATCATAACAATATATGACTAGAAGTAGTGGAACCAGCATCTATTACAATAGCTCATGCTTAATAATTACTGACTAAAGGGATCCAGGTGTGGGATGGGCGAAAGGAGAGGAGTCATCAGTAACTCCCTGGTAGTTCTAATTGGGTGTTTGAGTGATAGTGTTGCTTACGAAGGTTGGAAAACAGGAAGAGTAAGTTTTAGAAGAGGTAGAAGTTCCAGAGTGTAAGGTAGTCATGGGCAGGTGACAGCCTTCAGTAGGCTGCTGGATGTGAACATAGAAATGAACGGGAAGTCTGGGCTGGAGAGGAGGATAGCTGAGTCCTGAGCATGTAGATAGAAGTAGATGAGATTATAATAGTAGAAGAGATAACCTGGATAGAACAGGGCTAAAATTATTTGACACAACATCAGTATTTTTAAGATAGAGTTCAGAGAGGTTGGAGAAAGTAGTGTTTTGTGAGCTGAAGGAAAAGAAGGTTTAAGGGGGAGATAAATGCACATGAATGCTGAGAAAGATGAGAACTGAAGAGTTCACTGAATTTGGCCAATTAGAATGTCACTGTCTTTAGCCAGAGTCAGTTAGGGGAAGTAGTGTGTAGGGGTAAGGGCATAGGCTGGAGGGCAGAAACAAGCTGGATTACAGTGGGTTGGAAAAGAAGAAGCGTGAGGGTGATCATAGACTATTCTTTCATGAATCTTGACTATAAAAGGGAGAAGAGACTGGACTTTTGTAGTACAAATTGTAAGAAAAGTGCTTACAAATTATAAGACAGGATCATAGAGTGGAATAACATGAGTGAGTTGGAGTGGCCATTTCCTTTTAACTTAGCCTCTAACTGCTTAATATACCTTGCCTGTCTTTCACACAGTCAGGGCTGGTATACACAGAGGACGAGTGGCAGAAGGAATGGAATGAACTGATCAAGCTAGCCTCAAGTGAACCCCGCATGCATCTGGGTACCAATGGAGCCAACTGTGGTGGGTAAGTATATCTAACTGGAGGAGGAGAAAGTAATCTTTGCTGAGTCCTCAGTGTCCAGAGAGTTCTGTCCTAAGAGGGTGTTAAACAGAAAGACAGGAGAGAAGCCATGACAAGGGCAAAGAAGGGTGAGACAGCATGGTATGTCCTAGGAACCACAGGTAGTTCAGTATCGCCAGAATACAGAGTATGGATGCTGAGTGACAGATGAAGTAGGCAGTTCAGATTTTTGTGTGCCATCCTGAGGAATTGAAATTGTACTGTATCCAGACTTTGGGAAACTGCAGGACAAGTGACTTGGTTTCCTCAATAAATAAAGGCAAAGAAAAGAGAAAGAACCCAAGTTTAAAGACACCTAAGAGTCGCATCAACCTGTTGGAATGTATGGATATGTATAAGACAACTGGGGAAATGTGAATAATGTCTACATTACTGTTAGGTTTTTAAAGTGTGATATTGATGGGATTATGGTAGTTTTTAAATTGTGATATTGATGGTATTGTGGACATCTTTAAAAATAGTCTTTATTTTTTAGAGATTGAAGCTGAAATATTCACGGATGAAATTATATGATATCTAGGATTTGCTCCAGAATAATCTGGTGGGGTGGAGTGGGTGTAGGGGCTGATCCCTAGGGAAATATATCAAGGTCTAGTTGTCGAACAAGATTGACCATGTATTTATGATTATTGAGGTTGAATGATGGATATATGAGAGTTTAGTGTACTATTCCTTCTAGTTTGAGTATGTTTAAAATTAAAATTTTTTTCTAAAGTAAAAAGTTAAAAAATATGACCTATCCAAACTTTATTGTGTATAAGTGTAATTTGGGCAGTCTGTTTAAAATGCAGGATTTTGGACCTCCACCCTAGGGAAGTATGGTTGCATTGCCCAGAAATCTGCATTTGTAGCAAGCACCCAATGTTGAATGAGATTGGTTTAGGGGGCAGGAAGCCACTCAATTGTGAATATGTGAGTGACAGGAGCAAATTGATGTATTGAGCACAGTGGCAGCCAAATGGCTGATGAAGTGGAGGGGGGTAGTAGTGATCCAGGAAAGAGGGGACACGGATATGAGCACGAGTGGTGGCTGCAGATATGCCAGAGGAGACACTTAAAAGATGGAATTGGTCGGGCCAGGTGATTAACTGAAGATGCAATATAAAGAACAGTAAATATTTCACAGATTTCTGATTAAGCTACTAAGTATTAGCCAATAGATGGGTGAGGCTGTTCTTCTTCAAGTAAGGGAGCATCACGAAGGGATTTTTGTTCTCTTTCCTTTTTTGTTTTTCTTTTTTGATAGGACATGATAAATGTGATGTGTGGGTGGTTGTGGTGGGTAAGGTAATAAGCAGAATGAGGCTACACAGTTGTATATTGAACTACTAGATAGAGAGTAGGGGAAGGTTGTTGAACCAGATAGGTATTAAGAGAGATTACTTCCCAATTCTGAGCACTACTTTAACCCTCAAACCTTCACATTTCTTTTCTTGAATTTCCCAGTCTGTGAAATGGAGGTAGAAATAGCCACGCTAGCATAAAATAATCAGCTGTGTCTATGGCAGCCTTCAGAATGGAAAATAGGAAATGGACATTTTTTTTCCTCTTTGCAGAACTGGTCTTCAGGGGTCTCTTGATTTGTTTTCTTCCCTCTCCCTTCCACTGCATCCCTTCCATTCTCTCCCCTCCTACAACTCTAGGGTGGAGAGTTCAGAAGAGCCCGTGTATGAGAGTCTAGAAGAATTCCACGTCTTTGTCCTTGCCCATGTGCTTAGGAGGCCCATAGTCGTCGTGGCAGACACCATGCTGAGGGACTCTGGTGGGGAAGGTGAGCCAAGCAGCCCTGTCTGCACGGGGGATATATGACCCTCGGGGAAAAACACGGTGTCAATTAGAACAAAGCACAGTTCTCACAGAGTCAGTAAAGCTGCTGCTGCTAAGTCACTTCAGTTGTGTCTGACTCTGTGCGACCCCATAGACGGCAGCCCACCAGGCTCTGCCGTCCCTGGGATTCTCCAGGCGAGAGTACTGGAGTGGGTTGCCACTGCCTTCTCCACGAGTAAAGCAGTTGAGGTTAATTGACGAAACTTCTTAGGAAAGAATTGTTAAACACAGGTTGGACTGAAAGGGGGGCTCAATTGACAGAGTTGGATGGAGAGATTTCCCACTAGGCAAGAATATAGCCATAACAATAATCTGTGATTTCCTGCAGCATTTGCCCCTATTCCCTTTGGGGGAATCTACCTGCCCTTGGAGGTTCCAGCCAGCCAGTGTCACCGCTCCCCTCTGGTGCTCGCCTACGATCAGGCCCACTTTTCTGCACTTGTGTCCATGGAGCAGAAGGAGAATGCCAAGGAACACGGTGCGGAATGCAGTGTCTGGGTCTCTGGTGTCTTTTGGTCTGCTTTATTTTCACTTAGAAGAACTGAAATGAGAGAGGATGGAGGAGGAAAGAACTGAGTGACATGCAAGCCCAGACAGAGCATGTTGATGCTGTTTTCTTAAGCTCTAAGATAAACAGAGTTTTGTTTTTTAAAAAAAAGTTTCGGGGGGAAACTCAGCCTGTGTTCCCTGATCTGGAGTAAAAAAGCTTATACATTAAGGTCAAGAACTTTCCAAATGATGCTTTGCTCTATTTGCCTTAATAATGACTTTGAATTCCCTGAATTCACTTTAATTGGCAGGAACATCATGGGTGCTAGCTTACTGGTGGGAAGTCATGGAGATGAGTGGCCTAAATTGTGTTCTGAGTAATAAGGGAAACCCTGCCTGTTATTTTTTTCTGCTAAGACAATTCATCATTAAGAACTGAGATGTGACTACAGTTAAGAGATCTTTGGTATGATTCAGCTGCCTTTTTCCTGGAGTCAGTCTGTGTTCAGTTGCCTTCATCCTTCCTCAAGAAGACTCCTTGATCGTATGTGTGTTTCCTCCCCAGCTGTGATCCCACTTACAGATTCAGAGCATAAGCTGCTGCCTTTGCACTTTGCTGTGGACCCTGGAAAGGGCTGGGAGTGGGGCAAAGATGACAATGACAATGTCCGATTGGCGAGGTGAGGCACGCCTAGCCTTTCCATCTGCTTTGTAGCTGCGATCTCTTCCACATGCCATGTCCGTCTCCCGGGGATTTTCCTCAGCTCAGGGGCGGAGATGGCCACATCCTAGTTCCAGTGTCTTTGGGAAGACGGAGAGGTGGGAGACATATTGGGCACCTGGACTCTTGCCACTGCTTTTTCTTCCCATGAAACGGAAGGGAATCCTGGGATCTGTTTATAGCGTGAGGAGTGTTCTTACAGAATCCCCAGGACAGTGGTCAGAGAATCGAGATGATCAGATCACACTTCTCCCAGCCCAAACGAGAAGGGTTTTAAATAGCTGACCAAAATCATTTGCTCTAGACTTTTGCATTTTTTTAGGGAACTTAAATGGCAAGAAAAATATGTTCTCCCCACCACCACCCCCATTTCCCTGAAGTTGGCTTCCTCCTACTTCCAGAGCTTTCTGTGAAGAGCTTAGGAGTGTAAAAGCTCCTTCCTCACCTCTTATCCAGTGCTGCCTTCTTTGGGCTCCTGAAACTGGAGCCAACTGGGAAGATTGCGTTAAAAAAAAAAGAGTTTATGACTTTTTAAGTAAGTTCTCACCTAATTGTCAGAAGCGCCTTCTAAGTAATAAAGCAACAATAATAGTGGGTACTGTTTATTTCCTATTTTCCAGGCCCTGAGCTGGGCCCTTTCTCAATACTATTTTAATCTTCACAACAGCCCTACAGGATAGATACTATTATCTATACTCATTATCAGCCCCTACTGAGTTTCAGGGAGGTTGAAGTGACTTGCTCAAGGTTATAAAGCTTAGTAATTGGTGCAGCCATAATTCAAATTAGCCCTGAGTTCTCAGCCATGTAGCCTTCTCCCACCCTGCCTGCCAACTGGATCACACTGCTTTGCTGTTTAAAGGCCAGAGTTCTTTGAAATTCTTTTTTTTCTCCTTTTCACAGTGTAATCCTATCCCTAGAGGTCAAATTGCATTTGCTGCATGGCTACATGAACGTGAAGTGGATCCCAGTGTCCTCCGATGCACAGGTGAGGCTTCTTCCACTCCACCCTGGCGTGTCCTCCTTTTCATGTCAGGGAGAGCAAGGAAATCTGGTGGTGGTCTCCTTCCGAGTCTCTTCCAGATAGTGGCTTATGATTCAGTATCAGGAGTAACTGGAAAATACCAGAGAAATTCCAAAAGAGACTTTTCCTGCCTTTCTGCCTGTTAATGCCCTTTGTTTTTTACACCTTCTCACCAACCAGGCTCTGCTTTCTGATGCTAAACACATTCTTCAGGAAAAGTTTTCTTGAACTTGAGATTGTTATCACTTTATTCTAAGCCCTCTACATAGACCTCTGTGTTGGGCACTAGAAGAGATAGAATAGCTTAAAGAGCTCCTGATCCAGTAGGTTCTGAGGATGTCATTATCCACAGAACAGGAACACAGGAACAAGGGCCGACTGATGGACTCTGGTGCTGAATGTCTGAAAGTGGATGCAGAATGGTTAAGACTTGGGGTGTTTATTCAAAACTTCCTTGACATTAACTTTGGGCAGAATCTGGCATAGAGAAATTTATAATAAACGCCATTCTAGTGTCTACAGAATATTCTCCCACCTTACCCAGAGGCTATGTATTTGTATAGTTGCACGTTGTTCTAGAAGAGCAAAATCTAGTCTTCATTTTGCTATTTCCTTATTACAGAAGGGCATCAGGTTACAGGGGGTGAGATAAAAGCTAGACATTAGATACACTTTGCCCTGGCTCATGGGAGAGCTGATGAGCTGGGGAAGGACAGTGCCCTCCTGGGTGATCCCTTCCCCTCATGACAGGAGCGCTTCTCTGGAACCTGGCAGTCATTCCAAGGAAGGAGTTCACTGGGGTGTTACCACCCCTCTCCACATGGTTAATTCCTATAGCAACAGCTGCAGAAGGCCCCGTGAGCCAGGTGGGTGGGCCGGAGGTTCCTGGGGGCTTCCTTCAACCTAGGCCAATGGAGTAACTGTCAGCCATTTTTTTTAATTTAATTTTTTTTATTAAAGTATAGTTGATTTACAGTGTTGTGCCGATCTCCACTGTACAGCAGAGTGACTCAGTTATACACATATAGACATTCTTTTTTTATATATTCATTTCCATTATGGTTTATCACAGGATCTTTTCCATTATGGTTTATCACAGGATATTGAATGTATTTCCCTGTGCCATACAGAAAGAGCTTGTTTATCTGTTCTCTATCTGTCAACCATCTTGTCTCTTCCAGGCTCCACTGGCCCAGCCTGAGTCCCCGACAGCCTCAGCTGGAGATGAGCCCCGGTCCACTCCTGAGTCTGGGGAATCAGACAAAGAGTCAGTTGGCAGCAGCTCTGCCAGCAATGAGGGCAGCAAGAGGAAAGAGAAGTCAAAGCGAGATCGGGAAAAGGACAAGAAGAGAGCAGATTCTGTGGCTAACAAACTGGGCAGCTTTGGCAAAACCTTGGGCAGCAAGCTCAAGAAGAACATGGGAGGCCTGATGCACAGCAAGGGTTCTAAGCCTGGAGGGATGGGAACAGGGTCGGGGGTAAGCAGTGGCACTGAGACGCTGGAGAAGAAGAAGAAGAACTCACTGAAGAGTTGGAAGGGTGGCAAGGAGGAGGCAGCTGGGGATGGGCCTGTATCTGAGAAGCCCACATCTGAGTCTGTTGGTAATGGAGGGAGCAGGTATAGCCAGGAGGTGATGCAAAGCCTGAGCATTATGAGGATTGCAATGCAAGGGGAGGGGAAGTTTATTTTTGTTGGCACCCTGAAGATGGGTCACCGCCACCAGTATCAGGAGGAGATGATTCAGCGCTACCTCACTGATGCTGAGGAGAGATTCCTGGCAGAGCAGAAGCAGAAGGAGGCAGAGAGGAAGATCATGAATGGTGGGGTGGTAGGGAGTGGGCCGCCTCCAGCCAAAAAGCCAGAGCCGGATGGCGCGGAGGAGCTGCTGACTGCCCCTCCAGCAGAACCCAAGGCAGCGGCAGTCTCTACCGGCTACCCTGGTGGCTTTACTGTCCCTCGGCCTTCTGGGGGTGGAGTCCACTGCCAGGAACCCCGGAGGCAGTTGGCAGGGGGGCCGTGTGGGGGGGGCCTACTACCATATGCCACCTTCCCCAGACAGTGCCCTCCTGGGCGACCCTACCCCCACCAGGACAGCATCCCTTCTCTGGAGCCAGGCAGTCACTCCAAGGATGGAGCTCACAGGGGTGCACCGTTAGCACCCCACTTCCGCGTGGCTGATTCCTATAGCAACGGCTACAGAGAGCCCCCTGAGCCAGATGGATGGGCTGGAGGTCCCCGGGGGCTTCCCCCAACCCAGACCAAATGCAAACAACCGAACTGCAGCTTCTACGGACACCCTGAGACAAACAACTTCTGCTCCTGCTGTTACAGGGAAGAACTGAGGAGAAGGGAGCGTGAACCGGGCGGGGAGCTGCTGGTGCACAGGTTCTGAACGGGAAGCCTTGGAGGGCACGGGGGCTAAACAAAGAACGTTAAGTCAATTAATTGGCTCATAAGACCCAGCTCCCATGTTGATGGGGTGAATGCAGTAATGTTGGTGTGAGCCTGGCTAGAAACTCTTAAGTGTATATACTCTGAAGAGCTGCCAGGCTGGCAAGAGCAGGTCAGGGCTGCATGGTGCCTCGAGGGCTATACTGGTCCTTTGCCGATCTTGACTTGATGGTACTGAGGAGGTACAAGGGGAGAAATGATAATTGTGTGTCATAACCCCTTGGGTCCATCCCAGGCCTAAGGGAAAGTGTAAGGGAAGATTCGGTGTGGGGGTGGGTAGGTGGGCAGAAGTCTGGGGGAGGAACTGGCAAAGGAGGTTCTCAGTCAATAAAAGAAAAAACAGACCAAAGTTCTTTTAGGTTGGAAAAAAGCACACGGTGGTGGAGTTGGGAGTGTGGAGGGAAACTGGGAAATTAGATTTGCTATTGACTTGAATTAAGCTAGATGTTTAGTGTTGGATAGATTTTTCCTTTTGAAGGATCTGGAAAGACAGGCAGAAATGTGTGCTTCTGGGTGCTTACTAGGAGGGGGATGGCTTAAATCAGTTTAGTGAGATGGCAAAGGCAAGAACTTAAAGGGGGAATCTTTTTCCTCTGAAGTTTGATTTCCTTCTAAACAGCCATCTGTCATCCCTTCTAGTTCGAGAGGAGATTGCCGATTGCCCCCTATCTTTTCCTCATCCTTTTTGAGGGCTGAGCTCAGCTAAGTTAAGAAGGTTGTGATTTTTTTTAAGACTTTAATTTTATTAAAAAAAACAAAACACAAAAAATGTTCCCTCTGGGGAAGGCAAGAGAATGATAAGAGCAGCTGTGTATGTTGAATTTTTTCCAGGTGAATTGGTGCAGAGGTGATCTTTTTTTAACTACTAGCAATAACCACACATTTGAGTGCGCCTTGGGAGGGGGTGGGAGGAGGACAGACTTTTGGCCAGACTGTTTCAAACAAAACCAAAAACCTAAATAGAGCACTACCATCCTCTGCTGCTGCATTTCTGTAGAAAGCAACTTATTTTTTGGATTTTTTTTTTAAAGAAAAGAAACAAAAAGACCCTAGCAAGCAAAAAACATTAAAAAAAATTAGTTTTTCCCCTCCTATTTAAGTGATTCTTTCTCCTTCCTCTCTACTTTTGGAGAATGAACTTAACATCCAGGCTTCTTTTGTTAAGCCATAGCTGACCTTAATCTGTGGTTAGTTTATTAAAATAATAAAAAAAATACTTTGTAAGAAGAGATATTTTTGATAATAGGACTGATGTTGAAACTTGGGATAGGGATTAGGGGCAATTTATAAAGAGGTAGTTAGAGAAATATATATTTTAGTGAACTATAACCACAGATCACAGATTACTCCCAATGAGCTGATCTGTCATTGGATCTCCCTCCTCTCCCCAAACCATCCTTTTCCCCAGGGGGTGGGAGTAGGTCTGTGGACACAGTAGTGGGGGGAGCTCCTTTGCATTTTGCACAAAGCACAAGTCTGGACAGCCTATGCTCTGGCCAGCACCATTTCTAAGAGCTTTAAACTGGAGGACCTATCCTAGGCCACATTTCCCTTTTCTTTAAATTATTTCTTTCTTGGGGTGGGGGGGGAATCAACTATGCAATTGTATACACTCCTGGGTGCATATGAAGAAGGGGAATAAGTGTACTTAAATGTGTCTAGAGTGTTATTTGGGGCTATTTTTCTGTATTTGGATTTCTCTTTTGAGGTGTGTACTCTTAAACCATCCTGTGGAATGTAATCCTCACATTGATCCAAGGCAGACATGGGCTGGGGGTGTACGTTGGGGGGACTTGTGTTTGCCATATGTTGCTTCTGCCCAATCAGGAACGTTGTCATCCCACCTCCCCTTTGATAACAGTCAGCCAAGACTGTCCTCTTCATTGGAACTGCTCACAATTTAGAAGTTTCCTTTCTCCTCAACAAACTCGAAAAGCCACTTATTTTCTAAATCTGATTGTTGATTTAATAATTTCCATGGCTATTAATTCTTAGGCTTTTATTTGGAAATGGATGTGTTAAGGAAGCAATGAGGTCAAAGGAGATAGGTTCCAAAGGAGGGCATGTTTGTATTCCCAGACAGGACTAGGGCTGGTGTGAGAGGAGCATTCCCTTCAGGGTCAAAACTTAAGGAGATGCCAGAAGCTCACTAATCAAGAAAAATACTGTTTTAATGCAGCATTTAAGAAAATTAATGCAAAAAATCCATCATGAGCAAAATGTCAAAATCTTTAAAACAGACAGGATCCATCAGGACTGGGGTAAGAGTGAGGGAAGAAAAGCTGAATTGAGCAAGGAGGGGTTGAATCTTGTCTTCATTTAAAATTTTTGATAACTTTATTCATTGTGGCTCTTTTTATATTAGTTTTGATTTTCAGAATATATTGTGTGAAAATAGCATCTTGGTCACCGGTTTTTGAGGCATCCTTAAATTTTGTGCCCAAAGTGAGTGCCTTGCTCACCTCACCCCATGTCTGGGATTAGAACAACACTGGTGAGACCACCACCATATGAACTTCTGTCCCCTAATATGCACCCAAACAACAGGTGACTCAAACTCACACCTAGAATTTGCACAGCTCACCTAGCTTTCCCGTAGGCATCCATCTATATCATAGGATTTTGGCCTGGACCAATAGGAATGGAAACAGACCAGGGATTTTCCCAGAGAATAAAACCAGGAAACTTTTAATTCTCCACTGGACTGCTGTGTTTGGATTTGATCTATTAGTCTAGTTAATACTTTTGTTTTTAAAAACTGAGGACAAATGAACAAAAATGGAAACCTTGTGTCATGTTTGCTTTTGTTTTGATTTATAAATTGACCAACCCCAATCCCTTTTGACTTCTTTTCAAATAAAATGGAAATTCTGAGGGGTGCCCAAGGGGGTGAAAATGGTGGGAAGGGGGGGTAGGTTATTTAGGCCCTATAGCTTTTTCATTAAGAATTTTTTGTTTTTAATTTGGGAAGGTAACTTTATTGAGGCATTAAAAAAAGATGATAACCTCTCCATTCTAAAAATGAGGGACCCTGAGTCAATGGATGTTTTTCCTTAGGGATGAGTAAAGTCTGTTCTGCTTTATATTTTGAGACGGCTGTAGGATGGGAAGGTGGTGAAAAATTGCCTGGGAAATGACAGTATTTGGGGAGGGAGAAGAGGCAACCTCATGCAATTACTGTGTTGTGGGGAAGGGAGGAGAGGGGTATGTGACATGCACTTCAAATGAGCCAAATTCCTTAGTTGAGGGTGTGATTGGGGTGGGGGGGGGCAGGCCCTTCAATCCTAATTGAGGGATATCATCTCTCAGGCTTAAATAAGTGCACTTAGTTATTTTAACCCAAGGCACTGGGGTACCTACTGAGGTGGTTATTGGAGAGGGGAGATTTTCAGGGCTCTTATTTTTCCCTTTTTGATTTCAGACAGTGCTATGCCTCTACCCACCCTAGGTTCTCCATCTCAGCCCTGATGTAGCAAATAGGTCTATAGGACACGCCTCCAGATTCCTCCTTTTAATTTATGCTGGTTTGATTGAGAGTTACAAGATTTAACCAAACATTTTCCCCTCACACTGGATTCTACAGCAAAATAAAATGATGATATTAAAAGGGTTTTTTTTTTTTTAAGTCTGTCTATGGAGTGGGATGGTGTTCAACTCAGTGCTCTGTGGGGCCTGGATGGAAGTTCCTTCCCTCTGCTGTTGGCTGTTTCTTCTCAAGTGAAACTAAAGCTCACAGACCAACTAAGCAAAAATCAGCAATGACTTTTTAGTGTATGTTTGGGAGTGATACTGAGGTGGAAAGGATGGAGCTGGTTCTGAATGACTTCTGAGAACCTAGCTTTTGCTATTCTTACCACTTGCTATACAGCCACATGTCCAAAGTTCCAGTCACATTTTATCTTTCCCAATAAAGGAGTTTCAAAAATAATTGTCCCCAAGTTACTCCAACACCTCTGGACTCTGCATTCTCGTCTTTCTCCAAGGAGTCAGTGTCCCAGACCCACCACCACAGGTGAGAAGACAGAATTAGTAGTCCCTTCTCGTCCTGGAATCACCTGCACCACAGATTTTTCTAATTTCCTTTTCCCTCCAGGCCCTTCAGCTACAGATTCAGTGACTCATACAGGCAGTCTGTTTCTTTCACTTTGTAGAAATCACAGGCTGTTTTGCCCCCTGAACTTAAGTGGATTAACAAAATATTAGGATACCCTCCATGGAGACTTTCTCCACAATCCCTCCCTTTACTGGCCACTTGGGTAAGGGGTGCTAAAAAAGAGGAAGGGAAGCTGGCTGCCAGTAGCGCAGAGAGGAGCGGGGTGGGGAGGACCTTGGCCTCTTTCTGTGCTTATAACTGGATCTATGATTCATCTCATGAGTCGCTCAGCTCCACCTCCTTCCTCTAGCTGCCCCTCCCAGCAGCCTTCACTCCTGGCACAAACCTGCAACCAGACCAGGATTCTGAAGATGGAAAAATCTGATACAGACACTTGCCTCTCCACCGTTCCTTTCATCCCCTAAACCCCCACTGGGGGTGTGGGGGGTGGTCAGAGGTGGGGGGGGGGGGGTGGGGGTCCTGTTACTTAACACTCAGCTGCTGTCCCCTTTGCATTCCTGGTTAGGTGCTGATCCAAGTCACCCATCTTTTTTCTGGCTCTGACCTTCCCCCATCCCCCCTCATGTTTTCTCTATTCTCCTGCTGTTCTACACCTCAAGTATTAAAGAATAGAATGAGGCTCTTGACTGAAGGTGGTGGGGAGAAGGAAAGTGGATAATGGATTTTTAAATTGTGGTACACACCTTTTTCTATTGCCACAGACCTTGGGAAATATTTTCTTCCCGTGAGGGATTGAGGCTGATGGAATGCAGGTGGGGGTGGGGAATGTAGCAGCTTTTAGGACTTCTAGAATCAGGCTTCTGGGACGCCTTCCTAGCAGGTGTATGCCTCTTTGTTCCAGATGGACTCCCTCTCTCACAATATCTTCACTATTTCCACAGTTGCAGCCAAGACAGGGAACTTTTCAAAACTCAGGCCGGAAGGGTGTGTGTGCTGCGGGGAGGAGAGTTGAGTGTCACTGGAAAACTGGGGACCCCACCTAAGGACTGCTGCCTCTGTACAAACTCAAAATCAATAAAACAGCAGCTCAGTAATTTCCTATTTTGTATCTTCTTTTGTCTTTTTCATATCTAAAGGTAGATTTTTGCATACCTACCCTAGTTAATGTTCCTTTACTTCCCTCCTACAGCCTTCCCCACCCATCTTTGCTTCTTGGGTTTCAAGGGGAGGGTTGGGGGATGGGACTGTTGCACTGAACAGAGGGTTCCAGCCCTCAGCTTTCAAAGTCCTCAACATGAATCATTAATTTGGAGATCTGATGTCTGGGTTGGAGGGAGGGCTCCTGTACCTGGAATGGGCTCTAGTTTCCAGTTGTTTGGATGGGGTGTGTGTGTGTGATTAAGTCTTAAGATCTTTTCTTTGGGCCTCCCACCCCCAGCCATAGAACTTGCACGTACCCGTACCTGTGTCAGCATCCTGCAGATATTTCAGTTTCTCTCCCTACTTTTCCACTGCACCCTTCACACAAGATATGTTTCACACTCTTTGGAGAAGAATATACAAAAACACTTCCACTCGCCCCCACCCCAATTCTTGGGCTTCCCCAGGCAAAAATCCTGAGGGCCAATTTCCATTTATTTATTCTCAACCACTTTAGTTCAGACTGTCAGGAGAGGTTGTAAGGAGACCTGAAGTACTTTTAATCATTCCTCGCATCCCCTTAAAGAAGACAAAAACAGCTTCCCAGGGAAGCCATCAGTGAGAATCCAGGGAAGTGGCCCAAATGATTCCAGTTTAATACTTGTCATTACTGCTTCACTCAAATAGTCCCTAAAGCTCATGAACAGAAAGAGGGTAGGATCTGGGCTTGGAGTAAAGAAGGGAATGTGGTTATTTTCTCAGTTCCCCAATTTTTCCTCACCTTTCTTAGGCTCCTCCACTTTCCACTTTTCCAAAATTGTGTGTCTTCTCCTTTAAGGGGCTGGGCATCTCTTCCGCCCTCTCCAGAGTCGACTGAAGTTTCCGTGGAGCCTTCTCTAGCTGGACTGGACACACCTTTCAAAAGACCCCAAATCGTGCTCCTTGCACCTCAAATGCTCCTTTCCCTTGAATCTTCCTCCTGCCCCTCTCCCTGACTTCCCTCCTGCTAGCCACAGGATTCAGCCTCTCCCCAAGGGGCTTGAGCATCCTTGAGGTTTTCCACCCCTGACTGCTCCATCCCCGGATGGAGCCAGAAAAATGTGGTGGGGGGGCCGGGGCCAGAGTTTCAACATCGCCCCCCAGAAGGAGGAGCCAGAGATGGGGGTAAGGAGAGGAAAAGGGCTTGGGGGAAGGGTTTGTCATCTAGAGGGTGCGAATGGGGGTGATGTGGAGAAAGAAAAGAAAAGAATCTAGAGGCGGAGGGTATGTCTCATATCAACCTCTGTTGATGGTGCTTGGTCTTTTTTGCAGTCTCAAGTTCATTGTCTCATTATCCATTAACCAGCCCCTCCCTTCCTTAACTCTCTGCCGACGCCTGTCCTGAGCTCTCCACAGCCACTGATCGCAGTGTCTCCTGAGAGTCTGAGTGTAGGCCTCCAGGGTGGCTGCTGAAGTAAGCCCAGACTCCAGGACCAGAGAAGCTCGGGGATTAACCCTACACCCTTCACAGCTCTCTGGACCGAAGTCTGTGCAGGGGACTGGGATGCCAGAGCCCAGGAGTCATCAGCTGGGCAGCTGCCTGGCCTCTGGAGGCCTCCCAGGTAATAATGCCTTCCCAATACTTCTGATTTCCAGACTGTTCCAAATTTTACACTCCTCAAACCCTGTTTCAAACCTCACTAAAGATACCTCTGTATTCCTCTTCTGGCTCAAAGTGCTTTTGCCTGAAATTTGCTCTGTTCTCTGCCCAGGGCTGGCTAGGAGCTTGATGGTCCCTCTGTTTTCTTGACTGTTACTCCTCCTCTGATTAACTTATTAAAAAATATTTGAGGGCCTAAAATCTCTCCTCCTAAGCTTTCATTCTTGTGGGGTTAGGGAGGAATCTTAGTCTTTCCTCTTTAGATTCCCCTGTCTGTTGCAGAAAAACTGGCCTCTGTTCACCTATGCTGAATAGAAAGAGCTTTAAAGGAGTAGAAAAGAAAAAAAAAAAAAGGAGTAGAAAAGAGTAGCTTTATTACTTTACCAGGCAAACAGGGCCACAGCAAGCTAACACTTTCAAGACTGTGCCCTTTCCCTTCCTGGGAAGTTGGAAGAGGTCTTATAGTTTTAGGGTGGGAAATGGGACTGAAGATAAGGATAAGGGTTGATGTAGACTGGCATTCTTCTCTTGGAGTCACTGGAATCATTAGAGCTGGCTTGGGGCCATTCCAGAACAGGTTCTGGTGGTCCTCAAGGTCATTGTCCTATGACATTCTTTCTGGAAAGAATGCTCCCAAGGAAAGGAGTGTTAGGGAAGGTTGTCTTGGAGGGGTAAACATCAAGTAGCCAGAAGGCAATCATTTTCAGAGGGCAATTAAGCAAGAAAGAGAGGGAGAACAAACATGGGTAGGTTGAGTGAGTGGAGAGAATAAGGGCTGCCTAAAAGCTAACCTTCTCCAAGGCTTTTTCCTTGGAGATGGAAATGGCAACCCACTCCAGTATTCTTGTCTGGAGAATCCCATGGAGGGAGGAGCCTGGTAGGCTACAGTCCATAGGGTCGCAAAGAGTCGGACACGACTGAGCGACTTCACTCACTCACTCACTCAAGGGCTAACATAATGGAGTGCCTCAATTAATTTCTGCCACAGAATGTCTGAGAGGAGTGTGTGTATACGAGTGGGGGCAACACTGCGAACAGTCATAACCTGGCTTCCCTTCTTGCCCTGCAGGGGAGCGGATTCTAGCATGGGCCCCAGGGGTGAGGAAGGGGCTGGAACCTGAAATGCCTGGAACCCTGATCTGCAGCAACTTGAGGGTCACCTTCCAGCCCTGTGGATGGCAGCGGAGTCAGGTGAGGAGGTTAGGGCAGTGGAAAGGACAACCAGTGGCAAGTGGAAAGGGAGTCTAGAAGATTTAGACAAACATTATAGAAGTGAGAGTTATGCTTAAAGGGCTGTCTTTTAAGAGTATCAAGGATTGTTGTTGGGATTGTTGAAGGGAGGTTAGGGCTGTCAAAATAGGACAATGAATGAGACTTCAGATGTCTTAAGCGTCAGTCATGTGCTTCTTCTAGGAGACTCCCCTGAGCAGTGAGTATGATTTTTCCCTGGCCAACATTGGGCGATTAGAAGCTGGTAAGTGTGGCGGTTTGCTGAAAGGGCTCACTGTGGGTGCTGGAACCCTTCCTCATCCTTCCTGTATTCTCAGAGGACAGACTGAGTGGATGGAGTGGGATGGGCTAGAAGAGTTCCTCCTAGAGGGACCCTGATTCATGGCTATACCACTCTTCAACTCTTGACTTCAGTGAATGGCCCGTCCCGAGTCCAGCTCCTCCGTCCAGGGTCCCTGCTTAAATTTATCCCTGAGGAGATTCTGATTCATGGCCAAGACTTCCGGCTACTCAGAGTCGGTTTTGAGGCTGGAGGACTAGAGCCTCAGGCCTTTCAGGTAAGAGGTCTTCAACCCAAGAATCCCTCCTCCCCTTAGAATCTTGGGATCCTTTCCCTCGCAATCCCCAATAGTCCCATCTGTCAAGATCCCTCTCATCATTCTCTCTGCTTCTTTCCTCTAGGAAAGACTAAAATGAGAGTATGGTGAGAGTAAAGGCCTGAGTTCTAGCCCAGCGTTGCCAATTATCAGAAGTGTAACTGTGGATGAGGGTCTTCCTTTGAAAAACAGGGAGGGTTGGACAAGATTATTCCCAAGATTCCTCTCAGCACTACCATTCTGTCATTTTGTGGTTCTAAATGTGTTCTCCTGACTCCAGTTCTCATGACCAGTGGAGGCTCCCTTTGTTAGGGACAGTCTTCACTTTTCTTCTCTATTAGTGGCCAAGACAGTGAAACAACATATGAGCCTTATTGCCTCCTTTTTACTTTAGTCTGAGGCAAAGGATGGGCTGTCCTTTCTTCCACAGGTGACCATGGCCATTATCCAAGCCAGAGCTCAGAACAGTCTAGCCCAACAGTATGCAGGGATAACCCTGAGCAAGGCTGGTGAGTGAGGGTGCTTTGGGGGTAAGGAAAGGGTAGAGTCTGAAAAGCAGAAGCTGGCTGGAGACAGAAGAGCTAAGCTGTCTCTGGTTCGTCTTCCTCCTCCTCTTGTGCCGACCTCCTGCCCTAGGCCAGAGTTCTGACTCCAGAAAACCACCTATTCCCCTCTTGGAGACAATAGAAGACTGGGAGACTGAGCGGAAAAAGCAGGCAGCCAGGGGCTGGAGGGTCAGCACTGTCAATGAGAGGTTCGACGTAGCCACCAGGTGATGCCCCAGCCCACCCAACCCCGTGCTGCCCCATCAATCTTCCCACGCTACTCTGGTCTTCTAGAACTTGGCACTTCCCACAAACTCCAGCCTCCAAGGATGTCCACAAAGCCAGCCCCCTTATCTCCTAGATCTCTAAACCTGAGACCCTTCAGAATGATGCCTCCTAAGCAACTTCCTTATAACGACAGATTTGCATTGTTTTGAGGTCACTGGGCCAGGCTGTGACATAACTCTCAATTTCACAGCCTCCCCCGTTACTTCTGGGTCCCTAACCGAACTCTGGACAGTGAGGTCAGGAGAGCATTTGGCCACTTCCATCAGGGCCGTGGACCGGTCAGTGTGGGGATGATGGTAATATTGGGGGATTAGAGGGTCATGGGGCGTTAGGGGTCATTGTGAAGGGAGGGGATCCTTGAGGTCAGTGTTGGGGCAAGGGCAGGGTGGGGCTAGGAGTTTCTCCCTCAGTGATCCTTCTCTCATCCATGTGAAGCGCCTGTCCTGGCATCACCCTGGGGGCAGTGATCTTCTTCGTTGTGGGGGCTTCTATACAGCCAGTGACCCCAACAAGGAGGATATCAGGTGAGGGGAGGTTTGATAAGCAGAATCAAGGGTTAGATGTGAGGGGCAGACCCCTTCCCTTACTTTCTGGTTCCCTTCCCTCCAGAGCAGTGGAGTCCATGCTTCAGGCTGGGCATTCAGATGTTGTCCTGGTAGACACCATGGATGAGCTGCCTAGTCTTGCAGATGTCCAACTTGCCCACCTGAGGCTGAGGGCCCTCTGCCTGCCTGGTGAGATAAACTTTGACCCCTCACCCCACCTCTAGGTCTGTTGACCCTAACCTGGTTTACCCTTTTGCCTGATATGGATGAGTACTCCTTCAGCCCAATAATCCTTTGTTTTCCACTCAACTCCCATTTCCCACAGACCCATTGATTTCCTATCTTCCTGATCCCAACATTTTTTTTTTAGGCAGCTTTATTGAAATATAATTTACATACCATAAAATTCACCCTTCACCCATCTTGAGTGTACAATTCAATGCATTTCATTGTATTTACAATGTTGTACAACCATCACAACTTAATTGTAGAAACCTCATAGCCGTTTATAGTTACTTCTCATTCCTTTCCCCATAAGCAGCAACTACCCAACTTATTACCCCTTAATTCTGGACCCTGAATCCCCAGTTCTCCTTATCTCTTTGCCCTTCTGACTCCTCTGCTCTCTCTCAGATTCATCTGTGGCTGAGGATAAATGGCTCTCAGCTCTGGAAGGAACACGATGGTTGGACTACACCAGGTACTCCATCTTTTTCTGGCATGATTTATAATTCAAACTGCTGTTAACTTGGACTCCTCAGTCTTCCATTAACTCTCCTTGGTTCCCAAAGAAGACTGTTATTTGTTGCTCCTTAGAAGGGGGGGCGGGGTGGCAGGAATTGGGAGTCTGCCTCCATAGTATCCCATGACCCATCACTCCCTTCCTCTAGGCCTATTCTCTTCTCTTCCTCGCCCACCCCTCCAGGTCTTGTCTTCGAAAGGCCAGTGACATCTCAGTCTTAGTGACATCCAGGGTTCGCTCTGTAGTACTTCAAGGTGAGTTTCTTGGGCCAACCCACTCCATTCCTTGCCTTTTTTCTTTACTCACCTGACTGGATTCTGCTCAGGAAGGGAGATCTAGAAAGTTTCCTTGTCCCCTTCCAATGCTGGCATCCTCCTCTCATTTTGCTAGGTACTACTTGTGGGAAGATCCTCTGGAGAAGGAAATGGCAACCCACTCCAGTATCTTGCCTGGAAAATCCCATGGATGGAGGAGCCTGGTCGGCTACAGTCCACGGGGTCGCAGAGAGTCGGACACGACTGAGTGACTTCACTTTCACTCGTGTTCAGTGCTACTTCTGCCTCCCCATTAAGCTTGTGGTCCCTAACAGAGAGGTTCTCAGCCTTCTGTTCCTGTCTTTCCATCAGTGGATGGGGACTGGGATTGGGGGCGGGGGAAGGAAAATGAGGAAAACTGGTTTGGCATTTGATTCTGCTTCCTACATGTGAAGCTGGGTATTTCTATCTTGGTGGAGTGTATGAAGTGAATCACTCAAGGTCTTTGTTTTCTCTTCACTTTTATGTGCCCTCTCAATCCTACCTACCCAAAACTTTCCCCTCTGTGCCTCTTACTTCCTCTTGCCATGTTTTCTTTTCTCACTCTCTTCTGCCCTAGTTTCTTGGCCTTTCTTTCTTTGTCCCTTATCCCTCTTTATCACCCAGAGCGCGGTGATCGTGATTTCAATGGCCTCCTCTCTTCACTCGTCCAGCTGCTTTCAGCCCCTGAAGCCCGAACACTGCTTGGCTTCCAGTCACTAGTGCAACGAGAGTGGGTGGCAGCTGGACATCCTTTCCTGACCCGACTTGGGGGATCTGGGGCCAGTGAAGAGGTGAGAATGTTTGGGGGAGGGTATTATTAAGAAGTACAGGGATGAGGAAATGACATACTAAAATCCATTGGAGGTGAATTAGGTCCAAATTGGGTCTGAGGTTGGGCTGAGCTTGAAAGGAGATCCAGATGAGGGACCACAACCCCCTACCTCAACTGATGTCCACTCCCTGACCACCTTAGTGTCCCCATTCCCACGTCACTCATCCTCCCCATTTAAGTCCCCACAACCCCTTCCAACCTTTTAAATTTCCCTCTTCTCAGGCCCCAGTGTTTCTCCTCTTCCTTGATTGCGTCTGGCAGCTCCTCCAGCAGTTTCCAGCTGAGTTTGAATTTTCTGAGTTCTTCCTTCTTGCTCTTCATGACAGTGTCAGAGTTCCTGACACCCTTACATTCTTGAGAGACACTCCCTGGGAGCGTGGAAAGCAGAGTGGACAGGTCAGCGACTTGCGTTTTTGGCTTTTCCCCACCCATTAAGTACTCTCTGGGAGTCTCCTGGTGGGCTAGTGGTTAAGATTCTGGGCATTCACTGCCATGGCCCAGGTTCAATCACTGGTGGGGGAACTAGGATCCCACAAGCTGTGCAGTATGCCCAACAAAAGAACTACTCTCTGAAGTTTACTCTTGAATATGAAAAGTGGTCTGTGGGTGGGAAAGGGGGAGGAGGTTGGTGCCTTCTTTCAGGACCGGACTTTCACCCTACATCTGATTCGTTTCTTTGTGTGTGGCTGTGCTGGGTCCTCATTGCTGAGTGGGCTCTTTAGTTGCAGTGACTGGGGAGTGGGGGCATATTCTCCAGGTGTGGTGCATGGAGTTCTCATTGCGGTGGCTTCTCTTGTTGTGGAACATGGGGCTCTAGGGTGTGCAGGCTTCAGCAGTTGTGGCATGTGGGCTCAGTAGTTGTGACTCCCAAGCTCTAGATCACAGGCTCAATGGTCGTGGTGCTCAGGCTTAGTTGCTCCAAGGTAGATGAGATCTTTCCAGACCGGGGATCGAACCTGTGCCTCTTGCACTGGCAGGTGGCTTCTTTCCCACTGAGCCACCGGGGAAGCCTTACATCTGATTCTTAGAGTAACAGATGAGTTTCATGGTTTATCTCTAAACTGGGGAGGATTATATATTTTTGTTTAACCTTCCTCTTGTTTCCTCTATCTAGTTCAACAACTACACACAAGTCTATACTGCTGGGTACTCCCAGCCCCTGGCTGGGAACTCTGTTAACCCACAGCTATCTGTCTGGGACTGGAATTTACGCTACAGCAATAAACAAATACTACAATTCCATAATCCTGGCTATGACCCAGAACACTGCCCAGATTCCTGGCTCCCTAGACAGCAGGTAAGGTGTCCAAAGTTCCTAAATTCCTTTGATTTTTCTCACAGGCTCATCCTACTAGATGAGGAGAAGTGATAGTGTCTGAGTTCCTCATTCCTTCTGTTAGTTGTCATTTATAGTCCTAACTGTCCCCAGGAAGACAGAAATCCTAGAAATCACAAACGGCATCTTTTTTTATCCTCCTCATCCTTATTAGTCTTCCTATCTCATGCACACATTTTTATGTTTCCCTAAAATCAACTTTAATCAGTCCTGAGGCCTAGTTTGGAGTCTAATCAGATAAAGTGTTCTCAGGGGGAGGCTTGTACTTTGATCACCAGTGCAGGGTGCAGTGGGTGACAGCTGGACATTCCTTCATGACCCAGTCTGGGGAAACTGGGGTCATCAGGTTTCTAGGTTGCCAGTTGATTTCCCTTTCCTTCTTAGCCAAGCTTCATGGTTCCGGGGCCCCCCAGTTCTGTGTGGCTCTTCTCTAGAGGGGCCCTGACACCCCTGAATCAACTCTGTCCTTGGCGGGACAGTCCCTCCCTGCTGGCAGTCTCTTCTCGTTGGCTCCCTCGACCTGCTATCTCTTCTGAAAGCCTGGCTGATCAGGAGTGGGGGCTCCCCTCACATTGGGGCGCTTGCCCTTTACCCCCGGGACTGCTGCTGCCTGGATGTCTGGGACCCCAGATCAGGCTCTGGAGACGCTGCTACCTGAGGGGAAGGCCTGAGGTCCAGGTGAGAAGGGAAGACAAAAATTGGGAGTGGGAGAAGGGGTCTGACTGCTGAACCAGATATTCTAGGAGAAACCAGATGTTTCCAGGAGGCAGAAGGGCAAGGGTTTGGGGGACCGGGAAGTGAGATACCATTCCTATTGGTATCAATGGATAGATTTGGGAGTGTGGGAAAACTGCTTCTAGCTTATATCAAGTGGAACCTAGGGCATAATCGGAGGGGGAAAGGGAACTAAGAATTAAGGATCCTCTCTGCCTCTCTTCACCCTCTTACCAGATGGGCCTCTCAGCTCCCACAATCTCTGGTCTCCAGGAGGAGCTATCCCACCTTCAGGAGTTATTAAGGAAATGGACACCACGGATATCTCCCGAGGATCACTCCAAGAAAAGAAACCCAAATACCATTCTCTCCCAATCCTGTTGAAGTTGCTGGCTTTCTCACCGGCAGGACAGAGGGTGGTCTGGGGTGAGGGAGAGTTTTGTCTAATCCTTTGGTTTTTCCTGGGCTTCTTGGTGTCTCACACGGTAAAGCGTCTGCCTACAATGCAGGAGACCAGGGTTCGATCCCTGGGTCGGGAAGATCCCCTGGAGAAGGAAGTGGCAACCCACTGCAGTACTCTTGCTTGGAGAATCCCATGGACGGAGGATCCATGGGATTAGGCTACAGTCCATGGGGTCGCAAAGAGTTGGACACGGCTGAGCGACTTCACTTCGGTTTTTCTTACCTGGTCTTGCTGCCTCAGCTTTCATAAACAAGATCACTGACCTGAGTTTCTATTGCAGATGAGTGGTGCTAACCTTATCCAACCCTTACCCTGCCTTGTTTGGTTTAAATAGTTCTTGTTATTTGAAGAATTAAGAAACAAAAACAATCCAGAACACTTCTTTTTTCAGGGCAATTCCATGCCTTTGGGATGGAAATTTTGGATATCGTGCTGGTAAATTGTGATAACCAGGTATACTGTTTATCAGTGCCAACAAGATGGCCTACAGACCTCCTTCTCACCTCCTCTTGCTGCTTCTTTAATTCCAATTTCTATTTCTTCCCTTATAGTTTTCTATGGGTATGGAGTATACATGGGACACCCTATCTCTTCCAATTATATATTTTCGTGGTGACATTTCTATTTAAGGAGTTCATTAAAGCACAATATTTATACACGCCGCTGGCATTGTTTGTGTCTGATTAAAGGAACCCTAAGTAAGGAAGTGGTGGGAGAGGAGGGAAGGGAATGTGAACCACGAAGGGACCGCACCGACCATATTACTGCTAAGGAAGTAAGGGGCTGGGTTGCATGAGGCGCTGCAGGATTCACAATTTAAGGTCCTCTCTTCCGTGCAGACGGGGCAAAGGCACACCCAGATGTTGCTGGGGTTCAGGGTGTGCTCTAGAGGTCGAGGTCGAGGCCAAGGCCTCCGGGCTTCAGTGTGAAACCCCCGTCAGCTTCGGTACCACTCCACCTCTGAGTCTCAGGTTCCCCTCACCCTCTATGCAGAGACTAGGCGAGCTCAGACATTCCATAATTCCCTCCCTGAGGAAAAAGGAAATACCTCAAGCCCAGGCCTGGGCTGTGAGGCCGCATCTGTTCAAGGACTGCGGATTGGGATGGACGGTTGTCCCCACGCCCTGCGTTGAGGGGTTCCTCTGCACATCCTTCTGGGAGTGGGGGGGAAGGCTACAAAACACATGAAAACTAAAGTTTTGTTCTCCCAGCTTCTGAAGGGACATTTTCGGGAGCAGTGTGACCCTTTAACTTCTAACATTGCCTTAAAAGACACAGAACGTTTCCATTTCACGTTCCCCGCCCTGTCCGCTCACAGTAGCACTTCTGGACAGCACCACTGCCTCGGCCGCTTCCAGTCCCAGCGTTTTCTAAGATGGCCGAGGCCGCTTCCGGCTCCTCCCCTGCCGCGGCCCCGCCCACCACTCACGTCAGCCTTCGCCTCGGAAGTAGAAGTAGTGACTGAGGTCAGGGGGCGGGATCGCTGCCTGGAGACGGCGGGAGCGCTTTCGCCATGGCGGCCGGGCCGATCTCCGAGCGAAACCAGGGTGACTGGAGGGGACAAACCCAGAATGGACTCTGGGGGCTTGGGGGACCTCGACTATGCTTAGCAATGTTTCCGCCGGGAAACATAAAATCCGGGAGATTTTACCTTTCCGAAGGGCGCGAGACTGGTCCCGATGCCTTATGGGGACGGGATGGACAGGCTTGAGGCCTGTAGTTGTGATGCTGTGTCCAATCCTCTGCTGCCTTCCCACTCAGGAAAAAAAAAAAAAAGAAAAGTTACAGGGTGAACTTGCACCGTAACTCTAAATTAGACTTAAGAAGATTGTCTATTTTCTGAAAAGGAGGAACTTCTAAAAGCTTAATCTAACTTCTTTTTTTTTTTTCTTATTCTTTGCTTTTCTACCCCATCTCTACCCCCACTTCCTCTGCCTGGGTTCCATCTTCATGTTACCGCTACCTCCCTATTTCCCCTCATCTCTGCCCTCACCTCCTAATCCTGTCCTCCAGATGCCACTGTGTACGTGGGCGGCCTCGATGAGAAGGTTAGCGAACCACTGCTGTGGGAACTATTTCTCCAGGCAGGGCCAGTAGTGAACACGCACATGCCAAAAGATAGAGTCACTGGTCAGCACCAAGGTGAGTACAGGGCAAAAAGTGCAGTTATGAATAGAGGGGACAGACTGCTCCTGGAGGTCCCCAGTGGTGTTAACTGTTTTGGAGTGAGCAAACTAAAGACTTTGTTTCTGGAACCATTCTCAGTTGAAGTTGGGATTCTTATTTCTTATCCTTTGTGCTTTAGAAGGCAGATGAGTTATAAACTCGTTTTTAATCACTTCAGTTGCTAACTTCTTCTTTTCCACTTCCCCAGGCTATGGCTTTGTGGAATTCTTGAGTGAGGAAGATGCTGACTATGCCATTAAGATCATGAACATGATCAAACTCTATGGGAAGCCAATACGGGTGAACAAGGCATCAGCTCACAACAAAAACCTGGATGTGGGGGCCAACATTTTTATTGGGAACCTGGACCCAGAGATTGATGAGAAGTTGCTTTATGATACTTTTAGCGCCTTTGGGGTCATCTTACAAACCCCCAAGATTATGCGGGACCCTGACACAGGCAACTCCAAAGGTTATGCCTTTATTAATTTTGCTTCATTTGATGCTTCGGATGCAGCGATTGAGGCCATGAATGGGCAGTACCTCTGTAACCGCCCAATCACTGTGTCCTACGCATTCAAGAAGGACTCCAAGGGTGAGCGCCATGGCTCAGCCGCTGAAAGACTTCTGGCAGCACAGAACCCACTCTCCCAGGCTGACCGCCCTCATCAGCTGTTTGCAGATGCACCCCCTCCACCATCTGCTCCCAATCCTGTGGTATCATCATTGGGATCTGGGCTTCCTCCACCAGGTAAAGCTTTTGATAAAAAATGTTTGTCTTGGGTTGGGAAGGGTGGGGCCAGGAAGAAGGAAAAAGAACCTGGCAAGGAGGGGACATTGAGTCATTAGGTGATGAGAAAGGGGTTGAGGGATGATGATTATGGTGGGAAGAAAGTTGTTGAGTTTCTCCAAAAGGTGGTTGTTGAGTCATTTAATGTTGCTTCTGACTTTAGAGAGCTAGGAGGAGGGAAAAAGAGCTCATTCTGTCTGGAGAGGCCAGGATGGAACAGGCTTTCTAAAGGCACTCTCTGCTCACTATCATTAACTGTTTTTCCGTTTTCTCTATAGGCATGCCTCCTCCTGGCTCCTTCCCACCTCCGGTACCGCCTCCTGGAGCCCTTCCTCCTGGGATACCCCCAGCCATGCCACCACCACCTATGCCTCCTGGGGCTGGAGGACATGGCCCCCCATCAGCGGGAACCCCAGGGGCTGGACATCCTGGACACGGACACTCACATCCTCACCCATTCCCACCGGGTGGGATGCCCCATCCAGGTGGGTGTTCTTTGCTGGGAAGGGGAGGGAAGAGCTTGGTAGAAGAGCTCTGTCAGTACTTAATGCTGCTGTTCTTTGTCCTTTAACAATAATAGTAGTACCCAAGCTCTCCTTTCTTTCAGACATTCTTTTATGAAAATAAACGCAAACTGCTTTACTGTTTATTTTAACAACCATCATGCTGTCTTCATTTCTTGTTTAAGTTTTACCAAAGAGAACAACAGGCCCTTCTGCATTGGTAGGTGGGTTCTTTACCACTTGCGCCACCTGAGAAGTCCAGGCTCTCCTATCATTATTTCACACCTAATTTATTTTAGTAATACCCTAACTGACACTTTGACTCTTAATTATCTCCACTTTGATTGACTATCTCAGAGTAATTTTTCTTAAATACAGATATACACACACCTTTGCTCATAATTCTTCTGTTGTTCCCTTTTACTTACAGAGTGAAACCCAAACTCGCTATCATAGCATTCTAGGCGTTGCATGATCTGGCTCCTGCAGGTTACTCCCATGACTGCAAGCTATTTTACTGGTTTTCCTTTAACATACTGTGCTGTTGATCACTTCCATGCTTTGCATCTGCTGATTTTTTTTCTGCCTGGAATGTTCTTTTCCCAATCTGTTGTCCACCTGAAAAATTCCTGTTCATCCTTTAGAATTAGATCTTTGCTGTGACCGTGTCTCTGTTGTCTTCCCAGATTCTATTCAGTAGAATAATCACGCCATTCTGCAGTACTGTTACAATGCCTAAATCATGGAAGGAGTGAATGGGCTTCAGGGAGTAGGGAGCTGTTGGGTAGTTGGTTGATTTAGTCTCTTGGGATGGAGTCAAGGATAAGGGCACTTTTTACCAGCTTTAATTTCTGTATTCTATCTGATGTCATTTTCTTTTCTGTCTTGTTTTCTTTGCCTCCTGTCTAACTTCCTTTTGTCTCCCTTCTCATTGTGTCTTGTTGTGTTCTCATAGGTATGTCTCAGATGCAGCTGGCCCACCATGGCCCTCATGGCTTAGGGCACCCCCACGCTGGGCCCCCTGGCTCTGGGGGGCAGCCACCGCCCCGACCACCACCTGGAATGCCTCATCCTGGACCTCCTCCAATGGGCATGCCCCCCCGAGGGCCTCCGTTTGGCTCTCCCATGGGTGAGTAGTCTTTAGCCACCTCCCTGATCCTCACATTTTGTTCTTGCAGCTTTTGTCACACCTCTTATCCCCTGCACTTTCTTTTCTTTCTTCTATTTCTTTTCACTGTCTCCCTGTGTATCCTCTCCCTACATTGTCCTAATATGAACTGTCTTCTATTCCTTGTTTTTACTAAGTTTTCCTTTTTTACCTGCAGGTCACCCAGGTCCCATGCCTCCGCATGGTATGCGTGGACCTCCTCCACTGATGCCTCCTCATGGATACACTGGCCCTCCACGGCCTCCACCCTACGGCTACCAGCGGGGGCCCCTCCCTCCACCCAGACCTACTCCCCGACCTCCGGTTCCCCCTCGAGGCCCACTTCGAGGCCCTCTCCCTCAGTGATTTCTCTTTGTTTTTCCTCCTGTCCTAGCCTCCCAATATCTATTCACTTCCTTGGACCAATCAGAGTTTCTATAGCTCGGAGGGGCTAAGGCGCTAATCCCTCTCAGGCCTTTCTTTTGTAAGTGTAATTTTTTCACAGGAGGCTTCATTATTATTTTTTTTCTATGTTGGCCCTAAGTGTTTTACAAATACCCAGAGAAAATTAAACTAAACTCCTTGTTTATCGTTTGTGGTGCTTAACTTAACAGAATTAACTTCTTTTTCTCTGAGAAGCGATGTCAGTATATTGGGAGAAGAATGGTAAGGTAGGAGTGAGGGTGTTTATTCCAGGTTTTAACCACTTACTCTATAATGTGCGATTGCAAGTGCTGGACTGCTGTGTACTGCAGCACTTGATTCACTACATCAAAGTTATACTTAAGATGAAGACCCAGTGTCTGTGGCATAGAGTTATTGTGAGGATTAAGTGAGAAGAGAAGTAAGTTCCTGGAAATAAGATGGCAAAAATAGGAAGTAACATGCACAAAGCTATTCATTGCAGCACCATTTGTAATAACAGATTGGAAACAATTCTCATATCAGTCAGTAGGGGACTGGTTGAATAAACTGGTAAATTTATACAATAGAGTACTAAGCAGCAGTAAAAAGGAATGAGGGAGACTACACACTGATTGAAGAGATCACGAGGCTACATTAAGTGAAGAAAGTAGCATGTAGAACAGAATGTATAATGTGTTTTCCTATCTAAAGGGTGACACATAATGTATATTATGCATTTGTTTCCATTTTAAAAATGGAAGGCTAGGGCTGCCCTGGAGCTCCAGAGGTTAAGACTGTGCTTCCACCGCAAGGGCCCCAGATCCAATCCCTAGTCGGGGAGCTAAGATCCCACATGCTACACGGCCAGAAAAAGGAAGGATAACCATGAACTAATGGAAATTGATACCCACTGGGGAAAGGGAAGGAAAGGGATATGGAGGGAAACTGGATTTCTCAAGCATACTATGTTATTGTGGAACAGTGTATCTTAAATGGTAGCAAAGCAATTGCAATGGGACTGTAGGAATTCAGTAATCCTTCATTTTCTTTTGTTCTTTATAGTGCCAAATATCTTGGGAAAGGGATTTGTATCTTATTCTTATTTCTTCTCTCCTCAGTCCTTCCAAACCTGATTTCCATCATACTTAAATCTGTGCTCAGACTTTTAAGTAACTAGATCAAATCCAGTGGCCTATTCTGTCCTTTGCCACATTTAATCCTGTTATAGCTTCCTCTTCTCCAAAGATCTTTTTGGTTTATGTAACCACGAACTTTTTTACACTCTAGGCAAGAAAAGGTAAGCCTGGCCTTCTTATTCTTTTGCATCATTCTCATTCAGGTAACGGAGTACACACAAGGGCTCTGCTGGTGGCTGCTGAAGATACAAAGATGAGCAGGGCAGTTCTGTCTGATCATTACCAGGGGGGTGTGAAAGTGTTAGTCACTCAGTTGTGTCTGACTCTCTCTGTCCCCACGGATCATAGCCCACAAGGCTTCTCCATCCATGGTATTCTCCAGGCAAGAACACTGGAGTGGGTTGCCATTTCCTTCTTGGGCATCTTCCCAATCCAGGGATCAAACCTGGGTCTCCCACATTGCAGGCAGTCTCTACCAGTCTGAGCCACCAGGGCACTAGACTGATACATAAGAGATTATTTTGAAACAAAATACTTTGAGAGTGTAAGGAAGGGTATCCAACCTGCCCTGAAAGTCCAAGAAAATTTCCTGGGAAAATGACAGTTGAATGATCTTGAAGGTTAGAAACTTCTCAGACAAAGATGAAGGTAAGCTCATTTCAGATCTGTGGGATACTTTTGAGCAGAAGTAAGAGACTGATAAGTAGCACAGTATTTAATGTGCTAAAGCTAAAGCTGTTCAGTGCTGGAGGAAGGATGAGGTCAGAACCAGTCAGGGAGTGCCTAAAGATTAGTTCTCAGCCCTTCTCACATTGTGGCACAGAGAACCATTTCAAACAGTACACAGATAGGATGCTTCAGGCTTTAGACTATTGGCTTAAGAATTCTAGCTATCCCAGGTTCTGCCTAGCAGTCCAAAATGCTGAGGGAATTAACATCATTGTCAAGACACGCTGGCTGGGAAGCTGCTGTCCATGATGGGAAGGCACAGTGGGGATTTAAGCAAGGAGATGACAGATTTGGTGTTTTAGAACCATGGTTGCACCGTAGAGGGTAGATTTGGGGGAGACGAAGACTGTTAGGCTATGCATCTGGCAACAGTTCAGGTGAGAGAGAGTGTGTGTGTGTGCTCAGTTGCTCAGTTGTGTCCGACTTGGCGAACTCATGGACTGTAGCCTGCCAGGCTCCTCTGTCCATGGGATTTCCCAGGCAAGAATACTGGAGTGGGTTGTCATTTCCTCCTCCAGGGGATCTTCCTGACCCAGGGATTGAACCAGCATCTCCTGTGTCTCCTGCATTGGCAGGTGGACTCTGCCATTTTACCATTGGGAAGCCTCTGGTGGTGAGATACTTAAAAAGGCAAGTTAGGACTTGGTATTAGATTGGGTACAATGAATAAAGGGAAGAGTGGAATCAAAGATGAGAGTATGCAGCAGGAAGAACTTGGAGAAGCAGGATAAAAATGATAAGCACAATTTTGGGTATGTTGACTTTGAAGTGTGTTGGAAGGTGTGCAGGTTGAGTCATCTAGTGGATGTCTGATTACATATGCCAAAAGCTTGAGGGAAGGACTTCTCTGGCGGTTCAGGGGTTAAGACTCTCTGCTTCCCCTGCAGGGTATACAGGTTTCATCCCTGCTCGCGGAACTGAGAGCCTGCGGAACTGAGAGCCTGCACGCAGCACTTACATTGGCCAAAGGAAAGATTGGGGGGAAGATTAGACATGGTATTTCACATCATGACTGGATGCCAGGCTTCTGAGTAACAAGGGGATGAACTGACCACCTTAATTTCAAGCAGAGTTCTGCTATATGTGGTCATAAGCTGAGATCCCAGAAATGCTTGGAACCTGGCATAGCCAGCAGCTGGATCCTGGCCCCACACACCAGAGGCCAACACTGGAGCATCCCCAGGTGTTGGGAAGCTTTGTCTCAGTCTCTGTGTGCTTTCTGCCTTCAGGTTATCTATCAAATGAATGGATTCTTCTGAGATCTCACTTTCTTGATTGGAGATTGAACCTGGGCTGTGGCAGTAAAAACCTGGAATCCTAACCACTAGGCCACCAGGGAACTCCTATGAGGCATTTCTGGCTGTTTTCTGATATCATGTTGATGAATTCACATTGTCATAGAGTAAATTAGTGCCTTTGCTGAATTCCCTACTGTCTTTATTCAAACCACTGTTTCCTCAGGCATTTATTCTCAGAATCATCTCTGAGCTTGTATTCATTCAATGATTCCCCAGTGCCTCCTCTAGTTATCAAGTTTGACTGCCCTAAACTCTCCTTTATCTCTCCACCCTCTGGTTCTTTCAGACGCTAGTGCTCAGCAATTCTCTGAACAGAGTACGCCTTGCTACTTCAGTTCACACATCTGTTTGTTTTTTAGTTTTTGTGCACCCTCTGACATTTTTTTAATTGCCCTCCCCCATGCATGAAATTTTAATATCACCAATATGCTATTGTATCTGTATACATACTATGGCCCTTTGGAAGGACACAAACATTGTAACATCTAAGATTCTCATCCCTGTACCAATTTTTGACTTCTTGGGAGGGGGGCAATACTACTCCCATTGACAATGCAGACTCTAGACCATGGGGCCTTAATGTTTGTAGGCCATGGGACAGTCCTTTGAGAATATGACAAAAACTCTGGACCCTACCCAAGAAAAAAATGCATGCATGCATATTTACCCAATATCCTGAAGCAAAAATTCCAGAAGTTTCATGGATCCCAATCTAACTATCCCTGCACTAAACTGAATCCCTTAAGACTTCTTAATGATTTTCATTCTATTAGTTTGTATCCCCTGAGAGTATTGAAAGCTGCCTAATATATATAATGGTGGTGGTGGTTTAGTTGTTAAGTCATATCCAACTCCTGTGTTCCCATGGACTGTAGCCTGCCATGGGATTTCCATGGGATTCCCCAAGCAGGAATACTGAAGTGGGTTACCATTTCCTTCTCCAGGGGATCTTCCTGATCCAGGGATTGAACCCTAGTCTCCAGCATTGCAGGCAAATTCTTTACCTGACTGAGCCACTAGGGAAGTTCCAACTGTAAGAATAATAATAGCTAACATTTACTGAACTCTTACTATATGCCGGGTACTGAACTGTTTTATATGCACTATCTCAATTAATCCTTAAAACAATGCCTTAGGTAGATTTTACTTTTACGATTTTTAGATTTTGCTTTTACACCAATTTTAATATGGGGAAGCTGACATTAAGTTCCTTGACCAAGATCACATGCTAAGAAGTGGTAGATGTAGTAAATGAAATAAGATCTGTCTGTAGACAGGTCAAGAAGCAAAAGTTAGAACTGGACATGGAACAACAGACTGGTTCCAAACAGGAAAAGGAGTACGTCAAGGCTGTATATTGTCACCCTGCTTATTTAACTTATATGCAGAGTACATCATGAGAAATGCTAGGCTGGAAGAAGCACAAGCTGGAATCAAGATTGAAGGGAGAAATAACAATAACCTCAGATACCCAGATGACATCACCCTTATGGCAGAAAGTGAAGAAGAACTAAAGAGCCTCTTGATGAAAGTGAAAAAGGAGAGTTAAAAAGTTGGCCTAAAGCTCAACATTCAGAAAACTAAGATCATGGCATCTGGTCCCATCACTTCATGGCAAATAGATGGGGGAACAGTGGTTGACTTTATTTTTCTGGGCTCCAAAATCACTGCAGATGGTGACTGCAGCCATGAAATGAAAAGACGCTTACTCCTTGGAAGGAAACTTATGACCAATCTAGACAGCATATTAAAAAGCAGAGACATTACTTTGTCAACAAAGGTCGGTCTAGTCAAGGCTATGGTTTTTCCAGTGGTCATGTATGGATATGAGAGTTGGACTATAAAGAAAGCTGAGTGCTGAAGAATTGATGCTTTTGAACTGTGGTACTGGAGAAGACTCGTGAGAGTCCCTTGGACTGCAAGGAGATTGAACCAGTTCATCCTAAAGGAGATCAGTCCTGGGTGTTCATTGGAAGGACTGATGTTGAAGCTAAAGCTCCAATACTTTGGCCACCTGATGTGAAGAGCTGACTCATTTGAAAAGACCCTGATGCTGGGAAAGATTGATGGGAGGAGGAGAAGGGGACGACAGAGAATGAGATGGTTGGATGGCATCACCGACTCGATGGACATGGGTTTGGGTAGACTCCAGGAGTTGGTGATGGACAGGGAGACTTGGCGTGCTGTGGTTCAGGGGGTTGCAAAGAGTTGGACATGACTGAGCGACTGAATTGAACTGAACTGAACTTCGTAGCCAATTGCTTAGTCACATTATACGATTGTATTTACTGAATAAATACTTGTTGAATGAATGAATGTTTTGCCTTGTGACTTATTTGCTTTCTATATAAGGTATCCCCTCTCTAATTGGATTAAAAGCTCCTTGGGGATAGGAATTTTGATGCTTCACTTGTTAGCATCTCTCACTGGAACTTTATGGTATCTTAGAGAGGCTGTTATTGACCCTCTTATATCCCTCTTTATGCTCCCCATCCTGAAAATCTCATGTGTGTGAAGTGGAGGTGGGTGCCTGATGTTGAGGAGTAGTCAATATTCAAAAATATTTTTTTGGCATGCTACGTGCTTGGCATGCAGGATCTTTAGTTCCCAACCAAGGATAAATTCATGGCCCCTGCAGTGGCAGTGCAGAGTCTTAACCACTGGACCACCAGGGAAGTCCTGAAGAAGAGCCAATTTGATGGGTAAGTGGTGAAAGAAGTTACACAAGAAAGTAATATAAGGCTGTGATTAAAAACCTTGGAAAGCTCTGAAACCCAGAGCTATTAAGCCAAAGACCTATATACTGTACGAACCTACATATATGAAGCTCTAGAACAGACAAGTCTAATCTATGGTGACAGAAAGGAGATCAGTGGTTGCCAAGGATAGGGAGATTAACTTCAGAATGGCCCAAGGGAACTTTTAGGGACAGTGTTCTTTATCTTGATCAGAAGGATGCTTACAGGGAAATATACATTTGTTAAAACACCTGGAACTATACACCTAAGATGGATACAAAGAGCTCTGCATCTATACTGCTTTTGTTAAAATCCTAGTTTTGCCATTTCTGAGTTGTGTGATTAATCAAGTTACTACTTAACTAATCAGTGCCTCAATGTCATCTGTAAATGGTGATCATTCCATAGGTTAATGGGGAGGTGGGGTGAGTTAATTGTTGCAAAGTGGTCAGAGAAGTGCCCAAGTCAGGTAATTGCTCTAACAATGTCAGCCATCATTACTACACACCCATTTATCACCTCCTGCTCCATAGTCTTATTTCCCACACCCAATATAAGCCATTTGTGAAGAAGAGTGGTCTGAGGGGTAGGAACAAGTCTAGACTAAAAGACTTCCCTGGTAGTCCTGTAGCTTAGACTCCGTACTCCCAGTGCAGAGGGCCGGAGGTTCAATCCCAGGTCAGGAACTAGATCCCACATGCTGCAACTAAAAGTTCGCATGCCACAACTAAAGATCCCGCATGCTGCAAGGAAGATCTAAGATCCTGCATGCCGCAAATAAGACTCAGCACAGCTAAATAAATAAATCAGAGATAAACATTAAAAAAGAAAGACACACACAAAAATCTTCAATATTTTTACTTAAGAAATACTTAGCAGTAGTAGTGTTAGTCGCTCAGTCGTGTCTGACTCTCTGCAACCCCACAGACTGTAACCCACCAGACTCCTCTGCCCATTTAATTCTCCAGCAAGAATACTGGAGTGGGTTGCCATTCCCTTCTCCAGAGCATCTTCCCCACCCAGGGGTCAAACTTCAGGTCTCTTGCATTGCAGGCAGATTCTTTACTGTCTGAGTTATACAGATCCATAAACAAACAAAACAAATTGTTTAAGTAGTTCTGTTA
Organism: Odocoileus virginianus; assembly: GCF_023699985.2. Lineage (NCBI taxonomy): Eukaryota > Metazoa > Chordata > Mammalia > Artiodactyla > Cervidae > Odocoileus > Odocoileus virginianus. The sequence goes on along the minus strand of NC_069678.1, from coordinate 7,005,397 downwards.
AGTATTTCTTAAGTATTTTTACATATACATGTACCTTTTTCACTGCCATTTAGATTAAAATGTAGCACATTCCCACCATGTGACCACTATTTTTTCTCACTGTTTAATTTGCTTTTTCTTGAACTTTATGTAAATGGAATCATATAGTGTGTACTCTATTTTTTGGGGGGGTCTGGCTTCTGTGCTTAGTATTTTGCTTGTGAGATCTTTTTATGTAGCTGTATACTACTTTATGTAGCTATATACCCATGGGGTCGTAAAGAGTCAGACACGACTCAGCGACTGAACAACAACAAATAGAGTAGTTCAGTCTTTTAAAGTGGTATTCCCTGTATGGGTCTTCCCCACTGGTTCAGCGGTGAAGAATCCACCTACAATGCAGGAGACATGGGTTTGATCCCTGGGAAGATTTCCTGGAAGAGGGCATGGCAACCCACTTCAGTACTTTCACCTGGAGAATCCCATGGAGGGAGGAGCCTGGCGGGCTACAGTCCATGGGGTCACAAAGAGTCAGACATGATTGAAGCGACTGAGCATGCACTCATTTGCTATATGAATATACCACAATTGGTTTATCCAAGTTTAACCATTCTTTGGCTGACAGATATTTGAAGTTTTTGACTATTACAGATAGAGCTGCTGTGGAAAATCTTGTACTGTCTTTTTTGTAGGACATATGCACTCATTTCTCTTGGGAGAGTATTTGTTGGATCAGATTTGACTTGTTTTTAAAGGATCACTCTGACTGCTGAGAATAATGGGTTTTAAGTAAGCGAGATTGGAAGTAGGGGAGCCAGTTAGGCTGTTGCAGTAGTTAAGGTAAGAGATGATGGTGGCTTAGACTAGGGGGCAGGGGTGGAGAAGTGGTTGACACAGAATATATTTTAAAGGTAGGGCTGACAAGACTTGCTGATGTAGGGATAAGAGAAAGAAAGGAAACAAGGATAACTGTAAGGTTTTTGGCACCTTGGTGAAGAGATGGGAAAGAACTCATTCAGAAGTTTGTTTAAGGATCTGTTAAGTTTGAGATGCTTATTAGATATTCATATGGTTGAATTGAGAGATGTTGAATTGACAGATGATGATTTTGAGTTTGGGCTTGGTGGAAAGGTCTGGACCTTTGGAGATAAAAATGTGGGAATTAATATCATACAGACAGCATTAAGGTCAAGGATCTACTTGAGGTGATCACAAAGAGAGTAGGTGGAAGCAGAGAAGGGCCCTGGACTGAGCCCCTAGGAAACTTAATGTTAATGGACCCAGAAAAGGGGCCCATGAAGGAGTAGCTGGTGAGGTGCATGGGTCTTTGGTTCTAGGGAGAAATGATAAAGTCTTTCCTTAGAACTTGAAAAATATATCCACTCTTTCCCTCTAAGAGTACAAGATTTCTATTTTAGAAATGGATAAGTAATGGATAAGTAGAGAGTATGCAGTTACCTTAAAGAGAAGACATGGCTCCCTGCCAGCAGAATTTGGCTATAACCTAATTGAAAATATTTACATATTTAAATTAAGAATATGTCAACATAAAGAGAAGTCAGCAGTGAATGCTAGTAAAGGGAGAGTCCCTCAGTCCCATGTCGGCACAGCCTTTCCAAGAGCCATCCTGGAAAGAGTGCTTTAACCAGCAGAGTTGGAGTAGCCCAGGAGCATTGGCAAGACTGCCCACAGCGTAGAGATGGGGGTGGAGAATCGTAGCCAAGAAGTTTTCTGAACCCATTGGCACGACTTCTTGCTGGGGATGGCCAGATGCCATTAAAGATACAACTCCTCCTCTTTGGTTATATCATTGTGCCTTTATGTGTTGACATTATTGTTGACTTGGGTTAAAGGGAAAGACTGTGCTGGACATGCAGACATGAGTTTTCCTTCAGTGCGAGTGACAGTTAAATTTCTTGTTGTAAATTAATGCTTATGTATTATGGCTTTATGTTTTAGTAAATTGTAAACTTTGTTGGCACAGAACAGTATTTCCAAGATGTAGCTTTGTGAAACTCCAGAGACCCACATCTTTGTCAGTGGTAAATTCAATACCACAAATGCCACCTGTGAGGTTGGGGACACAGCCTGCCAGCCCTCTTCATGTAACGTATCCCAACATTTTGAAACCTCTGTGCTTAACAGGAAAGAATCATACATTATTAAATATAAAACAGGTCCAATGCAGCACCTACTCTAAGTCCCTCATTTTCCAGATGAGAAAACTGGGGTTCAGAGAGACAGAGAACTTGACCAAGGGCCCACAGCTTATTGGAAGTGAGAACCCTGGTCATTGCTCTGTCCAAATAACCCCAGGCCTTACCTTGAATAGGTAGACCCACATTCAGTATGAGCATCTCCAAAGCACCCTGCTTCCCTCATCTCTGAAGCAAATATGTTCACCAAGTGGTATGTGTTGGATCTCTAAGCCCAGGTTACTGATACAGAGGCAAAGGAAAGATAAAGGAAAGAATTGAAACCAATTCAACTCGTTTTTGCCCTGGAAGCAGAAGTGTGTGTGTGTGTGTGTGTGTGTGTGTGTGTGTGTGTGTGTGTGTGTTAAGGGAAAGTGGGGAAGAGTACTGTGGGAGTTTGTTTTTTTTTTTTTTGAGTCATTGTAACAAATACCTAGGGCTTCCCTGGTGGCTCAGTGGTAAAGAATCCACCTGCCAATGAAGGAGATGCAGGAGATCCTTGGGATCAGCAAGATCTTCTGGAAAAGGAAATGGCAACCCACTCCAGGCTTGCCTGGGAAATCCCATGGACAGAGGAGCCTGGCCAGTTAGTCTATGGCGTTGATAAAGAGTAGATATGACTTACGGACTAAACAACAGCAAGAAGAAGCAAATAATCGGAAGGGGAGATGCCCAACTGGTCATGCCCGTTAAACCCCTGCAGCTTCCCCAACCTCTGCGGTCACCAGCAGAACGGAGGACAAGGAGGTCTGGTTGGAAATAAACAGTCTGGACTATCTCTGGAAAGAGATAACAAGGATCCAGGAGTTTCCTTCTCTGGCAGTTCAGGGTAAAAACCACATTTTGTTATTCTTGCTTCCTCTGAAACAGCCAGGTAAACTTGGAGTGTGAGCAGTCCAGATTTGGGAGTTTGTCTGGGAACAGTGAGGAAGGGAAAGGGACGCGATTTGAAGGCAGAGCGAGTCCCTAAAATTCGTGGGTCTTCCCATTCTGGGACTGAGGCGCTGAGGAAGGGGCTGCCTCGTTCACCATCTCCCCCTTGCCTTCCTGACATCAGTATTACTTTCCTTAGATCCTTTAGTCTTTAGGAGGGGCTGGTGTCATCTCCAGCTGCCCCTGTGACAGCCCCCCAGCTCCCTCACCACCTCTCCCCGGAGCCCCGAGTCCCTCCCCATCCTCTTTTTTCTCCCACCCCCCCCCACCCCCCAACAATGGTCTCTCCCGACGCTCACAGTGCGGGGGGGCGGGGGAGGGCGGGGGGAGGGCGGAGGCGGGGCCGAAGCCTGTGGGGGGGCAGGTCTGCATTGCTGCTTCCCCTGGTACCCAGAGCAGACGCTGCTGCCGCCTGCCCCGCTGCCGGGACCCCCGCCCTCACCCGGACTCCCTTATCTGGGGGACTCAGCCCAGGTGAGACCCCGCTCTCAGTTTCTCAGCTCCACCCCGCCCCGGGGCAGAAGCAGCCTCGCCTTGCCTTGCAGCCATTTTATCCTCCGATGCTTTGCTTGTGGGGAGGGTGACCGTCCCTCATCAGGGGTGAGGGGATTGCTGGTGGTTTGAATGGACATTTATGGCGGTTGCTGTGCTGATCAGAGAAGGGAATATATATATATATATGTATATATATATATATACATATATATATATACACACACACACACACATATATATTTATACATATATATGTATGGAGGAGGGGTGTTTTTCTTTACCTTAACCAAGTCCATACTACTCTCCTCAGATATTAAGGGGGGTGGGGGCTTGTAAGGTGGAAAAGGGTTCCCTCAAACTCCAATTCCCAACTCATCTTACCCGCCTCCCCCCGCACCGCGTGATAGATGACCTTGGCTGGGGCGGGAGAATATATGCTGCCTCAGTCTGTGCGCCTGGACTTGGGTTGCGGGGTGGGGGGGGGGAGGCGGTTGGGTTTCTGGAGTGTGTGTTTGGGGGCGGTTGGTGGAGGAAGGGCAGATGAAGGAGGGAAGGAAGGGAATTGTGAACGGAAATTTTGGGTAGATAGAGGTGGTGAACAACCAGGCTTGGGGGCACGGTTGGGGGTGGGGCTGGAGGCAGGCAGTCGCTCCGGGGTGGGGGGAAGAGGTGTTGAGTGCTGATGGGCACTAGTCCAGCAGCAGAATCTAGGGTGAGGGGAGGCGCTGGGAGAATGGGTTCAGTTAGTTCTAGGGGCTCCGCTCTTATACCAGAGTAGGGCAGGATGGGGAGGGTCGCCGCGGATGCTGGCAGAGGCGGACTCTTTGCCTGTGCGCGTGAAGGTCTCCCCTTGCATTCTGGTCCCTGACTCTCCGAATTCCTCCTTGGACATTCTCTGCTGACACCTTGATCTTTTCCCGTCAGAAGTGTGGAGACTCCATCTTCCAAACCGTAGGGTAGCATGAAGGCAGGGGTGGTGCAGTCTTGGCTGTCCTGGGGTGGGGATCGAGGCTCAGTTACCCAGCAGTGATGGGAGGGGTGCTCCAGCACCTCTCTTCCCCCACGTCCATGGATGTTTTGAGAAGTGATTGCTTCTTAACGACCTTGTCACCTGGGCTAGGGTGGGTTGGGAAATCCAGGTGGCTTCTAAAGTCAGGGGCTTTAATGGAGGTGAGGGGTTCTGGACTTCCCCACCCCACAACCAATCCTGGGCTGAGTTATCCTGAGAGGAAGCCTTTGCTCAGAGTCTTCCGCCTCCCCCCATCCTCTGCAGAAAATCTCCCGGGCACGTTTTCCCATCAGGTGAAGACAGCCGACCTTAAAGGGCCCTGTAACCCTGAATCTTGTCTCCTTTAACCTCTACCTCTCGGAGTCTGTCTCCCTCCCACAAGCTTAGCCACCCTGTGCTGCTTTGGGGGCTAAAAATAGCACCACTTCTTCACCAGCTTGAAGAATTTGTGTTCTTTCTCTCCCTCCTGACCTCCTGGGTTTGTTGGCCCTGGGGGAGCTGGCTGTTGAGCCATCACATCCTGCTGTGGCTCTGGGGCCCTTCTGTACCCTTCCCGTTCCTCTCAGGGGTGAAGAGTGTAAACAAACGCAGGGCATGGCTCCTGCTGGGTCCATCTGCCTGCGTCAGTGTTTGGGGGGAGATCCTAATTGGGAAGGAAAGGTGAGGCAAGCAAATTGCATGCAGAAAGGGGATTCCACTGTTCCCTTTCTTTAATGGGGGATGGTTTGGGCCTTGAACCACAAGGAAAGAAGGTGACATAGGGGTCACCGGTTCTGGGCATCGTGGTCCACTGCTCACATCTGACCTGAGGGGGTAGGGCTCTGCTTTGCCAGTGCTTCTTTCTGAACTACATAGCATTACTTACCCTTTCTCCCTGGGCCACTGTGTGTGTGTGTGTGTGTGTGTGTGTGTGTGTGTGTGTAAGTGTATGTGTGACATTTAGTGGAGGCCCTGGATGGGTGGGAACAGAATGAAGCAGGATATTTTCAGGGGAATGATCTCTGATCAGAGTCTGGTTCTGCTTCCTCTGCTTCTCTGAAGGAAGAGGGGCTTCCCCATGCTTGCCTCTGGAGGATGTCTTTTGTGGGGGAGGGGAGGTCCAAGCCCCCTTCATTCTATATCAGCTCCTACGCAATGCGCTATTTATGGACTCCCTTTTCCTTGACTCCTGGAGGAGGAGCAGAAAGGATTAAGGGGGATTAGAAAGGGAGGCCATGGAGGAAGGAGGTACAACTATAGAGTTTAGACGCCGATGTTGGAAATGTATGTGTTTGATTTTCCACCCCTACCCCCACCAGTGAAAGGGGGTCCATTTATGACATCCTGAAGGAAGGTGTTAAGCCAGTCATCACCTCTTTTTTAGATTTTGGCCTGCCCTTTTTCCCCATGACCTCAGATTCCAGGTCTCCCTTTTTGCGAGTCTTCCATTGTTTGTTTGGAGCAGACAGTACTGGCCCAGCTGCTGGCATTTGCTTGAAGACGGACAGCGGGGCCTCGGGACTCTGTATTGGGAGGTTACAGCAGCGTCCAAATGTGGCCCCCCGCTTTGCCCTTGCTGCTGCTTTCACAGTTTTAAATCTAATCGGAAGGAAAGAAACTAACAGAAGGTTGTGAGATTAAATTATCACATCAACTTGGAGAAACAGAGATTATTATCCCCAGTTTAAATATAAGGACTCTGAGGCTTAGAGGTGTTCAGGAACCTGCTCAAGATCAGTTAGTAAATGGCAGAGCTGGAATTTCAACTTATGTCATCTGATTGTCATGCACTTTGCACTGAACCAGCTCTCTCCTTGCCAGTATCCCTTTCTGCCCTTCACCCTAAAGAGCATCCACAGGTGGCTTTTGTTCTAATGTCTTGTGAGGGAGTGGAGGTCATCTTACCACATCACTATCACCATGAAGAGTAATAACTAATATTTATTCATCAGTTGTTATGTGCCAGGCACTATGGTAAAGAGCTTATACTTATTATGTTATTTAATCCTTACTTCCCCCTCTTAAATGAGAGGGAACTAACACTTTGAGGGTCAGAGACATGCTCATGGTCACTTAGTAAGCTGTTGAAGCAGGAAGTCAAATCTAAGTCTGTCTGACTCTGGAAGCTGAGCTTTCACCCACTGAGCTATGTTGGGAGAAGACTCCACCTTGTGAAGCCTACAAACATGGAACCTGAGGAAGGACCATGAAAGCCCCATCTTCAGATGCCATCAGTGGTCTGAAGGCAACAGGTTGAAGGATTCAGTTGTCCTTCTATAGGTTCCCCCAAGCTCTGCTCCCGGTAAGAAACCCAGACCAGACTAGAGAAGGGACTTTTGGTTTCTCTATTTCCTCTTTTATCCTTGGCAGACAGGTGGTAAAGCAAAGGTCTGATCTTGAAGTGGGGCCAGGGATCAGGAGATGGGCTCTGGGTAGGTGATCATGACTTTGGAGCAAATCCCATGGGTCTAGTCTCCAAGGTCAAAGTAAGGGACGTATACTGAATGGCCCATAGCAGGCCCAGACAGTCATCCTTTTTTCCTGAGTCGGGCTTGAGGTCGACTCTGTAACAGGCCATCTCTGTAACACAAGGCCCAGGTGGGGCTCTGGGTTGGCAGCAGCTCTATATTGGCCTTCTTCAGTGTTTTAAACCTCACAACCTCCTTTTTTCTCCCTCTTATCTTTTTCTAGATCTCCAGAGGCTCCTGGAAGAGAAGTAGCAGCCTCTTCTGAGTTATCCTGGCTCCCCAGCTTAGCCTCCCCAACCTGGCTCCCCCTCCCCTTCCGGTCCCCCCTCTCCCCCTCTTCCTTCCCAATGCACCCAACTGAACTGGGTGTGGGCCAAAGCTCTTCCCTCCCTTCCCCTCCTAGACACTCACTGGCCAGATCCTATATTCTATTCTGTGCCCAGAGTTACTCAAACACACTTCATCTAAGCAACTCCGGGAAGCGGTCTTTCTGACTCCACGAGCCTTTGCGCAGAATCAGAATAAGGAAGAGGGGGGAAGATTCGGTGAGGTAGTCCCAAAGCCCCATCATGGAAGAGGGCTTCAGAGACCGGGCAGCTTTCATCCGAGGGGCCAAAGACATTGCCAAGGAAGTCAAGAAGCATGCAGCCAAGAAGGTGGTGAAGGGCCTGGACAGAGTCCAGGACGAATATTCCCGGAGATCCTACTCCCGCTTTGAGGAGGAGGACGATGATGATGACTTCCCTGCCCCTGCTGATGGCTATTACCGCGGGGAAGGGGCCCAGGATGAGGAGGAAGGAGGTGCATCTAGCGATGCCACGGAGGGCCACGACGAGGATGATGAGATCTACGAGGGGGAATATCAGGGCATCCCCCGGGCAGAGTCTGGGGGCAAAGGCGAGCGGATGGCAGATGGGGCGCCCCTGGCTGGAGTGAGGGGGGGCTTGGGTGATGGGGAGGGTCCCCAGGGGGCGCGGGGAGAAGCACAGCGGCGGAAAGAACGGGAGGAGCTAGCGCAGCAGTATGAAGCCATCCTACGGGAGTGCGGCCACGGCCGCTTCCAGTGGACCCTCTACTTCGTGCTCGGTCTGGCTCTGATGGCCGACGGCGTCGAGGTCTTTGTGGTGGGGTTCGTGTTGCCCAGTGCCGAGAAAGACATGTGCCTGTCTGACTCCAACAAAGGCATGCTGGGTAAGACACGCTGCGCTCCGGCGCATCCCGCCCCGAACTCTGCAAAACAGTTCTCTGTGCCTGAGCACTGCTCCTGTCCTGCGTTCCTGGGGACTCTGGTCCCAGATGTCCCCGGGAGGGCTCAGGCTTCTTCTTACCTGCTCTCCGCCTCCCCTCCCCCGACCCCGACACCCTCCTCCGGAGGTTGGGTCATGGTGAGGTTGCTTGTGCAAGGGAAAAGGCAGCTGGGCCGGGGCTGGGGCCTGTAGTTGGGGGGTGGTCTGCTTAGTTCTGTAGGAGACGGCTGTGGTGGGATGGACCCCCATTTAGTGTTTCTTCCAAGTCTTTACTCTTGTTATCCTGATTCCTTCCCCTTTTGGGGGGGACAAGAAGGCAGTATCCAAACTCCCTGATTTAAATGAGGAGAATCAGTTTGGGATGGTAGGGGGCTGGGGAGAATCCAGCCAGAGAAGCTGGTCACACTTGTTCTTGGTTAGCATTGGGAATGTTCAGGGGCCAGCGAGTGATCTTTAATGGCCCTTCCTGATGGAGATCCCAAGGGAGGAAATCCCCTAGAAAGGAACCCCTCAGAAGGGATCAGGTCTTGCTCTGTCACCAAGTTGCCACGAGATCTTGGGCAGTTTCCTTCTCCCTCGGGCTGGGCTTGGGCCTGGGTAAAATGCAGAGTTTGGAGTTGATAACTTTTAAGACCAATTCCAACTCTGATTTTATGAAGGAAGAAAGGAACAGGGGAGTTTTGGGACCAGAAGTATTGGGACTGGAAGGAATAAAAAATGGATTTATATGTGGGCTTCCATGGTGGCTCTGTAAAGAATCTGCCTGTAATGCAGGAGACTGGGGTTTGATCCCTGGGTCGGGAAGTTACCCTGGAGAAGGAAATGGCAACCCACTCCAGTATTCTTTCCTGGAGAATTTCAGGGACAGAAGAGCCTCTTGGCTACAGTCCATGGGATCACAAATAGTTGGACACAACTGAGCGATTTTCACTTTCACTTTTGTGTGTGTGTGATTTCCTGGGAGGATTGAAGGAACGGAGCCTCTTTCCCAAGGAACATGAGAGACACCTCCTGCAGCTTGGAGGGCATCAAGTCAGAGAGGCTGGAGGGGATCCTGGGAGGGTCTGGGAATCTAGGCAGATCCACTTCTCATTCCAGGCAAGCTAGAGATGGGGGTATTGTGTATGCGCGCGCGTGCGTGTGTGTGTGTGTGCGCGCGCGCGCGCGCGGCAGCAAGAGAGTGTGAGCGAGCAAGAAGGAATGAGAGGGAAAGAAAGAATTCTAGGGTTGTCCCCTGTCTGCATCTCTGCCTTTGAACCTCCAGGCTGCAGAGATGACCTTCCATCTTTGCTCATGTAATGCATCCTCTCTCACTTGATCTCATCTCTGAGTAGACTTAGCTCCTACAAGTCCTTCAGATCCTCTGTCCATGCCACTGCAGTTTCAGCTCATTTAAATGTCTGGCAAGTGGGAGAACCTTAGTGTGTCTGCTCATATCCTCCTGCCTCTGTTCTCCTCCTTCAGGCCTCATTGTCTACCTGGGCATGATGGTGGGAGCCTTCCTCTGGGGAGGGCTGGCTGATCGGCTGGGTCGAAGACAGTGTCTGCTCATCTCACTCTCAGTCAACAGTGTCTTCGCCTTTTTCTCATCTTTCGTCCAGGGTTATGGCACTTTCCTTTTCTGCCGTCTCCTTTCTGGGGTCGGGTGAGTGTTCCCCTCATGAGCCCCTGGAAGGCAGGGCTGCGCCTTGGTTGCTATTATACCTCTAGGGCCTTGCATGGTGCCAGGCACACCAGCTATATCTCAGATATGTGTGAGCTGAATGAATGAAATCCTCTCCCTTCAGGCCAGTTTCTCCCTGTCCAGGACCTGTCTACTGTCTGTCCAGATTGCCATTCCATATCTGGTTCACTCCTGAGTCTGCCACCCTACCTTTTAGTTCCATTCTGAGTCTGGTTCCCTCAAGAGACCCAGTGGGGCTCAACTTCACCCCTGGATATCTGTGGTTATCCCCTTCCCAGAGTATAAATATTTCCTGCATTCAACAACAAACCTTGTTCATACCCACACCTGCCAGAACTCTGAAGCCCTGAGCCACCCAGCTTCTACACTTCCTCTGCCACCTGCATGTACCCTCTGCATTGTCTCCCAGCTCTCTTCTGGCTTGCTTCCTCAGAATCCTCTTGGTCTTCCTTTGGGGATTTCCTCTCTTTCCTGTGAGTATCGGCTCTCCCTTCCAACTCTGTAGTCATCTTCAAGTTTCAATGTTTGTTCCTTCCCATTCCCTGAGACCTGCCTGCCTGTTTCCCAGGGTCCCAAGGATGGGTGCCTGATGGCTGGTGGTGAGGGAGCTTATATGGCATGGTGTGAGAAGGAGTTTCTCTTTAAAAGGTTCAGAAAATGAAAGGGACTTGGGGATCCAGAGCACTGGGGTATGGGATCAGGAATATGGCCATTTTCTAATGCTAATTCTTGCAATGCCCTCCAGGATCGGAGGGTCCATCCCCATCGTCTTCTCCTATTTCTCGGAGTTTCTGGCACAGGAGAAACGTGGGGAGCATTTGAGCTGGCTCTGCATGTTTTGGATGATTGGTGGAGTGTATGCAGCTGCTATGGCCTGGGCCATCATCCCCCACTATGGTGAGCAGCCCCCAGAAGATGCACCCCAGACACTCTCTCTCCTCTCCTGTGCTCCCTGTGGTAGGACCTTACAGCCTTTAGCCTCTCTGCTGACGCTGTGACTCTGTCCTTGCCAGGATGGAGCTTTCAGATGGGGTCTGCTTACCAGTTCCACAGCTGGAGGGTCTTTGTCCTCGTCTGCGCTTTTCCTTCTGTGTTTGCCATTGGGGCTCTGACCACACAGCCTGAAAGCCCCCGTTTCTTCCTGGAGGTGAATGGGGCTGGGGCTGGGCTGGGGGGAGGGCAGCAGGGGCTCCTGCATTCAAACACCCACCATGGGCTGGGTCTGGTCCACGTGGCAGCCTTCTTTTCTCAGGGTCCAAGGTCTGGGGGGCCTTGATTTCACTTCTTTTGTCTTAGAATATATTTCCAGGGGAGTTCTGTGGGTGTTAAAACCAGAGGACCTGCTTCACCACGGGTGGCTTAGGGTTTTGCAGGCAAGGGTCCTGACCCTGGCCCTGACTTTATGGTTCAAAAGAGGATCCTACAGCCCACTCATCCCCACTCCACTTTATCCTGACCCAGCAGGGTGAGGATGCTCCTCCTGCTCTGACTACATACTTGCCCATCATCTTCATTTCCCCCTTTTCAGTTTCTCTTTCCATTGTGCCAGGGGATCCCCGACTCTTGCCTAAGCCTGGTTACCTCTTGCTGTGCTCCCCCTTGGGCTCTTTCGGAGTGGTTGGTGGATGTGCCCCTAGGTCAGGTTGTGGGAGGGGGATGATCTGTAGCCCTGGGTCAGGAAAGGGCTGACCTGGATATGGGGATTGTTTCTGTGGCTCTAGAATGGGAAGCATGATGAGGCCTGGATGGTACTGAAGCAGGTCCATGACACCAACATGCGTGCCAAGGGGCATCCTGAGCGAGTCTTCTCGGTAAGCCACAGTCCTCCCCTCAGTCCTCCGAGTGCCCACACCTGGCCCCTCCCTGGACTCCTCCCCCCACCCACGCCCACCTTCCTAGGCCACATTGAGATCTCAGTGGGATCTCTCAGGGTATCATGTCTCCCTCCCATCTCCCACTTTGCTACTGCAGGAGAAACTGGGGTACTTGGAAGGGCTGGAAAGTACATACTAAGTGACTGCTCACTCCTTCTTTTGACCCCAGGTAACCCACATTAAGACAATTCATCAGGAGGATGAGTTGATTGAGATCCAGTCAGACACAGGGACCTGGTACCAGCGCTGGGGGGTCCGGGCCTTGAGCCTCGGAGGGCAGGTAATAGGGAGGGGATGGTGGAGAGATGGAGAGGAAGGCAGGGCTGGAGCCTGGGTGTGGGGGTGATGGGTGAACTGGAGGGAGGTGGTAGGGCAGAAAAATGAGGATCTGGAGGTGCTAGAACTACTGGCTGGCAGCCACTGTATGACTTTGTCCTATTGCACCTAGGTCTGGGGGAATTTCCTCTCTTGTTTTGGCCCAGAATACCGCCGCATCACTCTGATGATGATGGGTGTGTGGTTCACTATGTCATTCAGGTGAGGAGCTGGGTGGGGTGGGTCAGAAGTGCTGGATGTGATGGGGTGGGTCGGAAGTGCTGGATGTGATGGTCTGTGGGTTGGGAGAGAGGTGGGGAAAATGGAAATGAAGGGGATGAATGAGGGGGGAAGGTGCTGTTTGGATCCCCTCTGATACTCCACCTGGCTCATCTACCTCACTCCTTAATCCAACAAACTTATAGGCAGAACAGTATTAAGTTTCTATTCTGTGCCAGGTACTCTGCTGGGATGGAATAGATGTGGCCTCAGTCCTCATGGAGTTTACATTTTGGTCTAGGAGCTAGACAAACTAGCTGTCATGAGGAGTGCCACCATGGGGGATGTGACTGGGAACAGGCGAACGGGCTTCCTGGCTCAGGTCGCTGGCAGGCTGGAGAGGGGATGTAAGTCCTGAAGGATGAATAGGAGTTAGGCTGAGGGTGGGATGGGGAAGACTGTTTTAAACAGAAGGTAGAGCAAATGCCTGGGAGGTAAGAAGTAATAGGCGGGAGGGTTAGAAAAACATGAAGTCCCCCAGAACCACAGCAGTTGGTGAAAAATGAGATGAGGTGAGAGATGAGGTTGGGGAGATGAGCACGGTCCTAACATGGGCTGACTCCTCTGTTTCTTTCTCCTTCTGGACTGTGTGGTTTTAATCCATGAGCCCTGATTCCATTGCCCTTGACGCTTCAGCTACTATGGCCTGACTGTCTGGTTTCCCGACATGATCCGCCATCTCCAAGCGGTGGACTATGCAGCCCGCACCAAAGTGTTTCCTGGGGAACGCGTGGAACATGTGACTTTTAACTTCACCTTGGAGAATCAGATCCACCGAGGGGGACAGTACTTCAATGACAAGTATGTGGGGATCTTTGGGCTTCATCCCTCCCATCCCTCCTACCCTTTGCCATTTTTGTGAGCCTGGGGGTTCAGAGACAAGGTGTTTGGGGGCAAAGACCCGTGGTTCTTCTCAATCCTGCAGCTTCCTGTCTTACTTCACTGTTACTTCATGAGTGTTGGGGGAGGGTATAAGAATGAGGGGAAGGTGGCTTTCATCACTCTGGCTTTACAGGTTCATTGGGCTACGTCTGAAGTCAGTGTCTTTTGAGGACTCTCTGTTTGAGGAATGTTACTTCGAGGATGTCACATCCAGCAACACATTTTTCCGCAACTGCACGTTTATCAACACCGTGTTCTATAACACTGGTAAGGTGGGATGGCTAGAGGCTGACAGACCAAAGGATTGGGTGGACCCTGAGCGGGAGAAAGGGAATCTTCTTCATTCCCTAACTCAGAGTTCTCAAGCTCAGCTCTTCAGAGCCTTGGAGGTGATGGGGGGCCTGTTAGTTACTACCAGCAATTACAAAAATCTAATGGTAATTGATCACTTTTCTGTAATAAGTAGAACATCTGATGAAAACATCAAGTTTGTTTGCTTTTGGCTAGAATTGAAACAACTCAATATTGTGATATTAATGCACTTTTGAAGAGGGCAAAATCATTCAAAAGAGCAGCCTTGGAAAAAAAAGAAAAAACAATAAAAGGGATATTTGGTGGAGAAAAAGGGAGTCAGGGCCTTAATCCTTTGCTTTAACAGGGATTCTCAAACTATATGCACAGGAAATGCTGGTTTTGTGAGCTAGACTGAGGGTTCCCACCTCTAAATGGAGTGCTGAATGAGTTTTTCTATCTTGCAGAAAAAAATAATGGATAGGACATCTAAGGCTTTTTAATATTTTGCTCAGTAATTTATCCTAAACTTATGGCTCTGCTACTACTTATAATTAGCTAGAGCAGGCAAAAAGAATGAACAAGAAAGCAGTAGACATAATTAAGGAGAAAATATGGAAACAGCTAAGTGTATTGTTTCATTTGGTAAACTCTGGTCATTTTGTGACATAAAAGGATCCTAGCTCCTATGGTGATGTTATCTGATATTTTGCCATAGTGTCCTGACTGATTCTGAGAGCCCCGCCGGCTAAACCCCTCAGAGGCACAGCCCTGAGCTTGAGCACTAGCAGCCTCCCTCTCACACGTGCCTTGACTGGCTCCTGTCTTGCCTTCGCCCCCAGACCTGTTTGAGTACAAGTTTGTGAACAGCCGTCTGGTGAATAGCACATTCCTGCACAACAAGGAGGGCTGCCCCCTGGACGTGACGGGGACGGGTGAAGGCGCCTACATGGTGTATTTTGTCAGCTTCTTGGGGACGCTGGCTGTGCTTCCTGGGAACATTGTGTCCGCTCTGCTCATGGACAAGATTGGCAGGCTCCGAATGCTTGGTAATGGGGAGAGGCTGGGTGGTGGTGGGTCACAACTGGCCAGGAAGCTGGGGGGAGGGCATGGCCGTCACCGGGCTTCTCACCTTAGTCTGTGGAAAGCTTAGCCAGAGAAGGGTCTCACGTCTTCTGCTTGGAGTAGGGGGAGGTGGGGGCTGCATGACCAGGCGGGGTCTGGTGAGGAAGCTCCTCTGGGGATAGGAGGTAGGCAGAATAGCAAGTCTAGGGTACAGGCTTTGGGGTCATGGGTTCTGAATCTCAGCTCTATTGCCTTCTTAGCTAAGTTCCTCACCTCTGTGAACCCAGCTGTCTCATCTGCAACATGGCAGTGATGACAGTACCTCTTAGGAGGCCGAATTATTAGTAATGTGTGTAAACCATCCAATTGTCTGGTGCATAGCTTGCACTGAGGAATGGTTGGTACTGATACTGTTAAAAAAAAGACAATGTAAGTGAGGTTGGAGAGGACGGAGAAGCCTTCCTTTTGGGTACCCTGGCAAAGAGTCTCATCCTGGTCGAAGGGACAGAGTGGGCTGTGGGTGGCTTTCATCGTGGCCACGCTCATGCTGCTTTCTTCCTCCCTGGCTCCAGCTGGCTCCAGCGTGATGTCCTGTGTCTCCTGCTTCTTCCTGTCTTTCGGGAACAGTGAGTCCGCCATGATTGCTCTGCTCTGCCTTTTCGGGGGGGTCAGCATCGCATCCTGGAACGCGCTGGACGTGTTGACTGTTGAACTCTACCCCTCGGACAAGAGGTAACAGGCGTGTGGTGGGGGCAGGGCAGCAGGTTTAGGACTCAAGAGGGCAGGACAGAAATGGGGTGAGGAAGGGGGCCGATGGGGAAAAGCATCTTTAAGGGTAAAAGGGTACATATTCCCCTTGAGTTTCTCTTCTAAAAGCTGGTAGCTTTTTTTTTTTTTTCAAAGCTGGTAGCTTTTATATTCACTCCTTGAAGTCTTAACTATTAACCTAATTTTTTGGTGTCCCTTCCCCCTTTGCCTCCCAATTTATCTGTATTCCCTGGTGTGCACCCCTCCTCTCTAATTGCTCCACCCTTCCTCTCCCTCTTGGACACTGCCCACCCTTCCCCCACAAATCCTCCCATGCCTCTTCCTTTGTCTCCCTCCCCGGCCCCTCCATCCCGTGTGCTGCGCTGGGGGACTCCTGAGCAGGACCACAGCCTTCGGCTTCCTGAATGCCCTGTGTAAGCTGGCAGCTGTGCTGGGGATCAGCATCTTCACGTCCTTTGTGGGAATCACCAAGGCTGCCCCCATCCTCTTTGCCTCAGCTGCCCTTGCCCTCGGGAGTTCTCTGGCCCTGAAGCTGCCCGAGACCCGGGGGCAGGTGCTGCAGTGAGGGGATCTCTGGAGCTTTGCGGGTGGCAGGCACACTGTGAGACCAACAATTCCCTCTTCCCGTTCCCTGCCCTGCCATCCTGGCTGCCAGAGCCCTCGTTCCCCTCTTCCTGTTTAGTGTCTTAGCCATGTATGCGTGTGTGTGTGTGTGTATGTATGTGTGTGTGTGCATGTGTGAGACCCCGTGGGCAGGGACTACAGGGAAGGCTCCTCCATCCCAGATTTGGGGTGCAGCTCTGTTTCCCACCTCTTACCACCCCGACTTTGCACAAGAGAAGGCTTGGCCCCACCCTTCTCCCGCAGTGTTAGTGAGAGGCCCTTGCTCTTCCCAGCTCCTGGGGCTTTAGAACAGGCTTCCTGCCTTCCCTCTTATTCCCTCTGCCTGGGCTCTGGTGAAACCACAAGCAGGTGGTTATGCCGGGGGCTAGGGCTTGATGTAGACCATGGACCAAAAGAACTTCTTAAGAGTTGGAAGGGCCTAGAGTGCCCTCTCATGCCTCCTGTTGGATGCTGGGGAAGTAGCAATAAACCTCAGCCCCCTGGCCTCCAGTTCCCCCTCAATTTGGGCTACAAGAAGCCTGAATTTTATGAAATTAGCTTTCTGATTCTTATTTATTTATATATTAAGTTCTGAGGCAGCTCAGCAGGACTGTGTGTGTGTGAATGCTTGTGTACACTTACGTGTGTGTGTGTGTGCGTGTGTGCGCTGTGGGGTGGGGGTGTCATTATACTGTCCTAAAATACAAGCCAAGGGTAATTTCACTGGACACACACACAAGTACCTGCCTCCCACAGTACCTCCCCTAACCTTGTTTCTGAGCCTGGCCTGGGTGGGAGGAGCCCCGGCAGGCTGGGAGAAGAGTCTCACAGTCTAGTGAGAGCCAAGGGCATCTGACAAGGTTCATCTCCTCCCCCTCTCTCAAGCACAGGCCTCCGCTGGTGTGAGAGGCTCTCCCCACTACATAGCACAGACAGGAACAGCACAGCTGCCCTCCCACCTCCAGACTGTCCCCGCACAGGCAGAGGAGCAGGGGAGGGAAAGAAACCAGTATGTGGTCAAACCAGCAGATCAAAAAGCACAAGGAGCTGGGGAGGGGCAGGAACCGGGCTTTCCCAGCAACTCCCGCAAAGTGGGAAGAGTTTCAGCAGTAAGCCAGGGACCGCTAATGCAGGGACCAGAAGCCTCAGTTTCCCCATCTCACCCTCCCCACAGGATAGCGCCTGTAGGTTAAGCTGCCCCTGCCCCCCGCCCCCGCCCCGTGTGGCTGCTTTCTTTGGTGCCCCCATCCTCCACCTCCCACACTGTAGCTGTGATGTGTTGTAGTTTTTAGCTGTTTGTAAATGTTAAAAAGTTAAAAGGAAAAAAGTGAAAACAAACAAAAAAAGAAAATCCAAATTCAGCCTCCTCATGCTGCGTCTGGTGCCCCCACCCTTTGGTCACTCCCATTTTGTAAAAGTGAACCAGGTGGTGACTGTTTAACTCTCTGATGTCTGTGCTCAAAGAACTGCCTTCTCCAGTGCCCAGTGTATGAGTGCGTGCCCTCTCTCTTCACCCTTCACTTGCTGGACGCAGCCCTCTGCCCTGCACCTCCCTGGAGGGACCCATCCATCTCCCTTACTCTCCTGGGGAACCCTAAATCCAACTCTGTTGATGTAAAAAAAAATGAAATGAAAAATACTGATGAAAAATAAAAAGGAAACAAATCCTTAAAACCTAAAATGGCTAAGTCTGCTTCTTCGCCTCTACCTACATCCACCTTTATTCTGCCTCCTGAGGCAGAAGATGGTGAGCTGGGAAAACTCCTTTCTCAGAACTGAAGGCCAGAGTAACACGATGCATCACATTTACTTCCTGAGTTGGCCTCTATGCTGACCTTTCCACTTTTATAGATGGAGGGCCCCCACAGTCTCCTAGATTTGAAAACAGGGTAATGTCCTACAACTTAATAGCAAAACTACTAATAACCTATTTAAAAAATGGGCTAAAGACTTGAGTAGCCATTTTTCCAAACACATAAAATGACCAACAGGTATTGTTCAGTCGTGTCCGACTTCTTTGCAACCCCACGCAGTGCAGCACGCCAGGCTTCCCACCCTTCATTATCGCCCAGTTTGCTCAAACTCATGTCCACTGAGTCGATGCCATCCAACCCTCTCATCCTCTGTTGCCCTCTTCTCCTGCCCTCCATCTTTCCCAGCATCAGGGTCTTTTCCAGTGAGTCGGCTTTTCACATCAGGTGGCCAGCAGGTATATATGTATATAAAAAATGCCAATTGTCACTAATCATCAGGGAAATGCAATCAAAACCTTAATGAGATACCCCCTCATACCTGTCAGGATAGCTATTTTATATATATATATGTGTGTGTGTGTGTGTGTATAGTGAGTGAAGTCGCTCAGTCGTGTCTGACTCTTTGCGACCCCATGGACTGTAGCCCACCAGGCTTCTCCGTCCATGGAATTTTCCAGGCAAGAGTACTGGAGTGGGTTGTCATTTCCTTCACCAGGGGATCTTCCCAACCCAGGGATCGAACCTGGGTCTCCAGGATTGCAGGCAGATGCTTTACCCTCTGAGCCAACAGGGAAGCCTCCAAATAATATATATATATATATATATATATATATATATATATATATAATATATATATATATAATATAAAGTATTGATGAAGATGGGGAGATATTGGAACCCCTGCACACTGTTGGTGGGAATACAAAATGGTGCAACCACTCTGGAAAATATGGAAGTTTCTCAAAATTAAAAATAGAACTACCATATGATCCAGCAATCCCACTTCTGGGTATTTACCCAAAAGAAGTGAAATCAGGATCCTGGAGAAGTTTTAGCACTCTCATGTTCATTGCAGCATTATCACAATAGCTAAGATGTGGAAACAACCTGAATGTTCATTGACAAATGCCTGAAGAAAAAGTAATATATACATACAATGGAATACTTGCCAGCCTTAAAAAAAAAAGGAAATTCTGCTGTGATAAACCATGAGGACGTTATGTTAAGTGAAATAAGCCAGTCACAGAAAGATAAATATGCACTATTCTACTTATATGAGTTATCTATAATAGTTGAATAGAATCAGTGGGATGTTGGCTGCTAGGGGTGGGGGTGGGGTGGGGAGGGGAGAGGGACATAGGGAATTATCAATCAACAGGCCTTAAGTTTCAGCTGAGCAAGACATTAAACTCGAGATCTGCTGTATGACATTGTACTTGTCAGTAATAATGTATCATACACTTAAACATTTGTTAAGAAGGTAGATCTCATATTAAGTTTTGCCATAATAAAATAATATTTACAAAAACAAATTTAAAAAATCTAAAAACTCCGCAAATGAAAATAACCTGGGAGTGATATTTCTTGAGAGTAGAACCAACTTCACTCCAAATCCTTTTGTGTGTGTTTTTTTAAAAATATAGATTCCAGATTCCATTCTTGACTTGTGGATTCAGAATCCTTTTTTTGGAAAAGAGGTGACCTAGAATCCATATTTTAAACAAGCTCTCTTGGGAATTCTTATCTGTGAGGAAATCTAAAAATCCTGCCTGAGGGTTACCACTGACTCCCCTCTCACTGTAGTCCATTTCAGTTCTAATCAAATCCTTTTGACTTTTTAAAAATGATAGCTCTCAAATCAACTCCCTTTCCATTTCAACAGCTAAGCTCTCAGCCAAAGTTCTGCCTTCACCATGTGTTTACTCTCCATACCTCCAATTTCCTATGACAACCCACTAACATCACTGCTCCAAAATGCTCTTTGCCATCCTTCTCTCAAAACTCTTCAATGATGACTCCCTACTGCCCAACCAGATGCAGTCTAAACTTTTTAGCCGGAAATAGTGGATAAATGTTAACCAAGCCTTTTCTTTACTAAGTTCCATCTCCACACAGAGATCATCAGAAAATTGCTTATCTAGACATTGTTTCCCTCAGAATTATGACAACGTTTGGAAGGCTCATAAGAAAAAAAGCTATGTAAAGTTTTCTCCATCTTCTATACTCATTTCCTAGGTTATGATCTCTTCACTGCTTTGGTGCTTGTTTTTTTTTAAAGATTTTTTTTTTCCTCACAAGAAATGCAAATCCTTTTGGAAATGGACAGGTTGTTAGAAAGCCAAACATCCCCCAAGCCTGAAGCTCAAAAGCATCCGTAACTGCTGTTTTGTCCAATAACTCTGCCCAGTCCAGCTTCTCTGCCCTTGCTTGGGCTCTTTGCCCTGTTGGCAACAACTTTCCTGTCTTTTCTGGCTTAACGAAGCTCTTTCTGACTATGCCCAGGCTTCAAGTATCTTTCTTTTTCGAAGAACATCTGTAGCACTGACAGCAGGCCATTAACACCATTGCAATTCACCTCGTGTAATTTCTCTTTTAATGTACAGGATTACTAGTAACTTCTATAAAGTCGGGCGATTCCTTAATCACAATTTAAAATGAAACAACTGGGCAGCTTTTGTCTGCCCTCCTTAGCTTAACCTTAATGTGAAATGAATTACTCTCTCCTGAGAATACGCATATGCCAGTTAAATGGGCATATTACATTACTCGTTTCTAACAAATACCAGACTGTATTAAATGGAAGAAAGCCCCACTAGTTTATTCTCACGCAACCCGTTTGAATCCTGGTCCTCCCTCTCTCCGGTCCAGGGTTAGGTTCGACTTTTCTTGCTCCCACCTAGGCAGGGGGGGCTCGTGTCCAGTTGAGGGTTCTCCCTCCACTGGGCGGGGGTCCGCGCCTGTATGGCCAGGGCGTGGACTGGCCCAGCCAGCTCTTCTGACAGCGCCGCATGGACCAAACGATGCCTTTGTAGGGGGCTCAGTCCCTCAAAGCGAGAGCTCACCACCGCCACGCGGAAATGGGTCTCACTACCCGGTGGGACCGCGTGGCCGCCGCTCTCGTTACGCAGCTCCAGCACTTCGGGGTTCAGGGCCTGCTCCAACTTCGTGCGAATGGCAGCCTCGACGGGACCGATGACCCCTGATCCCGCGCTGCCCCGGGACATGCAGACACGGCTGGCCATGGAGAACAGGCGTACGACCAGCTGCCCACTCAGCATCGGCTACGGCAGAGACAAAGACGGGGGCAGTGAGGGTCAGGACCTCGCTCTTGCTATCAGAGTCTCAACCACCCCAGCCCCCGCCTCCGGCCAGCGTCCACCCTGGGAGCCCGTCTAGACGACAGACAGTGAGATGCGAGGCACTGCCCCTTTCCTCTGTGTGACGTGGGGGATTGTGCCCTTCGCAGAGAGCAGCTGAAGGGCGGCGATGATTAGAGAGAGCGAGCCCGCGCTTCTAAGGGGATTCTCAAAGAATGAGCTGGAGGTTCGAAGAGTAGGGTATATGCAACTCCGGGCTTTTGGTTGAGCCACTGTCCCTATGCCCCCTCCCTGAACCCCAAACTGGACCCTTTCTACCTCGCACTCAGGCTTGGCTACCGCAGTTCCCCCTCTGGGACGGAACTCCTGACAAGCCGGGCGAATGCAGATCTCGCGTCCAGAGGCACTCTGGGAAATGGAGTCCTCGCTACGCGATAGACCAGGCAGGTGAGGGCTCACGGGAACTGTAGTCTCTGCTTGTCTCTAGAGGTCTTGCGTGCGTGCATGCTCAGTCACTTTTGTGGTGCCTTTGCGACTCTTTGCGTCCCTAAGGACTGTAGCCCGCCAAATTCCTCTGTCCACGGGATTCTCCAGGCTAGACTATTGGAGCGGGTTGCCATGCCCTTCTCTCGGGGATCTTCCTTACCCAGGAATCGAATCCAGATCTCCTACGTTGCAGGCAGATTATTTACCATCTGAGCTATAGGGAAGATCCAGGTTTCCTGAGTCTTACGCATCACAGAGCAGGCAGATTCTTTTACCTCTGAGCAGCTGGAGAAGACCCTCTTGGGGTCCTAGGAGGTTCTGAACCTGAGAAGTTGCAAAGAAAACGATAATCGCTGCGTAATGGGGATTGATCCATTTTATTGCCAATTGATCTTGTAGATCGATCCCTGGCTGGGGAAGCTACCCTGAAGTAGGAAGTAGCAACCCACTCCAGTATTCTTACCACGATAATCCCATGAATCACTGCTGTATACTTAAGCATGTATCTTCTAAGACAAGGACATTTTCCTATATAACCACAATACCATTACGGCACCGAAGACATTTAACATTTGTTCAATACTATTATCTAATATACAGTTGATATTCAAATCTCCCCAGTTGTCTCATTAGTGCCTTTATTTTTTGAAAGTCAAGAATCATGCATTGCATTTAGCCATCTTTAAATCTGTATTTTGCAAAGCTCCTTGGCTTCAGTGTGAGAACCGTAAAGGAGGTAATGGCACAAGCAGGAAGACCAGTTTGGAGGCTGGTGTAGCAGTCTAGGTGAGAATGTTGATGTCTTAGACCATGGTGGTGGTGGAGGTGGAGATGGAAAGAAATTGTGGGTACAAGGTATACATTAGGAGGGTAAAACCCATAGGGTGTGGTGATGGGCTAATTACGGGAGGGAAAGTATGAAGGATAATTATCAGCTTTGTGCATCAAGATGGATGGCATTTGTTCCCTAAGATACGGAATTTTGGAAGAAGGGTTGGAAGGGTGGGGAAGACTAGGTGTCCAATTCTTTTTGGACTTGAGTTCGAAGTGTCTTTATGATATCCAAGAAGAGATGTCATGTTGGATATATGGTTCTGTGTGTGTATGCATTTTAACTTTCTTAAGTGCTTTCAGAGCTACAGAAATTACAAATAACTACAAATAGTACAAATAATTCTGTATACTGCTCACCCTGATACCCACATTATCCAAATATTAACATTTTATCATGATTGCTTTTATTTCTTCTCTATCTACACATATATAATTTTTTTCTGAACCATCTGAGAGAAAGCTTCAGAGATCGAGCCCATTTACCTCTAACTACTCGCAATGGTTAATTTTAAGTGTCAACTTGACTGGGCCACAGGGTGCCCAGATATTTGGGCAAATGTTATTCTGGGTGGTTTTGGATGAGATTTAAATTGGTAGGCTGAGTAAAGCCGATTGCGCTCCCTGTTGTGGCTGGGTCTCATCCAATCAGTTAAAGGCCTGAACAGAACAAAAAGGCTAACCCTCTCTGAAAAAGTGTTTTTTCTGGCCTGATTGCCTTTGAACTGGGACACTGGCTTTTTTCCTGCCTTCAGACTTGAACTGAAACACTGGCACTTTCTGGGTCTCCAGCCTGTTGGCTTTTGACTGGCACTATAGCACTGCTTCTCTTGGTTCTCAGACCTTCGGGCTTGAACTGTAACTTACACAATCAGCTCTCCTGGGTTTCCAGCTTGCTGACTCACCCTGCAGATCTAGGGACTTGTCAGCCTCTATTATCATGTGAGCCAACTGCTTATAATAAATCTCTCTCTCTTTTGCTTGTTTTCCCTTATTCTCTGCATATTTATCTTTTTGTTCTGTTTCTCTGGAGCTCTAATATATATTTGCTAATACATTCTTAGTAAAATTTTTTTTCTCACGTAACTACAGTATAATTGTCAAATTTTGGAAACTAACATTGATACAGTATTACAGATTTTACTGAAAATTTGTCATTGTCCCATAATGTCCTTTATAGAAAATGAAAAAAAAAAAAAATCTGGGCCAGGATCTAGTCTAGGATCACATGCTGTATTCAGTTATGTCTCTGTGGCCTCCATTAATCTGGAATAGTTCCTTAGTCTTTGTCTTTCATGATTGACATTTTTGATGAGTACAGACCATCTGGGCTTTTCAGGTGGTGCTAGTGGTAAAGAACCCACCTGCCAATGCAGGAAACACAGGGTTTGATTCCTGGGCTGGGAAAACCCCCTGGAGGAGGGCATGGTAACCCACTCCAGTATTCTTGCCTGGAGAATTCCACGGACAGAGGAGCCTGGTGGGCTACAGGCCATAGGATCGCAAGGAGTCTGACACAACTGAAATGACTTAGCACGCACACATAGACCATTTATTTTGTTGACTATCCCTCAATTTGGGTTTCTCTAATGTTTCTTTCTGATTCAGATTTAGGATATACACTTTTGGCAGGAAAACTGCAGAAGTGATAGTTCAGTGAGAAGGATTCAATATTTAGGAGGCATATAATTTGCTTTGTCCTATTGTTAATGATAATTCTGATCAGTTAATTAAGGTGGTATCTCTCAGAAAAAATTGTAAAATTTTTATTGTCCATTTGTAATTGTAGGAGATTTTTGAGTCTATGTAATACTCTGTCGTTAAGATTTTGTTTATTAATTTTGGCATCTGAGAAGCAAGAGCTGATGATGAAATGAGATCATGGGCAGTGGAAGGGAGGTAGGAAAGTGGGAAGGAGGGGAGTGAAATCACCTGGGAAAAGGTATAAAGAGAGAAAATAAGATTTTCTTGAGAGGATCACTTTGGCTAGTGTGTGAATATATTAGGGGAATAAAAAGAACTGAAGCAAAAAGAATAGAAGAGCCTTTAGCAGTAGTCTGGTGAAAGATAATCTGAGTGAAGACAGGAAATGGGCTCGAGAGAGAGAAGTAAAACAATTAGAATGATGTTAAAGAGATGGAATCTTTAGCACTTGTTTTTGGTGAGTGCCTTGTAATTTGTTAATCCAGTGACAGTGGTGGGGAATGGTGGGAGGATGCTTCGTTGGTGACAGGTATTATTCTAAATGAACTCTTAATTCTTGCAACAAGTCCATGAAGTAGCTACTGTTATTACTCTGGCTTTACCATTTTGAGGAAGCAGAGACCCTTACAGGTTAAATAATAAATTAATTAATTAGTCTATGGTCATAGATCTAGTAAGCAAACTCAGGAGTCAGGCTGCAGAATTTGAACTCTTAACCATTAAGTTATTCTGCCTCCTAATCCAGCATTTTGGCCTCTCAGGTTCCAGCTCTGTATTAGGCTCCTTATATTTAATTCTCATTTATTCTAACAACTCTATTATGGTAGGGTATATTATTTTTCTTTAATTGATGAACTTCTATTGTATCTTCTGTCACTCTGGCTACCAGAGTCCACTGTTGATAGCTAGCATCTGGAGAGTGGTTTGTTGACCAAAGGCCAACTATAATTGTTTCACAAATAAGTAAACCAAGGCTCAGAGGAATTTAAGCACTTGCTGCTGAAGGTCACACAGCCACTTACAAAGACATGATTAGAACCAAGGTTGGCCTTACTCAAAGTCTGTGCTCTTCATCCCTCCAAGCACACTACTTCACTAACGAGATTATGGGCTTCATGAAGCAAGCCTTGTTTCCTCCCTGTTAGAGGGAGAGCTACAGAGCATATGAGAGGAGTGGAATTAGATTTAACACTTTAGATTTTATCTAGCTATAAATCCTTATTAGATAAATCCAGATAGGCCAATACCCTACAAATTATATCAGCCTCAATTACTATCTATTGCTCCCTGGAGTTCCTTTCCCAGCATTCTTACCAGAGCCATTAAAATATATAACAGAGTAGGCCATTTGTAAAAGCTGAACACCTTCACCAATAGACTGATCTTAGCCCCTTTAACACCTCTGGGATTTTTAACTGAAAGCAACTGAATTCCTAAGCAGGCAATCTAGTTAATCAAACATTTAGTGCATTCGAGCTCCACTCCATCATTCCAACCATACTCCTTTCCACTTTTCCCCAACTCCACCCTCAGCACCCCATGCTGAGCTGCACATCATCAACGGCACGAGCCAGGCCGTCCCACGTGGGACAGCTCCGTGCCACTGCAGACAAAGCTGCCTTTGGCTAGAATGCTTTTGGTCTCCTCTTGACCCACAAAGTCCTCCTAATGCTTCCATGAGATATCGCCTCCTTTTCATGAAGCCTCCCTACTCCCACACACATAGCCTCAGTGTACCCACATCTCTGTTCATGTCCTGCTGATAGACTGGTCTCACTTCCTTTCTGGGACCACTTCAAGGGTGAGACCATGTCTTCTTCACCTTTAAATCAGGAGTCCTTTATTCCTTCCACCTGGTTCTTAGAAGGGTAATAAACTTTTTTTTTTTTTTGCATAAACAAATAAAATTATACCCTTAGAGAACTAGCATCTTCTTTTCTAAACTATTTCTCCAGCTCTCCCTAACAGGGAGGAAGCAAGGCCGGGCACAGTGACTTCATGAAGACCATAATCTCGTTAGTGAAGCAATGGGCTTGGAGGGATGAAGAGCACAGACTTTTAGTGAGGCCGACCTTGGTTCTAATCATGTCTTTGTAAGTGGCTGTGTGACCTTCAGCAGCAAGTGCTTAAATTCCTCTGAGTCTTTGTTTCCTTATTTGTGAAACAATTTCAGTCGGCCTTTGGTATCCATGGGTTCTGAATCTGAGGATTCAACCAACTGTGGGTAGAAGATATTTGGGAAAAAAAAAAAAAAAACCCAGAAAGTTTCAAAAAGCAAAACTAGAATTTGCCCTGCCTTGGCAACTATGTACATAGTTTTACATTTTGTTTACAACTATTTACATAACATTTACATTGTATTAGGTATTAAAAGTAATCTAGACATACTTTAAACTATCCGGGAGGATATGCGTAGGTTATATGCAAATACTACACCATTTTACAGGGCTTCCCCGTTGGCTCAGTGGTAAAGAATTTGCAATGCAGGAGACCTGGGTTCGATCCCTTGGAGCAGGGCATGGCAACCCACTGCAGTATTCTTGCCTGGAGAATCCCATGGACGGAGGAACCTGGCGGGCCACAGCCCATAGGGTTGCAAAGTTGGACACGACTAAAGCAGGGATCTTCCCAACCCAGGGATCAAAGCCAGGTCTCTCGCATTGTGGGTGGCGTCTTTACCAGCTGAGCCACAAGAGAAGCCCAAGAATACTGGAGTAGGTAGCCTATCCCTTCCTTCTCCAGCAGATCTTCCGACCCAGGAATCAAACTGGGGTCTCCTGCATTGCAGACAGATTCTTTACCAACTGAGCTATGAGGCAAGCCCAACTAAGCAACTCACGCACACCATTTTATGTAGAGACTTGAACATCTTCAGATTTTAGTATCCACTGGGGGGTTCCTGGTACCAAAGTATGACTGTATATCTAAATACTTCATAGGTAGCCCCTAGCACAGGGTTTATCTTACTGAACAAGGGTTCAATGTAATCTCTTTTTCCCTTCACCCTTCCCAGTAGCACAGGGTCACTGTAATAGAAATAAAAACAGTTCAGAGATCAAAGAGAGTGGGAGGTCAGCTGGCCCCTCAAGCAGGGCCTTGAAGGTACCGGTACCAGAGTTGTTGTGGGGTCTGTACTATTTCGTTTTGTGCTCTGTAGGCCTGAAAAGCTGACACTGTTAGAACTTCTGGAGAAGGAAATGGCAATCCACTCCAGTATTCTTCTCTGGAGAATCCCATGGACAGA
Source organism: Odocoileus virginianus (assembly GCF_023699985.2). Taxonomy (NCBI): domain Eukaryota; kingdom Metazoa; phylum Chordata; class Mammalia; order Artiodactyla; family Cervidae; genus Odocoileus; species Odocoileus virginianus. The sequence goes on along the minus strand of NC_069678.1, from coordinate 6,977,995 downwards.
GAAGCCTGGCAGACTACAGTCCATGGGGTTGCAACAGTCAGACATGACTTAGCGACTAAACCAGCACCATCAGAACTTCCAGAGTTGACTGGCTTCTTGGGGAGAAAGTTACACTAACAAAATACACAAGTTGTTGATGAGTTCAGAATGCAAATTAATTAACTTTTAGTGATAGATAAATCTTCCCATACTAGTTCTTCCCTTCTCAGTCTCATATTTTAACCTTGAAATAGAATAATTGGAAAGTTGTTAATTGAGAGCAGAATCTGAGCTAACAGAGTTGAACAATCTTCGGAAATATTTCACCCCAGCTATGAGAACAAGCTGATGCTTTCACCAAGGAATTTTGTATAATAACTAAACCTTTGTGTCTAGCAAACACATAGTATTAGAGAAACGCAACACATTCCCACTGTAATTGCCCCATTAGATGCTCTGTGGACCATGTCTTTCCATTAATATATGCATCTTCTGAAATGCTATAATCAGTTCGGTTAGAATTATCTTCAGTTACATCCTACTATTGAGGAAGCATTCCCATTACTTTTGACTTGGTTTCATAAATCTACACTAGCATTCTTAACCAGAGGTAAGCGCTACAGATAGCTGATATTAACTGTTTTAACTTACAGAGTCAGCTTTCCTTCATTTTCTAGAGGCATCTCATTACAGACGTCTTTGTATCAGTCTCAATTATCTGTGTAGCCATTGCCTGATAGTTAGCATGTACTCAGTAAATGTCAGTTGGGCAAAGCTGAGGATAAAAAGAGGAACACTATAAAGGAGCTCAAAGTAAAAATTTAAGTCTATTCTTTTCTCTATAGCATTCTACCTTCTCTGGCCTTGATAGCGACAAAGTAAAGGAATAAATTAATCCCATTAGAGGATTGTAAGTAAAGAAAAATGTATGGGAAACCCCTGGAAGTTAATGATCATGCAAGAGTTCAGGTTTGCTTAACTTCAAAACCAAGCAGGCTTGCTTAGCAACAAAACCACACAACAAAAACCCCCAAACAATAAAACAACGGTGGCATGAGACCCACATCCTGCCCAATGAGCTCAGTAAACTGATTCCTAGGACAAACTTCCCTGCACATATTAAAAACAAAAAATATAAAGAAACGGTGACATTAAATTGAAACTTGAAATGACTCACCACTTTTAGTATATGTTACTGCCTTTTCCAAATAAGAAAAGGAGTACATCAAGGCTGTATATTGTCACCCTGCTTATTTAACTTACATGCAGAGTACATCACGAGAAACGCTGGGCTGGAAGAAGCACAAGCTAGAATCAAGATTTCTGGGAGAAATATCAATAACCTCAGATATGCAAATGACACTACCCTTATGGCAGAAAGTGAAGAGGACCTAAAAAGCCTCTTGATGAAAGTGAAAGAGGAGAGTGAAAAAGTTGGCTTAAAGCTCAACATTCAGAAAACTAAGATCATGGCATCTGGTCCCACCACTTCATGGCAAATAGATGGGGAAACAGAGGAAACAGCAGCTGACTTTGTTTTTTTGGGCTGCAAGATCACTGCAGATGGTGACTGCAGCCATGAAATTACAAGGCGCTTACTCCTTGGAAGGAAAGTTATGACCAACCTAGACAGCATATTAAAAAGCAAAGACATTACTTTGCCAACAAAAGTCCGTCTAGTCAAGGCTATGGTTTTTCTAGTGGTCATGTAAGGATGTGAGAAAGCTGAGCCCTGAAGAACTGAGGCTTTTGAACTATGGTGTTGGAGAAGACTCTTGAGAGTCCCTTGGACTGAAAGGAGATTGAACCAGTTCATCCTAAAGGAGATCAGTCCTGGGTGTTCATTGGAAGGATTGATGCTGAAGCTGAAAGCCCCAATACTTTGGCCACCTCATGTGAAGAGTTGACTCATTGGTAAAGACCCTGATGCCAGGAGAAGGGGTCAACAGAGGATGAGACGGCTGGATGGCATCACCGACTGAATGGACATGAGTTTGGGTAAACTCTGGGAGTTGGTGATGGACAGGGAGGCCTGGTGTGCTGCAATTCATGGGGTCGCAGTGTCAGACACAACCGAGCAACTGAGCTGAACTGCCTTTTTGCTCACTTCTATTGTGCCGTGACAGTCCCAGGTTGACCATGTAGGGAGGAGAAAACACCCCTGCGGACGTGGAGGGACTGGTGATGGAAGCTTGATATCCACTCAATGAGGAAGAAGGTAGTCTCCCTGCCCCCCTTTTTCTTTGATTATAAAACTGCAACCCACTTAAATTCTCAGGGCATGGCACCCTCTCTCACCCTTCCACTTGTAAGCCTCATAAGTGCCCTATTTTAATAAATCACTTTTTAATCTATCAATTTGCCTCTTGCTGAATTCTTTCTGCACTTAAGACATAAAGAATGGAAGCTTGGAAGCTCTACAGAGCCCCCAAGACATTTCAGCGGTTTCAACTTTGTGGGATATTTAGAAAAGGGTGAAAATGGTGTGCAGATGTAGAACTCCCAGGGATGGGAGGCTAAGAAATGGAACTTTCAGGAAAGATTTCTTTGGAAGGTTAAGTGGAGGATTAGGCAAAGGAGTCTCTAGGGACTGTTGCTGAGTCTAAGATCATGGAGGAAAAGGCTGAAGTTAAATAACCATGTATATATGCTGTCCTCTTTGAGATCCCATGGACTGCAGCACGCCAGGCCTCCCTGTCCATTATCAACTCCTGGAGTTTACTCAAACTCATGTCCATTGAGCTGATGATGCCATCCAACCATCTCATCCTCTGTCGTCCCCTTCTCCTCCCGCCTTCAATCTTTCCCAGCATCAGGGTCTTTCCCAGTGAGTCAGCTCTTCGCATCAGGTGGCCAAAGTATTGGGGTTTCAGCTTCAACATCAGTCCCTCCAATGAATACTCAGGAATATTCATGAATATATGCTGTAAGATGCAGGAAACTGTAGATGTTAGCTCAGGTACTGGGCAGACTGTTGGTGCAATTCAGGGAAAGAACAAAGAGAGGGGAGCTGGGGGGGTGGGGGTGGCGGCGACTGGATGAGTTTGCTTTTGGATAGGTTTTGGATAGGTTATGAGTTATTGGGACAGATAAGTTGAAGTATCCAATAAACAGGTATATAGGCCTGAGCTTCTGCAACAAGTCCTAGTTGAAAGCACTGAACTGGGTACGACTTCAGGAAGAGTGAAGAATGGAGGAGTGCGCGGAAAAGGCGAGTAGTGGGGCAGAGCCGAGCCGAACACTGGGATTTAAACAAGGGCAGAGGAAAAGCAGCAGCCCCAAAGACGGAGGGCGACGTTTTGAAGGCCGAGGGAAAGACGCCTTCAAACTGAAGGCGGTTTGGGACGCCTCCTGGAGGTCAAGAGGAGGATGACATCCTATTCTGAGCTCCACCTGTCTGGAATGCTGGAGACCCGGATCCGATCTCTGGGTCGGAAAGATCCCCTGAGAAGGAAATGGTCCTCGGTTAAACCGGAGTCTGAGGAACAGAAACGGGTGGGGGTGGGGGTGGGGCGAAGCCACACCGCTGGCAACAACTAAATCGAAAGAAAAGAGGCCTCAGTACTAAAATTTTTAAGGTAGTCTGGCTTTAACAAGCCATTAAAGGAGGAAGGTTTCAAGGGATAATTAGCTTCAGAATTCGGGACCCTTGAATGGGAGTAACTGCATCTGCTAAAGGCTCTCCGCAGCCCTTTAGGATCCTTTTTGGGATTTCCCTTGGTGTAAACCGGAAAAAAACCTACCATCCCTAAGCTAGAAAAAAATTACCATTCAGTAAATAAAGCAAAACAGAAGAGCGTTTTGTTTGAAAGCCTTCACTTTAAAAATCCTGGCATGCAAATAAAGGGCTTTAATGTGGCTCACAACGATTGGTAGGTACTTACAGAAGCCGTCATTTCCTCGTAGCGCAAGATGCAAACGAAGAGTCTGCTTTTCGCTTTCCTATTGGCTGTTCGATCGGACTCCGCTTTTAGCCAATCAAACCACTTCCCTTCACCCCTCCCGGTAGCTCTTATAAATTACATCAAATTGGTTATCCTTGCCATATTCTTCTCCTTGAAAAAGAAGCTGTAACTGCAGTTTTAGCAGTAATGTCAGGCCGCGGAAAGCAAGGAGGCAAAGCTCGGGCCAAGGCTAAGTCGCGCTCATCCCGCGCTGGCCTTCAGTTCCCCGTAGGGCGAGTGCACCGCCTGCTGCGCAAAGGCAACTACGCCGAAAGGGTGGGGGCCGGCGCACCGGTGTACTTGGCGGCGGTCCTGGAGTACCTGACCGCGGAAATCCTGGAGCTGGCGGGCAACGCTGCCCGAGACAACAAGAAGACGCGTATCATACCTCGCCATTTGCAACTGGCCGTGAGAAATGATGAAGAGCTCAACAAGTTACTCGGGGGTGTCACTATTGCCCAGGGCGGTGTCTTACCCAACATCCAGGCAGTCTTATTGCCCAAAAAAACGGAGAGTCACAAGCCTGGCAAGAATAAGTAATTAAGAGGCTTGATACCATCCCTACTCACCCCAAAGGCTCTTTTAAGAGCCACCACCAAAGTGTCAAAATAAAGGGCTGATCACAAAATAGCGCATTAGCTCTTTTTTTGAAAACTTGGGTGGCTCTAAAAAGAGCCTTTGTTCTTTGGTTTACTTTGTAAGGCTTTATTTGCTTTTGGCCTTATGGCTTTCGGTTTTCTTTGGTAATAGAACAGCCTGGATGTTGGGCAGAACGCCGCCCTGGGCGATGGTGACCTTGCCCAACAGCTTGTTCAGCTCTTCGTCGTTGCGGATGGCCAGCTGCAGGTGACGAGGGATGATGCGCGTTTTCTTGTTATCGCGCGCCGCGTTGCCGGCCAGCTCCAGGATTTCGGCGGTCAGGTACTCCAGGACCGCCGCCATGTAGACGGGCGCGCCGGCCCCCACCCGCTCAGCGTAGTTGCCTTTGCGCAGCAGGCGGTGTACTCGCCCTACCGGGAACTGCAAGCCTGCGCGGGACGAACGCGACTTGGCCTTTGCGCGGGCCTTGCCTCCCTGCTTTCCACGACCAGACATGATTAAAGGGCAGTACAGTTAAAGATCAGATCCCCTCGGCAAACGATTTAAAATATCAGCACTTGGAAAGCCTTTATAAGTTTCCCGAGGGGTGGGGTCAGGAACGAGCTTTTCATTGGTCCTAAATTGGCTCCTGAAACGGCCAATAAGGTTAAAGAGTCGGGGTTGCTCCGTAGCTATTACTGATAACGTAAGGTCTCTCCGCGGACCAATGGAAATGTAAGACTTTTGGAGCCTTAATTTGCATACGGTGGTTATAAATGGATCAGGCCCGCCCATTCTCATACCTCTTTTTTTGCCAAACGGTGTTGTTCCACAATGCCTGAGCCGGCAAAATCCGCTCCCGCGCCCAAGAAGGGCTCCAAGAAAGCCGTCACCAAAGCCCAGAAAAAGGACGGCAAGAAGCGCAAGCGCAGCCGTAAGGAGAGCTATTCCATCTACGTGTACAAGGTGCTGAAGCAGGTGCACCCGGACACCGGCATCTCGTCCAAGGCCATGGGCATCATGAACTCGTTTGTCAACGACATCTTCGAGCGCATCGCGGGCGAAGCGTCGCGCTTGGCGCATTACAACAAGCGCTCGACCATCACGTCTCGGGAGATCCAGACGGCAGTGCGCCTGCTGCTGCCCGGCGAGCTGGCGAAGCACGCCGTGTCCGAGGGCACCAAGGCGGTCACCAAGTACACCAGCTCCAAGTGAGTCCCTGCCGGGACGCGGCGCTCGCACGAGTCGCAAAGCCGCTTGATTTTCCAAAGGCTCTTTTCAGAGCCACCCACCTAATCACCAGAAAAGAGCCTTGTTCACTTGTTTTTCCTCAGTTCCTCACAAAGTAAGTTACTCTAGTTGGCTAAAAGTAATGGAAGATGACACACGGAGCTTTTTAAGCCCTTATGACTTGAGATTCCTGGCGCGTGACTGGCTTTGCTTTTGAATCTAGGGCGCGTCTTAACCCTCACTGCTGCTTAGCTTTCGTATGAGTCAGTTCTAAATTAGGATACTGAGACTGCTCCTAGACTTATGTCCTGGTGGCTCTGTTGGTGTACGTTTCACCTGTGTTCCAAAACGAAGTGAGTGATTTTAGCTGTCCACATTTAAGAAAGGACCCCTGGACACGACCAAGCCCGGGTCTTCCGAACACTGCATCACAGCCCTGAAGAATTAAACGAGTTTGGCAGCTACGTGGGTGCCGGATCACCAGTTAGGCCCTTGCGATGAGGCTTCTTGTGGACACCACGGTTCGGGATACTTCGTACTGAGCCCGCGCTGCCTGGTCTCAGCCTTCCCCTGATTGGACATGAATATTCAAAATCTCCCGCCGCTCCGGAATTCTTAGGTTCTGGTTTGCGCCGCTCACTTCGGCGCTGTGAGATTCCTGTTGTTTCTTGGTTTGTGGATCATTTTTGCTTTTAATTCTCTTTTCTCGAAGTATTTAGGCGTCAAGTCACTGCAAGGCACTCGTCATTTTAGTTTGGTCTCAAACGTCACCTCAGACACCTTCGGGAAGTTGCGCCTCTCCTTCCTGTCTCTGGTCCCTCACTATTTTATGTTCCTCCTAGCAGCTGTCAGAAATTGTTTTGCTATTAGGTTTTTTTTTTTTTTTCCTTGTTTACCATTTTCCTCAAGACCTTAACAGAAACTTTATTGGTTTGGTTTTCGTCTATGTCGTCCCCGCCAACCAGTGCTTGGCACACAGTGGACACTTAAGTACTTACTGAGTTAGTATTTGTTCAATTGATTTTTCTGTCCCTTTTCTTTTAAAAATCGCCTTCATGGATGGATGGATGGATGCGGTTCATTTCCATTAGACGTACATGAACACACGATGAAAATGGAAATGTTTCTGAGCTCCTTTCCCAAGTTGGCTATGGTCACCTCAGGGCAACAGCTGGGAGGAGGGCTGTATTTTTGTGTGTGTGTATTTATGCTAAGGAGGAGGTGGCAGTTTTAAGTCCGTCCTTTATGCTTTTCAGTTTGGTCTAATCTTTTGGATTTTCATTAAATTCAGAACATTGCTCACTGGAAGATCCTTTTCCTTTCTTCATTTATGACACCCTCCTTCCATCCTGATCTTTTGTTCCCCACTGAGATGAACTTTTCATTTACATTCACAGTTTCATTTGGTCTTCAGGAGGCCTTGTAAAATAGACGAGGTTGGGGCTTCCCTGGTGGCTCTGGTAAAGAATCCGCCTGCCAGTGCAGAAGACACAGGTTCGATCCCTGATCCAGGAAGATCCCAGAGAGAAAAAAAAAAATGTTAATATTCCTTTAAAAATGAGGTTGAGAGTGAGTGGTCCACTGGTCATGCAGCTAACGTTGTCCAACTTTGTACCCTCAGATGCAAGGACGATTGCATTTTAGTTTTATTTCATTGTAATTATGGAATGTTGTATTTTTCTGTCCAAGCCTTGATTCTGCTGATAATGGCACTGATGGTCTGATCAGCTATTAAACTCTGCTTTTGGATAAGGGGTCCTGGAGTTGATTGCAGGGGCTTCATGAATCCAAATGGACTCCAGACATTATCAGAGACTAAATCTTAATGTTTCTTACATGTGTGTTTTCAAATGTGTGTATATGCTATTGTTATTAATAAATTTACCAGTTAATTTAAAAGCTTGGCTGTATTCTTTTATCTGTAATATATTTTCTAACTAAATAGGTAAAATCACTACTGGATCTAAGCAAATGTATAGAGATGTTTGAGTGCCTCTGAACTGGAAAGTGAAAATTTATAAACCATCAACCAAATTTGCTTCTATTCCAGAAGGGTATTGGGGTGAAATAGTCTTTTAGGAGGACACTGTTAATGCTTTGTAACTGAAAAATGTATGAGCATAAAATGAAACAAAGGTCATGACCACAAACAAGAAGCACTGTAAATAGAAAAAGTTATTAACAAAGTTTAGAAAACACATTTAGTATGTGTCTGTTGGATGTTGTTCTAGGTCCTTCACACGTATTGACTCATTTAATCCTCACAAGAACTTTATGAAATAGTTAACCATTATTATCTCCCACTTTACAGATGAGGAAACAGGCATAGAAAGGCTTCTCCTCAGAAACTTCTCAAAGAATAAACTTAGTTCAATGTTTAAGGGACTTGAGAAAGTAAGATCCCTCTCCAAAAACCTGTGGTGAAATACTTAACGCTTTAAAATTAAAGAGAAATATCACCTACTTTAATTTCAGGATGCACCGTGGGTATAAGTCTATGATGGAGGTGGTGGCTGAAAGACTTGAGCTGGTAGTAGTGGTGGCTGAAAGTCTGTGTGGAGGGCTCTCATTTTCCATTCCAGAGGCCACAGCTCAACTCTGTTTAGTTTGTCCCCATAGTCATAGGATGGAGAAGGCAATGGCACCCCACTCCATTACTCTTGCCTGGAAAATCCCATGGATGGAGGAGCCTGGTGGGCTGCAGTCCATGGGGTCGCACAGAGTCGGACACGACTGAAGCAACTTAGCAGCAGCAGCAGCAGAGTCATAGGGCTCACCAGCTGAAATACTTTTACTAAGATAAGAGAGCTTTGGTAACTGGTTGTAGGCTCCTCCTGGGCATGGTGTTTACTAGGAAGGAAGTTATAAAGTGAGGAAGGGGAAAGAAGTGTTATAGTTGATATTTTAACTCTGGAGGGGAGGTGATTTTTTTTTTTTTTTAAATTTTTTTTTTTTTACTTTTTTAAAAATTTTTATTAGTTGGAGGCTAATTACTTTACATCATTACAGTAGTTTTTGTTATACATTGATATGAATTAGCCATGGATTTACATGTACTCCCCATCCCAGTCCCCCCTCCCACCTCCCTCTCCACCCGATCCCTCTGGGTCTTCCCAGTGCACCAGGCCCGAGCACTTGTCTCATGTACCCAACCTGAGCTGGTTATCCGTTTCACCCTAGATAATATACATGTTTCAATGCTGTTCTCCTGAAACATCCCACCCTCGCCTTCTCCCAGAGTCCACAAGTCTGTTCCATACATCTGAGTCTCTTTTTCTGTTTTGCATATAGGGTTCTCGTTACCATCTTTCTAAAGTCCATATATATGTGTTAGTATACTGTAATGGTCTTTATCTTTCTGGCTTACTTCGCTCTGTATAATGGGCTCCAGTTTCATCCATCTCATTAGAACTGATTCAAATGAATTCTTTTTAATGGCTGAGTAATATTCCATGGTGTATATGTACCACAGCTTCCTCATCCATTCGTGTGCTGATGGGCATCTGGGTTGCTTCCATGTCCTGGCTAATATAAACAGTGCTGCGATGAACATTGGGGTGCATGTGTCTCTTTCAGATCTGGTTTCCTTGGTGTGTATGCCCAGAAGTGGGATTGCTGGGTCATATGGCAGTTCTATTTCCAGCTTTTTAAGAAATCTCCACACTGTTTTCCATAGTGGCTGTACTAATTTGCATTCCCACCAACAGTGTAAGAGGGTTCCCTTTTCTCCACACCCTCTCCAGCATTTATTGCTTGTAGACTTTTGGATAGCAGCCATCCTGACTGGCGTATAATGGTACCTCATTGTGGTTTTGATTTGCATTTCTCTGATAATGAGTGATGTTGAGCATCTTTTCATGTGTTTGTTAGCCATCTGTATGTCTTCCTTGGAGAAATGTCTGTTGAGTTCTTTGGCCCATTTTTTGATTGGGTCATTTATTTTTCTGGAGTTGAGCTGGAGGAGTTGCTTGTATATTTTTTAGATTAATCCTTTGTCTGTTGCTTCGTTTGCTATTATTTTCTCCCAATCTGAGGGCTGTCTTTTCACCTTGCTTATAGTTTCCTTTGTTGTGCAAAAGCTTTTAAGTTTCATTAGGTCCCATTTGTTTATTTTTGCTTTTATTTCTGAAATTCTGGGATGTGGGTCATAGAGGATCCTGCTGTGATTTATGTCGGAGAGTGTTTTGCCTATGTTCTCCTCTAGGAGTTTTATAGTTTCTGGTCTTACTTTTAGATCTTTAATCCATTTTGAGTTTATTTTTGTGTATGGTGTTAGAAAGTGTTCTAGTTTCATTCTTTTACAGGTGGTTGACCAGTTTTCCCAGCACCACTTGTTAAAGAGGTTATCTTTTTTCCATTGTATATCCTTGCCTCCTTTGTCGAAGATAAGGTGACCATAGGTTCGTGGACTTATCTCTGGGCTTTCTATTCTGTTCCATTGATCTATATTTCTGTCTTTGTGCCAGTACCATACTGTCTTGATGACTGTGGCTTTGTAGTAGAGTCTGAAGTCAGGCAGATTGATTCCTCCAGTTCCATTCTTCTTTCTCAGGATTACTTTGGCTATTCGAGGTTTTTTGTATTTCCATACAAATTGTGAAATTATTTGTTCTAGTTCTGTGAAAAATACTGTTGGTAGTTTGATAGGGATTGCATTGAATCTATAGATTACTTTGGGTAGTATAGCCATTTTGACAATATTGATTCTTCCAATCCATGAACACGGTATATTTCTCCATCTGTTTGTGTCCTCTTTGATTTCTTTCATCAGTGTTTTATAGTTTTCTGTGTATAGGTCTTTTGTTTCTTTAGGTAGATATACTCCTAAGTATTTTATTCTTGGGAGGTGATTATTGATGGTCAGATTTATCCTCCTAAAGAACCTATTTGATCTCTTCTTTCTCCTTCTCAAACATCTCTCTACATTTGCTTAGTGAAGTGAAAGTCACTCAGTCGTGTCCGACTCTTTGCCACCCCATGGACTAGACAGTCGGCGGAATTCTCCAGGCCAGAATACTGGAGTGGGTTGCCATTTCCTTCTCCAGGGGATCTTCCCAACTTAGGGATCAAACCAGGTCTCCCTCATTGCAGCCAGATTCTTTACCAGCTGAGCCGCGAGAGAAGCCCAAGTTGGAGTTAGTAACAATACTTGTTATAATAATACTTGCTTCTACTTAGCACTTAAACTGTTTACCCTGTCCTCTGCTGAGTGGTTTACATGCATAGCCTCATTTAATCTTCACAGCCACCACTTGATAGGTTCCGTCCTTATTTTATAGGTAAAGGAAATTGAATCTCAGAGAAGTTAAATAACTTGTCCAGGATCATTTCGGTGGAATGGAACTACAACCCAATGTACACTTTTAAAAACTTTGATATTCAGGGCCCTCTATAATCTGCCTCTTCCTTCTTTCACAGCTCTTATCTCCTACTGCTATGCATACAGGTTTTCTGCTCTAGTCACCTTCCCCTAAACACATTTGCTCTTTCCCAGGACTATACTGCACTGCTCTTTCTTTCTGGCTTGGCCAGAGCTTTCTTTCAAGCCAAGGCCATAATCTTCCACCCCAAATGACACCTCTCAATTAATTTCTCTACCTTCATCTCTTCTTTAAAAATAGTAACAGAAACTGTTCACTGCAGTAATAAACTGTACATGTTTAAAATACAATTTGTTAAGTTTAGACATAATGTATATACCCATGAAAACATCACTACAATCAACATAATGGACATATCCATTTCCCCCCCACCCTCCACAAAAGGTTTCTTTATGCTCTTTTTATAATTCTTCCCTCCTGCCCACTTCATCAGTGTCCTCCTTTGGCTCTGTTCCTGCCCTCAGGGAACCACTGGTTTGCTTTATATCATTATAGATAGTTTGTATTATACAGTGGGTATCATTTGTGTCTGGCTTCTTTCACTCAGTGTAAGATTCATTCATTTTTAGGTGCATGTATCAGTAGTTCATTCCTTTGTATTGGTGAGTTGTTTTCCATTTTATGGCCACAATTGATAATTTCAGTCACTTGATGGATGGTTGTGTTGTTTCCAGTCCTTTCTCCACCTTTTCATTTCTCCCCCCCCCCCCCCCCCTTGGCTTCTCTGCATGGCAAGTGAGATCTTAGCTCCCCAATCAGGGATGGAACCTGTGCCCACTCCAGTGAAAGCATGGACTCTTAACCACTGGACTGCCAGGGAAGCCACCTTCCTCTGCTTTTTAATGCATTCCAACTTTGTGTCATGATGGTTCCACACTAAAATTTCTGCCTTCAAATGGGAAGGAATTCAGAAGGGGGATAAGGCCTATACACAAATACCTATTCTATTCAAGTAGGACAAAGTGTTAGGGTTTCACTTCTGTTATCCTAGGCTCAAAACCTCTCTAATCCATTTTATGTCCTGTGACTAAAGTAGTAGACTATAGCACAGACCTGACCATATCACCTACCTGCTCACAAACCTCCAGTGGCTTGCCTTACAGCCATAGTTTGACCTTCAAAAGAAAAAAAGAAAGTAAAAATTTAAAACTCTATCAGCAATTCTTGGTCATATTTGGTTGTACAACATAGTCTAGGTAACTCTGGTCCTTTAAAAAGGAGGCTAACATTGATTACAATATGGCTAATCAGTGATTGTGGCATAGGGAGTAAGCCTGAGGGGCAGCTCTGTTCGGGTTGCAAACTTGACCTCTAGCTTAAAGACTATCCCTGTCTTTAAGACAGGACTAACCCTGTCTTAGGGAGACTGGGTTTAATCATTCATTTAGTATGGGTGATTGAAAATCTGTATCTGCTTATTTTATAAATAATTATTATCTAGTCCCTGATGGCTCAGTAGTGAAGAATCTGCTTGCCAATGCAGGAGGTGCAAGAGAATTGGGTTCAATCCCCGGGTGGAGAAGATCCCCTGGAGAAGGAAATGGCAACTCATTCTAGTATTCTTGCCTGAGAAATCCTATGGACAGAGGAGTCTGGCAGGCTATGGGGTCACAAAAGAGTCGACACGACTTAGCAAGTAAACAACAACCTGGATTGAAAACCAAGGCTACTTCTCGGCATCAGAATGATTTAGGTCATCTGGGCAGGAAGAGGATATTTCATGCTTACTGATAAGATTTCACACAGAAAAAGTTCTGTTAATCTATGATTTTTAAGAGAACATAGTTTCTCAGTGAATAAGAAAGCTGTGGTCACTCAAAGAAGGGGATTTTAATTCTTTGTAGCTACAGTTATATGTCCTTTGGACTTGTGTTTCCTCTAATTCTTTGACTAGATTATCCCAGCCTGATGAATGGCAGAACAGATTTTTTACTTTCTCAGTCCTAGCGAATGTCTACTTTCTCAGAATGCATGTAAGTGGTATTGTGTTTTATATTTTATTCTATTTTTTACTTTCTCCCTTTCTAACCTATATTTTAAACATTGACCTTTGCCTCTCTACTCCCACAAGACATTTGCATCTCTCTTTGCTATCCATGTTGTGATATAAATGTGCACTCTGTTGACTAAAGTACTGCATTAAACTTTAAGAAGTACAAACAGCACACTTTATTCCCCTCTCTCCCAGTGAAAAGCACCCACATTTGCTCCAATTCCCCAACACCACAAAAATGCTGTTATAAACATCATTGTTCATTTCCTTATGTAAACCTAGCCTATCCCTAATTTTGCATTTGAGGTCCCTGAAACTGGTCCTTAATGTCCCTAGCATGAAAAGCTCACTTCTCCTTATTGCCTTTTGTCTGTGCTACGTGTTTGTTTTCACCGCCCCTTCTGCCTGGATTACACCACCTTCCTTAGCCCAAAATCTGAACATGTCTGAAATCCTAAATATTCTTGAGAACGCACCTCAAATATCACCTCCTACAGGATGGGTTCCCTTGTGTGTTCAGCTGGAATTGACCTTTCCCTCTCAGCTTCCAAAAGCTCACCCTGCATTTCTCTTTGTCATCCTCCACAATAGGCCTTCCACTCTTGCTGTTCACATGGGTATCAGTTCCCCACAAAGACAGGCATCAGCTTGTGTGTACAAGAATAGAGAAATTCAGAAGGCATGTTTCAGGGAAATATTGACTTTCAAACATAAGTAAGATGAGTTTTACTTTATCCTTTGTAGTGTCCTCTAGCCACTGTTTTTTTAGCTATGGGTTGTAACTTATTAGTGGGTTATGAAATTGGTTTTTGATAGAGATCACCTTTTTCCTCCCCTTTTTTAAGAAGAGAAGAGAAAAATATCAGAGTATGTCACAAATAGTAAATATCACTTTGTGAAACCTATTATAATTCATATTCTTTTGTGAATGTGACTAAGAGGCAACGTAAAAGTGTTTCTTACTGGGGGCTGAGGTTAGGAGAGGTCCCTTCTACTGTACTGAAAGGTCACAGAAAATGCCACTCCAGAATATGCCACTTTGGCATATTGATAATTTTGAGCTGTAGTCACTTGCAAAAGAGGATATGTAGAGGCCGACTTTCTGAACTCCTATTAGCTGCCAAAGAACAGATTTTCCAAAAGAAACTTGATTGTCATAATTGTCTTCCCCCAGGAATTAGACTGATCAGGAAAGACTGACTCATCACAGGAGAGGAGACTAGAAGTCGAGACCACACCCAGACCAACTCTGTCACAAACCGTCACATCTCCCTGGGGGCTCAGATGGTAAAGAATCTGCCCCCAGTGTGGGAGACCCGGGTTTGATCCCTGTGTCAGGAAGATCCCCTGGAGAAGGAAATGGCACCCACTCCAATGTTCTTGCCTGGAGAATCCCATCAACACAGGAGCCTGACGGGCTACAATCTATGGGGTGGCAAAGAGTAGGACACAGTTGTGTGACTTTCACTTTCATTATACCTCCCATCTATTATTCTATGGCTATTCCTTTCCCCTCAAAGGCATTTCTTCTCCCTTAAGAGGCCTACATCTCCCTATTAAGAGTGATATTTAAGCCTGAATTCTAAGTCATCTTGGGGTGTTACTCAATTTTTTTTTTTCCTGAGTACTTACTGTGTATACATGAGGTATACATGTTAGCAAACTTCTGTTTGCTTTTTTCTTGTTAATCTCTCTTTTATTATGGGGTCTCATCTAAAAATTGAAAAGGGAAAATTAGCTTTCCTCCCCTACAGTACATGTTTTGATATTATTTGTAGCAATTGTGTATATCACTTTTCCCTGAAACATTGACTCTAATACAAAAAACTAAGAAAAAGGTAAAATACAAAACTTAGATTCAAATTCCATCTTGGCCGTTTTTTAGCTGGGTGACTCACATTCCTAGGTGTCTCATCTTCACCAGAAAATTTCTTTTCTGTAAGAAAACAAACAAACCAACCCTCTTCTTCCTTTCCTGGGTTGTTGTGGAATCAAATGAAAGGACATAAGTGAATGGCTTTTGTGATTCATAAGGCACCCAAGAGCCCAAATATTCTTAATGTTGGCTGCAGTCTAGCAGAATTTCAAGATACTAATTATCTAGAGATGAGATAATGTACTAATAGTTTCCCATGTATTAGTCTTTCCACAATATGACTGTACTGTTGCCAAAGGGAATATTTAGGACTTGTATCAAATAGTGTTCATCATAATGCTAATTGAGTAATAATTATTAATTCATTGCCATGTTGAAACTGCTGTAAGTATTTTGCATTAACTGTATTTATCTCATTTTATTCCTGTGGTAATTCTATGAAGTGTATACATTTATTGTCACTATTTTACAGATATTGAAACTGAGGCCCTGAATTCTTATTCTAGCTCTATGTCTTTTCTCTTCTAGCTTTTTCCCAGACAAATGAATCCAGGGAACAATCTACTGTTGCCCAGACAGTTCAGACCATCTCCTGGTTAGCAGAAGCCTTTAGCCACGGGCCAAAGACATCTCCCTGTGCTGCCCCTCAAACCTGGGCTTCCCCAAGTGGAGATGCAGCCTTCTCTCTAGCCTCCACACTCATGGACACAGGGAGCATTAGTAAAAATGCAGACTCTCACTTTTAGCTTTAATACTCAGGTGTAAGTGACTGACTGAGGGCCTTTTGGAGGTGAAGGGTTCCTGGGCACCGAGAGAGGGAAATCACGGGAAATATGGGCCTGCTTCCAGAGGTCCACAGAGCTCAAAACTCAGCATCAATTGTGGGTTGAATAGTGTCCCCCCAAAATGTTCAAGTCCACCCAGAAACTCAGAATGTGACTTTATTTGGAAATTCAGTCTTTGCAGACATAACTAAGGGTCTTGAGATTAAATTATCCTGGATTGAGGATGTGATAAGTGAAAGGAAGAGGCAGAGTTGGACACACAGATTCAGGGAAGAGGGTCACGGGAAGACAAAGGCAGAAACTGGAGTTATATTGCCAGAGGTCAAGGAACAGAAACCACTGGAAGCTGAAAGAGGCAAGAAAGCATTCTCCCCTAGAAGCTCTGGACAGAGGATGCCTCTGCTGATACTTTGTTTTCAGACTCCTGATTTCCAGAACTGTGAGAATATCAACTTCTATTGTTTTAAGATACCAACTCTCTAGTAATTCTCTACGGCAGCCCTAAGGGAAAAAGTACAGCACCCTGGCAGCAGTCTGGGTGTGAGCTGTCCTGAAGAGCAGGAAGAGCTTGCCACTGCGACAGACCACAGCACAATCAACCTGGGCTCTTTCTGCCCTGGCGTGGCCTCAGGGAGCTCTGTAGATGTCCATGGCTAGGAGAGGTCAACCACTGTCTAGGGGCCTTCGGTAACACTTGTGAGGATAGAGACACCCTGAGGAACTCTGGGTTAAGCTGGTCAAGGGGTTCATGAAGAGGACAATCTGTTTGCTGTGGAATACCAAGTCTCCCATTCCAGAAGCCTGCTTTTTCTCCTCTCCTCTCTTCCTTCCCTCCCTCCCACCTTTCTTCCAAGTGTACTGCACACTCTGTTCCTGATCACACTCAAATCTCCCTTCCCACAAATTAAAAAAAACCTAGTGTCTTTCATGAATGACACGATGGTGTATTATTTTCCCATTCTTACTTTAACAAATTACCACAGATTTAGTGGCTTAAAACAATGCATTTATTCTCTTGTAGTTCTGGAGGCCAGAAGTAAAAAATGAGTCTTAAGGGGCCAAAACTCAAGTGTCAGAGAAACTGATTTCTTCTGGAGGCTCTGCAGAAGAGTCCATTCCTTGTCTCTTCTAGTTTCTAGATGCAGCTGGCATTTCTTGGTTCCTGGCCTCATCACCCCATCTCGGCTTCCGTCATTACATCAGCTCCTCCCCACTTAGCCTCCTGCCTCCATGTAATAAGGTCTGTTATGGTTACATTTAGGGCCCACAGTGATCAGTGCAAAGAAATAGAGGAAAACAATAGAACGGGAAAGACTAGAGATCTCTTCAAGAAAATTAAAGATACCAAGGGAACATTTCATGCAAAGATGAGCTCAATAAAGGACAGAAATGGTATGGACCTAACAGAAGCAGAAGATGTTAAAAAGAGGTGGCAAGAATACACAGAAGAACTATACAAAAAAGATCTTCACGACCCAGATAATCACTATTGTGTAATCACTCACCTAGAGCCAGACATCCTGGAATGTGAAGTCAAGTGGGCCTTAGGAAGCATCACTAGGAACAAAGCTAGTGGAGGTGATGGAATTCCAGTTGAGCTATTTCAAATCCTAAAAGATGATGCTGTGAAAGTGCTGCACTCAATATGTCAGCAAATTTAGAAAACTCAGCAGTGGCCATGAGCCTGGAAAAGGTCAGTTTTCATTCCAATCCCAAAGAAAGGCAATGCCAAAGATTGCTTAAACTACTTCACAATTGCAGTCATCTCACATGCTAGTAAAGTAATGCTCAAAATTCTCCAAGCCAGGCTTCAGCAGTACATGAACTATGAACTTCCAGATGTTCAAGCTAGTTTTAGAAAAGGCAGAGGAACCAGAGATCAAATTGCGAACATCCGCTGGGTCATCGAAAAGGCAAGAGAGTTCCAGAAGAACATCTATTTCTGCTTTATTGACTATGCCAAAGCCTTTGACTGTGTGGATCACAACAAACTGTGGAAAATTCTGAAAGAGATGGGAATACTAGACCATCTGACTTGCCTCTTGAGAAATCTGTATGCAGGTCAAGAAGCAACAGTTAGAACTCAACATGGAACAACAAACTGGTTCCAAATAGGTCAAGGCTGTATATTGTCACCCTGCTTATTTAACTTATTTAACTTATATGCAGAGACTCTTTGTGACCCCATGAACCGCAGCATGCCAGGCCTCCCTATCCATCACCAACTCATGGAGCCTACCCAAACTCATGTCCATTGAGTCGGTGATGCCATCCAACCATCTCATCCTCTGCTGTCCCCTTCTCCTCCTTCCCTCAATCTTTCACAGCATCAGGGTCTTTTCAAACGAGTCAGTTCTTTGCGTCAGATGGCCAAAGTATTGGAGTTTCAGCTTCAGCATCAGTCTTTCCAATGAATACCCAGGACTGATCTCCTTTATGATGAACTGGTTGGATCTCCTTGCAGTTCAAGAGACTCTCAAGAGTCTTCTCCAACATCACAGTTCAAAGCATCAAAGCATCAGTTCTTCTGCACTAAGCTTTCTTTATAGTCCAACTCTCACATCCATACGTGACTACTGGAAAAACCATAGCTTTGACTAGATGGACCTTTGTTGGCAAAGTAATGTCTCTGCTTTTTAATATGCTGTCTAGGTTGGTCATAACTTTCCTTCCAAGGAGTAAGCGTCTTTTAATTTCATGGCTGCAATCACCATCTGCAGTGATTTTGCAGCCCCCCAAAAGAAAATCACCCACTGTTTCCCCATCTATTTGCCATGAAGTGGTGGGACCAAATGCCATGATCTTCATTTTCTGAGTGTTGAGCTTTAAGCCAACTTTTTCACTCTCTTCTTTCACTTTCATCAAGAGACTCTTTAGTTCTTCTTCACTTTCTGCCATAAGGGTGGTGTCATCTGGGTATCTGAGGTTATTGATATTTCTCCCAGCAATCTTGATTCCAGCTTGTGCTTCCTCCAGCCCAGCATTTCTCATGATGTTCTCTCCATAAGCAGGGTGACAATATACAGCCTTGACCTATTTGGAACCAGTCTGTTGTTCCATGTCGGGTTCTAACTGTTGCTCCCTGACCTGCATACAGATTTCTTAAGAGGCAGGTCAGGTGATCTGGTATTCCCATCTCTTCCCAACTCTGGTATTCTCAATTTTCCACAGTTTTTTGTGATCCACACAGTCAAAGGCTTTGGCACAGTCAATAAAGCAGATGTTTTTCTGGAACTCTCTTGCTTTTTCCATGATCCAACGGATGTTGGCAATTTGATCTCTGGTTCCTCTGCCTTTTCTAAAACTAGCTTGAACATCTGGAAGTTCATGGTTCACATACTGTTGAAGTCTGGCTTGGAGAATTTTGAGCATTACTTTGCTAGTGTGTGAGATGAGTGTGATCGTAGTGGTAGTTAGAGCATTCGAAAGGATACTAGGTCCTTTTGAGTGAGGATTCAGAAGCCAGGGTTTTAGATCCCTCATGACACAAACATTTCTTGACTATGTAGGCACTGTCAGGATGCTGACCTACAGATGAAAAGGACCAAATGCCCACTCTGAAGGAACTCAGAATCTAGTGAGGAACTAGAATGATAAACGAATCCTAGAGGACCTGCTAAAATGGAGAACCTGTATGCTTGCTGCTTCCCTTGTGGCTCGGCTGGTAAAGAATCCGCCTGCAATGTGGGAGACCTGGGTTTGACCCCGGGGTTGGGAAGATCCCCTGGAGAAGGGAACAGGTACCTACTCCAGTATTCTGGCCTAGAGAATTCCATGGACTGTATAGTCCATGGGGTGGCAAAGAGTCAGACACACCTGAGCGACTTTGATTACATGCTTATGGGAACCCGAGGAGAATGCTGCCTTTTGGCCTGAGGAGTGAGAGGGTTGTTGTTGGAGGTGGTGGTGGCGGGACACAGAAGGGAAACGTCACAAGGCTGAAGTCTACAGACTAGACAATAGGCTTACACAGGAGGGGCACGTATCTGGACAGAGAAAGGGTTTTGCCAAGTCATGGAAGTAGCTGGGAATTGAAGACACTGGACAGGGCCAGAATAAATTTGTGCAACTTCTGCTTACTGAGCCAGGGAAAACTGCTTTTTGGAACTCAGGGAAAGCCTTGGAGGCTAAAGCCTTCCTACAAACAAGAGGTCGGAGGGCACAGGAGAGGGTGGCCAGCTCAGGACCTACAGGGTCCTGCTTGGTTTCACTAGGCAAATAGCTAGGTAACATCTAATTTAACCTACATATAAGGAGGTTTATCTTTATAATTTTGTTTCAATTTTCTAAATTGCTAATAATAGCATTATAATCTTTTCTAGGGTTTATTTTGACTCACACACTGCTTGCCACTTTACTGGAACTGTTTCTTTAAATAATTCCAAACACCACCACCAGGCTAGTCCCATTATCTCCATTTTACAGATGAGGAACTGAGGCCTGGTGAGATGAAGCATCT
This sequence comes from Odocoileus virginianus, assembly GCF_023699985.2. NCBI lineage: Eukaryota > Metazoa > Chordata > Mammalia > Artiodactyla > Cervidae > Odocoileus > Odocoileus virginianus. The sequence continues at coordinate 6,957,769 of NC_069678.1, read as the reverse complement.
TGCCACAGTCATGCAGGTAGTAAGAGGCAGAACCAGGACTCAAAGTCACGTCTGGGGCCTTGCACTTAGCCCCTGCCTCTCTGTACTGACTCTTGATGTGTGGGTTCCATTCTGAAGGTGATGGGGTGGAGGGCATGGAAAGACTGTACAGCACATGAGGGACAAGCTCAGCTCTGGCATTGGGTGGAGATTTTTCTCCACTTGATGATAGGAGACAGGTGGAGACTGGGTAAGCAGGTGGAGAAGATTCCGCTGAAGCAGTGGGGCCATCAACTTGGTGTTCAATCATGCACCCTCTGGCATTTCCCCTCCCAGCTTCCAGTATGTGCCCTTTACTTGGTGTTTCTTGCTTCATGTGAACTTTGGAGCCCCAGTGCCTTGGTCAGAATCCCTTGCCCTAGCTGTGAGAGCTTGGGTAAAATACTCAAAGCTGCCTAGTCTAAAATGAGAATAAACTGTTTACTTCCCTTGCAGGGTTGTCTTGGTGATTAAAAGAGATACAAAACAAACATAAAGCATGGTCAGAGTCCCTGTGATGACCATCTTTGCCTCTTTGGGACATTCTCTTTGTGGTCCTCTTGTTTTTCTGGCTGTTCTGTCTCTTGATGTTCTCTTCATCTATGAGCCCCATCACTGTTCCTTCTTGCCTGTCTTCTCTTCTGACTCCTGGGTGCATGAGTGCTAGGTCTCTTCAGTCTGACTCTTTAAAAGCCTATGGGCTGTGACCCACTTGGCTCCTCTGTCCATGTAGATCTCATCTAATTCTCTGCCTTCTATTATCCTTATTTATCTCCTAAGGACTTCCCCCTGAGTAGCTCCAGCTGAGCCCCTTTGCTGATTAAATTAATATTCCTAACTCCTGGTGAATGTACTCTAGATGGATAACCAGAATCTCAGCTTTAATGTTGTAAAGGACTTACTGCAGCTTTTTGGTTCCAAAAGCAATTTCTTCTCCCTAAATTCTCCACCTTAGTGAAATCTACCATTATCTCCTGGCTTCTCAAGTCAAGGAGAGGCTCCTCCCTCTCTTGCATTCTCCAAATACCTCTATCACCAAATATTATCAAATTTACTTTCTATAATTCCCTCAAGTCCATCATTTTATCTCTGTTCACTCTTAGCCACTGCCTTAGCTGGGGCCACCGTCATTTCTGATTAAAGGACCCAAAGTCCAACAAACAAGCCAATGCCATGGCCAGCTTTTTCTGGAAACAGGCTGGACATGATGAAACTTTAAAAAATAATGTGAATTGATTTTTTTGCTTGAGTTCCTTTTTTGTCATCTGAAATTGGGAAATTATTTAAGTACCTAAAATAATCAAATTTTGATACTGCCATTAAAAATATTGGGTACTACTTCACCCTAGTTTTGCAAACAGTGAAGACATTCCAAAGTTTTCTATTAGGCTTAGGAAGTTTGACCTTCACAGAATAGCGGTAGGAATGTCAACTTTGTCCTATTGCCCAAAAGGTATCAATGTTTGCTAAGTGGCTCAGCTGTGTCCTGCAACCCCATGAACTGTAGCCCGCCAGGCTCCTCTGGCCATGCAATCTCCCAGGAAAGAATACTAGAGCAGGTTGCCATTTCCTACTCCAGTGGATCTTCCTCACCCAGGGATGGAACCTGTGTCCCTTGCATCTCCTGCATGATAAGCAGATTCTTGACTACTGAGCCAAAGCTGTCACTAAAATGTCTGTGGCAGTTTGGGAAGCCCTGAAGGCACTGGAGAATTCCTCAGTCCTCCTAGAACATGCTCACAGTGAAAACCAGATTCTGTTGTCATAAGCTTGTGGGGCAAATCCCCAAGATGGCTGCTGATTGGTGAGGCCGTAGTGTCTTGCCGAGGCCTGATCCTCCACTGGGTGAAGAGGGTTGGGTCAGACAGGTCTCGCTTTCTCAGAAAGTGAGTGTGCAGACATCAGTTTGCACTGCCTGTTGTTTCTTGGCCTTATGTGAGGACAGGGGGCTTAGAGAGCTGAAGAGAGTACACTTCCACAGTCGAGGCCCAGAGCCCCATTACGTAGCGGCCCTGAAGAGAGATCAATTACGCAGACAAGACTCTGCCCTTAAGGAGTTCACGTTTGACAAGAAACCAGGAAACGCCAACCAGGGAGGGCCTCCCCTTTTCCACCAGCAAGAGACCAGTGCGCCTCCCTCTCTCTTTCACCATTCTCCATTCACAGCCTCTAACTGTTGCGTTTGGTGCGTGAGCACTCCACTGTTGTTGCAGAAGTTAACAGAGGTTGTTAGAAAAATGAGGAAGGCAGGACAGACATTCCTGAGGAGCTAGGAAGCCCTGAACTGCCTTAGCCATGAGAGGTGCCCCCAGACTGACCCCAAATTTCAGGTCCGCGGGGAGATCTTAGATACCTGCTTTAAAATCTGATGTGTTAGTAGTATTACTTCAGGAAATATGGAGGAAAAGCCCTGACATGGACATCTATACACTCAGGGGGCTGCTCGGCCATTAATGGCTCAGACGCGCTGGGAAGTCACACACTGAGAACTTCAGGCTGTAACTTTGCAAACAAGTGTCAGTGGATGAGATGCTGAGTGCACACAGGCCACCCCTGCCCAGCCCTGAGTCACTGGTGCTTCTGCTTGTATCTCATAAAACACAGGTCCTGAGGAACCCATCTTGCAGCGTTGGTCTGAGCAGGGAATGAGACCCTGTGTCTGTATTCATTTCCTAGGGCAGCCATAACAAAATAGCACAGCCTGGGTGCCTCAAACATCTTAACTTTATTTTCTCACAGTTCAAAAGGTTAGAAGTCCAAGATCAAAATGTCAACAGGGGGACTTCCCTGGTGATCCAGTGGTGAAGAATCCACCTTGCAATGCAGGGGATACAGGTTTGATCCCTGGTTGGAGAACTAAGATCCCACACGCTTTGCCACAACTAAGACCCAATGTACCCAAGTAAATGAAATAAATGAACAAATTAATAGAAAAAGATATCAGCTGGCTTGATTTCTTCTGAGACCTGTCTCTTTGGCTTACAGATGGCTGCCTTCTTGTGTCCTCCCAAGACCGTCCCTCTGCTGTCTGTGGCCTGATCCCCTTCTCTCATACAGATACCAATCATTGGATTAGCACCTATCTTAATGACACCATTTTAATCTCGATCACCGCTTTAGAGGTCCTGTCCTCAAGCAGAGTCACATCTGAGGTACTAGGAGTTAGGGCCTCGACATATGAATGGGTGGCTGGGGGACACAATTCAGCCCATAATTTCAGCCCTTTTCTGAAAATCTTTGTGAGCCTGGGGCTAAAAACTGGGTACCTGCTGTCAGAAGCTACAGTCCACTCTGCTCTTCTTTGCCCTCCCCCACCCCCAACTCCTTGCAAGGGGCAAAAGTTTTCAACAGTGTGTCTACTTCAATTTCTATTCCCCTCAGTGCATTTTCATTCATCTCTGGTAATGCTTTTACCAACTGTGCTGAAACACAAACCCCCCGAACTCTGACCTCTTCAGGTGCAAACAGGCCATACTCAAGGTTAGAAATAGGTGGCTTCTGAGTCACTTCTGGACTCTGCTCTCCACCCCCCGAGGTGAACAGCTTTGTTCCTAAAAGACACTAAGAGACCTTAGACTTCCGCTGTCATGTGGTGCAGGAATCCACTCCTCTGAGGCAACGTCAAATCTCTGCTCTCAAATCCTGGGGCCAGGGGGATGGGTGCAAGGGAGAGGCTCTGTTCTGCCTTCCACTGGTTTCAGTGCTGCCCTAAGCTTCAATTCCGAGAGTCTTGAGCTGAGTAACTTCTCAAATAACTAAACAGAGCTCAGGCCTGTGCACCTCAGGATGTCTCCAGGAAGAATCCGTCTCCTGCTGTGGAGTGGAGAACAATACCGACAAGACCGAGTGGTCAGGTAGAGACCTAGATTACGGTGGCCCACGAACCCTGGTCCATTCATCCTCTTTCCCCCGCTGTTCCTTCGGGCTGGTCAAACCCACTCGACTGTCCGAACTGCATGCCCGGCCGGAGACATAAGATCCTTCTCCATCCTTTGGTCTATTCCAGCACAAAGGTAGTGGTACTTGTCTGAGTTGGGTTGGTATTTGAAAGGAGCAAAGTTAAGGGCTTAAAATACCAGGCAAAATCATTCAGGCTTGCGCGGGAATCATGATAGAGTGGGGTAAGGGGATGAATAGCATCCTCTAATATTTTCCCTGAGAGAAGTCCTGGCATAACTGACATTCAGCCTGCAGCCAGGGTCAGGAATGCCGCACTTTACGCCGAAATGGGCGTGGAACGAGGAGGCGATTTCCCTCCCTCCCAAGCGGGAGATCCACGCCGGCGGGAGGGGCCCTTTCCGGCGCGGGAGAGGTCAGATCTGCGCCTGGCTCTCAGCCTCCTAAAAAGCCAGCCCGGCCCACTCAAGCCCGCGAATCCTGAGTCACTCCGCCTCGTCTCAACTCGCCTCCCCGGCCCCTACCCACGCTCCCGGGACAAATTCCAGTTCTGGGCTACAACCCAACTCCAAGACTCCCCAGAAGACCACGAGCCTACCGGACGTCTTGGGCGCGCCCAAGGAAGCGGCGGCAACCCGCCAGCCCACACAAGCACGCTGACCCAACTCTGAAGTTACTGACACCCGGGAAGGCAGCAGCAAGCAAAGGTTTAGACCGTACAAGTGGCCTTTAGCCTGTATCTGTCGGGAGTCCAGTGCTTTGCGCGCTCTAAGGCCCTCCCGTCTTGAGCACGCCGCGCCCTACCCTCGCGGAGTACGCGAAGGCCTGCCAAGAGAGGGTGGACAAGCGACACAGCCTCTTTCAAGTGTAGTCGTGGGTGGCTCTGAAAAGAGCCTTTGGATTTGATGGAACCTCGAGCCGAGCGCACACTTCTTAAGCCCGCTCCCCGCGGATGCGGCGAGCCAGCTGGATGTCTTTGGGCATGATGGTCACGCGCTTGGCGTGGATGGCGCACAGGTTCGTGTCTTCAAACAGCCCCACCAGGTAGGCCTCGCTCGCCTCCTGCAGCGCCATCACGGCCGAGCTCTGGAAGCGCAGGTCCGTCTTGAAGTCCTGCGCGATCTCGCGCACCAGCCGCTGGAACGGCAGCTTGCGGATCAGCAGCTCGGTCGACTTCTGGTAGCGCCGGATCTCCCGCAGGGCCACGGTGCCCGGCCGGTAGCGGTGCGGCTTCTTGACGCCGCCCGTGGCCGGCGCGCTCTTGCGAGCGGCCTTGGTGGCCAGCTGCTTCCGCGGGGCCTTGCCCCCGGTCGACTTGCGGGCAGTCTGCTTCGTACGAGCCATAGCGAACCGAGACGCGAACTCCCGGGAGCAGCGCCGCGCAGGGAGAGTAAGCAGGGGTGCGGCCGCTGCAGCAGTCTTTATAGGCACAGTCTTTTCCCAGTTGGGCGGGACAATACTTGAAAGTCCCGCGCTGGCTATCCATTGGCTGGGGCGTCATCCGCCTTGGCGCCACTGATTGGCTTGGGCCGACTCCTCCCTACGCCGCCCCACCCCCGGCCCATCCGCCTCCCTTTCTACTTTCCAGTTTGCCTAGTTTCTCCCCTCCTCGGTTTTCATTTATTTCAGGGTGAGTGTCATCATATTTGAGAGCAGCTGTGACCATGGTCCTTCTCAGTCCCTTAGAACACACTACTTGCGATACCCTCTTCCTTTCTACGCTAACTCCCAAACTGAAGCCCGCCCTTCTGTTTGCAGCACCCCCGCCCCCAGCACCCTGAACGCATTGTTACTTTTCCAGAGGTCCCCTGGCCTGGCTGGCTGGACGAACGGATCTTGTTTTCCGCCTTTCGGTGCTTTAAAGGTCGGAAAGTTATCTCCCCCGCGGCAGGGCGCGAGATTCCGTTTCCAAAAGCCGAACTGGGGACCTGTACCTCCACCGCTAAGGCATCTTTCTCTAAGACAGTAGACTCAAGTCAAAAGCCCAAGTCCGCCATCCTCTTCAAATCTGTCCGCTTCCTTAACAGACTGGGGGTGTCCGAGATATATGCGTGTGACGGAACATCCCGCTGGTTGGCCAAAGACCTCAAGTTGGGCAAAGGCCTGGGGAACAACTGGTGTCGAGCACTGGACATCCGACTCCAAATAGAAACCATCGCGGAGCACTTAGAACTTGAAGCGACCGTGGCGCGCTCAAGTTTCCTACCTTCACCTGGCTTAAGTCCCAGGTTTTACGATCGATCACAGCCCAGGCTGGGCTTCCCCGTTTACTACCGCCAAGGCTGGAATCGAGAAGTTACTGTTGACAACCCTTTATTTGAAAGCGTGGGTGGCTCTGAAAAGAGCCTTTTGATTTTACAGATGCCTCTTCTACAGGAGCACTAGGGAGGGCTTCCGGAGACCGGGCCTCACTTGCCCTTTGCCTTGTGGTGGCTCTCGGTCTTCTTCGGGAGCAACACAGCCTGGATGTTGGGCAACACGCCGCCCTGGGCGATGGTGACCTTGCCCAACAGCTTGTTCAGCTCCTCGTCGTTGCGGATGGCCAGCTGCAGGTGGCGAGGAATGATGCGCGTCTTCTTGTTGTCTCGCGCCGCATTGCCCGCCAGCTCCAGGATCTCGGCGGTCAGGTACTCCAGGACCGCCGCCATGTAGACGGGCGCGCCGGCCCCCACGCGCTCAGCGTAGTTGCCCTTGCGCAGCAGACGGTGCACCCGCCCTACCGGAAACTGCAGGCCTGCGCGGGACGAGCGCGACTTGGCCTTGGCACGGGCCTTGCCGCCTTGCTTGCCACGACCGGACATGACAGCGCCACCCACTAACAGATGCTCCCGCCAAACGCCCGATAAAGTCGCCCTCCACAGCCCCGCTTCAGCCTTTTATAGACAGAACGGCGATTGTCTACGAAACGCTTTGATTGGCTACAGCACATCTTCGGCCTCGTGACCAATAGGATAGCGCAGTCAGAATCCACTCATTTACATAACCTCGTCTCCCTCGCGAGAGAGCCACTGAAAACTCGCCAATCGCAGCGGGGCGTGATCAGAACCTTAATTTGCCTACAGCCTCTACAAGTACCGAGTCGCTGCCGGTCAGTCCGGGTGCTTCCTGTTGTCTGCGTTCCCGCTAGGTGCCGCAGCTTGTGCTTGCCGTGATGCCTGAGCCGGCAAAATCCGCTCCCGCGCCCAAGAAGGGCTCCAAGAAAGCCGTCACCAAAGCCCAGAAGAAGGACGGCAAGAAGCGCAAGCGCAGCCGCAAGGAGAGCTATTCCATCTACGTGTACAAGGTGCTGAAGCAGGTGCACCCGGACACCGGCATCTCGTCCAAGGCCATGGGCATCATGAACTCGTTTGTCAACGACATCTTCGAGCGCATCGCGGGCGAAGCGTCGCGCTTGGCGCATTACAACAAGCGCTCGACCATCACGTCTCGGGAGATCCAGACGGCCGTGCGCCTGCTGCTGCCCGGCGAGCTGGCGAAGCACGCCGTGTCCGAGGGCACCAAGGCGGTCACCAAGTACACCAGCTCCAAGTGAGTCCCTGCCGGGACGCGGCGCTCGCACGAGTCGCCCAGCTACTTGACTCTCTAAAGGTTCTTTTCAGAGCCACCCACCTTCTCAGGGGAAGAAGCTGTCATCTTTTTACTTCATTTTTGCTGTCTGTTACGGTACATTTTTGTACCGCCGCTACTTCTTCTAGGAAGAACTGGCCTTTCTCTTAGGTTGAAGTGGAAGAACTCCGGATAGGACTAAGTTTTGTCGATCGGTCCAGAACTAGCTAGAGTAATTAATCGCTCCCTCATACAAGTAACTTGCCTTTTCCAGTGAATCCGTGCGAGATGGGTGGTCAGTGTAAATCTACTCGGGGGAGGGGCTGGTGGAGTTAAAATTAAGCATTAGTTGCTTTACAGCAGATAGAGTGGGTCAACTCTTTCCTGAGCTCAAAAACCACACTTAATGTTACTTTAAAAAGCGATATTTTGATACCATGCCCCAGCATGAATAGAAAACTTACAGTGCACCTGGTTATCTTGATTCCGTGTGTCCACTGAAAAAAGCGCAACCTGAGTTACTAATTGTGTTTTATTCCGTAATTTGTTGTGGACCTAAGCCCCGTAGGTGGACTTCCCTCGTGGTTTAGATGGTAAAGAATCCGCCTGCCGGGCAGGAGACCTGGCTTTGATGGCCTGGGTTGGGAAGATGCCCTGGAGAAGGGAATGGCTACCCACTCCGGTATTTATTCTTTCTTGCGGAATGCTATGGACAGAGGAGGCTGCCAGACTCCAGCCCACGGGGTGGCGAAGGCTCAGACACAACTGAGCAACTAACACTCCTAAGCCCGGGAGACAGCCTTTCAAATAGCGAGCACTGAGGGGCTGTTGGGAGGAGGTAAGGGCGGAACCAGAGTATATAGCAGTTTTGCAAAAACAAACCAGGTAGTTGAATATTCATCAGAAATTTCGGCTAAAGAAAAAACCTCAGTGAACTTGGCACTTCTTTATTATGTGTATGGAAAGTTGGAAGAGCAGGCTGACTGACATCGTTCCTTTGATACACACTTTTCACTATCTAGGACCAGTATCCTGTTTTTCTCTATCCTGAATCCCGGGATGACTAGGGTGGCTGCAGTGGCTAGATGGCTTGATGGCCACATCCTTTGATTATGGAGATGGCAGGTGACATTTTTCATCCAGTGGGCACACAGTTCAAGTAATTTTTAATCTACACACACTTCTTGTCTCACTTTGCTATTCCTTTCAGATGCCTACACTGAAGTCACTATTTTGCCCAAATTCTAGATATTAAGCAACACTGTCAGAATAAGGTAATACAAAAGCCACTGTTACCCATAGTAAATTCCACCCCCACCCCCCCCCCCCCACCCCCATGTTGATACCAACACAATTCCCTATAGTTGTAGTTTTGCTATTTTATAATTTGGGTAAAGAAGCAAGAAGGAGAGAGGCTTTAGAGTCCTGGACTTCAAGAACCTGGGCCTGCCAATCCTAAAATGTGCTCCAGCGACTTTATCCAGCAGCTTTTTTGTTGTTGTTAAACCTATTTAGCCTTAAAACTATTTGCCCCTTCCCTGGAACAATTCCCTCCTCTGAAAACAGAGACACCAAAAATGAGAGAATAAAGGCCCTCACCTTTTTTTAGACTAGATGGTTAAAAAACAGTGTTTCCTAAAAACAGTTCAAAGGCCATTAGATCTTTATCTATCTACCCATCAAATCCTACATACTTCCACTGAATCCAAATCTCCAGGCCTTGGTGGGGGGGTCGGGGGTGGGGGGACAAGGATGAACAGTCTATGGAACACATCAAGTAATTCAAATGTTTGATAACCACTGACAGATTAGATATGAGATTCCCATATTGCTTGGGAAGAACTTGTTCAGTTTGCAGTTCCCACCCTAGACATTTTCTTTCTTTTTTCCTAGTTGTCCTTTCCCAGAATTGTTCGTAAAGCAACATGCACAACTAGTTTCATTTATTCCCTCATTAATACAGAGTACCAAATATTGCATAGAACTTAACATTTTCAGCCTTTACTGAGGTTTAAAAATGCATTTTAAGGAGGTCAAATGAGAACAGAAGATAAAGTACTGCAAGGTATAAAGGTGAAACTTCCTGGGGGGCCAGCGGGGGGGGGGGGAATGTTAAGCACACTGCAAGCACCCTTTTGTTCATTTTTTCTTATGTATGTACATAAAATCCCAAATACTATCTTCCAGTGTGATTTGCATTACCTCTCATCCGTCCCACCCAATCAAAAGCAGGTAACTTGTCTCCTAGTTATTGTACTAAATCCCTACTTTCTTCCATCCCAGAAAACATTTCCTTGCTTTTGACCTGCCTTGCTTGGATCTACTGAGAGATGAGGCAGGTTGCCTGGAGCTTGGAAAGTTCAGGTAGAGCACGGCAATGTGGAGGAAAGACAGAAAGATGATAGGGGAAAGTTTGAGTTTACAGGATAAAAATAAAACAAAAATCTTCTAAGAGGCATGCAGGATGTTGGGTAGATAACCTAATTATAAGTGGGTGAGATAATGCTCAGTATTTGGTTCTGAGGACTCAAAATATGAATAGGAAAGCAGAATACAACTGGTCTGAAACATGGAGAAATCCAAGACTCAGTGCAACTTTATTACCCATCAATCAATAGTTCCCTTTAGCACCAGCATGACACAAGTGTGAAAGCAAAACTGACACATTGTCTAGGTCCCTTTATGAGTATTCGTGCATATCACGTCTCACAATACGGGAGAGGGAAAAACTTCATAGTGAGATAAGTATTAATAAAACAAGCAATAAAATATCAATAAACAGAAAACGTCCCTGTCTATATAAAACTACATTCTAGTTGATGGATGCTGAGAACAAGCGAAAGAAGGAAAAGTATAATGGTATATTTAGGAGATGATCTGTACAGCAGAATATTGAGTTTGGATGACAGATCTGATCAGTTAATATTTGAACAGAGGCCTGAATGAAAAAAAGTGAGCCAGAGGATAACTTAGAGAGGTGTATTCTCAGAACAAAGGCCCTGAGGTAGGTGTAAGTCTGAGAAGTTCAAAGAATAAGCAAGGCCACTGAGGCTGAAGCACAGTGAGCAAAGGAAGGATGTGTAGGGAGATAGGATCAGAAAGGTAGTTGAGGGTCAGATCGTGTGTGCCACTGAGAGGCCTCCTAGGCCACTGGGAAGATTTTGTCTTCAATTTGAAGTTAACTTGGAGTGCCTTTGGAGAGAGTTCCATCATGAGAGCGTTCCATGACATTCTTTGACTCATGCTAAAGCTCACCCAGGGTACTGTGTTGAAAAACAGACTAGAGGAGAGCGAGAGTAGAGGCAGGAAGGATATCAAAGAGGCTACAGTAACAGCTCAGGAGAGAGATGGGTGGTAGCCATGGAGATAGTGAGAAGTAGTCAAGATATATTGTAAGTGAAATTGATGAACTGTATACAGGTTATGACTGAAAGAGAGGAGTCAAGGATTAATTGCAGGTTCTTGGACTGAGCACTTGGAAAGAGCTGCAACTCACTGATAAAAGGGGCAAGTAGGTTTGGAGGGGGAAAGCCTAGAGTAATATCTTGGGCAAAATGTTGAGATTCCTGGTTGCTATCCAAGTGGAAATATCAAATAAGAAATACCAAATTCCCAAGTTGGGAATATGAAACATGAGAATCTGGAGTTCAGGGAAGAGAAAGGGGTTAGATTCTAAACTCCCACTTCTTGCTTGTTTATAGTGTTCTACCCTCTCTTTCCTGGAGTAGGAAATGGCAACCCACTCCACTGTTCTTGCCTGGAGAATGCCCTTGGACAGGAGCCTGGCAGGCTATAGTCCATGGGGTCTCAAGGAGTCAGGCATGACTGACCAGCTAAGCAGAGCACCCTTTCTTTCCGGAAGCTTTTAGAATCAATGTAACATGTCTAGATACATTTTTTCCCCTCACATCTAACTTTGGTCTCAGTATTTCACTAAAATTTGGACGTATTTGGGAGCCCTATTCCACCTACCCCAGCTGTTGACTGTTGTTATGGATTGAACTGTGTCTCCCTAAAAGATACGCTGAAGTCTAACTCCCTGGTGCCTTAGAATGTGGCCTGATTTGAAAACGGGATCTTTGTAGATGTAATCCGTTAATAAGGGCCTTAAGGTGAAGTCGCTCAGTCGTGTCCAACTCTTTGGGACCCCGTGGACTGTATAGCCCGCCAGGCTCCTCTGTCCATGGGATTCAAGAATACTGGAGTGGGTTGCCATTTCCTTCTCCAGGGGATCTTCCCAACCCAGGGATCGAACCCGGGCCTCCTGCATTGCAGGCAGACCCTTTATCCTCTGAGCCACCAGGGAAGCGGGCTCTAATCCAATGTGACTGATGTCCTTGAAATGTAGAAATGCACAAGAAGAAAACTGAGACAAATGGGGTCACGCTCCTGTAAATCAAAAGATAACCTGGGGCTACGAGAAGCTGAAAGACAAGGAAGGATCCTGGCCAAGAGGGACAGGGCCCCGCCAACGTGTTCACTTTAAACTTCAGAATGATGACTGAGTACATTTCTGTTGGTTTAAGCCACTCAGTTTTGTGGGGCTTTGTTACGACAGTCCTGAGAAACCAATGCAAACAAAATTTTAATAATAGAATTATATTATTTAATTTTAAATATAATTTTACAGTTTTAAAAATTCCTAGACATTCCTTCTTAACAGTAGTATTAATCTCTGGCCTGGTCAAATACTGGTTTTAAAACTTGGACATTTAGTATAAATCTATAGTTCTATTTTTCCCTTATCTGCCTCATTTGGCCTCTTTGAGACCTTCCAACATAAAAGGTCTGTTGTCTTTCCTTTTGTTCTGGGGAACTATTTATTACTATTTCTCAAATGGTTCAAGATCCCAGCTAGTTGAAACAGTATGTCCTACAAGCTGGCTTCACGGGATGTCCAGAAGTACAGCAGGGCTCAGAGGCTGGCTGAGCTCCGTGAGCGGCTCGGCGCTCCAATTCTCCCCCTCGGCAGCTGCGCCCCTGAGCGCTGTCCACAGTTGTTCTTGCCTTCACACCCACATGACCTTCCATCTTGCTGCTGCCTCTTGAAAGCGAAGGACTTTCTTTAACAAAAGATAAGAGCAATCTACATCCCCCTACTCCAGGGTACCTCTGGGCCGCTATCTCATCTGCAGTGGCATTAGATTAGAAATACAGGGCAAAATAAATGTAATGCACTTGAATCATCCCCAAACCATCCCCCCTCCACCACTGGTCTGTGGAAAGATTTTTTGTCTTCCACGAAATTGGTCTCTGGTGCTAAAAAGGTTGGGGAACCCCTGCCCTACTCAGTCCAGTTGCTGAAATGTTTGTGCTGACCAAACTGGTCTACATTTTTTGAGCTAATCAATGTGGAAAGTGGTTGGGACTACGGTTAAACGAATCAGGCCAAGGTTAAGGACTGAGATAAGATCTCTTTTGGGGGGAACACACACTGGCAGTGATTCTCAAACCTGACTGCTCATTGGAGTCACCTGGGGAGCTTTTTAAAAATTCTAATGGGTGAAAGTGAAAGTCGCTCAGTCATGTCCCACTTTTGCGACCCCATGGAATGGAATTCTCTAGGCCAGAATACTGGGGTAGGTATAGCCTTTCCCTTCTCCAGAGCTCCCAACCCAGGGATCGAACCCAGGTCTCTCACATCGCTGGTGGATTCTTTACCAGCTGAGCCGCAAGGGAAGACCTAAGTGAAGTGAAAGACGCTCAGTCGCGTGCGACTCTTTGTGACTATACATACAGTCCATGGAATTCTCCAGGCCAGAATACTCGAGTGGGTAGCCTTTCCCTTCTCCAGGGGATCTTCCCAACTAATGGATGGCTATATTCTAAATCACTTATATCAGAATTTCTGGGGATAGCACCAAAGACATCAGTGTTTCTAAGAGCCCTCCAGGTACAATGGGCAGTTGTTTTTTGCCAAAAGTTTTCACTTTTGTCTCAGGTTCAAAGGATTTGTTAACAAAATAAGCCACTCATTATATACAAATAAATAATACAAATATTAGATAACAAAATAAGCCACTCATTATATACAAATAAATAATACAAATATTAGAGAACTATCTAGCTTGCTTTCTATTTTTCCTTACATTTAATGTTAGCATGTTGAAAGAGCAGAGGATACACCCCCAAATTGGGTTTTGACCAACATCCAGACTTAATCAGCGCTGGGAAGTCCTGTGTCACAGAACATCTGGAGTCCCAGTTGGGAAAAGGTCCCAGGCAGTGCGTCCACTCAGTGGGTGAGATTGCAGTTCGGGGTTCCCACTTATAATCCCAGGACAGAGATCATCGTCAATCTGTGACCAAATTGCAAGCCTGGTTTCAAGTTAATGCTCTTTGTTTGCTTATGTAACTTATATGCAGAGTACATCATGTGAAATGGGTCCAGGTTGCAATGGGTCCATCCATCCAGGCTGGATGAAGCACAAGCTGGAATCAAGATTGCCGGGAGACAGACAAATGGCTAAGAAAGTTGTGGTACATAGATGCAATGGAGTATTTCTCTGCTATAAAAAATATAGTGCATTTGAGTCGGTTCTAATGAGGTGGATGAAACTGGAGCCCATTATACAGAATGAAGTCAGAAAGAAAAACAGCATACCAATACAGCATATTAACGCATATATATGGAATTTAGAAAGATGGTAATGACAACCCTACATGCAAAAGAGATGCATGGACTGCAGTCCATGGGGTCACAAAGAGTTGGACAGGACTGAGCGATTGAACTGAATTGAACTAAACTCTGTCTTGTAAAAGTTGGAATGTTGTTAAGCCTGGGGCTTGATTGGCCAGGCCCCCTCAACAATCTCAAAATTCTTTCCCCATCTTATCTAAGGTGCTGCAAGTCTTGCACTCATAGCAGGCAATCACCTCCAGTCACTCCCAGTCAGGGCAGTGTCCAGCCAGGTTAGAAGCAGGCCTGCTCTGCTCTTTTGCCTCTGAAGCCTGAAGAAGACTACTTCTATTTTATTTCTGTAACAGCAGTCAAATTTGGGAAGCATAAGGGATTAGGTGAGTTCCTTAATGAAAATCAGCATGCAACTAGAGAAACAGAAGAAAAATGCTACATAGTAGTTGACAGCCCTATAATGTATATTATTGACTAAGTTATACTTCATAATAAATCAAGTCTTGAACAATACTTTAAGGAAACACATAAGAAGAAATGAAAGTCTACAAGAATACTTTCAACTAAGAGTTTGAGTGCCACAACAAAAGATCCTGCATGCCACAACTAAGACCCTTGGCAGCCAAATAATTTTTTTAAAGAAGAATACTTTGAGGTGATAGCCTTCATCTCCATTGCTGTGTTTACAGCATGCACAAAGACTGTAACCTGCCATTTCAGTAAACAAAGGATGTTGTGGCCAAAAAGTCATCAGCCTCAGCAGCTGTCCCTTCAGTGCAACCTGAGGGAATTCAGGACAGAGCAAAACAAGATAATGTCCCTACATAGTTAAGCCTTAGTGTTACTCAGTCATGTCCAACTCTTTGTAACGCTATGGACTGAGCCCGCCAGATTCCTCTGCCCATGGAATTCTCCAGCCAAGTATACAGGGGTGGTTAGGCATTCCTTTCTCCAGGGGATCTTGCTGAATCATGGGTCGAACCTGGGGTCTCCTGCATTGCAGGCAGATTCTTTACCATCAGAGACACCAGAAAAGCCCCAAGGATATATGCCAATGTATACCCATGTATTCCTTCAACAAAAACTCCTATATATCCTGACTGCTCACTTGCCCCTTTAGAACAGTTCCTCAGAGCTGAGAGGTTTAAGTCCTCAGCTAAGTTTGTCAAATAAAATATAATTCTCAGCTTTCAGGTTGTGCAGTTTTTTCCCAGTCAAAAATAGGTACTCTTAAAGGCAAGTTTATGTTTTCTTCACTGAGCCCTAGATGCATCTCTCACACTGCCAACTCCATATATCCAGATGAATATCAAAAACCTTCTCAACCTTAAATCAGAATTCTGGATCTCCCTTCCATCTACCAAATAAACAGCACCACTTGAGCAACCACCCAGTTGCTCAAGACAAAAACTTAGGGGTTTTGCTTCTATCCAAATCCTATTCTTCAAACAGACCTGTCAGATCTACCTCCCAAATATAATCTCAATCCCATCATCTGTCACCACCTCCACTGTACTAGGTTTCCCTGAGAGCTCAGTTGGGTAAAGCTCCGCCTGCAATGCAGGAGACCGTGGTTTGATTCCTGGGTCAGGAAGATCTCCCAGAGAAGGGATAGGCTACCCTCAGAGTATGACCAGCATTGTTGGGCTTCCCTGGCTCAGCTGGTAAAGGATCTGCCTGCAATGCAGGAGAACTGGGTTTGATCCCTGGATTGGGAAGATCACCTGGAGAAAGCTACTAACTAAAGTATTCTGGCCTGGAGAATTCCATGTATAGTCTGTATAGTCCATGGGTTAGCAAAGACTCAGACATGCGTTAATATGCTGTATTGGTGTTTTTCTTTCTGACTTCATTCTGTATAATGGGCTCCAGTTTCATCCACCTCATTAGAACCGACTCAAATGCACTATATTTTTTATAGCAGAGAAATACTCCATTGCATCTATGTACGACAACTTTCTTAGCCATTTGTCTGTCTCCCGGCAATCTTGATTCCAGCTTGTGCTTCATCCAGCCTGGATGGATGGACCCATTGCAACCTGGACCCATTTCACATGATGTACTCTGCATATAAGTTACATAAGCAAACAAAGAGCATTAACTTGAAACCAGGCTTGCAATTTGGTCACAGATTGACGATGATCTCTGTCCTGGGATTATAAGTGGGAACCCCGAACTGCAATCTCACCCACGGAGTGGACGCACCGCCTGGGACCTTTTCCCAACTGGGACTCCAGATGTTCTGTGACACAGGACTTCCCAGCGCTGATTAAGTCTGGATGTTGGTCAAAACCCAATTTGGTGGTGTATCCTCTGCTCTTTCAACATGCTAACATTAAATGTAAGGAAAAATAGAAAGCAAGCTAGATAGTTCTCTAATATTTGTATTATTTATTTGTATATAATGAGTGGCTTATTTTGTTATCTAATATTTGTATTATTTATTTGTATATAATGAGTGGCTTATTTTGTTAACAAATCCTTTGAACCTGAGACAAAAGTGAAAACTTTTGGCAAAAAACAACTGCCCATTGTACCTGGAGGACTCTTAGAAACACTGATGTCTTTGGTGCTATCCCCAGAAATTCTGATTTAAGTGATTTAGAATATAGCCATCCATTAGTTGGGAAGATCCCCTGGAGAAGGGAAAGGCTACCCGCTCGAGTATTCTGGCCTGGAGAATTCCATGGACTGTATGTATAGTCACAAAGAGTCGCACGCGACTGAGCGTCTTTCACTTCACTTAGGTCTTCCCTTGCGGCTCAGCTGGTAAAGAATCCACCACCGATGTGAGAGACCTGGCTTCGATCCCTGGGTTGGGAGCTCTGGAGAAGGGAAAGGCTATACCTACCCCAGTATTCTGGCCTAGAGAATTCCATTCCATGGGGTCGCAAAAGTGGGACATGACTGAGCGACTTTCACTTTCACCCATTAGAATTTTTAAAAAGCTCCCCAGGTGACTCCAATGAGCAGTCGGGTTTGAGAATCACTGCCAGTGTGTGTTCCCCCCAAAAGAGATCTAATCTCAGTCCTTAACCTTGGCCTGATTCGTTTAACCGTAGTCCCAACCACTTTCCACATTGATTAGCTCAAAAAATGTAGACCAGTTTGGTCAGCACAAACATTTCAGCGACTGGATTGAGTAGGGCAGGGGTTCCCCAACCTTTTTAGCACCAGAGACCAATTTCGTGGAAGACAAAAAATCTTTCCACAGACCAGTGGTGGAGGGGGGATGGTTTGGGGATGATTCAAGTGCATTACATTTATTTTGCCCTGTATTTCTAATCTAATGCCACTGCAGATGAGATAGCGGCCCAGAGGTACCCTGGAGTAGGGGGATGCAGATCGCTCTTATCTCTTGTTAAAGAAAGTCCTTCGCTTTCAAGAGGCAGCAGCAAGATGGAAGGTCATGTGGGTGTGAAGGCAAGAACAACTGTGGACAGCGCTCAGGAGCGCAGCTGCCGAGGGGGAGAATTGGAGCGCCGAGCCGCTCACGGAGCTCAGCCAGCCTCTGAGCCCTGCTGTACTTCTGGGCATCCCGTGAAGCCAGCTTGTAGGACATACTGTTTCAACTAGCTGGGATCTTGAACCATTTGAGAAATAGTAATAAATAGTTCCCCAGAACAAAAGGAAAGACAACAGACCTTTTATGTTGGAAGGTCTCAAAGAGGCCAAATGAGGCAGATAAGGGAAAAAATAGAACTATAGATTTATACTAAATGTCCAAGTTTTAAAACCAGTATTTGACCAGGCCAGAGATTAATACTACTGTTAAGAAGGAATGTCTAGGAATTTTTAAAACTGTAAAATTATATTTAAAATTAAATAATATAATTCTATTATTAAAATTTTTAGTTTGCATTGGTTTCTCAGGACTGTCGTAACAAAGCCCCACAAAACTGAGTGGCTTAAACCAACAGAAATGTACTCAGTCATCATTCTGAAGTTTAAAGTGAACACGTTGGCGGGGCCCTGTCCCTCTTGGCCAGGATCCTTCCTTGTCTTTCAGCTTCTCGTAGCCCCAGGTTATCTTTTGATTTACAGGAGCGTGACCCCATTTGTCTCAGTTTTCTTCTTGTGCATTTCTACATTTCAAGGACATCAGTCACACTGGATTAGAGCCCACTTCCCTGGTGGCTCAGAGGATAAAGGGTCTGCCTGCAATGCAGGAGGCCCGGGTTCGATCCCTGGGTTGGGAAGATCCCCTGGAGAAGGAAATGGCAACCCACTCCAGTATTCTTGAATCCCATGGACAGAGGAGCCTGGCGGGCTATACAGTCCACGGGGTCCCAAAGAGTTGGACACGACTGAGCGACTTCACCTTAAGGCCCTTATTAACGGATTACATCTACAAAGATCCCATTTTCAAATCAGGCCACATTCTAAGGCACCAGGGAGTTAGACTTCAGCGTATCTTTTAGGGAGACACAGTTCAATCCATAACAACAGTCAACAGCTGGGGTAGGTGGAATAGGGCTCCCAAATACGTCCAAATTTTAGTGAAATACTGAGACCAAGGTTAGATGTGAGGGGGAAAAATGTATCTAGACATGTTACACTGATTCTAAAAGCTTCCCGAAAGAAAGGGTGCTCTGCTTAGCTGGTCAGTCATGCCTGACTCCTTGAGACCCCATGGACTATAGCCTGCCAGGCTCCTGTCCAAGGGCATTCTCCAGGCAAGAACAGTGGAGTGGGTTGCCATTTCCTACTCCAGGAAAGAAAGGGTAGAACACTATAAACAAGCAAGAAGTGGGAGTTTAGAATCTAACCCCTTTCTCTTCCCTGAACTCCAGATTCTCATGTTTCATATTCCCAACTTGGGAATTTGGTATTTCTTATTTGATATTTCCACTTGGATAGCAACCAGGAATCTCAACATTTTGCCCAAGATATTACTCTAGGCTTTCCCCCTCCAAACCTACTTGCCCCTTTTATCAGTGAGTTGCAGCTCTTTCCAAGTGCTCAGTCCAAGAACCTGCAATTAATCCTTGACTCCTCTCTTTCAGTCATAACCTGTATACAGTTCATCAATTTCATTTACAATATATCTTGACTACTTCTCACTATCTCCATGGCTACCACCCATCTCTCTCCTGAGCTGTTACTGTAGCCTCTTTGATATCCTTCCTGCCTCTACTCTCGCTCTCCTCTAGTCTGTTTTTCAACACAGTACCCTGGGTGAGCTTTAGCATGAGTCAAAGAATGTCATGGAACGCTCTCATGATGGAACTCTCTCCAAAGGCACTCCAAGTTAACTTCAAATTAAAGACAAAATCTTCCCAGTGGCCTAGGAGGCCTCTCAGTGGCACACACGATCTGACCCTCAACTACCTTTCTGATCCTATCTCCCTGCACATCCTTCCTTTGCTCACTGTGCTTCAGCCTCAGTGGCCTTGCTTATTCTTTGAACTTCTCAGACTTACACCTACCTCAGGGCCTTTGTTCTGAGAATACACCTCTCTTAAGTTATCCTCTGGCTCACTTTTTTTCATTCAGGCCTCTGTTCAAATATTAACTGATCAGATCTGTCATCCAAACTCAATATTCTGCTGTACAGATCATCTCCTAAATATACCATTATACTTTTCCTTCTTTCGCTTGTTCTCAGCATCCATCAACTAGAATGTAGTTTTATATAGACAGGGACGTTTTCTGTTTATTGATATTTTATTGCTTGTTTTATTAATACTTATCTCACTATGAAGTTTTTCCCTCTCCCGTATTGTGAGACGTGATACGCACGAATACTCATAAAGGAACCTAGACAATGTGTCAGTTTTGCTTTCACACTTGTGTCATGCTGGTGCTAAAGGGAACTATTGATTGATGGGTAATAAAGTTGCACTGAGTCTTGGATTTCTCCATGTTTCAGACCAGTTGTATTCTGCTTTCCTATTCATATTTTGAGTCCTCAGAACCAAATACTGAGCATTATCTCACCCACTTATAATTAGGTTATCTACCCAACATCCTGCATGCCTCTTAGAAGATTTTTGTTTTATTTTTATCCTGTAAACTCAAACTTTCCCCTATCATCTTTCTGTCTTTCCTCCACATTGCCGTGCTCTACCTGAACTTTCCAAGCTCCAGGCAACCTGCCTCATCTCTCAGTAGATCCAAGCAAGGCAGGTCAAAAGCAAGGAAATGTTTTCTGGGACGGAAGAAAGTAGGGATTTAGTACAATAACTAGGAGACAAGTTACCTGCTTTTGATTGGGTGGGACGGATGAGAGGTAATGCAAATCACACTGGAAGATAGTATTTGGGATTTTATGTACATACATAAGAAAAAATGAACAAAAGGGTGCTTGCAGTGTGCTTAACATCTCCCCCCTCCCCCCCCCCCCCGCTGGCCCCCCAGGAAGTTTCACCTTTATACCTTGCAGTACTTTATCTTCTGTTCTCATTTGACCTCCTTAAAATGCATTTTTAAACCTCAGTAAAGGCTGAAAATGTTAAGTTCTATGCAATATTTGGTACTCTGTATTAATGAGGGAATAAATGAAACTAGTTGTGCATGTTGCTTTACAAACAATTCTGGGAAAGGACAATTAGGAAAAAAGAAAGAAAATGTCTAGGGTGGGAACTGCAAACTGAACAAGTTCTTCCCAAGCAATATGGGAATCTCATATCTAATCTGTCAGTGGTTATCAAACATTTGAATTACTTGACGTGTTCCACAGACTGTTCATCCTTGTCCCCCCACCCCCGACCCCCCCACCCCCCCACCAAGGCCTGGAGATTTGGATTCAGTGGAAGTATGTAGGATTTGATGGGTAGATAGATAAAGATCTAATGGCCTTTGAACTGTTTTTAGGAAACACTGCTTTTTAACCATCTAGTCTAAAAAAAGGTGAGGGCCTTTATTCTCTCATTTTTGGTGTCTCTGTTTTCAGAGGAGGGAATTGTTCCAGGGAAGGGGCAAGTGGTTTTAAGGCTAAATAGGTTTAACAACAACAAAAAAGCTGCTGGATAAAGTCTGTGGAGCACATTTTAGGATTGGCAGGCCCAGGTTCTTGAAGTCCAGGACTCTAAAGCCTCTCTCCTTCTTGCTTCTTTACCCAAATTATAAAATAGCAAAACTACAACTATAGGGAATTGTGTTGGTATCAACATGGGGGTGGGGGGGGGGGTGGGGGTGGAATTTACTATGGGTAACAGTGGCTTTTGTATTACCTTATTCTGACAGTGTTGCTTAATATCTAGAATTTGGGCAAAATATTGACTTCAGTGTAGGCATCTGAAAGGAATAGCAAAGTGAGACAAGAAGTGTGTGTAGATTAAAAATTACTTGAACTATGTGTCCACTGGATGAAAAATGTCACCTGCCATCTCCATAATCAAAGGATGTGGCCATCAAGCCATCTAGCCACTGCAGCCACCCTAGTCATCCCGGGATTCAGGATAGAGAAAAACAGGATACTGGTCCTAGATAGTGAAAAGTGTGTATCAAAGGAACGATGTCAGTCAGCCTGCTCTTCCAACTTTCCATACACATAATAAAGAAGTGCCAAGTTCATTGAGGTTTTTCCTTTAGCCGAAATTTCTGATGAATATTCAACTACCTGGTTTGTTTTTGCAAAACTGCTATATACTCTGGTTCCGCCCTTACCTCCTCCCAACAGCCCCTCAGTGCTCGCTATTTGAAAGGCTGTCTCCCGGGCTTCGGAGTGTTAGTTGCTCAGTTGTGTCTGAGCCTTCGCCACCCCGTGGGCTGGAGTCTGGCAGCCTCCTCTGTCCATAGCATTCCGCAAGAAAGAATAAATACCGGAGTGGGTAGCCATTCCCTTCTCCAGGGCATCTTCCCAACCCAGGCCATCAAAGCCAGGTCTCCTGCCCGGCAGGCGGATTCTTTACCATCTAAACCACGAGGGAAGTCCACCTACGGGGCTTAGGTCCACAACAAATTACGGAATAAAACACAATTAGTAACTCAGGTTGCGCTTTTTTCAGTGGACACACGGAATCAAGATAACCAGGTGCACTGTAAGTTTTCTATTCATGCTGGGGCATGGTATCAAAATATCGCTTTTTAAAGTAACATTAAGTGTGGTTTTTGAGCTCAGGAAAGAGTTGACCCACTCTATCTGCTGTAAAGCAACTAATGCTTAATTTTAAGTCCACCAGCCCCTCCCCCGAGTAGATTTACACTGACCACCCATCTCGCACGGATTCACTGGAAAAGGCAAGTTACTTGTATGAGGGAGCGATTAATTACTCTAGCTAGTTCTGGACCGATCGACAAAACTTAGCCCTCTCCGGAGTTCTTCCACTTCAACCTAAGAGAAAGGCCAGTTCTTCCTAGAAAAAGAATCGGCGGTACAAAAATGTACCGTAACAGACAGCAAAAATGAAGTAAAAAGATGACAGCTTCTTCCCCTGAGAAGGTGGGTGGCTCTGAAAAGAACCTTTAGAGCGTCAAGTAGCTGGGCGACTCGTGCGAGCGCCGCGTCCCGGCAGGGACTCACTTGGAGCTGGTGTACTTGGTGACCGCCTTGGTGCCCTCGGACACGGCGTGCTTCGCCAGCTCGCCGGGCAGCAGCAGGCGCACGGCCGTCTGGATCTCCCGAGACGTGATGGTCGAGCGCTTGTTGTAATGCGCCAAGCGCGACGCTTCGCCCGCGATGCGCTCGAAGATGTCGTTGACAAACGAGTTCATGATGCCCATGGCCTTGGACGAGATGCCGGTGTCCGGGTGCACCTGCTTCAGCACCTTGTACACGTAGATGGAATAGCTCTCCTTGCGGCTGCGCTTGCGCTTCTTGCCGTCCTTTTTCTGGGCTTTGGTGACGGCTTTCTTGGAACCCTTCTTGGGCGCGGGAGCGGATTTTGCCGGCTCAGGCATCACGGCAAGCACAAGCTGCGGCACCTAGCGGGAACGCAGACAACAGGAAGCACCCGGACGGACCGGCAGCGACTCGGTACTTGTAGAGGCTGTAGGCAAATTAAGGTTCTGATCACGCCCCGCTGCGATTGGCGAGTTTTCAGTGGCTCTCTCGCGAGGGAGACGAGGTTATGTAAATGAGTGGATTCTGACTGCGCTATCCTATTGGTCACGAGGCCGAAGATGTGCTGTAGCCAATCAAAGCGTTTCGTAGACAATCGCCGTTCTGTCTATAAAAGGGTGAAGCGGGGCTGTGGAGGGCGACTTTGTCGGGCGTTTGGCGGGAGCATCTGTTAGTGGGTGGCGCTGTCATGTCCGGTCGTGGCAAGCAAGGCGGCAAGGCCCGTGCCAAGGCCAAGTCGCGCTCGTCCCGCGCAGGCCTGCAGTTTCCGGTAGGGCGGGTGCACCGTCTGCTGCGCAAGGGCAACTACGCTGAGCGCGTGGGGGCCGGCGCGCCCGTCTACATGGCGGCGGTCCTGGAGTACCTGACCGCCGAGATCCTGGAGCTGGCGGGCAATGCGGCGCGAGACAACAAGAAGACGCGCATCATTCCTCGCCACCTGCAGCTGGCCATCCGCAACGACGAGGAGCTGAACAAGCTGTTGGGCAAGGTCACCATCGCCCAGGGCGGCGTGTTGCCCAACATCCAGGCTGTGTTGCTCCCGAAGAAGACCGAGAGCCACCACAAGGCAAAGGGCAAGTGAGGCCCGGTCTCCGGAAGCCCTCCCTAGCGCTCCTGTAGAAGAGGCATCTGTAAAATCAAAAGGCTCTTTTCAGAGCCACCCACGCTTTCAAATAAAGGGTTGTCAACAGTAACTTCTCGATTCCAGCCTTGGCGGTAGTAAACGGGGAAGCCCAGCCTGGGCTGTGATCGATCGTAAAACCTGGGACTTAAGCCAGGTGAAGGTAGGAAACTTGAGCGCGCCACGGTCGCTTCAAGTTCTAAGTGCTCCGCGATGGTTTCTATTTGGAGTCGGATGTCCAGTGCTCGACACCAGTTGTTCCCCAGGCCTTTGCCCAACTTGAGGTCTTTGGCCAACCAGCGGGATGTTCCGTCACACGCATATATCTCGGACACCCCCAGTCTGTTAAGGAAGCGGGCAGATTTGAAGAGGATGGCGGACTTGGGCTTTTGACTTGAGTCTACTGTCTTAAAGAGAGAAAATGCCTTAGCGGTGGAGGTACAGGTCCCCAGTTCGGCTTTTGGAAACGGAATCTCGCGCCCTGCCGCGGGGGAGATAACTTTCCGACCTTTAAAGCACCGAAAGGCGGAAAACAAGATCCGTTCGTCCAGCCAGCCAGGCCAGGGGACCTCTGGAAAAGTAACAATGCGTTCAGGGTGCTGGGGGCGGGGGTGCTGCAAACAGAAGGCCGGGCTTCAGTTTGGGAGTTAGCGTAGAAAGGAAGAGGGTATCGCAAGTAGTGGGTTCTAAGGGACTGAGAAGGACCATGGTCACAGCTGCTCCCAAATATGATGACTCTCACCCTGAAATAAATGAAAACCGAGGAGGGGAGAAACTAGGCAAACTGGAAAGTAGAAAGGGAGGCGGATGGGCCGGGGGTGGGGCGGCGTAGGGAGGAGTCGGCCCAAGCCAATCAGTGGCGCCAAGGGGGATGACGCCCCAGCCAATGGATAGCCAGCGCGGGACTTTCAAGTATTGTCCCGCCCAACTGGGAAAAGACTGTGCCTATAAAGACTGCTGCAGCGGCCGCACCCCTGCTTACTCTCCCTGCGCGGCGCTGCTCCCGGGAGTTCGCGTCTCGGTTCGCTATGGCTCGTACGAAGCAGACTGCCCGCAAGTCGACCGGGGGCAAGGCCCCGCGGAAGCAGCTGGCCACCAAGGCCGCTCGCAAGAGCGCGCCGGCCACGGGCGGCGTCAAGAAGCCGCACCGCTACCGGCCGGGCACCGTGGCCCTGCGGGAGATCCGGCGCTACCAGAAGTCGACCGAGCTGCTGATCCGCAAGCTGCCGTTCCAGCGGCTGGTGCGCGAGATCGCGCAGGACTTCAAGACGGACCTGCGCTTCCAGAGCTCGGCCGTGATGGCGCTGCAGGAGGCGAGCGAGGCCTACCTGGTGGGGCTGTTTGAAGACACGAACCTGTGCGCCATCCACGCCAAGCGCGTGACCATCATGCCCAAAGACATCCAGCTGGCTCGCCGCATCCGCGGGGAGCGGGCTTAAGAAGTGTGCGCTCGGCTCGAGGTTCCATCAAATCCAAAGGCTCTTTTCAGAGCCACCCACGACTACACTTGAAAGAGGCTGTGTCGCTTGTCCACCCTCTCTTGGCGGGCCTTCGCGTACTCCGCGAGGGTAGGGCGCGGCGCGCTCAAGACGGGAGGGCCTTAGAGCGCGCAAAGCACTGGACTCCCGACAGATACAGGCTAAAGGCCACTTGTACGGTCTAAACCCCTGCTTGCTGCTGCCTTCCCCGGTGTCTGTAACTTCAGAGTTGGGTCAGTGTGCTTGTCTGGGCTGGCGGGTTGCCGCCGCTTCCTTGGGCGCCCTAGAACTTCCTACTTCGCTGCTTAGAGGTGGCCCTGCGTTTTCTCGTAGGTTGGGGCTATTTTCTAGCGCTTTTGTCCTCCATTTTGGCCACGACTGTAATTCTCCCGGGAGCATGGTGAGCTGTGATTAGATGCGGGGCAACTGGCGGTGTGGGGAGGTGGGTTGAGAGAAGGCGGAGTCACTTGGGGAAGGTCGAGATTCGCGGGTTAAAGGGCGCGGGGTTTGGGTTTTAGGCGGCTGAGATCCGCGCAGAGATAGGATTTCGTCACCATGCCGGAAAGGTCCCCTCCGGGCGCTTGACTCCCCCGCTCCGGAGGGATACCGCCACCCGGGTCCTGGCACACTTCTGCCGAGTAAAGTGCTGCATTTCATCGCTAAGTGCCAGTAATTTGAGGCCTCACTCCCCTCAAAACCGGGGATGAATGACAGGGTGCTTGTACAGATCCTAAAGCCACTTTGGTGAGCTGCGTCTTAAAAGGATTGCTTTCCTGCCCAGTTCTACAAAGAGACTCCGTGAGTCTGTCGCTTCAACCTCTGGTAGTGTCTATACCTGTTTTATTCAGACATGTGGGAAGTCTCTTCTCAGGTTTTGGGTTACTAAGTGAAAGGAAAGAAACGGGGCTCTGAGCTGAAGTTTGGGGAAGAGATCAAACAGGCAGAGCATGGTCTTCCTTTGGGGAGAAGTCTCCCCCCCCCCCCCCCCCCCGTTAGGAAATAGAATGGAGGCCTGAGAAGTACCATTTGGGTCAAAGTACCGTTTGGGTCGGGGGTGGGGGGAGTGAAGGGGGTGACGGGGGATGGAAGTGCAAGGCCTCTAATGGGCAGCAGAGTGGGGGCAAGGTCTTGCACAGCACTTCTTCACAGATAATCAGACGCAAAGGCTGTACAGGTCTTATGTGATACCTTTTCTTAACCTTCTCAGTAATCTATCTGAACTTGGAAGAGGCCAAGACCTGTTCTGTCTCAGCTCAGTGACAGGTTAAAAGCATTTGTTATGGAAGTCAGTGAGAATACAGAGGAGGGAAAAGGAAAGATACTTTTTTTCCTTCTTTTTTTCTTAAGCTTTAATTAGTTTTGAAATGTATCAGGAAAGAGCAGAGCAAGGTTGCCACTTCTTTCTGCTTCAGGGTCACAGCAATTTCCAGAGCACGCCTCCAGGTCTCTGCCTAGACCCTGATTACCTGCTTAGGTCCTCAATGCAGGGTGGATCCAGGACCTGTGTCAGTACTCTGAGTTAAGAAGTAGTAAGTTTTAAGTGTGGTGGGGCACCACCTTTGCACCCATCATCTCATTCATCCTCATGGTAAAACTTTCAGGGACTAATGATAACCCTATATGCAAAACAGAAAAAGAGACACACACACACACACACAAAAACAACCTTTCAGGGACAAATAGACACAGGGCTTTCTGAGGTACAGCTTGAGGTTCTCAGCTGAGTGACTTGATTTGCTGGCATATTGAGTGCAGCGCTTGCACAGCATCATCATTTAGGATTTGAAATAGCTAGCTGGAATTCTATCACCTCCACTAAGCTAGTGATGCTTAGTGTAGTGATGTTTGTAGTGATGCTTCCTAAGGCCCGCTTGATTTCTCATTCCAGGATGTTTGGCTCGAGGTGAGTGATCACACCGTTGTGGTTATCTGTGTTAAGATCTTTTTTGTCTAGTTCTTCTGTGTATTCTTGCCACCTGTTCTTAGTCTCTTCTGCTTCTGTTAGGACTGTACTGTTTCTCTCTATTGTGCCCATCTTTGCATGAAATATTCCCTTGGTATCTCCAATTTTCTTGAAGAGGTCTCTAGTCTTTCCCAGTCTATTGTTTTCCTCTATTTCTTTGCCTTGATCACTGAGGAAGGCTTTTTTTATTTTTCCTTGCTATCCATTGGAACTCTGCATTCACATGGGTATATCTTTCCTTTTCTCCTTTGCCTTTAGGTTCTCTTTTCTCAGCTATTTGTAAGGCCTCCTCAGACAGCATTTTCCTTTTTTGCATTTCTGGCGGGTTACATAACAACAGCAAAAGGAAAGATCCTAACTTGAATAATCTGGTTTCAGAACTCGTGGAACAAGAATTGGAACAACAATTTCCAACAAGAAGTGTAACTGATCAGTCCATTAGCTCCCTGCAGGCAAATCTATATGGGAAGCCAAAGTACAATCAGAAAGACTGGAAGAGCCTGGGGGCAGATGACTTCAGTGGCTGTCATTACTCAACCAGGGTACCATTTCACTCCAAAGGCTGCCTCATGAACTGGAAATGCTCACTAGAGAGTCAGGGTACATCTGCCTTGGAGGGTACTTTGATGGTTGCAACCCCCTTGTTCCCTCCTCTCCTCCCTCGTTTCCAGCCCTCTTCTCTAATAAGGTTGTGGGTAAGAAATTACTTTCTTGTAATCATAGTCTTCTACTCTACTACCAGATAAGAAATCCCAGAGTTCACTGAACAGAAAGGCCAAATAAAGATGTTCAAATCACAGTTAATTGAATCCATTTAAAACATGAAACAAAGAGCAAGGGAAAATGACAAGCAAGGGTAAACTAACATACATATTAGTAGAATAGGCTTCAATGATGGGGGAAGTACAACACTGTATCCAATGCCAAGTTACACAGTTTTCTGTCCTGTCTTGCTCTGTGGCATCAGCCTTCCCCATTTATGCTGCAGTTAAAAGGACTAGAGATGAGAATGGGCAAGGGGACTCAGCAGACAGAAGGTGCTTGATCCTAATTTAAGCTTGTTCAGTCAGTGAGATACAGGGGCAAGTGTGTCTGGCAGTCATTGTAATTCACCAATAACTTGCTGCGCAGCTATGGATTGCAGCTGTGGATTTCTCTGTGTTCAGCATGCAGAGGACATTTTGGGCAACAGTGGCTGTCACCAGTGGATGGCTGATAGAAGCCATGAATACTCGGCACTTCATGTATCTCATGAATATCTGATATGGTGCTTACTTGGTACTTCTACCCTTTCCTATATCTATGTAGGAAGATGCTCTATTTATTTATATTTAACATTTCTCACAGGCTATGTTACCTATTTGTTATAACTTTCTACTCTTCATACACATTTTAACAGTCAAGTCAGCTGGCAAGTTTGATTCTTTGAGATGATTTCACATTTTTCTGCTCTAATTCGGAAAAATCTGGACTTGCCAACTTGTTCATACCCGCCTTTACCCACTGTCGTCTTTGCTCTTTACTTTTTTTTTCCATTTATTTTTATTAGTTGGAGGTTAATTACTTTACAATATTGTAGTGGATTTTTCCATACATTGACATGAATCAGCCATGGATTGACATGTGTTCCCCATCCTGATCCCTCTTCCCACCTCCCTCTCCATCCCGTCCCTCTGGGTCTTCCCAGTGCACTAGCCCTGAGCACTCGTCTCATGCATCCAACCTGGGCTGGTGATCTGTTTTACCCTTGATAGTATACTTGTTTCAATGCTGTTCTCTCAGAACATCCCACCCTCGCCTTCTCCCTTCTTTGCTCTTTAAATTTTGACTACACTGACTCCCGCTTCCCCAGTTATTACGGAGCATAGAAGACCTACATTGGGTGAAATAGGCAGTAAATCTACCAACTTAAGTTTCTATTTCACTACAAGACTTTCACATAGAAAGATTTCACTTTAATCTTTCACAGAGATCTCATTTGATCCTTGAATCATTTCTGTAAGAAAGTCAGGAATTCTCAGCAACATTACAATGATAAAATGGGACTGTGGCAAAGTTAAGATTTGCCATGGTCCATATAACCCAGAATCTCTCTTCCTTTCTCCCTCATTCCCCATCCACCCCACATCTTCTGATTATCTGCGTGGGGGCTGGAATTGTACATGCTTATTTAAGATATTGGAACAATTCACAATGTTCAATGATTATAACAAAACCCAACACCTATAAATCACTCAAATTTCTGTGAACGTTCTTCCTGATAGTTTTCTATATATCCATACATATTTATATTTACTGGTAATATTCTGTATTAATGATAATTCTATCCTTTTGGCTCACATAGAGAAATAACATGTATATCAATAGCTACAATATAAAGTTTGGAGTCAAATGTTTCAGAGGAAGAACATTGTGAAAGATGACAGGCACATCTAGCCTTCAGGAGGATAATGCTGCTATTCAGAGAAGATGGGAGTCTGGAAAGATAAGGTAAACCTTGTCTTCAAACTGGTCCAGTGTGATGTCTGATTAGCCAGTGACACTTAAGTGCCTCTATCATCATGGTAATGGAAGTAGACATGCAGACTAAACAGTCATTTGTACGCATGTATTGAACTGAAAGTCCTGAATCAGCTATGGGAGGAACAAGCTGACAGCCAGGGCTGGCTTAAAGAGTACTTGAGCCACTCAGGAGGTAGAAACGGGAAGGAAATTATTTTGTTACCAAATTAGAGGTGAAATAGCATTATGTTCCTCACTGTTACAGATGGTTAAGAACGACAGAAACAAAACTATTTATTAACACAAAAGTATGCATAATGTATACTCTGTGATTCAACAAAATTCAGAGGCTGGATATGGCTAACAGAAGATTCAGTCAGGCCTTATTTTAATAGTATTTAGTGGGGTAGACAAGGTGGGAAGAGGGATCACTATTAAAATCACTGTAAAGAAGATGTATATTTAATGGTTAAACTGTAATCTCAAAGAAATTTAAGAATAAAAAAAGAAATATATCCTTTCATAACAAAATTAAGTACTGTTAAAACACAACCAATGATATTTAGTAAAAGAAGCTGAGACTACATTTTTTTTATTCATACTTTTTTTTCTTTTTGCCCCAAATGCTTTAAGGAAATAAGCAATTGTACCTTTTCCTCCTGTAATATTTTGTCCTAAATTTTTTTTTTTAATTAGGATCATTCACCTAAAGTTTTTTTTTTTTTTTTTTTTGGTATCAAAGATGCAAAATTTAACATATGGTAAACAAATTAGGGCAACGTATACTCAGATTCTAAATATTTTTGTTTGATTTAAAGAAAACTGTTATTTAACCAGTTGTTCTCAAACTTTAATGTGTTTCAGAATCAACTGGAGGGTTTGTTAAAATACAGTTTGCTAGATCTCACTTTCCAGAGTTTCTCATGCAACAGGTCTGGGGTTTTGCAAAATCTGGGTCCAAGATTTTGGATTTCTAGCAATTCCCAGGTAAGCTGATGCTCCTAGACTAGATACCACACTTTGGGAATCACTAGTTTAGATAATGGATACATCGCACCCTCCTTCCTTTATTCTTTGATTTCTCTTCAAACTTTAGATAATCTCCTTCTTCAGAGGATCTCATATATTCAATCTGTATTGCCTTTAAATTGAAAAAAAAAAAAAAAATCATAGTGATGTTTGAAATAGAAATGTCATCAGTTGCTGTCGAGATTTTAATTTGAAGGGAAGATGAAACATCTTGAACATTGAATCCTTTTGTTTACTTCTCAGTTGGACATCTTCACAAATGTTATTCTTGCCTCTCCCTCCCAGATCCTACCCCTCCCCTTTACTCTATATCTTATCAGGAAGCCAGGCATTCTGCTCCTTAACAGCCTGATACAAGCCCAATCTCTACAGCCAAGCCTGATCATTTTCCAGCAGCCAGTGACCTTTGCTGTTAGGACTCCTATAATAATCTTTTACATTTCACATCATCCCAAATATGTGACACCATGTACTTTTGGGCTGTGTATTTATATATTTTATGTATTATTTTTTTCCCCTAGTGCATGGGGCTGCAAAGAGTTGGAAACCTCTAAAATCATAGGCCTGGAACACCAAAAAAAACCCTTTTACTTGCAAACGTAATAGCTACAAAACTACAATTAGATTTAAGGACAAGAGGTGTGGACCTACGCTTCAATTCAAATTAGGGCAATTTAGCAGTGGTAGTATAGAGAGAGACTATAAGAATTTGCTTTTGCCTTATTAAAAATTAAACTGTGCTTTCTGTATTGATGGTATGTTTCTGACAGTCTCTTACTCTAAGCTGCAACAGGCCTTAATGGAAAAATCACATACCGTTTCTTGAAGACGTGCTTTCACATTGAAGTTCTGGAGTCTGCTCAGCTTTTATTGAAAATTCGTATTTGTTTCTGCATTTGTATCTTTGTAATATTATCACCGAAAGACACATCTCTTAAACCTTTAAGTAAATTCTCCCTTGAATGTTGTACACACACACTGCTCTCAGCGGCTAACTGTGAGGCGCCTCTAGCATAAAAAACACAGGACACCAAAATAACCTTCCATACGCTGGCCAGATAATTTCCGAATGTTTAAAATTCAATGAACCCACCTCTGACCTAACAACCCCATATTTGTTTCATTTTTGAATGGCTGGCTACTGGATTTATTTCTTTGCTAGTGCTCTTGCACCTTCCCAGGTGAGAAGATTGTAATGGCAATTACCACCACCCAGTGTGATCACCAGAGCTGGGAAGTGAAGCCCACACAAACTACTCTCCACAGCCTGGCCCAACGATAACAATTGATAGCGAGCCCCCAAACAAGTCGAAGCAGACAAGTGAAGAGCAGCTTTTGGTAAATGACTTATCTTCCGAGCCTTGGCATTTTTAGGATTCGCTACTTCTGACCCCACTCTAGTCAAATACAAAGTGACCCTATATTTAAGTGTCCAGCTCTTCAGCTGACCGTGTGGTTGGCCCTAAAAAGGGCCTTTGAGACCGTCACACAGCACAGGGGCAGCAGCTCAACCTCCGAAGCCGTAGAGCGTGCGTCCCTGCCGCTTTAGCGCGTAGACCACGTCCATGGCAGTGACCGTCTTGCGCTTGGCGTGCTCCGTGTAGGTGACAGCGTCCCGAATAACGTTCTCCAGAAACACCTTCAACACGCCTCGGGTCTCCTCGTAAATGAGGCCGGAAATGCGTTTCACTCCCCCACGCCGAGCAAGGCGCCGAATGGCGGGCTTGGTGATGCCTTGGATGTTATCTCTCAGGACTTTGCGATGACGCTTGGCGCCACCCTTGCCTAAGCCTTTGCCGCCCTTGCCTCTTCCAGACATGACTAAGCTGATCAGAAAACCTTTGAGACAGAAAGGGCTGCTTTTACCCCAGATATACAAGAGCAGCGGACCTGACTGAAAACCGAAAGCGCGCGAGCGGGAAGCGGTCCCAATTGTCCCCGCCCACTCGACTGTTAGTCATTTCTGCTGTTTCCCTATCCTCCTCCACCCTCCGCAGAGCCCTCTAATGGATCCTCTCCTTTCATGCTTATTAGTTTATTTTTGAAGTATAGTTATTTACAATTTTATATTTCAGGTGTACCAACAACGATTCAATATTTTTATAAATCAGATTGCATTTAGTTATAAAATATTGGCTACATTATCTGTGCTGTAGAATATGCCCTTTTAGTTTATTTACGTTATACATAGTACTTTGTATTCCTTAATCCTCTACCCCTATCTTGCCCCTCTCCTCTCGTACGGTACTTTTATTTTTTAAATAATTTAATGGGTGAGTCATTTTTTAAAAATTTATTTTATTAGTCGGAGGCTAATTACTTTACAATATTGTGGACTGTACTCTTTTAAAAGATTTATTTGCCAGGATTCCCGGGAGAATTCGGATTCAAGCTTCCGGATCCTGCCGGTGTTTTCGCCTCTGTCTCGCGCCGTCTGTGAGGTCCCAGAAGACATTAGATTTAGGCTAAGAACAAAGGGATGGGGAGAAAAACCAGGGGGAAGGGCGGATGGAATCCAGAGACAGAAAGGAGTTAGTGAGCTCCAGCGCCGGATCTAACCCCGACAGAGAGATCCTAGGCTTCGAAACCACGGTTACATAAAACAGCAGACAAGGTTTCCACAATTAGCCGGACAGACCCAGGAGGCGACCCTAGTGCAGCCGCACCTGGCATGCATGGGGAGCGGGAAGGAGAGAGAGCGCAGTAATTCCAGAGTCTCGTCTCTATTTTGTGCGTATGAGACATGGAGTTTCACCTCACCCAGGAGAAATCAGATCCTAGGAAAATTGGTCTCTATACTGCAAGGCTTCTTACGTGGAAGTCAGTGAATCCAACGCACTGTCATCCTAAGCTCTGCAGAAAGAAGCAATACATACAAAAAGAAGACTGAAGGGGTTTCTGTAGCTCAGTTCCTACAGATCCTCTACATCTGACCCTTGTTTTCAGCGAGAATTCAGTGCCTAAATTGAAGCCCCACATGAAGCTAGCAAAGTTTGCTGAATTGGGTTTCACACAAGAGGACATCTGCTCCATATTGAGAGTCATTATCAGAAACTGCCTTATGAAATTGATTGGGGTTCTACTGATAGCACATTCATTACCAGGGTCTTTTGTAGAATATAGGAAGAGATGTGGTTTCTACCTCAGAAAGAATTATCTTTTTTCTGAGATATGTTTATTATTTTTTTTCATGTCTAAAACATACAAACTTGAAAAAAAAAGAAAAAAGCTAATGGCTAAATGGAGCAATGTTAAATAAGGTGCAAAAAATTTATGTCCAGAATATTAGAAATTATAATTTTAACTAATATATTTGCAAATTATGTTGTATTAGCCTAGTCACTGGTGGGAAATAAGTCATAACAGACAAAAAACAAAAAGAATAAACAACTTATCTGCCTTCTTTCATCTCTCCTTTAGTTCTATCTTCTGTGTGCTGCTGCTGCTGCTGCTAAGTTGCCTCAGTCGTGTCCGACTCTGTGCGACCCGGTAGAGCCCACCAGGCTCCCCCGTCCCTGGGATTGTCCAGGCAAGGACACTGGAGTGGGTTGCCATTTCCTTCTCCAATGCATGAAAGTGAAAAGTGAAAGTCAAGTCGCTCAGTCGTGTCCAACCGACTCTTAGCAACCCCATGGACTGCAGCCTACCAGTCTCCTCCATCTATGGGATTTTCCACTTCTGTGTGCTAATGAATCTTGAGTCTATATCTTTATCTAAACTTCTAGGCTCCAGGCACAGACATTCTCCTGGTTATTCTTCAGTCATTTTAAACTCAAAATCTCCCCAAATCAAGATGTTTAAACTCTCCAAGGTGTGACTCTTGTGGGGGTTGAGGAAATATATTCTCCCTCCACCCTATAAAAATTGAGGTTCTCTCTCTGCTCATCTGGAGAAGGAAATGGCAACCCACTCCAGTATTTGTGTCTGGAGAGTCCCATGGACTGAGGGGCCTGGCTGGCTACAGTCCATGGGGTTGCAGAGAGTCACACAACTGAGCGACTGAACAACTCTGCTTATTGGATGGCGCTATCATGCATCACAAGCCTAAATGAGCACCCTGGAATTCACAGTAGATCTTGAAGGGTAGTAGCATATGCCACTTCAGAATATGACTGAGTGTTCTGGACATGCTACCGCAAAATATGTGGCATTGGTGTATTGATTATTTTGAGCTGTAATACTTTGAAAAACAGCTAATATAGGAGTAGACTTTCTTTGAACTCCTTTACCTACCTATAGACAGATCCTCAGAAAGGAACTCAGTGGATAGAAATCCCATTTCCATGGGATTTTATCAATCAGGGAAGATTGGCACAACAGAGGAGAGGAAACTGGACATCACTACCACATTCAGACAAATGTCACAAACGATCACACCACTCATCTGCTCTAGGGGCCCATTCGTCTTTCCTAAAATTCATTTACTCTCCCTTAAAGGCCTACCTGACCACTCTTTCCTATTAAGATGGTATTTAAGTCTATATTCTAAGCCATTTGGGGGAGTGATTCATTTTTCCCTGTATCTCTCACATAAACCTGAGGTATACCTATTAATAAATTTGTTTGTTTTTCTCTTGTTAATCTGTCTTTTATTACAGAGGTCTCAGCTGAGAACTCAGAAGGGTGGGGGGGAGGGGAATTATTTTTCCTTCCCTGTAATATCTTCCTCTCCATTTTCTGCTTCAGGGCAGAGAAACACTGCCCTGACTCTTTAGCAACTCTTACAGAATCTATCACATTATTTTATGTATCTTTTGCATCTTATATATCTCCCCCCCCCCCACCCCACCCCGGCTTTTGAGTGCCTGGCAGTGGTTTTTATTTCTCTTTGTAAACCAACATGTTGTTCAGTATCTAGCACAAGCTCAATGATTGTTTATAAAATGAACAGTTCCTCCATTTGACTTCTTCCAATGCTACTAGGAAAGAAAGACACAACCAAAGTGTAACATGATGAAACAACCGAAAGCCAAGGTTTGATCTCAAGTGCTCTCAGCTTGCAGCAGCTTGAAGCGGGGCTTTGGTTTCTGGCCAGGCTGAGGCTGGGGTCGTGGCGGTGAGAGCACCAAAGCCACTAGACCAGAGGTCGATGACAAGGCCCTGGCTTTCTGGCTTTGCAGAAAAGTATTTGCACAAAGATGGAAAGTAGTGAAACCAGTATTTGTTAGGAGGAAAAAGAGTCCAGTATGTGCAGATAGACACACGGGCAGGCTGAGAGACAGTAGCACTCTCGTGGTGGTTTGAATCATTTTTATGGGGCATTGCTTCCAGGTTTCCTTGAAGCTTTTCCTTGAATGCCAGTCATTTCAGTTTGCCTGGTTCTGAGTCTGTATTTGGTGCATCTCAGGATCTTTCCATGTGCGCACATGCATCTTTTAGCTAAGATGGATTCTAGTGAACAGGCTTATAGGTAGTTGACATCAATTACTATGAGGTGATGGCCCCTCCCTTTTTGACCTCCAAGGAGCCTGTCTGCATGTGTGTATTCAGGGAAGTCTCCTTAACTTTGAATGAGAAATATGTGGTCTTTTCTGTCTTATCTGGGCAGAGCCCAGTCTCCTGAAAGAAACTGTTCAGCCTGGGGTCCATGTATCTCTTCCCCAGGCTGACAGAAGTGATGATTTTTGTCAGAGGGAACAGGGCCCTAGGCAGATTCAGAGAGAGTACAAACTTTCAGTACGCTTTATCCGCCTGTGAAGGGACTAATCACTCATTACCTAAACAAAATTCTCTCTTAAATAAATTCTTCTTTTCCCTGTTGCAAGTAAATTCAGATTGAGAAAGCAATCCATGTGCAGCTGTATTAAATGAAATAACATATGTACACTGTTGTTACAAAAATTAAATGAAAGGAATGTTGAGGAAGGGGATATGTTTAAAAATACTTTTTTTTTTTTTTCCTGGACAGGCTATATGTAGGTTGACTTGTGAGCATTCTGTTCTAATTTTCCCCACAGACCAGAAGTATTAAGTGTCCTGCTAACAACTGTAGCCTGAATTTTTTTTCTAAGTTGCAGTTCAGTTCATTCTCTCAGTCGTGTCTGACTCTTTGTGACCCCATGGACTGCCACATGCCAGGCTTCCCTGTCCATCATCAACACCTGGAGCCTACTCAAACTCATGTCCATCATGTCGGTGATGCCATCCAACCATCGCACCCTCTGTTGTCCCTTCTCCTCCCCCCTTCAGTCTTTCCCAGCGTCAGGATCTTTTCAAATGAGTCAGTTCTTCGAATCAGGTGGCCAAAGTATTGGAGCTTCAGATTCAGCATCAGTCCTTCCAATGAATATTCAGGAATGATCTCCTTTAGGATGGACTGGTTGGATCTCCTTGCAGTCCAACTCTCAAGAGTCTTCTCCTACACCACAGTTCAAAAGCATCAATTCTTAGGTGCTCAGCTTTCTTTATAGTCCAACTCTCACATCCATATATGACTACTGGAAAAACCATAGCTTTGACTAGACTGACCTCTGTTGGCAAAGTAATGTCTCTGCTTTTTAATATGCTGTCTAGGTTGGTCATAGCTTTTCTTCCAAGGAGCAAGTGTCTTTTAATTTTATGGCTGCAGTCACCATCTGCAGTGATTTTGAAGCCCCCAAAAGTAAAGTCTCCCACTGTTTCCATTGTTCCCCATCTGTTTCCATGAAGTGATGGGACTAGATGCCATGATCTTAGTTTTCTGAATGTTGAGTTTTAAGCCAACTTTTTCACTCTCCTCTTTCGCTTTCATCAAGAGGCCCTTTAGTTCTTCTTTGCTTTCTGCCATAAGGGTGGTGTCATCTGGATATCTGAGGTTATTGATATTTCTCCCTTCAATCTTGATTCCAGCTTGTGCTTCACCCAGCCCAACATTTCGCATGATGTACTCTGCATATAAGTTAACTAAGCAGGGTGACAATATACAGCCTTGACGTACTCCTTTCCTGATTTGGAACCAGTCTGCTGTTCCATGTCCAATTCTAACTGTTGCTTCTTGTCCTGCAGAAGCAGGACAGATTTCTCAGCAGGCAGGTCAGGTGGTCTGGTATTTCCATCTCTTGAAGAATTTTCCGCAGTATGTTGTGATCCACACAGTCAAATAAATGTTAAAAATAATAGCCGGTAAAATCCCTGCAATATGTAGCTCAAATCTCATGAGGATGGTTAATGAAGCAAAAAAAAGTTCTTGTTTGAATAGCTTTAAAATACTGTGTGTAACTTTACTTGAACCTACTACAGTTCATAGGGACATGTTATACTGGAAAGCCAGAAATTGTATAAACTTATAGCAGAGGGAAAACTTTCTTCTACATCTTAGATTCTTGTGACTGGGCCTGAAAATTAAACTGACATAAATCCAGTCAAAAGGAAAAAAGAATGTAATTTCATATTTCTATGTGTATACAGGAGTCTTCAAAAGGAACATGAAGACCTAGGTAGGCTCCGAGCTTATATATAACTTTTAAAAAATAAAAAGCCCAATGAATTCTAGAGAAGTGACAAGACCAAAGGGTTTGGACAAAGGTAGCTAACTATGTGAAGTTAAGTGGGGGAGTTAACTAGGTAGAGAAGTAACTAGGAAGATATGGGTTAGTTTAATAAGGTTTGTTTGAGCAGATTCCTCTTGGCTTCCCAGGATTCCGTGTCTTGGAACACACTCCTGTATAGGGAAGACACCTACCATATGGGGCAGGGGCTTAATCTCCTTTTTTAAGGAAGAAAAGGGGTTGTCAGAGGGCCCTTCTGGCATCTGCTGTTTTTCAAGTGCCTTTAGTTTAAAAAGCAAAAAATGAAAGTGAAAGTTGCTCGGCCACGGCTCCCTTCGCCACAAGGCTCCTCTGTCCATGCAATTCTCTAGGCAAGAATACTGGAGCGAGTTGCCATTCCCTTCTCCAGGGGATCTTCCCGAACCAGGGAGCAAATCCAGCTCTCCTGCATTGCAGGCGGATTCTTTACCATCTGAGTCACCAGGGAAGTCCCCTGGTTTAAAATAATCCTTATATCAAAATGACATATTTTAGGGGTGGCATATATTGCCACTGATGGGGTTCAAGACATGCTACTCCAAAATACGGCACCTCAGCATATTGAATAAGCTGAAGAAATTTTGAGAAAATGACAGAAGCAGGAGGGTCACTATGACCTTCCCCAGACTTTCTCACCTGAAAGAGGTCATAAAACTCTTCTGTGAGAGGTGCTCTCCCTATTCCCAGAGAAAAAGAGCACCCTTATCTCTGAAGACAAAGGGACACACAAGAATCCTAATAAGCAGGCCTTACTGTTCCCCCAGTTTAGTACGCTTACCTCATACTCATTAACTGCTCATATTTCTACACGACACCTGCTCTTCATTAAATCTAGCATGAAAATGCTCAGGCTGCTTTCTTCAGATCTTCATTTCCTTATGAATGTTCCTGCATCGTGTAAAACTTAAATAAATGTGTGTGCTTTTTCCCTGTTAACCTGTCTTTGTTTGATTTTCAGACACAGCCAGGGACCCTAAGTGGGTCAAGGAAAATTTTTCCTCCCAAACACAATCCCTCACTGTACCTTACAGGCAGTAGTGTTAAGGTCAGGCAGGAAAGGGGAAGTGTTTATCCAATAAGTAGAGTGTTGGGGGAAAGAGTTTAGCTCAGAATGGGATAAGAAAGGAAACTCCAAATCCTTTGCCTTCTCAATTTGGTCCAGGGTTGAAATGCATTCAGAATGAAAAGAAGCAGGCAGGTGGCCTGAAACCCACAGACCGAAAATTTAGTCTCAAAATTGAGATACTTGAAACCTCGTGGGTACTTGAAGTAAAAAACAAGACACAAACTATCTTCCTAGAACTTGTAATTTAGTTCATTACTTTTGTATTAAAAACAAACACATGCACATACAAAACATTGTATGTTTTGCCTGCTTATTTCCTACGGTAAAATTTAAGCTTCTCATGCCTGTTTTCTTCCCCTGAAGTGAAGTCGCTCAGTCATGTCCGACGCTCTGCTACCCCGTGGGCTGTAGCCTGTTGCCCCAACAGCAAGCAATGGAGGACAAGGCTCCTCCATCCATGGGATTCTCCAGGCAAGAATACTGGAGTGGGTTGCCATTTACTCAGTACTAAATAATGAAATTTTAGTGCCCAGTCTTACAACTGCAGATTCTTGTTATTTCTAATGAAAGAAACTTCAGAAATATTAAAAGAGCAAAAGATTGCCTCTTCCTCACTGCTGCAGCAAAGCACAGATTCTTCTGTTATAAACTTGCTTTTGATAAAGTGGTATATTGAAAACATTGACAGGATTATTACTCTACTGTCCAATGTGGAGACTAGGTGAAATTGAACTAATATGAATCAGAATTCTCTTATTAAAGGTGACTTCTAAGACAATCATGTATCATATTAAAGATGACTTCTAAGGTGACCATATATTACATATTATTATATTCAGAGAAATGTTACGTATGACCCATAATAATGTACTATTCTGATTATCTTATTTGATTTGTTGTCTCAGAGTTAACATTTAAGTTGGCATCACTGTTTTCTGAGAAGTAGAAATTCTTATTCAGCTTCTTTATTAAGCCAGAGGAGGACTCTCAGAATTTTCTCATTCTCTGTTATAAAGATACCAACTAAAAAAAAAGAAAATAAAAAATGCACAACATGAGAGTTGTGAGTTAAGTTATTTGGGGCAATACGAGGACTGCAGCCGGGGAGACCGCACCTCAGATAGCTCTGAGAAACTTCCAAAGAGGTAGAGGGAAAAGACAATATATACTTGATTTTGGCAAAAAGGGAGCACATGCAATCAAGCACATACTTTTTATAGAAAGTTTCTGCTGGCATTATGAAACTTCTGCTAGTCACAAGAAACAATTATCACCATGAAGGATTTTAGTGTTTTTCTAGATATCTTACATCTATATTTTCTTATAAGAATTGGGCTCATGAAATCAGCTCCTGAGAATATCTAACTATCTAAAGACCCATCCTGCCAGTTTTCCGGAGCACAGAGTGCCTAATTTCTGCTTTCCACCCTGAACTCCTTCAAGGAGTGTTGGAGGTCAGCAGCTGCAGCAGCCCATGACTTAATCCTTGGAGGTAGACGGCAAGCACCTGTGGCAAGTGCCAAGTTTCGGTTGATAAAGATAATACAAGTCCCATTACTGTTGGATTATATATAAACAGACAGGTCCCATTACTGTTGGATTATATATAAACAGACAGCTTGAGAAACGTTTTCTCGTTTAAATGAACACATCCCATACAGCTTGGCCAAGAGTGGATACATCAAAACAAAACAAACAAAAAAAAGTTTTTCAAAGAAATGTGACACTTGGGTAGGCAGCTTTGGGCTATAACCCAGACACCTACCGTGGGGTAGTTTCTTCTTCTGATGGTAACAACTGAGTTGAGTAATTCGACTGTATGTTGGGAAAATTCTTCAGTGCTTTAAGATATATCCCAAGTCTGAAGAAACTGGAAATCCATTGTGATTTCATTCTTGTGCTTTAGAATATTATGTAGGCCTTGTTACTTATCCAAGATGAGCCATAACATCCCTGAGACTCAGTTTATCTGTAAAATGAGTTAAATAACATCTATTTCACAGAGCTGGAATTAAATAATATGTGTAGAAATTTTTATAGTAGTGAGCGGTGCTCTCTATATGCAAGATATTATTACAAAATAACCACAGGAGATGATAACAGTTGTTCACATCAGCAACACTTTCTCACTGACATTTTAGATCTTCTCCCTATAGCAGGAGATTGCTGCTGCCTAAGGAGACTTCTAATATGAATCAGAATTCTGTTACTAAAGGTGACTTCTAAGGCAACCATACATCACAGGTTGTTTCTACCTTGTATTTATTGTTCAGGAAAAACTCTCAAAATTACTTTTAACTTCAGGAGAGTGATCATCATACCTTTGAGCTAAGTTTTGAGCCTCTTGGACCTTATTTTATTCTTAAGTTTGAGTTTTTATATGCGATGTTTTTCCAATCAAATAAGCATATCATTAAAAGTGTTTGTTAGTTATTGCAATTTTAAGCATTGGTAATCTTACATAACTTTTGTTTTATTACATGCAATTTTCTGAGAAATTCTTCAGAGCCCAGGAAATAAAAGGCAAAAGATCTTCAATTTCTGTATAGAGAATAGAAAAGATTTGAAACTGTAAGCATTAGGAAACACTTTATTGAAGAAAATATGCTAGCAGCTCAGTAATCAACGAATAATTTATGTGCTTTGACCCTTTAACCTTAAATGACTGATAAGCAACTTGACTATTTAAAGCTATTCACTATTGTAAGGGAGAAAATATTTAGGGTCTTATCTTCCCTTACTTAAAGCGGTTTGTCCATAGGACCTAATTACAGATTGATGGATTGAGGAGAAAACCTCATTGGGGGTGGGGGGGTGGGGAAGGCAGATGGCTCTAACTCTGAGTTGGTAACCATCAGCACACAATTTTGGTGTAGTTCCGAACCAGGTAACGGTGAAGTTTAATTTCTGGTTCCTTCAACTACATATTGTTTTGTTGAACCTCAGTCGCAGTGTAACTGTCGCTTAATTCAGTGTCACGAGCTAAATAAATTTGTTAGTTATGGGAGAGGAGTTACAATAATTATTAAGTGGAAATGCAGGCTGAAACCTAGGGCGTGCTTGTATTTTGAAAGAACCTGCTAAAATATAAATCCCAAGCGTGCAAAAACACTTCATAAATTGTTCTTACGAAAGTTAACAGCAATATAAAGAAAAGGTCTTTAAAAAGAAATCTGTGATAAGATTATATAAAAGGGCTGGAAAAGGGAGGTAGTAAGTGAAGAGACTAGCATTGCAATCTTCTGCCCAAACAGGATTGAATTCTAGCCAATGAAATTACAATTTCGGAAATTGCTAGTTTTTCTGGCCCAATCAAGACGAGGCTATGTCTATAAATGAGACTGACTAGGAGGGCCGGTGAATAAAACCTGTGAGAAACCATGGCGCGTACGAAGCAGACTGCCCGCAAGTCGACCGGGGGCAAGGCCCCGCGGAAGCAGCTGGCCACCAAGGCCGCTCGCAAGAGCGCGCCGGCCACGGGCGGCGTCAAGAAGCCGCACCGCTACCGGCCGGGCACCGTGGCCCTGCGGGAGATCCGGCGCTACCAGAAGTCGACCGAGCTGCTGATCCGGAAGCTGCCGTTCCAGCGGCTGGTGCGCGAGATCGCGCAGGACTTCAAGACGGACCTGCGCTTCCAGAGCTCGGCCGTGATGGCGCTGCAGGAGGCGAGCGAGGCCTACCTGGTGGGGCTGTTTGAAGACACGAACCTGTGCGCCATCCACGCCAAGCGCGTGACCATCATGCCCAAAGACATCCAGCTGGCTCGCCGCATCCGCGGGGAGCGGGCTTAAGGCGTACATTTTAAAGTAGACGATCTAAAGGCTCTTTTCAGAGCCACCACGTTTTCATAAAAAGCAGCTGTACCAGCTTTCACTTTAGTCGGTGAGCTTTTAAATCACGAATGTTAAGGGTAAAGCGGGTAGGGGAGTTTTAACACGCGTTGAGTGGTGAGGTTATGGAATTAAAGCTGACAGACGCTAGAGGGAGCCCCAGAAGCGAGGTCTAGGTCATTTTTGTTAACTGCGCTTACAAGCCAGTTTGATTTCTTAGCGCAGAGCGCCAACCTAGATATTTCTGAGAAAACGGCAAGAAGCTAAATTCTCTGCCAGTTGTAGCGCTTTCCAAGCTGCTAGTACAAAAAGGCAGCACAAATCTGAAGACTGAAGAAGGCCGCCATTATGTGGTTACTGTAGGAATGGTAATCGGTTTCAGCTCGATTCTACAGTTACTAGAATTGGGCCAGGTGTTAGATAAATCCTCGATCCCCAAGTAGTTCCTCGGTATTTCAACTGTTAAGAATGAGGACAAGAGCCCTGAGATATGTCGGATCCCATCTTCCTAACTGCATGAGACAGAAGGCGCAAACCGTAAAAAAAAAGGGGGGGGGGGGGCGGGGCCTGGGGCTAAGGTATTGTTGCGAAAACCAGAACCAAACTTCCACAAAATAGTACAGAGTAAAACGATGCAAAAATAAGAGAAAGTTAGCTTGTCTTTAGCACGCGCTTCAGATCGCTACTATATACAAGTCAACGAGAAAAAGTGAAAATCATTTAGCAAAAGACCCCAAACAGGTGAAACTATATTTACTTAATTTAGTGTGAAACAGAACATTTTGATTGGTTAACAAGACATTTGTTGTAAGAACCACTAAGAAAACGCCAGCGGAACCTCATTTACATGGACTCTGCCTCTCTATGACGACACTTGTATATTAACCAATAAAAATGCAG
This sequence comes from Odocoileus virginianus, assembly GCF_023699985.2. NCBI lineage: Eukaryota > Metazoa > Chordata > Mammalia > Artiodactyla > Cervidae > Odocoileus > Odocoileus virginianus. The sequence continues at coordinate 6,913,775 of NC_069678.1, read as the reverse complement.
TACTGTTAGCCTTCATTTGCACAAAGGCTCTATAAATAACGCGTAAGAGGCCAGGTCTGAGGTAGTCGGCATCGTTTAATACACGCGCGTGGCGTGTGTTTCTGCAAAAATGCCGGATCCAGTAAAATCCGCTCCTGCTCCTAAAAAAGGTTCTAAAAAAGCTGTCACGAAAGTGCAGAAGAAGGACGGCAAGAAGCGCAAGCGCAGCCGCAAGGAGAGCTATTCCGTGTACGTGTATAAGGTGCTGAAACAAGTACACCCGGACACCGGCATCTCGTCCAAAGCCATGGGCATCATGAACTCCTTCGTCAATGATATTTTCGAGCGCATTGCTGGGGAAGCGTCGCGCCTGGCGCATTACAACAAGCGCTCGACCATTACTTCCCGGGAGATCCAGACGGCGGTGCGCCTGCTGCTGCCCGGCGAGCTGGCCAAACACGCCGTGTCCGAGGGCACCAAGGCGGTCACCAAATACACGAGCTCAAAGTAAGGGCGCTCAAAGGACGAAGTCGAACATCTACGTTATACACAAAGGCTCTTTTCAGAGCCACTTACTTTACCAGAGAAAGTGGCTGTAAACTCTTTAGAATTAGTTGCGTTGGGTGGGTCCGTAATTAGGATCGCATTTACATGTGGGGCTAGGTTGGGTCAATGGTGAAAGTTGCCCTAGTAATTCAAATTCGAAGCGTCCCATGGTCCAGTGGTGCCACCTAGTGGTAAGTGTCGTCCTGCTGGTAATAAGTGGTGGTCAAGATGGTCCCTACCTGCCTAGTCTGAGTCCTCAGTGGAGTTTAGGTACGGGGCGAGAGGGGGCTAACCTACTAAACTCATTTGTTCTTTTATCTAGTAAGCGAGCTGGGATTTACTCTCAACGTACAGATAGAATGTCTTGAGTTCCCCAATCCTCGCTGTTTACTAATATTTTAGTCTTTTTTTAAACGTACACCTCCGGGTATCTGTCCCAAGCTTTTGCCAACATAGCCAGGTGCTTTAGTATGTTGGCCTATCAGCAAATCGCAACTTAGCCATCCTCCTCTAACTTCTTAGCCTGGTGACCCTCGACCAGATAAGTTTTCGCACTTCGCCCCCCAACCCCAACCATGGGACGTTTGGCAAATCTGGAGACGTTTGGACTCCAGGGAACTTGGAGGGGTGCTACCTCACTTGGGAGGGTGCTACCGGTGTTCCGTGGGTACATCCTATATAGGGCAGCTTACCGCCCCCACAGCTAAGAGTTTCCTCTTGTGCGTAACGTTGATTGTTGTGATAAGGCTGAGAGACCTAGTGCCCAAAGGCTTCCTTTCCTTCAGGGCTGTACTTTTTTTTCTCCCCTCTTAGGATTTAGTCCTCGTCTAGATCAAATATTTTCCCCTGTCCTCTGCTTTTGGTGAAAACTGACCAGCACATAATTTACTGTAATTGCCTACATTCCTCCACAGGAAAATAACCTCCTCCAGGGCAAGGACCTTGTCAGTTTTGTAACAAACTTCCCTGGTTACAAGAACCCACCAGCCTGCTAAACATACATCCAGGTGCCTGTCCTGAAGTTCCCTGATAAAGTCAGGTTGGGGGTGGGGACTGGGGAGGTGGATTTTGGTATTCTCGGGTGTCTTTTTTTTTTTTTTTTAATGGATTTTGGGGGCATGATGTATAAAAGGGCACAGTTAACGTGGGATGAATTTCTAAGGCTCTCTCAGAATTTGCAAAACTCAAGACTAATCCTGACAAAGGTTGGATATTTTACCAAATAAAATATACCCTTGAGGCAAAAGGACAAAATCTTAGTTTCTAATTCACTTGACAGTCAAGTTTTTATATTAATCAAACTGGGGGAATTTACATGACTGTGCTTAAAGTGAATTTTATTAATTTATAATGTAGGAGTTCAGATTTACATCTAATTAAAAGTTGAATAAAGTGGGCTGTATGTGATTTCTCTCTTTCACGTAGAAATAAAGATTGTCAGTGAGTCATCTTTCCCCAGAGACTATCAGACAAAGAGGCCAGGGAAAGATGAGTCAACTGAGAATCTAAAATTTCCAGTTGAAAGAAAAAAAATCATTATACAATACATTTCATGGTAGGAAAAATCACTATACGTTTAAAGGCCAGGGTGGTCTGCCTTCTACCCATCAGATAGTATATCTGTTCTTCTCCTCAACTAGAATCCTAAAGTTCAGGGGCTCTCTTCTCCCTGAGGACTAGGGACCATGTTTCTTATGGGCTTTTGAAGTTGTTAAAGCACTGGCAGTTGGCTCATCTAATCAAAAGCCATCATTATTTATCCAGTGACTAAAAGATTAAACCTCAATTCCTTATCCTGAAACTAAAGGCCTTCTATCATCTTGCCAAAAGGTACCTTCTTCAATTACTTGTTTCCCCCAGTCCTCCAGCTTAGGTAAAATGTTATACTCACTATCCTTTCAGTTCAGTTCAGTTCAGTCACTCAGTCATGTCCAATTCTGTGACCCCATGAACCCCAGCACGCCAGGCCTCCCTGTCCATCACCAACTCCCAGAGTCCACCCAAACCCATATCCATTGAGTTGGTGATGCCATCCAGCCATCTCATCCTCTGTCATCCCCTTCTCCTCCTGCCCCCAATCCCTCCCAGCATCAGGGTCTTTTCCAATGAGTCAGTTCTTCACATCAGGTGGCCAAAGTATTGGAGTTTCAGCTTCAACATCAGTCCTTCCAATGAATACCCAGGACTGATCTCCTTTAGGATGGACTGGTTGGATCTCTTGGCAGTCCAAGGGACTCTCAAGTCTTCTCCAACACCACAGTTCAAAAACACTCAGCACTCGGCTTTCTTCACAGTCCAACTCTCACATCCATACCTGACCACTGGAAAAACCATAGCCTTGACTAGACGGACCTTTGTTGGCAATGTCTCTGCTTTTTAATATGCTGTGTTGGTCATAACTTTCCAAGGAGTAAGCGTCTTTTAATTTCATGGCTGCAATCACCATTTGCAGTGATTTTGGAGCCCAGAAAAATAAAGTCAGTCACTGTTTCCACTGTTTCCCCATCTATTTGCCATGAAGTGATGGGACCGGATGCCATGATCTTGGTTTTCTGAATGTTGAGCTTTAAGCCAACTTTTTCACTCTCCCTTTTCACTTTCATCAAGAGGCTCTTTAGTTCTTCTTAATGCATCTTAAATTTCTCTTCATTTTTGCTTTTGTGGTATCACTCTTCTAAGTTGTAGTAAGTAGTCTGTCACTTTCTAGACTATACAAACCTATCATTATCCCAGTTCTTTAAACTCTTACTTAGATCTCATTCTGTGAAGCCTCTCCATCCTATTTAATTTCATGGGGAGGTTTTCTTCCTTTTGACTCTTAAGGCTCTATTCCTTGCACAATGGATTAACAATTAACTGTGTAGCTTTGTGTACTGTGTAGTATTGTCCTTAAATTTTTTTCATTTGCTTGTACATTTTCTTGTGTTTGTCTTCTGCTAGAGGGTAGGATCTATCATTTTAAAATACTACTTGTCTTCTTCCACAAGGGCTATCCCAGTGCCTGATAGAAAATAGCTCCTCAAATTTTGTTGACTAATTGCCCAGACTGTAGAACACTAGAAAATGATGCAATGATGGTAGATTCAGGTGCTCCCATGAGATTTTTTTCCCCTCTACTTTTTCCTATTTTTTTTCCCTTGCTCCTTTAACCTGGATGCTTTTTTAATTGCTCTTAATAATTACTGACCCAGTTAAAATGACTGTTAGAGATTTAAAAATCCTAAAAGAGGAGATAAGTACTGCATTTGATACCTTCCCTTCAGCTGATGAATGTGTCTTTGTACCCAAAATGATGGGGTTAGAGTAAAGCTTTTTTAGCCTGGCTTGATGTACTGCTTTTCCAGTGTTTCAAACAAGGAGGTGGAAGTTGCATTCCAGAGATGAAAAAAAGTGCTAAATTTCCTTCCATGTACCATCTGAATATTAATATATTTACTTATTTATTATTGAATCAGAGACCGTTACCCATAAAAGCTATTCTTCCCTGCTTACTTTCTTTTTTTTCTTTTTTTTCATTTATTTTTATTAGTTGGAGGCTAATTACTTTATAATATTGTAGTGGTTTTTGTCATACATTGACATGAATTAGCCATGGATTTACATGTATTCCCCATCCTGATCCCCCCTCCCAACTCCCTCTCTACCCGATCCCTCTGGGTCTTCCCAGTGCACCAGCCCCGAGCACTTGTCTCATGCATCCAACCTGGGCTGGTGATCTGTTTCACCCTAGATAATATACATGTTTCGATGCTGTTCTCTTGAAACATCCCACCCTCGCCTTCTCCCACAGAGTCCAAAATTCTGTTCTGTACATCTGTGTCTCTTCTTCTGTTTTGCTTATAGGGTTATCATTACCATCTTTCTAAATTCCATATATATGTGTTAGTATACTGTAATGGTCTTTATCTTTCTGGCTTACTTCACTCTGTATAATGGGCTCCAGTTTCATCCATCTCATTAGAACTGATTCAAATGAATTCTTTTTAATGGCTGAGTAACATTCCATGGTGTATATGTACCACAGCTTCCTCAGCCATTCGTCTGCTGATGTCCTGCTTACTTTCACTCCCTGCTTTATGGGTCCATAGCTTCTTAATTAAAGGCTACTTTACCCACTTTTTTTGCATCTGGGTTTGTCCATAAGACAAAGTTCTGAGCCAATGAGATACGAATAGAAGTGATACATATTATTTCTAGTTTGTGCCGTAAAAATGAGTAAATATGTGCTTCCCTTGCCATTTTACCCTCTCCTCTGGCTGGGTTGCAGATATGATGGCAGGAACTCCATCAACCACTCTGGGCCCAGAAATGGAAGCCATGTGATGAGAATGGCAGAACTTCGCTACTAGCCCTGGACTATCACATGAGAGATGAATAAATCTGTATCTTGTTTCAGTAAGCCATTAAAAAAAAATTGGTACAATAATTTAGGCTGCTTTGTGACCAATACGTTGTCTGACTCTTCTGCTGCCTTCTCAGAGTAAGTCCTATGAATGTAGGTATTTTGCTTTATTCACTGTTCTATCCCTATCAGTTCAGTTCAGTCATGCAATTGTGTCGGACTCTTTGCAACCCCATGGACTGCAGCACCCCAGCCTTCCCTATCCATCACCAACTGCTGAAGCTTGCTCAAACTTATGTCCATTGAGTTGGTGATGCCATCCAACCATCTCATCCTCTGTTCTCCCCTTCTCCTGCCCTCAATCTTTCCCAGCATCAAGGTCTTTTCCAATGAGTCAGTTCTTCACATCAGGTGGCCAAAGAATTGGAGTTTCAGCTTCAGCATCAGTTCTTCCAATGAATATTCAGGACTGATTTCCTTTAGGATGGACTGGTTGAATCTCCTTGCAGTCCAAGGGACTCTCAAGAATCTTCTCCAACACCACAGTTCAAAAACATCAATTCTTCAGTGCTCAGCTTTCTTTATAGTCTCTCACATCCATAAGTAACTACTGGAAAAACCATAGCTTTGACTATACAGAACTTTGTGGAGAAAGTAATGTCTCTGCTTTTTAATATGCTATCTAGGTTGGTCATGGCTTTTCTTCCAAGGAGCAAGTGTCGTTTAATTTCATGGCTGCAGTCACCATCTGTAGTGATTTTGGAGCTCAAGAAAATAAAGTCTCCCACTGTTTCCATTGTTTCCCCATCTATTTGCCATAAAGTGATGGGATCGGATGCCATGATCTTAGTTTTCTGAATGTTGAGCTTTAAGCCAACTTTTACAACTCTCCTTTTTCACTTTCATCAAGAAGTTCTTCAGTTCCTCTTCGCTTTCTGCCATAAGGGTGGTATCCTCTGCATATCAGAGGTTATTGATATTTCTCCCGGCAATCTTGCTTCCCAGCTTGTGCTTCATCCAGCCTGGTATTTCACATGATGTGCTCTGCATATAAGTTAAATAAGCAGAGTGACAGTATACAGCCTTGACCTATTCCTTTCCCAATTTGGAACCAGTCTGTTGTTCCATGTTCTGTTCTAACTGTTGCTGCTTGTCCTGCATACAGATTTCTCAGGAGGCAGGTCAGGTGATCTGGTATTCCCATCTCTTGAAGAATTTTCCACAGTTTGTTGTGATCCCCACAGTCAAAGGCTTTGGCATAGTCAATAAAGCAGAAGTAGATGTTTTTCTGGACCTCTCTTGCTTTTTCAATGATCCAACAGATGTTGGCAATTTAATCTCTTGTTCCTCTGCCTTTTCTAAATCCAGCTTGAACATCTGGAAGTTCTTGGTTCTGTTGGAGCCTGGCTTGGAGAATTTTCAGCATTACTTTGCTGCTGCTGCTGCTAAGTCGCATCAGTTGTGTCCGACTCTGTGCAACCCCGTAGACGGCAGCCTACCAGGCTCCACTGTCCATGGGATTTTCCAGGCAAGAGTGCTGGAGTGGGTTGCCATTGCCTTCTCCGATTACTTTGCTAGCATGTAATTAGTGTCAAGTTACCCCAGCTTGTTGGGGTAGTTTGAACATTCTTTATCATTGCCTTTCTTTGATATTGGAATGAAAACGGACCTTTTTCAGACCTGTGGCCACTGCCATTGTTATCCCTATCTTCTCAAGCTATATCTGGAATAGAGTGGGCACTCAGTAAATACCGATGGGATGAATTGACTGATGAGTGAAGGAGTAGTTGAGAAGGGAGGGCAGAGGAATTGCATTTATAAGATGCAGACGTCTTAAGAGTTGGATTTAACAAAAAATTATTTTTAGAATCTTTTGCCCTCTGAATGGGGAATGGCACAATACAGAGTGAGTCTAGGTGAAGTTGCAGCCACCACGGTCCAGAAGTCACTTTAGAAGCTTCATAATGTACATTGTTGGGCATTTAAGGATACTTATCTACAGTTAACTTAGAAGCCACAAGAGCATAAGAGGAAAATTTTTGTTTCCTCTACTTACTTACTTTCAATCCTTATGGTCAGCAAGTGTGTGGGTTTTCCACATCAAGCAATTTTGACTTAATTACATGGGGTTAGCTCAGACCCCCCACACATTAAGGGCTCAGCCAAGGAGATTGCCCCCCCACCCCCAACACACACCAACTTCAGATACCAATCACAGGTGGTAGATCCCTGTACGTCTTGGCTACAGATCAGGAGTTCCCACAACCCCTTCCCCTGTTTCAATAATTTGCTATAACAGTTTACAGAAGTCAGGCAAACATGTTTACCATTATAAAGGATATATAATAAAGGATCCAGACTACCAGCCAGATGAAGACGTACACAGGGCAAGATCTGCCAGTGTCCTGAGTGCAGGAGCTTCTGTCCCTGTGTAATTGGGTGTCCACATTGCTTCCTGGCATGTGGGTATGTTCACTGACCCAGAAGCTCTCTGAATCTCATATTTAGGGATTTTTATGGAGGTTCTGTCAAGTAAGCATGATGGATTATTAACTCAGTCTCCAATCCCTCTCTGGAGAAGGCAATGGCACCCCACTCCAGTACTCTTGCCTGGAAAATCCCATGGATGGAGGAGCCTGGTAGGCTGCAGTCTATGGGGTCACGAAGAGTCGGACACCACTGAGCAACTTCACTTTCACTTTTCACTTTCATGCATTGGAGAAGGAAATGGCAACCCACTCCAGTGTTCTTGCCTGGAGAATCCCAAGGACAGCGGAGCCTGGTGCGCTGCCGTCTACGGGGTCGCACAGAGTCAGACACGACTGAAGTGACTTAGCAGCAGCAGCAGCCAGTCCCTCTCTCTTCCCTGGAGGATGTAGGGTTAACAGTTTCAATCTTCTAATCTATACCCAGCCTTTCTGGTGATCAGCCCCTTTCCTGAAGCTACCCAGGAGTCCAAGAAGAGTCATCTCATTAGGCTCCTATTACCCAGAAAATCCCAAGGGGTTGAGGAGCTCTGTGTCAGGAATTGGGATCAAAGACCAAATATTAGAACAAAAGATGCTCTTAGCACCACTGTCACAAAGAGTTTTAGGAACTCTGTGTCAGTAACTGGGAAAGAGACCAAATATACACTTATTATGTCAGAGTCCACGCCATGGTCTCTGGCCATGGACCCCTTATAACAAACCAGTTATAAAGTCAAGACACTGGCTGAAAGGCAGTGTTCTGTAGTAGTGATGGGCATTAGCTTTGAGTCCCAGCTTCCCCACCCAAGGGCTCAATGACCTTAGGAAAGTTTCTTTGCTCCTCTGAACCTCAATTTCCTCTTCTGTGAAATGAGAAAGATAATGGAATGTACCTTCCAGGCTTGTTGTGAAGATTAAATGAGATAATGTACTTAATGCACATAGAACAGCAGCTGGAACATTGGCAGACATTTGATCAGTGTCTCTCCCATTATTATTGTGACAGGGAAGGCACTTGCATGGGCATTCCTGTACCTCCAGAGCACATTTCTTTCCCAACAAGCTGTGTTTAAGAGATTCCTAGAGACTTGCCAGTCAACTCCCTAAGCATCTTGCATTAGAGCAATAAGACCTTCTTTATTTTAAAAACATCCAAGAAGGCCATGCCACAGTTTACTTGTTGGGCCTATGATTCTGTAGAATCTTCAAGTTATCTGCTATGTGTCTCAATAGGGGGAAAAAAATGAATGACATAACAAAAGTCCTTATTTCTAATGTCTGTTACTAATGCTGTATAAAGACCGATATAATCTTTGACAAATACCTTTAAAAAATAGATTTTCCATCAGTACTTTCAGAAAAAAATGGAATACTCTCAATACTTCTTTCCTACTTCTGATTTCTGAGTTGAAATCTCTGAATTTGGAGGATTTACCACAAGAACAAGCCAAATGAATAGAAATGATCTAGGGCATACTATCAGGTAGCACAGAGAAGGACACACCTTATAACTGAAAGGAGAATGTGTGAATAATTGGGAAATGTTTAGTTAGAAATTCAAAACTTCGCTTGGTGGAGTCAGGTTGATGACTTCTGAGTTCTTCATTTCTGCTTGTTAAAGTACCTAATGTTTTTCTTTTCAGTATTTTCAAGATGAAGCACCTGTTCCTGTCACCTATTCCAAACCCAGTTTCCCCAAGAATGTAAGCAAAACTTTCTTATTCAAACTGCAGTTGGAGGAGTGGCAGACAAGAAGATGATAATCCCCAAACCTCAATATTTCTTTTCTTTGACTGCGAACTCATTATACAATAAATATTTCCCGTGGTTTTACTAAACAGCATCATAAGAATCTAGAGAGTATCATTATCAATCAGCCAAAGGAACTTTGTTTTGAATGGCCAAAGCCAGAAACAGACAGCAAAGTAGCAGAACTAATTGAGCTTGAGCAGTTCTTTACCACTTTCCCTCAGAGGACCCAGACCAAGATGATAACTGGTCTTGGGACTGAGGCAGCACAAGACACCCATTTTTTTTCCTGTGGCAAAAAAATGGAGGATGTAGATTTGTGAAATGAAATAAAAACCAATTTCTCTCTGTTGTTTTACAGGATCAAAGGCAATAATTTTAAATTGCCAGAAGGTAGGGGAAAATCCTTATCATTCTTTTTTTTTTTTTTTTTTTACTTGAGGAAGCCCTTCTGGTGGGCAGGAAAAGGTCATGGTAGGCTCAGTGTCTGAAAATCCAATATGGATTTCTTTTTTTTTTTTTTCCATTTATTTTTATTAGTTGGATGCTAATTATAATATTGTAGTGGTTTTTGCCATACATTGACATGAATCAACCATGGATTTACATGTGTTCCCCATCCTGATCCCCCCCTCCCACCTCCCTCCCCATCCCATCCCTTTGGGTCTCATTGTTTTTTTTAATCAGCGTTTTTAACATTCAGGGGAAGACAAAATACCTAAAGCTATCAGCTTTGTTTTTTGTTATTGTTGGCAGTGATGTTGGAGATTTGTGTGGGACTTAGTTTCCAGTTAGTGGGATTATCATTTTCAAATGCATTGAAGGAAAACTCTTTAGCCCAAGAGGGAATGTGAAACAGAATTCAGACATACCACACCCCTGGGGCAAAGGTTGTTCAGTGTTCTTAACAAAATTTCCAACTTTAGGGTTGGGCCTTAAACCACTTGAATATCTTTCTGGAGATGTAGATTTCATCTAGTTTAGCATGTCCACTTACTCACACTCCCTATTATAACATGGAGAATAATGAGCAGAAGAAAGTCATACTGATTAACTTGTATATATATCAACCATAAGATTACTTCCAGCAAGGGAGCATATCCTTGTTTTCATAGGCTTTTCACTTTTCTCCCTGCTGCAACATGAAAATAGAATAAGAATAATTTTGCTTATGCAAGCTGTTTTGTAGGTGCCTTTTCCTGTAATGTCTTTGTAAATGTTTGATTTTTTCACATTAATATCGAGGAACTGGGCGACAGAAATTATTCTTAAATGAATTTTTTTCAGAAACAGCAAGTATGCCTAGAGAACACAATTTTAGAATTAGGAAGGTTAACCAAGGCAGAATCTGAATTTCAATTCTTAGACTAGAGAAAAAAAGTAAGAAATCTTTTCATTTGGCTAAGGGAACTTCATGGTATTTATGATTGTGGAATCTGTTTAGGCTGGAAGGGGCATAATAGATAAATCTTTCTGGATTAGTGCATGTAAATCATTTATAATGGGAAATAGTAAAGTAAAAATAGTAAAACAAAACAAAGCAAAACAGCTGTGGCTATTTTTTCTGACAGGAGAAAATAGTAGTATGTACATGGATTATAAGCATGACTGAGTCTTTCAGATTGAGTTGTCAGATAACCATGTAGCAGGGCCCCACAGCAGCACAGAGCTGTCAAAGTGACAGTGTAGGATAATGTAGTCTTAAAATCTTCTGAGTATGCCATTGTACAGTGTGTTAGTAGAGTGCAGTGCAGAACCCAAGTGTCATACATGCTGGTCCTGAGTAAAGGAGACTTTCACAGAATTTATATCTTCAGACTGCAAGTTTTCCATTAAATGCAGAGTATACAGAGATGAAGTAAAAGTATCTTTATCTATAGACATGGTGATAAAATGTCAAAACACAAAGAGTTAAGGAGAAAATTCCAGAAACAGAAAAGTTCTTTGCAAAGAAATAGAAATAAAGTTATGTCAGAGTTCTCATTTGGACAACTTTGGATATAAGAAGACAATGAATTGGTATTTTTTAAAATCTAGGCAAAATAATTTTGAAACTGAAATTCTATATCCAACGAAACTATCATCTAAGTGTGGATTGACTTTTCAGGCCCTCCCTGAAAGAATTTCTAGAATCATACTGCAAGAATAAGAAAAGATTCTAAGAGGAAGATATGAGATACCTGAAGGGGGCCATGTGCCAGTAGAATGTATTGCTAAGTCTAAGCTCTAGAAAAATTTCTTTAAGGTTTAGAATACTTGCTGTTTATTCATCCATCTAATTTCATTATTGAGTGTCTTTATAGAGAAATTAGAAATCAGGTGATAGGAGAGAGATGAAAAAAAATGAATCAGAAAAGGCTCAACTAACAAAGGAATATAACACATATACCAAATTACCTATAATAAAAATTTAAAAAGAAATGTGTTATAAAAGATAGATACAAAGTGGTGCTGTGGTAAAAGAATCTGTGTTTTGCCCAAAGTTTAAACTTTCGACTCAGGTTTGAAGGATTTGTTAACAAAAGAAACCACTTGTCATACACAAATAATTTCAATATTTAATAGAGAATTATCTAACTTACTTTCAATAAACAATCATTAAAAGGAAAGAGAAACAAAACAGCAGATACATAACCAAATTGGGTTTTTACAAACATCCAGACTCAAACAGCGCTGGCAAGTCCCATGTAACAGCAGCAATCTGAAACCCCAATTGGGAAAAGGTCCTAGGCAGTGTCCACTCCACAGGTGACTTCGAAATTGTAGTTTGGGGGTTCCTGTTTATAATCCCAGGCTGCAAACTGATATCATCATCCATCTGTGAGCAAACAGCAGCTCTGGTGTCACGTTAATCTTTCACAATGCTGTATGTTTTATCTTGTGAGTGTTGATACTCTCTGGCCTGGGAGATTGGATCTCCAGAGCTCAGGAGAATTCCAAGACTCACTCCCTATCTTATCTCTGATGCTGCCCAGTGGGCTGGTAACAGTCAGTGTATGTGCACGGCAGGCAAGTCAGGGACAAGTCAGAGGCCTGCTCTGCTTTCTTTGTTTCTGAAGCCTGAAAAAGACCACTTCCCTAACAGTGCCTGCAGTGCAGGAGACATAAGAGATTCGGGTTCAATCCCTGAATTGGGAAGATCGCCTGGAGTAGGAAAGGGCAACCCGTTCCAGTCTTCTTACCTGGAAAATCCCATGGGCAGAGCATGGAGGGCTACAGTGTAGGGTTGAAAAGAGTTGCATGTGGGGTCAGTTGTGAGGTTAGAGGTACAGGTGACGCTGTTTGTGATATCCTGGATCACACGAGAAGCGTTAACTTATTTTACCCACCATGTGTGTATTGAAATCTCCCTCTGTTTTGATTACTGATTCAAGTTTGGATTTTAAGATTTTTGTTTAGGTAACTCTGTGATTACAGTTTTTTACATTTGTGGTCTCTCCTCCACATTTTATCTACTATTTAAAAAAAACAAGAGTTCAAAACCATTAGTGACCTCAAATATAGATTCTTTTGGTCTAGATCCTAAAAATTAAAAAGAAAATCTGGACTTCAAATTCCAGATGATATTGACATGGTGGGGGGTGAGAATGAAGAGAAATAAAACAAGCTAACTAATATTTATGTTATACTCAGGAGGAGGATATAATTATTATTCTAGAAGTTAGAAAAGTGTAAGTTTAAATACACCTGTACATACAAAATGTATATGTATAAAAGTTGACTTATAAAGTACTAAAAGTACTAAATATATAGTACTAAATATTTAATATTCAGAAAAACAGAAATCCATTAAGCAGTGATCAAACCAGTCAATCCTAAAGGAAATAAACCCTGAATATTCACTGGAAAGACTGATGCTAAAGGTGAAGTTTCAATACTTTGGCCACCTGATGTGAAGAGCTGACTCATTGGAAAAGACCCTGATGCTGGGAAAGATTGAGGGCAGGAAGAGAAGGGGGCGACAGAGGATGCAGTGGTTGGATGGCATCACTGATTCAATGGAAAAGAGTTTGAGCAAATTCTGGGAGATAGTGAAGGATAGAGAAGTCTGGCATGCTGCAGTTCATGGGGTTGCAAAGAGTCAGACAGGACTTAGCAACTGAACAACAACAAGAACAATAGGAACTGTTCGTCTGCACTTGAAAGGTGACTGTAGGAAGAAAACTTCCAGTTGAATATGAAACCCATTTGCTAATTGTGTGTGTGTGGGGGGGGACAAAGCTTTTAAATTATACAATGTAAAAAAATTGTTTGCATCTGACACAGGTACACACACGTGCATATCCTCACGAGTGCATACACAAAGATTTAAAGTAAGTCAACAATCAAGTGTTAATTATGTTAGTATAGATACATCTTTCTCAGGAATTAAGACTAAGTCAACAAAAACTTATTTGAAGATACAGAGGATTTGAAGAGCATAGTTAACAAGATCAATCATAAGTATACTACACCTGCATCATTTTTATCCAAGTACATTATATTGAAATTCACATGCAAAACTGATTAGAAACTGACCATGTGTGAGATGACAAATGAAAACTCAACAAGTGCTGAGAAAACTGAAGCCATACAAGATATATTTGCTAATCATAATGCAATGAAATTACTAAAAATACGATCCTTGATCTATACTGTTGGGGAAAAGCAAATAGTTAAAGAAGATAGCAAAATAAAAATTATATACTCCTTAGAAATAAAGTGAACATTACATATTAAAACCTATATGAAGAGGTCAGAGGAGAATTCAGAGCTTTAAAATGCATTTATGAGAAAATAAGAACTATTAAAAAACAATGAATTAAAAGCTATTAAAAGCTAATAAAGGAATAAACCCGAGAAAAGCAGAAAAGATAAATGAGGATAGAAATCAATGGAACAGACTTCCCCACTCCCCCAAAACAATTAATTAAAACCATAATCTGGTTCTTTGAAAGAAAATTTAAAGTTACTCCTTTAATAAATTTAAGTTTGAAAGAAAAAGTACACAACTATCAGCAATATTCGATACAGAAGTATTAAAATGGTATGTATATTTTGGTACATCGATTCCTTCTCAGACTAGGAACCTTCTGTGTGTTCTGAAGCGGGCCTGGACTTTAGCAGAAGCTCCCGTGATTCCCAAATGAGTTTGGGGCCCTCCCTACAGGCTGGAAGGTGAGAAACAACTACTCTTCTCCACACCTGGTTGCCTGTTAAGTTCCATAACTGTGCTTAGGTCTAGCCATCGGCAATATAAGATAAGGGCTCAAGGGCTACGAAGCCTTCGTAAATCCAACTGGCCCAGGGTGTTGTTCCTGCTGAGACCGAAAGCGAAGGAAAAAAAAACCAACCTCCCTCCTCTCTCCCAGCCAGCTGCATTAGTCCGCTCTGGGGCCTTGTTCTCAGTCCCGGAAACGTCCTCCGGAAAAGACAGGCCTTGGACCCTTGAGGGAGAAGCTCCACAGTTCCCAAAAGTATTTGAGAGCAGCCTGTGACGCGCCTAGGGGCTCCCTGCCCAGCAGTCTGCACACTCTCCCGGCCGAGGGTCCCTTCCTGGCTCTTGATGGTGACGGAACCAGCAGGGAAGTCATCAGTGATCCACTGGACAGCCGCCTCGTACTTTCCACCTGCTCCCTCCCTGCTGCCGCCGCCGACGCCAGCCGCCTTTTTCTTTAGGTCTCGCCCGGAGGGCTAGCGCTCCTCCCCTTCCGGTGAACCCAGGACCAGGTTTCAGCCGAGGCCGTGGCCGCCCGCCAACTCTCGCGTGCCCCGCGCCTCCTGGCAACCCCCGCGCCAGACGGCCGCCGAGAGCGCAATCGCAACAGGCGGCCGGGGGTTGGCGCCGCCGCCGCTGGGCCAAAGAGCGGGACAAGGCCGTCCCTGTCCGCCGATCCGACCAGAGCTAATTTTTTGCACTGTATGGCTCTGGGGAAGCAAATATTTGCCTTGGGACTTTGGGGAGAGGTTGCAGAACGCGTGCACCCTGCCAGCCTCTGCGTCGCCCCATCCCCGAGCCCTGGCCCCCGTCTCAGGCGAGCTACGGTCGCGATGCGCCCAGGAGAACACAGGATGGCGCCAGCGGTCTGCCGAGGGATACCGTCGGAGCCGAAGACTCCTCCGCGTCAGTCCCAGAGCTACCGCTTTGGTCTGTCCTTCCAGTAGCCGGTTCTAGCAGGTAAGTGTGGAGCTAAAAAAAGTGTTTTAATGACCGTTAGTGTAGCAGTTTTACAGTGGAATCTACTAACACCAGTTAGAAACAGAAATGATTGCAGATTTGCAACCAAGTGAATATATGAATATGGATTTACAGTATCTAGTACTGTGACCGAAATTGCACATCCGTGTGCCCCATGCACTGTGAGGCCCATCAATACTAAACATGAGTCTGGAACAGAGAAGGGTTTATTACAGATTCATACAAGCAAATGGGTGGCTCATGTGCTAAGAACCCAAAGTTACCGAAAGCTGTCAGCACGTCCCTTTAAAGTCAAAAGGTGAGGGATGGGCATGGTTAGCTGTTGCAAACTTCTGGGTGTCAGATCCTTTGCTCTCAAGGTCAGATCATGGTCAGCTAATGATGTTCCTGTAAATCTCTACCAGATGAATGTTCTTCTCTGTCCTGATGAGAAAGGGCAAAGTCCCAAGGCACAACTTTTACCCTCCAAGGTCCCAGTCCTGGCTCAGAGGAGGCAGATCTCAGTTGGCTCCTTCAGGGCCAGGTTCCCATGCCCTACCCAGCTGTCATCCCTGAGGGAGCCAGGCATCCAACCCAAGTGGCCCTCAGTCTCCTCAGGCCATCCAAATGGGGAGACCAGGGGTCTCACAGACTGTGACTCATAGACAGCCACTGCTCGTGGGTCAGAAACAGGGATGGGGGAGAGGTTCACTGCTTTTCAAGTCCTGGGCCATGGCTAGTGGAGGGCCTTAGTGAGGGCTCTGGAGCCCTGCAGGACGCAGTCCCCAGTCTGCTCCCTGGGCCCTCCAGCTCATCTGCTGGTCCAAGGCTGGGTAAACTGGAGGGCCTCCAGGAGAAGACCTGCATCTGCCTCTTACCTTACTCTCTACCTGATGACCCCCACACCATGGACCCTTGACTGAATCACTTCCCCAGTGGTCCCTCATTGACAGTTACCGATGGGCAGGGCCCAGTGCAGCATTGACCAATAGCTTAGCAGGACAACTATATGTTACTCATTGACAGCTGGTTGCTTATGGGCAGGGCCCATGCTTGAGGCACTGAGCAATGGCTGAACAAGATCTGTTGCCTAGTAACAGGGTGCAGAGTAATGAGGCACAGCAATGCTACCTGCTAAGGGCTGTGCTCATCCTGCTGTTGCAATTCCCCCCTTTTCTTTGATAATCCTTAATCTTGAGGGTAACACGTGGATATGTTTAAACTCGGCAGAGGAACTCAGTTTTTAGGTTGGCTTGTTTCAACCTCCAGTTCCATTTCATCCTTCCCCAAGTCTTTGAGGAAATGGGGCGACAAATGGTATAGCTGCTTCCTGCTGAAGTGCAGCATAGTCCTACCTTGATTTGGGGAATGGATACCAAGTTGGAAATATTCCTGTGTTTCCAATTCCTTAATTTGAATCTTGTATAAACAATTAAGGAGAATAAGCCTGATAAAACATTTTGGACCTGACACTCTTGGGGAAACTTGCGTCCAGGTAGTCAGACTCACAGAAGTATAATTTACCAAACTGCTGTAGGTCAGAGTAAATTGAGGGGAACTGCTCCTGCATATCTGGAGAATACAGATCCAAATCAGTAATATTACAGACAAAATCCATAAACATTATAACCATATACACCAGTTTACGTACAGTCCACCAGTAACCAACCTTTTGTTATGCTTTTTAAAATGATAAGGTGCCAGAACTTGGGCAAGAACAATGCATGTCACAAAGGCCCTGGCAAAAGTGGTATTTGATAATGGAGGGTTGTTCCTGTTTTTCTTTAAAGGAGTCACGGTTCGCCCATGAGTTTTCTACCTTTTTTCCTTGATCTTCATGCTGCCAATAGAGCTGTGCTATTTCAGAAGGCAAAGTAAGCAATACTGAGTTTAGGCTTTCATTGTGTTTTATGAAAACCAAATTCTTCTAAAGCCAGTACTGCATAACTCTTAATTAAGCAGCTGACAGTTCCTCTTTCACTGTTTATTCCTGAATACTGACATACAGCACAGTCAAAATCCCCTTTCCTTTCCAGTGTAAGTGTCACTGTAAGATTGTCTTGTCACTCTGCTGATTCTGCTGCAGACAGCCTTAGGGTCCATTGTGGCTGCCAGTGAGAGGGAAGATTTGCTTCTCCTACCAGTTTGATAAAAAATTTCTTAACCAAATTCAGTGATATATCTGACCTATGTTTGTTTAAAAGGCCTGCCTATGAATTTGCTTGAAGATTAAGCAAGTTTGCAAAGCAGAGCTTAACTGTCTATTAAAGACTTAAAAGGCGAAGTTGAAGATCTGATCACAATGTGTTGACAAAGAAGCTTAATCACGTTGCTGTGATTCAACCAGAATTATGGCTGATAGATTATACCAGGACATAGAGTAACATTTACCCATACAGTATAATCTTAGAAGGCTTATCATTCATTTGAAAATACTTCCCATGTAATTCAACATACAAAATGAAACGAATTCATACAGTTTCAAAATACTTGGTCACTTGGTCAAATGAGATCATTGGTCACCGTAAGACGATATAAATAAAGTCTAAAGGTTATCTTACGGCACAAGATCTGGTACTCAATAAATAAATAAATGGATGATAAAGGCAGTGAGGTTAGTTAATACTGCCATCATCTATGTCTTCACTAGCAGTCTTCGAACCCAAATTCCTTCAAGTTGCTCCTCCCAATGTGGGTCTTAGATTAGTAGTTGAAGGTTTGGGAGGAAACCTGAAATGCTCATAACTATAGGTTCAAAGGAACCTCCTCTGAAAATACATATTGGCATTATCTCATCTTGGGAGACTAAATCTCCTTTAGGTTACAGCATTTTTATTTAGAGCTGGCTGCGTGGAAACTTCCCAGAAGTATAAGTTTCTGAAGCAGTTCTTATTCTGGAAACAAAGGAGAAACCCTTAACTGGTAGAAGATAGGCCACTATTTTCTGACAAGGAAGCACAGCTCAAAACCGTATGTCAGGAGGAAACCACTGAAGTGTAGTGCTGAAGCTGATGGTGATCTCCTTAGGAAATTGATCTAAGCCTTAGGAATGACTGCCCTTCTAAAGTAAAAAGACCAGCATCTGATGTCAAGTTTGCAATTTCAAACATACCATGCTGTTAGTCACTGCAAGATTGATTCCTAGTCCAATATTTGCCTTTCTTCTATTATAAATATTATAAATGCAGAAAATGTGAAAGAAGAAAACAAAATCATTCACCACTCAAAGAAAGTCAGCATTAAAACGTGGAGAATTTCCCTCATGTCATTTTTCTATGCACATTTTAGCATAATTATGTTTGTGTGTTATATGTAAAGATTTTACAGTCTGATTTTTTTTCAGTTTAAAGTGATAGTATAGTATTTCTCCATGTTTTTTTGCAAGTTATCCACATATATTAGCAAAATCCATTTACCTAAGTTTAATCTAATCTCAGCCTGACCATTCATAAAACTCCTTTTTTTACTCAAAACATATATCCTACTTCCCTACTATATACTGATAATTTTTTCCTTTATTCTTAGTAGCTTTAATTACATATTTAGATTCAAATCCTCAACTCTTAAACACCTTAATTTTTAGTGAAAACTAAGACGTAAGTAATTGTGAACTGTTTGTCATACCAGTATTTTCTGATTGGAAACTTATGGACTATAGCCCTCCAGGAAAGAACACTGGAGTGGGTTTCCATGCCCTCCTCCAGGGGATCTTCCCAACCCAGGGATCAAACCCACATCTTCCACATTGCAGGCAGTTTCTTTACTGTCTTCAGTTCAGTCGCTCAGTCGTGTCAGACTCTTTCCAACACCATGAATCACAGCACGCCAGGCCTCCCTTTCCATCACCAATTCCCGGAGTTTATTCAAACTCATGCCCATCGACTTCGGTGATGCCATCCAGCCATCTCATCCTCTGTCGTTCCCTTCTCCTCCTGCCCCCAATCCCTCCCAGCATCAGGGTCTTTTCCAATAAGTCAGTTCTTCCAATAGGTGGCCAAAGTATTGGAGTTTCAGATTCAGCATCAGTCCTTCCAATGAACACCCAGGACTGATCTCCTTTAGGATGGACTGGTTGGATCTCCTTGCAGTCCAAGGGACTCTCAAGAGTCTTCTCCAACACCACAGTTCAAAAGCATCAATTCTTCAGCACTCGGCTTTCTTTATAGTCCAACTCTCACATCCATACATGACCACTGGAAAAACCATAGCCTTGACTAGACAGACCTTTATTGGCAAAGTAATGTCTCTGCTTTTTAACATGCTATCTAGGTTGGTCATAACTTTCCTTCCAAGGAGTAAGCGTCTTTTAATTTCATGGCTGCAGTCACCATCTGCAGTGATTTTGAAGCCCCCAAAAGTAAAGTCTCCCACTGTTTCCATTGTTTCCCCATCTATTTGCCATGAAGTGATGGGACTAGATGCCATGATCTTAGTTTTCTGAATGTTGAGTTTTAAGCCAACTTTTTCACTCTCCTTTTTCACTTTCATCAAGTGGCTCTTTAGTTCTTCTTTGCTTTCTGCCATAAGGGTGGTGTCATCTGGGTATCTGAGGTTATTGATATTTCTCCCTTCAATCTTGATTCCAGCTTGTGCTTCACCCAGCCCAACATTTCGCATGATGTACTCTGAATATAAGTTAAATAAGCAGGGTGACAATATACAGCCTTGACGTACTCCTTTTCCTATTTGGAACCAGTCTGTTGTTATTACTGTCTCATTTGACCTCTAATAAATGTAGGTACATAGTAGTGTTACATTTAGCAAGACAACAAACTTAGGCTAGCTTCAATACCAGGTATCAATTCAGTACTGAATATCATTCCCAGATCATGATGATTTGAAATTCATTTTGGCCAAATTTCTAAATATTAGGAAGTATTTAATTTACGAATTTACAAAAGCGCTTACTTTTGAGTCAGTTAAATAGAGATCGTTTACAAATTAACTCAGAAGTATTATAACCAAAAAATGGTCCAGTCCTGGAGAATGCAGCTGAATAAGCTGTATTCAGGAAACAAATTTGAGTTTCCCATAGCCAGCACACATACACACAAGACAAATACAAACACACAAAAAGAACAAAACCTAATTACTGCAGGGCAAAAACAAAAGGGTGAAGTTCAACAACTTCCTCAACTTTTTCAAACCAAGATTCCTCTTATTGATAACAAACAACATGCAAATTGAAAGACAGGAAATCATGACTACATATGTCGTGGCAATCCACCCGACAAACACAAAACCAGAAATAACAGTGGGAATAAGTTAACTTTACTTAGTGAATGCCATGCTTTCTCCTAGAAGTATTTTTTGTTTTCTCAGTGTCAGAATTCTGAAAAAGGTATCTCATCAAGCCAGCTTTCTCCAACTGCATATACAAAAAAGGGCCAGTTTTGGAATTTAAAAAGTTTCATCTTGACCAATTCTGCCCACCCCCCCCCCCCCCCCCCCCCAGAGTCTAAAGAATATAGTGGCCATGAAGTGTAAAAAAAATCTTTTTTTTTTTTAACCCTAGTGGGGGACTATAAGATGGAATAGAGCTCTGATTATTATCAAATACCAGGTGTTATCAAATACCAAACAAACAAATGCAGTGCAAAATGGTCTCTAAATTCACAGTTCCCTAGCACCAAAAAAATGAGACTTCCACCCATTGCAAACGGAATATCCCAACCAATGCTCCACCACAGGCGAAACCCAGCTCAGTAGGGAAGGATACCTGGTTTCATCACATGCTAGCTCCATTATTCAAAGACATCTCAACTAACTAGTGAAAATCCTGATTCACAAACATACAACATGCAAATAACAAACGTGGTCCCACGCACAGAAGGACAAACCAGAGTGGTCCACCCCAAAATGATGCACACAAAAACACAAACAACAAAGAAGCTACAGTCACACAGACAGATAATTAGAGAAGATGAGTCTGAAATTCCACTTCTACTACCAGAGGTCTCCAGAG
The DNA here is from genome assembly GCF_023699985.2 of Odocoileus virginianus. NCBI lineage: Eukaryota > Metazoa > Chordata > Mammalia > Artiodactyla > Cervidae > Odocoileus > Odocoileus virginianus. Next base: position 6,892,569 of record NC_069678.1, on the reverse strand, counting down.
TAGCCCAGCTCTCAAAAGAGAACAGACCAAAAAATGGCTCACTTTCTGCAAAGGAAGTAGCCCAAATGGAGTGGACAGAATTCCTAGCTTGTGCCAGCTTGAGTGACTTACTCGAGGTGACACCAAATGTGGACCATAGCTCTGGATGTTTCTTTGCTCCAGACAGCCTTGTGCCTTGGGGCAGCTGGCGCCTGTAAGGGAGAGTCCCTTCCATTTCCCCAGAGCAAAATGAACTCCAGCAGCTGCTCGGTACTTGAGAAGGGGCTGCCCCTGGCCAGGGTCAGCCTGCCATGGGCACAGACGTCCTGCCCCAGTCACCATAAATTGTTACTGAAATCGCACATCCGTGTGCGCCATGCACTGTGAGGCCCATCAATACTAAACATGAGTCTGGAACAGAGAAGGATTTATTACAGATTCATACAAGCAGACGGCTGGCTCATGCCCTAAGAACCCGAAGTTACCGAAAGCTGTCAGCACGTCCCTTTAAAGTCAAAAGGTGAGGGATGGGCATGGTTAGCTGTTGCAGACTTCTGGGTGTCAGATCCTTTGTTCTCAAGGTCAGATCATGGTCAGCTAATGATGTTCCTGTAAATCTCTACCAGATGAATGTTCTTCTCTGTCCTGACGAGAAAGGGCAAAGTCCCAAGGCACAACTTTTACCCTCCAAGGTCCCAGTCCTGGCTCAGAGGAGGCAGATCTCAGTTGGCTTCTTCAGGGCCAGGTTCCCATGCCCTGCCCAGCTGTCATCCCTGAGGGAGCCAGGCATCCAACCCAAGTGGCCCTCAGTCTCCTCAGGCCGTCCAAATGGGGAGACCAGGTCTCACAGACTGTGACTCATAGACAGCCACTGCTAGTGGCTAGTCACAGAGACAGGGATGGGGGAGAGGTTCACTGCTTTTCAAGTCCTGGGCCATGGCTAGTGGGGGGCCTTAGTGAGGGCTCTGGAGCCCTGCAGGACGCAGTCCCCAGTCTGCTCCCTGGGCCCTCCAGCTCATCTGTTGGTCCAAGGCTGGGTAAACTGGAGGGCCTCCAGGAGAAGACCTGCATCTGCCTCTTACCTTACTCTCTACCTGATGACCCCCACACCATGGACCCTTGACTGAATCACTTCCCCAGTGGTCCCTCATTGACAGTTACCGATGGGCAGGGCCCAATGCAGCGCTGACCAATAGCTTAGCAGGACAACTATATGTTACTCATTGACAGCTGGTTGCTTGTGGGCAGGGCCCACTGAGGCACCGAGCAATGGCTGAGCAAGACCTGTTGCCTAGTAACAGGGTGCAGAGTAATGAGGCACAGCGATGCTACCTGCTAAGGGCTGTGCTCTTCCTGCTCTGTTACAGTACTGCTATTTTTATTTTAATAGTAAAAATTAATGAAACAATCTCTTCTAAATTACTCAGGAAGATATAAAATACCAATTTGCCTTTAACTTCTCCAGTGGCTCAGTGGTAAAGAATCCACCTGCAATGCAGGAGACCAGGGTTCGATCCCTGGGTTGGGAAGGTCTCCTGGAGAAGGGCAGGGCAGCCCACTCCAGTATTCTTGCCTGGAGAATCCCATGGACAGAGGAACCTGGTGGGCTGTAGTCCATGGGGTCACAGAGTTGGACACGACTCAGGACGTACTACACACTTATTTTACTTGGAGATATGATGTTGAATCTGTTAGAAGTAAAAGACCTTCCAAATTTTTTAAATCATGACGACTATTCAACTAAGAAACAAGACTGAGTCATGATCTAAACCCCTTCCCTTTACTGAGGATGGAGATGATGCAGGGAGACATGGCTCTTTTGAAATTAGTTGGTATTTCTCAGCATGCTTTTGGCATAGCTTAAATGCTCTGTGATTGCATTTCTGCTGTTGTCACAATATTTCCAGCTCCTTGTTTTCGCTTACTTTAGGATTTCACATCCTCTTTGTGGTTTGTTGTAACACAAAGTTCTGACCCAAGCATTGGAAGTTGAAGTGCTGGTTGTAACTTCTGGGCTAGAGCGTTTAATTCCTGGTTTGAGATGTTGCAGAACTCTTTTTCATTCTGGCACAAACAAATGGGCTTCTCCCTCCCTCTCAGTTGACCCTAGAGTAAATATGAATAACGAAACTTTATTGGTGTAAGGTGCTGGGATTTTGGAGTTGTTTGAACCCCCAGGTTATGTTATAGATTCTAATACAGCTTAATTCATAGATGAATAGATTAGGTACAGGCTGTGCATGTTTGTTGTCCTAGATGAGATAATTTGTGGTTGTTATCAGGTAGTAAAGAATTCATCTGCCAGTGCAGGAGATGCAAGAGATTTGGGTTTCATCTCCGAGTTTGGGAAGATCCCCTTGGGTAGGAAATGGCAACCCACTCCAGTATTCTTGCCTGGAAAACTCTGTGGACAGAGGAGCCTAGTGGGTTACAGTCCATGGGGTCGCAGAGTCAGACACAACTGAGCGACTAAGCACGCACAAGGTTGTTATCAAATATTTCTTACTTACACTTTCTTTGCTTTGTTCTCAGAGGACCTTTGCCTCAGAGCCAAGCTTTTTTTTTTTTTTTTTAAATAATAATGCAAGGAAGCAAGGTCTTTGAATAAAAATTTTTGTGATATTTGCTCTACCTCTCTACAGTATACTAGGATTCAAAATATCTCAACATGGGCTAACAGTGGTTTTGAATACCTGATGTGGCACCTAACACCCATAAGTATAAGACAGAGAAAGATGAAAATTACCTCTGGTTTGTATAATAGTTCCTTTGTCTCTTTGGTACACGTGGAGATTTTTTTTTTTAATCCCTGGGGTAGTGTATCATGATTTGGGATGGGTGAGAGATACGCCTTTTTTTTGTAAGCTGGGAGAAGGACGAGTGGAAAAGAGGAGCCGGAAAAGGTTGAACCAGCATCAGCATTTACAGCAGGCATGCTCTTAGGCTGCACAAATGTAATGAAAGTGTGCGTATGGAAATTGATGATTAGGGGATGAGTCTCTTAAACTGTCACTGCCAAGGTACCTGTTAGGACATCTTTATATATCCCTGTGAGTTCGCACAGCCTTCGAGGACACCTATACTGCTGAGTGAAGCAATCCATATGTATGACAACAGGGAGTGGTGGTGACTGTAGAATAAAATGCTGTACGGTGCTTGTTTTACCAGTATTGAATAAAATCATATTGACCCATTTCTTGATTCTGCAAATAAAATTAGTAGGCTTACATTTCTTTTTAATTAATTTACTTTATTTTTGGCTGCACTGGGTCTTCGTTGCTTTGCAAGGGCTTTCTCTAGTTGTGGTGAGTAGGGGCTACTCTTCCCTACGATGCGAGAGCTTCTCATTGTGGTGGCTTTTCTTGTTGCAGGGCACAGGCTCTAGGTGCACAGGTTTCAGATGTTGCAGCCCGTTAGCTCATTAGTTGCGGCTCCTGGACTCTAGAGCACAAGCTCAATAATCTAATCGTGGCACTGGGGTTTAGTTGCTCCACAGCATGTAGAATCCATGGCCAGGGATCGAACCCATGTCCCCTGCATTGGCAGGAGGATTCTTATCCACTGCTCCACCGGGGAAGTCCCCAGGCTTGCATTTTGTATCTAATGTTAACTAGTGAAATTCTAAACCCTGACTTTAAAATGCAAGCCTGTGTAACTCATAAAAGTATAATCAGAAAAAAAATGAAAATATTCTCTTGCTTACAGCTAAAGGGAGAGACAACATTTTTGCATCATAAGACAGCTCAAAAAATTCAATTTGAGAAGGTGTTAAACCAAGAACATTCACAGGAATATCAAGCTTATTCTCCTGTCCAAAATGGAGGTGTGGTGCAATTATTTATAATGTTTTGTTCTCTTTTACAAGAAGTGTGTCCCTAAACATGTTATTCGAATGTCTTATGAGATGCCAGAGGCTTTACAATTGTTATAGCAACTTACAAATTGCTCAGGTTGGACTTTCTGGAAGCAGAGGCTGAGACAGTGTTTGGGGTACAAGATAATTATTAGGGATGAACCCTTATGAAAGGAAGAATGAGGACATAGGATTGAGCAGAAGAAGAAATCAGATTGCAAGGTAGGCTTTGATGGACCCTCCAAGGAGCTCTGGAACAAGTGCTGCTCCTAATAAGTTATTTGAAAAAGGCCAGGTGCAGTGGTGTATATATTATGCTAACATTTGTTTACAAAGGGAGATAGAGGAAAGGATGCCTTCTTTCATTTGCCTATGAAAGCATAAAAATCTCTGAGATGACAGAAAGCAACCAATAGTAATTATCTTTGGAAAGGACATTAGAAGGTGCTATGACTGAGTGTTCATGTTTCTTCCCAAATTCATATGCTGAAATCTAATTCCCATCCTGATGGATGGTATGAGGAGGTGGGGCTGTGGGTGAGGGGTGATTGAGTCACGATAGTGGAGTCCTCATGGATGGTTATTAGTGCCCTTATGAAAGAGACCCCAGACAGCTCCCTCACCCCTCTGCATATGAGGACACAGAAAGAAGATAGTCATCTGTAGATCAGGATTTGGGATCTTACCAGACACCAAATCTGTAAGCACCTTGATCTTGGATTTCCCAGCCTCCTGATCTATGAGAAATAAATTCTGCTGTCTACAAGCGACCCAGTCTATGGTATTCTTTTATAATAGCACAAACAAACTAAGACAAAGGGCTCAGAGTTTGAGATGGAAGGAGATTTTTGTACATCTTGGATTTGTCTATATATTCAACAACAAAAAAAATTATTACAAATAGATAATGTGATACTAAATGTTCAATAAATAGCTTAGCTATTCTGAAAAAAGCATTGGGTTAAAAACATGTAAGACTTTGATTTGTACTGATGATATTAAGTTCTGAAAGATTTAAGTAAAATTACTAGAATTTTTGTTCTAATAGGTGGTAAAAGACCACTTAGGTTTGTTTACAAAGATACATCTGATTATAAATCTTGAACATTAAGTGATTATTAGTTGACAAGATGGTGGCCAAATGAATTTGTTGTACATGATCTGGAGCCTAAACTTGGTTTTCAATGCACTTTCTGAAGGGTATTGGTAAAACATACTCCCCATAGCCTCCAGTAAGTATAAGCTGTCAGCTTTTACAAAAGCACTTCTGGCTGTCCCTGGATGCTAATTTCACACAGCAGAGGAGCCTTTAAGAATCAGAGGCATTTTGGAGAACTGCCTACGGGAAACATCTAGAGTGTACAGAGGGGCATGAGACTGGCATGGTGGCATGCAAACCACAGGAAACAGAATGGCTCCTTCCCAGTGATCATGCATGCTCCAGAGGCTGGAGTCAGCAACCACCTCTTGACTTTTTTCAGCTGTGCCTCTCCCTGCAAACTGAAAACTGGTGTGAAGATTCAAGTTGATCAGTGTATTTGTCTTTGTCTCTGAAACAAATTGGATTTAGTGATTCAAAATATGAGACCATGAGGTCAAATTTCCCTGTGAGTGCCTGTTGATTTGTCTCTAGAGCAGACCTAGAGAATCTTTCACTTTCCTTCCCATGGGTGCCTGTTCCCCACATACAGAGGCTTTAACCAAAGGTGGAGGATGGTGAACAAAGAAGGGATCTGGGTCCTTTGGACCTCTCTCTCCAGTAGGATCCAGTGATTTCTGTGGGTTTCCACACTGGATGGAATAAAAATAAAGAGAGATAGGGCAAGTGCTAGGGAGACAGCACTCAACCCCTGTAGGGAAACTGTAGGGCTGTTCACCCACCTGGAGAAAGGGGGAGGTGGTGTCAGACCTTGACCAGACCCAGCACCAAGGCTTGGGGACCAGGCAGGTGTGTCTCCATTTGAGGATCCCAAGAGCCTATATCTGGTCCAGCTATACACTAGAAATGAGGGTACATGGAGGTACAGATTGTTCAATTAAGAAAATAACTGAATCAGATCCATTTTTAAAGTATACTAAAGTACATATGAGGAAATACTGTGGCAAAGACACAAACATGGAAAACTCTTGATAGAAAGCACAGAAGAAAAGCATGGGGAAGAAGGAAGTTCTTCCGGATATGTTAAAGATGATTTTCTTCATTACAATTTCCACCAGGTCTGTATCCATGTCTGCTCCCAACTTTCCATCCCCAGGGAGCCCTATTCCTGAAATTCCCTCCACCTAGTAAGGGTAGAATATCTGTCTCCTCTAAATGTGACTGTCACTTCCTGCTTCAATTCCCAATTCCTCAGGCTGGCGTCTTCTACAGACAGTCTCTCCAGAGAGGGCCTTTGGGCCTCTTTCCTATGGAACTAATTCCTGCAATTCTAATTTCTGTTTCCATGGTCCCTAAGACCAAATATGGGTAATCAGTAAGGCTCCTATGATGATCTATGACCATTTCTTTTAATACAACTGTTGGAGTTATATTTCTTTTGAGATGACAATTACTGTACTTTTTTTCTTAAGATGAAGGGGAGAAGGACATCTCATTGTCCACAGACTAAGGAAGCAGGGGGCTATGGTGCTCTTCCATCTGCTTCAAATCACAAGTCTCTGATCTCAGAGAGGTTGTGAGAAAACCTCAAAGGAAAGGGCAAAAGTGATACACCCATTTTTCATCATGAGTTACTTCCTTGTATCTCTTTGAGGTGTATGCAATACAGAAAAGTCATAAGGGACCACCCAGACCACCAAGAAGTATGAGCTCTCATTCTCAGTCACCCAGATTCATTTGTGGGTTATAGTTCTTCCTTTTTTTGTTTATACTATTCCCTCTTGTCTCCCTCATATCCTCCCCCTCTCTTTCTCTATCTTAATCTCTTACATATACACACACTTACTTTTCCACCCTGTCTCTGTAAATAAATTCTTGCTCATAAATAATAATTTTATAACAATAATTTATTATTTTAATAGGATAATCAGGTTAGACTTGACTTCCAAGTTTAAAAAAACTTCTAATTTAGAGTAAGTCTCACTTCAAATCACCCTTGTTACTAAGTTTTCAAGTTTATTTCCATTGAAGTCAACCTCATTTATTTGCTTTATTTAAGAGTTAGGAGCCATGGGAGTCACAGTTCTCATGTCTGTCAATGTTTGGATGTTTGTGCCCCGTGCTTACACAGAGAAGAAGGGAAGGGGTTTGGGCACCCACGGCATGACTGCCACGGTCCACCCTCTCAGGGCTTCTCCTGGTGTTTCCTTTCTTGCAGTTGTTCTTCTTGTTTCTGACGTTTCTGCTTTCTTTTAATTATCTATATTTTTGAAGGTAGGAGGTACCTTCTTCCCATGACCAGAGTCCAGAGAGTCCAAATAGATTTCTAAATTCCACATTTTCTTTCTTCGTAGTTCCTTATGTATTACAATACATAAAACACTGTCCACCAAAAACATTATCCCCACTGCCAGATAGAAAAGAAAATGAAACCAGACAGGGCTTGTTGACTGGAGGCCTATAAAAGAAAACGACAGAGGATAAATGCTATTTAGAAACCAGAGGGGTCTGGCTGAGTTATGTTTGGAAGAGAAGGTTGGCTGAGACCTGCTATGTCTGTGCCTGAGGGAGACACTGGGGGTTTGGGGGGCCGGAAGCAGCTGATGGTAGCTGGAGCTGGGCTCTATGGTCATCAGGGGGCATGCTCCTTGTAAGAGCCTAACTGCCAGGGCCTTGCCAGTGCACTTACTTCCTAGGTTCAGCAACAACTGCTATCTGTGCCATTTAAAGATTAGAATTTAGTTTGAAGATAAACATTTTTCCCCAAATAGTCTTTGTTCTGGAGCTCATAGTCCCTCTACCTCAGCCATACGTAGACACTTGGGTGGGTAGGTATTCATGTGCAATCCACAAAACCCCCGTCTCACCAATCTACCATGTGAGCTCTCTGAAGTAAAAACTGTACCCCAGTGTCTTTATATTCTTATATAAAGGATATATATATAAAATAGATAGGAAGAATTCAGTATATTTTTTATTAGATTATTGGTGAAAGAGGGAGGGAAGAAAGGAGGAAGAGAGACAGAAGAGGGATAGAGAGAAGGCAGGAGAAAATACAGAGAAAGGAAAAGAAGGGAGGAAATAAATGAAGGAAAGAGAAGAAAGAGAAAGGAAAGGAAATTTAAGGAAGTTTATGAGGAGAAAGTGAAGTTTTAAATCAAGAGTGCAAAGACCTGTTCATGGTTTTTTCCTGGGCGGGTTGTGAAAAAGGTGTCATGAAACCTCAGTCCCAGAGGAGGGAAGGGTGTGTCTCCTTATGTACCTGTCAGTTCCCCTCGTTCCTACTCACCAAGCACTGGAAGCTCAAGCTCAGGGCTGCGCTTGCTAAGATTCCCATCTTCTGTGGCAGCTTCACACCAGTATAGCCCAGGGTCTTCTTTTTTAGCAACGAATGTCTGGTATTCAGAGGATGTGGTCCTGCTCATTAGGGTCTTGTTTCCCACATAGAAGGAGAAGTAAAGCTGCAGACCAGGCTTCTGTGAGGGCAGCTTTGTTTCACAGCTCAGGTTGACCAGATACCCCTCTTGGTGAGGGGATGAGAAAGATGTTCTTAGCACTGGGGCTGGAAATAGCTCTGAAGAAAAAGTTGATAGGGATAGGGTGGCCTGCATCAGTGTCAAGGTTCTTTTTTTTTTGTTTTTTAACAGAAGATATACTCCCACCCCTTTTGGGAAACCTGCCCCTAAAGAATACATCTATAAGACAGTTTCCCCACTTCCAGCAGAGAGGTATTCTTAGGAGTTCCTCATAGACATACTTGCAGTTACCAGCTTGACCATATTCTTCTGGAGAGAATACCTCTACATAGTTTATGCTTCACTAAATAAGCCATGTCATTTATTGTATGACCCTCTGGTAATGTTTAACTGGGAGTGGACACTGACACCCCATCCTCCAGGAGTTCAGTGACTCATTACTTGTGTTTCTGGCTTAAAAGATAATCTGGCGGGGAATTCTCTGGAGATCCAGTGGTTAGGACTCAGTGCTTCCACTGCAGGGGGGCAGGGTTTGATCCTGGTCAGGGAAGTAAGATCCCTTAATTTGTGTGATGCAGTCAAAAAGAGAGAAAGAGATAATCTGGGACAATAATTTTTTTTCCATAGGAATGAACTATTTTTCAGACACACAGAAGTTGCTAGTGGTTATGAGTACTAAGATAAAGGCCATGAAAGAGTTATATCAAGAGCCACATGCAAACTGGGACAGAGGGAACTACTTAGTTAATTAGCAGATGTTCAGAGGGAAGTGGAACCAGAGAGGCCACGTGGTCCCTGGGAGATAGATGGAAAGTATAACCACATCCTAATGTCTTCCTCACTATGGAATTTTTATGGTTTCATTGAGTTATTTTCTAATAATCTTCCTACCTATCTTGAGTGCATCTCTGTTCCTTGCAACTAAAATAAAATGGGTGAAGTAGATTCTCACTATGGCATGGCCTTGACATTAGCTCCTGGAATTAGTGATGGGGCACTGTGGTATATTAGAAAGAGCAATGGACAGGGACCCAGAAGACCTCAGTTCTGCTCCCAGCCCAGCCACTGGTCATTGTGTGGCCTTCATAAGTCAGTTTACCTCTCTGGAGTTCAGTTTCTTCACTTGCAAATTGAAGTGATAATTTATGATCGTTCTTCTGGTTCTTATAACTAATAGCTCTATGACTATTTAGATATAGTACCTTTTATAGTGATCAATACTCCTGCTGATGTGTAGAGACGCCTTCTCTCGCCTGAGCAGTGATAGATGCCATTGTGACTCAGGTTGGTTTTCGGAATGGTGAATTCAGAATCCTGATGAGAAAACCTAAAGGGCTTGCCATCTTTGTAGAAAAGCATTTTGTACACCAGCATATTCTTCCATCCATGACACCTCAAGACCAGAGGATCCCCTTCTGTGAAGACTCTGCTAGAGACCTGGAGTAGTAGCCAATCTGGAAAATGTGGGCACAAAATGTGTGTATATGGTGGCAGAGGTACAAGAAAGCCAAAGCTGGACCCTGTGGGTTTATCTTTTTTCACTTTGTAACATTCCAACTTTAGAACTCTGTTGAATTTAAGGTCTGTCTCCTGTTCCTCAAATATCTTTAGCTTTTCTAGGAAGAAAAGTAATCTTTACGGACAGCCCCTTCTTACTTTTTCTTTCCAGATCTCAGAAGTTGGTTGGCACAAAAACAGCTTACTCTAAGTGGTAGGCAGTATTTTAAAATGCCCCCAGTGAGTCACATTCTTGCATGTGGCTGGAATCTATGACTTACTTCCAGCCAACAGAATATGGCAAAGGTTCTAAATTGCCACTCCTATGATGATGTTACATTATATGAGGTTGTCTTAGCTGACTGGACTACAGGAGACTCCTGCCAACCTTGAAGAAGTGAGCTGACATGTTGCGAGAGGGCCTGTGTGAGGGCCACAAAGAAGGGGTTCTTCAGGAAATGAGACTGGCCTCCAGCTGACAGCCAGGAAAGTGGTGGGGACCTCATCCTACAAACCACAAGGAGCTGAACCCTGCCAATGATCATGGGAGGTTAGAAGAGCTGCTGGGAGGAACATAGCCCAGTCAACTCCCTGACTGCAGCCTCAGCAGAGCACCAACCAAGCTGTGCCAAGACTCCTGACCCATGGAGAGATAATAACTGTATGTTGTTTTAGGCTGCTAAATTTATGGCAATTTGTTACACAGCAATAAAGAACTAATACATTCTGACTCCTGACTAATTTGTTAATGGTATCACACATACTAAGACAAACACAGAATGGCAAGCATATCTAAGTGTGTGCGTATATATACATATATATATGCTTCTAAATTGATAGGAATACTCACATATGTGCAAATCAGTGACATAGCTGGTAAAAACAAACTCCAAATCAAATGGGCCCTCTCTTTTGATGTACATCTCCATACCCCAAAAGGCCTACTTTATTTTATCCTCTTGGGGCAGTTGGCTTGGCTAAATGAGGATGAGGTTCTTAAAGGACGAAAGAGGAGAAGAGATAATAGTACTTTTCTTCCCTCCAGAACTTATCTAAGAATGGAAGGCAGGTATTCTGTGCAATATGGTGTATGGTTTTTACAGTCCAGGATGCTGCCCTAGTGTTTCTAATAGAATGAACATTCTTTCTTCCCTTATTTTCATTCCCAGCCAAAAGGTGCTCAAAGACTGCACTGCCCAAACACACAGAAACCTTTGCTTTCTGCATCCACACACACAATGGGAAACTTTAACATGCGTCCATCAGAAACTGCCAAAACTACTAGTAAAAATATAAATACTTGAATGATACAATTAATAGACTTGATTTCAGGATTTATAGAATGATGTACCTTAAAAAAAGAAAATTCACATCCTGTGCAAAGACACATGCAACAGTGATTAAAAAATGAGCACATACTAGGCCACAAAGCAATTTTCAACACACATCAAGGAACTGATACCAGATTTAACACAAATTTTGACCAAAATGCTACCTAATATATCCAGAATATACAAAGAATCACATGAATCAGACACAACTTAGCAACTAAAACAGCAGTAAAAGACATGTATAAAAATGTTGGACTGAGCAACTGAACACATACACATTATTAGAAGTCAGTGTTGAGGGTAGTGACAAGAAATTGGCAAGAGGGAATTTCTGTGATTCTGGAAATGTTCAGGCTATGATCAATAGGGTCACAAAGAGTTGGACATGACTGAAGCAAGGAGATCCAACCAGTCCATCCTAAAGGAGATCAGTCCTGGGTGTTCATTGGAAGGACTGATGATGAAGCTGAAACTCCAGTACATTGGCCACCTCATGCGAAGAGCTGACTCATTGGAAAAGACCCTGATGCTGGGAGGGACTGGGGGCAGGAGGAGAAGGGGACAACAGAGGATGAGATGGCTGGATGGCATCACTGACTCGATGGACATGAGTTTGAGTAAACTCCGGGAGTTGGTAATGGACAGGGAGGCCTGGCGTGCTGTGATTCATGGGGTCGCAAAGAGTCGGACACGACTGAGCGACTGAACTGAACTGAACTGAAGCGACTTAGCTTGCATGCACACATGATATACTTCAATAAAAGTTTTACATTAAAATATAATGTATATAATATATATAAAGTCACTCAGTCGTGTCTGACTCTTTGTGACCCCATGAACTATACAGTCCATGGAATTCTCCAGGCTAGAATACTGAAGTGGGTAGCCTTTTCCTTCTACAAGGGATCTTCCCAACCCAGGGATGGAACCCAGGTCTCCCACATTGCGGTCGGATTCTTTACCAAGTGAGATATCAGGGAAGCCCAAAATATAATGTAAAAAATATATAGTATACTGTAACAAATAACATAAAAGATATTTTTTCTCAATAGGTCATCAGTGCTTGAAGTTCAAGAGTCTGTGCAGAAGCAAAGAAAATGTCCCCTTCCCAGCCCTAGCTCATCTTTTGTTATTTGAACTATGAAATGTTTCTGCTCCTGCTTGAATTATACAAAAGCTCATGTTAAAACAGTTCTGTCAGCGTCCCTGACCTCTCTCGCATAGGAACTGAGTCTCAGAGTCTTAAGAGACACATAAGGAACACCTAGCATTTGCTCTGACATTCTCAACATTTCCTTGGCTTAATTCTCAAAGTCTCACAGTAATTTCATGTCCAGAATATTATATTACCAATATACTGTGAAATGTGCTCCAGACTATGTGTATAGAGATGTTTACTGCAGACATTGATTGTAAAGGCAAAGGAATGGAAACACAGTAGAAGTTTACTAATATAATGGTTTAGTTAATTATAAAAGTTGGAAGTAGATTTCTATTGATATAAACAGACTGCCAAAGTATTTTAAGTGATAAAAGTAAGGTGTAAGATAGTATATGGAGTATTCTATCAACCACTTTTAAAAACAAATGTATATATACTAACAGTTTCATTTTTGTGGAAGGTAACTGTAGGATTTGGGGTTTGGGTGGGAAGGAAATGTGATTGTTCATTTCCCTGAATTATTATTTACTATGTGTGCAGGTATAACTTTTTTCAACAGAAGTAAATAATTTTGAAAAATAAAATCTTAGTAGGGTATCTAGATTAAAACTTAGACCCTAAGAGCTGCCCTAGTTGAGGTGTTGTTGGGGTACAATTTAAGAACCCTAATGTTATATTTTGAGTATCTTGACTTTTACCTGGTAGACACATAGAGCTGAGACACATACTCAGATAAACTGGTGTACACACACACACACACACACACACACACACACACACACACGGCATCCAGGAAGGAGAAAACACAGTTGAAGACCTTGTGATTTCTGGCCCTCCTGTTCCATGCCATACTTACCACTGTGGATTTCTAGCTGCACAGTGTCACTTGGCACTGAGAGACCTGTCTGGCACTTGTATTCACCACTGTCATTGAATGTAGCTCCATTAATACTGTATCTGGGGGTCAGGGTCTTAATGGCTGTGCCGTTGAGAAACCACTGTGTGGAGGTGTCCCCAGGCAGATGGGGTCCCTCACACAGTAAGGTTACATTTTCTTCTCGGAATACACTGACCCATGGAGGCTTCAAGGTGATCACTGCCTTTGTGGGGTCTGCTTGGGGATTAAAAGAAAAGAAGAAGAAGATCAAGTGGAATAAAAGGGAAGTCTGAGCAACTGGCAAGATGTGGCTAGCACAATGGAAAAAAATATCCAGTATCAATACTCAGATTGAAAAATAAGCAAGTAGAAAACTATAAAAGCTAACCATGAAGAGTATCCAGATCCTGCAGCAGAAAGTTCTATTCATATTATTAAATCTGCATCTGGCTATTGGAGATCTGGGGTTCCTGAGAAATAATTGACTAATTTAGGTCTCGTTGGTAAGCATGAAGCATGGTTTTAAACTAGGGCAAACTGACTGGAGCTGATTTTCCTGTCTTCTGTAGTGTTCTATCACTGAAGGTTAACCTCAGGCTTTAATTAACATCTGTGTTGGGAATCTAGGTTCAAACTCTACACTTTGAAACCTTCAGTACCTGTTCGGTTCTCTCTGAGGAGAACAAAAAATAGTTTTTGTCTAAAGGGGAATGGTGTGGGGGTATTGGAAAACACAGCAGAGCTACATCTATGCTTTTGCAATTTTGGTCCTTTCTTGTTATTATATACATTTTTTTTAGGCATTTAATCAAGAGATCAGGGTGCATTCAGAAGATTTTACAGAGCAACCCTAAAAACCAGGATTTAGTCACAATCATACTCTGAATATAGGGAATTTTACATCGTTTATAAATCTTTCTCCTTTCTGTCCTCTCCCTCTGCTCTCTTCTTTAGAACAGTGGGACCCATTCTGTGACAGGAAAGGATGTTGAGTTACTCACCCACTTGCTCAGCAACTGGAGCTGTAAGAGACAAAGAGCAGAGACATCAGTTGATCAGTGGGAGATGGCAAGGAAGGGGGAATTGAGGAGACAGAATTAACGTGGACTCTGAGGGACCAATTTAAAGAGTTTCTCTTTACCCACTTTTCCAAAATCGGGTACTGGTGATAATGAACAGCCTACAGATGGTTATTGGTGCAGCTTTATTTTGACACTCTGCTTCCAGGCTTATTGTTACCTCAGAGTTTCCCTCCCCAGTTTTTTTATACAATAGACACAAGTAAACCATGGAAGCACAGAAACAGTTGTTTCCATACTCATGAGTTCTAGCCTAGGATACCAAAGGAAGACAAAAAGTCCTGAGTCCCCACAGCCAGAGCCTTCTAGTTACCCCCTTTAAACCCAACTTACCCCCAAGGATCAGAGCTATCATGAACCACATCTCCAGTCTGACAGGAGCAGTGAAATCTGTAACACACAAGACATTGAAGAGTTTCTGTTTGGGGTTCTGGAGTCAAGATTAGAAAACAGGAAGGAAACTGCTTTTCATCATGTTCCTTTTCTGGGAAGTGCATCCCTAATTCTTGAAGCATGATCTCATTTTCATACTTCTAGGCTCATTTCCCCCACTTTGACACTCTGGATTTTGGGTCTATGGAATTTACAGAATCCAAGGGAAGGGCTAAAGTTTTGACATTCTCTTCTGGTTATATTCTCCCTCCACCAATTCGGTTTCTTGGGGCTAGACTGTGGCAAATCTCCATTTAAAAAAAAATGGTTCAAAGCCTGGCTAATGCCTTCAAAATCTGATCATTTGAATCTATATCAGTATCCATGAAGCATGTGAAGAGTTACTCATCTGTGCAAACCAGCCTCTGTACCCCTGGAAAAACATGCAGGATTACTATCCTATTTTGGTTTTTAAAAAAGCCATCCCCTAAAAGACAATATGAATTTGGGATATTTATCTTGGCTGAATCCAAGGAAGTTCAATGTTTAATGTGAGTACTATAAAGAAGAAAAATAACTCATATATATGGGTGGAAATATCCCTCAGATGGAGCTTCAGAGTCCAGATGGGAAGCCCTTATGCCACCAAAGTGAGCTGGTTCCTGAGTCAGAGTTGCAAAGATACAAAGAAATTTTTAGGTATTCTGTTATGAGAGAAAGTAAACTAAACAGAAACAAGGATGAATTCAACGAGTACAAAGAGAGACTTGGGTAGCAATCTTACTGACAGACAATTTAAAATGATGACAAATAATGCTGTAGATTAAATTACTGGCTCCAATTTCTTATCGCTCCCCGAATCTACTCCATCTCTACAGCTTCATGAGAGGCTTGGGGTATTTCTCTGACCCTTGGCTTTGGCTCATCCATGTGATTTTCAGTGACCAATGAAATGTGGGTGGAAACAGACTTGTGTTCATTCTGAACCTAGGCCTTAGGAAGCATCACATATTGTCTCTCATCCTCTTATACTTCTGTGATTGGCATGATAAGAACATATTCTGGCTAACTAGCTCTGTTGTGAGGTGGAGCTATCCTAGCCCTGAAGGAGAGATGCTTCATCTGCCCTTCAAACTTCTAGTGAGAAATAAATGCTTACTGTTTTATGCCACTGAGATTTTGAAATTATTATGGAGCTATAGCTGACTGATAGAATGAAAATCAAGAAAGAAAGGTCTAGGAATAACTCAAGATGTTCTGGGAGAGATGGGAGAAGCCTCAGCTCACTCCAATTTACTCTCAAAGTCTGTATTCCAAACTATTATACTATTTTGTCTCCAAAGTCTTCCATTGTGTAGCTGTACCATACTTTATTTTACTAATGTCTCTTCATGAAGGTTATTTCTAATGTTTTACTGTTATGACCAGGACTGCAATGAATAATCTTATCTTTAAATAGTCAACTTGCTATTTCCAAAGGTGCATTCCTAGAATCAGCATTGCTCTGCCAAAGAAAATGTACCTTCCCCCCTTTCTCCAACTTTGGAAAGATTGTTAGGTTGTCTTGTTATCATCATCATTTCATTTAACTGTAGAGTGCTTATATGCCAGGAAAACATGCTCGATATGTATTTTATCATTTAATCCTCACTCTAAACTATGAGTAGACACACTGTTCTCTCCATTTTATAAACAAAATTAGCCAGAGAGTAATTTGGTAACTTGACCAAGGTTATAAAAAGTAGAGGCAGGATTCAAAACCAGGCAGTTTGATTTCCTCTACATTCTCATCAGTAGATTATGACAGTACCTTCTTCATCCCTTACAATTCCTGCTTTCTAGCAAAACAGCTGCTGCTTTGAAAAATGAGTGAATGTGTTTCACTGACCAGGAAAATATGGGGGAATAAGTATTGTTACAGAAGAGGAATGAAAGAGATCCATAACCTGGAAGGATGAAATACTTTTTTTCTAGTAAGCATCTATAATTTCCAAAATTTGAGGATGTAAGTTTGAATTCATGTAAAAAAAGGGCAATCATTTTAACTAAGGCAGACAGTAGTCTCTAATATTTAATGATCAATATATGTCATGTTGCTCACAAGAGGCATTAGAAGAATTTACATCTGTAAAAAAATTCTTAGGAGCAGTTTAAGTAAGAGGATGACAAATGCTAACTCAGGGAGGATTGAGGTGGTTCTTAGTTACAACCATATTCTTCCCCTTTACACTCAATCCACTAGATCTCACTTCTAGATCCAAGCCTTAGTTCAACCATAGAGACATCACTGCCCCAAGCATGGCCCAGCCTTCAGTTCCGTCTCTACAGTTTCAAGAACTATGAACTATGAAACCAAATGAAATAGATAAGATTAGAGGTCTAGGAGTTCAAGGACTTCCTGGGATTACATCATTCTCCCTGTTTTGGTTAGGAATATGTTATCCTAGCTCAAATAGATGGCAGTTTGTTCAGTTCAGAAAACTCTCATGGGGAAAGGCCATTTCCAGCATCAGATTTGTGGCACTCTCCTTCTTCCCTAAGGTAAGTGAGTTTAAGGATGCTTTTTCCTTCATACATACTAAAAGAAAAAAATTATTTCCCCTACTCAGGACACTTCTGATACCAGACATATGAATTCCGCCCCCCACCGCTGCAGCGAGCAATTCTGATACTAACTACTCAAAGTATAGACCCCACATGGTCAGGGCTCAGTCCCACAAGACTGCCCCCGACTTCACCTGTGCTTCTGACTGACCAGCTATGAAATAAGAGTTCCCACAACCTCCTCTTCACGTTTGTAAAAATTATTGATGATTATCAAGTTGAAAAGAATGAAAGAAAAAGGATACTTTTATACTGTGTCAATGGATGTAAATTGGAAAAGTTTCAAATACATATATACATGTGTATAAAGCAGTGTGTAAGCAAATTTGAACTTTTTTCATTAGGTTAATCTATTATGTTGAGCCATATGAAACTGCCAATATTGAAAGATTTTGACTTAAAAGTGGACTTAATGACAAATCAAAAGAAACTATTCACATTGAAACACAAAAAAGAAAAAAGAGTGAAATGTTTTCAAATTTTCAAGAGCACCTGGGTCAGAAAAGAATTGAACCGGACCAAAATTTATTTTTCATTTTGGTAGCTCCATCTACTGGTTAGATGAGGCAAGAACTTCCCTCCTATGTAGGACATAAGGGGTAGGTGGCATAACTTCAACTCCTCTATCAATTTTGCTACCTCCTAAGACAATACTCTTCCTTTCCTGGTTCCCAATCCATATACTTCACTGTAATTTAAGGGAGTATTTTATTGTGTTTGATGTCTTCAAAGACTACTTTTCACCTAAAAATTGAGAATGTGGTCCTAAGCCATACTTTCTAGATATTTTGAAGCAGGAAATGAGATAACCATCCAAATAGGAAATGATAGTAATAACCATTTGCAGATGCAATGTTAAATAATGCATGACTTACTAAACAGGCTTTATGATAGGTAGAAATGCCAGAGATTAGGTTTCTTGGGTCCTAAGATAGCCTTTTAGAAACTAACCCTTGAAATATTAGAGATATTGGAGTTATCATAGAGACTATAAAGCAATGATGTCTATATTGTTCATGAAACAAGTGAAAAATCTGAAAGACTAACTCAAAAAACTACATGCATTCCCATGTTCACTGCAGCATTATTTATAATAGCTAGGATGTGGAAACTATAACTGTCCATCAACAAATTAATGGGTAAAGAAAATTCATACACACATACACAGAGGAATATTATTCAGCCATTAAAAGATATGAAATCTTGCTATTTGCAACAACATGGATGGACCTTGTGGACATTATGCTAAGTGAAATAAGTCTGATAGAGAAAGACAAATACCATGTGATCTCATTTCTATGTATTGGGTTGGCCAAAAAGTTTGTTTGGGTTTTTACATAAAATCTTAAAAGAAAAAAAGGGGGGCTTATAGTTACAGAGAACAGATTGGTTGTTACCAGAGGTGGGTAGTGAGGGGTGAACAGAATGGGTGAAGGAGGTCAAAAGGCACAGACTTCCAATTATAAAACATGTCATAGGGATATAATGTATAGTATGGCAACTATGAGGCTTCCCTCATATCTCAGTTGGTAAAGAACCCACCTGCAATGCAGGAGACCCCAGTTCAATTCCTGGGTTGGGAAGATCCACTGGAGAAGGGACAGGCTACCCACTCCAGTATTCTTGGGCTGCCCTTGCGGCTCAGCTGGTAAAGAATCCACCTGCAATGCAGGAGATGTGGGTTCTGGAAGATCCCCTGGAGAAGGGAAAGGCTACCCACTCCAGTCTTCTGGCTTGGAGAATTCTGGCCTGGCTTGCAAAGAGTTGGACACGACTGAGCAACTTTCACTTTCATGGCAACTATAGTTAATTGTATTGTATTGCATATTTGAAAGTCGCTAAGAGAGTAAATCTTAGAAGCTCTCATCACAAGAAAAAAATTATGTGATTAATGTTAACTAGACATTGCAGTGATCATAATGCAACATATGCAAATATTGAGTCATTATATTGGACACCTGAAACCAATATAATGTTGTATGTCTATTATACCTCAATAAAAATTTGTCTTCATTGAAAATTTGGAAGAATTTTGCTCATTTAGGGAGTTTTCTTGGTAGTGGTAGTGGTTTAGTTGCTAAGTCGTGTCCGACTCTTGTGACCCTTTGGACTGTAGCTCCCTAGGCTCCTCTGTCCATGGACTTTCCCAGGCAAAAATACTGGAGCGGGTTGCCATTTCTTTCTCCAGGGGATCTTCCAGACCCAGAGATTGAACCTGTGTCTCCTGCATGATAGGCAGATTCTTTACTGCTGAGCCACCAGGAAAGCTGTTGTTCAGTGGCTCAGTCATGTCCGAATCTTTGAGACCCCATGGACTGCAGCACGCCAGGCTTCCCTGTCCTTCACCATCTCCCAGAGCTTGCTCAAACTCATGTCCATTGAGTTGGTGATGCCATCCGACCATCTTTGTCCTCTGTTGTCCCCTTCTCCTCCTGCCTTCAATCTTTCCCAGTATCTAATTTTTCTAATGACTTGCTCTTTGCATCAGGTGGCCAAAGTACTGGAGCTTCAGCTTCAGAATCAGTCCTTCTTAGCTAGTTCTTAGCTGCAACTAAACATTCAGAATCCTAAGACTTTCATAGGCCACACATAGCATCAGTCTACTCAGAAAGATAAAAGATAAGAACTACAGCTTCCTTGCAAGCCAACCTCAGGCATCATTCTTCTGTGGGAATAGCCCTTGCAGCAGTCAGCACTGTCACCCAAAATATATTATCTTGGTTCTCTGCCCCTCACTTTCTACTCCAGGACAGCTGGAGTGAGGTGTAAAGCAACAAGATACAGTGGAGCCATGCTGGCTTTTAAACTTCATGTCCCAGGAACCAATATCTGTTGCAAAAACCTCACAGAGTAAGCACATAGGGTAGGGAGGTCCCTGGAGAACGAAAACCAGGCATAGCTTTCTTGACATAAAAGAAGCCATTTTTGGCCTAAGCCATTTTGTGATCTAAGCCTGGCCACAGTGTCAGGGGAGACTGTAGGGGAAAAAAAAAACATCCAGAATGACACTGTCCCTGGCATGCAGATGAATGGATGGATGGTGGTGCCAAACTCTTTGCCTGCTCTTGCCCAGCTTACAGCTGCTCTTTTGTCTCTGCCTACCATAGTGAATCAAATAGGTCATTTATGTGGCTTCTCTGATGCCAACTGCCTTACTTATCACTGGGCCAACAGCAGAAGGTATTTGGACCAGAATAGTCTTAAAGAATACACCTGCAATGCAGGAGATGCGAGTTCGATCCCTGGGTTGGGAAGATCCCCTAGAGAAGGAATGGCAACCCACTCCATTATTCTTGCCTGGAAAATTCCATATACAGAGGAGCCCCGAGGGTTACAGTCCAAAGGGTTGCAAAGAGTCAGACACGACTGAGTGCAGGACACAGCAACACAACAGTCTTCCACCACTCCACTGAACTTCAAACATTATCCCTTCTTCCTTCTTTTTTTTTTTAAGCCCTTCTTCCTTCTTAATTGTGTCTTTTCAGAACACTAAGACTGATGGTGCCCATTTTCCCGTCCTGTGTTTCCTGTACATGTAGTAAAGAAGCAGAGGCCTTTCTCTCTCTTGCACTTTCAGCCTTCTGAGCTGGCAGATTTAGACAGATTAGAGAAAAGGTGGACATGTTCTCTGTTTTGGCAGATGAACTATCCACATTATCACTTGATGTAGACTCATCTGTGAGGAGTGGCCATGTGGTAAATCAGGGAGTTTTGCCATTAATTGAGTGGTTGGCAATGAAAGCTGATTGGGTTTGAACTGGCTTTAGCACTTTCTAGAGCTTCTCCCACACTTCAGTTTCTCTCTCATTCTAAACAGCTTTTGTTCTGTATTTGTTCTACTCACCTAATTAGCCAGAAGTCCTGAATACTCCTCTGTTATCTGTAATTGTCTGATAGACTGTTAGAAAAGGTAAATAATTAGCATTCAAAATGAATAACTGACTCCTCAGATAGTAGGTTCCAAAAATTAATGTACAATTGTAACCATTTGAGATGTTGTGGTGACCTGTATGAAAGTCCCTCAGTCGTGTCCGACTCTTTGTGACTCCATGGACTGTAGCCTGCCAGGCTCCTCTGTCCACGGAATTTTCCAGGCCAGAATACTGTAGTGGGTACCTGTTTCCTTCTCCAGGGGATCTTCCCAACCCAGGAACTGAACACAGGTCTCCCACATTGCAGGCAGATTCTTTACCAACTGAGCCATGACCTGTGCAGTGACCTGTTGAGAGAAATGTCTTTATTGACCAGACTCCTCATCTTTCTGGTCCAATGTAATATGTATGATGTTCAAGAAAAGTTTATGCAATGGCAACCTAAAGGATAGGATGAGACCTCCTCTATATTCCTGAAATCTCTTAGGGGTACATTTACATGCATCATGACAAGAGAAAATCAGAATATTATAGGCATGACAAGGGATAGAAGTCTTCTGATCTTCTTCCAAAGCTAGCTTCCAAAAAGAGAATACACAGTAAAAGTATTCTTCATATTCTAGGCCACTCATTTGGTAGTAGGTGATGTCATGGTGTCAGAGGTGATACACAGGAGTTTGGCAAGGATTTTAGCTCTAAATGTTACATGTCCCAGCAACACACAATAATTAATTTCCTGCCTTGGAAGATGCACCCCATAGGAGCAGTTGTGTAACTCACACCAGACACTAATCTTTCCATGATGATACCCCTATCCCAGTCCCAGGGCACAGTGTTCAGTCATTTCTTTCCCAAAACACTGCCCATTTATTCTTTCCCTCCCTTTCCTCAACCAACTGTGTTACCCCTGCCTGTTGGATCTTTGCATAGATGAGAATTGCCTTTGCAATAAAGACTTAATAGAGGTAGTAAATGAAGCCACTGTGGTGGAAAAAAAAGAAAAATTGTTTTGGCCTGCAATCAAACCTGGGTCACTCATGTGGGAGATAAGATTCTTCCTACTGAAGCACTAGTCTTCCTAGTTTAAGGTGTTCTTCTATAGGTCGTAACACATCCAATACTTCATGAGACTCATTCTCCCACAACCCCAGCAGGCCCTGGGACTTCATCTACCAGGATTCTTCAAAGAAATGGAGCCACCTGTCCACCCCTGGGATCAGTGATCACACAGATTCCAACATATTAAGCAGCCTACTGTTTCTGGAGCTTTGTCTGAGATGGAAAAGAACTGTATGTGGGACCCAGCTCCCCCAAAGGATAAAAATTCTCTCCTGGGGAACCTAAAATTACCCCTGTAGGAAGACCTTTGTGCTCCTAGGACAACCTCTGAATCTTGACCACTGAGAATTCATGTTAAGACGAAGTTTCAGAATGTTTCCTCCAGAGGACTTCTTACAGGGGCCTTTTGGTGGCCTTTACTCCTGTTGCGAGGAAACTGACTCAGTGAAATCGAAAAACCAGAAGGTCAGGTGTACCAGCACAGTGACTCATTTTTACCCTTGCTTCCTAATTTCCAAGCCCTGTCAGAGATGTGTGCTTCTCCAGTATGTAAATATTTCAAAGTCAACATAAGCCCAGAACCCACTATCTCCAGAGGCTGATGTATTGCAGTTCTTTTCCCAGCACCGCCCACAGTCTCCAGGGCCCTAATGATCAAGGGAGGAGGGACTACTGTTGCTTGCTACTGTCTTGGTTGATGTGGAATGTCCAGATTTATGCCATGGAATGGTCAATCAGAACGCAGTGTGGCAAAGGGATTGAATAGACTAGCTGTAGGGAGGGCATTTTTTGATCTGCTTACACTAATGGAGGTAAGAGGTGATAGAGAAAGGGTATAGTAATGAAGCAGAAGTGAGTCTGTAGAGAATCCAATAAATTTAAGCACTGTTTGTTAATTATACTAGAAATAAACTTCTGTGCTGGGGGGATGAGAGAGTTTATCCAAAAAGGATAGCAAGATCTAGCATGGGCAACAAGCTGGATGGTGGTGAGGGTAAATGTACCGGGCAGGGATGGGAAGAGGTCTGGGCATTGTTTTAGTGATCAGTTGAAACACAGGACATATGTAACGTGCTGTACCTGGGTCTGACCATAGTGTTGAGGCAGAGGGTGGTGTGTGATGCTGATAGGGAACTCGCTGGTGTGTTGAGTTTTAACATATGTGACTCTGAGACACATATGAGGCATCGACTTGTGAATTAGGAGTTGTGAGTTGGAAGTGTAGGATTGTAGTTTAGAAAGAGATGTGGGAACAAATGTAGATCTAGTTGATGTAGGTGGTAATTGAAAACATGTCGGCCAGAGCATATGTGTGTCTTGGGTGTTGGGCAGAGGGCACCCAAAGCTCTTCAAGGTCAAGGTAATGATTGTTTTCCTTGTTTATGACTCAGCTTGGAACTAGCTTGGCTTCTCAGCAGAAGCATGATTACAGGTCACAGCTCCTGTCTTTCAAAAAGTCCTAAATCCTGACATGTGAGGAGCTCCCCAGGTTACTTTTGTCAGTTTAATTTCCCCAGGGACAACTGAAGAAAGAAAGCTCTACACTATTTGAACTTCACTAAAAGATCACAATGCTAATATTTTAATGATCAATATTTCTTTTAAATAGTCTACTCTTGGGATTTCCCTGGTGGTCCAGAGGTTAAAACTCCATGCTTCCAGTGCAGGGGGTGTGGGTTAGACTTCTGATCAGGGAACTAAGACCCAACATGCCAGCTGGTATGGCCAAAAATAAATAAATAATTTTAAAAATTAAATAAAAATAAAATCATCTACTCCTCATACAACTAATAAATCAAAGCCTGTTAATTTCAGAAAAGACTCTTGAGAGTTCTCTGGACTGCAGGGAGATCAAACCAGTCAATCCTAAAGGAAATCAACCCTGAATATTCTTTGGAAGGACTGATGCTGAAGCTGAAGCTCCAATACTTTGGCCACCTGATGCAAAGAGCTGACTCATTCGAAAAGATCCTGATGCTGGGAAAGATTGAGGGCAAGAGGAAAGGTGGGGCAACAGAAGATGAGATGGTTGGATGGCATCACTGACTCATTGGACACGAGTTTGAGCAAACTCAGGGAGATAATGAAGGACAGAGAAGTCCATGGGGTTGCAAAGAATCAGACATGACTGAACGACTGAACAACAACCTCAGAAAGCAGATACATACTAGTATTATAATGATCATAACACTGACCATTACTCTTTCAGGAAAAAAATTTTTTAAAAACCTCAGAAGACCAACTCCAAAATTTATCTCTTCACTATTTCTATCTTGATTCTGTCTTTTCCCCCTCTTTCTTCTAATTTTAATTCTGATTCTGATTTCTTTCCTGGATTAGAATTATATCCTACCTAACCTACAAGATAGAAAACTTACAGAGACGGGACTGTGTAAGCTATAAAACTGCTTAGCTGCAACATGAAATTGGTTCATTCCCTCTTGTCATCCAAAGGGCAAAGGAGAAGCCCCAGCAAGATGGTAGGCAGGGCGAAATCACCTTTAGAATCAAACCCCATACCCGCCAGAGACTCTCAGAGGGCTCAAACATACCTTGTGCGCACCAGGACCCAGAGACCCAATAGAGACTGAGACAGACCTGTGTTTGGGTGTCTCCTGAGGAGGTATGGGTCAGCAGTGGACAGCTGCAGGGACAGGGGCTCTGGGTGCAGTAGACTGGGGTATGGCATAAGCCCTCTTGGAGGAGGTCGCCATTAACCCACCACAGAGCCTCCAGAACTTACACAGGACTGGGGAAGCAGACTCTGGGAGGGCACAAAAAGAACCTTGTGCGCACCAGAACCCTGGAGAAAGGAGCAGTGACCCCACAAGAGACTGACCCAAACTTGCCCGTGAGTGTCCAGGAGTCTCTAATGGAGGCGTGGGATAGTGGTGGCCTGCTGCAGGGCTGGGGGCACTGAATGTAGTAGTGCATCCATGGGACTTTTTTTTAAATTTTTTTTTATTTATTTTTTTTTTTTAGGCTAATTACTTTACATCATTACAGTAGTTTTTGTTATACATTGATATGAATTAGCCATGGATTTACATGTATTCCCCATCCCAGTCCCCCCTCCCACCTCCCTCTCCACCCAATCCCTCTGGGTCTTCCCAGTGCACCAGGACAGAGCACTTGTCTCATGTACCCAACCTGAGCTGGTGATCCGTTTCACCCTAGATAATATACATGTTTCAATGCTGTTCTCCTGAAACATCCCACCCTCGCCTTCTCCCAGAGTCCACAAGTCTGTTCCATACATCTGAGTCTCTTTTTCTGTTTTGCATATAGGGTTATCGTTACCATCTTTCTAAAGTCCCTATATATGTGTTAGTATACTGTAATGGTCTTTATCTTTCTGGCTTACTTCGCTCTGTATAATGGGCTCCAGTTTCATCCATCTCATTAGAACTGATTCAAATGAATTCTTTTTAATGGCTGAGTAATATTCCATGGTATATATGTACCACAGCTTCCTCATCCATTCGTCTGCTGATGGGCATCTGGGTTGCTTCCATGTCCTGGCTATTATAAACAGTGCTGCGATGAACATTGGGGTGCATGTGGCTCTTTCAGATCTGGTTTCCTTGGTGTGTATGCCCAGAAGTGGGATTGCTGGGTCATATGGCAGTTCTATTTCCAGCTTTTTAAGAAATCTCCACACTGTTTTCCATAGTGGCTGTACTAATTTGCATTCCCACCAACAGTGTAAGAGGGTTCCCTTTTCTCCACACCCTCTCCAGCATTTATTGCTTGTAGACTTTTGGATAGCAGCCATCCTGACTGGCGTATAGTGGTACCTCATTGTGGTTTTGATTTGCATTTCTCTGATAATGAGTGATGTTGAGCATCTTTTCATGTGTTTGTTAGCCATCTGTATGTCTTCCTTGGAGAAATGTCTGTTGAGTTCTTTGGCCCATTTTTTGATTGGGTCATTTATTTTTCTGGAGTTGAGCTGGAGGAGTTGCTTGTATATTTTTGAGATTAATCCTTTGTCTGTTGCTTCATTTGCTATTATTTTCTCCCAATCTGAGGGCTGTCTTTTCACCTTGCTTATAGTTTCCTTTGTTGTGCAAAAGCTTTTAAGTTTCATTAGGTCCCATTTGTTTATTTTTGCTTTTGTTTCTAATATTCTGGGATGTGGGTCATAGAGGATCCTGCTGTGATTTATGTCGGAGAGTGTTTTGCCTATGTTCTCCTCTAGGAGTTTGATAGTTTCTGGTCTTACATTTAGATCTTTAATCCATTTTGAGTTTATTTTTGTGTATGGTGTTAGAAAGTGTTCTAGTTTCATTCTTTTACAGGTGGTTGACCAGTTTTCCCAGCACCACTTGTTAAAGAGGTTATCTTTTTTCCATTGTATATCCTTGCCTCCTTTGTCGAAGATAAGGTGACCATAGGTTCGTGGACTTATCTCTGGGCTTTCTATTCTGTTCCATTGATCTATATTTCTGTCTTTGTGCCAGTACCATACTGTCTTGATGACTGTGGCTTTGTAGTAGAGTCTGAAGTCAGGCAGATCCATGGGACCTTTTGAAGGAGGTCGCTATTATCTTCATTACCTCCACCACAGTTTGGCCTCAGGTCAAATAACTGGGAGGGAACACAGCCCCACCCTTCAACAGAAAATTGAATTAAAGATTTACTGAGCATAGCCCTGGCCATCAGAACAAGACCCATTTTCCCCCTCAGTCAGTCTCTCCCATCAAGAGGCTTCCATAAGCCTCTTATCTTTCTCCAACAGAGGGCAGATAGACTGAAAACCACAATCACAGAAAACTAACCAATCTGATCACATGGACCACAGCCTTGTCTAACTCAATGAAACTATGAGCCATGCCACGTAGGGCCACCCAAGATGGACAGGTCATGGTTGAGAGTTCTGACAAAACATGGTCCATTGGAGAAGGGAATGGCAAACCACTTCAATATTCTTGCCTTGAGAACCTCATGAACAGTATGAAAAGGCAAAAAGATAGGACACTGAAAGATGAACTCCTCAGGTCAGTAGATGCCCAATATGCTACTGGAGATCAGTGGATCTAACTCCAGAAAGAATGAAGAGATAGAACCAAAGCAAAAACAACACCCAGTTATGGATGTGACTGGTGATGGAAGTAAAGTCCGATGCTGTAAAGAGCAATATTGCATAGGAACCTGGAATGTTAGGTCCATGATTCAAGGAAAATTGGAACTGGTCAAACAGGAGATGACAAGAGTGAACATCGACATTTTAGGAATCAGCGAACTAACATGGACTGGAATGGGTGAATTTAACTCAGATGACCATTATATCTACTATTGTGGGCAGGAATCCCTTAGAAGAAATGGAGTAGCCATCATAGTCAACAAGAGAGTCCAAAATGCAGTTCTTGGATGCAATCTCAAAAACAACAAAATGCTCTCTGTTTGTTTCCAAAGCAAACCATTCAATATCACAGTAATCCAAGTCTATGCTCTGACCAATAATGGTGAAGAAGCTGAAGTTGAATGATTCTGTGAAGACCTACAAGACCTTCTAGAACTAACACCCAAAAAAGATGTCCTTTTCCTTATAGGGGAGTGGAATGCAAAAGTAGGAAGTCAAGAAATACCTGGAGTAATGGGCAAATTTGGCTTTGGAGTACAGAATGAAGCAGGGCAAAGGCTAACAGAATCTTGCCAAGAGAATGCACTGGTCATAGTAAACACCCTCTTCCAACAACACAAGAGAAGACTCTACACATGGACATCACCAGATGGTCAACACCAAAATCAGACTGACTACATTCTTTTCAGCCAAAGATGGAGAAGCTCTACAGTCAACAAAAACAAGACCGGGAGCTGACTGTGGCTCAGATCATGAACTCCTTACTGCCAAATTCAGACTTAAATTGAAGAAACTAGGGAAAACCACTAGACCATTCAGGTATGACCTAAATCAAACCCCTTATGACTATACAGTGGAAGTGGGAAATAGATTCAATGGATTAGATCCAACAGACAGAGTGCCTGAAGAACTATGGATGGAGATTCATGACATTGTACAGGAGGCAGTGATCAAGACCATCCCCAAGAAAAAGAAATGCAAAAAGGCAAAATGGTTGTCTGAGGAGCCTTACAAACAGATATGAAAAGAAAAGAATCAAAAGGCAAAGGAGACAAGGAAAGATATACCTATTTGAATGCAGAGTTCCAAAGAATAGCAAGGAGAGATGAGAAAGCCTTCCTCGGTGATCAGTGCAAGGAAATAGAGAAAAACAATAGAATGGGAAAGACTAGAGATCTCTTCAAGAAAATTAGAGATACCAAGGAAACATTTCATGCAAAGATAAGCACAATAAAGGACAGAAGCAGTATGGACCTAACAGAAGCAGAAGATATTAAGAAGAGGTGGCAAGAATACACAGAACTATACAAAAAAGATCTTCACGACCCAGATAATCACATTGGTGTGATCACTCACCTAGAGCCAGACATCCTGGAATGAGAAGTCAAGTGGTCCTTAGGAAGCATCACTACAAACAAAGCTAGTGGAGGTGATGGAATTGCAGTTGAGCTATTTCAAATCCTGAGAGATGATGCTGTGAAAGTGCTGCACTCAATACGCCAGCAAATTTGGAAAACTCAGCAGTGGGCACAGGACTGGAAAAGGTCAGTTTTCATTCCAATCCCAAAGAAAGGCAATGCCCAAGAAAGTTCAAACTACTGCAAAGCTGCACTCATCTCACACACTAGTAAAGTAATGCTCAAAATTCTCCAAGCCAGGCTTCAACAGTATGTGAACCGTGAACTTCCAGACGTTCAAGCTGGATTTAGAAAAGGCAGAGGAACCAGAGGTCAAATTGCCAACATCCATTGGATCATCTCAAAAGCAGGAGAGTTCCAGAAAAACATCTACTTCTGCTTTATTGACTATGCCAAAGCCTTTGACTATGTGGATCACAACAAACTGTGGAAAATTCTTCAAGAGATGGGAGCACCAGACCACCTGACCTGCCTCCTGAGAAACCTGGATGCAGGTCAAGCAGCAACAGTTTGAATGGGACATGGAACAAGAGACTGGTTCCAAATCAGGAAAGGAATAGGTCAAGGCTGTATATTGTCACCATGCTTATTTAACTTATATGCAGAGTACATCATGGGAAATACTGGGCTGGAAGCACAATGAAGCACAAACTGGAATCAAGCTTGCTGGGAGAAATATCAATAACCTCAGATATGCAGATTACACTAACCTTATAGCAGAAAGCGAAGAACTAAAGAGCCTCTTGATGAAAGTGAAAGAGAGTGAAAAAGTTGGCTTAAAACTCAACATTCAGAAAACTAAGATTATGGCATCTGGTCCCATCACTTCATGGCAAATAGATGGGGAAACAGTGGAAACAGTGACAGATTTTATTTTGGGAGACTCCAAAATCACTACAGATGGTGACTGCAACCATGAAATTAAAAGACGCTTGCTCCTTGAAAGAAACGCTATGACAAACCTAGACAGCATATTAAAAAGCAGAGACATTACTTTGCCAACAAAGGTCCGTCTAGTCAAAGCTATGGTTTTTCCGGTGGTCATGTATGGATGTGAGAGTTGGACCATAAAGAAGGCTGAGTGCTGAAGAATTGATGCTTTTGAACTGTGGTGTTGGAGAAGACTCTTGAGAGTCCCTTGGACTGCAAGGAGATCCAACCAGTCCATCCTAAAGGAGATCAGTCCTGGGTGTTCATTGGAAGGACTGATGCTGAAGCTGAAACTCCAATACTTTGGCCACCTGATAAGAAGAGCTGACCCATTTGAAAAGACCCTGATGCTGGGAAAGATTGAAGGCAGGAGGAGAAGGGGACAACAGAGGATGAGATGGTTGGATGGCGTCACTGACTCAATGGACATGAGTTTGAGCAAGCTCCGGGAGTTGACGATGGACAGGGAGGCCTGGCGTGCTATGATTCATGGGGTTGCAAAGAGTCGGATACGACTGAACTGAACTTAACTGAAGCTTTTCTGGCTCCGCGGGTCAAGATCTGCCTCTTCCAGGCCCGTCCTCGACGGCCCCGCTGCCTCAGCGCAGCCACTCCTTCAGGATCTGGAGCCCCACACCTCGCGCGGGGCTGGCTGAGAAGCTTCTGGCACCGTGGAGTCAAATTGCCTGGAGCTTTCGAGGCGCAGGTGCGCGCGTGCGCACGCGGCGACTTTGTGGTTCTCCAGCGTCCCTGCCCGCCTCGTTCTGACCTCGCGGTCAGTAACGTCCGGGCAGGAAGAGACCGGTAGGAGAAGGGTGGCCTCTCCTTTAACGTCCTGTCCAGTCAGGATCCAAAAACGATCTTGAGACGGACGGAGGGGTGGAAATACGTTAAGGGAAGAGAAATCCTCGGTGATTTCCTCATCTAAAAGCACACTGAAGATGAAGCCGGCGTCTGCAGGGACCAGGTTCTCCCGGCGCCGGTGAAGGTGGGTGGAGTCCTCGTCAGCAGCTGGAGCCAAAGCAGGCAGCCTGGGCCCAGCCACCAGTGAGTAAGCAGCGCCCCCACTTCCTCCCGGAATGGGCAGCACTTGAACTTCTCATAGCACTTGAACTTCTCCCCCTTGGCTTTGGATGAATTCCAAGGATGCAACAGAAACGTCTACTTTTAAAGTTCACTTACTTGGGGCAAGAGTACTTTATAATCTCTTAGCAAAGGAAACGGTTTATGGCGGGTTTTGATAGATTCCAGGTGCGCGGGATCTACGAAAAACAATACACTGGGGAAAGCAACAACTGTTAATGACACACACCCAGAAACAACGCTTCAGCCAGGTAGGTTTGTCCGTTAGGTTGGGCCTACTTTAAATGCACTCTTAGTGGAACCTAAGAAAAATCTAGGATGTCCACAATTAATATTTTAATTTTAGTAGTTTTAAATGGAGATACACATTCCAGAAGTTATGTAACAAACACTTGAGGCCCCTCTTGATGCCAATTTTACAAAAACGAAAAGGAAAGATGATATATAATTGACAAGGCCTAATAAAATGACTTTTAATATTATTTTTTCCATCAGTATTTTTTCCCCTTTGGATAGGTAGCATCTAACTCCTCATTCAATGAAATCTGTCAACCAAAGCAAGAACCTAATACCAGCTTTCTAGTTCCAGCTTACTCTTCCCTAAGACTTTCCTCAGCATCTTCCCATCATCTTTTCTATACCATAAAAGTAAATTCTACTTCAGCCTTTAATTTGCAACCCCAAACTCAACAATCAGCCTAGTAAGTTATGGTAGAAGCCCTCCAAGGGACTCTCCCTACAAAGAATAGAAAATATCAGGGGCTTCCCTGGTGGCTCAGTGGTAAAGAATCCACCTGCCAATGCAGAACACTGGTTCAATCCCTGATTTGGGAAGATCCCACATGCTGGGGAGCAGCTAAGCTTGTGCACCACCACTATCGGGCCTGTGCTCTAGAGCCCACGAGCCACAACTACTGAAGCCGGCCGACCTACAGCTCATGCTCTGCAACAAGAGAAGCCACCACAGTGAGAAGCCCGTGCACCTCCACTGGAGAGTAGCCCCCATTCACAACTAGAGAAAAACCCTCACAGCCACAAAGACCCAGCACAGCCAAAAATAAAGAAAATTGCATAGCAAACATTCTATTCCTGTTCATAAGGAAAACAAACTTTTTTTTCCCAAGAAAAACCTAGATTCATTGTTGAATGTTACAGATAATTTTGTCTCTCAGTCAACTTTGGAGGTAGTTAGAGATTTTTCTTTGGAGGCTGCAATAGAGGATTGTTGGCTAATAGGTCAGCTATAATATGTGAAGGCATGTATCCTGCAATTAAGTGAGAGAAATTAAGTGACAGTATACCTTGATTTGCATGGTGGCTGCTTCAGTATACACATTTCAAAATATCTTGAGCTGTGTGAAAAAGTCAAACCTGGAAGACTAAGATTTACTACCAAACTGTTTTTTACTGCAAACAAGATAGTATGGCAGAGGCAAAACAATAAGCCACATACATGTATAGATAAATGTAACTAAACTGAGATACCTAAAACAAACCCACCTCATATGGGCAAATTATTTTTTTAAGGACACTAGAGCAATTCAATGGGAAAAGGAATATCAGTTCAATAAATAGTGCTGAAACAACTGGATATCTATGTAGTGAAAAAGCCTGCAATACTTACTTGGCAATATACACAAAAACTATTTTGAGTTGGACCATAGATCAAACCATACAAACTAAAACTGTAACATGCTATAAGAAAATACATGAGACTATCCTGTGACCTGATAGTAAGCAAAGGTTTTCTCAATATGACACAGAAAGAAATAGGTAAAAAATACAATGATAACAACTTTGCTGTATTATGGATAACTATAAAATACAGCAAAAACAACTTTTTTAACAACATTAAAAAGTGATCTCATGAAATATACCATAAGTAAGTAGAAAGGCAAGTTACAATGGAGAAAAAGTTACAAAAGATATCTGACAAAGACTGTCTCCAGAATATATAGTGAACTCCTACAATTCAGTACTAAAAACTGAAACACCCGTTTTTAAAACAGGCAAAAGCTTAAATACACTTCAGAGAGAGGAAGATACAGTAATGGCCAGTAAGCACATAAAAAAAGTGTTCACTATCATAGATATTAAAACTACATTGAGATACCTCTCCACTCAGTAGCATGGCTAAACTTACAAAGTCTGAAAGTAACAAATCTTGGTGAAGATGTGGACAAGACCAGAATTCTCATCTGGGGATGTAAATGTTATAATCACTTTGATTTGACAATTACTTATACATTTAAACATAAATTTACATAAATATCCTTCTGTTCCCATGTTTTGCTGGAAGTTTTATTTTCATTTCAGATTCAAAGGATTCCTTAATAAGAAAAAACACTTGTTACATACAAATAATCAATTTCAATATTTGGAAGAGGATTATTTAACTTAATTTCAACATGCAGTCATTAAAAGAGAAATAGAAACAACAGAGAAGAGTAATAGCACATACATCACCAAATTGGGCCGACCAACATCCAGACTTAAACAGTGTGCTGGGAAGTCCCGAGTAACAGCAATCTGGAGTCCCAATTAGGAAAAGGGCAGTGCATCCACTCCCCAAATGAGACTTCAAATTGCCGTTTCCAGGGCTCCCACTTATGATCCCAGGCCACAAACTGATGTTATCAGTTTACATGGAAAATTGCAGCTCTGGTTTTACTATAACATTTTTACAATGCTGTTTGTGTCACCTCATGAGTCATAGGATTTCGTTAAACCCCAAGCAAGTGGCCAGACCTCCAAGGGCTCAAGAATTCCAAGACTCACCCCCTTTTTTCTCTGAAGTACCACTTGATTTGCTTTGCTTGCAGACAGGCACAGAATCCAGGCAGGTTAGAAGCAAATTCAGAGGCCTGCTCTCCTGCTTTGAAGCCTGAACAAGACTTCCTCTAATTTCCCTAACATCGCAAAAACAGTTCATTTAGATATTCTTCCAAGAGAAATACACATGTTCATACGAAAAGAAGTTGTAGCAAGAATGTTCATAGCATTTTAAAAACTATTTTATATTGAAGTATAGCCGATTAAAAATGTTGTGATAGTTTCAGGTGGACAGCAAAGGGGCTCAGCCATACATATACATGTATCCATTCTCCCCAAACTCCCTTCCCATCCAGGCTGCCGCATAACACTGAGCAGAGTTCCCTTTGCTATACAGTAGGACTTTGTTGGTTATCCATAAATACAGCAATATGTACATGTCAATCCCAAACTCCCTAACTATCCCTTGTCCAAATTCTTCCCCTCTGACAACCATAAGTTCATTCCCTAAGTTTGTGAGTCTGTTTTGTAAATCAGATCATTTGTGTCATTTCTTTTTTAGATTCTACATATAAGTGATGTCATGATAGTTCCCTTCTCTTACTGACTTACTTCATTCAGTATGATAATCTCTAGGTCCATCCATATTGCTGCAGATGACATCATTTCATTCTTTTTTAATGGCTGAGTGATATTCCATTGTGTATATGTACCACATCTTTATTCATTCCTCTGTCAATGGACATTTAGGTTGCTTCCATGTCTTGGCTATTGTAAACAGTGTTGCAATGAACATTGGGGTGCATGGATCCTTTTGGACCATGTTTTTCTACAGATATAAATAACTGTGGAAAATTCTGAAGGAGATGGGAATACCTGACCTGCCTCTTGAGAAACCTGTATGCAGGTCAGGAAGCAACAGTTAGAAATGGACATGGAACAACAAACTGGTTCCAAATAGGAAAAGGAGTACGTCAAGACTGTATATTGTCACCCTGCTTAATTAACTTATATGCAGAGTACATCATGAGAAATGCTGGGCTGGAAAAAGCACAAGCTGGAATCAAGATTGCCAGGAGAAATATCAATCACCTCAGATATGCAGATGATACCAACCTTATGGCAGAAAGTGAAGAAGAACTAAAGAGCCTCTTGATGAAAGTGAAAGAGGAGAGTAAAAGAGTTGGCTTAAAGCTTAACATTCAGAAAACTAAGATCATAGCATCCGATCCCATCACTTCATGGCAAATAGATGGGGAAACAGTGGCTGACTTTATTTTTGGGGGCTGCAAAATCACTGCAGATGGTGATTGCAGCCATGAAATTAAAAGATGCTTACTCCTTGGAAGGGAAGTTATGACCAACCTAGATAGCATATTAAAAAGCAGAGACATTACTTTGCCAACAAAGGTCTGTCTAGTCAAGGCTATGGTTTTTCCAGTGGTCATGTATGGATGTGAGAGTTGGATTGTGAAGAAAGCTGAGCGCCAAAAAATTGATGTTTTTGAACTATGGTGTAGAAGACTCTTGAGAGTCCCTTGGACTGCAAGGGGATCCAACCAGTCCATCCTAAAGGAGATCAATCCTGGGTGTTCATTGGAAGGACTGATGCTGAAGCTGAAACTCCAATACATTGGCCACCTGATGTGAAGAGTTGACTCATTGGAAAAGACCCTGATGCTGGGAAAGACTAAGGGCAGGAGGAGAAGGGGATGACAGAGGATGAGATGGCTGGGTGGAATCACCGACTTGATGGACATGAGTTTGGGTGGACTCCGGGAGTTGGTGATGGACAGGGAGGCCTGGCATGCTGCTCTTCATGGGGTCACAAAGAGTCGGACATGACTGAGTGACTGAACTGAACTGAACTGAATAATTAGCAGTGTTGAGCATCTGTTCATGTGCCTTTTGGTCATCTGTATGTCTTCTTTGGAGAAACATCTATTAGTTCTTCTGCCCATTTTTTGACTGGGTTGTTTGTTTTGATAATGTTAAGCCTCATGAATACTCATGATGAACTTTTTAATGTGAGTTTACATTCATATACCTTGGATCCCCTAAAGATTAAATTAACAGGAGAGGAGCAGAATGAAGCAACAGAGTCCAGAAAGCTGACAGCAGAACTGAAGAGCAAAAAGAACTCCTCTATGAGCCAGAAAGTAAAAAGCCAGCCTGTAAAGGAGAAATGTATCTTTCCTGGTTCAGAAAAGCTGGTTTCTGGGCTGAAACACATTTTTTAAAATGTCTAGAATCACTCTAGTATTAAGATCCCAAACTCAGCTAAAAAAAAAATTTCTGATCCTACTTAAAAACATTTGAAGCCAGTGGAAAACTGAATCTAATTAAGTAAACAAAACTAGCCCAACTCAAGAAAGACATGTTATATTGACTGAGCCGTCCACACTAGAGGCCTGATAGAAAAATGAGTATGTTCGTGTTGTTGTTGTTCAGTGGCCAAGTGGTATCCAGCACTTTGCAACCCCATGGACGCAGCACACTGGGCTTCCCTGTCCCTCACCATCTCTCAGGGTTTGCCCAAGTTCATGTCCATCAGTGACACCATCCAGCCATCTTATCCTCTGTTGCCCTCTTCTCCTGCCTTCAGTCTTTTCCAGCATCAGGGTCTTTTCCAATGAGTCAACTCTTTGCATCAGGTAGCCACAAGTATTAGAGCTTCAGCTTCAGCATCACTCCTTCCAGAATATTCAGGGTTGATTTCCTTTAAGATTGACTGGTTTGATCTACTTGCTTTCTAAGGGACTCTCAGGAGTCTTCTCCAGCATCACAATTTGAAAGCATCAATTCTTTGGCACTCAGCCTTCTTTATTGTCCAACTCTCACATCTGTACATGACTACTGGAAAGACCATAGCCTTGACTATACAGACCTCTGTCAGCAAAGAGATGTCTTTGCTTTTTAATACACTGTCTAGGTTTGTCATAGCTTTCCTGCCAAGAAACAATCATCTTCTAATTTCATGGCTGCAGTCACCATCTGTAGTGATCTTAGAGCCCAAGAATAGAAAATCTGTCACTGCTTCCACCTTTTCTCCTTGTATTTGCCATGGGACCAGATGCCATGATCTTAATTTTTTTAATAGAGTTTTAAGCCAGCTTTTTCACTCTCCTCCTTCACCCTCATCAAGAGGCTCTTTAATTCCTTTTCACTTTCTGCCATTAGGGTGGTATCATCTGCATATCTGAGGTTGTTGATATTTCTCCCAGTGATCTTGATTCCAGATTGTGACTCATTTAGCCCAGAATTTTGCATGATGTGCTCTGTGCATAAGTTAAATAAACAGGGTGATAATAAACAGGCTCGTCGTACACCTTTCTCAATCTTGAACCAATCAGTTGTTCCGTGCAGGGTTCTAACTGTTGCTTCTTGCATATTCATACCAGAGGGTAAATATTTACTTCTGTCTCTACACTGTCAAACACACTGTCTGGCATATATATTAATAAGTTACTGGAGGCACAGTGAAGCAAAAAGTGACATAAAAGAAAAAGGGATGACCAATTTAATGGATATGAATTTGCACAAACTCTGGGAGATAGTGGAGGATAGAGGAGCCTGGCATGCTGCAATCCAAGGGGTTGCAAAGAGTTGGACATGACAGCGACTGAACAACAACAAAAAGACAACTCTTAGGTGGCCTTGATGTTGGACTATTACACAAGGACTTGAAAATAGACAAAGACGTGTTAAATGACCTAACAAACAAAAAAGTAGAGTAAGAAAAATATGTGAATCACTGTGAAGAAAGCATTACGTTTTCAATGATAAAGGTACATGTGCATGCTCTGTCACTCAGTTGTGTCTGACTCTGAGACCCCATGGACTGCAGCCTGCCAGGCTTCTCTGTCCATAGGATTTTCAAGGCAAGAATACTGGAGTGGGTGCCATTTCCTTCTCCAGGGGATCATCCTGACCCAGGAGTGGAACCTATCTCTCCTGTCTCTCCCCCATTGGCAGGTGGATTCCTTACCACTGAGCCACTAGGTAAGCCCCAATAAAGGTACATGGATATGGCTAAATATGAAAGGGTTATGTCATTAATGAACTTAGAAAGGCATGGATTTGTCTCATGTTTTATGGGATATTCTCCCTCCTCCTTGTCCCTTTAGGAGCACTGCCTCTTCTCTAAGTCAAGAAGAGGTGCTCAGCTGTCCCCTCTACCCTTTGAACATAAAAGACACTGTTAACCCTTTTTCCTAGGAGCCTCTCTAGGGAACTCCCTTGTTCAGACCAGGAGAATCAAGACCCATAAACATTCTGGTTGGGAGATTATGATCACATCATCTCTGGGACCATGGAGTCTGTTTTGGGGTAGATTAAAACTTCCCTGGTGGCTCAGATGGTAAAGCATCTGCCTGTAGTGTGGGAGACCAAGGTTTGATCCCTGGGTTGGGAAGATCCCCTGGAGAAGGAAATGGCAATCCACTCCAGTACTCTTGCCTGGAAAATTCCATGGACTGAGGAGCCTGGTAGGCTACAGTCCATGGGGTCGCAAAGAGTTGGATAGACTGAGCGACTTCACTTTCTTTCACTTTCAAATGCTTTTTATTAACTTTCTTCTCATTCTTATTTTGTTAATTAGTACTAAATGTTTCGTAGGCCTTCCTTTCAGTCTTCTTTTTTTCTTTGAAATCTTGGAGGTGGAACAAGAAGAGATGCAAATCTTAGTGAAGCCTTCTCACTGAGCATGATGGCCAAGGAGAAGGGCTCTGCCTGGGTCTGAGTGCTGGGTCTCATCATCTTAGTGGTGGGACCCTTAAAAGGTTAACTCAGCCTTTTACTGCCTCACTGTTTTCCTCTGCAACAAGAGGGTGGTAAAATCCTACACTATGTTTCAGAGTTGTTATGTGAACTTAACAAATTATTACATAGTAAAACACTGAGGAACGGTGCTGGTCACACAGTAAAGCTCCAAGAAAGCTGTCATTTTTGTTATTATTATTAAGCCTTTTATTCCCATTTCTAACTATACCACTGCTGACTTTCAACATTCCCTGGAATAAATTAAGGATGTCTAATGGTTTGGTTGGCCTTTTCTCCTGCATATTAGTGACCAGTATCTGGAAAACTGGTTACTGGCAAGGTTTGATAGTGATCTAACTGAAGTGCAGATCGCTCAGCAACGAACTGGATCAAACTTCATCAAATTCTTGGACTTTTATGCAGGCATAGTGATTTTTCAGCTTATGGTAGAAAATCTTTTGCACATGATTTCAAGAAGTACTTTTAGTATACAACCAGACTTGTTTAGTCGCTAAGTAATGTCTGACTCTTTTGCAACCCCAGGGATTGTAGCCTGCTAACTCCTCTGTCGATGGGATTTCCCAGGCAAGAATACTGGAGTGGGTTGCCATTTCCCTTCTGCAGAGGATCTTCCCAGTCCAGGGATTGAACCTGAGTCTCCTGCATTGCAGGGGGATTCTTTACCACTGAGCCAGTAGGGAAGCCCGACCCATCCTCAATACAGGAGCCAAATCAGACTTAGCCAAATATAAGAAAAATGCAAGTATGTATCAGTGACCCCTTCTTTTTTGTTGTTCTTAAGGAATCAAAGTAGGAAAATTTAATTTACCTGGAATTTGTAGATTTCCTCTTTCTTCTGTTATGAATGGAGTATCTGTAGCAAACCAGCACACACTCTGAAAACAAGTAGATAAAATCTGATTTAAAGGAATTCTATTTGAAGTCTTTGGAAAACTACCAATGCAGTCAGGACACACAGAGCCAGTTCTAGAAGAGAGGCTCATTGGAAGGAAACTAATTCTCTGCCTTTGCCCCTCAAGGCATTTGCCAATTCTTGGCAAGGAACAAAAGGCTGAGAAGCTAGGTAGAGGGCAGATACTAAAGAGGGGGGCAAAAGTAGCAGCACTTTGGGTAATCTCTTGGGGTCAGGGATGGGGAGTTCAGTTCAGTTCAGTCGCTCAGTCGTGTCGCTCTTTGTGACCCGATGGACTGCAGCATGCCAGGCCTCCCTGTCCATCACCAACTCCCGGGGTTTACTCAAACTCATGTCCCCTGAGTCGGTGATGCCATCCAACCATCTCATTTTCTGTCATCCCCTTCTCCTCCTGCCTTCAATCTTTCCCAGCATCAGGGTCATTTAAAATGAGTCAGTTCTTCACATCAGGTGGCCAAAGTATTGGAGTTTCAGCTCCAACATCAGTCCTTCCAATGAATATTCAGGACTGATTTCCTTTAGGATGGACTGGTTGGATCTCCTTGCAGTCCAAGGGACTCTCAAGAGTCTTCTCCAACACCACAGTTCAAAAGCATCAATTCTTCGGCGCTCAGCTTTCTTTATAGACCAACTCTCACATACATACTTGACTATTGGAAAAGCATAAAATAGATAGGCAATGGAAATTTGGTGTGTGGCTCAGAACTCAAACTGGGGCTCTGTCACCACCCGGAGGGGTGGGAGGTGGCAAGGAGCTTCAAGAGGGAGGCTCAAGCCGTACACCTGTGGCTGATTCGTGTTGACGTATGGCAGAAATCAAACCAATATTGTAGAGCAATTACCCTTCAATTAAAAATAAATTTAATAAAAAGAACACAGATCACGTTATAAAGGGCGAAGTCCCACATGGTAGGCGATGGAATGTGGATTGAAAACAATTTTATAAAATGTAACAGTCAATGAAAAAAATAACTGATGAGCTAGGAAGCCAAATATATAAGAAATTCTACCAGCTCCAAACAGGATAATAATGAGAGCCACGACTAGGTACATGGCTGTGAAACTGCCAAAAATCAAAAGCAAACAGAAACATCATAGAAATGTCCAAAAGAAAAAAATTTCACATTGTATTCATTATTAAAGAACTAAAATACTATAATTTCCAATCTATAATTTAGTCCCTGACAAAATATCCTTCAAAGGGAAGATGAAATAAAGGCCTTTCCAGATAAGCAACATACCTTCACTAGAGTAAATACAGAAGGTAGTTTTTTGGGCAGAAGTTAGGTAATCCCAGAGGTTTCCCTGGTGGTTCAGACAGCAAATAATCTGCCTGCAATGCAAGAGACTTGGGTTCAATCCCTGGGCCAGGCAGATCCCCTGGAGAAGGGGAATGGTCCCCCACTCCAG
Source organism: Odocoileus virginianus (assembly GCF_023699985.2). Lineage (NCBI taxonomy): Eukaryota > Metazoa > Chordata > Mammalia > Artiodactyla > Cervidae > Odocoileus > Odocoileus virginianus. The sequence continues at coordinate 6,851,915 of NC_069678.1, read as the reverse complement.
TATTCTTGCCTGGAGAATTCCATGGACAGAGGAGCCTGGAGGGCTTCAATCCATGGGATCCCAAAGAGTGGGACCCTTTAACTTTCACTAAGTTATCCCAAGGGAAACATGGAAATGAAGGACATGGATTGAAGAACATTGAATAGGTTTCATACGTAAGTAAATCAAATAAATATTACTGTTCAAAACTATAATAATGTTGTTTTTCAGTCTTTAAGTGGTATTTGACTCTGCGATCCCATGGACTGCAGCATACTGGGCTCCTCTGCCCTCCACTGTCTATTGGAGTTTGCTCAAATTCATGTCCCTGAGTTGGTGATGCTGTCTGACCATCTCATCCTTTGCCACCTCCTGGCTCAGATTGGTGGCCTTCCCTGTGGCTCAGATGGTAACGTGTCTGCCTGCAATGCGGGAGCCCTGGGTTCGATTCCTGGGTCGGGAAGATCCCCTGGAGAAGGAAATGGCAACCCATTCCAGTACTCTTGCCTGAAGAACTCCATGGATTGTCTCCTGAGGAGCCTGGTAGCCGACAGTTCATGGACTCATAAAGAGTCGGACACGACTGAAAAGCGTCTGCCTGTAATGCAGGAGACATGAGTTTGATCTCTGGATTGGGAAGTTCCCCTGAAGAAGGAAATGGCAACCCATTCCAATATTCTTGCCTGGAGAATCCCATGGACAGAGGAGCCTGACAGGGTCTCAAAGAGTGAGACATAACCTGAGCAACTAACACACACCTCCTTTTGTCATTAGTCTTTCCCAGCATCAAGGTCTTTTCCAGTGAGTCTGCTCTTTGCATCAGGTGGCCAACTGTACATCAATTTAAAAACAGATAAGTACTGCCCACCCTAAAAAGAAAATAGTAACAAAGGTTGCTTATAATGAACCACGGTCACACAGATGCTAGGTGGTGTTAGTCTGTGGTGTTAAAACACCACTTTCCATTTCATGGGCTTCCCTGGTGGCTCAGATGGTAAAGCATCTGCCTGGAATGTGGGAGATCCAGGTTCGACCCCTGGGTTGGGAAGATCCCCTGGAGAAGGAAATGGCAATCCACTCCAGTACTCTTACCTGGAAAATTCCATGGACTGAGGAGCCCGGTAGGCTACGGTCCATGGGGTCACTAAGAGTCGGACATGACTGAGCAACTTCACTTTCCGTTTCATAGCTATGAATCTCCTTTCTGATGAGTAAATTAAACTGTTGAAGTGAGGACCATGAGAATTTCTTATCTTTTGATCTACTTTGCACATCGAATACCCTCTAATGTTGATGCTAGAATATTAGTGATTCCTAATGAAAAGCAGCACATTGTACATTATCATACACCTGTACCAGCCTGGTTTGTACCATCTCAAGTCAAATTGCTATGGCCTAGATCTTACTGGGTTCTGTCAAGGGCCATTTTCAATAGGCTTTTTGGCAGCCCAGGCAGCTCTATTAAGACCAAAGTGAAAGAATAAATAAATATGTTAGATTTTTAAAATCAGCACCAACATAAAGTATCCACTAATTATATTAAAGGAGATAAAATATTTTAAGGGCTGTGATAAAGTGGAAAATAACTTGTAGATCCAGAATTCAATTGAGAACAGACATTAGTAGTATAATGGTTATACAGATTTTTTTTTTAAAGCAAAAATAATTATCTGTAAATAGCAAAGTTGGGTGAGAATGATAGTTTGGAAAGTTAAAATTGACTTCTTATTAAATGAAACACCCTACATGTATCCCTACTTCAAGGGAAAGAAATCCAACATTGCTTTGCTTGGGGATATATTAATAATTATGGAATAAAAAGATTATGATTAATGAAAAATTATTATGCTAAATTTATTAGTCAGAACACAAACTCCAGCTTTTGATTACTAGGCTCTTAGAAGAATATTAAAAAGCAAAATCTGGAGAGTTCCCAAAGAAAAAAGGTAAGAATCACTAGAAGTCTTAAAAGACTCATTTAAGAAAAGCCACGAGAATTGTTTTCATTGAAACTATCTTCAAGAAAAGAAAAGGTGTTGAGAAAATATTATTGTTTGGTGTTTTCTTTTTTAAAAATATTCATTTATTTAGGCCACACCACATGGCTTGTGTAATTTCCCAACCCCGGAATCGAACCAGGGTCTCCTGCATTGCAAGCAGATTCTTTCCCAACTGAGCTGAGGCAAGCATGATTAGTTGAATACACAGATATTAAATACACAGCAAAAGAATACACAGATATTAAAACTGGCTAGTGAGAGAAGTGGTCTTTATTGATAGAGACATCCAGAGAGAAACAGCCTTGTGTTGAGTGTGGCAGGCCATCAGGAGGCAAGGCTTCCTGGGGTTTTATAGCTACCTCCACATTCTATGTATGATTACAATTTGCCACCAGATACTCTGAGTCCTTATCATGGTGCTATTGTTAAGTCCCAGTACTGAGATTTGAACTCTGACATCTCAAACTTTGTTTCTGCCTACATAGTTGTCAGAAGTTAGGGGTGATAGAGAGGCTCTGGTTTCTGAGGGGACACTCCCAGGGAACTTTATCTCAACTGTAAGAATCAAAAATACTTGTCCTCTAGCCCAGTTTAAAGCCCACTTGTTTTCATGTGTTTCCTTTATTGTTTGCTTGTTTTTAATGCTAAAATTTCTCTGAACCCTCCTCTTCCTCCTTATAGCAGCATCTGCTCCCACTTGCTGCATCTTTTCCCAATCCCAGTGGATCACCATGGTTCTTGTGGCTGATAAAGAACCCTTCAAGGGAGCGCATTGTAGGTTTCATCGTTTACTTCCTTGTAGCTTCTGCTCTTGTGATTTTTATGCTCCTGGAGGACCCTTCTTATAATTCAACCTCTTTAAAGCATTATTTTGTTTTGGTTCCTCTAGGTAGATGTGGAGGAGAGGCTAGTCATTGTGGATACCCAGATGCGTTTCTTCTCTCTTTCCTTTTGAAGGAGGCAGCAAGAGGTTTCTTTTGTGAGAAAATGCTCCAACTGAAGCCTAGGATGCATCAGCCCTTGGAGAAGAAGGGATCTTCTGAGAGGAGAGTGAATGAGCAGAAGACTCAGCCTGAGAAAGCTGGATTCTCCTCTATGTCCTACAGAGAGTAAGAGACTCTTTGTTTCAGAGACTATTATAGCAGCTTTCAGGGTCTGTATTCAAGCTATGTACCTTAACTGTAGGGCTTTCTCTTAAGACCAGCCTGGAAATTCTTTAGAGAAAAGTCTATAGTATTTTTATTATAATTATATTATTCAGAGAAATTTGGTTTTATTCTAATTAACAATGCATGTTGTTGTTGTTTAGTCGCCAAGTTGTGTCTGACTCTTTTGCGATCCCATGGTCTGTAGCCTACCAGGCTCTTCCGTCCATGGGATTTCCCAGGCAAGAGTGCTAGAGTGGGTTGCCATTTCCTTCTCCAGGGGATCTTCCCGACCCAGGGATCAAACCTGAGTCTCTTGCATCTCCTGCATTGGTAGGCAGTTTCTTTACCACTGAGCCACCAGGGAAGCCTAACAATACATACATACACCAAATACATGATCTCATGGATCCTTGAGATCTCATGGAACTCTTCCAGTCACGTGAGTGGTGTCTCTTTTCTGCATTGATGGGAACACATAAGAATCTCCTGTTACATCATATGTTTTGATGGTGAAAAGTTGACCCATATTCATGCTGAAGAGGTAAAATTATACAGAGGCTTCTCCATCTCTACTGCTCATTCTCTACATTCTCTTCAGAAGCTCACATCCCTGGTTTCTAGAATAGCAATTTGTATAAGCTTAATTTTTTAAACTTATTTTTTATTGAGGTGCCACCAGTTTATGACATTATATAACTTCAATGAGTACAATCTTATATTTCCACTTCTGTATGCACTACAGTGTAATTAGCTCAATTTCAAAAATAAGCTTACAAAATTGCCAAATAATGGCCTGATCACTAGATTTATCAGTCTGTCTTTAATGGCCTTTTTCCTAAAACTTTTCAAAGACATTCCATTAGTGTAGAATTAATCTATTATATAATTACCTGTGAGCATCAGTTACTGAAATACTAAATCATCACTAACTTGCTTAGTGGTTGAGGATCAGCTTTGAAGGTGGTTCAGGTTTTGCTTCATACGCCATTGAATCTCTGTTAATATGTAACACTTAAATTTCACTGACCCAGAGAATAATGTTAGAGCTAAAATAACTTGAGAATTATTTTATAACTGAGAACACTAAGGCCCAAAGATACAGTTGCTTGATCGCAATTGCACAGTAGACTTTGGCAGAAATAATATCAAAATGCTGGGCTCTCAGTTCACAAAGCCTCCACCTACTTTGTCAAGTGCATTTAAAATTTTTATATTCTCACAATCATTATTTTTTAAAAATAGACTTTGTTTTTAGAACAGGAAGTTCAGAGCAAAATTGAGCGGAAAGTACAAAGAGTCCCCATCTACCTATCCTTGTCCCTGCACATGTGTAGCCTCTTCCCCTAGTATCAACATCCTGTACCAGAGTGGTGTATTTGTTGACATTTGTTGCAATCAATGAAAATCACTATCACTCAAAGTCAGTAGTTTATGTTCGGGTTCATTCTTGGTCTTGTACATTCCATGGGTTTTGACATAAGGATAATGACATGCATCCATCATACAGTATCATATAGAATGAGTGTCCACTGCCCTAAAAGTACTCTGTGCTCCACCTACTCATCCTTCTCTGCTTTCTAACCCCTGGCAGCCACTGGTCTTTTTACTGTCACTACAGTTTTGGCTTTTCCAGAAGGTCATATAGTTGTGATCATATGCTATCTAGCTTTTTCAGACTGGCTTCTTTCACTTAATAATATGCACTTAAGATTCCTCCATGTCTTTTAATAGCTTGACTGCACATTTCTTTTAAGAACCAAAAAATATTCCATTTTCTGGATGTACCACAGTTTATTTATCTGTTCACCTACTAAGGAACATCTTGGTTGCTTCCAAGTTTTCTCAATTATGAATAAAGCTACTGTAAACATTGTGTGCAGATTTTGATGTGGACATAAATTTTCATCTAATTTGGGTAATCAGTGAGAGATGCAGTTACTGGGTCATATGTAGGAATATGTTTAATTTTGTAAGAAACTGTCAAACTATCTTCAAAAATAGCTATAAATAGCATTTTGCATTCCCACCAGCTATAAATGAGAGTATCTGTTGCTTCACATCCTCACCAGCATTTAGGATTGTCAGTGTTCTGTATGGTCACCATTCTAACAGATGTATAGTAATAGCTTAGTGAAAGTTAAAGCTGCTCAGTCGTGTCTGACTCTTTGTGACCTCATGAACTTTATAGTCCATGGAATTCTCCAGGCCAGAATACTGGAGTGGGTAGCCATTCTCTTCTCCAGGGGATCTTCCCAACCCAGGGATCAAACCCAGGTCTCCCACATTGCAGGCGGAATCTTTACTGTCTTAAGCTACCAGAGAAGCCCCTAGTAATAGCTTACTCTTTGTAGATTTTTTTTTCATGATGGCCACTCTGACCAGTGTAGGTGATACCTTCTTATAGTTTTGATTTGCATTTAGTAGTAGCTTGCTCTTGTTTTAATTGGCAGTTCCATGATGACAATGATGTCATTGAAAAATGGGCAGAAGACCTAATTAGACATTTCTCCAAAGAAGACATACAGATGGCCAACAAACACATGAGAAGATGCTAAACATTGCTCGTTATTAGAGAAATGTAAATCAAAGCTATAATAAGGTATTACCTCACGCTGGTCAGAGTGGCCATCATGAAAAAATCTACAAACAGTTAATGCTGGAGAGGGTGTGGAGAAAAGAAAACCTTCTCGCAGTACTGATGGGAATGTAAATTGATACAGCCACTATTGAGAAACAATATGGAGGTGCCTTAGAAAACTAAAAATGAAACTACCATATGACCCAGCAGTCCCACTACTGGGCATATACCCTGAGAAAACCATAACTCAAAAAGACACATGTACCCCAGTGTTCATTGCAGCACTGTTTACAATAGCCAAGACATGGAAGCAACCTGAATGTCCACTGACAGATGAATAAATAAAGATGTGGTACATGTATTCAGTAGAATATTGCTCAGCCATAGAAAGGAATGACATTAGGTCATTTTTAGTGATATGGATGGATCTAGAGTCTGTCATACGGAGTAAAATAAGTCAGAAAGAGAAAAATATTGTATATTAACACACATATATGGAATCTAGAAAAATGGTACAGATGAACCTATTTTCAGGGCAGGAATAAAGGTGCAGATGTAGAAAACAGACATGTAGACCCAGAGTGGGAAGCAGAGGGCGGGACGAATTGAGTGAGTAGCGCTGACGTATGCGTGGATGTGCATATACATGTGCATTTACACCACGTGTAAGATGGGTGCTAGGGGGAAGCTGCTGTCTAGCGCAGGCCGCTCAGCTCAGCGCTCTGTGATGACCCAGAAGGGCGGGGGGAGGTTCAGGAGGGAGGGGACATATGATACACGTAGCTGGTTCACCCTGTTGTACAGCAGAAACTAACACATCATTGTAAAGTGATTGTACTCCAAATAATTAATTAATGGATAAACAAAGTAGAACTAGAAAAGAAAACCACTTTTAGAAGTATGGGAGCAGGGGAAAAGATGATCTTAGAAGGAATCTTTTACCCAGAGACACTCTCTTATTTTCCTTCCTTCATTCCCTTTACCACATTCCAGTCACTAAACACCAGCTAGAGTTCCGAATGGGGACTCTATTGGTGAAATTCTCAGAGCACCTTCTGCTGAAGCACCATAATCTATCAGTCACCCCTTTCTATCCTTACCACTTCCCACTTTAGGAAATATTCCTTGATCCAGGATCAGGCTCGAGAGTTGACCCACCTGCGGGAAAAGATAAGGATTGGGAGGGCTGTCTCTTTCCTTCTCATCCAACATGTTCAGAACACAGTGAAGATCTTTGAAGAGCTCCTCAGCAGTAGGAAGATTGACTATAACACGGAACAGCATTTCCGTGAGCAGCTGGCCAAGGGCAGCCAGCTGGCAGAGAGCCTCGCCAGCAAGTTCAACACAGGTAAGCCAGCCCCAGGGCTCAGGAGGGCCCTTAGTCCCTCCCCCATTCACACTCCCAGACCTGCACTCATTCACAAGTGACATTTCAATCTGGTGTCCTGTTCTGTAATCACCATCTTGGGGCCATGGCAGAGCCGGGGCTGGCTGGTGAGAAGCAACAGAGAGGCACACGGGGTTGGGGATGCCATGATGATTACCAGCTACTCCGTGTCTCCTGAAGTATGGCCACTATAGCAGGAGGCCTCACTGGGGGTGACAGCATGTATCTGAAACTAATTGGTAGGAAGAGAGGTGGAATGGGACAGTTGGTTGCTGTGAAAAGAGTCCTAAACTAGCAATCTAAAGACTTCTACTCTAGCCTATATGTGTTCATTACTAGTTCTGGACATGTTCATATTTCTTTTGATATGTTTCCTCACCTAAAAAAATTAGATCAAATAATACAAGCCCCTAACTCTTGCATGATTTTTCTTAGGATCAAATAAACAATATTAATCAGTGCACTTGAAAAGAATGATAAGAGAATCGTGTTGATTTGGGAACTGTTTAGAATACTGGTTTTTTTTTATGTGTCGGTTTTTTGATCATGAAGCATGTGGGATCTTAGTTCCCTGACCATGGATCGAACATGTACCCTCTGCATTGGAAGGTGAAATCTTAACCACTGGACTGCCAGGGAAGTCCCTGGGAATGGTTTAGGCACTAAATGTATAAGTACCTTTTGTGGGAATATTTATTATTTCAGAAGTCAGTTATATAGAATATTGCCTAGAGACCTGAGGGCACATAGTAAGAGCTGGTTTGAGGCCATTGTGCAGTCTCCTGATGGCAGATGCAGAGGTGGGACAGGGTGGCTGTCACCTCTGTGGAGACAGGTTCTGCATGAAAACTGATGGGACCCACAGACATGGGACTGGGAACCCGCCCCATGGCAGGACTGGGAGGCTCTGGCTGGGATGATCGAGAGGCCGGCTGGACAAGTACCCCATGATCTGTGAGAAAAGAGGCATTTTCAACTTTTTGCTCTAACTCAGGGCAGAGCAAGTAGAGGTGACTGATGATCTTTGAGGTGGGTTCGGGAAAGTTTGTCAGACATGCTGTCTAAACACTCAACCCAGTGTCTCCTGAGAAAATTCAGAGAAGCCTATACTTGAGCATCAAGCAGCTATGTGTCTCTGACCCCGGAGAGAGAACCCAGTGTGTGCTTGTATTTGGTAAATGAGAGCTGTTTAAGGTATGACTACTCCTTTTCTCAATTTGGTTTTCAGATGACTGTGTAAATAAGAAGAATCAAAGAGAACAGGTGCTGCAGAGACTCAGGTAACTCAAAATTTTCAGGGGCTATGAAAGATAAAATCTAGTCAGGAATCCGGAGCAAGGGCCAGAAGATCAGTGGAGCAGCAGCTCTCTCACCCCATGAAAACCAAACAGCTGATTATACCATCAAACCGTTGTGTGTCCTTAGTGACAAGGTGGTCTCATTTCCTGTTTTTTTAGTTTATTATTCTTCTGGTTCCAAGATTCACTCATTTAGTGAATTAGTAATTTACTAAATTTACTAGTAATTTACTACTAAATTTACTAGTAATTAGAATTTAGTAATTTAGCTTAATTCACTCATTTAGTAATGTAGTAATTTAGCCTAACTCTCCAGTCTTAGGAGTCTCCCATCCTCCCAGGGATCACCTCTAGTCTCTCCTAGATCTTTAAAAGCTGGAGTGAGATCATATCTGAAATCTTTAAGAGTGACCCAACAAGTGCTGGCAGATGTTGAATGGCTACAAATTTCTTTCAAACAAAAAAGATTTATATTATAAATATGACATAGATTTATATTATGTATGACTAGGGAAAGTAGAAGTCACTCAGTCGTGTCTGACTCTGTCCAACCCTTTGTGACCTCGTGGACCGTAGCCCGCCAGGCTCCTCTATCCATGGAATTCTCCAGGCCAGAATAACGGAGTGGGTAGCCATTCCCTTCATCCAGGGGATCTCCCCAACCCAGGAATCAAACCCAGGTCTCCCGTATCGCAGGCAGGTTTTTTCCCAACTGAGGCACCAGGGAAGCCCAAGGAGGTCTGGAAACTACAAGACACCTAGAAGGGAGCATTGCCTCAGGAACCAATTTTAAATGGGCCACCACAAATACTATTTAATGGATTATGTCTCAGGGTGTGTTGAACTCTTATGGGCCTTTGGGTGTCTTGTCAAAGTGTTAAAGAGCCTGACGGGTCTTCTCTCTTTCTCAGGATGTTTGTGACCAAGGCACTGGACACTGTTGTTCTCCCTGCCTCTCAACTCTCTACCCCCAAATATGAATGGATTGTTTGACTTTTCTGAAGGAACAATCTCCTCGACTCCTGGGGCCTCTCCTCTAAGCCCCCAGATCAGTATAACTGTGATGTTTGGGTGACTTTCACTTTTCCTCTGTCTTTCTTACTTCCTAGTATCCTAAGGGAGAGGCTGAAGAGGGATAAGAAGACAGAAGTCCTGCAGACCCAACAAGATGCCCAGCCGCAGACTTGGCCCCAGATCTGCTCCAGCAGCCATGCCCAGTCCACCACCCGTTACTCCCCTAGCAGCACCTACCTGCTGCTCAATGAACAGAAAGTGCGCCCTGCAGTGGACATGGCCAGTAAGTACCCAGAGATCCTCCAGTTTCTAGGTGCTTGCTTATTTGTCTAGACCAAGAGGAGGCACCTTGGCAGCCACACCCTGCAGACCTACTATGACATGCCTGATTGGGCACAGGTCAGGGATTCAGTGCCAGGCACAGGCTTCAGGGGTGTCAGATAGCTTTTCTCCATTCCTAGTGCCACACTTCATCAGCCACCAGACCCCCCTCAGGCACATACATGGTGCTGGATTTGAGGGGAGGGATCATGAGTTGGGAAGGGGAGGGAACAAATGCTCCCTCATACCTGCAACACAGTCATGTCACCTTTCAGACCACAGACATGAATGTCATTAACATTGGACCTCTGATCCTGAACTCCTTTGGGTAAACAGCCACAGTTTCTATTTTGTGTGTGTGTTAGTCGTTCAGTAGGGTCCAACTCTGGAACCCCATGGATTGTAGCCCACCAGGCTCCTTTGTCCATGGAATTCTCCAGGCAAGAATACCGGAATATGTAGGCATTCCCTTCTCCAGGGGATCTTCCCAACCCAGGGTTGAACCCAAGTCTCCTGCATTGCAGGCAGATTCTTCACCATCTGAGTGTACAGGGAAGCCATCTTTTTCTATTATTTATTTATTTATTTTTACATTTATATTTTTTACTTTCTCCTATTTTTATTCACCACTAAATATTTTCTGTCATCTGTGAATTTACAGATCTCACCCATCATTCTAATAATTCAGCTGAAATATCCTCTAAACCATCAGTTACTGGGACTGACTGAATCTATCACCATCATGCCATTCCCCAGAATTCCCCAAAGAGGGCCCTTGGGTAGCTTTGGTAAGGGTAGGGGGAAGAGAATAAGTTTAAAATCAAGCCTTCATTTTTCTCCTGCTCAGCATTCCCTTTATTTTCCCTCCTGAGGAAAGCATCTGACTTATACAGAGTCAGATGTGAACAACCAGGGACCAGGAAGTCCCTGGCTATGTATCTGTTTTTATTTTTTCTGAATATTCTAGGCATGTTGTTGTTTTGTCACTCAGTCGTGTCCAGCTCTTTGCAACCCCATGATCTGTAGCACGCCAGGCCTCCTTCCCTCTCCTTCAACATCTCCTGAAACTTGCTCAAACTCATGTCCATTGAGTTGGTGATACCATCCAACCATCTCATCCTCTGTCTTCCTATTCTCCTCCCACCTTCAATCTTTCCCAGCATCAGGGTCTTTTCTAATGAGGCATGAATAAGCCATAATGGATTTTGACCTGGAACTCTTCCTGTTTCTCATTTTACATGAGAAGCAAAGCAGCATGTCTCCTCTTGAGTATAGCAGTCAAGGGAAGACAGAAAATTCACATTTATTGAGCATCCCGTATGCTTGTATTATTATCACTATATATATGCTGCCTCATTTAATCAGGACAGCAATCCTTTTATATTAGTGGTGGTGTCCTGATTTTACAGCACAGCTAAGGACACTGAGGCTCAGTGAGGTCAGGGAACTTACTGAAGACAGTCCAGCTTGGAGTAACATTGACTGAGATCCTGGCTGACTCTAAAGCTTGGAGTGCCCACTGCACTGTGGCCCGAGCAGTCATGGACCTAGCCGGGAGGGCGTCACCCCTGTGCACACCTCTTTCTCTAGGCTTCTGGAGCCAGTGTTTTCCCCATTTCACTCTTTCTTCCCCTATGCCCAGCACAAAGGCCTAGCCTCTGCAAAGAAGACAAGACTCTATACACATATACTTTCACCCATGAATTTATAAATGAATGAGTTTGGTTGTGGTTTAGTCACTAAGTCGTGTCCGACTCTTGTGACGCCATGGATTCTAGCCCACCAGGCTTCTCTGTCCGTGGGATTTCCTAGGCAAGAGTACTGGAGTGGGTTACCGTTTCCTTCTCGAGGGGATCTTCCCCACTCGGGGATCGAACCTGGCCCTCGTACATCTCCTGCATTGCAGGTGGATTCTTTACCACTGAACCAGCAGGGAAGCCCACTATAAATGAATAGGCTGCCCTTGTTATGTATGTGACATTGTCCAAGAGGCTGATGGGAATTTGTTGTGCATCCTCGAACTCAGTTGCCCAGAGGCACTTGGCTCCACCTAAACACTTCCCTGAGAGACAGCAGATAAAGGGCAAACATACCTTCTCCTTACCTGCAATTCCTGCCACTACTTGTTAGAATGGCCACATTTGAGATGTGGCACATTTATGGCACTCTCAGAAAGTATCAGCCTTGTTTTCTATTATCTCTGTCTTTTCTGAAGGAGACTAAATCCTTCTTTTTCCTACCTGAAGTCATCATTTTTCTCAGAGGGGCAATGGTTTATCAGTACTCCTTCTTTGGGGGCCAAAATTTCTAGTGCCACAAATGGTGTGTGGCAGCATCACTGTGAGACTTAATTCCTCTCCCAGGAGGCTCGTCTCTGCTGCTTTCCATGTACAGTGTAGGATGTTTCCCGTGTTTTGTGGCAAGGGAAGAATGGGACAAGAACATGCTGATCACTGTTGCTGACCGACTAGAAACCTTGTATGCCCTTGGCTGAGAGTAAGCTGATTTTCTGGGGAGGGGATATAAAGGAAAAGATCGGGAATCACATTTTGATTGAGTTTCTACTTTAAGTTATGCCTTGAACTAAAGGCTTAACATAGTCTACCTTACTCTTCATTTCACAGCAGTGTTAGTTACATCTGATATTGTGTAAGTCAGGGAAAGATACTGATTTAAGTAAACAATTCCCGAAAGGAATTTGGCTTGGTTGAGGAAAATAAGACCTCACTCTGACCCTGCTCAGAGAAGAAACCTGACTGTTTTGTGGTCCTTGATAATAATCCTTGAAAGGAGAAGACTCTTAAACTTTTCTCTGAATTATGGTCCTGTCACCCAGCCGGGTTTTTTGTCTAAAGGGAACCAGCAAAGAACATGATATAAATGTTCTCATAGCATCATTGAGCTGTACAATACCATTTTTTTGTTGTTGTTCTATAATCCCCTATGTAAAAATATTGTACCCCAGTCATTCTTTGGATAGGAGCCCGACAATCTGAGCTATACTTAAGAATTCTTTTTACATTCTCATGAGCCATTCTGGGTGGATTGCAAATCACCACTTGCCTTCCTCAGACACCCCCTCAGCCTCAGAAGATGTCCAGAGTCAACGCAGGCAGGAGCAGTGGGAGCCACCAGGAGTAGGCCACTCTGTCTAGGTTTGCTGCTCATCAGTCAAAAGTGAAGGCCATTTTCCCTTCCTCATCTTCTAACAACAATCCCAATACAGAATAAGCTCAGGAAGGATCAGCAGCTGTTTGGTGGCAAGGGCATAGACTGTTGGGTGAGAAGATCACACGTTCACAGACCAGTTTGAGAGTGCTTACTCTCATGACTTCTAAGATTGGCAGTGATTCCTACAATTGGAGGAGACATTTCTGAAGTACCTCTCTGGGATCATTCCAGCATTTGAGGATCTTGGAGCGAGGAGAGAGGTCCCTGTACTTTTCCTCTGTGTGCACTGTGACCCTCAGACATTATATCTCGCAACTGCTTCTTGATATCATAGGCCAGGAGTGCCAGTAACCTTGGGGTGAAATTGATAGTCCTTGGGAAATGAGTTCTTAGCTGATACTAAGCAATTGACTGATCACTGTTATTCACCTTAAAGTCTTCATTCCATGGATTGCTTTATCAATTTTCTCAGGCTGTTGTAACACAGTATCACAAACTGGATGTTTCAAAACAACAGAATTTGTTTTCTCACAGTTCTGAAAACCAGGAGTCTGAAATCAAGTCGGCAGAACCATGCTCCCTTGTTTCTTGCCTCTTCTTGACTTACTGGTTGTGGGGACCATCCTTTGCCTTGAAGATGCATCACTCCAATCCCTGCCCCCATTGTCACCTGGTCTTCTCCCCTGTGTATCTCCTATCTTTGTCTCCTCTCCTCTTCTTATATAGACATCGGTCATGTTGGATTTAAGATCCACCCTAATCTAGTATCATCTCCTTTTAACTAATTAAATGTTTAAAGACTCTATTTTCAAATGAGGTCACAGTCTTAGGTTCCAGGTAGACATGAATTTTTGGAGGATACTATTCAACCCAGTATAATGATTGTTAAAACACTTCATTTCTGACTTCCCCATTTGTTTCTCATTCATATTCCTTTCTGGACAGATGTCAGCCCAGCCATGCCTGCTGATTCAGCTTCATTGCCCAGCAACCACTCAGAAGCTGTATCTGCTCAGCCCTTCTATCCTTTGGGTGGCACCGCAGAGCAGAGTGGGACACCAGATGCTGGGCATCATGGCAGCAGTCACCCATGCGAAGAGATGAAGCCTCAGAAGATGAATGCATCCGGGAACCTATCCTCCTCCTCCTCTTTGGACCGGCCCAGCTCCAAGCCCTCTGGTAAAAATAACAAAGGAGCAGTTGGTGAAATACAGCCATTTACAGAAACAACACATTCCTTTCCTGGCCAGAGGGTATTTTGTTCCTCAGTTAAACCCTGGCTTACAGAAGTGGGTGAGAAGATGAAGGGGCAGTATCCCATGGGTCAGCCAGAGAATGAAGCCCCATCTCAGTGCTGATCCTTTCTATGTGCCTCTCATTTCCACTACCTAGGGACTCACTCTGGGCAGGAGAATAAAGGAATGCAAGGGCATTCTGAGGTACTCTATAAGGAGGATGAGTTCCCTCACATTTGTGTGTTCCCTTTTCTCTGTGCTATAACCTTTTAGGTCTAGATATTTTTAGACTATTCTAAGTTCAGACTTCCAAGGGGAAGGTAAGTCTTCTTAGATCAAGAGTTATTGCAGAATGGAAGACTATTTCTATACACACCTACAGAGAGAGACACACACACTTTGTATACAGTTATAAGCCAGTCCTGCTTCTCATTCTTTGCCAGTGGGTTTGGAGCCAGGCCTCCTGGCACTCAGGGGCTAGGGGTGCACCCATGTGGAGGAACTGCTTGGAAGCAGCCTGGTTTCAGTATGCACACAGTATAACAAAACAATATTTGAAATTCTCAGAGAAAAACCTGGCCCTAAGCACGATGTCCTGGTGAAGCCTATTTTTGATCTTTTTACCCTTCTCTTTGTGCATCTTTTTCCATCCTTGAAACTGTTCCCTTCTCTCATTCCTCCTTCAGGTCCTGATACCTCCCCAGACTTCCCGTCACTCTTCACCCAAGGAAAACATTCAGTGTCACTCATTGTTCACAGCCTGATCTAATTTCATATGCATATACCTTAGTTTTTTTTATTGGGTGAATGTTAAAAGTTGTTCAGTCATGGATCGTAGGGTAAGAGAGGTCTGAAGTAGAGAGGGAGGCCCTCTGAATTTCCACCAAAGGAGGCGGACACACTTTCTCATTGTTAGGCCAGTCCTCCCTAGAGCAGTTTAGTGGTTTCTCACACTTGTTCACCAGCCCAGTGTCCGTCTCCCTCAGATATACTCAACTTCTCTCTGGGAGGAGGCCTCATGGAGTTCCTCGCAGAAGGCTGTGTTGGGATTAAAAGCCTAGGACCGCTTTAAACAAAGTTGCCTAGTGCTTCCCAGGTGCCGAGGTGAGCAGAGGATGTTGACAGGAGTATGGATATGGGCAGGGATCTTGCAGAGGGTCCCATGAGGGATCCACCTTCCTCATTTCCTACCTCTCCCTGTCTTGGTGGTATGCAACAGGGGCTGACCTGCTGGAAAAGAATCTTATTGAGATCCAAAACCTGCGCCAGCGCCTGAAGGAATCTGTATTCATCAATGACCGTCTGCGGGAGAGGCTGGAATACGTGCTCAGCAATGCTGGCCAAGGAAAAGGTAGAAAGGGCACCAAAACCTCCGGGTTCTGTCCACATCTGGGGAGCCTCACAAGGGCATATAGGTTTGCAGCTATAAAGACATTGGTGTGCACTCCCCTACTCCTCCTCACAGTCAGCCCAGAGAGGTAAGCAGGGCAGGCATTTTTGTCCCTACTTTATAAATGAAGACACTAAGTGGTTTGCCCTGGGTGGGACTAGTTCTCATCTTCTTGCGTTCATGCTCAATCACTCATTCATGTCCGACTCCTTGGAGACTCTATGGACTGTAGCCCGGCAGGCTCCTCTGTCCATGGGATTCTCCAGGCAAGAATACTGGTTCAGTTCAGTTCAGTTCAGTCGCATCCGACTCTTTGCGACCCCGTGGACTGCAGCACCCCAGGCTCCCCTGTCCTTCACCATCTCCCAGAGCCTACTCAAACTCATGTCCATTGAGTCAGTGATGCCATCCAACCATCTCATCCTCTCTCGCCCCCTTCTCCTCTCGCCTTCAGTCTTTCCCAGCATCAGGATGTTTTCCAGTGAATCAGCTCTTTGCATCAGGTGGCCCAAGTATTGGAGTTTCAGCTTCAGCATCAGTCCTTCCAATGAATATTCAGGGCTGATTTCCTTTAGGATGGACTGGTTTGATCTTCTTGCAGTCCAAGGGACTCTCAAGAGTCTTCTCCAACACCACATTTCAAAAGCCTCAGTTCTTCAGTACTCAGCCTTCGTTATGGTCCAACTCTCACATCCATACATGACTACTAGAAAAACCATAGCTTTGATTAGATGGACCTTTGTTGGCAAAGTAATGTCTCTGCTTTTCAATATGTTGTATGCTGCTGCTGCTGCTGCTGCTGCTAAGTCGCTTCAGTCATGTCCGACTCTGTGAGCCCACAGACAGCAGCCACCAGGCTCCCCCGTCCCTGGGATTGTCCAGGCAAGAACCCTGGAGTGGGTTGCCATTTCCTTCTCTTAATATGTTGTATAGTGGCTTGCAATTTCCTTCTCCAGGGGCTCTTCCTGATCCAGGGCCTGAACCTGCGTCGCCTGCGTCTGCTATGTTGGCAGGCAGGCTCTTTTCCACTGCACCACCTGGGAAGCTGTTCTCATCCTCAGGGCTCTCTAACGCGATGCCCATTCTTGTAACTCCCTGTACTGCTTGGTGCTGCCCCAGGGCTCATGGCCTGACTGGCAGATGGTAGGGCTAAGGCTTCCATGGTGCCCTCAGCAGAGGGAGCACCACACCCCACCTTCATGTCGCTACCACATGCTCTGGATGCCGCCTGCCACCCTCCTCCCCTCATGCAGATGGACCGTATTTCCACACTTTCTACCCAAATGTTCTCCCTTGTCATGATCAGGAATGTGGTGACCAGGCCCCTGACAACATCACAGCAGCAGCCAGTTAGGGGGAAAGACTATGCTCCACAACTGGAGCCATTGACATGAGGGTGTGGCCCATAGTGCTGTGACTCAGCCACATCAGACTGTTGTCCCAGTGCATGAGGCTCCCAGGTTTTGCCGAAATTTTGGTGGGTGAAGGGAAGTATATCTTTGAAAGCATCTGTTACCCAAATGTGTGACTTGTCTGGTTTGTTTTTATTTCCAGAGATAGTATCTACCTTTGGCTTCCATGGATAGAACCCAGAGTCCATACCTCAGCTCTACAACAAGAAAAGGGCCTTGAGGGAAAGCACGCTGGAGTTTTCAGACTTACCCAGGGCAAAACCCAAACTTGGTTACTTCCATATCCCTCCTTTCTTCAGCAATACCCAGCTGCAGAATCGCAGAGAGTGGAGAGTACAAAACTTGCCCAGACTCACACAGCCTAATCTAGATAAGGTTGCTTCTTATGAGGTCCCACCTGCAAGTCCCTAGATTCACAGGCTCTAGGAGTGGAGCACACTGGGAAATTCACATTTCATGTGTAAGTCCCTTCCCCAGATAACCAGAGGGTTACTGGCTGTGAGCTGGATGCCAGCTTGTTTCTCTCTCTACCTTTCCCACTTCCAGTTGCATGTGAATAAGGAGGGGAAAAAAATGTCATTTTCTGTTGGGAGCAGTCATTGAAGAGAGTTCCCTAAATCCCTCCAGACCTCATTGCAGCTCTGTCTCTCCCTCCCCAGGTACTGCACAGTCAGCTTCAGATGTGTCCCTCGCCACCCCTCATTTATACACTGAGAGTCACTCTTCTGGCTCTGGTAAGGACATCTTGTGACCCGACACCGGGACGGTCTGGAGGAGTGTTTTCCAGATTCTCCAGTCCTATTCAACAGCATTTGTGGGTGTAAACTTGGAGGCATCAGACGTTATCTTTAAATGAATGGATCAGATTAATAAATTATTATTTAAAAATTATTTACATGTATTTATTGAGTGACTATAAAAAGTAAAATTTGTGTAGTAAAGAATAAAACCCATAATGGCCTGAAATTCAAAGAAAAGATTAAAGGAAAAATACCTTTCCTCTATTATCTATCTCTATTTCAGAGAACTAGATCAGAAAGGCCAATGCAGGGGAAAAGTTAAATCTATTGAGAGTGGGCCTGTGGGATCCTTGAGCCCCATTACATGCTTGGAAAGAAGAAAAAACTATCACATGTGAAAATATAGTGGGATAAAATCTGAATGTTTATAATGAAGACCATAAGCAAGACCCAGGTGAACTCCGTTCGAGAGAGTGACAGAAACTGCTTCTCAGAATCATGAAGATCAGAGTTGCCTCAAGCCTGGAAATAGTAGTTGTTGAATTTTCAAAATGGTAGAAATAATATATGTTAGTATATATAGAAGAGTAAATTTTATTTAGATCTTTTTCAAACTAAGAATGGATTGATGTTAATGAGATGACATGTCAGTTCAGTTCAGTCGCTCAGTCGTGTCTGACTCTTTGCAACCCTCTGGACTGTAGCATGCCAGGCCTCCCTGTCCATCACCAACTCCCAGAGCTTGCTCAAACTCATGTCCATTAAGTCAGTAATGCCATCTGACCATCTCATCCTCTGTCGCCCCCTTCTCTTGCCCTCAGTCTTTTCCAGTATCACGATCTTTTCCAATTGGTTGGCTCTTTGCATCAGGTGGCCAAAGTATTGGAGTTTCAGCTTCAGCATCTGTCCTTCCAAATGAATATTTGGGACTGATTTCCTTTAGGATGGACTGGTTTGATCTCCTTGCAGTCCAAGGGACTCTCAAGAGTTTTCTCCAACACCACAGTTCAAAAGCATCAATTCTTTGGCACTCAGCCTTCTTTACGGTCCAACTCTCACATCCACACATGACTATTGGAAAAACCATTGCTTTGACTAGACAGGCCTTTGTTGGCAAAGTAATGTCTCTGCTTTTTAATATGCTGTCTAGGTTTGTCATAGCTTTTCTTTCAAGGAGCAAGGGTCTTTTAATTTCATGGCTGTAGTCACCATCTGCAGTGATTTTGGAGCCCAAGAAAAGAAAGTCTGTCACTGATTCCATTGTTTCCCCATCTATCTGCCATGAAGTGACGGGACCAGAAGCCATAATCTTTTAAGTTTTTGATTGTTGAGTTTTAAGCCAGTTTTTTTACTCTCTTTCACTTTCAAGAAGCTCTTTAGTTCTTTGCTTTCTGCCATAAGGGTGGTGTCATCTGCATATCTGATGTTATTGATATTTCTCCGGGCAATCTTGATTCCAACTTGTGCTTCATCCAGTCTGGCATTTCGCAGTCAATGTAACAACTGAAGTGAAGTCTGTAGAGATGCACCTTGAAGCATTGAGTGAAGCCCTTCCTGGGGACAGTGTGGGCTTCAATGTCAAGAACATGTCTGTCAAAGATGTTCGTTGTGGCAGTGTGACTGGTGACAGCAAAAGTGACCCACCAATGGAAGCAGCTGGCTTCACAGCTCAGGTGATTATTTTGAACCATCCAGGCCAGATCAGTGCTGGATATGCACCTGTGCTGGATTGTCACACAGCTCACATTGCTTGCAAGTTCGCTGAGCTGAAGAAGAAGATCGATTGCCATTCTGGGAAAAAGCTGCAAGATGGCCCTAAATTCTTGAAATCTGATGATGCTGTCATTGTTCATATGATTCCTGGCAAGCCCATGTGTGTTGAGAGCTTCTCTGACTCTCCTCCCCTGGGTCGTTTTGCTGTGTGTGACATAAGACAGACTGTCACTGTGGGTGTCATCAAAGCAGTGGACAAGAAGGCAGGTGGAGCTGGTAAGGTCACCAAGTCTGCCCAGAAAGCTCAGAAGGCTAAATGAATATTATCCCCCAAATCTGCCACCCCAGTCTTAATCAGTGGTGAAAGAACAGTCTCAGAACTGTCTCAATTGGCCATTTAATAGTAAAAGACTGGCTAATGATAGCAATGCATCATAAAACCTTCAGAAGGAAAGGAGAATGTTTTGTGGACCATATGTTTGGGTGTGGCAGTTTTAAGTTATTTTTAAAATCAGTACTTTTTAATGAAAACAACTTGACCAAAAATCTGTCACAGAATTTAAGACTCATTAAAAAAAAAGCTTAATGAAAAATGTAACTTTTTTGTTACATTCAATTAAAGCTTTATTTTTTATGAGAATGAATGTAATCTATATTTTTTTGTACTTTTTATTTTGTTTTGGGGTATAGCCAATTAACAACAGGACTCAGCCATACATATACATGTATCCATTCCTCCCCCCATAACCCCTTCCCATATAGGCTTCCATATAACACTGAGCAGAGTTCCATGTGCTATACAATAGATTTTTGTTGGCTGTCCGTTTTAAATGTAGCAGTGTGTACATCCTAATATAAATTCTTTTTTAATACATACATATATATATATATATACCAAAATCACTGCAGATGGTGACTGCAGCCATGAAATTAAAAGACGCTCCTTGATAGAAAAGCTATGACAAACCTAGACAGCATATTAAAAAGCAAAGACTTTGCCAACAAAGGTCCGTCTAGTCAAAGCTATGGTTTCTCCAGTAGTCATGTATGGATGTGAGAGCTGGGCTATAAGGAAAGCTGAGTACTGAAGAATTGATGCTTTTGAACTGTAGTGTTGGAGAAGACTCTTGAGAGTCCCTGGGACTGCAAGGAGATCAGTCATGAATATTCATTGGAAGGACTGATGCTGAAGCTGAAACTCCAATACTTTGGCCACCTGATGCAAAGAGCTGACTCATTGGAAAAGATCCTGATGCTGGAAAAGACTGAGGGCAAGAGGAGAAGGGGGTGACAGAGGATGAGATGGTTGGATGACATCACTGACTCAAAGGACATATGAGTTTGAGCAAGCTCTAGGTGATGGTGAAGTATAGGGAGACCCCTCCATGGAGTCACAAAGAGTCAGACACAACTGAGCGACTGAACAACCAGAAAAAAAATTTTTATATATATATATTATATATATATATATAGTTATATATATATATAGTTATATATATATAGTTATATATATATATATCTGTCATATTTATGACAGACTGTATGATTTCAATACCTTTATACCATGAAATGTTTACACCCTGCTTTATGTCCCTGAATATGTTCCAATGGCTCCTAGTTTACAGTCTATGGGAACTTGAATAGAATTTGTATCCTGCTGTTGTGTGAAAATTGTATAAATCATAATTCTGTTGAATTGGTTCATAATGATTTTCAGGTCTACTATATCCTTCTACTTTTCTGTCTATTCTATTTTTGAGAGTTTGATATTGAAACTCCAACTAAAAATCTTAATTTATCTACTTTAAAATAATTGTAATATATAGTGGAAATACATGTAACTTTGTTCTGTATTTTCCAAGTCTCCTGTAAATGTGTTTATCATTCTTTCATAATTTAAAATAATAAAAAATGAGGAAAAATAATAGTTTCAATCAACATTCTGTCAACAAGATGATTTCTCTCATGAGATCAGCCCAGGGCACAGAGGTAATTACATCTGTGGCTCATGGATCCACTAATTCCTTGTTGCTACTTATAGCTTAAACTGAAGGTAGAACAAAAGAAGGTGGAGTGACAGTATTTCACCAAACTGGAAGGAGAAGAGACAGTTCTACCATTGTTCTTATTTCTGTTCCCTGTACTTACCAATCACTAATACTTTTGTGTAGTCTTACATCTGTCCTGGGTTTGGTTGTTCTGATGGCCTTATAGACCTTCCTAATGCAGACATTAATTGACTGAAGGTCCCAGCTATGCTTTAAAATCTATCTCTGAGGCTGCATCTCCCATGGGCTGCTCCCTGCCAATAGCTGAGTGCAGTGGGGATACAAAGGCAGACCCACTCCTGGGAGAGACAAGACTCTTCATTGGCTGACTTTGGCTCAGTGACTCCACAATGACTTTGATGAACTTCATGGCAGGCAGTTTTGGACACCTTCTCTTCTCTTCCTTACTAAGTCAGATTTGCTTCATGACCTGAGGCATCTCTCATCATTCCTAAGTACCTTCCTATTTTCTTGCATACAGGTATTTTCCCTAATGAAGTCCTTGCACATTTAATTAATTCTCACCATTTACTTTTTGGAGCATCTGGAATAACATGGTTGTCATCCTGCCAGCCCGTCCTATGGCTATGTGTTGTGGGTACTCTTTGTACTCTGTTTTGTTCCAGACATAACTGTCTTAATATTACTCCTCCTATCTCACCCTGCCACACAGTCACAAGGGACTCCATGTACTGTTATCATTAGTAGTTTATTTATTAAGCCCACAAACATAGAAGGTGCTGTGTTGATCACCCTTTATTAGTTTATAGCTATCTGGCATGTATCCATGAACATAGGACATTCAGAGAACAGAACAAAACCTTTAAACCAGAAATGAAGGAATTTCATACTGACATATCACACATTATGGGAATGCTTAGAGGTTTGGAAGCCATGTGATTTCTCAGCCTTAAAAAAAAGATGAAATCTTACCATCTGTTACAACATGGATAGACTTGAGGGTATTATGCTAAGTGAAATGTCATTCAAAGGAAGACAAATAGCATGCAATTTCACCACATGTGGAATATTTTTTTTTTATTTTAAAATGAACCATCTGAACCATTCAAAAACAAACATGTAAACAGGTAATGGTTATTAAACAGGTAATGGTTATCATAGGGGAAGACTGAAGTGGGGAGGGAAGAGTGAGTAAGAGGAGTCAACTGTATGGCCAGAGATGGAAAGTAAGCCTATTCAATGGTGAATTTGCTGTAATGTATACAGAAGTCAAAATATAATACTGTACACATAAAAAATATAAACCAAAAAATAAGGAAAATGATATCCTAGCAGGGTACAGAGAGCCTGGCAAAAGCCAAGGGGGCAGCTGCACTTCGCTGAAGGCTTTCTCCTGAGATAGGTGGTCCTAGTGCTCAGTCTGGCCCAAGACCCCACCGCCCACCAAGGGAATTGGGAGGAGGCTGGTGGGCAGCCTGTGCTATGGGGGCCAGGGATGACAGCCTAGTGGTGTTCCTGCAAGCACTGGCCTGCACTACCAAAGAGAGCTGAATAAAAGACTGCCTGGAATTTCTTACAGCCTGAAGAGAATGGGGCAAGAGGGGCCTCCTTGCCAGGACAAAACCTTCCCTGAGTCTTGGAGGACAAGGTCCCATGGGAGCTGGTTGAGTGGGAAATGCCAAAGGAAAAGAGCAATAGCAGCCCAACCAATGATCTTAGGATGTCTGCAAGTTCCTCTCAAATGGTGGAGTAAGTCATGTATACAGAGAGAGAGAAAGAAAGCAAATGTGGGAAAATGTTAACTGGTGCATTGAGATGAAGAATATATGCAGTTACTCTTCTTGCAAATTTTCATAAGTTTCAGTGTACTTTTTAAAGGAATAATTAGTACTCAGCCAGTTTCATGCAGCCATGAAATTAAAAGACGCATGCTCCTTTGAGGAAAAGCTATGACCAACCTAGACAGCACATTAAAAAGCAAAGACATCACCTTGCTAACAAAGGTCCATATAGTCCAGCTAAGGTTTTTCCAGTAGTCATGTAGGGATGTGAGAGTTGGACCATGAAGAAGGTTAAGCATCCAAGAACTAATGTTTTCAAATTCTGGTGCTAGAGAAGACTCTTGAGAAT
Source organism: Odocoileus virginianus (assembly GCF_023699985.2). NCBI lineage: Eukaryota > Metazoa > Chordata > Mammalia > Artiodactyla > Cervidae > Odocoileus > Odocoileus virginianus. Next base: position 6,828,390 of record NC_069678.1, on the reverse strand, counting down.
CCCTTGGACTGCAAGGAGATCAAACCAGTCAATCCTGAAAGAAATCAATCCTCAATATCCATTGGAAGGACTGATGCTGAAGCTGAAACTCCTATTCTCTGGCCACCTGATGCAAAGAGCTGACTTATTGGAAAAGTCCCTATGCTGATTGTAGGCAAAAAAGGGGGGGGGGGGCAGCAGAGGGTGAGATGGTGAGATAGCATCACCCACTCAATGGACATGAGTTTGAGCAAATTCCAGGAGACAGTACAGGACAGGCTGGTGTGCTGCAGTCCATGGGGTTGCAGAGTCAGACTGGCCTTAGCGACTGAACAATGACAACACAGCTGGTACTCAAGTCCCAAGTTCTCTTCAGATGGACACTGAAAGTGAGGCTTTAGGTTTCTGGCGAAGGGAGGAGTGGAGGTGAAGGGAGGACTGGAGGCGAGGGGCTGTCCCGACTGCTCCTCACATCTCCCCTAGGAGATGCCCTGGACCCTGGGATTCTACCTCATTGGCTGAAGGTTTGATGCAGAGACTCCACTGCAACTGGACGGTGGGGCACATAACACTTGTGGGCAGGAAGTGAAGATTGCCGGACATGCAGCCAAAACTAAAAAAAAATAATAAAGTAACTTTCCCTGACCGGGAATCGAACCCGGGCCGCGGCGGTGAAAGCGCCGAATCCTAGCCACTAGACCACCAGGGAACTACATTCCGCGGTTCTCATTAGTGATAACAGGAAGCCTGAAAAGACTGTGTGGTGTCTCTCGCCCTCGAGTTCTGAGTTCCGCACTTCTCTCCAAGGAATTGTACCCGAAGAACGTTCCTTCCCTGCTTTCTCCAAATGAGGAGCGCCACACCAAAAGCCGAACGCTCTGCGGGACAGTATGACGCGCCCGCGAGGTCCGCCTGACCCTCACGTCCCCACGACTTGCCCGGTCCCGGCGCACCTCACAACTGCCCTGGAGACGCGCCTTTTCCCGGCGAGCGCGCGTGGAGAGCAGGTCGCCGGGGCGGGGGCAGGAGAGGCGGGAGGGGAGCCGCGCGGGTGAGATCTCGGGATCCCCAAGGTCACAAGAGACTCCTGGCGGGTGCAGGAACCCGGAGGGCTGGATAAACGCTCGCAAACAAGGCTCCGCGCCCAGACCTGGATTCCGTCCGGTCTTCCCCCACGACCTGCTGCCCGGCAGTTCTCCCGCCTTGGATGACGCCATCTCCAGCTCTCCGGGCTCAGACCTCCGGTTGTCCCAGACGCAGCGCTTTCCTCAGACCCACATCCAATTAGTCAGGACTTCGCGTTTGCTTCTCCGTCCATGTTTACTTCGGCCCACACAGTCCCAGTCCCTCCTTTAGGGGACTCTGGACTTGGGCAAACGACTCTCCCGAGAAAGGTGGTCCCTCCGGCACCCGCTGGGCGCCTCCTCCGTCGGCGAAAGCACTGCCGCCCCCTCCTCCTGTCCACGTAGGACGGCAGCGCGCTGGACGCAACCGAAAAGACCGCGAATCCGCTCCTTTGGCTGGACGTGGCAGGTCTGCAGGGGAGGAAAGCAGGGGAATGTCATGAAAGGTCCTGCTCTAAAGCTATTTTCATGTCCGTCTCTTTGGGGATTCAGGCTCCAGCGCTGGGGGTGCTGCCGCGCAGCTGCACCCGCGACCGCACTCGGAGTCCACGTGAAGCCGGGCTGAGCCCCGCGGCCTGGGGGCCGGTGCGCACGCCGCCCGCGTCTTCCTCCGGGTCGGAGCCCCTGAACCTCAGACGGGAAGGAAACGGCTGTGGCCGCCGCACTAAGAAAAGAAGCCACTGCGGGAGAAAACGCATATGCATTCCCAAGCTTGTGAAGCTTTACTTCGAAAGGAAACCAGGGACAGAGAGACACACAGACAACAAAGCATTAAATCCTTTCAGCAAAAAGAAATGCTTTCTGCCCGCTGGCGTTATGCTGTGAGGTGAACGCGGAAACCCCTCCTGCTTTCTGGGGGAAATTGCCTTTACCTCTCTGTGGTTCTAGGTTAAAATTCGCACTCCATGATCTGTTGAACTGGAAAATTATAAAAGGCAAATAAGTTTTAGACATCATACCGGGATGGGAGGAGAGCTTAGGGGAGAATGGATACACATTTATGTACACCTGAATCCCTTCTCTGTCCACTTGAAACTATCACATTATTAATGAGCTATACTCCAATATAAAATAAAAAGTTCTTTAAATTTTTTTTGAAGTTTTAGACATTGTAAACGATAAACCAAAGCTATCCTTAAAGAAGAACCTCAACCGATGAGGAATGAACCACCGTGAGATTTGCGTGGACCGAGCCTGGCTCCTCCGCGGCTTTAGGCGGGCCCTGGTCTGCAAACGAACTCAGTACTGGCGGAGAAGAATGGCTCTGCCCGCGCTGATGCTTGCTATTTTCAAACAGATAAAAGACCGGAGCCGTCAGCCTTTGCTGCGCTTCCTGCTAAACGTGAAAGCGTGATGGAAGTCTTGGACTTGAACGACAGTAGACAACTAGAATAAGCCACAGCGGCTGGAACCTGAGGAACCGGGTTTCCTGCGGTCTTTGCGGGAGAAGCACTGCGGCTAAAGGGCTGAGAGGAAAGAGTGCGCGGGTCAGGGGCATCGGAGCGGAGCGGAGTGCGGGTCCTCGGGTTTCCGGGTGGATTCGAAGCATCGATCATTTCTGAGAGCCCCAGCACTGACTACCGAGGGCCACCGAGGCGCCGGGTCCGCAGCCCGGCAGGAGTAGCGTCCACACTTCTGGGCTGAGGGGTCACTTGGGTTCAAACACATCTAAGCCCCGGCTCCTGCGGCTTCTGGGAACTGGGGAGCCACCGGTGGCGACCCTTGCACTCGATGCAGGGCTGTGAAACTGGAGACCCTGACTTGGGTGCCGGACCTCCAGGCTAGACTGTTGGGGACCCAGGGACCTCGCTTCGGGGAAGGCGAGGAACCTAAGCCAGAGCTTCAGGCTCCTCACCTGAGGGATCGCCTGTGCCCCTACAGTCCTTTTCATTTCAAAAATGTTTGTGGCCAGACGTGGTAAGAGGTACAGTTCTTGAGATGTGTCATTAGACAACAACAGTTATCTGGTTTCTGTGGTGCAGTGGTTATCACGTTCGCCTAACACGCGAAAGGTCCCAGTTCGAAACAGAGCGGTATGTTTACATGCTTTTTCTTCTTCTCCCTGAAGCTTACATTCACATTTAAACCCTCCCACCGCTCCCCGCCCCCACCCCACCCCCCTGCGCTCCCCTCCCAAGTCGATAAAGAATCTGCCAGCAATGCATGAGGCCAGGGTTCGATCCCTAGGTTGGGAAGATCCCCTGGAGAAGGAAATGGCAACCAACTCTAGTATTCTTCCCTGGAAAATCCCATGAACAGAGGAGCCTGGCGGGCTACAGTCCACGGGGTCACAAGAGTAGAACACGACGTGATGACTAAACCACCACCACCCCCAACATACACATACCAAGAGAGAGAAGAAAAAACTGGGCTAGAGAGATGGATTATAGCAGCGTGTGCAGCTGCACTTTTATGCCCCACCCGCAAACACAGGAGGAGTTCCCTAATTACCTAAAAGCCTAGTCGGCACTAGGAACCAGACCTCCTTTGTCTGCTTTGAGTCACTTTGAAGACCAGGCCATAGAAAATCCAAGGAGGTCACAAAGCCAACTTCAGGTTAGCTTTCCTTTGGAAATGCCCTCACCTTCTCATCTGGTGCCTAAATCTCCTCTACACACTGACAGGCATTTTGTCTCTGAAAACCAAGAAGCTTTTCCCTGTGATGTTCACTCGCTTTCCCCCACCTCAGCACACCTGTGGAACAATTTGGTTTGCCTGACAGAACTTAAGAGACTGTCAACGACCCAGTGCTCAACCCAAAGACACATAGATGAAGGATTTTAGGCTCTAGAATTGCACAGAAAGGAGTCCTTACGCATGCCATTATCAGGAGAGCCCTGGAGTCAGGTGAGAGGCCAGGAAGCAGACCTATTCCCTCATCACCCGCTGAGAACGCCTAACATGAGGAAACTGAGATTCAGAAAGAAAGCATGACCTTGGCTCTGCTGCACACAGCACTAAATCCAAACCAGGAGGGACCCAGCCTGTCACCGTTTGGCCTGGCCTCAGAGCCCAGAGCATCGCCCAGGAGGGAGAGTGAAGGGAGATGAGCAGACAAGCGCTGGAGCCTTGCCCAGCTGCATGCAGCCCCGGGCCACTGGGACTCACCTCCTTTTCTGCTCTGCCACTCTCAGAAATTTAACCTTTACTGTCAGTTTTCAACTAGAAAAGCCAAATTAGAGGGAGGAGGTAGTAAGGTAATGACTGGTTGCCTGGTAGCTACAATTTCGCATTGTTACTGCTGTGGTCTGGCTTCAATTCCAGGTCAGGAAAGCTCTAAATTGCATTAAATCTTCCTCTTCCTGACGAGAGGTGGTTTGCTGCAAGGCACAGGCAAGACCTGCAGGGTTCCTGTGGCCAGGTGCCCTTCAGGTGAGGGAAGAGAAATGTGATGGACCACCAGGACTTCTACCCTCCAGTCTTTTCTTCCTTTATTTCAGAAACCTAGTGTCTCACATATGGAATTTTCATTCAAAGAGAACCTTGGACTTGAGTTCTAAAAACTCATTAAGAAAACAAAAACATAAAACCTTTTAAGATACAAAAAAATTTGAAGTCCTCATATCGTATATTCTGTCCCAACTGCACATTTAACATTTTCCCGCGTTTGCTTTCTCACTCTCTCCATCTATATGATTTGCTCCACCATTTGAGAGTAACTTGCAGACATCTCAACTCAAGACCACTGGTTGGGCCACTGTTGCTCCTTTCCTTTGGCCTTTCCCTCAAAACCAGCTTCTGTAGGACCTGTCCTCCAAGGCCAGGGGAAGCTTTTGTCCTTGCACAGAGTTCCTGCTTGCCCCTTCAGGAACCTGAAATCTGTTCTTTTTAGGCTGCAGAGAAGCTTCAGGAGGTGTTTTATGCTGCTCTCCCCAAAGTGTCGGCCAGGCTTGCCCTGTGCTTGTAGGAACTCTACTAGGCTGTCATCCCCCCAGAATCACCTGCTCTTGGGACTCCTCCGGGTCGTCTTGGTGGACAGTGGGGTCTTGGGTCAGCCTGAGCGCTAGAACCACCTACCTGCTGAAAAACCCTTCAGGGAAGTGCAGCTGCCCTCTTGTCTCTTGCCTGGCTCTTTTTGTTCTGTGGGGAGCATAAAGTGTTTCAACTGGACAGAAAGATGAGGGATCTTTCCTGTGGTGGGAGGATGAAGGGATCAGGTGGGGAATGCATTAAAGGGAGAGGGAGAGTTCTCAAGAGCTTTCCACAATTTTCTGCACTGGTGCTGTCAGAGGGCTGGCTGCCCTGGGATCACGGTATGTAGTATTGTCTTATCCTGGCCTTGGCCTGGCCCTCGGTCCAATCTGAGTCCAAGCAAAGAGAAGCAACCTGGTTTGCAGTACATAATTCATTGTGCCTCTCTCCAAAGTGGGGTAGTCACTGAACTTCTAGTTCCAGGATCCCAGTAGATGGAATTCATGGGTTGGGTTTTTTCCTTTTTCCTTGAATTTCCTTTCTTGGTGATCTCAGAACTCAGGGGAAAAAAAAATTAGCTCAGAAAAAAAGTTTAGCTCTGGATAAATTTGTGATCGTCAGTGTTAGGTAAAAGAAAAATTACTTTTAAAGACTTTTAAGAATTCTAATAATTGACATATAATGACATAGACAATGTTCTTGTCATGTCATGCTTCTAAAGATGACTCCTTTTACGCATCACGTGTGTGCATGCTGGCAACCGACTGTTTGCAATCCTGTGGGGATTCTATAGGTAAGAATAGTGGAATGGGTTGCCATGCCCTTCTTCTGGGGGTCCAACCCAGGAATGGAACCAGCATCTCTTATGTCTCCTGCATTGGCAGGTGGGTTCTTTACCACTAAGCACCACCTGGGCAGCCCTGTATGCATCACACTTGTTTAGTAATTTCAGTCTAAAAGCTGTTTTATGTTGTCTTCCAGATTTTCTAATAATGAAGAAAATATTGGTGGCAAAGAGGTCTTATTCAATGTTTGTAGAAGTCTTAGATTTATTTTCTCTTCAAAATTCTAATGACACTGAACTGTCTGATTTTCCTACACTGGTTTTACTGGTCCAATAAGCAAACTTAAATCCTATAAATATTTTTTGTAAAATTTTAAAATATGTGTCATAGTAAATTTAAATGTACCATGGGCTTCCCATGGTACTAGCAGTAAAGAATACCACCTACCAGAGCAGGAGACACAAGAAATAAGGGTTCAATCCCTGGGTTGGAAAGATCCCCTGGGGCAGGAAATGGCAACCTGCTCCAGTATTATTATCTGGGAAATTTCATGGAAAGGGAGATCTAGTGGGCTCCAGTTCATAGCTTCTCTGTCCATGGGGCCACAGAGAGTCAGCTGAGTGACTAAGCCTGAATAATATACCATATGATAAATGGAGACTAAGTCATAATTCTAGAAGCCACTGAGTTAATTATTCCACCTACCATTTTTGGGATAACTACCTCATTATTTTTATAGATTATAAAGTGTCCATGTGATCACAGATTAAGAGGAAATGTCAGTACTTTAAGGGATGTTGGTGAGCATGGCCATCACTGTCACTTTTAAGAAGTGTAAAACTCATGCAGTGTCTGCTCCAGGAATTAAGGACCTGGCACTGGAGACTTCTTTCCCTCAAATGTTATTTATTAAAAACAAAATTTTATATGGGAGAATGGCATTGAAACATGTAAATAATAAAATATGTGAAACGAATCGCCAGTCCAGGTTGGATGCATGATACAGGGTGCTCAGGGCTGGTGCACTGGGATGACCCAGAGGGATGGGATGGGGAGGGAGGTGTGAGGGGGGGTTCGAGATGGGGAACACATGTACACCCATGGTAGATTCAAGTCAATGTATGGCAAAGCCAAAACAACGTTGCAAAGTAAAATAAATAAATTAATTAATTAAAAATAATAAAATTATTATAAAATAAAAAAAAATGTATGTGTGGGGTAGGTGTGTTCCTTGCTACCTTCCTTCTAGATTGTGAGTCACTCTTTCCTATTCTTTGTTAGGTTTTCCTTGTCTTTTGCACTGTTAGTGCCGTGGGAGGGAAATGGGAGGCCACAGTGGAAAGGACGCAGTGCCAAGCTGTTATGCTTCTGCTACACTCCAGATGTGGGCTCAGCAGGGTAGGGGTTTGCTTTGGGTTTGCTCAACACGCAGCATCTCTCCCAGAGGAGGGCCTGGCAGTTAGTAAGCCTCTAATATGTGTTCAGTGATGAAAGGCATTCTAAAGAGAGATCCCAGAAAACAGAAGAAAGGAGAGAAAAATGGGTGACATTGGGGGCAGCCTAGAGTACGAGGCACAGAGGGGGACAGACAAAGAAAAATACCCATGTATGTGTGTACACACATGAATGCATGCGCACACACACACACACAGATTGTCCAAGAACCATAGTTAGTGTATAAAGGCAAAGGGCCCAATTATGCTCATGAGATTCAACAGAAGAACCAAGGGAAGGTGCGCCAATAATTCTTGGTATTCAGGTCTGCACATGATGCATTATCAGCAGCAGGATTCTTGGTTCTAACGATTTGTCTCAAGTAGGCTAATTTGTTTTTCAAAGATAGTCAAACACTGTCAAGGAATCACATGGAGACAGTTATCAGTTTGCTAATTCACCGTGGTATAGGAGGCAGCCCAGTCATTAAAGTGTGTGCATACAATGAAGGCAAAAAGGCAATTCACAAAGGAAAGGCGAGAGGAAGCAACTGTCTGAGACCAGTGGTTTCCCTAACTCCAGTCAGTGAGCTACTTGGCAGGAAGCAATCTCAAGTCATTCTAGTCAGTCTTCTGTGGACCCAATTATGTAGGTCACTACTGAAAATGAAGAAGGAAAGGAACAGGTTGCCCTGACTGGACTGACTCCATTTTAAAAAGAAAGGGAACTCCATCTTACACTTGGGGAACTTTGGACTGTATATTTGGGAGGCCATGGAGATAAAGTACAGAGCAGGCCTCCCTGGTGCATGGAAACCAGACCAGGCTGACCCTGTACCTAGACTTCCCGGAGCCAAAAAGAATGCAATGTCCACTATGTAATCAATCACTCTCTGTAATCTTAATAATACCCATTGTTGATGTAGGCTAAACTGCATCTTCAGATGACTTTAGAATGTAAATTTATGGCTGTAACCTGATTGTATCTCTTACTAACATTGTCCAGAGTGGGCTTTTGAGAATTTGGAAGTTGTGAGCTTAGGCATGGACGCTTTGGGTATAAAAGGTTGTCACAAAAATTGGTCGAGGTCATCCCATGGACGGAGCCTGATAGGCTGCAGTCCATGGGGTCTCTAGGAGTTGGACATGACTGAGCGGCTTCACTTTCACTTTCATGCATTGGAGTAGGAACTGGCAACCCACTCCAGTATTCTTGCCTGGAGAATCCCAGGGACGGGGGAGCCTGGTGGGCTGCCGTCTATGGGGTCACACAGAGTCAGACACGACTGAAGCGACTTAGCAGCAGTAGCAGCTCACTAAAGAGGAATCTCTGCCTCAGACCCACCAGTGTAATAAACTGTACTCCACTATCCACGCTGTCCTTCTGAGTGAGTTTGCTTCCCAGGGCGCATCACTACAACGAAAACAACTGGAAGTTGTTGGAAGACTTTCTAACCATCTTGGTGGTTTAGTTGCTGAACATATGCATTAGGGTGTCTGTGGGTAATGGCCACATTACCTTTCTGTTGTATTTCTTGCTTAGGAGGGCACCATTCCCCATTTTGGAGGGACAGATAGATGCATAGAAATCTTGTCATACTGACAAGAAAAAGATCTTTCATCAGATTGGAACAATAAACGGGAATATCAATAAACACAACTCCTACTGAAGCTCAACTAGGAACATAAAAAGATGCCTTCACCTTCTAGCAAATGTGGAGTGACAGAAATCTTATTTATCTTCTTGCTTGAAATACCCTCCCCTTCTTCCCTGCTTCCAAGGGGAAAAAAAAAAAAAAAAAGAAAGACATGAAAGACATGAAACACTAGCTTTCCAGACACTGGAAATAGGCAATAAAAAGAGAAATTTCAGAGAGATGAGAAACAAACAAGGTGAGCCCTACCATTGGTTCAGCTTACTGATTTCAGAGACTGCAAGCTGGGCATGGGGAATAAGATCTGAGGCCAAGTCCTTGATAGTGAAGATAAAGCCAAGAGCCTGTGGAGAGCAAAGTAACTGGAATTCACAGGACAAAGATCCAGTGATGAGAGAGATGGAAGAGAGAATCCAGACATATGAAAAAGATCTCCCTCAAATAGTAAACAGAGTTCTGATCAGAGCCTACTTCCAGAGAAATTGCATGATGCCAAGGAAAGAAATTCTGAAAAGATAATAGAACTGTGTCTGGTACTCACATAGGACAGAAAATCTTACTCACTCTCACCAGCCATATTGGGCTACTCAACATTCATCGACCATTGGCTAGAGACCTCAGGAATTTTGCCTCACTCATGGGAACACTCAGTTCTAGACTGACTTACCTAAAAATCATAAAAGCAAGGTCCAAAAACATGAAAGTAATTACAAGTCACTTAACTGTCCACCAGAATAAATCTCAAGATTCATAGGAATGCCAAAATAGCCAGTTTCCCCAAAACAAAACTTTGAAAATGTCTGGCATCCAAAGAATACCAAGCATGCAAAGAAGCAGGAAAATATATCCCATAAGGAGGAAAATAACCAATCAATTCAAACTGAACCAGACTTTTAATTATAGAGAGGATATTAAAATAGTTATTATGACTCTGTTACATAAGTCCAGTTGAGGAGAGATGTAGAACAGAGACAAAAGATGAGACCCACATTTCAGAGATGAAAAATAAAATATCTGGGATGATACATTCACCAGCTAGAATTAGCAAACAGATGAGACATTGCAGGGGGAAAAAAAAAAGGATTATGGAACACAAAGCCACAATCAACTTTTAAATATCCAGAGTGAAATTCCCACAGTCAAAAAAATTTTTAATAGCATGCATAAGTGAAGAGTAGGGCAATTTTAGAAAGTCTAATATAATTGGAGTCCCTGAAAACACTGGGGGGAAATTTTATGAAAGAAAATATTTTTGAAGAAATAATGACAGAAAACATTCCAATCATAATTAAAATTACAAGTCCACTGAACCAAGGAACCAAATGGATCCTAATACATTGTAATGAAACTGCTCAAATCCACTGAAAAAGAAGGAATCTCAAAAGAAGCATGGATACTGAGAAGATGCATCCAGAAAACAAAAAGATTATATCAGAATTCTCATCAGAAGCAGAGGATACAAGAAGATAGTGGTAAAGCAACCAAACCCCAATTTTTTTTTCATTTATTTTTATTAGCTAATTACTTTAAAATGTTGTAGTGGTTTTTGTCATACATTGACATGAATCAGCCATGGATTTTCATGTATTCCCCATCCCGATCCCCCCTTACACCTCCCTCTCCACCCGATTCCTCTAGGTTTTCCCAGTGCACCAGGCCTGAGCACTAACTATACCCCAATTTAAAAATAAAAACTTTTTGAAAGGAATCAAGAAATAGGAAAATAAACTCTGCTATATACAGTTAGGAAAAAAAAGAGATGATAGTGGAATAACATCTTTAAAGTATTGAGGTAGGGGAAACAGTTTATGTAGAATTCTACACTTCTTCTCCCCGCCCCCCCTCCCAAAGTCTTGGAGAGATAAAAATGAAAATTTTACAGACATACAAATGTTGAAAGACTTTATCACCAGCAGAACCACACTACAAGAAATGTTAAAGGAGTTCTCCAGGAAAAAGGAAACTCACACTAGATGGAAATAAGGATGTACACAAATTGATGAACAACAAAAATGGCATCTGGGGGAAAAATATACAACATTTATTATTGTTATTGGTATTATCATTACTGTTTAAACCTTTTTAAAAACATGCAGCAGTTTAAAGAAAAGTAACAATGATAGATTGTGGAGTTTATAATATAGGCAAAGTAAACATGCATGACAATAGCATAAAGGCCAGCAGGGGAGAAATGTAAAAAGGTGTGACATGGCATGAAGGCAGACTGTGGTGAGTTACAGATGTATGTTGTAAAGCCTAAAGCAATCGCTAAAATAACAAAACGCAGTTATAGCTAATAGGCCGACGAAGGTGAGAGAATGGAACCATATACAAAACCATATACAAAACTATGATAGAGCAGTTACTTTCCCAGAACTCTATCCTATAGACATGTGCACAAGATTGATGAATGCCTGTTAATTGTAACAGAAAATGCATAAAGCCAAATGAATTTCAGAGTTAGATGGGAAGGGTTCAATAAATACTAGTACAAACAATGGGAGAAACTTCATTGCTAAAAGGAACCTAGAGGATAACGATGAGATGAAGAATCCTGGATTCCAAGTGACCTGTTTTCCTCCAGAGCTCTTCCGTGGGGATCAGTGATGTCCTCGCTTATGTCCTCCTGTTGTGCATAAGATTCGGGGAACAAAAGGGTAATGGAGGACTTCTGCATCTTTAGAGGAATGTACAGGGTAGAAATAACCGCAACTCCTTTTCGTTCTAAAAGGGTTAGGGAACGTCCCTGGGTGGGCTCGAACCACCAACCTTTCGGTTAACAGCCGAACGCGCTAACCGATTGCGCCACAGAGACACCTGGCGGTATCGCTCCTTTCCCCCTCCCCCACCTCATTCCCTTAGAGAGCAAGCAAGCCTTCCCCTCTAGGGGGAGCCACTCGCCCTTCTCCGAACAGTCATACCCGCTCCAAGGCCTCCGAAAACCAGAGAAACCTGTGGGAAGCCTGGGGTCGGGAGATTCCGAAAGCAGAAGTGCAGCCAAGCGTCCCCGCCGCGCCTGGCGCCACACTCGCCGCGATGCAGAGCCCCGGAGACGCTCCGGGCCTGATCCGAGCGGGCCCCAGGGAAGCTGAACCCCGGGTGGGCTCAGGGCTGCCTCCCCGTTTGCTCCGCCTTCATTCGACCGTCTGCGCCCCTGGCGTTTCTCCCTGCGTTCAGCCGGCCAAGGGAGCCAGAAAGAGGGCTTGAGAACGGTTGATCAAAACAGAAATATAAAGAGACGGGAATGAAGCCGGGGTGGCAAGGACAAAGCAAAGATAACTTCTGCAAGCCCATGCAGAGACGAGGACTGGACGCAGGGGAAATGAAAAATGCAACAGACTTGAGAGGGCGTAACAGAGGGAAGATGTGAGGGAGAATCAGGAGTGCCTGCAATTATCCAACAACAAAGCAGCACAGTAATTGGAACGGATTTGTCAAAGTTAAAAGAGCAATACTGCATTTCGGCTCCCGTACAGTGGCGCGCCGTGATCGTATAGTGGTTAGTACTCTGCGTTGTGGCCGCAGCAACCTCGGTTCGAATCCGAGTCACGGCAGTCTTTATGTTTTGCATTGTATCTACCGAAGCATCTCTTGGCCTGGTCGCCGACCGCCAAAACGAGGAGGGTCAGGAGAACGGAGGTCACTAGGTTATAGAGCTCTGGACGTGCTCCAGATCTCGCCATTTAAGAGAAAATATCTATAGACCAGGTTCAAGCTCTAAATGAGTCTTGTATGTATATTCCACGAAAGAAACTGTCTAGTTGTACGGGGATTTTGTTTGTTTTTTGGTGGAAATATTTCAAGTATCAGTCATGCTTTTTTTTAATACAAAATAAAACAGATTTTAAAGAGTTTACGGTATACTGCAAACTGGTCATGGTCTACTCGGGATTTTCTGACATCCCACCTCCCATCTTTATCCTGAAAGGAAATTATTGTGTTTACAGAACAAAATGTTTGTATCATTAATGGACAGCTGTTTTAATATTGTAATGTGTAGTTGTCACCAGGATAGACAGAAAATTTTTATCATTCAAGCATGACCCTTGATACTTTCCAGGTAATGCATATCCATCCTCTGATACTTAACTCTGATGTCTGCTCATTCAGGTGAGGCTTCTTTCTTCAAGTTCATGTGAATGAATATATAATTTTTCTATCTAGCTATTAACAAGCAATGTGATGTTTTTGACATATATGTATGTTATTGAATTTCTCACACCTTAATTTTGGCATTATGCCAACATAAAACTATGTCACAAATAATGGACATTTGGATAATTTCAAACTACAGCTTTTGGGAAAGGCTCATATAAATGCCATTCTACCAGTTATTTGTGGATATGAGCATAAAAGTTCATTGAAAGAAAAGGAGTAATGGACAGGAAATTGTCAAGGAAGGCAAGACCAATGGATTTCTATCCTAGAGATTTTAGTATGCCAGAGTGGAGAGGAGCAGTGAGGCAGGTCATAGAAAAGTGGAATATTTAGTGCTACTGAAGAGCACTGAAAAGGTGACTAGAAAGTAGATTACGGCCGCCAGTTACCACGTCTAAACACTCACGGTTCCATAACCTTATTTGCCACTAGCAACAGCTGCAGAAAATTGCCTCCTCTCACTTCTGCAATTTCTGAGTGCATCTCCATAAACCTTACATTTTTCACAAAATGTAACTCAAAATAGTTCATAGACCGAAAAGGAACATGCTAAATTATAAAAGTTCCAGAAGGTAGCATAGGAGAAAATCTATGTGACCTTAGGCTTGACACTAAGTTTCTTGGGTATGAAACTCCATAGTGCGATGTAGTCCGAGACTGGGATAGGAAAAAGGATATGAAGTTTCAGTTTCAAAAATTCCAAACCTCAGAGGTTTCAGCAGATAAACTCGGTGCTTCAAAGACATACTCCTAACAGGAGGGGTCTGCAGCATTAGCGGTTTGGAAGCACTTCATGGCTGCAAAAACTGATTTTTCCAACTAAGACAGTTCCTTAAAGGATAAGAACCACAGAATCTTAAGCTGTGAATTAGTCGGGAATCAAACCCCAGTCCCCTGGATGGGAAGCAAGAACACTACCACTAAACCATCAGTGCTTCCCTCTGAGGCATTGTTCTTGGCACCACTAGAAAGAGTCACAGGAATGATGTTGCAAAGCCAGTTAAAAAATCAGTTTATACAAGCCTCTTTACTCGAAATGCAGAACAAAGCCCCAAAAGCACACCCAGAACAGAAGTTTGTACAGGAGGTTTAGGTCAGGAAACACCATCAAGATGTGAAATTCAAATCAAAATACTGGACTTCATTTCCTCACTTAAGATGCATTCTCTTTGCCCTTCCATGGTTTGGTGCCTTCCAAACCCTTTCCCCTCACTCTTGAGACAAACACCAATTCTTCCCCAAACAGGCATATCCGGACCCAGAGACAGTTGGGAGGCTCAAAATATGGAGATGTGTCTGAGTTACTCCAGAAGATCTGAATGACAATTAAGCCTCTCTTCTCCTACGGCTCTTTTTCTTTCTTTCTTTCTTTTTTTTTAAATTTTAAAACAATTTAATATCCTCCTCTCCTGATTCAATAACAGTAACATAAATTATAACAAAAATTTATTCAAGTAGACAGCTAAGTGAATTTAATCTATTCTCTTCAGAATTAATGATTAACCAGATATGATACTCTTTTGAGTTGTTGAAAAAGGCCAAGAATCAAATGACCTTGCTTTTAAGCTCTTGTGTTTGAGAGAGACCTACAAAAGGGTGAATAAATGAAAATTTCACTCCAAGATTTCCCTTTAGCCCCATCCTCTTTGGTCACTCAAGGAGGGCATGCAGAGAAGAATGATTGCATTTGATTCTGGGTAGATGCTGGATTGCTACTCTTCTGTCTAACATAAATTTCTTTTGCCCTTTGCCTTGTCTAATGTTCAAATTATCCCTTTTTTATTCTTTTTTTTTTAAACAATTAGCCTGGTATAGGCCAAGCACTAATCCATGCACAATCACTGCAGAGCCCCAGAGTTTCTCTCCTCCTGAGCATCTTTTAAGTCCTTAGAAAAGCTCAAGGATCAAAATGGCCAGTTTTCAAACTCTTGTGTCTTACAGAGACCTACACAAAAGTATAAGTGAAGTTTTTACACCAAAGTTTATTCTCTTCATCACACCACACCATACCTTTCTCCTCTCCTTCCCAGCTCTTGAGTTGTTTTCAACTCTGAAGATCCACTCAAGATCTTTTTACCACATTACACTCAAGCAAAACTTTATTTTTGATCATTTTATTTTCCACCTTTTTCAGTTGTTATGCTGCAGTTCCAATGCTTTGCAGACTAATCATTCTGCCTATCTTGCTAAATTTATTTTTTCTTTATCTGTTAGTGTGAGAGAGAGAGAGAGAGAGCAACTTTCCTTTATTTGCTCCCCTCTCTCTCTCTTTCCTTGTTTAACAACTCTAGACTGTAAACTATGCTAGGCACTGTGCTATCTCTTGAAAATATTTTATTTACATACCTAGTCTTGGTTTTTTGGGGAGATATAAATCTTTTTCTTATGAAAATATGTCTTTGGAAGACAGAGTCAAGTAAAATGTGATTTTGTTAGAACACAATGTCAAAAACAAAGTGGACACATCACACATTCAATTCCGGCAGTCAGGAAAGTCTCTCCAGGGGAAACTTCTGAACTGAGACCTGAAGAATGAGGATGAGTTTGAAGAATGAAGAGGGAGTTTTGAAAGGCCTCCCTGTGGAGAGAAGCAAGTCCCTGAAAGGGGGAGAGTTCCTGGAACATCAAGTTACTTCACTGTTGCTGGACTTGGGGATTGGCAAGAGGTATCTCGATGATAAGGAGGGGGAGAAGGAGCGTACATGTTGTAGAGGTAATAAGACATTTTAGTGAAGGAATATGGGGATACTGGGTGGCTTTAGGCAACAACGCGTGTTCAGATTTGGGCTGTGCAAGTTCTCTCAGGATACAGTGAGGCAAATGAATACTACTTAGCCATAAGAAAGAACAAAATTTTGCCATTTGCAGTTCATGGATGGACTTGGAGGGCATTAAGCTGAGTGAAATTAGTCATTCAGAGAAAGACAAATACCGTATGGTATCACTTATAGGCAGAACCTAAAAAGCACAACAAACTAGTAAATATAACAACAACAACAAAAAGATAAAAAGACCAAACTAATGATTATCAGTGAGTGGGGGGCAACATAAGGTTGGGAGTGTGGAAGGTTCAGACTATTAGGTATAAGATAAGCTCAAGGAGGTATTGTACGACATGATGAATATAGCCAATATTTAGTAATAACTGTAAATGGAAAGTAACCTTTGAACTTGTATATTTTGAAGTCTTAAAAATAAAATTTTTAATTAAAAATATTTTTTGACTTGCCTATTCTGACAAGTTAGACCATTTTCTCTGATTCTTTAAGACCATTGCATAGACTCTTTAAGGTGAAGTTTAAGGTTGACAGTTGAAGGTCTAAGGTTATAAACAAGGGATCTGGATGAACCTCCAATGTTTTTCTTCAGGGGTCTATTCTCAGAGCTGTAATGTGAGCTAACAAAACCAATATTTCTATATTTTCATTTGGGGGTCCCCACTGCATGCTTTTGCCTGATTGTCTCTCTTTTGCAAGCCTTTGCTTTGAGTGCCTTTCAGTCTGTGAGTTCTGTCTTCCAAAGACAACACCTATTTGGGAAGTCTTTTGTTGCCCCACCACCAGGCCCTTGGTCATTGGAGATTCTTTCTGGAGAGCTGGCAAGACTGCTTGAGGCAAGGCATTGGTGGTTCAGTGATAGGATTCTTGCCTCCCACGCGGGAGACCTGGGTTTGATTCCCGGCCGGTGCATATTGGTCAAGTACTTTTCACACTTCCTCCTTGTTTTGCCTAGTGCACAGTCAGGTCTGAATACTACGCGGTTCCGGCCACCAGGAGCAAGAAAAGGAGAATTGAAAACCTCGAGGTGGTTCTGAACAGAAGACTGTAAGGTGACGACTCACCTGGGGCTTCGCAAAGCTCTGATGTGTTTGGGTATACGGAGCAGCATTTGGCGGCTGGCAGCGCAGCGCAGCAACTACCTCGCTGGTGTGTTCGTACCTTTCAATGTGTAAGTATTTCTGTGGGCCTTCGACTTAGAATATTTGGACTTGTTAGTTTTCAGTTTTTCTCCCAGAAGGTCTTAGCAACCCAAAGAGCCATCAGGTCGCTGATTCGCACTCGGGAGCTTGGGCTGACGGATGGGCCACAACCCACCAGGGAGCGGGAATCAAGACAGCAGCTGCGGCCCGGCCGACCCCCCAGTGTCCGGGGAGGCGCCAGCGGCCCAAGGCAGAGGAAAGCCTGAGGGGAGGGATCCGCGAGGACAGGAGCGGGGATGCGAAGACGGGGTCTTGCGCAGTAGTGGCGAGAGGTCTCTGAGTCTGTGCGCCGGACGCTGTGACAAATTTAACATCGTCAGCCACCTCGGCCTCTGAGTGTCCTGTGAGCCCATCGGTGTTCCAGGAAGGATATCCTGTACCTGGAAATATGTGTCAACAGTACTATATATATAGTTGTTCAGTCGCTAAGTCGTGTCCGACTCTTTGCGACCCCATGGACTGCAGCACGCCAGGCTTCCCTGTTCATTGTCTCTCCGAGTTTGCCTAAGTTCATGTCCATTGAATTCGGTGATGCCATCCAACCATCTCATCCTATGTTGTCCAATTCTCCTCCTGCCTTCAATCTTTCCCAGCATCGGAGTCTTTTCCAACCAGTTGGCTATTTGCCTCAGGTGCCCAAAGTATTGGACCTTCAACTTCAGCATCAGTCCTTCCAGTGAATATTCAGGATTGATTTCCTGTAGGATTGACTAGTTTGACCTCCTTGCTGTCCAAGGGACTGTCAAGAGTCTTCTCCAACACCACAGTTCGACGGGATCATTTCTTCACCTTCAGCCTTCATTATGGTCCAACTCTCACATCCCTGCATGACTTACTGGAAAAACCATAAGCTTTGACTAGACCTTTGTCACTAAATTGATGTGTCTGCTTTTTAACATGCTGTCTAGGTTTGTCATAGCTTTCCTTCCAAGGAGCAAGTGTCTTTTAATTTTGTGGCTGCAATCACCGTCCACAGTGATTTTGGAACCCCATATTCTGTGTAGTAATTATTATTTTCCTCATCTACATAGTTAATGTGGCTAATTAGATTAATTTATTTTCTAAAGATCATCAACTATTTTCCAAGATAAGACCAATTTTGTCATAGCATTCAATGAGCTTTCTTGGTGATTCAAACGGTAAAAAATTTGCCTGCAATACAAGAGACCTGGGTTCAATCTATTGGTCAGGAGGAACTCCTTACTCCCTTCTTCCTGTCCCAGTGTTCTTTTCTGGGGAGTTCGATGAACAGAGAGGCTATATGTCCCACTGGATCCCAAAGAGGTGGACACGACTAAGTGACTACTTCTTACATACATTATTACTATATTATTTTGATTCAGTATTTAACACTTTCCACATACTTTTTTTCTTATTTTTCTTTATTTTCACATACTTTTGTAACACATTACTTGATTCAGTATTTTTAAATTACAGCTATATTCAGCAATGACAGCCCTATAACTTCTGTTTGTTACATTGTCTTTTTTGGAGAGTTTGGCTTTAGTCTAAACTCATACAATACATTGGAGAAAATGTGCCATCTTTTAATTCTTTTGGAATTTCTTTGCTCAGGAGCCATTTCTTCCAATGAACATTTTTTAGTCCTGGAGCTTTCTTTGCAGGGAGATTTAAAAATTCTTACTTGAAACAATTTAGTGCTTGTAGACTAGTTCATTCCACCCCCCCCTAACCCCCAAATCATTACTGGGACAAATTATTCAGTTCCTCTAAAATATTTGTGTTTAAGAGATTCACTTATTGTTCCCTTATGTCTACAAGTTTAGTAGCAATGACTTCCTTTTTCTCTCTTAACAGTTTTATCAGCTTTAATAGTCTTTTCAAAGTCAACCATTTATATTTTCTCTTCTGTATTTAACTTTGAAATTCCTGCTTTTCTAGATAATTTCTACTTCTATCTGCTTTTGTTATTGTTATTCTTTTAGTAACTGTAAGATGAAGATTTATCTCCTCAGCAATCAGCCTTAATTTTCATAATTTGCATTTATGTTTGTGTTCAGTTCAGTTCAGTTGCTGAGTCATGTCCGACTCTTTGCGACCCCATGAATCACAGCATGCCAGTCCTCCCTGTCCGTCACCAACTCCTGGAGTCCACCCAAACCCTTGTCCATCGAGTCGGTGATGCCATCCAACCATCTCATCCTCTATCATCTCCTTCTCCTCCTGCCCTCAATCTTTCCCAGCATCAGGGTCTTTTCAAATGAGTCAGCTCTTCCCATCAGGTGGCCAAAGTATTGGAGTTTCAGCTTCAACATCAGTCCCTCCAATGAACACCCAGGACTGATCTCCTTTAGGATGAACTGGTTGGATCTCCTTGCAGTCCAAGGGACTCTCAAGAGTCTTCTCCAACATCACAGTTCAAAAGCATCAATTCTTCGGTGCTCAGCCTTTCTTTATAGTCCAACTCTCACATCCATACATGACCACTGGAAAAACCATAGCCTTGACTAGACAGACCTTTGTTGGCAAAGTAATGTCTCTGCTTTTTAATATGCTGTCTGGGTTGGTCATAACTTTCCTTCCAAGGAGTAAGCGTCTTTCAATTTCATGGCTGCAATCATCATCTACAGTGATTTTGGAGCCCCCAAAAATAAAGTCAGCCACACTTTCCAGTGTTTCCCCATCTATCCACCATGAAGTGATGGAACCAGATGCCATGATCTCAGTTTTCTGAATGTTAAGCTTTAAGCCAACTTTTTCATTCTCCTCTTTCACTTTCATCAAGAGGCTTTTTAGTTCCTCTTCACTTTCTGCCATAAGGGTGGTGTCATCTGCATATCTGAGGTGATTGATATTTCTCCTGGCAATCTTGACTCCAGCTTGTGCTTCTTCCAGCCCAGCGTTTCTCATGATGTACTCTGCATATAAGTTAACTAAGCAGGGTGACAATATACAGCCTTGACATACTCCTTTTCCTATTTGGAACCAGTCTGTTGTTTCATGTCCAGTTCTAACTGTTGCTTTCTGATCTGCATACAGGTTTCTCAAGAGGCAGGTCAGGTGGTCTGGTATTCCCATCTCCTTCAGAATTTTCCACAGTTTATTGTGATCCACACAGTCAAAGGCTTTGGCATAGTCAATAAAGCAGAAATAGATGTTTTTCTGGAACTCTTGCTTTTTTGATGATCCAGCGGATATTGGCAATTTGATCTCTGGTTCCTCTGCCTTTTTTAAAAACCAGCTTGAACGTCTGGAAGTTCACAGTTCACGTATTGCTGAAGCCTGGATTGGAGAATTTTGAGCATTACTTTGCTAGTGTGTGAGATTGAGTGGCGCGAACTGTGCAGTAATTTGAACATCTGCCACTCGGCTTATGCCTTACCATGGATTTAGGAATGGATACTGACCTTATCCAGAAATCATGTGCCAACTGTACTAATATTTTCACATAATGTTACCTGGACATATGAGTGCCAGCTCCTTTCCATTGCTTCATTCCTGTTCATGATGAATTGTGAATAGCTTCAACCTAGTTCCATCTCCTCTCAAACTTAGCTGAGTCTTTACCAGTGATGGCTTCCTCAGTGCCCAAATTTGACCTTCAATTCCAGATCAGTCTCCTAGGTATTAGGAGTGATCCAACATGTTGACTCTATGCTGGGCTGTAAGATCTTCTTCAACACAGTTCGACATGGTATTCTTCACCTCAGCTTCATTATGTAATCTATCCTGATGCTTCTGAAACCATACATTTGACTTAGACCCTTTTCACTGAAATTGTTCCTTTTAACATCTTATTTGTCTATCGTAAGAGAATGCTTTTTTTTTAGTCCTATTTCCCCATTTCTAATTTTTTTCCTCATCTTTGCATGTTAATGTGGTAATTTTATTTATTTCCTCACTGATTCCAAATGGGACCAATTTTGTTATAGTCTTCTTAGCTTTTTGTGATTCCGTATTTCTTACAGAGATGTGTTAATCATGTCAGAAGGCATTTACTCTTTTTTGTCCAGTTTCTTTTCTAGGGAGGTTCGATGACAAGGCTATATTCACACTGTCAAAGGGAACACACTCCTTCCATTATTCATCATGGCACTCTGTTCTATAGAACTGTCCACCTTTTTCTTATTTTCTTATTTCCAACTTTTGTCTTTATTGATTAGGTATTTGAAATTCAGGATTTTCCCACTTTACTTCATTTTAAGTCTTATTTGGCAGTATTGGTTAGTCTATATGAATACGAGCAACATCTGCTCCTCTGTTTTTCTTTGCTGACTTGTGTAGAGCCATTCTCCAAGCATTTTGCTGGAGCTGCAAAGATTATAAATCTACTTGAATTTAGTGTTGACCATTCTTTCCCACTCCAATCATGACGGTAGCTTATTCTTCCGTCAAAATAGTTTAGATTTCAGTTTTATTCAGAATTATCTGCTAATTTTTTCTTCTAAATTGTTTTGATCAGGAGTTTTTCAGAAGTAGAGTTTCCTTTGAAATTTATTACAAGAATTTGTTTCTAGATATTTTATTATCTGACTTTAGTGACTAGTGGTTATTCCTTAGAACTGTAAATTTTATACCTCAGCTCTAGCCTTAATTCGATAATGCCTTTATGTTGTGTTCAGTTCAGTTCAGGCTCAGCATGCTCCGAAAACTTGGAAACCCATGGATAGCATAGCCTGCCATCCCCTGTCGTCACAAGGCCTGGGTCCCCCACCAACGCCTTGTCCCTATGTAGCGTTGAATCATAACCAATTCCCTCACACTCTTCCTCTGCCTCAACATTCACATCATGGGTCTTTGCAAATAGTCAGCTGCTCCACATGCCAAGTATTTGTAAGTTTACTTAAATAGTCCTATAACATCTGGCTGATCTTTTATCGATGAACGTTGAATCTACTTGTCGTCCACTCTCAAGAGTCTCTCCGAACATCACATTCCATCTCTTGCCTAACTTCTTATACAATCACATTCTTACATCTCAGGAATTACCATAGCCTTACTAGACAGGCTTTGTGGCAAGGTCTCGTTTCTTATTGCTGCTTTGGCATAACTTACCTTCCAGGATAAGTCTCCATTTATGGTCTGTCCCTTTCCAGTGATTTTGACCCAAATAAAGTCACCAACTTCCATGATTTCCCACTATCCACTTGGTTGATGTGAAGCAGAGCAAACCAGATGTAACTCTTGAGCCACTTTCATTTCAGCTCACTCACGGGCTTTGGGTTGCTCTTCACTTACTGCAACAGGGGTAATCGCAAGCTGAGGTTGTGAATCACACGAACGACTCACTGGCTTCCCACCAGCGTTTTCATGATTTAACGCTTTTAAA
This sequence comes from Odocoileus virginianus, assembly GCF_023699985.2. Lineage (NCBI taxonomy): Eukaryota > Metazoa > Chordata > Mammalia > Artiodactyla > Cervidae > Odocoileus > Odocoileus virginianus. The sequence continues at coordinate 6,806,075 of NC_069678.1, read as the reverse complement.
AGTCAATATAACGTTCATCTCCTTACATGGCCAGTGGTGATTTCCATGTCCAGTTCACTTTGCTTTGATGCATACATTCTCAGAGGGGTCAGATATCTGGAATGTCATTCAAGTGTGGCTACGAAGGACCCATACAACAAAGGCTTTGGATGTAATGAATCAGATTAGATGTATTTCTAAATCCTGATTTTGATGATCAGCTGGTTGGAATTTGACTCTATGCCTGCCATTTTAAAAACTCAGCATTGACGTACTGGAAGTTCACTTTCAGTTATTCGCTAAGACTGGCTAATTTCCATACTGTAGTGCTCAAATCAGTGACAATTGCACTATTTGAACTACGGCATTGTTCTAGGTAATGCTCAAAATTCTCCAATCCAGGCTTCAGCAATACGTGAACCGAGAACTTCCAGACGTTCAAGCTGGTTTTAGAAAAGGCAGAGGAACCAGAGATCAAATTGCCAATATCCGCTGGATCATCAAAAAAGCAAGAGAGTTCCAGAAAAACATCTATTTCTGCTTTATTGACTATGCCAAAGCCTTTGACTGTGTGGATCACAATAAACTGTGGAAAATTCTGAAGGAGATGGGAATACCAGACCACCTGACCTGCCTCTTGAGAAACCTGTATGCAGGTCAGAAAGCAACAGTTAGAACTGGACATGGAACAACAGACTGGTTCCAAATAGGAAAAGGAGTATGTCAAGGCTGTATATTGTCACCCTGCTTAGTTAACTTATATGCAGAGTACATCATGAGAAACGCTGGGCTGGAAGAAGCACAAGCTGGAATCAAGATTGCCGGGAGAAATATCAATCACCTCAGATATGCAGATGACACCACCCTTATGGCAGAAAGTGAAGAGGAACTAAAAAGCCTCTTGATGAAAGTGAAAGAGGAGAATGAAAAAGTTGGCTTAAAGCTTGACATTCAGAAAACTAAGATCATGGCATCTGGTTCCATTGCCTCATGGGAAATAGGTGGGGAGACATTGGAAAGAGTGGCTGATTTTATTTTTTGGGGCTCCAGAATCACTGCAGATGGTGACTGCAGCCATGAAATTGAAAGACGCTTACTCCTTGGAAGGAAAGTTATGACCAACCTAGAGAGCATATTAAAAAGCAGGGACATTACTTTGCCAATAAAGGTCCATCTGGTCAAGGCTATGGTTTTTCCAGTGGTCATGTATGGCTGTGAGACTTGGACTGTGAAGAAAGCTGAGTGCCGAAAAATTGATGCTTTTGAACTGTGATGTTGGATAAGACTCTTGAGAGTCCCTTGGACTGCAAGGAGATCCAACCAGTCCATCCTGAAGGAAATAAGTCCTGGGTATTCACTGGAAGGACTGATGCTGAAGCTGAAACTAATATTTTGGCCACCTCATGCGAAGAGTTGACTCATTGGAAAAGACCCTGATGCTGAGAGGGTTTGGGGGCAGGAGGAGAAGGGGATGACAGAGGATGAGATGGCTGGATGGCATCACCGACTCGATGGGCATGAGTGTGAGTAAACTCCGGGAGTTGGTGATGGACAGGGAGGCCTGGCATGCTGCAATTCTTGGGGTCGCAAAGAGTCGGACATGACTGAGCGACTGAACTGGACTGAACTGAAAGGCGGGTGGCTCAGTGTGAGGTGGAGAGGGTGTGCTTGCTCTCCATCTGAACGAGGTAGCAGGGAGGTAGGAGAACATATAACCTCTGATTGTCTCTGTGGCACAGTCAGTTAGTGCATTCAGCTTTTAACCAAAAGGTTGGTAGTTCTAAGTCCCTCCCAGGGACGAGTCTTTCTCGCTATAGAATGTAGAGGATTGGTAGCCATGCCTTTTCTACACAAGCTCTCCTCCCTTAATGGCCAAGACAGGAACCTCCACTACTATATTTCTCCTGTCGCTTGTATTTTGTGCACCACAGGAGAACCTAAGCCCAGATCATCGCTGATCCTCCGAGAGGAGTTCAGGAGGAAAACAGGCCACTCACAATTGAGAAATTCTCAAAGACTAGACTCATCATTAAACTGTGAATTCCTATAAATCATGAAGTTTCTTCCATTGTTTGTAATGATATTTATTTACTCCTTTGCATATACTTTTGGAATTAATTTGGTTCTATTTTATTATGGGTTTCCTGGGTGGCCCTAGGGGTAAAGAATCCACCTGCTAGTGCAGGTAAGCCTAAGAAACCCAAGTTTGATCCCTGGGTTGGCTATATCCCCTGGAGGAGGGCAAGGCCACCCACTCCAGTATTCTTGCCTAGAAAATCCCATGGACAGAGGAGCCTAGGCTCGCAAAGAGTCAGACTCAACTAAAGCCACTTAGCATGCATGCATGCTTGTATTATTACAAATAATGCTGCAGTCATCTTTCTTATACACATATCCATAGGACAGAATGCCAGAAGAGCAAATGCTCTATCGTAGATTACACACAGGTTTGTATATAAGTCCATGTATATAATTTTCTTGCCTTTGTTGACTTGTTAGCTATAACCTGTTATTTCAGCAATTGCTTTAGGCTTTATGCCATCTATCTATAACTTACCACAGTCCACCTTCAAGTGACCACCTCATATCAGTTCACATTTCTCCCCTTCCTGCCTTTATTTATTTTGTTGCATTTAACTTTCCATATGTTATAAAACCAGAGTTTATAACTATCCAAGTAACAGCAATCCAAGGTTATTACTTTTCTTAAACTGTCCTATTTTTTCACCAGCCCTGGAACTGACTAGACTCTAGCCCCCCCCCCCCCCATTAGCCAGCCAGTTGAAGTGTCTGGACCCCTCAGAGTCACCTTTGTCAGGATCTAGCCCCACCTACCAGCAGTCTGACTTTGGGACTCCTGGGCCCTCCAGCCAGACCAGACCTCAGGACCTGGCTTTGCCCACCTGTGTGCCAGTACTAGCCCTCACACCTGGGGGTTCCACAGCCAGCTGCCTCTTGACCCTGCCGTGCTAACCAGTGGCTCCAGATCCCAAACAAGGCAGGGCCTAGCAATCAAAGAGACTGGAGCCAGCTAATCCTACCAGACCATGCACTGTGGTCAGCCAGCCACAACAAAAGGACCCATGCAGCCCACATACAGGGCACCCCTAGAGCATATCAATCTGATGAGAGGGTAGCAGGCTGCTGGGATCCACGGAAGTCCCCTACAAATGGCCACTTCTCTAAGCCCAGGAAACATAACCACCCTACCAGATGTAGAGAAATAAAAACAGTGCGTTAGCAAAATGAGGTCATGCTCCAAATGAAGGAAGAAGATAAAACTCCAGACTTAAGTAAAGTGGAGATAGGCAGTCTTTTACATAGTTCATGAGGTTCTCACAAAGGATGGTTTGCCATTCCCTCCTCCAGTGGGTCATGTTTTGTCAGAACTTTCCACTATAACCAGTCTGTCTTGGGTGTCTCTACATAGCTTCATTGAGTTATGGCAAGCCCCTTCACTGCCACAAGGCAGTGATTCATGAAGGGGAAAAGTAAAGCTGCAATCTATAGCAGGAAAGATGCATCCCTGGGTGGACTCAAACCACAAACCTTTCAGTTAACAACCAAACAAGTTAACCGATTGTGCCACAAAAACACCCTGAAATCATGGAATCAGAAAACGGTTGGTACTTGGCAGGAAAGTTGTGACAAACCTGGATAGTGTGTTGAAAAGCACAGACATTACTGCAGACAAAGGTCCGTATAGTCAAGGCTATGGTCTTCCCAGTGGTCATGTACGGTTGTGAGAGCTGGACCGTAAAGAAGGCAGAATCCCAAACAATTGATGCCTTCAAACTGTGGTGCTAGAGAAGAATCCTGAGCATCCCCTGGACAACAAGGAGATCAAGCCAGCCAATCTGAAGGGAAATCAACCCTGAATACTCGTTGGAAGGACTGATGCTGAAGCTGAAGCTCCGGTATTTTGGTCCTCTGATGCGAAGAGCAGACTCATTGGAAAAGTCCCTGATGCTGGGAAAGATTGAGGGTAGAAGGAGAAGAGGGCGTCAGAGGATAAGATTACAGGATGGCATCACTGATGCAATAAACATGAACTTGGGCAAACTCCAGAAGATGGTGAGGGATTGGGAGGCCTGGCGTGCTGCAGTCCATGGGACCTCAAAAAGTCAGACACAACTGGGCAACTGAACAGCAACAACAGGCAATCTACCACAGGAAAGATTAGATTCCAGAGATGCAGAGAGCAGAAAAACAGGTGATTCTCAGAGCCCAGGGCTGAATGCAGCTGTGCAAGGCTCTCAGCTGTTGCCTCACTGCTCATCACACTTCACCACTCCCTCCCTGCCTGAATGAGGCTTTGCTCGGAGGCCAGGCCACAGGGTGGGTTCCATCCTACTCTAGCTTTAGCGCTGTGTGCTGGGGGAGCCAATATGATGGTCTCTTTCAAACTTCAGTTGCCTTATGAATCAGGGGCAGACTTGGTTCTCAGTGGGTGATGAGCAGATCCATTTATTTCCTGTTTCCTGACCTGACTGCGGGGAACCTCTCCTGGTTAGAAGCACATGTACCAACTCCTTTTCCTCCCCAACCAGCTCAATTTGTGGAGCATGAAATTCTTCATCTTTCTTCATTCTTCATTCTTGTCTTTGGTTTGAGCCCCATGCAGAGTTGAATTCGTTCTCTATTTTTCTGTCATGAAAATCAGATTGTTTCACAAGTGTGCTGGGGTGAGGAAAAGCCAAGTTTGCTTCACAGGGATGCATTTCTTGGTTTTCTGAGACATGATCCCTGTCAACGTGTAGAGGAGATTTAGGCCCCTGAAGAGAAGGTGTGGGGATTTTCAGATGGAAAGATAACCTGAAGGCGAGCCTTCTCCTGTGTCCTCCTTGGAATGTCTGTTGGCCTGGCCTCTAAAGAGCTTATTCAGAGCAAAGAAAGGAGGCTGGTTCCTAGTGCTGAGCTGGCTTACGGTAGTAAGAGAACTTCTCTTCGGTTTGGGGAAAGAAAAACGCAGCTATACATTCTGCTATAACCCACCCCACTTGCCCCGTTTAAAAAAAAAAAAAACAAAAACGGGAATTCAGGGGGGAAAGTTTCAGGGAGAAAAAAAAAAGGAACCTGTTTCTGCCCAGGGGACCTTTCGCATGTTAGGTGAACATGATAACAACCACACTACAGAAACCACGTGAGTACCAACGCCTAATGACAGCTCCAAGGAATGAACTTCTCCCCAAGACTGGCCCACCAAAAAATTTTAAAGAAAAAGGATCCTGGGAGCACCTTCGATCTCTCAGGCACGTAGATTGCGGCTCCCGAGAGGCCTTCCTTCGGGTTAGGGTTCCTCACCTTCCCCGAAGTGAGGTCCCTGGGGCTCCCAAGTCCAACTGAGTCTCCAGTTCCTCAGCCTAGGGCCAGAGACCAGAGATCGCTCCACTGAATCCCCATCTCCCAGAAGCCGCAGGAGCTGGGAGTGATGGGCGCGTCTGAGCCACAAGCAACCTGGACCCCCTTCAGTATAGACGCCGCCCCTCCCCGGCTGTGGACAGGCGGTCAGTCAGTGCTCTTGGCTCTCGGAAATGAGCGGTGTTTCGAATTCACCCGGGAACCCGAGGCCCGGCCCTCCCCTCTGCTCCCAAGCTCCTGATCTTGCAGCCCTTCTCCCCCGACGTCCGCGGCAAACGGGGTTTCTCAGGTTCCTGCCGCTGTGGCTTATTCCAGGTGTCCATTAGTTCAAGTCCAAGACTTTCACCACGTTTTCATGTTTAGCATGAAGAGCAGCAAAGGCTGAAGGCTCAGGTCTTTTGTCTGTTTGAAAATAGCGAGCATCAACGCGGGCCGAGGCTTTCTTCCCTGCCTGTATTGAATTCGCTTGCAGGCCAGGCCCCGCATAAAGCCGCGGGGGAGCCAGGCTCGGTCCACACAGATCTCAAGGTCGTTCATTCCACCCTCATTGTACTTGAGATTCTTCTTGAGAAACAGTTTTGTTTTACCTTTTACAATGCCTGAAACGCCTTTTATAATTTTCCAGTTCAACAGATCATGAAGTAAGAATTTTAACCTAGGACGACAGAGGTCAAGGCAGTTTTCCCAGAAAGCTGGCGTCTGGAGGGGTTTCCGTGTTCACCTCACAGCAGGCAGTTGCTTTTTGCTGAAAAACTTAATGCAGTGTTGTCTGTGTGTCTGTCTGCCTCTGGTTTCCTTTAGAAGCAAAGGGTAACACGCTTGGGAATGCACGTGCGTTTTCTCCTGCAGTGGTGTTTCTTCTTTTCTCGGTGCGGCGGTCACCGCGTTTCCTTCAGGTCTGAGGTTCAGGGGCTCCGACCCCGAGGGAGGCGCGGGCCGCGTGCGCACCGGCCCCCAGGCCGCGGGGCTCCGCCTGGTTCCGCGTGGACTCCGAGTGCAATCGAGGGTGCGACCGCGCGGCAGCACCCTCACCAGCGCTGGAGCCTGAGTCCCCAAAGAGGCTTTCGATCAGGACGTTACATGAGATGCCCCTGCTTTCCTCCCATCCGGGTCCTAGTTTTCACCTCTCACGTCCAGTCAGGGGAGCGGATTTGCGGTCTTTCGGTCCGGTCGAGCGCGCTGCCCTTCCACGTAGACTGGACGAGAGGGCGGTGGGACCACCTTTCTCGGGAGAGTCGTTTGCCCAAGTCCAGAGTCCCCTAATGGAGGGACTGGGACTGTGTGGGCCGAAGTAAACATGGACGGAGAGGCAAACGAGAAGTCCTGACTAATTGGATGTGGGTCTGAGGAAAGCGCTGCGTCTGGGACAACCGGAGGTCTGAGCCCAGGGAGCTGGAGATGGCGTCATCCAAGGCGGGAGAACTGCCGGGCAGCAGGTCGTGGGGGAAGACCGGACGGAATCCAGGTCTGGGCGCGGAGCCTTGTTTGCGAGCGTTTTCCATCCAGCCCTTCCGGCTCCTGCACCCGCCAGGAGTCTCTTGTGACCTTGGGGATCCCGAGATCTCACCCGCGCGGCTCCCCTCCCGCCTCTCCTGCCCCCGCCCCGGCGACCTGCTCTCCACGCGCGCTCGCCGGGAAAAGGCGCGTCTCCAGGGCAGTTGTGAGGTGCGCCCGAACCGGGCAAGTCGTGGGGACGTGAGGGTCAGGCGCACCTCGCGGGCGCGTCCACTGTCACGCACAGCGCTTGGCTTTGGTGTGGAGCTCCTCATTTGGAGAAAGCAGGGAAGGAACGTTCTTTGGGTACAATTCCTTGGAGCGGGGTGCAGGACTCAGAATAGGAAGGCGAGAGGCACCACACACTCTTTTCAGATTTCCTATTGAAATTTATGATGCGTACAGCACGTGGTTCCCTGGTGGTCTAGTGGCTAGGATTCGGCGCTTTCACCGCCGCGGCCCGGGTTCGATTCCCGGTCAGGGAAAGTGTCTCTTTTTGCTTTCATCTCTGCGTACAGACTTTTCCCTTGCTCCCTGTGGCTCAGACGGTAAAGAATCTGCCGGCAATGCGGGAGACCTCAGTTCGTATTCCTAGGTCGGGAAGATACCCTCGAGCCGGGAGTGGTCAACCCACTCCAGTATTCTGACCTGGAAAATTTCAAGGACAGAAGGGCCTGGCCTGTTACAGTCGGCGACTAACACTTTCATTTTCCACAAGTGTGATGCACCCCAGTGTCCCCATGCAGTAAAATCTCTGCATTGAATCCTTAAGTCAGTGAGATTGGGCCGCAGGGCCAGGGCATCTCCCAGAGTGGCGGGAGGACATGTGAGGAGCAGCCTGCACAGCCCTTCACCTCCACTCCTCCCTTCATCTCGGGAACCCAAAATCTCACTTTGAGTGTCCATCTAAAGAGAACTTGGGACCTGAGCACCAGTTACTCCTTTAAAAAGAAATACTGAGCACCAATTACTCCTTTAAAAAGAAAAAGAAAAAAAAAAGTTTGAAACCTATAAAATTTTACAAGTATATTAATAATATATATTCTTCACTTCCCCGGTGCCTCAGACAGTAAAGAATCTGCCTGCAATGTGGGAGACCTAGATTTGATCCCTAGGTGGGGAAGTTCCCCTGAAGAAGGGAATGGCTACCCACTCTAGTATTCTTGCCTGGAGAATTCTATGGACAAAAGAGACTGGCAGGCTACAGTTCATGGGGTCGCAAAGTGTCGGACACTGCTAACCCTCTCACTTTCATTCTTCACCTAAGTGTACAGTTAACATTTTCCCACATTTGCTTTCTCACTCTCTCTTCATATACATGATTTACTCCACCATTTGAAAGTAACTTGCAGACATCCCAAGATCACCCTTTGGGCCACTGTTGCTCCCTTCCTTTGGCATGTCCCTCAAAACCAGCTTTTGCAGGACCTGTTCTCCAAGGCCAGGGGAAGATTTTGTCCTTTTGCCCTGTTCTCCGTAGGCTATAAGAAGCTTCAGGTGAAAATTTATTCTGCTCTTCTGATAGGGCAGGCCAGGCAGGCCTAGAGGTTTTAGAAGGAACAGGACTAGGCTAGTATCCCCTCAGACCTGCTGCCCTGTGGACTCAGCTTAGTTGCTTTAGTGGGCTGTGGGGTCTTGGGTTAAACTGAGTGCTGGAACCACTCACCTTGGGAGAGACCCTTCAAGAAAGTGAAGTTGCCTCCTTGGTTCTAGCCTGGCTGTCTGTGTCCTGCTAGAATATTTTATAACAAATTACTTTACTCACTTCTCTCTCACTCCTCCTCCTTCCCCTCTGGTAACCATTACTCTGTTCTCTGTACCTATGTGCTTGTTTTTGTATGATTTGGTTTGTTCATTCATTAAAACATTTTAAAAATTCCATATATGAGTGAAATCACATAGTATTTGTATTTATTTGCTTCTTTCACTTAGCATAATACCCTCAAGTCCATCCATGTTGTAGCAAATGGCAGATTTTGTTTAAGGCCGAGGCATACTGTGTTGTGTATATATGCCACATCTTCTTTATCCATTCATCTGTTGATAGACACTTGGGTTGTTTCTATATTTTGACTATTGTAAATCATGCTGTGATGTACATATGGGTGTATATATCTATTCCAGTTAGTGGTTTTGTATTTTGTAGGTAAAGACCCATTAATGGAATAGCTGGATCATATGGCTGTTTTATTATTAATTTTTAAAGGAATCTCTACACTTTTTCCATAGTGGATGCACCATTTAAATTCCTACCAGCATTGTAAATGCTTCTGACTCCACAAAAAAGTGAAGAATCTTTCCTGTGGTGGGAGGGTGAAGGGAGCAAGTGGTAAATTATTTCCTCAAAAGTAGGGCATAATTGTCAAGAGCTTTCCAGAGTTGTCTGAATCACTGTTGTTAGGTAGATGGCTGCCTTGTAATAATGGTGCTTAGTCTTCAATCTCATTAAATTTTTAAAAACTATTTTAGGAATGTCTTTTTTAAGAATCTGGCAGTATGCAACATTGTTCTACTCTAAAACCACCCTGGAACTGCTAAAGGATTTTCACATATTTAGTTTACTTAACACTTACTGAACCCATGCTTTAACAGCCCGAGAAACAATGGTGCTTGGCCCTGTCCGGTCCTGGTCTCGAACAGTCCTGGCTCCAGTCTGAGCTATCTTGATTTGTGGTTCATAGTCAACTGTACTTCTCTCCAACCTGGGTTAGTGACCAAGCTTCTACAGCCAGGATTCCAGAGGAATCCAGGGACACACTTGATGGGGTTTTTTTCTTCCCCTTCCATAGACGTTGAACTAAAAGGATACGTGAAAGTCTTTCACAAAAGCAGTTTCTACCTGCTTTCCATCTGAGATACTTTCCTATAAGAAGAACCTGTAGTGGGAATTCCTAATAATGTACTTTCACAACCTTGAGAAATTCCACAGAAATAGCATCTGGAAAAACAGCATATATTAAGAAATTATGTTAATGATTATCTTTCATGTTTTTCTTAAGAATAATCTCCTTGTTACAAACCCCAAGGCCAGACCCAGAAGGGAATATGACTGGGATCACGAAAGCATGGACCCTGGAACACTGGGTCGACATCAGGCCTGAATGCTGCTGCTGCTGCTAAGTTGCCTCAGTCGTGTCTGACTCGGTGCGACCTTATGGACAGCAGCCCACCAGGCTCCTCCATCCACAGGATTCTCTAGGCAAGAATACTGGAGTGGGCTGCCATTTCCTTCTCCAGAAAGCTGCCTATGTACTTGCTAATTGTTCCAAAGACTAGCCCAGAAGGGAACGACCTGGGGTAAACACAAGGAGATCTGGACTATGTCAGTGTAGTTCATGACATTTAGGGGTACATGATTAACACAGAATGTGTCTTGAGAAAGGTAAGATCTGAGGAAGTCTTGTAGTCTTCAATTAGGACTAAAAACCGGACTCAGAGTGGACTCTGCACCGCAGTCCAATAGAGGCTGCAGGTCCCCTGACCCATTGCACCAGATTTCGTTTTCTGTCTTCATTCGTCACTTGCTCCTGGGCCATTAGGGCAACAAGAACCAACTAAGGGGATAAAGAACCTAAAATCAAAAGAAGTATCGTCACCATGGCAGTCTGTGTTTTCTGGACCTTGGTTCTCAACTAGGTGGTAGCCCAGTGATGGGAATAGTTCACACTTGGCCTCATGGCCTGTCTTTTGTTCAATTCAAGCATGTAATCAAGAGCTGACTTGGATAAGAGATTTATCATTTTAAAACAGCCAAATGCCCTCAGACCTCCAGGCTTGGCTATGGAACTGTTTAAAACATGAAGACCTGTTTAGACTATTAGACTTGAAATCTGATGAAACCAAACAAAGGAAAGTAACAAGAACCAGAGGGATCTCCCATTTCCGAGGGAAAGTGAGAAAGAAACACTGAAGCTTAAGAGAAATGAGCTGGCAGAGCAATGAAATGAAGGCGAATAAAGGGTGGCGGAGGGGAGGAGTCCCACTGATCTTGGCTTGCACAGAGCTCTCTCACGCCTCTGATCTGTGCATGTGCCCTAACTCCTGCAGGAAGCATCCAGGAGCTCCCAGATTCAAGGGGTGAAAACTTTCAACTGGTATTCTGTTTTCAAATCAGGAGATTTGAGATTCTGACTCCTGACTGAGATGTGGGATGCTAATCCAGATGTGAAAATCCTGGGTCCTTGCTTCCAAGGAAAGGCAATACAGGCCCCAAGCAGAGGCCTATGCTCTCCTTCCGCTGAAGCACTGTCTTAACTCTCTCTGGATATATTGCTCCTGGTATATGATGCAGTTGAATTTTGGACATCACATAGTCTAAATTTGGAGCACTGAATTCAGGAGAGGGTGGGGCACTACAGTGGACTGGTTGCCTCAATGTGAAAAAAACTGGGTAGAATCATCTCTTTTTTGGAAAGACACTGATGTACTCTTTTCAGAAAGGTTCTGTTTGAAAATACAAGAAATATAAAGACATCTTGGATCCCAAAGGAACCCTGGAGACAGACCTAAGCTCACTGAACAAAGCAAGAGGTGGAAACAGGTTTGGAGCACACCAATCTGCCTTCCAAGGATACACAGTTACAAAGAACTAAATTCTGCCAACATAAGAAAACTACTTTGAAGGCAAATTTTACCTTTAATTCGCAGAGCTTTGGATGGAAATATTTCTTTTATGTCCACCAACACTTTACTAATTAGGGCTTTTTTGTTATTTGATTTAAATCATAAGGGCAAAGAGGATGAGATCACTGCTGAAATGACAGCAAAAGTCAACCATGTAGGGAATCTACCTGAAAAAGACTCAGTAGGAAGCTTTGATTCCAAGTAGGTTCATGCTCTAAACCCACTTAGTTGATAGCCCAAGGGACTGGAAGTCTTCACACCACACTCTGGAATGTGCTTATGAGAACCTAGGCTAGTGTTTCTTTCATCCTCTGCTCTTTCAAACCACTCTAGCTCTGGAGGCCTCAGGAGGTTTCAGACATTGGAGACATGACTGAGGAAGCCATGTCACAGAACAATCTGGGGGCTCACGAGAACACCTGTTAGTTAAATGACTTCAAGGCCAGACCGAGTCAACTGCCCTCCCATAACTTGCTCCTTACCTCCTTCAGAATAAAAGCTTCTGCATATTCCAACTACAAATGGAGTGGTGGAAACATTACTTCCCTTTAGTGGAAGTGACATGTCTTATGGACTCAGAAGCCTCCTTCCAACCAGTTTTGACTGTTATTTCTCCTCAGCACCATGAAGAATGTAAAAGCTTCCATTTAACTTAATACCCAGATGCCAGCAGTGTTACTTCAAATTTCTCTTTGTCAGAAAAGCAAATATTTAAGTGTTACTTTTCTAAGCTTTTTTTAAACAAAAACAAATCCTGGGATGGACCAAAAAATGCTCTTCTTTGAGGTGATTTCTATCCAGGGAACAAGTCTGTAATGTCAACAATAATACAATTCTCCATTCTCTCTTCCTGAGAGAGGGGGCTAGGGGTTTGAAGAAGGAAATGCTGCAGGAGGGCACAAATAAATGAAAATCTAATGAGAGGAAGTAGAGGAATGGTGAGGCAAGTGGGACATTAAACTGAGGCCTCCAAGGTAGTTTAAGGCTTGCTTTGTTTCACTGAAAAAATAAATGCCTGATTAATATGTGGGCAGGAGGAAGTAACAAGTGTTTTTTAATTTGTGTATGTGGGCACAAGAAAGTGGTATGGTACCAGAAATCCATAATTTCAGTATGCTGAAGTTCCTGGTCATCTTTGTATGGTTCCATTGTTCTACTGTGTTTAGTATTGTTGTAGGGATACCCTTGGTTAGAACTGAGTGATAATAAGTGGAGTGGGTCCCCTCCTACACTCTTGGTAGGAATGCAAATTGGTAATGCCTCTTAGGAGAACAGAATGGAGGTTCCTTAATAAACTAAAAAAGCAGAGCAAAGGCTAACTGTTATATCAAGAGAACATACTGGTCATAGCAAAGACCCTTTTCCAACAACACAAGAGATGACTCTATTCAAGGACATGACCAAATGGTCAATTCTGAAATTAGATTGATTATACTCTTTGCAGCTGAAGATGGAGAAGCTCTATACAATCAGCATAAACAAGGCACGGAGCTGACTGTGGCTTAGATCATCAGCTCCTTATTGCAAAATTCAGGCTTAACTTGATGAAAATAGGGAAAATCACTAGGCCATTCAGGTATGACCTAAATCAAATCCCTTATGATCACACAGTAGAGGTGACGAATAGATTCAAGGGGTTAGATCTGATAGAGTGCCCGAAAAACTATGGATAGGAGTTTGTCACATTGTATAGGAGGCAGTGACCAAAACTGCCTCCTATAGAAAGGAGAATCCCAAAGAAAAAGAAATGCAAGAAGGCAAAATGGTTGTCTGAGGAGGCTTTACAAATAGCTGAGGAAAGAAGAGAAGTAAAAGGCAAAGGAGAAAGGGAAAGATATACCCATCTGAATGCAGAGTTCCAGATAATAGCAAGGAGAGATAAGAAAGCCTTTTTAAGTGAACAAAGCAAAGAAATAGGAGAAAAAAATAGAATGGGAAAGACTGGAGATCTCTTCAAGAAAAATGGAGAGATCAAGGGAAAATTTCATGCAAGGATGGGCATGATAAAGGACAGAAACAGTAAGGATCTAACAGAAGAAGCAAAAGAAAATAAGAAGAGGTGGCAAGAAAACACAGAAGAACTATACAAAAAAGGTCTTAATGATCAGGAAAACCACAGTGGTGTGGTCACTCACCTAGAGCCAGACATCTTGGAGTGTGAAGTCAAGTGGGCCTTAGGAAGCATCACTAAGAACAAAGCTAGTGGAGGTGATGGAATTCCAGCTGAACTATTTGAAAGCGTAAAAGATAATAAAGTCCCATATAGTCAAAGCTATGGTTTTTCCAATAGTCATGTACTGATGTGAAAATTGGACCACAGAGAAGGCCGAGCACCAAAGAATTGATGCTTTTGATCTGTGGTATTGGAGAAGACTCTTGAGAGTGCCTTGGACTGCAAGGAGACCAAACCAGTCAATCCTAAATGAAATCAATCCTGAATATTCATTTGAAGGACAGATGCTAAAGCTGAAGGTCCAATCGTTTGGTTACCTAATGTGAAGAGTCAACTCATTGGCAAAGACCCTGATGCTGGGAAAGATTGAAGACAGGAGAAGGGGGCAATAGAGGATGAGATGGCTAGATAGTATGACTGATTCAATGGACATATATTTGAGCAAACTCCTGAAGATAGTGAAGGACAGGGAAACTGGCGTGCTGCAGTCCACGGACTCGCAAAGAGTCAGACATGACTTAGTGACTGAACAAGAGCAGAGCTACACTGCTTTCTCCACCTTTGCAGGAATTGATTAAAAACATCAAATGTGTGAGTAAAGGTGGCACAAAGAATATGTCTTTATATAATAGCTCCAAATGAGTAAAATGGCAACATTCCAATCTATGAAAAATGAACCTCTTTATATTTAATTTAAACTTAAACTCTTGCTGATAAGTCGCTTCAGTAATGTCCGACTCTTTGCACCCCTGTGGACTGTGGCCCACCAGGTTCTTCTGTCCATGGGATTCTTCAGGCAAGAATTCTAGAGTGGGTTGCCATGCCCTTCTCCGGAGGATCTTCCCGGCCCAGGGATGGAACTCACGTCTCTTATGTCTCCTGCTTAGGCAGGCGGGTTCTTGACTACTAGCTCCACCTGCAAAGCCGCAAAAAACAAAAGACCAAAAAAAAAAAGCACATTTTCCCTGACCGGGAATCGAACCCGGGCCGCGGCGGTGAAAGCGCCGAATCCTAGCCACTAGACCACCAGGGAATTGCATGATAAAGGAAATTAATTTTAAAGTTATATGTAAAGGGGTTAATAAATATCTGGTACAAACAATGAACGGAGCCTCACCGTTGAAAGGAACCCGGAGGACAATGATGAGATTACTCTATTCTTTCGATCCTGGTTTCCAAGTGACCTATCTGTTTTTCTCCAGAGCCAACATTCTTTTGTAAGGATCACTGATAATCATGCCTTAGGTTGAGAAGACATAGATGAAAAGGAGGGTAATGGAGTCCTAGTTCCAAGTTTTTTTTTTTGTTTTGTTTTGTTTTTCTATTTCAGAAGGTTTTTTGCAAGTTGCTTTATTTACAATACCAACTTTAAAAGTCACTGAACTAAAATTAAGTGGACAATAAACTAGGCAGAAATTGCTTTACAAAAAGGGAAAGCCCAAAATGCCACTTTCTATAGGGAACCCACAGTTCAATTTTATTCAGAGCAAAGAAAAGAAATTTTCAATCATACTAGAAGAAACTGGGCCGTAAGTTTGGGAACTGTACTGAAACTACACATGCAATGAGGACAACATTCTGCTAATACAATTGACTTGCTGCTGCATTTGTTGACTGTTTTTCTAATATTAACAATTATAAACAAAGCAGTGCAACTAGTATTTGGAATAATCCTTACAGTGTTACAGCGTTAGACACGAAATTTCACTTCTCCTCACACCACTGGTTCTCTTTGCGTACCTGGGCTTCCTCTTCCTCAGTAAAATCATTTTTGATATTGAATGTCTTTCGAATCTCCTCAGGAGTTTTCCCCTTGATCATATTAGCAACAGTCTTGCAGGTAACATCAAGCAAACCTTTGATGTCTAAGTAGTTTGCTGCCAATATAAGCTCAAAGAGTGTCCCTTGGTCGACTTTCAGAAATTCTTGATCCCAAACAGGTATATCATCTGTTCGTTTTTCTTTGTTCTCATCATCCTCGGGAGGAGGAGGATCATCCTTGTGGTGGGTGCACCACTGAATGACCTTTTTCAATATTGCTGCATTAACATTTGGCAAGGGGACTGGATCATCATCTCCTTCATCATCCATTCCTAAATCTTCCAACATAGTCTTGATGGTCACAGACTGTTTTGCAATTTCAACATCAACTTCAAATATCTCTCCATCAGAACTCTGCAGCTTAATTGAAGGCATGGTATTAGGTCTCAAAGAGATAGAAGGCCGGAGGCTGAAGTGAGCAGGGAGGCGTCGTCCAACTGCAAAACCTAAAGGCGAAGAACAAGGCCAATATAGCGCCTAGTTCCAAGTTTTGAAGAAAGAATGTACAACGCAGAAATAACTGCAAATCCTTAGATTACGTCCTAAAATAGGACACGAAAGTGTTCCTGCGTGAGCTCGAACCACCAACTTTTCGGTTAACAGCCGAACGCGCTAACCGACCGCGCCACGGAGACTCTAGTGCTATTAGGTCTGTTTTCTATCTCCCCCACAGCTTCATCCGGCAGAAAGCAAGCGCGCCTTCCACTCTAGGGGGAGCTCCCTGCCTTTAGCAGGACAGCAGTACCCGCTTCAAAGCCTATGAAAACGGGAGGAACCCGTGGGGAAGCCGGAAGTTGGGCATTCCGAAGGCAGAGGTCCAGCCGAACGTCCCCGCCGCGCCTGGCTCCCCACCCGCTGCACATGCAGCGACCCGGAGACGCCCCGGGCCTGAGCCGAGGAGGGCCCGAGGGAAGCTGAGCGCCCGATGGGCTCAGTAGTCGTTCTTTCGGTTCTTTTCTCCGCCTTCATCTGACCTCCTGAGCCGTTGGCACTGCCCTGCCTCCGCTACGTTGCGGTCGGTGGGCGTGAGCCGGACGGAGGCGTTGGGGAAAATCGGTCAAATGCGGAAATGTAGGGAGGAGGAGAGGCAAGGTCAAAGGAAAGATACTTCCCAGGAGACCTGTTTTGAGGCGCGGACTGGAAGAGATGAAAAATGCATCAGAATGGGAAGAGAATAACGGAAGGAAGACGTGACGGAAACGCAGGAGTACTTGACGGTGGTGCAACGAAACAGCTATACTTAAATGTAGGAGCGCAAAAACGCAGTTTACTGTCAGCACAGTGGCGCGCCGTGATCGTATAGTGGTTAGTACTCTGCGTTGTGGCCGCAGCAACCTCGGTTCGAATCCGAGTCACGGCAGTATCCCTTTTGCATTGTATCTACAACTCTTTAGTAGACTCTTTTAATCACCAAACGGAGTAAGGTCAGGAGAACGGAAGTCAACCCAATGGTGCTCAGGCTGAAGTACTCTGGACTTGATCCAGGTCTCACCATTTACGAGAAAATATCTAAAGATCAGTTTCAAACTCTAAATGAGTCTTGTGTGTAGCGTCCACGAAAGAAATTGTGTACTCAGACAAGAGTCTTTGTGTGTGTGTGTGTAGAAATATTTCACGGAGAAGGCAATGTCAACCCACTCCAGTGTTCTTGCCTGGAGAATCCCAGGGACTGGGGAGCCTGGTGGGCTGCCGTCTATGAGGTCGCACAGAGTCGGACACGACTGAAGTGACTTAGTAGCAGCAGTAGCAGCAAAGATATTTCAAATAGCAGCAAGGCTTTTTTACACAAAACGGAATAGAATTTAAATAAAGAATTTACAATATACTCCAATTCAGTCATTGTCTTCGCTGGATTCTCTGACGTCCTACCCACAATTTTTATCCTAAAAGGAAATTATTAAAATGTGTTCACAGAACAAAATACACAAAACAGTAAAGGGCGGCTATTAGAATATTGCAATGTGTAATCATTACCAGAATCACAACAGAGAAATTTTTTTGTCATTCAAGCGTGGCCCTTTGATACACTTACCAGATAATGCCCACCCATCCCCTACTACTTTAAACAATTCTAATGTCAACTATCACCTAATTTGGCTTCGTTCTTTCTTCAAGTTCAAGTGAATGTGTGTATAGTTTTCTATCTAGCTATTATCAACCAACATTATGTTTTATATATATATATATATATATATATACATATACATATATGTATACATATGTGTGTATTTGCATTTCTCTCTTAATTTGGTGTTAATGATAAGCATTGCACTAACGTAAAGCTACTTCACATATGATGAACATTGGGGTGATTTCAAGCTACAGTATTGGGAAAGGTTAATATGAATACCTTTCTACTATAATTTCTTGTGTAACTTCACAAGTTATTTGAGAATAAATGTCTATTATAAGGGAGCCAAGGACAAAAAATTGTCCAGGAAAGCAACACCAGTGACCATCTATGCTGGAGTGAGGGAGTGGAGGGGAACAGTGAGGCAAGTCAGAACAAAGTGAAATTTTTATTGCCAGTGAAGGGCGTAGCATCATCAATCATTTCTCCACTCTCCAAGGTTCACTAAAGGAAGAATAACCCATGGAATCATCATTCCAAAGCGGTTTAGTGCACAGTGTGGGCTCCACAGGAGCATTTTCTGGGCATCTCTTCTGTAAGAATGGACCGGTAGGATTTCTTGCTGTTCCCTAAGAAGCAGTGGGAGAGACACCAGCCTGGTCAAGCCCCTGGGCTGTGCCACCCAACCCCTCAAGGAGGAGCATCATTCTGGGCCCTCGTATCAGCCAAGAGAACCAACAAAGCAAGAGGTTGCCTTCAGCTGTTGCAGGAAGGGGGACCCCTTCCAGGGCCCGAAACTGGGCTCTTGTCTAACACTCGGAAATGAATTGTCCGAGGAGACACATGTGCTGACAGAGCAAGAGATTTTATTGGAAAGGGCACCCGGGTGGAGAGCAGAAGGGTAACGGAACCCAGGAGAACAGCTCTGCCACGTGGCTCACAGTCTCGGGTTTTATGGTGATGGGATTAGTTTCTGGGTGGTCTTTGGCCAATCATTCTAATTCAGAGTCTTTCCTGGTGGCGCACACATCGCTCAGCCAAGATGGATGCTAGCAAGAGGGATTCTGGGAAGTGGACAGACACGTGGTGTCTCCTTTTGACCTTTCCCGAATTCTTCCAGTTGGTGGTGGCTTATTAGTTCCATATTCCTTATCAGGATCTCCTGTCATAAAACAACTCATGCAAATGGTTACTATGGTGCCTGGCCAGGGTGGGCGGTTTCAGTCAGCATGCTTCCCCTAACACAGCCACCACAAGTTCTCTGTGCTCCTATTGTTAGAAAACGTTGATCCAACTCCTTCCCCAAGCACTAGAGGCGTGTTGGGACATTTCACTTGTTGGGAGATTTCTGCTTGTTGGGAGACGTGGCTTACATTCCCCAAGAACACAGCTGGTGTGGAGAAGGGAAAGGGAGAAGGGAAAGCCATATGAGAGGCCTTAGAATTGGCTAGGCCTGGAAGGGAAAGCGGCCCTTGGTCCGGAAAGCCTCTGGCCTCCTTGTTCTTGGAAGTGGTGCCTCCACCACTGCCACCTGACCTGCACTTGGCCCTAAAGGTATGAGGACTCTGGGCCACATTTCCCATGTTTTTCCACAACCCCTGAGGTGTGGCTTCTCTCTTGCTGGTGCCTGCCAGCCAGCCCTCGGAGCTCCCCAGGAAAGTGCCAAGCCCAATGGGTGGGGAACCTGCATGCCCACAGACATCACAGTCAGGAAGCTTAGCAAAAGAAGTAGGACCCATCTATACACGTTGGTCATGAAACAGGAGGGCCATGAAAATGCAGGCTCTTACCCTAATTCCCAGGCAGTTGAGTACATGGAGTGGTGTGGCTCTTGCCCTGGGTCAGCAAAGCACAATGAGGCATTATGGAAGAGGTGTCATCTGCCATGAACCAAGGGATATCAGGAGAGAACAGCAACTCAAACCCCCCCACCCCCAGCACTGTTAGGGGAAGCACACTAATTGAAACCGCCTACCCTGGCCAGACACCATAGTAAGCATTTGCATGAGTTGTTTTACGACAGGAGGTCCTGGTAAGGACAGGGAACTAATAAGCCTCCACCAACAAGAAGAGTTCAGGAAAGGTCAAAAGGAGACACCACCTGTCTGACCACCTCCCAGAATCCTTCTCTCTGGCATCCATCTTGGCTGAACAAGGCCTGCACCACCAGGAAGGACTCTGAGTCAGAATGACTGACTAAGGACAACCCAGAAAATAATCCCATCACCATAAAACCCAAGACTGCAAGCCATGTGACAGAGCTGTTCTCCTGGGTTCCCTTACCCAATAAAATCTCTTGTTTGTCAGTACATGTGTCTCCTCGGACAATTCATTTCCGAGTGTTAGACAAGAGCCCAGTTTTGGGCCCCGGAAGGGGTCCCCTTTTCTGCAACAGCACCACATCCCTCCCACAGGTGGGGAAATCACAGCCATCAGCTTCCACAAGTACAACAGACTAGGCTTACCCTCTGGGAAAACACCTTCAAGATTGTGGCATCTCTCTTGCAAGGTAACTAGGGAGCACAAAACCTGTAGGCACAGTGCAGCCCCTGACCCCTCCAGGTTCACTTGGGGGTCACAACCCTCCCCTCCACCTGCCCTTTGCTATTCTTCTAAACTGCTTTCCCCAAAGGAATTCAAGAGAATACCCTCCAAATCTCTCCCACCCACCCCCACACCCTCTCCCACACACAGGAGAACCCTTAGCCCACCCACCAGAAGGATGGACCCACAGCCTCAGTGCTGTCTCATGTACTCCACCTGTTGCCTCTGCATCCTTGGTCTACAACATCCCCCCCTCCCCTCTCCCTGGCTCTCCTCTTGCCCTACCGGGGAAGCAACATTTGTTCCAACAGGTCTTCAGCTGGAGTGTCCAAGGGAGAGAGGAAAACATCCTCTCTGCAGGGCAGAGACCATGGGAAGTTGAATTAAGAGCAGTTGGAAAAGTTGCCTAGATCACCATCCTTTTGGTATTCTGGGATCGATTTTTATACCTAACTTCTGATTATGGTGCTGATAATAATTTTGCATTTGTGGTAGTGAGATGAATTGAAATGTCATGTTATTCAGGGAAATGAATATAAATTGAATGAAAGAATACTTAAAATACATATTCTGCTCTCGCTCAACTGACAAGTGCATGGAGATGGCAAAGACCTGGGAGGCCAGGTGGGTAGGCTGGTGCTGTGCTAGTCATTGATCTGCACCTGTTGCTGCTCCAAACACCCGGAGTCGGGGTCTCTTGTCTCAAGAGATATCTGGGGAGGATCTACCTGTACTGTGGCGATGGACTTTTCCACCCAGTTTCCTTCTGGGAAGGCTAAGCCGATGTCTTACTGGATCATAAAGGAAGATATCTTAATAACCAAAAAGTTATAAGACAATATTCTTGATATTTTTATTTATTAAGGAAATTCACATTAATATTATAAGAAGGTATCAGCCCACAGCCTCCAGCATGGTTATGTTTAAAAGAATCAGTACACCAAATGCTGACAAGAATGTGGAGCAACTGCAGCAATAGTTGCTGGTTTGAAACCATTCTAGGGCCCTGTTTGTCAGTTTCTAATAAAATTAAACTTGCAGCCACTCCATGACCCAGCAGTACTTCCGTGAATGCAAAAGTACACAAAAAAAACTAGTACAGAATATTCACCAAAACACCAACAATATTCATCAATAACAATAACACCAAAATCAATATTATAGTACCAAAAGTAAGAAGTGGTATACACAGTAATATTTGGAGAAGGGCATGGCAACCCACTCCAGTATTCTTGCCTGGAGAATCCATGGACAAAGGAGCCTGGTGGGCTACAATCTATAGGGTCACAGAGTTGGACATGACTGAACTGACTTAGCACGCACGCACACGTACACAATAATACATATATGCTTAATGAAAATAATATTTTAAAAGCCAGATACAAAAAAATGTACATTCATTCAATTAAATTTCAGTAGCAATAGTAACCTCTGCAATAGACTTCACAATAGCAATTAACTGAGATTGGGTAACAAGTGCCTGGAAAGGGGCTCAGAGGACATTTCTGGGATGATGGCTATTTTCTATAACTTGATCTGGGTGATGATTATGTTGCAGGAAGGGGGATCCCTTCCAGGGCCCGAAACTGGGCTCTTGTCTAACACTCGGAAATGAATTGTCCAAGGAGACACGTGTGCTAACAAAGCAAGAGATTTTACTGGGAAAGGGCACCTGGGTGGAGAGTAGTAGGGTAAGGGAACGCAGGAGAACTGCTCTGCCACGTGGCTCGCAGTCTCGGTTTTATGGTGATGGGATTAGTCTCCGGGTTGTCTTTAGCCAATCATAATGATTCAGAGTCCTTCCTGGTGGTGCATGGCTTGTTCAGCCAAGATGGATGCTAGAGAGAAGGATTCTGGGAGGTGGTCGGACCTGTGGTGTCTCCTTTTGACCTTTCCCAAACTCTTCTGGTTGGGGGAGGCTTATTAGTACCGTGTTCCTTACCAGGACCTCCAGTCATAAAACAACTTATGCAAGTAGTTACTATGGTGCCTGGCCAGGGTGGAAGGTTTCAATCAGTGTGCTTCCTCTAACAATTATGTTTGCTAAAATTCCACAAATTGTGTTTTAAAGATTTGTGCTTTTAACTCTACATGAACTATATAGTTCAAAATTAGTGGCTAGAGAATGAAGACAAGTTGGTGTAGACCATGACAACTATTTTGCATTTTATTCAAACTTGTTCTCATTTAGTGTAAAAACCCTCACTGGTATTTGAATCATCTTTAACAGCAAAGTGGCTAAGCTCAGACAAGGCCCTCTAAGAGGCGGTATTTCACCCTTAGGGACATTTCTTGCTCAATAGTGAGACAAGCAATCGTCCTTGGTTTCGCTTTGACCAGGCACTGGCAGATTTGTGTGCTATGGGACTTACTCCTCTTCTCCTGGCATTGCGCTGTGTGGCCAGGAGTAAACTCCGCTCTCTGACTGCTTCTTAAGGGGCCTAGTTACTGTAACTTGGATTTGTACCGATGTAATTGAAAGGTTGTTGCTGAACCACGAAAGACACCGGAATTCTTGGCCTCCAGAGGAGGAGAACTCAATCCAGGCCCAGAGACGAGGCTTGATCACTCAGAGCTTTTGTGTAATAAAGTTTTATTAAAGTATAAAAGAGATAGAGAAAGCTTCTGACATAGACATCAGAAGTGGGCAGAAAGAGTACCCCCCTCCTGCTAGTCTTTAGATGGATGGTATATAGCTACTAGCAGTCTGCTAAGTAAAGAAAGGGAATGTCTCAAAACTCAGAGAATGGCACCAGGTGAGTCATCCTGAGCTGTAAAACGATTGGCATGAATCTTGAAGAAAGGCAGATTTCCACACAAATATATAGTTTCATTAACACAGATTAGGAGAACAATGTATAACATACTGGTTTGTCAAGTCGGTTCTGAGTCTAGGGTAAATACATAGTACATTAACATAGCTTAAGACAAACATTTCCATAAGAAAAATGCATTGGTTAGTTCAAGGTTTGAGAAAAGTTAAGTTCAGGTGGAACCAGGTGTCATTATGGCAACACAGAATTTTAAGAGAAACCTCTTTTTAAATAGAGAAGGGGGAAAAAATGTAACACTAGTTTGTTTCCTCCTGTCGCTTAAGGGAGAGAAAAAAAATGTCTGACACTTGCAGCCTATTTCCTCTGTGTGGAGACCCCTGGCCTTCCTGCCTGTTACCCTCTCAGTAATGAAGCCACAACGCAGCACTAACCACTATACAGTCACGATGCGCCAGAGGCCTGCAGGTAATTTCTTTGACATAAACATATCCACATTATTTTTGCTGTTTAATTCTTAGACGCACATGCTCAAGCTTTTCTCTCCTTCATGCCCTTCTCTGGTTCTGCCTCCCTATTCAGCTACTTAAAAACAATTTTTATCTCTCAGGATACAGCCTGTGCCTCACAGGCTTCCTGGGTTGTCATCCATGCTTTTTGCCAGCTGCTCTCGCACCTTTTCACGTTTCCTCTTTAGACCTGATCTCTTTCTTGCTGCAGGCAAACCGACCACATCTACTAAAGAGCTGCCCAGAGGCGAAGATGGTCGAGTGCTGCTGCTGCTGCTGAGCCGCTTCAGTCGTGTCCGACTCTTTGCGACCCCATAGACAGCAGCCCACCAGGCTCCCCCATCCCTGGGGGTCTCCAGGCAAGAACAATGGAGTGGGTTGCCATTTCCTTCTCCAGTGCATGAAAGTGAAAAGTGAAAGTGAAGTCGCTCAGTCGTGTCTGACTCTTAGCGACCCCATGGACTGCAGCCTACCAGGCTCCCGCGTCCATGGGATTTGCCAGGCAAGAGTACTGGAGTGGGGTGCCATTGTCTTCTCCTATGGTCGAGTGAACGCGGAGCAAACACGGAGCCGTCCCAGAGCCCACCGAGGGGGTGGGGGCGGGGGTCAGCTTCCCTCGGGACCCCCTCGGCACCCCCTCGGCACCCCCTCGGCTCAGGCTCGGGGCGTCTCCGGGGCGCTGCATCTGCTGCGGGTGGGGAGCAAGGAGCGGCGGCGAAGCTCGGCTGCCCTTCTACTTTTGAGCTGGCCTGACGCCAGGCTCCCCCGCGGGAACGAACACGCTGCATCGACTCCACCTCTCCGGTTGTCTGAGGCTAGGAACTGGAGCCGCTGCCCTGAGAAAGGCGAGAGGCTGCTCCCGGAATGGAAGCATCAGTTACTCCTCAGCACCCCTCGGGTCTCTGTGGCGCAATCGGTTAGCGCGTTCGGCTGTTAACCGAAAGGTTGGTGGTTCGAGCCCACCCAGGGACGACTACCTCTATGATGTTTTTGGAATATATAGTTTAAGGGTTCGCTCTTATTTCTGGTTATTAATTCATCCTTTCTACGTAAACATGGAGGAAGGCCTCGCCTTCTTGTCACGGATATCTTGTCCACAACAGAGGAACCTAAGTCAAGTTCACTGCTGATGTTATCCTCACAAGAGAACCCCTGAAGAAAACAGTTCATTTGGAATCCAGGATTTCTCGAAAGGAGAGGAGAGTCAACATGTCATCGTTACCCTCTGAGTTCCTTTTAACAGTGAGGTTTCATCTATTGTTTATACTAGTATTTATTGACCCCCGCTTACAGTAGGGTCCCCTGGTTGTCTGGGGACTAGGATTTGTCACTTTCACCGCTGTGGCCCAGGTTTGATTCCCAGTCAGGGAAGGTATGGTTTTTTTGAGGGCTTCCCAGATGGTGCTTGTGGTAAAGAACCCGCCTGCCTACCGCAAGAGACATAAAGAGAGGCGGGTTCGATCCCTGCCTTGGGGAATGGCAACTCATTCCGGTACTCTTGCCTGCAGAATCCCATTGACCGAGGAGCCTAGCGGACTACTGTCCATAGGTGTGAAAAGAGTCGAGCATGGCTGAAGTAATTTAGCAGGAGCAAGTCTTTGAAATTAATTTGCTTCTGTGCTTTTATTATTACAAACAGTACTGCAGTCATAATTCTTGTACACAGGCATATGGGTAGAGTGCCAGAAGGACAATTGTTCTATAAGAGAGTTTACATGGTTTTACCTATGGTTCCATTCTCTAACCTTCCTTGGCTTATTAGCTATAACTCTTCTGTTGTTTCAGTGGCTGCTTTAGGCTTTAGAGCAGACATCTGTAACTTACCACAGTTTGCCCTCAAGTGATCACACCTCTTCACATTTCTCCATTACCTGCCTTTATGCTATCATTGTCATGCATTTTACTTCACATGTATTATAAACCCCAAATCCAAGGTTATCATTTTTCTTTAAACTATCCCGTATTTTTAAAGAGATTTTCTTGATAAGAAATAATCATATATTTTCCATGCAGATACCATATTTTGCCTTTGACTCCTTTATACACATCCAGAATTCTGTCTGGTGCGGGCCTCCTTCTTCCTGGAGGACTCCCTTAACATTTCTTATGTTGTGGATCTTCTGGTGATGAGTCTTTCAGCATTTGTATGTCTGTAAGTGACATTATTCATCATATCTTTTATTTTTGAAAGATATTTCATGAGGGAAGATTAATAGAACTGCCTGTCGACTTTCTTTTTTCTCTCAGTTTTTTAAAGATGTTGCTCTACTGCCTTTATTTTTGTTTTCTAAATCTACCACACCGTATTGCTTTGGCTGCTTTAGAGATTTTTTTCTTTTTCTATGGATTTAAGCAGTTTAATAGTAAAGTATTAGGTGTGGTTGTTTCATATTCCTTGTGCTTTAGTGATGAGAGAGATGAAAACAGAGAACCCAGACATTTGGAAAGGGTTTCTTCCAGGTAGTCAGCGGAGTTCTGATATGAGCATGTTTGTGGAGAAATGCCCGAGACGAAAAAAAGAAACCTTGGAAAAGATCATGGGACAGTGCCTGGTATTCACACGGTATAGGCGATTGTACTTGCCTCCTTGGATCAGTGGCTTTATAATTCTCACTAAAATTAGAATATTTTCTTTTTTCTTCAAAAATCATTCTGCTCTGTTCAGGAGCTTCAAACACTCCCATGGTAGGCCTCTTAAAATTGTCCTAACATTCAATGATACTATGCATTAAATATTAAACTGTGATTTTTCATTTCAGATGTTTTCAGTTAGTCATGTCCTTTTAATTCCATTTGGTGACTTTATTATATCAGAAGTTATAGTTTTTGTTCATCTCTAAAGTTTTATTTTGGCCATTTTTATATGTTCCACATTTCTACAATTCTTTGGACATTTGTAATGCAGTCATGATAACAGTTCTAAAGTCCTCTCTGTTGATTTTAACATTGCATCAGTTCTGGTTCAGTTTTGGTTCACTATTCTTATCCTTATGTCACGTTTTCTTGCCTCTTTGCATGCCTAACATTCTTTGATTGGATGCCAGATATTGCCAAACTTTACCTTCCTACGTACCGATTATTTTGGTATTCCTATAAATCTTCTTGAATTTTGCTCTGGCATAGAATTAAGTGACTTGTAAACAGTTTGATTTCTTTGAATCTGGCTTTTATGATTTTTTTTTAAGATAAATCACTCTAAGGCTGATTAATCCAAGTGGTAAGGCACAATCTTCTTTGAGTGTTCTTCTCAATGACCCTTGTGAGTAGTCTCGTCTGGCTTGGGGAGCGAGTACAATTGCCTGTACCATCTGAATACCAGGCACTGTCCCATGATCTTTTCCAAGGTTTCTTTTTTTCATCTCAGGCATTTCTCCACAAACATGCTCATATCAGAACTCAGCTGACTACCTGAAAGAAACGCTTTCCAAATGCCTGGGTTCTCTCTGTTCATCTCTCTCATCACTAAATGTGTCCTATGAACTCTAGCTGCCTTGCTCTCCATGGACACTCAGCAGCATCTCCACAATCCAAGGAGTTGGCCTCAGATCCCCTCCTTGTGCTCAGCCTGGAAACCCTGGAAGCAGTAAGCTGGGCCCAAGGTAGGGCTCCCCTTGATTGTTTCTCATCTCTCACTGCCTGATTTCCAGTGTCTTGAAAACTGATATTTTATGCCTTTTATCTTTTTCTTTTTGGGAGGGACAGGGGAGAAGGGTAGGGTGAGTTTTTGGGCAGAAAGGCCAGTCTTATTTCTGTCACTCCGCCTTTACCAGAAGCTGAAAGCATCTCTTCATGTGTTCCCAGTTTGACTTCTGAAGGAGATGTGCCATTTTTATAGACCAGTGTATTTGTCCAACTCTATGAAAAGTCCTTTTTCTTCATATTTTTTCTAGTACAACAAGCTTTCTCTACATCTATCTGACACTCTTATAAGGGGTGTTGGCCTCCTGACTCAACTAAGCAGGAGGTATGACAGACAGAAGGACAATGTAGACATTACTCAGAGATACTGTATTGCATATGTCCAGCTAATAACTTCCAAAATGTTTAGAAAGTCTTTCAATCGTTGTTATTGGTTTTGATGGTGACCTACTTAACTGGGTCCAGAAAAGACTGACCAGAATGACCCTGGGTTCCTTTCTGCCAAATAGCTGATCAATTCGAGGGGAATAATCACTGGTGCCAGATATTTATTCATCTTCCCTTCCATTTGTGAATTGCACTTTTGCCTTCTTGGATGCTCACCATCTATGGACTGGTCACCTTCCTACCCAAAGTTGGGTTAGTAATCCAATAGCTCTCTCTGTATGATTCCTTGACAGTGCTTGGTTATTTCTCAAAAAACAAAAAAAAAAAAAAACAAACTTGTTCCATTTGAGACCAAACGTTGGAAGCAACAGAACCCTGCACCTGCCAATGCTTCTTGTGCAGACCTGGATACCAAGAGTTGTTGGCCCTCCCTCTCTTGGTTCTTCTGCTGAATTTCACAAGCATACACGAACTCCTAGGCTTTTATAACCAGTGCTTGAACATTCTTTCTACCCTCTTCATGTATATTCTTATCTGTCTCTGTCCCTCACACACTCAACTGCCCCATCCACCCACATTCTTTTCCTCCTCTTCAGCTTTCTAGGATCTTGCCTTAGAATTCCTTCAATCACTGAGCACGTACTTGGTGTCAGGCCCTGCTCCAGGAGAGATGCTGCATCCTCAGCAAACCCAATCTCTGCCTGTGGCGCCCCCTTCTGGAGGCATGAGAAAGTGTCAGGGCTGTGGGAGCACAACTAGTTCCAGGCCTGTGGTTCCTGGCTCCTCTGCCCACCTGGGCCTAGGGGCAGTAGCAGTGTTTGAGACAAAAGAAGCATAAGGAACAACGGAAAAATGGACGAATCCAGATCTAGGAGGGAGGTAACTAAGATTAAAAACTCCCCACGTATTCCACGTGTTTTACACTTCTTCAAATGACGTGATGGCTGTGTCCACCAACGTCCTCCTTTGAACCTGTACCCACACCCCCTTTTAACCTGTTAATCTATGGCCACTCTGTAGTCTATAAAAATATGCATGAGCATTATGTAGAAACAAGGTTTTGTTATTTCCACCTTAATTAGAAATTCTCCAGGCAAAATTATACATTAATTAATTTAGTGTCAGTCTAGGCACTTAAAGATAATGATAGATCTTAAAAATGCAACTTGAGCTGAATCATAATAGAGAAATGCATGCTGGATTAATATACTGAATAATACCGAAAGACATTCACCCCCAACCTATAAGTGGAATAATGATAACAATGATTTCTAGAATTATAAAAGTAAGTTTCTATTTAATAGCTATTAGATGGTATATTTAACTTACTGAAACACATAATTTTAAATGTTATAAACTTAAATATGTATTGAAATGAAAGTTCTTTTATTGGATCAGTAGAACCAGAAAAAGGAGCTTAGGCAATTCAGTGTCATGAGGATTTTGAAGAGAACATAAATCCAAGGCATGTATTAACTAGAATACTCTGCAACCAATATTTTCTACATTATTAGAGAAATCTGAAAGACAGTAAAAATAATTTTTAGACCAAAATTATTAAACCAGTGTGATGCATAAAAGGAGTCATCTCTAGAAATATAACATAAATATTTTCCATGCCATTATATGTCAATTTTTAGAAGTCTTTCAAGTTTTTAAAAGTATTCAAGGTTTATCCTTATTGTCAACTTAATTTTTTTTCCTTATACCTGGCACAGAGACCACTAACTTATCTCCTTTTTAATTTTCCCCTGATTTAAATTTCAGCAAGGAAGTTCAGGGATCTGTGAAGGAGAAGAGAGAGAAGAGTCAAAAATGTATTTGAAGAAATAACGACTGAAATTTTCCCGAATCTGAAGAAGAAAACAGATATCCAGGCACAGGAAGCACGGAAGTCCCAAATAAGATGAGCCCAAACAGACCAACACCAAGACATATCATCATTAAAACGGAGAAGTGAAAGACAAAGACAGAATTCTAAAGGCAGCAAGAGGAAAACAATGACTCACACACAAGGAAACCCCCATCAGTCAGTCTGTCAGTTCAACCGCTCAGTATGTGTCCGACTCTTTGCGAGCCCATGAACCGCAGCACGGCAGGCCTCCCTGTCCATCACCAGCTCCCGGAGTCCACCCAAACCCATGTCCATCGTGTCGGTGATGCCATTCAACCATCTCATCCTCTGTCGTCCCCTTATCCTCCTCCCCTCAATCTTTCCCAACATCAGGGTCTTTTCCAATGAGTCAGCTCTTCGTATCAGGTGGCCAAAGTATTGGAGTTTCAGCTTTAACATCAGTCCTTCCAATGAACACCCAGGACTGATTTCCTTTAGGATGGACTGGTTGGGAGCGCGCTGCACGCAGAGAGGAGCTACCCCGCCTCAGAAGTCAGGGGCGGCAGACGAGAAGAGCTACCCCGCGCTCAAGGAAACCCCCATACCAGCTGATTTTTCTGCAGAAATTTTCCCCTCTCCTTGACTCATGGCCCACCAGCTCTCTTCACCCTCCCACCACAGGACAAGATGCTTCCCTTTTGTGTATGATGCTTTCCCTTTTGTAATGCGACTGAAGTGACTCAGCCACAGTAATTCCATCTAGGTATGTTAGCTCTCTCTCTGTGGGTCCTAAAATTTGCTGAAGTCCAGCAGTGAACAGCAGACTCTCAGGATCCTTCTCCGGCAGAAATTCTATCATTGTGTCCTTGGGTCCCCCGTCGGGTGGATAGGTATGAGACTGCTGCTCTGCTTGCAGATGCGCAACATGGGGGGCAGAAATTTTTGCCTGAGTACCTTGGTTCCCAGACAGTTGGACCCAATGAATATTTCCATGTAATATTGAGTTCAGTTCAGTCGCTCAGTTGTGTCCAACTCTTTGCGAACCCCACAAACTTCAGCACGCCAGTTCCCTGACTATCACCACCTCCGGAGTTCACCCAAACTCATGTCCATTGAGTCGGTGATGCCATTCAACCACCTCATCCTCTGTCATCCCCTTCTCCTCCTGCCCTCAATCTTTCCCAGCATCAGGGTCTTTTCAAATGAGTCAGCTCTTCACATCAAGTGGCCAAAGTATTGGAGTTTCAGCTTCATCAGTCCTTCCAGTGAACACCCAGAACTAATCTCCTTTAGGATGGACTGGTTGCATCTCCTTGCAGTCCAAGGGACTCTCAAGAGTCTTCTCCAACACCACAGTTCAAAAGCATCAATTCTTCCATGCTCAGCCTTCCTTATAGTCCAACTCACTTGTAATATCGGGTGCTCAATAACATGTAATTTTGGGATGAAGTATGCATTCAGCCTTGGTTTCTATCACTCTGGGGTATAAATGTAGTGGGCACATTAATGTTTGAGTTCTTTGCTTTAGGCTGAAGAAAGAAAGTTTTATAATTTTGATTTTTACAAAAAGATGATAGCCAACAGTATGCATATAAAATAAGCTTTATTTTAGGATCTTTATAAACCCCCAACTTCCCAGGAAAAGGGACACGTACTGAAGAGCTGATGAATGGTCTGCAGTGACATTATTCTGACATATTCTTCATCCAAGTCCTTGCCATTTTCGTCCAGCTGCTGCTGACTCTAGTTATCCACAGGAGGAACATGGGAGGGAAAAGGGTGAGAAAAAATTTTTCTCAAGATTAGCTGTGAATCTAGGCATTGGTGTCCCTTGGGCAGTTATATTTGTGGGCTAAAGGGCTGAGACTTCTGCAAACTGGAGTAAAAATCTAAAGTAGTGTGAAATCTTGCTGTTCCTCTCAGATTTGGACTTTGCTTGTTTTGTTGTTTTTCTCATCAACTGGGGACTATGCTCTGTTGAAATAAGACAAACATTTTCACACAGTTCCAGCATGTTTTGAAACAGAAAACAAAACCAAAACAAAAGTGAGGATTTTCTATCAGATTCTACCGATACCTAACTGAGGTTGCAGTGAGAGCTAAGAGAGGAAAGATGGCATGTGCCACCTGAATGTATTACGAGGATAAACTGTGGCAGTCAGCTACAATCTGGAAAGAGAAAGCTGTGCTAGCAGATGAGAGGGGAAAGCCCTCTGAAATATACCATCTGCCCTGTGGTGTGGAACATAGGACTCCACCACCCCAAAACACTGCTGGCCCTGCTCAAAACTGCTGCATGTGGTTTAGCCAGATCCCCACCCCCACCCCCTACCACCCCACTACCTCCACCTCCCCACCCCTAACCACCCCGTCACCCTGCTCAGCATCAGTTTACTCTCCATTCTACTCTTGTGGAGAAAAAAGGAAGACCTTTCACACCTCTCAGGAGAGAGGTGCCTAGCTTCAAGCATGCACATTCAGAAACAGTCTGTTCTAGGACTTCCCTAGTGGCGCAATAGATAAGAACCTGCCTGCCAGTGGACAGGACGTGGGTTCCATCCCTGGTCTGGGATCCATATGCCAGGAAGCAACTGCCCCGGGTCATCACAGGTACGGACCCATGCTCTAGAGCCCTCAAGCTACAACTACTGAAGCCTGCACGCACTAGGGCCCTCGAGCCACAACTAATGAGCCCTTATGCTGCAACTCCTGAGGCCCATGCGCCCTAGAGTCAGCAAGCTGCAACTACTGAGCCTGGAGCTGCAACTACTGACGCCTGTGCTCCTAGAACATGTGGTCTGCAACAAGAGAAGCCACTGCAATGAAATGCCCGTGCACCACAATTAGAGAAAGCCGGCATGTAGCAACACAGACACAGTGCAGCCGTAAATAAATAAAGTAGTGTGTACATGTCAAAAAAAAGGTAGCTTGTTCTAGGAAAGAGAGGCTGTTTTAAATGGAAATCTGGCTCCTAAACCCATGTCCTATCCTTTTTAAATATAAAGAGGGTGCTGTTGTGAAACCAGGAGCATCCTCAGACACTATCAGTGCCCTGTGATTTGTAATAAGAAATACACACTTGGTCTTCATCCCTGTTTCTGGCATTGAACTCTGAAAACCCTTGTAATTTCTTTTTTTTTTTCCATTTATTTTTATTAGTTGGAGGCTAATTACTTTACATCATTACAGTAGTTTTTGTTATACATTGAAATGAATTAGCCATGGATTTACATGTATTCCCCATCCCAGTCCCCCCTCCCACCTCCCT
Source organism: Odocoileus virginianus (assembly GCF_023699985.2). NCBI lineage: Eukaryota > Metazoa > Chordata > Mammalia > Artiodactyla > Cervidae > Odocoileus > Odocoileus virginianus. The sequence continues at coordinate 6,773,601 of NC_069678.1, read as the reverse complement.
CTCCACCCGATCCCTCTGGGTCTTCCCAGTGCACCAGGCCCGAGCACTTGTCTCATGTACCCAACCTGGGCTGGTTATCTGTTTTACCCTAGATAATATACATGTTTCAATGCTCTTCTCTTGAAACATCCCACCCTCGCCTTCTCCCAGAGTCCACAAGTCTGTTCTATACATCTGAGTCTCTTTTTCTGTTTTGCATATAGGGTTATCGTTACCATCTTTCTAAAGTCCATATATATGTGTTAGTATACTGTAATGGTCTTTATCTTTCTGGCTTACTTCGCTCTGTATAATGGGCTCCAGTTTCATCCATCTCATTAGAACTGATTCAAATGAGTTCTTTTTAATGGCTGAGTAATAATCCATGGTGTATATGTACCACAGCTTCCTCATCCATTTGTCTGCTGATGGGCATCTGGGTTGCTTCCATGTCCTGGCTATTATAAACAGTGCTGCGATGAACATTGGGGTGCACGTGTCTCTTTCAGATCTGGTTTCCTTGGTGTGTATGCCCAGAAGTGGGATTGCTGGGTCACATGGAAGTTCTATTTCCAGCTTTTTAAGAAATCTCCACACTGTTTTCCATAGTGGCTGTACTAATTTGCATTCCCACCAACAGTGTAAGAGGGTTCCCTTTTCTCCACACCCTCTCCAGCATTTATTGCTTGTAGACTTTTGGATAGCAGCCATCCTGACTGGCGTATAATGGTACCTCATTGTGGTTTTGATTTGCATTTCTCTGATAATGAGTGATGTTGAGCATCTTTTCATGTGTTTGTTAGCCATCTGTATGTCTTCCTTGGAGAAATGTCTGTTGAGTTCTTTGGCCCATTTTTTGATTGGGTCATTTATTTTTCTGGAGTTGAGCTGGAGGAGTTGCTTGTATATTTTTGAGATTAATCCTTTGTCTGTTGCTTCGTTTGCTATTATTTTCTCCCAATCTGAGGGCTGTCTTTTCACCTTGCTTATAGTTTCCTTTGTTGTGCAAAAGCTTTTAAGTTTCATTAGGTCCCATTTGTTTATTTTTGCTTTTATTTCTGAAATTCTGGGATGTGGGTCATAGAGGATCCTGCTGTGATTTATGTCGGAGAGTGTTTTGCCTATGTTCTCCTCTAGGAGTTTGATAGTTTCTGGTCTTACATTTAGATCTTTAATCCATTTTTGAGTTTATTTTTGTGTATGGTGTTAGAAAGTGTTCTAGTTTCATTCTTTTACAGGTGGTTGACCAGTTTTCCCAGCACCACTTGTTAAAGAGGTTATCTTTTTTCCATTGTCTATCCTTGCCTCCTTTGTCGAAGATAAGGTGACCATAGGTTCGTGGATTTATCTCTGGGCTTTCTATTCTGTTCCATTGATCTATATTTCTGTCTTTGTGCCAGTACCATACTGTCTTGATGACTGTGGCTTTGTAGTAGAGTCTGAAGTCAGGCAGATTGATTCCACCAGTTCCATTCTTCTTTCTCAGGATTACTTTGGCTATTCGAGGTTTTTTGTATTTCCATACAAATTGTGAAATTATTTGTTCTAGTTCTGTGAAAAATACCGTTGGTAGTTTGATAGGGATTGCATTGAATCTATAGATTACTTTAGGTAGTATAGCCATTTTGACAATATTGATTCTTCCAATCCATGAACACGGTATATTTCTCCATCTATTTGTGTCCTCTTTGATTTCTTTCATCAGTGTTTTGTAGTTTTCTATGTATAGGTCTTTTGTTCCTTTAGGTAGATATACTCCTAAGTATTTTATTCTTTTTGTTGCAATGGTGAATGGTATTGTTTCCTTAATTTCTCTTTCTGTTTTCTCATTATTAGTGTATAGGAATGCAAGAGATTTCTGTGTGTTAATTTTATATCCTGCAACTTTACTGTATTTGTTGATTAGCTCTAGTAATTTTCTGGTAGAGTCTTTAGGGTTTTCTATGTAGAGGATCATGTCATCTGCAAACAGCGAGAGTTTCACTTCTTCTTTTCCTATCTGGATTCCTTTTACTTCTTTTTCTGCCCTGATTGCTGTGGCCAACACTTCCAAAACTATGTTGAATAGTAGTGGTGAGAGTGGGCACCCTTGTCTTGTTCCTGATTTCAGGGGAAATGCTTTCAATTTTTCACCATTGAGGGTGATGCTTGCTGTGGGTTTGTCATATATAGCTTTTATTATGTTGAGGTATGTTCCTTCTATTCCTGCTTTCTGGAGAGTTTTAATCATAAATGGATGTTGAATTTTGTCAAAGGCTTTTTCTGCATCTATTGAGATAATCATATGGTTTTTATCTTTCAATTTGTTAATGTGGTGTATTACATTGATTGATTTGCGGATATTAAAGAATCCTTGCATTCCTGGGATAAAGCCCACTTGGTCATGATGAATGATTTTTTTAATATGTTGTTGGATTCTGTTTGCTAGAATTTTGTTAAGGATTTTTGCATCTATGTTCATCAGCGATATTGGCCTGTAGTTTTCTTTTTTTGTGGCATCTTTGTCTGGTTTTGGAATTAGGGTGATGGTGGCCTCATAGAATGAGTTTGGAAGTCTACCTTCTTCTGCAATTTTCTGGAAGAGTTTGAGTAAGATAGGTGTTAGCTCTTCTCTAAATTTTTGGTAGAATTCAGCTGTGAAGCCATCTGGTCCTGGGCTTTTGTTTGCTGGAAGATTTCTGATTACAGTTTCGATTTCCTTGCTTGTGATGGTTTTGTTAAGATCTTCTATTTCTTCCTGGTTCAGTTTTGGAAAGTTATACTTCTCTAAGAACTTGTCCATTTCTTCCAAGTTGTCCATTTTATTGGCATAGAGCTGCTGATAGTAGTCTCTTATGATCCTTTGTATTTCAGTGTTGTCTGTTGTGATCTCTCCATTTTCATTTCTAATTTTGTTAATTTGGTTCTTCTCCCTTTGTTTCTTAATGAGTCTTGCTAATGGTTTGTCAATTTTGTTAATTTTTTCAAAAAACCAGCTTTTAGCTTTGTTAATTTTTGCTATGGTCTCTTTAGTTTCTTTTGCATTTATTTCTGCCCTAATTTTTAAGATTTCTTTCCTTCTACTAACCCTGGGGTTCTTCATTTCTTCTTCCTCTAGTTGCTTTAGGTGTAGAGTTAGGTTATTTATTTGACTTTTTTCTTGTTTCTTGAGGTAGGCCTGTAATGCTATGAATCTTCCCCTTAGCACTGCTTTTACAGTGTCCCATAGGTTTTGGGTTGTTGTGTTATCATTTTCATTCATTTCTATGCATATTTTGATTTCTTTTTTGATTTCTTCTATGATTTGTTGGTTATTCAGAAGCGTGTTGTTTAGCCTCCATATGTTTGAATTTTTAATAATTTTTTTCCTGTAATTGAGATCTAATCTTACTGCACTGTGGTCAGAAAAGATGACTGGAATGATTTCAGTCTTTTTGAATTTACCAAGACTAGATTTATGGCCCAGGATGTGATCTATTCTGGAGAAGGTTCCGTGTGCACTTGAGAAAAAGGTGAAGTTGATTGTTTTGGGGTGAAACGTCCTATAGATGTCAATTAGGTCTAGCTGGTCCATTGTGTCCGTTAAAGTTTGTGTTTCCTTGTTCATTTTCTGTTTAGTTGATCTATCCATAGTTGTGAGTGGGGTATTAAAGTCTCCTACTATTATTGTGTTACTATTAATTTCCTCTTTCATACTCGTTAGCGTTTGCCTTACATATTGCGGTGCTCCTATGTTGGGTGCATATATATTTATAATTGTTATATCTTCTTCTTGGATTGATCCTTTGATCATTATGTAGTGTCCATCTTTGTCTCTTTTCACAGACTTAATTTGAAAGTCTATTTTATCTGATATGAGTATTGCGACTCCTGCTTTCTTTTGGTCTCCGTTTGCGTGGAATATTTTTTTCCAGCCCTTCACTTTTAGTCTGTATGTGTCCCTTGCTTTGAGGTGGGTCTCTTGTAGACAGCATATATAGGGGTCTTGCTTTTGTATCCATTCAGCCAGCCTTTGTCTTTTGGTTGGGGCATTCAACCCATTTACATTTAAGGTAATTATTGATAGGTATGGTCCCGTTGCCATTTATTTTGTTGTTTGGGGTTCACTTTTATACCACCTTTCTGCGTTTCCTGTCTAGAGAAGATCCTTTAGTATTTGTTGAAGAGCTGGTTTGGTGGTGGTGAATTCTCTCAGCTTTTGCTTGTCTGTAAAGCTTTTGAGTTCTCCTTCATATCTGAATGAGATCCTTGCTGGGTATAGTAATCTAGGTTGTAGGTTATTCTCTTTCATTACTTTAAGTATGTCCTGCCATTCCCTTCTGGCCTGAAGGGTTTCTATTGATAGATCAGCTGTTATCCTTATGGGAATCCCTTTGTGTGTTATTTGTTGTTTCTCCCTTGCTGCTTTTAATATTTGTTCTTTGTGTTTGATCTTTGTTAATTTGATTAATATGTGTCTTGGGGTGTTTCGCCTTGGGTTTATCCTGTTTGGGACTCTCTGGGTTTCTTGAACTTGGTTGGCTATTTCCTTCCCCATTTTAGGGAAGTTTTCAGCAATTATCTCCTCGAGTATCTTCTCATGGCCTTTCTTTTTGTCTTCTTCTTCTGGGACTCCTATGATTCGAATGTTGGGGCGTTTCACATAGTCCCAGAGGTCCCTGAGGTTGTCCTCATTTTTTTTGATTCTTTTTTCTTTTTTCCTCTCTGCTTCATTTATTTCCACCATTTTATCTTCTAAGTCACTTATCCTATCTTCTGCCTCTGTTATTCTACTCATGGTTCCCTCCAGAGTGTTTTTGATCTCATTTATTTCATTATTAATTTTTAATTGATTTTTTTTTATTTCTTCTAGGTCCTTGTTAAACATTTCTTGCATCTTCTCAATCTTTGTCTCCAGGCTATTTATTTGTAACTCCATTTTGTTTTCAAGATTTTGGATCATTTTTATTATCATTATTCTAAATTCTTTTTCAGGTAGATTCCCTATTTCCTCCTCTTTTGTTTGACTTGGTGGGCTTTTTTCATGTTCCTTTAGGTGTTGGGTATTTCTCTGCCTTTTCATCATGTTTAGATTGCTGTGTCTGGAGTGGGCTTTCTGTATTCTTGTGGTCTGAGGTTCTTTTTTATTGTGGAGGTTTCGCCCAGTGGGTGCGGTTGGACGATTGGTTTGTCAAGGTTTCCTGGTTAGGGAAGCTTGTGTCAGCGTTCTGGTGCGTGGAATTGGATTTCTTCTCTCTGGAGTGCAATGGAGTGTCCAGTAATGAGCTTTGCGATGGGTCTCTGTGTTAGGTGTGACTTTGGAGAGCCTGTATGTTGACACTCAGGACTATGTTCCTGCGTTGCTAAAGAATTTGCGTGGTATGTCTTGTACTGGAGCTTATTAGCTCTTGGGTGGTGGTTGGTTTTGGTGTAGGTATGGAAGCTTTGGGATGGTCTCTTATTCCTTAATGTTCCGTGTGGTCAGGAGTTTTCTGGTTTTCTCAGGATTTGGGCTCAATTCTCCTGCCTCTGGATTTCAGTTTTATTCTTCTAATAGTCTCAAGGCTTCTCCAACTATACAGTACTGATAATAAAACTTCTAGGTTAATGGTGAAAAGATTCTCCACCGTGAGAGACAACCAGAGAGGTTCACAGAGTTACATGAAGAATAGGAGAGGGAGGAAGGAGATAGAGGTGAGCAGGAGGAGAAAAAGGGGACTCAAGAGGAGAGAGACAGATCTACGCAGTTATCTGTTCCCAAAGTGTTCTCTGTAGCCCAGACACCCACAAAGATTCACAGAGTTGGATTGGGAAGAGAAGGGGAATGGAGGAAGTAGAGGTGTTCTGAGGGAGAATAACAAAGATTGAAAATCTAGTGTAGAGGTTAGACTCTTTGAAATACAATATTTAAAAACAAAAACACAAAAAAATTTAGAACTGTATATGAAGTTCAGTTTAAAAATAGGGTTTCTCTCTCTCTCTCTTTTTTTTTTTTTGTGTGGCTATAGTGAAATGAAAATGAAAGTTAAGGAATAATAGAGGAGTATTAGAGGACTCTAAAAGGAAATAGGAGAGAAAAACAAGAAAAAGAAAAAAAAAAAAAAGAAAAGAGAAAAAAAATTTTTTTTTCCCCCAAATAAAAAAATCGTAAAAATATATATGAAAATGAAAGTTGAGGAGTAATGGGGGAGTAATAGGGAATTATAAAAGAAAATGAAAGAGAAAAAATAAAAAATTAAAAAAAAAAAAAAAGGGAAAGGAAAAAAAAATTTTTTTTTTTTTAATTAAAAAAAAAATGTACATATATATCTAGGAATTTCTCTGAGGTTGTTGCGGTCAGCGTAGGTTCAGTTCAATTTCAGATAGCTCCTCTTTCCAGCTTACACTTCTTGATACCTGTAGGTCCCTTCCCTTGTAGCCGGTGTTACCTTCAGGGATTTTAATCTGTTGCACCGGTCCTTTCTGAAGCGGTTCCCTTTGTTTATTTGGCTTCTGTTTGCTGTCTCTTTGGTGTCTAATTTCCGCCCTGACACAGGCGGGCGGAGGTGATCTCTTATTTAGGTTCTCTAGTTCAGTTCAGTCCTGCTACAGGGAGGGCGGGGCGCTGCAGACAGATACCGCTCTGTGTGGATAGCGCTCACCGTGTTCCGGCCACACTGGGTTTGCCCCGCTCACGGGTGTCTGTGCTTTCGCCGTCTACACTGCTCAGGCTCCCGGCTGCTCCACATGGAGCGGGCCCTGCGTTGAGTGCGGTTCCAGCCTTCGGGTACTCCACAAAAGCGCAGATTCGGTTGCTCCTGCGTTTTGTGTCTTCCCCGGCCTGGGCGGTTCAGGCAGCCAGAGGCTTGGGCTCACTCTCCCGGGTGCAGTACGCCTTATCCCTCCGCGGCGAGCGGCCTAGGCAGCCAGAGGCTTGGGCGTATTCTCCCTAGGTGCGGCGCGCCTTTTCCCTCCGCAGCGAGCGGCCCAGGCAGCCAGAGGCTTGGGCGTACTCTCCCGGGTGCGGCACGCTTTTTCCCTCCGCAGCGAGCGGCCCAGGCAGCCAGAGGCTTGGGCGCCCTCTCTCCCCGGGTACGGCGCGCTTTTTCCCTCCGTGGCCCCAGCACGCACCGCCAGTCGGGTCTCAGGAAGTCTTTAGCTAGAACCCGGGGCCTGTTTGCAGTGTGGGAGGGGGTGGCTTCTCAGGGGCTGAGTTTGCCCTTTTCCCCTCCCCCCTGCCTCCTACCTCCAGCGGGGATGGGCCGGCTCTTCTCTGGAGATTCTCAGTCCCTTGGTTTTGCGAACCGCCGGCAGTGTGTTCGGGCCGGTTAATTTTGACCCTTGCTATCCCACAGTTTAAAAAAGCTCCCTCCGATTGCTCTCAGGGTCTTCGGGCTGGACCTCACCCCAAGCAATGCCGCCCGCTCCTCTCCGTTCCGCCCCGCTTGTTGCTGGCGGGTACGGGCGTCTGGGGTACTTTTCTGCTGGGAGTTGCTTTTAGGCACGTAATCTGTGGGCCTTGTTTAATTTTTCCTCCCAGTTACAGTGCCGAAAACTTCCCCCAGTCCCGCCAGTGAGAGGGTTTCCTGGTGATTGGAAACTTCCTCTATTAAGACTCCCTTCCCGGGACGGGTCTCCGTCCGTAGCTCTTTCGACTCCCTTATTGTCGTTTATATTTTGTCCTACCTCCCTTCGAAGACAATGGGCTGCTTTTCTGGGCGCCTGATGTCCTCTGCTAGTGATCAGAAGTTCTTTTGTGAAATTTGCTCAGCATTCAAATGTTCTTTTGATGAATTTGTAGGAGAGAAAGTGATCTCTCCATCCTATTCCTCCGCCATCTTGGCTCCTCCCCCCCACTCCAATATTCTTGCCTAGAGAATTCCATGGACAGAGGAACCTGGCAGGCTATACAGTCCATGGACTCACAGAGAGTCAGATATGACTGAGTGACTAACACACACACACACACACACACACACACACACATTCACCATGTGACTCAGCAATCCTACTCCAAGATATTTATCCAAGCAAAGTGAAGTGAAAAAGTATTTTCACACAAAAATCTGTATGTGAATCTTAACAACTATGAATCATAATCACCCCAAACTGAAAACAATCTAAATGTCCTTCAGTGGATGACTGGATAAACAAAAAGTGGTACATCTCTATAATGGAATAGTACTCATCAATAAAAAGGAACAAACTACTGATACGTTCATGAGATTATAAGAAATTTAAGGGGAAAAAAACAGATCCAGTGGTTGCAGGGACTTGATTTGGAGGAAGTAGTTGACTACAAAGAGGTACAAGGGAACTTTCACAAATGATGGAACTGTTCTGTATCTTAATTGTGGTGGTACTTTTATGTAACACTGTATGCATTTTTCAAAACACACAGAACTGATTCTACAGTGGGTCAGTTTACTGCATATCAAGTATCTTAAAAACTAAAAATGATTGGATGGCTGCTACTCCTGCTCCAAAAGTCCATGGTGATCAAAGCAGTTTTAACAATGTGGTCTCCAGCCCCATATATTCTCCACTGTACTCTCGAGTACCATTGTATGGTCCCCAGAATACAGGGTGGGAAGCAGGTGTGCTGTAAGCACCTGACAGTCCTCTTCTTTTAAAATTGTACCCCAAGTGCTGATATCAGGCTACTGATTCTGAAGGCATCCACTTCAAAGACAGCTATCTCGAAGGAACACATGGGCAACTACAGGGCCAGATGAAGAGGCAAGGTGCTCCACGTCTGAAGTTTCTCTTGTTTTAGAGATCCCTGGCTGATTTAGATCATTGATGTCTGACCCCTTGTTTTTCTTTCCTGCACTTTAATCACCAGTAAAGAGTGAACCTATGAAATCCTAGGCACCCCACCCTCGACCCAAATTAGGCAGAACCACAGCCCTGAGCTGTCTCCCTCCTTTTACAGGTAACCAGACCCTAACCTCACTGGGCAGCCGTGCATGAGCCGTGTACCCTCTGGGAAATGTGAGTGATATACCTCATGTTTTTCAAAGTTCCCTGATGGTTGTAGCTGAGGTGTATCTTGCAATCATAAGAACCACAAGGGTCAGTCCAGTGACAACATTGGCTCCTGTTTGGAATATGTCTGTGGAGGCTTGCCTTGGGCCCAGGGTTGGATGCCCAGGTATTTCTAGCTGATAGCTTCACTCTGGAGTGGGTTGCCACTTCCTTCTCCAGGGGATCCTCCTGACCCAGGGAGCAAACCCATGTCTGTATCTCCTGCATTGGCAGGCAGGTTCTTTACCAGCTGAGCCAGCAGGGAAGCTGTCCTGTAGCTGAGAACACCACAGAACCACAGCACACCTGGCTACAACGTCACTGAAGGAGTTGTGAAGGTGTGGAGTCTCATGTGAGGTTAGGATCTCTGGAGGAGCTAAGTGTTCTCAGAGCCTATAAGATAACTTACCAGTGGAGAGTTTGCTGGCAAGTCTCTCTGCCAGCTGGCTTCCTTGGGCCAGGAGCTCACAGTATCTCTGTCTCTGGTAGTAGGTCATGCCAGTGCTCTTGAGGAAACTCTCAAAAGTCTTAATTGTGTTCTTTGCATGCTGTGTGAACAGATGACAGACACCTTTCCCTTCATGTATCTTCTGGCGTAAGCAGGTCAGTTCTCGGGCCTGAGCCTCAATCAGGGGATCATATCTCCTAAAGTGGCAAAGAAAAGTAAAATTAAAAAAAAAAAGAAGAGTAAAATGTAAAAGTGAATGTCATGAATGATAAGTTATGGAAATGTCAGCAGAGGTCTGTCTTCGATTACTTGTAAGGAATTTTCCTATTTGAATACTTGCACAAGTTGTGTGACTTGCCTGTAACAGAAGGAATGAGGAAATAGTATTGGGATTGTTTCCTTCTTTTTCATTAACCTCACTTAAAAAAAAAACCCTTCAGTTCCTCACTTCAGTCCACATCCATTTTAATGTCATATGCGTCATCAAGCATTATACAGAAAGTGTGGCCAATTGGGGGTGGGGAAGCCAGGTACAGAAGTGTTGGACAGGTACATCTGCTATTAACTGAAAGAATGAAAAGAAAAATCAGTGAGAGGGTTAAGATGAAGAGCATTCCTCTGAATGACATGAAGATAAGCTATTATAACAGGTAAGGAGGCACTCAAGAGTAATTAAAATTCTGAGTAACAATTACATGACTCTGTCTGGGATTTCACAGTTTTCTAATTTTGTACAAATACTTTTTATAGATTCCCAACTAGAATGTGAGCTCTGTGAGGCTAGAGACAGCCCATATGACCCAGCTTACAGCGCATAGCAGAGTATACATACCTCAGGAGACAAGCAGTTAATACTTAAAACCACATAACCCTAATGCTGGACTAGATATTAATAGTCATCTACCCCATGTGATGCTTGAATCTCCTCAACACTAAGCAATCATCCACAGATTGTCTTTCAAAACTCTGTTCCTTAGAGTTCCTATGAAGAGTCAGAAGACTGGAAGGCAGAGATCAGGGAGAAGCAGGGTCTCCAGACCGAGGCCTCCTCAGTCAGCGTCTCCGCCTTAGTGGCTCGTACACATCTGAGCGCCTCAGATTTCATTTTCACCACGGTTGAGGAGATGCCCTCAATGCCTCAATCTACCCTATCTATGAAAGTCTCTAAGGATAGGCAGTACTGGGCCTTGCAAATTAATAATTCATTTTCCAGGCAATGGCTGCTCAATTAGCTGTCTACCCAATGGCCCTACCAGCTAACACTCCACAGAGTCTGATACTTTTAGAAATCAATCAATCAATCAAAGGTGGGGAAGAGAAACATCACTATCATAAAAGGTCCCTGGGGACATTAGAAATTAGGAGTGCCGCTTCCCAGCCACGGCTAAGCCCAGCCTTAAGGGCAGAGGTCCTCCTGGGCCCCAGGCTGCCACCTGCCAGGGACCTAGTCTCACAGAGGCCCAGGCCTGAGGCAGCAAATCCTGGGGCAGCCACCATCAAGAAACCCCTCTCACGGGCCAGGGCTCTCTTGCCACCATGGATTCCTCCAGTCAGGACTGTATGACTAAAACAGTTACAGGTTTTTTAGCTTACTTCCCAAATGTGACTTGCAGTTTTGTGTCAGCACTTTGTTCTCATGTATGCTCTACAATAAAAACCAAATCTAATATTTAAAAAAAGATGATAAGTACTAGGCCTATAAAGAGCAAGAACAGGTATAATAATTATGGCTAATATTGTTGAAAGCTCCACATGTGTGTGAAATGGTTATAACCATTGGTCATCGTGCATTTAATCTCCATAACCCTCTGAGGCAGACACTGTCAGTATTTTTATTGCACAGATGAGGTCGCTGAGATTCATGGAAAATTGAGTTCATTTGCCCATTGCTAATTCACAAGCCACATTGCCAGAATTCCAATATGAGCATGTGAGCTCATTTTATTCATATATTACTTCAGGGAGAATCCAGAGAGTCCTCCATTAGTTCCCACAGCCCCGCAGGCTGTCTTTGTCTAGTTCTGTGCCTGTGTGTACATTTCTGCCCTTCTCCCTGCACAAGTTTTCTCTTTATTCTACCGCCCTGGGCTTCCCCATTTTCCACACTTTCCACACAGCTTCCTCCTTACCCAAGCCGTGTAGCCAGTCTCCTCTTCTCTGCCAGCTTCCCCTCCTCAAAGGGCATTTCCTCCTCCAGCACAGATTCAATGAGGTCCTTGTACTCTTCACACTCTGGGGAAACAGAGACACTGTCTCAGGGGAAGCTGGCCCTGCTGCTGGGGTCCAGCCTTCCGGGGAGGAGGAGGGGCCTCCCGAGGACAGTTGTCACCTGGGTACCAGGCTTCACACAGGGAAGCCCACATCTGATTCCTCAGCTTTCCCAGCTACTAGCATTTGATTCCCCCCAAGTTAGAGCTGAGGAGACAGAACCTCGTAGAGAGTAAAATAACTCAAAATGATTCAACCGGAATGAAGCAAAGTCAGAATTCACATACTCTTGAGTTGTGATTCCAAATCTTGGGCCACTTTACCAAAGCACATAGCCTCTTAAGGAAAATATGAACCTGGGCACAGAGTAGGAATTCCCTGTGTGTTTGGAATCCTCCAAGAACTGTAGGGCTGACAGTCCTCCCATGTTGAGAGTTTCGATAATCCCTCAATAGTTCCAAGATTTTAAAGTTTATCTAGATACAACTGTGTAAAAATGCACATGAAGGGGAAAAAACCTGAAAGACATGCTCAATGCTAACAGGTCCTGCGTTAGGTTGGTGGGGAAACTAATACACAGTGTTTGCCAAGGAAATGGCAACCCGCTCCAGTGTTCTTGTCTGGAGAATCCCAGGGACAGAGGAGCCTGGTGGGCTG